>NC_081354.1:10882081-12105831 GCF_030684315.1 Stegostoma tigrinum
CAGTGGACAGCTGCTGACCCAGCTCTTGGTTGGGATCCTCATTGCAGGAAAGAGCATTTCATTCTGTAAGGGGAATGACCCACCCCATTTCTCTAACCTAACAGAATCTTAGTCTTGGTGATATCAGGGGATTGTTTCCGGTGGATACAATCTAAATTACTCGTCGTAAGTTGTATTTCCTGCTCATGTTTTCTATCAGGAATAAAAACAAAGTTGCTGGAAAAGCTCAGCAGGTCTGGCTGCATCTTTGGAAGAGAAAACAGAGTTAACATTTAAGGTCCAATGACCCTTCCTTAGAACTTAACTCTGTTTTCTCCCCCACAGATGCTGCCAGACCTGCTGAGCTTTTCCAGCAACTTTGTTTTTGTTCCTGAAATTTACAGCATCCGCAGTTCTTTTGGTTCATGTTTTCTATCAACCTGGTCCTGAAAGTCCAGTCAAATGGAGATCTTTGCATTCTTTATAAAATCTTTAACTTTTGTGGTGGCTCCGGGAACAGTGGGGTTCAATTTCCAGCATGTTACCCCAGTAAGTCAATTTTTTACTATTCCACACAAATACTACTATTAGATATTGGGTCATGAGTATTCTTTGAAGATTTTGTTTTAATTTACAAAGAGTAGTTTTGTAACAGGCTGCACTTCACTGTGTCACTTCACAATTAAACATTGATGCTGTGGCTTAAGTTGACTAGACTCTGTTCTGAAACTTACTCTCTTGGTTGCTTGAGGATCACTGACTCAGAGTTGATAAGCTAAAGTCTGAATTTCGAACACTAGACACATCAGGGAGTGGGACAGTTAGCTGACGCTGTTTTTTTCATGAGGCAGTCACACCCCTTAGATTGTCTACTTCAAATTTGGTCAGTGGTCAGGGGCAAGAGGGTGTGACTATGTGTGAGGCAGTAGAGGGATGCAGAAGATGATGCTGAAGGAGCTTGTCTGACAGGTTTGAGATTCTTGCTTCCTATGTGGATGACAGTGGGGACTGTTGGGAAGATGAGCAAATTGACCACAGCACCATGGAGCTATTCAAAAGGGAATAGGGAAATGTAGTTGGAATCAGGGATAGTATAATCAGACACTGTTCTCTGTAACGAGGATCGAGAGTCCCGAAGGCGACGTCGCCTGCCTAGAACTTGGGTACAGGATATCTCTTCAGGGCTGCAGAGGAATGTGGAATGGAAGGGGAAACATCCAATTATCATGGCCCAACAATATAGATAAAGAGAGGAAAGAGGTTGTGCTAAGAGAGTATGAACAACTAGGAGGGCCAATAATAAGCAGAACTAGTAAGGTAATAATCTCTGATCCACAAAAAAATTGGCACAGGGTCACAAGATTAATGAGGTAAATGTGGTAGTTCAAAGATTGGTGCGGGAGAAACAATTTCAAATTCATAGGACATTGACACCAGTATTGGGGATAAAGGGAGCCGTTCTGATGGGACGGGCTCCACCTGAATCGTGCTGGGACTAGAGTCCTGGCAAATCGTATAACTAGGGCTATGGATAGGGATTTAAATGAAATAGTGAGGGCAGTAGAAAATTATGGAGAAAGATAAAGGAAGGGCTTTGGAGGGTGAGCTCAGCAGAGGTTAAAGTATCTAGAATAAGTTATAAGTCAGAGTATGGAAAGTGTCAGGCACAGCAGGTAGTGAGAGAGAGGGACAGTCAACACAAGATTGAAGGTGTTGTAGTTAAATGTACACAGTATACGAAACAAGGTAAATGAGATTGTAGGATAATAAAATGTGAGGCTGGATGAACACAGCAGGCCAAGCAGCATCTCAGGAGCACAAAAGCTGACGTTTCGGGCCTAGATCCTTCATCAGAGAGGGGGATGGGGGGAGGGAACTGGAATAAATAGGGAGAGAGGGGGAGGCGGACCGAAGATGGAGAGTGAAGAAGATAGGTGGAGAGGGTGTAGGTGGGGAGGTAGGGAGGGGATAGGTCAGTCCAGGGAAGACGGACAGGTCAAGGAGGTGGGATGAGGTTAGTAGGTAGCTGGGGGTGCGGCTTGGGGTGGGAGGAAGGGATGGGTGAGAGGAAGAACCGGTTAGGGAGGCAGAGACAGGTTGGACTGGTTTTGGGATGCAGTGGGTGGGGGGGAAGAGCTGGGCTGGTTGTGTGGTGCAGTGGGGGGAGGGGATGAACTGGGCTGGTTTAGGGATGCAGTAGGGGAAGGGGAGATTTTGAAACTGGTGAAGTCCACATTGATACCATATGGTTGCAGGGTTCCCAGGCGGAATATGAGTTGCTGTTCCTGCAACCTTCGGGTGGCATCATTGTGGCAGTGCAGGAGGCCCATGATGGACATGTCATCAAGAGAATGGGAGGGGGAGTGGAAATGGTTTGCGACTGGGAGGTGCAGTTGTTTGTTGCGAACTGAGCGGAGGTGTTCTGCAAAGCGGTCCCCAAGCCTCCGCTTGGTTTCCCCAATGTAGAGGAAGCCGCACCGGGTACAGTGGATGCAGTATACCACATTGGCAGATGTGCAGGTGAACCTCTGCTTAATGTGGAATGTCATCTTGGGGCCTGGGATGGGGGTGAGGGAGGAGGTGTGGGGACAAGTGTAGCATTTCCTGCGGTTGCAGGGGAAGGTGCCGGGTGTGGTGGGGTTGGAGGGCAGTGTGGAGCGAACAAGGGAGTCACGGAGAGAGTGGTCTCTCCGGAAAGCAGACAGGGGAGGGGATGGAAAAATGTCTTGGGTGGTGGGGTCGGATTGTAAATGGCGGAAGTGTCGGAGGATAATGCGTTGTATCCGGAGGTTGGTAGGGTGGTGTGTGAGAACGAGGGGGATCCTCTTGGGGCGGTTGTGGCGGGGGCGGGGTGTGAGGGATGTGTCGCGGGAAATGCGGGAGACGCGGTCAAGGGCGTTCTCAATCACCGTGGGGGGAAAGTTGCGGTCCTTAAAGAACTTGGACATCTGGGATGTGCGGGAGTGGAATGTCTTATCGTGGGAGCAGACGCGGCGGAGGCGGAGGAATTGGGAATAGGGGATGGAATTTTTGCAGGAGGGTGGGTGGGAGGAGGTGTATTCTAGGTAGCTGTGGGAGTCGGTGGGCTTGAAATGGACATCAGTTACAAGCTGGTTGCCTGAGATGGAGACTGAGAGGTCCAGGAAGGTGAGGGATGTGCTGGAGATGGCCCAGGTGAACTGAAGGTTGGGGTGGAAGGTGTTGGTGAAGTGGATGAACTGTTCGAGCTCCTCTGGGGAGCAAGAGGCGGCGCCGATACAGTCATCAATGTACCGGAGGAAGAGGTGGGGTTTGGGGCCTGTGTAGGTGCGGAAGAGGGACTGTTCCACGTAACCTACAAAGAGGCAGGCATAGCTGGGGCCCATGCGGGTGCCCATGGCCACCCCCTTAGTCTGTAGGAAGTGGGAGGAGTCAAAAGAGAAGTTGTTGAGTGTGAGGACGAGTTCAGCTAGGCGGATGAGAGTGTCGGTGGAGGGGGCCTGGTCGGGCCTGCGGGACAGGAAGAAGCGGAGGGCCTTGAGGCCATGTCCATGCGGAATGCAGGTGTACAGGGACTGGACGTCCATGGTGAATATGAGGTGTTGGGGGCCAGGGAATTGGAAGTCCTGGAGGAGGTGGAGGGCGTGGGTGGTGTCACGGACATAGGTGGGGAGTTCCTGGACCAAAGGGGAGAAAATGGAATCTCCAGCATCTGCAGTTCCCATTATCTCAAATGAGATTGTAGTGCAGTTTGAAATTGGGGGGAGGATGTTGTTATCACAGAGACATGGCTGAAAGGGAAACAGGATTGGGAACTAAATATCCAAGGATGCACATCCTATCTAAAGGGCAGGCAGAGGAGTGGGTGGTTAGGGGTGGTTTGGTGCCTTATTAGTAAAAATGAAATTAATTTGATAGCAGGAAGTGATATAGAGTTGGAAGGCATGGAACCTGTGTGAGTAGAGTTGAAGAACTGCAAAGGACACAAAGGCCCTGATGGGAGTTGTGTACTGGCCTCCTAGCAGTGGTCAGAATGTGGGGAAGAAAAAGCATGTAAGAAAGATGCTAATACAATAATCATGGAGGACTTCATTATGCAGGTGGACTTGGAAAATCAGGTTAGTAGCAGATCTGAAGAAAAGGAGCTTGTGGAATATCTGTGAAATAGTCGTTTTGGAGCAGCTTGTGGTAGAGGCAACAATGGATCAGGCAATTCTGGATTTAGTGACGTGTAAGGAGATAGACTTGATTCGGGAGCAGAAGGTGAAGAACCCCTAAGGACCAGTGGCCATATTATGTCAGATTTCAGCTGCAGTTTGAGAAGGTGAAGACTGAATCAGATGTAACGGTATTACAATTAAGGAAAGGTAACAACAAAGACATGAATGAGGAGCTATCCAGAGTTGATTGGAAGGGAAGCGTAGCAGTGAAGACAGTAGAGCATCAGTGGCAAGAGCTTCTGGGGATAATTTGGGAGGCGCTGCAGAGATTCATCCCCAGGAAGGAGAAATATGTTATGAGGAGAATGAGGCAACCATGACTGACACAAGGAGTCAGGGACAGCATAAAAATAAAAGAAAAAGCATATTATGTGGTGAAGGTTAATGAGAAGCCTTTTAAAAACCAGCAGAGGATAACTAAGAAAAGCAATAAGTGGGGAGAAGATGAAATTTAGAATAAGCTAGCAAGTAATAAAAAAGCAGATTGCAAGAGTTTTTTTCTTTAGATACCTAAATGGTAAGAAATAGACAAGACTGGATATTGCACCAGTAGAAAATGAGGCTGGAGAAGTAGTAATAGGGAACAACGAAAGGGTGGAGGAACTGAATAGGTACTTGCATCGGTTTTCACAATGGAAGACGCTAGAAGCATTTCAGAACTTCAGGGGAATCATAGGGCAGAGGGAGTAGTGGCCATCACTACAGAGAAAGTGCTGGTGAAGCTGAAAGTTCAGAAGGTGGATAAATCACCCAGACTGGATGGGCTATAGTCCACGGTTTTGAAGCAGATAGTTGAGATTGTAGAGGCATTGGTGGTGATCCTCAGGAATCACAGAAGTCAGGAAGGTCCCAGAGGACTGAAAAATGGCAAATATAACACCCCTGTTTAAGAAGAGTGGGAGGCAGAGGACAAAAAAAAAACTATAGGCCAGTTAACCTGACCTCAGTTCTTGGTAAGATTTTAGGGTCCTTTATTTAGTGCTTGGAAGTGCATAGGGCGGAGTAAAATAAGGTGGAGTCAGCACAGCTTCATCAAGGGGAGGTCATGTCTTACAAATCTGTTAGAATTCTTTGAGGAGGTAATGAACAAATTAGACAAAGGAGACCCAGCAGATGTGATCTATTTGGATTTCCAGAAAGCCTTCGACAAAGTGCTACAAAGGAGGCTGCTAAATAAGTTAAGAGCCTATGATGTTAGGGGCAAGATATTGGCATAGATGGAGGATTGGCTGACTGGCGGAAGGCAGAGAGCGGGGATAAAGGTGTCTTTTCAGGATAGCAGCTAGTGACTAGCAGAGTTCGAGTTGGGTCCATAACAATATTCATGTTATGCATCAACGATCTGGATAAAGGAATTGAGGGCATTGTTGCTGAGTTTGCAAATGACATAAAGATAGGTGGAGGGACAAATAGTGTTGTGGAAATGGGGTAGCTGCAGAAGGACTTGGGCATGCTAGGTCAATGGGCAAAGACTTGGCAGATTAAAAACAATGTGGGGAAAATGTGAGGTTATGCACTTTGGTCGGAAGAATAGAATTGTAGACTATTTTTTCAAAGGGAAATGGCTTTGGAAATCTGAAACAGAAAGGACTTGAGTCCTAGTTCAGGATTCTCTTCAGCTTAACTTGTAGGTACATTTAGCAGTTAGGAAGATAATGCAATGTTAATATTCATTTCAAGACAGCTAGAATGCAAAAACAGAAGTGTACTCTGAGCCTATAAAAAGCTTTGGTCAAACTGCATATGTTTGGAATATTGAGAGCAGTTTTGGGCCCACATCTAAGAAAGGATGTGCTGTTGTTGGACAGGATCCACAGGAGGTTTACAAAAATTATGGTAGGGATGAAGGACTTATCATATGTGGAGTGGTTAAAGACTCTTGGTTTGTACTCGATGGAGTTTAGAAGGATGAGGGGGTTCTGATTGAAACTTGCAGAATACTGTAAGGCCTGGATAGTGTGGACAAGGAGATGTTCCTGCTAGTAGGAGAGACTAGGACCCATGGACACAGTCTCAGAGTGAAGCAATGTTCTCTAGAACTGAGATGAGAGTCTTTAGCTAGAGCATGGTTAAACTGTGGAACTCATTGCTGTGGATGACTGTGGAGGCCAAGTCATTGAATGTATTCAATCAAGCGATAAATAGGTTCTTGATTAATAAGGGGATCAAGACAGGAGAATGGAGTTGTAAAATTTATCAACTGTGATCAAACAGGAGAGCAGACTCATTGGGTCATATGGCTTAATTCTGCTCCTATGCCTTATGGTCTAAACCCCACCACCATATTCTCCTGTAAGAGCTCCTTAAAACCTTACCTACCCTCTGAACAACTGAGGTTGGACAATAAATGCTGGCCTAGCCAGTGACAGCCACGTCCCATAAATTAAAATAAACCTGTTTTTGGCAATATGTTTACTTCCAAGTAGGTTGTTGATAAAGGTTAGTATATGCATTTACTGGTCTGACTGTATAAATGTTACCTTCTCTCCACCCCCTGGTCTCCAAGTCTTCTCCTTCTACCCAAAACCTGAAAGTAGCATCTGCTGTTGCACATTAGACATGGAGGTTGCAGTATTCCTCTGAGTGTGCAAGCACACATTCCATTCTTCACACACGGGCTTGAACACCATAGAACTATATGATCATGGCATCAACACAGCTGACCACCCTACTACCCTTTGCAAGTCAATTCACTTTCCACATGTAAACACTTTCAACCCAGAATAAGGCATCGCACTCAAACAAAGGACTTCTCACATTTACTTCTTTGCTTCTGTACATGACCCCTGTCCCCCAAATAATGCATACAATATTTGAGTCAATTATGAACCCACGCTGGCTGCAGGAGACTCTGCAGTTCACACAGGCTGAGAAGCAAACATTTTACACTTAATTCTAAGAGCTGTTCACTGTTGAAGGGTGCAAGTGGAAAACAGATGGGGGTGACTATATGATCTGTTTCATATGTAGCTAACATGTGGGTACTCAACAACTGTTATGAGAACACATGCAATGTGCCTGGTGTATTGCTACCAGTACTTCACATACCATAAATAAGCACCATCTGTTTTCATGAAAGCAGGCTCTATGTATAGCTTACTGTACTTAATTGGATCCCATGTGTGCTGTAGTGGACTGACAATTACCTTAACACAGCTCTCCAATAGTTGTTCAGCTTTACTGTTTCTTAACTGTAGACATTCAGCATTAATCCTCCACATGTCTCATCCCAATGAAATATTAAAAAGTGAAGATGTCTTAATAAGGAGATAATGCGTAGAGTGATATATTAACTTAAGTTTCTGACCTCCTTCCCTACAGGAAGTCAAGGGGACCCCAATCCCAAGGATAGAAGATCTCATGCATGACCCCACCAAAACTTGTTTTCCAGCCACAGTGGCAGAATTCATGATGTGTGTTCAATGGGCTGACAATTAACCAGGAATCCTACCAACTACCTAAAGCAGTATTCCACACGGGGCGGGGGTGGGGGGGGAGTGAAGAGATAAGCAAAAGGAAATCTCATTTCCCTTGTGACGTGGTGTGACAGGTGACAGGCCACACATAGACATTCCTTCCATGACAATTGGCTCATGTGGAACTCCGAAGAGATATTCAACTCGGAACATTAATTCTATTTCTCGCTCTGCGGACATTAATTATGTTTCTCTGTCTAGGAACATGCCAGATTTGCTCCATTTTATCCAGCACATACAGGATTTTATCTACGTCATACTTATGGTTATATTAGTGAGCTAACAGCCCCAAATTTGAGTTCAAGTCCCACTTTAGCAAGTTGTGAAATTGAACTCAATAACCCTGGACGCCTAAGTCTGGTCGATGTTTTGTCATCAATCTGTTCAGAGATGTTATCACACACCCTCCAGAGCAGGTGGATCTTGAACCCAGATGTTCGTGGCTCAGAGGTAGGGACACAACCTCTGTGCCTCAAAAGCCCTAACTTAAGTCTGATACTAGGAAAGTCTGATACAATAATGATACAATATTGATCATGTACCCAGACACCAAGTCTCTTTGGAGTCCCAGTGCTTAGTTTTTCAACATTTAAAAAAAGTACTTTGTACAAGTAGGTCAAAACATGGTAAAGTTTGTCAGCCTGAAACCATGAACTCTTACTACCCTCTCCACAGACATTGCCCACTACTTCTATTCTTTGTACTTGTTACTCAGCCAATTTCCTAACCATCTCAAGCATTAGTTCCTTGACTGGAGCTCATGTGGAGCAGTGATTCTGTCCCCAGACCTCTGAAGGTCCAGGTTCAAGACCTACCCACCCTGACAGTATTATAGTAATTGTCTGAACAGGTTGATGAAACATATTTCAAATGCAGTTATGTGTTGGTTTGCCATGGGGCAGGTGGTGTTTGAGGAAGGAGGTGGGTGGGATGCTTGGATTTTCAAAGCCTCTTTCTGTGCTTGAGCTCAGCCTCCACCTTGATGCTGTCAAAAGGGTTGGCACTTTGGTGACTACTTCTTCACTAGTTTGGTCCAGAGATTTGAGTCGGTAGAGGTATTTCATTTTTTCAGGAAGGCTTTGAGATCATTTCCTTTGTCCTCCTAGATATTAGGTCTAATGAGAGCAATACTTTCTTCATCATACTCTTTCTAGAGTCTATGACACATATCCTTGTCGCTGTCTGAGTCCCTGATATTTTCTGACTCTGTGTGATTTTCTCTTTCACCAACCCTGTGGCTGACTTCACCAACAAGTTTGGTTGTCTAATCATTCACTTTATCTTCTTCTGGACCCCGATGCCAGTACAAAAATAACACATTTCAAAACAGAAGTGTACTGTTCAGAAATCAGTGAAGACTATTTAAAACATGTAAAGGAAAACTTCAGTCCCTGGACTTAAACAGCAAGATACAAACTAAGAACTGGGGAGCTAGTGCTGTTGCAGGACAGTGGGGCCTACTGATTTAGTATAAGGAGCCCCTGCATCACCTGGACCAGCTTCACCTCTCTTCCTATTGACTCTCGCTCTAAACCAGTCACCACTTTAACTCACAAAGTGTGCATAAAACGTTTCGTCTGTTCCCAAACGGATTGCACCTTCACTCCAACTATTCCTCTTATTCATCTTTTCTTGTTTACTTCTTTCTTATTCTTAACCTCTCGCTACGCCCCCTCTCTCCCATCTCTCGTTTTCCCCGTGTATATCATTCTGTTTCTTCTTCTCAATGCATTGTCCTCCTTAATTTTTCTCACCCATTCAATTTCTCTGTCTCTCTCGACTTCTCTGTGTCTTCAATATAGCCCCCTATTAATTCTTCTCTCTCAATTTCCTCGTCCCTCTCACGTTGTCTCTTGTCCTCTCGTATTCGCTTATCCTCGCGCTTGCTGTTTCTCTTGTAGTTTTTTTTCTTGTAAACTTTCTCCCAATTCCCACCCGTCGGGATCCTGGTGGAGGCTGACACCGACTGCCGGTCGCTGTGGGGGTCCGAGGGTTAGGAGCGGGGGTGGTGGGAGGTGGGGACGGAGAGACAGGGTGGGGAAGCTTGTTTCAGGGGGAGGCTCGGGGTGAGGGGTCTTTCTCTCTTGCAAAACTCTCACGTTTCCAGTGCAGAGTCGACCTCTCCCACTCTGTTCCTGAAACTCCCCACGCACTTGACAGCAGGAAAGTAACTCCTCCCACAGCCCAGAGTGAGGAGAGAGAGCACAGGGAATAGAGAGAGGATAACAGCCCCACTGCGGAATTTCTGACAACACACAGCCCGAGGAACTGGACCTCCGAGCGGCTACTGGCTCTTCCACAGACTGGGGCACCTTTCCCGAAGAAGTGGAGAGGTCGGCCTGGGGATATTTGGAAGGCGGTAGGGAAGGTGGAAATCGACCGATTCTAGCACAGAGCCCACGCCGGCGCCGGGGGCTTCTTCCCCGGGGATCAGGAAGACGCTGTTGCCGCTAAGGGAGAAGAGAAGAAGACACTATGAGGGGTTTAGTATTGCAACTGTTGGCGGTTGCCACAGCATGTGTGTCCCTCACAGAGGAACAGAGTAACAGACACAGGTAAGTGATTGAGTGTGAGAGAGAGAGAGAAATCTCCCTGTAGTACAGCGGGAATAAAATAACAGCAAAAATCCCAGCCAGCTCAATTATGTATCATACGTGTGTTATTTTATTGAAATAATTACTCTCCTTTGTGAATGTTCTATCCAAATTATGTGAAATTATACGTCGCTTCCTGCAATGTAACACCTGCTGAGGTTGACACTGGAATGTTTGCAACAATGTTCCTATGGCGTTTACTTTTATTTCAAAGCATTTTTTGTAACAAAAATAATCAACGTGCATCAATTACACAGAGCTCCTGCTATTGGAGAGTAAGCGTGTGCCGAATGTGAGATTGCAGCGATTAAAGATTGTCAGACACACAGGCACCCGTTTGTCACATGTTCGGGCTTGTACCGTGTGAGTCTGCGACAGGGCGAGCGCCTCACTCTGGGTCCCGCTCGCCTGGTGGCCGCGCTGACTGCAGCAAGTGTCAAAAAGACCCTCTCTCAAACCTGAACCACCACCCACACACCACCCCCCCCCTCACCTTGAACCTCCCAAACACAGTGCACAACTGCCCCTATACCCACAAATCTCACCCTGTTTCTCATAACCTGTCACACATCCCAAATCCCATGAACTCCCCACCCCCTTCCCATGTCCAACTCCCAAGCCCTCCTCACACGTTCCCATCCCCAGCCCCCACGTCCGTACACGATCCCAATCCCACCCTGTCACGTCCTCCAACGCCAATCCCAGTCCCACTCTGTCTCACACCTCCAATACCCATCCACTCTCGCCCCTGGATCTCACCCCTCCCAACCCCTCATCTACCACATCCACATTTTCCAACCTAATTCCCTCTCTCAGCCTCAACACCCACCACCTCAAACCCCACAACTCCTACCCCCTTACACTCCCCAAACAGCAATATCACCCAACTCTTACCTTGCATCACTTTCCCCCCTGAACTCCCACCCCCAATTTCCAATACACCTCATTCCTTAACCTCTTCACAGCTTCAACTATCACTTCCAATTCCCCCTCTCACCTCTCAACTGCCATTCCCACACCCTCAGATCCTAATGCCTTGACCTCCAATTTTCTCTCACCCACCGAAGTTCCTCACACCCTACAACCCCCAACACCACCCTCAACTCCAAACCTCAGCCCCCTCATGCTCCAACAAACTCTGTCACCCCTGAAGCTCTTGGCAACAATTTTCTTTCCCCTCATCTCCACCCCACCCCTCCCGTATCAGTCGACAAGACAAACAAAAAACTTTGCTCCCTGTACTGAACATCATGGTACACCATACACCACAGCTTAGAGGAGGTCCATTTGGCCCCCACGTTTGAGAGATCTCACTAAGCCATCCCATTCATAGAAACAGCAGTAGACCATTCAGTGCCTCCAGGTTATTCCACGGCTTAATGATGTTGAAACTAAACTCCTAAACTTCATCTACCCACCTCGTTTCCATAACCAATTCCCTGACCCTGTTCCATGACTACGTAAACACTTTTCCATTTTTAACAAGAGGTTTAGTTGTATCCTTATCTATCTCTCTCTCTTCCCCACCCCAGCTTGGTTCTTTGACTCTTATCTTAAATGTGTGCTCTCTTTTTCCTGACCCTCCTGCCATTGTAAATAGCTTCTTTTTGTATCTTTCATCAAACTCAGTAGTTTGATGAATGAGGACCAGTGAATGTTTGTGTCTTCACCTTCACTGCCTGCAATTTTTTTTTGTATTTGCCCATTTCCCCTCCTCTCAGGTTCCTGACCCTCTTCTGACCTTGTTTCCTGTTCAGGGTCCGCAAGCATCGGTCTATTCGGGGAGGCATGTGTCGCTATGGTCTTCGGACAGACTGCTGCTGGGGATGGAATCGTAGACCTTGGGGGCAGTGCCAGCGTGAGTACCTCGACCTGACAGCATGGGCTCTGTACACTTACATCTGGGGCTTTTACACTCACAGCTGGGGCTTTTAATAAAAGCTGGGGCTTTTACTCTGCTGGGCTTTTACATGCATCTGGGCTTCTACACTGACAGCTGGGGCTTTTACACTTAGAGCTGGGGCTTTTACACAGCTGGGCCTTTTACACTCTCAGCTGAGGCTTTTAACATAGATGAGCTGTTACACACAGATAGGAATTTTGCACATTGCTGGTTAAATCACAGTTGGGCTTTTACACAATATCTGGTGTTTTTACCCACAGCTGATTTGAAGATCTCAGACATAGTCAAGAATCTTTATACAACTGTAACATTTAAGAATTACCAAAAGGGGCAGCTGTGTTAATTTGGGGCTTTATTATCCTAACAGAATTCAGTTGCTGCGGATTTAATACCACTACAGAGTATTTTAGGTGAAGCTTGCAGGGTCTTCTCTCCATTTGACACATGGATGATGCACAGATCTAAAGCTATAAACACCTGAGACTATCGCACAGATTGATAGCTCTTAAACAGTCAGAGTGTTTATTAAACAGCAGACGATAAAAGTGACTATCACACAATGTTAATTCTCACAGCGCCGGGTGCATAGTAATAAATATTGTCAACATAACTCTGGAATAGAGAACTCCCACAATATTCAATAAGACTGTAGTAGAGCTAGAGTTTTAAACACAGCTCTGGGGCCAAGTGCCTGCATGTTGATGATCATAGTAACATTGTAAGTTAGGAACATTCAGTCCCTTGAGCCTGTTCCACTATTTAATTAGATCATAGTTGATTTATATCTCAAATCTGTTTTCTTAAATTTGTTCCACGGTCTCTGGGCCTAACACAATAAAACTATCCCAGACTCCACTGCATCCCTGCATCCAGCATTATGGAAAAGAAAGTTCCAAATTTGTTTTCCCCCTTTTGTGAAAAGTTGCTTTCTGATTTAGATCCTGAGTGGTCTAGCTCTAATTTTGAATTCATCACCTCTCCCTCCCCTGTTCATGAATTCACCCACCAACAACAGCAACTTATGTAACGCCTTTTTAAAGCAACACAACACCCACAAGTAATTCCACAGGAATGTTATCAGACAAGATGTCAAACTAAGCCTCAAAGGAGATATTGTCTCAGATAACTGAAAGAAGTAGCTTCTAGGGAAGAAGAAGGCAAGAGAGACCTTGGGGCCTAGACAACTGAAGGCACCATTGATGGCAGAGAGATTAACATTAGAACAGGGGTGTTCACTTGACCATAATTAGAACAGATATTTCATAGGATTCTGAGGGTTGGAGATGGCAGAGGTAGAATCATAGAATCCCTACGGTGTAGAAGCAGGTGATTCAGCCCACCAAATCCACATTGCCCCTCTGAAGAGCATCCCTCTAACACGCACCCTGTACCCCTGCTAAACCACCTTCACTGCACATCCATGGACACTATGGACAATTTAGCATGGCCAGTCCACCTAACCTGCAGATCTTTGGACTGTGGGATGAAATTGGAGCACCCAGAGGAAACCCACACAGACATGAGAAGAATGCGCAAACTCCAAACAGACAGTTGCCTGAGGCTAGAATCAAACCCAGGCCTCTGGCACTGTGAGGCAGCAGTGCTGAGCACTGAGCTACTGTGCCACCCCAATGAGTGGAATGGACAGGTCTTCTGGACGTTTGAAAAGGCTGATAAAAGAACTTGTTGCTCCATTGGGAGCCAATGTAGATTGCACACACAGCAATAATGGGTTAATCAGATTCAGTCTGATTTGAGACACAGGCACCAGAGCTTTGGATAATCTCAAATTTAGGGAGGATGGAATGTGGGAGAGCAGCCCAGGAGTGTGTTGGAATTGTCGAATCCAGAAGTAACAAAGAGATGAATGGAACAGCAAAGATACTTTTTCCATATTTGCACATTTCAATATTTTAAACCATCTCAATCAGATCATTCTTCAATCGCCTACACTCCAGGAAGTGAAGCTGGGTTAATGCTCCCTTTCCTGGGTTTAACTCTTTCTGCTCCGTTCCTGTGAATAATAGAGTCTGGGACTTTTTTTTAAAAAAAGTACAATCCGTGAGATCTTTGATGTGGTGCCAGTGAAAAACTGTCACACAACGCAAAGACCAGTGCATATTCACTTACTACCGAGTGTTTGCACTTAACGAACCAAATTATTTCTCCAACATGCTAGAGGCTATTTTAGATATTTTCTAAGCCACGTGTTCAGACATATAATTGCATACCTCTGGAGAGGGTGGGATTTGAACCCAGGCCTCCTGGCTCAGCACTAGGAACACTAGCACTACACCACAAGAGCCTATTTTATTCTGTGCCTGGTACAGCTGAAGGGTTTACACATCGTAACCAGCTTTTATATAACTAACTGTTTCTCACAAAGCCTAGATGAAGTTTGTATTTGCACATGCTTGCCTGGTATTAAGCAGATGTTTCGGGAAGCAATTTATATCTTTCCGGGTTTCTTACACGCAAAGGGGCTTCTTGGACCTATGCAATTTTGCAAAGCCTTTATTATCGTTGTTAACTGTTTTTGAGAATGCATCGTCTTCAATACATTCCAGGTTATTTAGAAAAAAATCAAACATTCCGACTGTATTTTAAATCTGCATCTATCACAGTGTTCCGAGAAGAAGTGGCCAGTTTTAAATCGGCGGGATTAATGGAAGTGGCTGTGTGCCACTGATCTTGATCAAATTCCTGCAAGCATCCAGCAGGTTGTCCCGCTGTGTCCTGCAGCCAAGAAACATTGCAGCAGCTCCGCCTGCGAGATCTGCTTGTCATTCATTCATTGGGCGGCAGGTGGCGCGGTCTCCGTATCGGGCTTTGGGGAGGGGAGGGGGTGCGCTAATTTTGAGTAGCTGAGATTTGGTGGCTTTATTTCCTTAAAAACACAGAACCTGTCCCAAAGTCGAAGTTTGCAGGAAGCAGAGGAAAGTTATGGCGCAGAAAGTGGCCGTTGACTGTGCTGGCCCTGTGAAAGTTTTAGCTAATTAGTTCCACTCCCCTTACACTTTCTCCTACTATGTTCTTCCTTTTCCAGTAACCATCCAAATCCTGGTTGAAAATTATCGTGGAACCTGCTTTCCCCGCTCTTTTATGCACTGTGTTTCACATCATGACCGTTACTGCATTTTAACATATCTATTGATCTTCCCTCTGCTTGGTCCTGAATTTCTTTAAACCTGGCACCTTTGGTTACCAACACATGCTGGTTAAAAGTTTATCTCTGTTTACCCTATCAAAATCTTTCTGGGTTGTAACCTCTATTAAACCTCAGTCTCTGTTTAAAGGATGGCAGATGCAGTTTCTCTACCGTCCCCACCTAACAGAAGATCCTTATCCCTGTCGTACTGTAGTAAATAATCTCTGCACTTCAATGTAGCTGAGGGTTGAATAATGTTTTATAAACATTCACCGTAACCCCTCTGTTTTTGTGCGTTCTGCCTCTGTTCAATCAAACCGAGGACGGCATTTAAAAAATAATCAACCTTATCCACCTTCCCTGCCGTCTGAAAGATTTTTGCATGTGAACCACCCTCGGTTACTCATCTTTGGAAAGGAGAGGTCCCGGTAGGTCAAACTGATTGAATGCTTGCTCATTTTTATGACCACTGCTAGTTATTCTGCAGTCATTAGTGAACGACATAACTCCATTGAAACAGGGAGCAAGAAGATGGTTTAATGGCCGTGGAAAGGATTAATATCTAACCTGCCTAAACCACTTCAATTTCACTGTAATCTTATTTTTTTTTCATTGCCAAGTAGCTTTCATAAGCTGGAAACACCTCCTTCAGTCACTTTCCCCAGCGGCAGGGCATGTAAACGTAGAATCACGTTGATAGACCCATTGGGTTTCATAGAATACCCTAAGAAGTGTGGAAACAGGTCATTTAGTCCACACCAACCCTCCAAAGAGCACCCCCAACCATATGTCATAACCCTGCATTTCCCATGACTTATCCACCTAGCCTGCATCTTTATGATTGTCAGAGGAAACCCGTGCAGACGGAGAGAATGTGCAAACTCCACACAGCCATCTGAGGCTAGAATTGAACCTAGTTTTCCCTGGTGCCATGAGGCAGCTGTGCTAACTGAACCACCATGCCACACAGGCTTTCTGGTGGCTCTTTGAAAGAACTTAGTTCCACTATCCCATTCTGTCTCCATTCTGTATTTACCATTTGCCCTTATGACAGGAACTAGTACTTCTACAAGTGAGAATTCGTTTCACACATCACAGTTGAAAAGAATAGTTCAGTGAGACATTGCAGGCAGCAGGCTGTAACTTAATTTGCCCAGTCACCAAATTGCCATTACTACAGAGTAAAAAGAAGCACAATAAATCCTGTGTAATAACTCAGAGTGCCAGTCTTGTTATTTCAGTCCATAAATGTTTTCGTTGTAAGTTTTTACTGTCAATTTCAAGATCTTGTTTCACATTGCATAAAAATCTCCCTTTTTCTTTCCAAATGTAGCCCAACAATAGAATTGACTTAAAAGTATAATTCAAAGGAGATGAGTTATTGCAGTCTGGCTGCCCTGTAATATTATTGTGGACTTCTTTAGGAAGCACAGACACATTGAGCAACAACTTATAACAGTAACAGACGTGGCTATTACAGCACACGTGGATGAAATGATGCTGATAATCTTTGCCTGCTGACATGTTGCCAAGCTCGACTTGCTCACAGAGATATATTTCACGCTGACAAATATGCATGTTATAACTGAACGGCTCCTGATTTGGGCTGGGCCGTTTTCACTGTGAATCAGTGATCAAGAGGCAGTTCCTACTAATGCTGAATGAACTCTCTGAGAACCGACTGATAATTGGATTGAGAGGTGGTCCAGTTGGAGAGAGACAGTTCCCATCTCACATTCCGCCTTCCGTTTGCAGATTAAAGTGACTGATTCTGAGTAAACAGCGAAGTCTCAACTGAAATAAACAGTTCCCTTGTGAATCATGTTATGTGTTTTAGAAAGTTTGAAAATAATGTGTGTGGGTCAAATGGCCCCTTTTTGCACTGTAACAATTGTGCCTGTGTGTGTCTGTGTATAAATGTACTGGAATGTGGCTTGTTGACAAAATCAAGGCCAACCTCCTAAAAAAAGGCTCTGGAATTCTCTGGATATTTGTTTTCCAGCTTTCATCCCGTTAATGCAGAGAATATGTCGAGTAACGTACCCTCTGAAAGGTTAGCTGAACCTATTTCTTACAATAATCTTGTTAACTGGTAGCTTGAAGACAGGCTGTGTGAAGCACTGAGTGACCTCAATGGCAGGTGTCAGCCGTGGCTCTATGTCAGGACTCTCACCTCTGAATCAGACGGCTTTATGTTCATGTCCCATTATTGAGAACTCAACCCAGAATGTAGGCTGGCTCTCCTTAACAGTTGTTAGTGTGCTGTCCTGGATGAGGGGTTAAACTTGAAAATTGGAACAGGAGTGGGCCATTTAGACCCTCTGGCCTGTTTTGCCATTCACTGAGATCATGGCTAATCCGTGGCCAAACTCCATAGACCTAACTCCGAGGCATATTCCCTAACACCTTTGTTTAAGCAAAATTGATCTACCACAGATTTGAAATTAACAACAGATCTAGCATCCACTGCCATTTGTGGGAATTCTGCCTGGTATTTATGGATGTACTGTCTGCCTTCTCCTAGGCTACAAAGAACCCACAGCACCTTCCAAAAAGTTGCTGGGGACTACTACTCCAATACCCTGGCTAATATTTATCCCTCAATCATGCATCATTAAAACAGATAATCTGGTCATTAGCACATTGCAGTTTATGGCCTCTTGCTATGTTTATACTGGCTGCCACATTTCCTACCTTTTGACAATGATAACACTTTTAAAGCGCTTCATTGGATACAAAGTTCTTTAGGACATCCAAAGGTGCTGCATCGATGCAAGCTTTCTTTTTCTTTTTGATATAGACTGAGGCACGACGTCACCTTATTCTGTCGGCAATAGGCCACAACGATCTCAAATGTGTTTCTCTTTTTTGGTGTTAATGCCTGTCCTGTACCACTCAGAAAGCAGCACTTCCTAACACAGAGCTCACTCTGAGGTACTCTCAGAGACACATCCTTAGACAGGAGTTATATGGGGTCTCTGGATTTATGGAATGGCCATTTATTGTGTCGGTGGTAATTTAAAACGAATGCTGACATCTCAACAGCAGGATATTTTTTTGGAGCCGTCCTGTCAACACTGCACGTAATCCCCTTGCCCACAGCTGTTGTCTGCAGATTGTTGCTAGGTTACAGGGCTGTATATTCTGATTTTACTTGCAATGCTGAAGTATAGCTGGGTGCAGACTAAGTTGGATTGTCTTTGTTAGTTACGATAAAAATACATCTTTTATTTGCAAAGTGAACAATATTGTAGAAAGAATTCACTCGTGGAACCTGGCCTCTCTTGCTTAAAGTGCACACTCACTAAAGAACTCACAACCAATTTTGTTCCCAGTGAGTTACTATTTGTGATGAATATGTTATTCTCAAACCCAAGCGGTACTGTATAAGAAGGAATGCTGCATCAAAAGGTCAGGCTCTTGTTACTCAGTAAGATTTACAATAATTTTTGGAGGCATGGATCACTATCATGTGTGGAGAGAGCTAATTGGTAAATCGAAGCCACGAAGAATGGAGCAGTTTCTTGTTAGCTCTTTCTATTTCAATCTGAAGGTGGTGGTGGTTTCGATTGTGGGTGTGGGGAAGTGGTAGGAAGTTATTTTTTTTGGCAAGATCTAACTTCTCCCTCTGCAAAGCCATTCCATAGCACTGAGGTAGAGCTTGGACAATGAAAAGGTTAAGAGCAAGCTGGCATTTGTTTAACAGATGCGGTGCCTAATTTCACAACTGAGCTGACAGTGCCCGGTAAGATTAAAGGGCTCTGCGTGCAGGTGATTCACTGGGTGCAGTTCATTATTCAGGGCAGGGTGCCTGCTCAATATATATAACGTCTGCAAGTTAAAAGGGAGAATAATCGATGAGGAATCCAGCAACTTCTGTGGGAATGTCCTATTTTCTCATTGTGCAGCTTTCATTAGATTGAGGGCTGATTGTTCATCTTGCATGACTCAAGCATGGGACATTGAATAAACATCAGGCTGGACCACCCATGAAGTAAATCCCCCACATACAAAAGAGGTTCAAGAATAACAGAAGGAAATAAATACATGAGCCAAACCACCCCTGCCTCCTCCCATTCTTTGATAAACCTGCCTCTGAGAACTGTACAGAGTGCGATATGGAAGAAATTACAAAGTATAATTCAGGTGTCCGATCTAAGAAAGTATTTTTTTCTCAGAAGGTTGTAAATCTTTGGATCGCCTCGCCACAGAGAGTTGGGACAGAATCCTCGTATATATTTAAGGTTGAGATAGATAGATTCGTGGTCAATCAGGGATCATGGGTTATGGGGAAAGGGCAGGAAAGTGGATGTGAGTAATGTTGGATTGGCCTTCGTCATATTGAATGGCAGAGCAGACTCAAGGGGCTGAATGGCCTACTCCTGTTCTTATTTCTTATGGTCTTTTCCATTGAATCTTAGCTGGAGATGCTTTGCTGGTATTGAGGATTTTTAATGAAATTTCCTGTTTTGTCATAAGCTTAGGAATAATTTCTCTCCATTTCAGACATAAGTGGCATCCCCTTTACTTTGGGACGATGTCCCCGGTTCTAGATTCCCCGACCAGGGGAACCATCTTACTTGCATCCTCGCTATGCTGTCCCTTTAAGTATATTGTAAGTTTCAATGAGATCACCCCTCATTCTTTGAGACTCTAGAGAATACAATGCCAGTTGGCCCAATCTCTCTAGGACTGTCGCACCTTCGAGAACAATCTGGTGAATCAATCTTGTGCTCCCTCTACAGCAATAATATCTTTTGTGAGGTAAGGAGATCAAAGGTGCACACAGTACTCCAGTTGTGGTCTAACTACGCCCCTATACCATTGAAGTAAGTCTTCCCTACTTCTGCACTCAAATCCCCTCACAAAAAAGACAATCATGGAGGATTGCCATTGCTGTTGTAACCATAAATCAAAGAGATATCAGGCTAGGAGTACAGAAAATACAATTACAAAACATGTGCAACTTGCACAGTAATTGGGAGGTTAGAGAGAAAAATAAGAACTTTTATTTGTCCTGGGCCCCTCTGTGGACAGTTCAAGAGCAATACTGTAGATATCAAGGAGCAGCATGGATGGAAGTGGTGACTGCTGGAACAGGGAAAAAGAAGCAATGAAACAACTTACAAAACACAGGAGTAAAACCTTTGGAATTCTTTACCACAGAGAACTCAGTCTTTAAGTATGTTTCAGGCAGAGATTGGTAATCAGAAATCTATCAATGATGTGACAGGTTTATAGGGATAGGATGGGTGAAAGGCATTGAAGTGTTTGATTACATGATTGTATTGAATGGCAAGGTAGAATAGACGGGCTGAATTGCCTACCTCTGTTCCTAATGCTTCACCAAGTGACCATTCTTAAAGTGTGGACTAAGGTATTGAGTGTTGATTGGAAATTTATCATCGAGTGTCAGAATATGAGTCTAAGCCTATTGTGAAGATTTAGAAGCAGCTTATTTCCCCAGTCCTAGTACTTTCCAGAACCTACTGACACCTGATTTCAGAGCATGTAAGTATCTAAGCATGGCAGTTGGTGTGAAGAACACTAAAAGAAGGCAGACTTGTACTTCATAACCATCAGACATGCAAAAGTAGTTTCAAACCAATGAAATACACTTGAAGTGGAGTCACTGTTGTAATGTAGGAAATGCAGGACCCAACTCACTCACCACAAAATTCCATAAACTCTATGTGATAATGACTAGATCATTTATTTATAGTTAGTGTTCTCCATGATCTCAGGATGTAGGGGACAAAGCAACGAAGAAATGCAACCACAACAGCAATGGGACAAATGACCTGCTGAGGTGATAAATGTTGCCTGGGATAAGAAGACAGCCTGGCTCTTTTCCCTAAATAATTCAGTGAGAGGGTAGGCACAGATTCAGTTCAACATCTCATCTGAAAGATGGCACATTTGAAAAGTCAGCTTCGACTGATGGTCAAATCTGTGATGGGGTTCTTGAATCTTTCTGATTTGGAGGTGCGAACATTAGCTGCTGAGCCACAGTTGACTCCTGAAACACCTTAAGGTCATGGTGGGGTGATGGTGAACGTGTCTATTATCGTTTGAGTAGTAGGCATACTTTTGTATGGTTTAAAAAGTGCCCACTCTCAATTTGTTACAAGACTGTAGAGAAACTCTTCACCTGATGCACCATTCCCAGTGGGTGCTGTGTGATTGGTTTTGATCTCAAAACACTCAGCTCTAATCGCAAACTAAATGCCTTATTTTTTTCTTGTCTAATGAAACAAGATGAATTGTGTTTTGAGCTGATGTTACTTTGGTTGGGATCAGAGTCCCATCCCCCTTGGCGATGTATGCCATTCGAATTGTCGGGTGACAAGGTACAAATGATTTTACCTGCCCAACGACCACAGGTGCTGTTGTAAATCTTACCTAAGTCAGTGTTGTTATTGCCTATTCCTACTGGGTCTTGCGATATGTGGGAAAACTTTGCACACACTAGGAACCATAGGCCAACAAATATTCAAGGATTCCAAACATTGCAATTTTAATTGGTCCCATTCTGCAGAAATGTGGCACTTCATTGTCTTTCCCCCGAAATCGCTCACTCTTTACGTGAACTTCAGCTGCTGGCCACTGCCGCTACAGGTCACTGCCATCTGCTGGTCACTGCTGCCTGCTGGTGAATACTGCCTGATGATCACTGCAACCTACTGGTCACTGCTGCCCACTGGTCACTGCTGTCTGCTGGTCGTTGCTGCCCACTGGTCACTGGCATCTGCTGGTCACTGCTGCCCACTGGTCACTGCTATCTGCTGGTCATTGCTGCCCACTGGTCACTGGCATCTGCTGGTCACTGCTACCCACCGATCACTGCCGCCTGTTAACAAATAATTTTCACTTCCACAACACAAGGCGTCACATGCAAAGGTGAGACTTTTTTCTTAATCGTGTGTGCACTGACATTATTGTGGAGGCATTTTCCAATGGTTGTTAAACATTTCCTTATTCAAAGTTTCTGTTTTGTGTTCTCTTATCATACTGCATTATTTAGTTTTGGAATTACTGATAATATAAATCAGGATGAAAAGCTACTTCAATAAGACTCTCACCCATGTCTTAATCAGACTCACTCCCTTTGATGAGCCGATGGGTGTGGTTCATAATCTGTCCCTCTCCAAATATAACACAGGAAGTCAAGTCACCTTGTAGCATGTGGAGAGTCACTGAAAACAAACATAACTGAAGTAATATTGGTAGGAATTACAGTAGAGTGGAGTGCGCAGTTCATGCCTTCAATGCTGACAGCCTATTGGATGCAACAAAATTAAAAATTAAGATCAATTTGTAACTTTGTTTTTGAATGAACAAAAAATGTTGAAGAAAATATGTTCCGTTTTCCCTTTTCCTATTCCAATGTAATGTTCCAAAGCATTATTGCAGAGGCTGGATTTGAGACCAGTAAAGTGCTGACTTCTTGTTAGAGCCACATAACCAATCCAGGTTTATAAATGTCTTCTGTCACTAGAGAATTCATCCAATCATACAGTTTAACAGAACAGAAGGAGGCAATTCGGCCCTTCAGGCCTGTGGGAACCCTTTGAAAGAGACATCTAATTCATCAAACCCCCTATACTTTCTCTCGATAGCCTTGCAACATTTTCCTTTGCAACCATTTATCCAAATTATTATTGAATTTTTGATTGAAACTGCATCCCCTTTCTTACAAAGCATTGCGTGCCAGATTTTTAAAAAGTAACAAAAACACCTCTCCTCTGGTTCTTTTGCCAGAATAAGTCATAGAAATAAAAATGGATTTTAGTTTTGGTCATTGTAAGCGGTGTCTTGCAGTCAATTAGTTATTTTTTTATTGACTATTCTCTTGCAGATTTCAAATTTCTACACAGCTAGAAAAATGGTCACTGCAGTGTTTCCTACATTGACAACATAAGAAGTAGGAGCAGTTGTACAAACCATTAAGTTTGCTCTGCCATTCAGTAAGACTGTGGCTGATCATCAGCTGGATTTCCCTGTATCTCCAAAACCCTTGTGCCCATAACTTTCTACTTCCCATGTTCTGCTGTCATCTCCTGAATGCTCTCAATCAATCTGGCTTAACTGTATCAGTGACAGCTCTCCATTGAACCATTCATTCCTCACCTGGACAATGTCCACGAGCTATTCAGCCTAAGAGGACATTGCCAATAAAGTCCACAGTTGTATCTCATTCCTGCAAGATGTGACTGTAACACAATAAATATGGTACTGATGTCCTCTGTTTTCCATCTCCCCTCCTCCCTGACCAAGTCCAAGGTGCTGAAGTCAATTGCAACCCCGTCCAAGATAAGCTAACTGCAATAGGCAGAAAGGATTGGTTTTCTCTGCTTTGTCTGATGTAGAACACTTATTAAAACTTCTCTACTATTGTAAGATACTTTAACATGTACATATTAAGGTAAGTCAGCATCATGCAGTGAAACAAAAATAACAATGTTCTGAGGAGGAGCTGAAACTAGGTTACCTGACTGAAAATTGTACTAACATTGTGAATAGCAAGATGTCCAATTACAGTGTCTGTCGAATCCAAGTTGAGGTAAGTCCTGTGCTGTTATCCCTTAAAGGATGTCACTGTCAGTCCAACACAGTAGCTTCTATCATGTGTGAGTAACATGATAGTGGTATTGCCAACTGATTAAATCAGCAGCCGATTTGTAATACACAAGCCTTTTAATAATGGACGGGGCAAATTTTAGAGAAAAAGAAGGGATGCCTCGCAGCACACTTAATGTTCAAAGTGTAAATTGTTTTGAAAAGGCACAAGTTAGTTGAATAACAATCTCATTCTGAGAACATGTCTTCCTAATGTATTTGTTAAATCATTGTTCAAGGTCAACCATTGCCTAATAATGTTAGCATAGCAGTGACATTGTCTTTGTTAATTAATTACATGAGAAATTCACATCTAATTATCTGTTCTTAATTATGTAGAATGTGTTGGATTGGAGCTATAGAATGTAGCATCTACCATTGTTGATACTGTGACAGTGAACTCCCTGAGCAGATGAGGCTAATGTTTGATTTGTTCCAAACATGAACTTGTTTATTCTACTCTTACCAGCTGTGTGCCAACATGGATGTAAACACGGCGAGTGTGTGGGACCAAATAGATGCAAGTGCTACCCGGGGTACACAGGCAAAACGTGTAGTCAAGGTAAGAACAAGAAACAAGCTTCTCCCAATCAGAATTATGATATTGTCCAATGCTGAAGGACTTTCTTATCTGAGTGAACACTAAATACACTTTGACAGATTAGTCAAGGAATTAGTCAATTAGTCAAGGAACACCTTTTGGCATTACACACCAGTACTATATCAACCGTTCCCATCAATAGACTGCATGTATATAGTTTGTTCTCGCAGCAAATAGTCCTGAATTTATATACTAAAGAAGCATGAACCATCGAATAAATTTTAGGTACACATAATTTGGAGCTAAAATATTTACCAACTATGGTATATTTCTGAGTTACGTATGTTGGTGATATATATGATTTTAATACATAGAAGTGCAAGTATATGTACTGGTATATTTTCGGGACTGGTCAGCTCTGTTGTCAGGACAGCAAGTTTGTGAGAGAGTAACATAACAGCATGAACCAATTCCCACACTCATTGCCTGAGATAGAACATAGAACATAGAACATTACAGCACAGTACAGGCCCTTCGACCCTCGATGTTGTGCCGACCTGTCACACCGATCTGAAGCCCATCTAACCTACACTATTCCATGTACGTCCGTATGCTTATCCAATGACGACTTAAATGTACCTAAAGTTGGCGAATCTACTACCGTTGCAGGCAAAGCGTTCCATTCCCTTACTACTCTCTGAGTAAAGAAACTACCTCTGACATCTGTCCTCTATCTTTCACCCCTCAATTTAAAGCTATGCCCCCTCGTGCTCGCCGTCACCATCCTAGGTAAAAGGATCTCCCTATCCACCCTACCTAACCCTCTGATTATTTTATATGTTTCAATTAAGTCACCTCTCAACCTAATGAAAACAGCCTCAAGTCCCTCAGCCTTTCCTCGTAAGACCTTCCCTCCAGACCAGGCAACATCCTAGTAAATCTCCTCTGCACCCTTTCCAAAGCTTCCACATCCTTCTTATAATGCAGTGACCAGAACTGTACACAATACTCCAAGTGCGGCCGCACCAGAGTTTTGTACAGCTGCAGCATAACCTCTTGGTTCCGGAACTCGATCCCTCTATTAATAAAAGCTAAAACACTGTGTGCCTTCTTAACAGCCCTGTCAACCTGGGTGGCAACTTTCAAGGATCTGTGTACATGGACACTGAGATCTCTCTGCTCATCTATACTACTAAGAATCTTACCATTAGCCCAGTACATTGCGTTCCGGTTACTCCTACCAAAGTGCACCACCTCACACTTGTCTGCATTAAACTCCATTTGCCACCTCTCAGCCCAGCTCTGCAGCATATCTATGTCTCTCTGCAACCCACAGCATCCTTCGTCACTGTCCACAACTCCACCGATCTTAGTGTCGTCTGCAAATTTACTAACCCATCCTTCTACGCCCTCATCCAGGTCATTTATAAAAATGACAAACAGCAGTGGACCCAACACCGACCCTTGCGGGACACCACTAGCAACTGGTCTCCAGGATGAACATTTCCCATCAACTACTACCCTCTGTCTTCTTTCAGCAAGCTAATTTCCGATCCAAACTGCTATATCTCCTACAATTCCATTCCTCTGCATTTTGTACAATAGCCTACTGTGGGGAACCTTATCGAACGCCTTGCTGAAATCCATATACACCACATCAATCGGTTTACTCTCATCTACCTGTTTGGTCACCTTCTCAAAGAACTCAATAAGGTTCGTGAGGCACGACCTTCCCTTCACAAAGCCATGCTGACTATCCCCAATCAGTTTATTCTTTTCTAGATGATTATAAATTCTATCCCTTATAACCTTTTCCAACACTTTACTAATGACTGAGGTAAGGCTCACTGATCTATAATTACCAGGGTTGTCTCTACTCCCCTTCTTGAACAGGGGAACCACATTTGCTGTCCTCCAGTCATCTGGCACTATTCCTGTAGACAATGACGAGTTAAAGATCAATGCCAAAGGCTCAGCAATCTCCTCCCTGGCTTCCCAGAGGATCCTAGGATAAATGCCATCTGGCCCAGGGGACTTATCTATCTTCACCCTCTGTAGGATTTCTAATACCTCTTCCTTGTGAACCTCAATCCCACCTAGTCTAGTAGCCTGTATCTCAGTATTCTCCTTGACAACATTGTCGAGATATGATGAGCCTCAGATTAAACTCACTACCAGCCATCTCTCTCTCTAATGAGAACAGTGGTATGGTTCTCTGGGACTATGCTGACTTTCACTTTAGTTACGTTTGGGACGTCCTGTGTGACAGTGGATGACTTGGCCTCTACAGCCTTCACAGGCGCCACAGATTGAACACTGTAGGTTATTTAATGGGTTCTATAATTGTCTTATGATGCAAACCATTTCAATCAGAGTTCTGAAGAAGGGTTTAGGCCCAAAACGTCAACTTTCCTGCCCCTCTGATGCTGCTCGGCCTGCTGTGTTCATCCAGCCCTGCACCTTGTTATCTCAATCAGAATTCATCAGGTTGACACTGTTTTAAACTACAAGCAGATTTCAGATTCATTGAGGAAAGTCAGACTTGCTAGCCTGATAAATGAGGACAAAGCCACTCGGGACTTGACCTCTGTCCATTGGAGAATTGAACTGTTTACTCACAGCCCTGATCCCCACGGACATCAAACGAGAAGAGTTGCCCACTCTGGTTTGTAAATAGCCAAGCACAAGCAAGTATTAATGCTTACCATGGGTTTTAGACCAAGGTTGATCTTGATTTATGTGAGCAATTTGTCTAAAAGCGGTAGTGAGTGCATGTGCAACAACATAAAATGCTGGGTTTATTTGTCATTATTCTTTATAGTTTTATGAAGGAAACAATTAGAGAACTAGATGCTGGACAACCTTTCACCTTTGGGATCTGAGTTCATACGATGGGCTGGGCTGGAAGTCCTGTTGCTTTCGGATGTCCGGCCTGCAACAGGAAGTTACTGAGCAGGCTTTCCATTATTGTAATAAACAATGAAGAAGATTCTTGCATGTACCAGGCCTTTGTTTAGGCCCATCCCAGTTGAATTATACACCTAAAATTAAAAGATTCTGTCTTTTAATAACAGGGATATGAGTAAAAAAAAGCAACTAATAAATGTGTCAAAACCTTGATTTGCCTCAAATTGGATTACTGACTGCCACATTTTGGAAAAGATACTTCATCTTAGAGTCATACAACACAGAAACAAACCCTTCGGTCCTTATCCTAAACTGAACTAGTCCAATTTGCCTGTGTTTGGCCCATATCCCTCTAAACCCTTCCTGTTCGTGTCCCCATCTAGATGGCCTTTTAAATGTTAGAATTGTACCCACCTCTGCCACCACCTCTGACAGTTCGTTCCATACACACACCACCCTCTGTGTGAAAATGTCATTCCTCAGGTCCCTTTTAAATCCTTCCCCTCTCACCTTAAACCTATACCTGTCTAGTTATGGACTTCCCCAGCCTGGGAAAGAGACCTTGGCCATTCATCTTATCTATGCCCCTCATCCTTGGAGATGCTGAGTGTGAATTCACCAGAAGGATGCTGAGGAAGCTCTCGCTGGGGAATCAGTGACAAAGTGAAATCAATTTCAAACAGTTACTAAGTGTGAGGAGTGAGATTGAGAGAAAATATTTGAAGTAGACATTGGAAACCATGCTTGAAGGAGAGATGCTGGGACTCATTTTAGATTGTACTGGGAAAGAAGCCACATAGCCACAGGGTGTAGTGGTATGGTCTGCAGTAATCTGACAATGCCCTGGGGACATGGGTTCAAATCTCATCTCCACTGCTGGTGGCAAAATTTCAATTCACTGAAAATCTGGTCTAATTGTCTAGCATAATTGTAACCACTGTTGATTGTTGCCATCTGGTTCACGAATGCCTTTGAGGGAAGGAAATCTGCCTCCACATGAGTTCAGACCCACAGCAATGTGGTTGACTCTTAACTGCCCTGTGGGCAATTAGGGACGGCGATAAATGCTAGCCTAACTGGTGGCGTCCACATCCTGTGAACAAACAAATGGCTATCCTCTTAATTTAAAATATTGGGATGTGACTGTCACTAGTTAGGCCAACATTTATTGCCAATCTCTAATTGCCCTGGAGCTGAATGGCTTGCTAGGCTATTCTGGATGGCAGGTAACAGTCAGCCACATTGCTGAGAGCCTGGTGTCACACGTAGATGAGATCAGGTAAGGATGGAAGATTTCCTTCTCTAAAAGGTGAACCAGATGAGATTTTATGACAATCGACAGCAGTAATATGGGTGACCATTAAGCCAGGTTTTAATTCCAGGTTTTTCCCTTGGATTCGGATTTTGCCATCTGCCATTGTGGGATTGGACTTGGGATTCCAGTGGCAACTATGTCACTAATATTACTGCTACACCACTGTATCCCTAATTCTAACGGACTGCTGTGAGAAATGAAAAATTGCAAGTTACTGGAATGTGTTTTAAGAGAGAGAGACAGAGGTGTTTATACCAATTTTTGAATGGAAACTTGGATGAGCTATAAGACTGAGTGCTGAGTTAATAACACTAATTTTGTGTTGCCTCACTCCACCACACTTAACCCCACCCCTCCTATTCTGACACATTGGAGGGAGGTTACTCTGTACCTAAGCACTCTGCACCTGACCTGGGAGGGCTAGATACTGACAATGGGCATATGAAATAAGAAAATGCTCCATTTGTCAACACTAAAATTTCCCCCTCACTCTAATGAGCAGAAATTTTCACAATACCCCAGGATTTTATCATTGCTAATTCTTCCGATCTTTGATACAAAATTAATGAAACCCTGTTCAATGCATTTTTCCTGACTACCATCAGAGCTCTTCTCTCTCTCTCTGTCTGAATATCTGCGCTATAGCACAGGATTTCCTGAACTGTGAGGTTATTCTTTGAGGGTCACAAGCTTCCAGGAAGCAATGGCTACATAGAGCTCCAACCCTGTTCTAAAACCTGCACGATTCCTTTAAATCTTTGGAAGTTTACCTCTAAAGTGGATGTAGCCAAATCTGCTGAACCTTGAGATCAAAATATTGTGTGGTAAAACATTGTGGAGAAATTGGTGAATTGAAACTTTATAAAAGCTGCGAATGAAACAGACACAATTTACCCATATGACTCACCCTCATTCCAAACCCTGGCTGTCAGCGCATTCGGGTCACAGTGGAAAATCATTTTGGAAACATTGCTATAGTTAGTGCTTTGTCTGATTAACTATTGATCAGGTTACAGATATTGTAAACATAAAGTGAGCTAATTCTGATATGATTGAACACTGATATATCCAAATAAGGGAAAGCACCAATGGTAATTTAAAACAAATCAAAACCTAAACAATATGTTGAATTTGTTTGGTCTTTGTGTGATCTGTGCTCCTTTTTTTGTATATAGGGGACTGTGAGAACTTTACATGGAATGTAACATTCAGAGGTCACTGATGTTAGTGATCATGTTTATTAAGTAGATGGAAGAACCTTTTGAATTGTGGTTAGATTAACAGTTTGTACATTTTTGTAGGTGTTGGCATCATAGTTGTGAAACTTGAGTAACAACGTCAATATCATAAGCAGAAATTTCACAATCGTGATGCGGGTAAATACTGCCTATTTGAAACAACTGTCACTATCCAGTAAATTCTAGCTAATCTCTGAAGTCTAGGTGGTATCACTAGATTTATTGATCTGCAAGTTTAATTTAGATAAATGTGAGGTGTTGCATTTTGCTAAGAGAAACCAGAGCAGGACTTACACAGTTCATGATAGGCCCCTGAGGCATATTGTCAAACAGAATCATAGGGGTGCAGGTATGTAGTTTCATGAGAGTGGTGTCACAGGGTGGTGAAGAAGGGGTTTGGTATGCTTACCTTTATTGGTCAAAGCATTGAGTGTAGCAGTTGGGATGTCATGTTGCAGTTGTACAAGACATTGGTGAGGCCGCTTTTAGAATCCTGCATACATTTCTGGTCACTCTGCTATAGGAAAGATGTTGTTAAACTAGAAAGGCAGCAGAAAAGATTTACAACGATTTTGCTGGGACTGGAGGGTTTGAGTTATAAGGAAAGGTTGGATAGGGTGAATGTCCAAGATCTTTTCCCCAAGGTAGGAGTGTCCAAAACTTGAGGGCATAGGTTTAAGGTGAGAGGGAAAATATTTAAAAGGGGCAACAATTTCACACAGAGTGTGGTGCATGCATGGAATGAGGACGTGGCAAGGGGGATACGACTAGAACATTTAAAAGACATTTGGACATGTATAGAATTTCTACCATGTGAAGGCAGGCTATTTGAGCCATCATGTCCACACTGACCCTCTGAAGAGCACCCCACATCTCCTACCCTGTCTCCATAATGCTGCATTTCCCATGGCCAATCCACCTAGCCAACATGTCCCTGAACACTGAGGGCAAGTTAGCATGGCTTCTCCACCTAAACTGTACATCTTTGGACAGTGGTAGGAGACAGGAGCATGGGAGAAAACTCACACAGACACAGGGAGAATGTGCAAGCTCTGCACTGACAGTCATCCAAGGCTAGAATTGGACTCAGGTCCCTGGTGCTGTGAAGCAGCAGTGCTAACCACTGAGGCATCGTGCTGCTCCAAGTACATAACCAGGAAAAGTTAAGAGGAATATGGGCTGGTTGCAAGAAAATGGGACTAGTTGAGTTTAGGGTACCTAGCCAACATGGACGAGTTGGACCAAGGAACCTGTTTCTGTGCTGAGTTACTATGACTGTAATAAGTGATTATACAAACCTATAGTACTTGTATTGAGTCACACGTAACTAAGATGAAAGCTAACCATTAGGTTCCTTATTTTGGTGCTCTGTCTTCCAAAATCAATGCCTGCCCCCATAGAATTTGGAATCATTCAAGCTGAGTCATCAATATCAGCCTGACTGCTGTGACAGTGGGGACAACTGAAACCTAATGATAGTATTTGTGTGATATATGCTGAGTGCCTTAATACAAACGTAACTCCAAAAGGATGTACATACCCTCGAAACCAGACAGATTCAATCAGTTTGATTCTGAAGGTTATTGGGTTGACCTATGAAGAAAATTTGAGCACTCTCTGAAGTTTAGAAAGTTAAAAGTGATATCGTTGAAATGTGTAAAACTCTCAGTGTAAAATACTTGCAAAGTAGATGTTAAAAGGTTGTATTCACTGGCTTGGAGGTTAGGATACACTAGGTTATAGTCTCAGGATAAGGGCCGCTAAGAACTGATTTGATGAGAGGCTTCATCATCCAGTCGGGCTGAAAGTATTATCAATTATTGTGTACATGAAGACTGAGGTCTATAGATCTTTAGACACTAACGGATTCAAGGGACATGGGAATACGAGAGCTAAGTGGAGTTGAGGTAAAACATTATCATCATATTGGATGATGGAACAGGTTTGAGAAGTCACATGGCCTCCTATTTTTATGTTCTGACTTTCAGTCTAAGATCTCATGCTTAATATATTCCTGGCAGCAAAATTCTGCTATTTCTCCGTTAAATTATTGTTGTTATTGATGTAGATGACCATTTTGGACCATAATAATCCAACTATCACACTGGACCAATATTAAAACAGAATAAATCAAGGAATTGCAGGTGCTGGAGATGTATAATAAACAAAAACAGAAATTGCTTCAGAAACTCAGCAGGTCTAGCAGCATCTGCAAATAGAAAGCGGCATTAATATTTTGAGTCTAGTGACCCTTAATCAGAAGACTCACTGGTTTGAAAACATTGATGTTGCTTTCTCTCCATGGATGCTGCCAGGCTTGCTGAGTTTATACAGCAATTTCTATTTTTCTTCCAGATCTCCAAAAACTGTGATTCTTTGTCTTATTTCCTTTCTGATTGGTTGGTTTGTGATGCACAGTGACATCGACAGCACTGATTTAGTTCCTGAGGCACCATGAAAACTCCACCCACTCGACTTCTCCCTTCACCTGAGGTGTAGTGATCCTCAGGTTAAACCAACATGAGTCATCTGTCTCTCTCTCTCTCTCTCTCTCTCTCTGTCTAACGGGAGAGCAGCTCTGTGTGGCGCCTTTAACTGAGGTTACATGTACTGCGTGAGATGTAACTTGGTGATTGAGAGGAGTGATTTTATGCTGAAATTAACTGCAGCATTTATTTTTCGGAACAGATTTTAATGAATGTGGGATGAAACCTCGCCCGTGCAAACATCGATGTATGAATACGTATGGCAGCTATAAATGCTACTGTCTGAATGGCTACATGCTCATGTCTGATGGTTCCTGTGCAAGTAAGTGGTTCACTTTCAATGGCTTTAGAAGATGCTAACAGTTACTTGGTAGTGAACATTGTAGCCTGCAGTAAGGCAATGGGTTCTTCCTAAAAACTTAGGTTCATTTATTCAGTGCTTGCTGCTATTGAAAGTAATTGCAACATTAATATTCTTTATTGCAATGGATAGTGGTGGCAATGTCACTGGAATCCAGATCCCTCAGGTAAATAGAACATGGTCTAAATCCCACTATGGCAGATAGTTGAGTTTAAATTCAACTTTTGAACACCTGAACTAAAGAGCTGGTGCAATGGTGACCGTACACCCACTGTCCTTTGTTGTAAAAACCTATCTGATTCACTAATGTCCCTTAGGGAAGGAAATCTGCCGTGTTTACCTGGTCTGGCCTACATGTGATTCCAGACCCACTGCTGTGTTGTTGACTCTACTGCTTTCTGGGCATTTAGGGATGGGGCATAAAGGGTGACACAGCCGGCGACGTCCACATCCCATGGAAAACAAAGGAAAAGTTGTCTATCATAACACATTGACTACTATACAGAGTTACTTCACTGGCTGTAAAGTTGGTCCAAAAGTGGCCTTTTCTGAAGGACATTGGATAAGCTATTTAGGACCGAGAAAAGGACAAATTTCTTCACGTAGAGAATAGTGAACCTGTGGAATTGTCTGCCACAGAGAGCGGTTAAACCCAAAACAATGAATGTTTTCAAGAATGAGATGAATATAGTTCTTAGGGTTAAAGGGATCAAAGGGTTCAGGGAGAAAGGAGGAACAGGATATTGAGTTCGATTTCATTTTCTATTCATTTGTGGAATGTGAGTGTTGCTGGTCAGGCAGCATTTATTGCCCATCCCTAATTGCCCAGAAGGCAATTAAGAGTCAACCACATTGCTGTGGGTCTGGAGTCACATATGAGCCAGACCAGCAGTTTCTTTCACTAAACCAAACAGGTTTTTCTCAACAATCACCAATGATTTCATGGTCATCACTGGACTTTTAATTCCAGATTTTTTAAATTGAATTCAGATTCCACCATCTGCCATGACAGGATTCATACTCACGTCCCCAGGCAGTATCTGGATCTGCGGATTGATAATTTAATGATAATACTACTAGGCTGTTATCATGATGATCAGTTGTGATCATATGAATGGCAGAACAGGATCAAAGGGCCGAATGGCCTTTCCCTGCCCCTGTGTGCTGCATAGGCGCCATTCAGAGATGGTTCTTTGGCATTCTACTTTCCTTGAGGCAGCCAGGGCTTTGTTCAGCTACACTATGCTCAAGAATTGTCAGCCCGGTTTTCTAGCTGACAACAGCAGCTGGGCCCATCGAGAACCGGCCTGCAGCGTGACTGGGAGCAGACCCTTGTGACAGTACAGCCAAGTTTACATCGAGTTCACTGGTGCAGGCTGTGGCGTGACTGGGGGAGGGGAGACAAAGGTAGCACAGTGGAAATCCAACAACAGCCATACAAGGTGCCGAGGGATGCCCTCATTCACATTTTGAGATGCCATCTTTTGGTGGTGACAGGAAATAACTTGCAAGGGATGTTTTGCCTTTTTTGTCGACACTGCATACCTTGAGCAGCCAGCTCAAAAGCCAACATGTGGTCTTTTTAGGGGCCCAGACAAAGTAAGTAGGGAGAAACTGTTTGTTCTCACAAAAGGATCGAGCATTAGGGGAGCATGAATTTAAGCTAATTTGCAAAAGAATCAAATGTGTTGTGAGAAAAAGCTTTTACACGCAGCAAGCGGTTAGAGTCTAGAACATACAGCCTGAGAGTGTGTTGGAGGCTGGTTCATTTGAGAGGACAGTGGGTTGCTATTTAAGAAGAAACAGTATTCAGGGTTATTGGGGGGAAAAGCAGGGGAAAGGCACTGAGTCATAATGCTGAGAGCTGGTCCAGACATGATGGGCCAAATGGCTTCCTCTTGTACTGTAGCAATTCTGTGATTTGTGAAACCACTGGCCCATAGAATAGGCAAATGGATACAAACATGGCAAATAGGAGCAGGAATAAGCTATTCAGCCCATTGAACCTGCTTCACCATTCAGTATAATCATGGTTGATCATCCAATTCAGTATCCTGTTCCTGCATTCTCTCTTCTCTTTGATCCCATTAACCCTAAGAACTATATCTAATTCCTTCTTGAAAGCATTTACTGTTTCAGCCTCAACTGCTTTCTGTGGCAGAGAATTCCACAGGCTCACCAGTCTGTGGGTGAAGACATTTCTCCTTATCTCTGTCCTAGAATGCCTAGCCATATCCTATGACCCTTGATTCTGGACAACCCACCATCAGGAATGTTGTTACAATGTTTACCCTGTCTAGTCCTACTAAAATTTTATAGGCTTCTATGAGATTCCCCCTCTCATTCTTCTAAACTCCAGTGAATTCTCACTTTGTTACTCATGACAATTGTAACAAATTTAAAGCCATGCTCACTTCTGTGGCGAGTCCTGTGTTCTTTGAAATTGTAGGCTGTCTAAGGGGCCTTGGCTCTAGCTCTAATTTGGTATAGGCCTTGAAGCTCTCAACCTGGAGGCTGCTATACCTTCAACCTTAACTTACCTGGTTTCAAAAGAGGGTGCACTGGGTAGCATTCCTGTTCCTGTGACTACCTCTCAGGGATTCCTGCAGGAAACTGCACTTCTGTCGTAATATGCGAGAAAAAGACACAGCAAATGCTGGATATACTCAGTAGGTCAAGGGCACACTTCAGGCCAACAGCCTTTTATGAGAATTTGGAGAAGTTTACAAGCAAGGACCGAGCTCCGTGGAAAAGCCAGGGAAGCAATGAAGGAATAGAAAGGAAGGTATATATGATTGGGTGGAAGGAAATAGAGAATAACCGGTGCAAGGAATGATGGTTCAGGGTAAAATTGGGCAGTAATGGGAAACAGTGGGTCTGGAGGAGGTGTGAATGGCAGCAACTATCAGGAAAATGGCAGTGATGGTTATGATTTGAAATTGTGAAACTCACCAGAAGGCTGTGATGTCCCAAAATGTAGATTGAGCTATTGTTCCTCAAACTTGTTGTGAGACCGTTGGAACAGGATCAGATGCTGAGGAGAGAGCGGTCGGACGAGAAGTTCAGAGGTGTGTCAGAGAGGCTAATAGACCAACTAAAGTGGTCTAATATTTTTCAATAACTGGTGAGCCTGAAATTGTCAACCATGCATTCCTTATGGAGGTTGATTGACCACAAAATGCATTGTAAGCATTCTATCCTGGTACCTTGTGACTGGTTGGGTTGACAATGATGGCTGTAGGCAGACAGTGATACTTTTCTTTCGCCAGTGCATGAATGAACTTCTGTTGCCATTGTTGCTTGACAGATATGCGGTCATGTGCCATGGCAAATTGCCAGTACGGTTGCGATGAGGTGAAAGGAGAGATTCTGTGTCGTTGTCCATCACCAGGGCTGCAGCTTGGACCAGACAGGAGGACCTGTGTGGGTATGTACACCAGAGGCGCATTCAAATTCGATCAGTGGAATATGATTTTCCAGTGTTCCCTGACTGAGGAATTAGAGGCAGAAATAAAACCTGCTGCATATGAGTCATAGAGTTTTACAACACAGACAGAGATCCTTCAGCCCATCATATTTATGTCAGTTATCCAACCTCCACTGCCCATCTATTCTAATCCCACTTTTCCATAACCTTGTATGAAATGGCACTCCAAGTGCTCATCTAAATACATCTTGACTGTTTTGAGGGTTCCTGCCTCTATCTGTCTTTTAGGCAGTGAGATCCAGTGACTCACTGCTTGCTGCATGAAAAAAAACTCCTTGCATTCCCTCTATTAAGAGGAAAGCTTTCTCCCTAGCTCTGCTCCTCATTACAAGGTGCAGACTGACCATGCTTAGGTAGAATAGCCCAACAGACTCAAGGGACTGAATGGCCTACTGCTGTTCCCATTTTCCTTCCCCATCCAGTGACTTCATTTGGCTGGAGTTATCAGTTATTAGGTGGTGTGCTTCTGCAAAGTACTATCTTGATACAATCTGCCTGTCTTTACAATTGTATTTACATGCAGTCCCCTTCATGGGCTGCCCACAGAGAACAAAATTCATAGAGGCAGCAGCCATCCATAACAGCTCATGCCTGGACTCCTGGAGTTGGTGTAACTCTCTGGTGAAGTGCATTGTTTTCCTCTCTTGCCTGTTCCTCCTGTCTTTGCACTAAATTATCATTTGCCTTGTTCATGAATGATCAACATTGCTTCTGTTCCCTTTGAGAGGGTAGAGACCAGAACCGAAGGGGTAGGTAGCAGTGTTCTTGATGTTGTCATGCTTCATCTTTGCTAGTGGTCATGGGAAGGCCAGAGAACAAAGAGTGCCACACATGGCCTATGCACTGGCTCACCCGCAACACAGTACTTCATCCTGCAATCCACACTGACAACCACTCACTTATTTTACAGTCTTACAGTGGAAGATTGTGATAAAAACTATCTGTGGCTGCTTATAGTGCAGTGGTAGCATCCCTACCTCTGAACCAGAAGGGCTAGGTTCAAATCTCACCTGCAGCAAAGGTGCCTTGATTTTCTATAATGTAAGCCTCGACCAGGAGTGGAGCTCTGACTCTAATCAGCTCCATTCCATTAATAGCTTGGTTTGGAAGGTCAACAGACCCCTGGCTCAGCCTTTCAGAGATGCAAACTGTGATTATCCGCTGAACTGATTTAACTAACAACTGCTCATAGACGCTTGTTGGTGCCTTTCAGATGTTGATGAATGTGCCACGGGAAGTGTTGTGTGTCCAAGATTTCGGAAATGCATCAATACCTTTGGAAGTTACTACTGCAAATGTCATGATGGCTTTGAACTGAGGTACTTCAATGGCAAATATCGGTGTCTAGGTAAGTCTATGTAGAAATGGACAGAGCTCTTGTCATCCTATTCAGATATTTAGCGTGTGGCTGTTGGGTATTTTAATGGACAGAAAACCAGAAATTCTCCATTCAGACAGTGCTTCCAACCGGGAGTGCTGGATTGCAGAATCATCTCTAACGACACAATGTCATGCACTCATTCTGCATTGTCATTTTATAACAAAATCCCTTACAAAATGAGATAATTAGAGTCCAGAGACAGTGTACTCGTGTTAGGGTGAAGGACTGAGCTGGTTGGTATAGGGAATGCTGGAAGACTAGAGAAATTGAGGTTTTGGTCAAGAATAAGGAGGTAGCATATGCCGAGTATAGACAGGAGATGTCAAGTGAATCCCTAGAAGAGCATAAGGACAGTAGGAGCATCATTAAGAGGGAAATCAGGAGGGCAAAAATAGGACATGAGATATCTTTGGCAAATAGGGTTAAGGAAAATGCAAAGGCATTCTGCAAATACATGAAGAACAAAATGGTAATGAGCGAGAGAATGGGGGTCCCCCTTAAAGATCAGCACGGCCACCTATGTGTGGAACTGCAGGAGATACTGAATGAGTATTTTGCTTCAGCGTTTACTGTGGAGAAGGATATGGAAAATAGAGAACATGAGGAAATAAACAGCGAAATCTTGAAAAATGTCCATATTACAGAGAAGTTGTTGCTGGCTGTCTTAAAAAGTGTAAAGATAAAAAGTCCCCAGGAACCGATCAGGTGTACGCTAGAACTCGTGGGAAGTTAGGGAAGTGATTGCTGAGCCCCTTGCTGAGATATTTGTATCATTGATAGTCACAGGTGAGGTGTGGAAGATTGGAGGTTGGCTACTGTGGTGCTACAATTTAAGAAAGGTGGTAAGGAAAGCCAGAAGACTATAGACCGGTGAGCCTGACCTCAGTGGAGGGCAAGTGCTTGAAGGTAATCCTGAGGGACAGGATTTACATGTATTTGGAAAGGCAAGGACTGATTGGGGATAGTCAACATGGCTTTGTGCTTGGGAAATTGTGCCTCACTAAATTGGTTGAGTTTTTATGAAGAAGTAATGAAGAGGATTGATGAGGGCATAGCGGTGGTGTGATATATATGGACTTCAGGAATGCGTTTGACAAGGTTCCTCATGGTAGAATGGTTAGCAAGGTGAGATCACATGGAAGACAGGGAGAACTAGCCATTTGGATACAGAACTGGTTTGAATGTAGAGGAGTGAGGGTGGTGGTGGGGGGTTGCTTTTAAGTCTGGGGGCCTGTGATCTGCGGTGTACCACAAGGATCAGTGCTGTGTCCACAGCTTTTCATCATTCAGGGCGTTGACGGGAAAGAAATTTGGGGATTAACATAAACATAATTAATTAAAATCTTGCAACTGATTAAAGATTTAACAGCCTCTTAGGTTTGTTTAATACATCCTCATCAGTTGTGTGACTCTTTGATTTTTTACTTATAAATTCGCTGTTCTGTGGGCTTCTTGCTCACTTCACCTGATGAAGGGTCTATGCTCTGAAAACATGTGTTTTCAAATAAATCTGTTGGACTTTAACCTGGTGTCATGTGATTTCTGACCTTGTCCACCCCAGCCCAACACTGGCACCTCCATGTCATCATTTATATAAACGATTTGGATGTGAGCATAGGAGACATGGTTGGTAAGTTGGTAGATGACACCAAAATAGGTGGTGCAGTGGACAGTGAAGAGGGTTACTTCATAGTACAACACGATCTTGACCGGATGAAGTTTAATTTAGATAAATGTGAAGTGCTGCATTTTGGAAATGCAAATCAGGGCAGGACTTATGTACTTAATGGTAAGGTCCTGGGGAGTGTTGCTGAACAAAAAGACCTTGGAGTGCAGGTTCATAGTTCTTTGAAAGTGGAGTCACAGGTAGATAGGATAGTGAAGAAAGCATTAGTTGGTCCGTGCATTGAATATAGGATTTGGGAGGTCATGTTGCGGCTGTACAGAACATTTGAAGGGCTACTATTGGAATGCTGGTTTCTCTGCTTTAGGAAAGATGTTGCAAAACTTGAAAGTGTTCAGAAAAGATTTATAAGGATGTTGCCAGGATTGGAGAGTTTGAGCAAGGGAGGAGTTGAATAGGCTGGGGCTATTTTCCCCGAAACATCAGATGCTGAGGGGTGACTTTTTATAGAGGCTTGTAAAATCACCAGGGGCATGGATAGGGTAAATAGACAAGGTCTTTTCCTCAGGGTGGGGGTGTGCAAAACTAGCAAGCACAGGTTTAAGGTGAGAGGGGAAAAATTGAAAGGGGCCCTAAGGGGCAACTTTTTCACGCAGAGGGTGGTGCATGTGTGGAATGAGCTGCCAGAGGAAGTGGTGGAGTCGGGTGCAATTACAACATTTAAAAGGCATCTGGATGGGTACATGAATAGGGAAGGTTATGAGTGATATGGGCCAAATGCTAGCAAATAGGACTAGATTTATTTAGGTTATCTAGTTGGCAGGGACAAGTTCGACTGAAGTGTCTGCTTCTGTGCTGTCGAACTCTATGACACTATGTTTGTGACAAACACAAAATGCTGGTCCAATAAAACAGCTGGAGGCTTCTTATTTACCTGTACTTCTTATTTGCCTGTACTTCTTTTTTACCTGTACTTCTTTCAGTTTGTCTGCTCTGAAAAACATTTCTCAAAATGTGGTTAGAGTGTGGAATTCTCTTCCCCAGATGTAGTGAAAGCTGGATTCTTTAAATATTTTTTCAAGGCAGCTAGAGTGATTTTTTTTTCCTTTAATGCACCACCCTGTTCCCTGGCCAACATCTCTGTCTCTGGCTTGCTACAGTGTTCCACTGAAGCGAGATGCAAGCTGGAGGAACAACACCTCATTTTCCGCTTGAGGACCCTGCACCCCTCTGGACTCAATATCGAGTTCAATAATTTTAGGACCTAAACTCTCCCATGTCCCAGCCCCCCAACCCACATACCAGGCCTTCTAACCACACAGCCTGCCACTACACACCCCCTGTTGTTAGTCACTAACAGTCCCCATTAACAACTACTCACCCTCCCAACCTAATCGTTAGCAACTCCTTTGTCCAACTTCTTTCTCTGTCTTTGGGGTCTATCCTATCGTTTACTCCCTATACCACCCACCTCCCTATTTTCTGCACATAAACTGACGTTTGCCCAGCCACTAACAGTTCTGAGGAAGGGTCACTGGACCCTTTAACTCTGTTTTCTCCTCCACAGCTGCTGCCAGACCTGCTGAGCTACTCCAGCAGCTTTGTTCTTGTTCCTGGTTTACAGCATCCACAGTTCTTTCAGATTTTATTTAGAATGATTTTCTGACTGACAAAGCAATCATGGGTTATGGCATGACAGTCAGGAAAGTGGAGCTTTGACCACAAACAAATCAGCCTTGGCCTTAAGAATAGGGGGGCATGCTTGAAAAGCCAAATAGTTTGCAACTGCTGTTATGTTCCCATGTCAGCACGGCTTCATCAAGGGGAGATCATGCCTGACAAACCTGTTAGGAGGTAACACATAAGTTAGACAAAGGTGAGCCAGTGGCCATGATGTATTTGGATTTCCAGAAGGCCCTTGACAATGTGCCACACAGGAGGCTGCTAAATAAGAGCTCATGTGTTATGGGTAAGGTACTGGTATGGATAGAGGATTGGCTGACAGGCAGAAGGCAGACGGTAGGAATAAAGGTGTCGCATTCAGGAAGACAGCTGGTGGCTAGTGGAGTTCCACAGCGTTCTGTGTTGGGACCGTAACTATTAATGTTGTACATTAATGATCTGGATGAAGGAACTGAGAGCATTGTTGCCTGGTTTGCGGTTGACACAAAGATAGGTGGAGGGAGAGGTGGTGTTGAGGAAGTGGGAAGGTCGCAGAAGGACGTGGACAGGCCAGGAGAATGGGCAAAAAAGTGATAGATGGAATACAATATGGGAAAGTGTGAGATTATGCACTTTGGTAAGAAGAATAGAGATGCAGACTATTTGTTAAATGGGGAAAGGCTTCAGAAATTTGAAGCAGAAAGGGACTTGGGAGTCCTCCTTCAGGATTCTCTTAAAGATAACATGCAGGCTCAGTTGTCAGTTTTAAGGTAAATGCAATGTTGGCATTCATTTCAAGAGAGCTTGAACACAAGAGCAGAGATACACAGTCTCAGCAGTACAAGGTTCTGGTCAGAGTGCATGTGGAAAATTCTGAGCGGTTTTGACCCCTTGTCTAAGGAAAGACGTGCTGGTATAGGCAAAACGACAGCTGAGGGCACAGCCTTAGAACTGAGATGAGGAGGAATTTCTTCAGCCAGAAGGGTGGCTAATCTGTGGAACTCATTACAGTAGAAAGCTGTGGAGGCCAAGTCACTGAGTGTATTTAAGACAGAGATAGTTTGGTTCTTGATTGGTTAGGGCATCAAGAGTTACAGGGAGAAGGCAGGAAAATGGGATTGAGAAACATATCAGCCATGATTAAATGGCAGATCAGGCTCGATGGGCTGAATGGCCTAATTATGCTCCTATTATCCTATGGTCTTATGATGGAGGTCAGTTGGCTCAGTTGCTGTACAGTGGTTTTCCAGGCTAGGTGATGCCAATAGCCTGGGTTTGATTCCTGCCTTAGTGGACGTTACTGTAAAGGACTCACCTTTCTCAACCTCTCCCCTTACCACCAGTTGTTGGCTCTCTAATGAGAGAGCAATGCTATGGTCTGATAATATTGTAGTCTCCTCTATTCTAGACTCATCAGGAGGCGCTGCACTCCTCTGTTGGATCCACAGACTGTGACCCTGAAAATCAGGTTACTTCTTTGGCTTGCCCTGACTCTGATTCCCGCTCCACATTGAACCCTGCTGGAAGGTGCATGCACATGGGAGGCATGATTCGTCTGAGCTGCCGCCTCTGTCCCAGTCCGACTCTCTCATCCCCCACACCAGTTAAACTCAGCGTAGAAAGTGAAGTGTAAGGAGGAGTGTCTTTTACTGTGCAAGTGTCCCAGTCTCAGCTCACCTGGGAGTGCTTGATTTTGACTTTGTTCATATCCCCAATGTTGCTCATCTCTCTCTCAATTTATCGCCCAAGAAACACCTTCTCTCCTACAAAAAAGCCTTAAATTGAAGAATTAGCAGTGACTCTTGTGATTTCTTGGGCTGCCTCATTGCCTTGATCACTTGATTCTACAATGTGCCGCAGCCTAAAATCCTAACCAATTAAAGGACTTTGTTACTTTACTTTCAGAAGTGAAAGGTTTCTCTAATGGCTGGTACATCAAACAGGCCCACATGCTATTTTCTCAAAACTTACTGATTGTGCAGTTTAAATATTCAAAAACTTACAGACTTGTATAAACTCTTTTCCAAAATTATCACCCTCTTCCTTTTACTCTGTCTCTGTTTTTGAGATTCCAATGTTACATTTAAGTGAGAGGAAAAGTTGACATAATAATGAGGCCCTTTCCTAAGGGTACCTGAACACCCTTTAGAAATTGGACTCAGTAGTGGTGATGACATCAAGCCATGGGAGAAAAATACTAGATAGGCCTTTATTATGTCGGCAGCAAATTAGTCTTTCCATTCAGCTGAATGTTCTTGAGTTTTATAGTGGGTGCCCATTACACAAATAGAATATAGAGACATAGGTCAAGGTGCATAAAGATATTTTCAAGGGAATATTGGGCCTAAGAAATTATAAAATCAGAAAAGAAAAGGCTGACAGGACCTAGGGATTGAGGAAGTTGTGGAGGATTTATAGCATAGATGGAGAGAGGATTTTTCATGTGTTGGGAGTTCTAATACTGCAGATTGCAGGCACTTTAACAAATTTGCTAAGGTTCTCAGGAAAAGCTTCTTTACCCAGTGTGTGTTTAGAATATAGTAAAAGTTAAGGTGCGGAGGCATTTAAGTGGAGGCTAGATAATTATGGGTGTCAGTTTGTTGGCCCCATCTAGTCTGTGTTGCAGAGTAATGTCAACAGCACAGGTTCAGTTCTTGCGCTAGCTGAGTTTATCATGAAGGACTCACCTTGTCAAGGTCTCCCTTCCCCTGAGGCTTGGGGACCATGAGGTCAAACCACCACTGGTCACGTCCCTCTAATGCAAGAACAGCCCAATGGTGCGGCAGGACTATACTAACTTTGCAGTTATCGTTACAGGATGGCAATAGGACATTAGGTAAAGTAGGATGGAAATGAAACATAAACACCAGCATGGACCAGTTGAACCAAATGGCCTGTTTCTGTGTTGTATTTTCTAAGACACTAGTGAATGTTTGGCCATGATATTTATGCAGAATGAAAGACCAGATTGACCCATTTTGTTCCTTTCCATCCAGATGTTGATGAGTGTGCAAGGAGGACACATAAATGCAGTGCTTTTGCGACCTGTCAGAACACACCAGGCTTGTACAAATGCAAGTGTATAACTGGCTATAGGGGAAGCGGTTTCAGCTGCACACGTATGTATACCAACTCAAGCAGGGCTCTCTGATAAATGTCTCTCACTTGTGAATAGTTTCTTGCATTTCAATGGAATTTACCTTGTTAATGCTATAGCTTAGATGGCCAGGGACCGAGACTGTAAATGGAGCCTAGACTTCATATTCCTCCATGTCAGAGAAATAAACACTACAAATTGTGTGCCTTTACCAACATTTGCAATTGCTTCAGCCTGTCTCTATAAATATGAGCACACACGAATACGCACTTAAGACCCAGAAATTAGTCACTCAATTTTCATTAAATACTACTGAATAGTCTTCTCCAATGTTGCTGGTTCTGAAAGTCTAATGTTAGATTTGAAAAAGAAGTTGACGCAGCAATGAAACCCTGTTCTAAGGTGAACAAATTGTTTGGATTGATGTTGACTTATGCCTGCAGCTCCTTACACATCTAAAGATTGCATAAGATAAATGGCACATTGAAAAAGGTGAGTTTGCCCAAAAGGCCTGTGCCAGCGTTACTGCTACAATCCACCCTCGTCTCATCTTTACTCATCTCAATCTACCATTGTGACCTTCAGTTCCATTCTCCCCTCATTCTAGTTGCTAATTTCTCCTCAAACATATCAAAATTTTGTTGCATTAATGTCTCCATCTTAGAAATTGAATGTGCAAGTTGTTGCAAAGTTGATCAGTACAACGTTAAATGCCCAAAGTGATCATCCATTTCAAATAAAGTGAAATGTTATAACCTTGTTAGCTTTGGAATGAACAAACACAAGAGAAAGAAACTCACCATCCTGCTGAGGTCATAAATTGTTCCCAGTCGTCTTTGCTTACATATCTAAGAGAAGTTACCTCAAAATCAAAATGAAAAATCGTGCTGAGTGAGAAATAAAGAGTGTGAAGCTACCTCGTCCTGTTCCACTATATCAGCCTACCAATGGGTGAGGCGTACATTTAGTAAAATATAGTGAGCAAAGTGAGTTATGGTGGAACATTTATAAAGCTGTTTACAACTCATCAATTACATTTTCACTCTTATCTTTCAGCTGACAGGAGGATAATCAATGGAAAGTTGCCATTTTTTCCAATTCCACCCAAAGACAATAAAACTATGAACAGTGTTGACCTGGAGATTACTACCCCGACAATCACTGTGAGGAAGACAATCCCAGTGACCCCAGCCCGGAGAATTAACACCCCGCCACTCATCACCTACAAGCCAGAGGTCAAAACGCAAAGCCCCATCACTACTGCAAGTAGAGACACCACCACATCCTTGACCACAACCTCAACTATAGCCTCAACCACAACCTCAACTGTACCCATGACCACAACCTCAACTATACCCTCAATCACAAGCTCAAGCACAGCTGCAACTGTGGACAACAGGATCCCGAATGAGGTGCCTCGGCAAAGAGGAGATGTTTTCAGTGAGTATTGCCACAGCCTTTATATCATTCAATCTCATGTTGGTGGGAGATGCTTTGTTAATCCCTGTCTGATTTTTCTAGTGACGTGAAAAACATGAATTGGAGATAGAGTAACAGACAATTTTGGTTATAAGTGGGATATTTTCAAAAATCACAACTGTATTCAGGTATTTGTGAGGCAGAGAAATGTTAGTTCTTTGAGTGAATTTTTGTTTTGTCAAAAGGAAAAGGTTTATTTTTATAAGGTGCCTTTTGAAGTGTAATCACTAATGTAATGTAGGAAACACTGAAGCCACTTTTCATAGCCTGGTGGTTATCAAGGTGGTCTATCTAGTTTGTGATGTTGCTGGAAGAGTAAATATTTTCCTTTCCCTTGATATAATGCTGTCAAAGACGCCAAGGCAAGACATACAGGGCAGTTGTTCTAACAATGCTGTATTCCCTCACTGCCAACCAAGGTGTTTAAAATGCAGTCGCTGAGCTAGATCTGCCATGTATGGCTTAAAGTAGTTTAAGATGAGTTGTTACTTTATCAAAGACAGTGCAAAAGAGATGATGTAGCATGTGCTGCAATTATTGCACATCGCTAGATCCGAGAACTCCTTGGGTTATGTGTGCACTGTTCCCATTGCCAGGTTCTGAAAATGTATTACTGTTATGTGCTCATGTGACATTGGACTGAACTAATTCTATTCCATGCTTGAGGGTTTGGAACTGATGGCTTTCAATGTATCTGTTACATTGCAGCTGCTCAGGGACTTCCTGCAGATTGAAGCATTTAAACCTGAGGTTCTCATTGAGTCATACACACAGTTGTATTTTGTAAACACAATGATCAGAGCCATTGGAATGTCCTTGCTGCTAAAGAGAAACAAATGAGGGCAAGTCAGGGAACCAAGACATTATTAAAGCCAGGGTTATCTGGCTGAGCACAGTGGAAACCTGCAAAGCCAAGTATTGAATGTTGGAGGGCCTGGAAGCAATGAATCAATTGTGTAAAGACCTGGTCAGTTCCCATTTGGAGGACTGCACTCAGGCTTGTGTAATGCAGCACAGTAAGGATATAGTGACCTTGGATGAGTGAAGCATAGATGTGATGTTACAGCTTAAAGGTTAAATTATAGTTGCATAACCAGGTGTATATTTGTTGTGCATTTTAACTGAGCAACGCTAACACATTCTCAATTTACAGGCAGCCATTGTTGAACTGACTGAATTTATACCCTCTCTCAACAAAGGGGGCAGCAGAGAGCACAATATCTTGCATTAGGCTGCACAGACCCCCTGGGTTTAGAAGGGACAGTCTCATCAAGGTGTGAAAAATGTTAAAGGGTATTCTATCTGGTACACACAGTGAAGCTATTTCCCCTGGTGAGGGAATCCATCCAAGCATATAATTAGAGCCAAGGCACTCAGGGTGATCTCAGGAAGCACCTGTTACAGTGCTAAAAAGAGACACAAAGTCGAAGTTTTTTTATCTTGCAGTCATCAGGACATTGATGCAAGAAACCAAACTTTGAAAAGGGACTCCAATTTGTACAGCATGAGAAAGGATGCTGCTTGGTTGGACCATGGTTGGCATGGACCTTATCTGTTAATGGCTAGTTGACTAACCCTAGATCAGGTAGAAAGGCTCTGATTGGTCAGGACGTTGCCATGGAGAATGCAGCAGGGATGGGCCTAACCCCTTCAGAATGAAAAACATCCAAATGCATGGACAAACTCCTTTTGCCTACACTTAACATAGCTTTTAGGCTACACAATCGAAACTTTTAACACAGAGAGTATTGGTAATCTCTCCACCAAAATGCTGCAAATGCTTAGCCAATTCAATATTAAGACTGAGATTAATAGATTTTGGTGAGGTAAAGGTATAGAGAAATATGGAATTGAGGTAGAGATCACTGTCTAATTAAGCAACAGAATAGACTTGAGAGGCTAAGCGGCCTAATCATGTTGTTATACTCTTAAGTTGCTGAGTGTTTGTAGATGTGATTAATGTAGCCCACACCTTGTTGAGAATCCTGAATTTTTCAGCACCCTGGTTAGTGCTTGCTATTTAGCAAGTTACTTTTGGATTATAATTCAACTGGATTTCCCCAAGAATTGAAGACACTATTAAGACAGACAGAGCTTACATTTAAACAGCTCTTTTATCATTTTGGAGGTTTCTTTAACCCCCTGGCATGCAATGAATTCCTTTACTGAGGAACATTAATTTGTTGATAACATCTTTGTGACTCTCTTTGCAAAAGCATTTTTCAAACAAGAAAGCTCTTTCAAGTAGAAACTATGTCAGTGTTTTCACTAACATTCAAGAGAATTTTGCAATAGTCCATGTGCACTTTGGAATCTCCTCTGAATGACAGAAAATGCATCTGACTGTGTCATTAGGGAACAGAGAATTCTTATTTTTTAATCCAAACCAAAATGTGAAAACAGCAAGTGCAAATTGAACAGGGATAACTGGAGTAAAAGATACTAATCAATAGTAATTCAGTCTTTAGTTCAATTGTGTCCTCCTTTTTGTCAGTGATTTTCTCATCTTCATACCTGTACAGTCTCCCAACAGTTCAATAATATTGCCCCGGGTTCCACATTCTGCCATTGGCGTCAGGATCTTACCTTGTGTGGAGGCAGCTGCTCACTGGTGAATTTCCCCAATTTTTTTTCTATTCATTCATGGGATGTGGACATTCCTGGCTGGACCAGCATTTATTGCCCTTGAGGATGTGGTGAGCTGCCTTCCTGAACTGTATCAGTCCAAATGCTGTAGGTTGACCCGAATGCCCTTCGGGAGTAAATCCCAGGATTTTGACCCAAGAATGGTAGAGGAACAGTGATATACTTCCAAGTCCGGATGGCGAGCGGCTTGGAGGGGAACTTGCAGCTGGTGGTTTTCCCCCATGTATCTGCTGCCCTTGTCCTCGTAGACGGTGGTGATTGTGGGTTTAGGGGGAGTCTCACTGAGCAAAATTGGTTAGTTAATGGCCAGAGGGCAGGCTCAATCTTGAGCTGGAGAGTCGATAGATGGCCCAGTAACTCAGAGGGAGTGCAGGAAATCATGATCAGTAAGTGCAGGATAAACACATTCTCTTGCTAAATTGAAAAACAAGAAAAGCCTTTGCAACCTGACCACTTCTTTTGTGAGGGCATGGGATGGGATGGAGGCTAGGGTGGTTTCCTTTAATAGTATCCCTACATGTGTGCCAGGGAGCTCAGGTTCAAGTCCCAGCTGCTCTAGAAATGTGTATTGACATTTCTGAACAGGTTGATTAGGAAAATTTCTGTCTCTTGTGAGTCTGTAGCTCTGCATCTCACACCCCACTCCACCCTTGCAAAACATGGTCCAGGGATGGGATGGAATTGGTCACGTGGCTGCAAGAACTCAAGAAATGATAATGGGAGTACACCATCTGACAGATTCATGGCTGATCTTGGGCTATCTCAACTGTGCCCTATATGTCCTTGATGCCAAATATATGTCTTACCTCAGCCTAAAATATATTCAGCGTTGGAGCATCCACAACACTCTGAGGTAGACACCCTCAAAGTTCACAATCATTTGAGTGAAGTAATTTATCTTTGGCTCAGTTGTAAACGTTTGGTACCTTAGCGTGAGACTATGATCCCATGCTTTAGACTCCCCAACCAGCAGAAACAACCTCTCATCAGCTGATGGTGCCAAATTGCTTGTCCACCTACTCCTCTGCCAGTCCCAATTGAAGTTGAGGAATATCAGATGGGCCATGATCTCATTGATTGGTGGAGAAGAGTCGATGGGCTGAATGGTCTGCTTCTGCTCCTACATCTTATAAGACCATAAGATCAAAAAACACAGGGTGAACTCCAGGCCATTTTTCCTCTTGAGTCTGCTCCACTATTCAGTCAAATCATAGCTGATCCAATATGGTCTTATAGCTTGTTGAGGATTTTGAATAGTGAATCCCACACAACGACCACCCTTACTGCCACACACACGCCTTTCCCCTGCTGGCTGGCCTCTGTGAATGCGGTGCACTCCTGTCACCACCCTTCAGGTCTCCTGCCTTCTTTTTGAGGTAGTTGTAAGTTTCAGTGTCCATCAAAAGCTCAGCTATATTAGGAGCAGATAGGTAGAAGCCCACGTGGGGTTCTATCAGAAGTTCTGCTATGTCATCAAACTGGCATAAACATTTGTCTTAGCTAAAGCCTGACATCCCACTAACCCACCACCTTGTCCCAGGAACAGGCTTCCTGTTGCTGGAGTAGGAACTGTTGACTTAACTAGAGATGACTGGCATAAAACAATGTATGTGGTCTGTTTCCTCTCTTAAGTTTACTTTTGGCATTCTAGCTACGACTCTGCATCTTGGTGTTGCTTCTTATGTTCTGTGCCAATTTCTTGACAGCACAGAGCCAAACCCTGGTCTATTTCAAGCAGCAGTTATGTTAACAGGGAATGAGTCCCAGCCTGTCTGTGAGATTTCTTGGAACTCCTGAGGGTCACATTGTGGTTACAGCTATGAGAGACAGGAAGTAGTTGGGTTGGGAACGGAGATAGTGCTGGTGAAGTTGATTGTGGCTGCCATGTAAATGACAAATCTGTCCCTAAACAAGCCCATGATATTTAGCAGTTTAGCAGTGATATATTCCTTCATGTTCTTGGATAACTTTTAACAAGTTTTTTTTAAATTATTGCTAATTGCGGTAAAAGAGCTGATCATCATTATAGTGACCATAATGAATGCAGTTCAGGACACTTACAGGGAAAAACATAAAGATCCATCTTTGATTCATGGGGAAATCTTTGCTCTGAATCATAGAACTCCTAGAGTGTGGAAGTGGGTCATTTGACTCACTGACACTCTGAGGAGCATCCCACACAGTTGCACCCTCCCTGTCCCACATTGCCTACATCTCCTGTGGGCAACCCACCTAGCCTGCACATCTGTGGATACTATGGGGTAATTTCGTATGGCCAGTCCACCTAACTTGCACATCTTTGGACTGTGGGAGGAAACCGACACAGACACGGGGAGAATGTGCAAACTCCACACAGCCAGTCACCCGAAGGTGGAATTGAACCCCGGGTCCCTGGTTCTGTGACACAGCAGTGCTAACCACTGAGCCACTGTGCTACCCTTCTGTGCTAAAGGTAGTGAAACTGTAAATGATATTTATTAATAGAGAAAAACCTTTCACCAGTGATTTTTGAGCTGTACATCAGGACAGTGAGGCTGATGTCATGTCGTGACCTCCTATCTGATAATGAGATGTGTATTTAGTGCTGGCTAATGTATTATAGGTAAATCCATGCTATATCCTGAAGTGAGACAGAGGCCATTGGTATTCTGAAAAGAAGACATTTGCCTGTGGTTGTTATAGCCTTCAGCCTGGGGATTTGCTAACTTATCACATCTCCCAAGTTTTCCAAAGTTTTCCTAATGCAGTAATTTACTTTTTAACCCTTTGGAAACCACACGGAACATTGTCCATCAAGTAAAATGGAAAGTTGTAGTCAGGAGCAGATTGTTTCATAGAAGAATTTAACTAAGGTAATGGGGTTGATGCTGATTTTGTTTAATGAAGGAGAATGGGCAATAGAAAAGTGTCTATCTATTAAAATCAACATACATTTTAAACAAAAGAGGTGAAATGTCAAATGGACTGATGTTCTGAAGAAGGGTCAAGGCCTGAAACGTCAGCTTTCCTGCTCCTCTGATGCTGCATGGCCTGCTGTGTTCACCAGCTCTACACCTTGTTGTCTCAGATGATCTAGCTATTGTTTTGTACTATTTTGCAGTGTCAAGGTTGTGCCTCAGTAGTTCCACGTAATCCATCCAATTGAGATAGCCTTACCATATTGTAGCCCAGATTATGAAAGCTTTTGTCAACTCCTTTGGGTTTACATCCCAGTTGACATTCCAAGAATTGCTCTCACATTTTGTCTTCATCTCAACCAAGGTTGGCTTAAGAAGGTCCATTACTTACTCTTAAATGCGTATGCTCCTGAGTACATCTTGCTGAGGTGTACCAACTGTGAAGTAAAATAGAATACAGATTCTGTGTACAGTACTGGATTATTCTATAGGTGGATTTTGTACAAATCCATTTCACTATTTATAGAAGGTAAACTTGGGATCTGAGTGCTTTGGATGTTTGTTTATTGATAAGCATGCAAGTTTTCCCGCATGTCTTTCTTTCCCAATGTGATGGAAAGGTCTTGAGTGTGGGTCCTCAGTGTGCATCCAACTTTCTGCCCACTCAGCCTCAAATTTCAATGAAAAGCATTGCTCTATAGAAACAGGCGTGTGTGTGTGAGTGAGAGAGATTGTATAGTGTGGTAGGGTCATGTAGTGTGACATGAACCCAAGATCCCAGTTGAGGCTCTCCTCATGGGCACTGAATTTGACTATCAGCCTCTCTTCGGTGACTCTGCGTTGTGGTGTATCCTAAAGTCTGTTTACCTGAAGATTCAAGGCGGAATGTCCTGACCGCTGAAGTGTTCCCCACTGGGCGGGAACATCCCTGTCTGGCGATTGTTGTGAGGCGTCCGTTCATCTGGTGCCGTAACGTCTGCGTGGGATCGCCAATATATCATGTCTCGGGGCATCCTAGCCTGCAGTGTATGAGATAGACAACATTGGCCGAGTTACATGCGTACCTGCCTTGCATGTGGTGGGTGATATTCCCATGTGCGATGGTAGTGTCCATATTGATGATCTGTCATGTCTTGCAGAGGTTGCCGTGACAGGGTGGTGTGTTGTTGTGGCCGTTGTCCTAAAGGCTTGGTAGTTCGCTGTAAACAATGGTTTGTTTAAGGTTTGGCAGTTATTTGAAGGTGACTCCCAGTCTGACTCCAAGTTGATACGCAGCCAGACTCTAAACAATGTCTCACACCTAAAACGCATTGTCTGACCTGGAATATCACCTCTGGCATACTGAGGAAGTAGATAAAGCCTTTAGGTATCTCGGGGCAGTGACCCTGAAAGAAATTCTGGGATTTGTATATTAATCCTTTCTAACTGATTAAAGATTTAACAGCCATTTTATGTTTGTTCAGCTCATTCGCATCAGTTCTGTGAACCTTTGACCTTTTGCCTATAAATTCTGTGTCTGATGCTACCTCTCTCACTGACACCTACAGAAGGAGCGAGACCCCAAAAGCTTGTGTCTTCAAATAAACCTGTTGGTCTATAACCTGGTATTGTGCGATTTTTGACTTGTCAATGAGAATGAGAGAGGCAGTTAATTTTGAATGTCATTCATACTGCTTGGATTATGACTAGGGTTTGGATAGTGTGAGGTGGTGACTGACATTCAGTTTACTGCTGAAGCCCTGGCCTGCAGCTGGCTCACTCAATACCAGCCATCGGTGTGATGTAACTCTACATCTCATTCGACTGGAATTCACCAAAGATAACTTGACTTTGACAGCATGTGGTGTGATTCTAAAAGGGAAGATGTCTCACACGGCAGGTTGAATTTAATAATCTCACAAAGAGGAATGATAAAAGTCCCTCGCCCATAGCTGTGACATGCCACATATTTTACTGTGGCCACTTCATGACATCTCATGGAATCTTGGCAGTGACGGAAGGCATTCTGCACAGTACATTTCAGTACTAAAACCAGAGACACAAGTACGATTCAATTGGTGTCTCAGCCTGACGTGCTTGCCAAGGATGGATTTTTGTTGAAAAAGAAGCACATCTAGTTACTGACTTTACATTAATATTATTCTTACTTCTTTGAATCCCCTGCAAGCATGAACATTGATGGATTGGTACTTTTGTAGCTGGAATGAAGTGCAATTCCTCCTTTTTTTAAAACCTGTCCTCCACTCAAGTTCTGTTGGTACCTTTTCCCATTCTGAAACCTTGGATCTGCAGAACATTACATGACTACCTTAGTAGCAACCTGCGCTCTGAGTCAGACATTGTGGGTTTAAGCCTTACTGCAGAGAGTTTGAACTTATCATCAAGGCTGACACTTCAATGCAATGTTGCACTGTTAGGGATACCCACTTTTGGATGAGATGCTAGGCTGAGGACTCTTAAGCCCTCTTGGATAAATGAGTGACCCAACTGTAGACTACGTCATAGAATCCCTACAATGCAGAAAGAAGCCATTCAGCCTATCTTTGGCCTGTGGGAGCAAACCAGAGCGCCCAGAGTAAACCCATTTAGAAGTAGGGAGAATGTGCAAACTCCACACAGATAGTTGCCCCAGTGTGCAATCAAACCCCTGGGTCCGTGGCACTGTCAGGCAACAGTGCTAATCACTGAGCCAATCTGCTACCCTAAGAGTTAACTATATAACAGATAATTATAATTATAACTAAAGGGAACTATGTCAGATTATGTTCCTTGTTCATATGTTCATACAGTACAACTACCAACAACCTAACAGTGACTTGACAAAATTTTGAAGATATGTATTCGTCAGTCTGGCCTGGGACAGGATGAGGAGGGTGGATGAGTAAAGATGGTGTGCTTTGTTCAGTATGCTCCTCTCAGCTAAAGCATTGTGTGAACATGATTAGGTTTTTGTTGTGTCTAAGAGTTCTTCATTCATTTTGCAGTCCCACGTCAGCCTGGAGGGAATGGGGCCTTATTTGGCCTTCTGGATATTGAGAAGGGGATTACTGCGGAGGAGAATGATGCAAGGGATGACCAAGGTATTTATTCTGATGTTGCCATTCATGCTGCATTTGGATCTGGCAGGGCTCTGACCAGACAAGATAAAAGTCGAGATAGAAGGAGAAAAGAGGCTGTGGGTGAGAGATCATCTGAAGTGATGATGTTGTGGATGGTTTGGGAGATGATGGCTTGGTGGTCGGGGGTGGGATTATGATCATGGGGGCAGTAGGAGGAAGTGTTGGAGAGTTGGCACCTGGCCCACCCATAGCCTCTAACCTCATCATTCCCTAACCCCGCACTGCCTGTTTCTATCTCCTTCCCAAAATCCACAAACCTGACTGCCAGGGTCAACCCATTGTCTCTGCCTGCTCCTGCCCCTCGGACCTTATCTCCACCTATCTCGACTCCAATTTCTCCTCCTTAGTCCAGGAACTCCTGACCTATGCCCGTGGCACCACTCATGCACTCCACCTCCTCCAAAACTTCCAATTCCCTGGTCCCTAACACCTCATCTTTACTACGGACGTCCAGTCCCTATACAGCATTCCCCATGCAGATGGCCTAAAGGCCTTCTGCTTCTTCCTGTCCTGCAGGCCCGACCAGTCCCCCTCCACTGACACCCTCATCCACTTAGCCTAACTTGTCCTCACCCTCAACAAATTCTCTTTTAAATCCTCCCACTTCCTACAGACAAAGAGGGTGGCCATGGGTACCCGCATGGGCCCAAGCTATGCCTGCCTCTGTAGGTTACGTGGAACAGTCCCTCTTCCGCACCTACACTGGCCCTAAACCCCACCTCCTCCTCCGTTACATTGATGACTGTATCGGTGCCGCCTCGTGCTCCCACGAGGAGCTCGAACAGTTCAGCCACTTCACCAACACCTTCCACCTCAACCTTAAGATCACCTGGACCATCTCTTGTACCTCTCTCTCCTTTCTGGATGTCTCTATTTCCATCTCTGGCAACCACCTGGAAACCGATATCTATTTCAAGCCCACCAACTCCCACAGCTACCTATAATACATCTCCTCCCACCCACCTTCATGCAAAAATGCCATCCTGTATTCCCAATTCCTTCACCTCTGCCACGTCTGCACCCAGGATGAGTCATTCCACTCCCAAGCATCTCAGATGTCCTTGTTTTTCAAAGACTGCGACTTACCCCCCTCAGTGGTCAAGAACGCCATTGACCGTGTCTCCCCTATTTCCCGCAACTCATCCCTCACACCCCGTTCCCACAATAACACCCAAAACAGAATCCCCCTCGTCCTCTCATATCACCCCACCAACCTCCGATCCAAAGCATCATCCTCTGACACTTCGGCCATCTACAATCTGACCCCACAACTAAAGACATTTCCCACCACCCTTATCTGCTTTCTGGAGGGACCATTCTCTCTGGGACTCCCTTGTCTGCTTCACACTCCCCTCCAGCCCCACCACACCTGACACTTTTCCCTGCAAACGCAGGAAGTGCTACACCTGCCCCTATACCTCCTCCCTCACCCCCATCCCAGGCCCCAAGAAGACATTCCACGTCAAGCAGATGTTCACATGCACATCTGCTAATATGGTATCCTGTATCTGCTGTTCTCATTGTGGCCTCCTCTACATCGGGGAAACCAAGCGGAGGCTTGGGGACCGCTTTGCAGAACACCTGCGCTCAGTTCGCAACAAACAACTGCACCTCCTAGTTGCAAACTATTTCAACTCCTCCTCCCATTCCTCAGATGACATGTCCATCCTGGGCCTCCTGCAGTGCCACAATGACGCCGCTTGAAGGTTGCAGGAACAGCAACTCATATTTCACTTAGGAACCCTGCAGCCCAATGGTATCAATGTGGACTTCACAAGCTTCAAGATCTCCCTTCCCCTCCCAAAACCAGCCCAGCTCGTCCCCGCGTCCCTAACCTATCTGTCCTCCCACCTATACCTTCCTCCCCCAAGCCCCACCCCCATTTCCTACTTACTAACCTGATCCCGCCCCCTTGACCTGTCCGTTCTCCCTGGACTGAATTATCTCCTCCCTATCTTCCCATCTATTCTCACCTCTACTAGCTCCATCCCCTCCTCTTTGACCGGTCTATCTCCTCTCCACCTATCTTCTCCTCTTTCCATCTTCTATCCGCTTCTCCCTCTCACCCTGTTTATTTCAGAGCCCCCTTCCCCTCCCCCATTTCTGAAGAAGTTTCCAGACTTGAAACGTCAGCTTTCCTGCTCCTCTGATGCTGCTTGGCCTGCTGTGTTCATCCAGCTCTACACCTTGTTATCACAGATAAACCTATGTTATTTTGCCAGCAAAGTTTAATAAAGTATGTGAACTTTATCAATACTATTAGGTTGTCTGTCAACATTTTGGAACATTTTCCCCTGTCTCTTATTGCTTTTATGTTAATGCAAAATTCTCTTAATATCTGACTTTTGAGGGTAGGAGATATGGGTACTATAGCTGTCAGAATGTAATGTTAATGCCCTCGCTTGAGTCGTGTTTGGAGGCAGTGGATATACCATTGAGTGGGAGGGTGGTGGGGAGCGGCCCTGCTGCTTTCTTGTCTCTTTCTGTGGGTAGGAGCTGGGAGGGATAGCATGTGGACAGCTTCCCATATCCTGCCACCAACTGAGCCCCTTTAAATTCAGAGATGCATTGAGATTTTACTGCATGGATAGAGACCTTTCAGCCCATTGTGCCCACGATTGGCCATCAAACACCCATCTATTCTAATCTCATTTTCCATCACTTTGCCATTAGACCTGTATGCTGTGGAGTTTCGAGCGTTCATCTAAATACTTCTTAAATGTTTTGAGGGTTTCTGTGTCACCTTTTTAGGTGATGATTACAAATGCCTACCTGTCTCTAATTTTATTTGCTTCCAACCACCTCCTAAACCTCCAGCTCCTGACCTTAAAACTGTGCCCCCCAATAATGTAGACCACACATCTAAAGGCAAATGTTTCTCCCTATCTGCCCTGTCTGTGCCCTTAGAACTTTGTGTGCCTCAATCAGGTGTCTCCTCAGCCTTCCCTGTTCTCAGGAAAACTACTCCAGCTCATTTAAGTCTCTCTTCATAGCTGAATCGCTGCAGCTCAGCCAACATGCTGGTCAATCTCTGCACCTCCTCTAATGCAATCATATCCTTCGTGCAGTGTGGCAACCAGAACTGCGCACAATACTCCAGCTATAGCCTAACTAATGTTATATTCAGTTCCAAAAAATAATCTTCTTGCTCTTGTATTCAATGGCTTGACTTATAAAGGCCGGTATCCCACATGCCTTCTCAAATATCTTTATCTATCTGTTCTGCTGCCTTCAAATGGGTAATGAATGTCTACTTGTCTCAGCACATCTGGAATTCACCCAGCAGGGGATGGAGGAGGAATTACCACATAGAGAGACTATCAAGCAAACTGGTTTCCGCGGGATCCAATGTCTGATTCGGGAACCTGGCCCTGGAGAAGAAGGGAGCTGTGAAAGCCACTCTATAGCTCTTGCTGCCAGCCACCCTGCACAATTCATGTTGTGAGGTACCCACTTTGCCCTCACTCACCTGTGGCCAACATCGCTGGGAGATCTTCGATCTCCAGGGATGGTGTTGGTTGAACTGCTGGTAGCCACCACTATTCTCCCAGTGGCGCTAGAAGCAGTGAGCTACTGTCTCCTTCTGATTGGCCAGCAGTAGTTTGGGGAAGCTGTGGGCAAGACTTTGTCTGCTAGTCCTTGGCTCAGTGGAGGCCCACAGCTGGCTGTGTAACCGAATGGACAATCTCCAAAGAAGGCAACACAGGGCTCTTGTTGGCTCTCCAATCAGTGGGTGAGGCTGTCACTACTGGGGTTAAATTTCACCCTCTGTCTTGGTAAATTCCTCCTATTGCCTCTCATTTCCACAATGTTACTGCCACTATTGCCCTCTTATAAGAAGAGATCCCACTCTGCCACATTTGTACAGGCAAAAGGCGAACCCCCCAAAAATCAGGCTGACTGCAGGCCTACTGTTGAAGGCAGCAGTGTGTGATCGGCCCTTTATAGCTGTACAAGAATGACTGAAATAAATGACCTGTGTTTTTGTGCTTTGTTTAATTGGCAGACGTTTTGATGAACAGCTGCAACTTTGACCACGGAATGTGTGGCTGGACCCAGGAGAAAGAATCGGGAATTCACTGGGAGCGAGTCCCTGCCTCTTCAGGTAACCAAAATCCTTGAACTTCTTTATTTCATACACTCAAATGCACGGCAATTGTCAGATCAAGTAATTACAACAACAATGTGTTGTGTGATTGAAAGTTACCCTACATTTTTTTGGCCAGGATGAAAAATGTACACCAAATCAAACAAAGCAGCTGATTATTACAAGGAGGCCACTAAAAGCACGATCAAAGAAATTCGGGGAAAAGGTTGCAGGATAGTAGGGAGGTGGAGACAGAGTGGCCCACAGGGGCCTGACTTCCAGAGTTTAGGATTAAAACAAATGAAGGCATAGCTGCCATTGGTGGGACAAAAGAATCTGTCATGTTTGGATATCTTGGAGGGTTTCAGGGCTGGAGGTTACAGAGTGGGGAAGGCTGCAGTGAGGTTTGAACATTAGGATAAGTATTTTAACATAGAGGCTGTCACCATTATTTTACAAACTGAGCTCACTGCGAAGACATTAAATGAATGAGAAAAAGACAAAGTTATGGACTTAAAAGTTCTTGTAACTAAAGAACGCTTTGAGGGTCCTGAGCCAGATGTTAATGCTCACAGGGTCTTGAAATCTTAGGGCCATGTTGCTTGGGGAAGGTCACTGGGTAGCTTTCTGTCTTTCTTCCTGAGAGAGAACTTCTGTCGACATGATGGGCTGAATAGCTTTCTTCTATGCGATAACCATCCTATTCCATCCTCTGGTCACGACAGGTGTAAATAAAGGCATATGAGTTTGTTATTGGGATCGAGAGTGGAGGAAAGAAGAGAGAGATACTAAAGACAAGTCGGTCCTTCCGCTGCTCTTTCATGTTCTGTTTTTCTCACTGTAGTTTATAGGTTCAAAAGATTCTTGTTTTCAAGGTTGATAAATGGATTCTGTTTTAGAACAGTGGGGTGTTCAAATGCTTTTGACAGCATCACACCAGAGGGAAGCTATTATTTAAAACAGTATGCAGAACCAATTAACTGTGACTGCAGGAGTGCAATGAGGTCAGACACTGAGGTCAGCGGGATACGTAGATTAATCAGGATGATGAGCATCTCTGTCAAACATCTGAGGTGTCAGCTCCATTGCTTCTCCTCAACCTGACACTGACTGAGACAAATGGGAACCACAGAAAGGTCAAGATCATCTGACTGGAGATGATTGCTTGGATAACAACCTCAGCGTTTCCTAAATATACTTGTGTGCTCACAGTAAGATCATAGGCAGGAGATCAATTCAGAAGACCCTGAGTGTTGATACAATGTTCCAATTAATGGGAACTGGTGCTTCACTGAGATTTCAGTAAATATCCTTTGACTCGATTGCCTTTGTTTTGGACAGAACAACTCTAAGCCCAACGGTAAACAGGAAAAGTTTTCCCTTGCACTTGCTCACCCAGATGAGGAATTTTCTGCTTTTCCTTTTCACAAACAGTTGCCTCCCCAGGTGATGTATTACACAACTTGCTCAAGCTCTAAGCTCTCACATCCATTCATTATCACAGAGCTGTTTTGCAGGAGTGGGCTGTGCTCAAACTGCCGGCCTCATTTCCAACAATTCAAGAATACTTCATTGGCTGTAAAGAGCTTTGGGATGTTCAGTGGCTGTGAAAGATGCTATATAAATGCACTGATAACAAGGTGTAGAGTTGGATGAACACAGCAGGCTGGGCAGAGTCAGAGGAGCAAGAAGGCTGACATTTCGGGTCTGGATCCTTTCTCTGAAGAAGGGTCCAGACCCGAAACATCAGTTTTCCTGGTCCTCTGGTGCTGCTTGGCCTGCTGTGTTCATCCAGCTACACCTTGTTATCTCACACTCCAGCATCTGCAGTTCTTACTATCTCTATATAAATGCACACTTTGTTTTGTTTACAAACTGAATGCTCAGTGACCTAATGGAGGTCTTTTAATCATAGAAGAGGTTTGATAGGTTAGCCCAATTCCTTGGGCCATGAATAAAAGATAGTCAGTAAGAAATTTAAAGGAGACAAAGACAGCCTCAGGACAGAGACATCACTCACGAGGACTTGGCATGGTCAGTAGTTATTGGGAACAAGTTCTGTGTAGAAGGAAGAGGGTTCTCAGGTGCAAAATGAACTTGCTAAGAGTGGAGGTGGGAGAAGAAGTAGAGAAGTTCAGGGCTGAGGTTTGGTTGGAGGTGAGTTTTGGAGGAAGTTTGGTCCATGGGTTAGAGGAAGGGAGGGATATGGCAGAGGCAGCTGCTCAGGATGTCTTGATCGTATTGGGAAAGATGTCCAGGAGCTCACTGTTGTATTATTCCATAAATCCCAGGAAGGCAATATACCTTTAAGACAGTTATATAACATCATGAAAGAGAAACTAGGATCAGGAGAAGGCGATTCAGCTCTTTGAATCTACTCCACCATTCGATATGATCATTGCTGATCCTCTTATCTCATGCCATATTCCTGGTTTTTTTTCCCTATAACCCCTCAATACATTTGGAATCTAAAATAAAATCTATCCCTTGCTTGAATATATTCAGTACCTTGACCTCCAAGGTCTTCGGTGATAGAGTTCCACAGGTTCACTAGCTTTGAGTGAAGAAATTTTTCCTCATCTCAGTCTGGAATGGCCACCTTGTGTGCTGAGACAGTGTGCCCCCTCGTTCAGGATTCCCCAACCAGGGAAAATATCCCCTCTGTATTCAGTCTTTGCCCCCCATCCCTGATAGCAGCCTAGTGAACCTTTGCTGTAATATAGACTCCATCACACTTATCATTTCGGCAGTCACTCCAATCAGTTAATAGCAATCTGTGTATCAGCTTGCCAACTATGTAACAGTAATCACAGAGCCCAGATTATCCTTAAGTCTGAGACTTGTTATGTCATTATCTATGTACCTTGGTAGTGTTATTAATAAACTTGAAGAAATCTGCCCCAACCAGAACACAGTCTTCATGATTTGTGTTCCATGAGGTTAACATATAGAAAACAACATTGTATCTGTCATAGTATTTATTACTGAAAATGATGGTGATAGAGAGGAGAAAGCATGTTTAAGAAGACAGCAAAAGAAGAAAGAAGCCAGGAGTTTGCTTTACAATCCAGGCTGTTTTAAATGAAAAGAGCAGGAGCCAATGGTATTTTCTGTGGCTTATCCAAGTCTGATTAAACCCGTTACCCTCTATGTCCTTTGACTTGAACATAAGGGAGCAGAAACAAGGGCTGTTCTGGGGGTACGTCCAGGGTGAGGGAGAGTAATGGCTTTACTGGAAAAGTGCAGTGGTTGAGAGATGAGTTTATAGGGGAAGATGGACAAGTAAGGAAGGAGAAATGAATAGAAAATTTTACTAAGAGGCTGAGGTAGAGGAGGGTAGAAGGAGGCACATGTGAGGTATATACTCTGGTTTGTTGGGCTGAATGACCTACTTCTGTTTTGCAATTTTGATGCAATTGCACTAGAATGAAAAGCCAATGAGCTGCACTTTTTTTTTGTCATTAGCTTCCAAATCTTGGACCCTGTGATTTGTTCTGGAATGTTCCAATTCTGTTTAGGCACTGCTACCATTCTCAATCAACAAACAGAGGCGTGGTGAGCACTGGCAACAATTATCTTGTTACTGAGGGAATGTTAGTGCCAGAACTACAGTGCACGCCACATGAGAAAACAACTGGAAGCACATTCCTTTGCTGACTCCCTGTTGTCTTTCAGAAAGGAGGAATTGTTGTACCAGACTTATAATGTTAGAATATGTGGCACAGAGGGAGGCCAATCAACCCACTGTGTTATTGCTGGCTCTTTGAAAGAGTTATTCAATCAGCCCCACTCACCTGATCTTTTCCCTTACGCTTTCACAAGTAAATGTTGTGTGTGCGCGCGCGTGTGTTCCTTCAGGCCTGGACCGGTCCGGCATAGTTGAGGATAGCCACATTTCAGGTCTAACTATAACGGCCTTTGTTGAGTAAACAACATGAAGTTTATTGTGTTTAGTACAACTATCTACAGATTAAATTATTTGATTTATTACAGAGATGCAGTGAAAATTGTTGTCCATTGTGCTTTACAGATCATATTATTCAAGTACATCAGGGATACAGTACAGAGTGCAGGATACAGTGTTACAGCAGTCGAGAAGGTGCAGAAAGAGATCAACGTTAACATTAAAGAAGTCCATTCATAAGTCTGATAACAGCAGGGAAGAAGCTGTTCTTCAATCTGTTTGTATATGTAGACAATTTTTTAATGTCTTCTGCCCAATGGAAGAGTATGGAGAAGACAATAACCAAGTTGGGGGCCGGAGGTTCTTTGATTGTGTTCATTGCTTTCCTGATGCAGTGGGAAGTAGAGATGAATTCAGTGGATGGGAGGGTGGTTTGTGTGATGGACTAAGCTGTGTTCACAACTGTGTGTAGTTTCTTTGGTCTTGGGAAGAACAGTTGTCACTCCTGCTGTGATGTATCCAGGCAGTGTGTTTTTTATGGTGCATCTTTAAAGATTTGTGAGAGTCTTATGCTGAATTTCTTTAGCCTCCTGAGGAAGTAAAGGTATTGCTGTGCTTTCTTGACTGTAGTGTCAACATGGGGGAACCAGGACAGATTGTCTCTCCTAGGAATTTGATGCTTTTGACTCTCTCCACGTCAGCATTGGTGCAGACAAGGACGTGCCCTCCTTCCTGAAGTTAATGACCAGCTCCTTCTTTCTAATGACGTTGATGGAGAGATTGTTGACTGTGACCTGTATTCTAGGGTATGTCAGGAGCACATTAGCCTCAGGTCTGACTCCTACAAGCTCCTACTTTACTCTGAGCAACTTGGTGTGACATCGGCACTGTGCTTCCAGCTCAAACCAAGCATTAACCCTTTCAGACCCATATAAACAGATTGCAGATTTTGATGTATGGAATATTTTTCCACATTTCCTCCCTTAATGCTTTTTGCCAATTTTTACGGAAGTTCTTCATTGGCTGTTGATAGTCCTTAGTGTGTGAAAGGCACTCGATAAATGTAAAAGAGATAATAGGAACTGCAGATGCTGGAGAATCCGAGATAACAAGGTGTGGAGCTGGATGAACACAGGAGGCCAAACAGCATCTTAGGAGCAGGAAAGCTGATGTTTCAGGTGAAGTGTCTAGGCTCAAAACGTCAGCTTTTCTGCTCCTAAAATGCTGCTTGGCCTGCTGTGTTCATCCAGCTCTATACATGTATAAATGTAAATTTACCTTTGTTTCTCGTATATAAAATCTGTGTTCTTTAGCTACTAATCCAGACTTGTGTATTTTTCAAAAATAAAAACAGGAAGTGTTGGAGAAACCCAGTGGGTTTGGCAGATTCTGTGTTGAGAGAAACCCAGTTAACATTCCGATTCCAATATGATCCAAAGTTTGCTTCCTTCAGTTCTGAAGAATAGTCATAGGACTTGGCACGTTAACTCAGTTTCTCTGTCCACAGATGCTGCCAGACTTGAGTTTCTTCAACACTTTTTCCTTTCACTTTAGGTTGATAGCATCTGGAGTCATTTTTATTTGTGGATATTTCCGAGTTGGAAGCAGCTGGCCATTGCTGGCACCTCTTCACATTTACAGAAACCAATGCAATCATCTCCTCCTAAAGCATATATTATATATTATGTACTGTATTGTATTGTATTATATATTGCAAGGGCTGTTCTACTTGAGACTGTTCAAAATGGATCAATTGGACAGCTTCAGGATAAATTACATTGATCTAAATTTTCACTGCAAGTAATTCTTTGAAGGGGTAGGCTTCAGGAATAAAGTGCCCTTATAGTTGAACTGTTTCAACTCAAAAAATCTCAGGAACATGAACAATGTTCCTTTTTTTCCCTTCTTCTATGATGCAACTTACATCCTGCAGAGCCTACAACAATTATAACTTGCATTTATAAAGCTCCTTTAAGTGAGTAAACCATCCAAAGGTCCCACACTTGATGATTATCAACCACAGTTCAACACCAAGCCACACCGCACAGGTGGGACTCTGAGGAGCTTCTTGAAGATGGTGGGGGTGGGGGCTTGGGGAGTCATGGGGGCGGGGTGCGGACAGATTTAAGAAAGGGAATTCCAGACCTTGGCGTCTGGGCATCTGCTGTATTACAGCAAAGGAAAAGAGTCTGGAAATAGTGTGATGCGGAGATATGCAGAATGCTATTGGTCTTGAGGAAGTTTCAGAAATAGGGAGGAGGGAAAAGGCGAGGAACGATTTGAAAGCAAGGTTGAACATTTTAACAGAGGTGCTACTGGTGCAGGAGTGCGTGTAGGTCAGTTTGCATAGGGCAGTATTCTGACTAAGTTACATGGTTGCACAGGCCTCTCAACAATGGTAGAAGGTACCACCCAAGACTTGTTCACGCCCACACATCTATGCAAATGAAAAAGCTTGAAGCTATAATGCAGTTAAAAACTAGTCATGCTCAACAAAACTTTACAGGGAGTACTGGTGTGACTGAGAATATAGGCTGGAAGTGTAGAATAACTGAAATGAGACTGAATGTAAGAACATCCAGCCTCAGATTACCACATGGTCTCTCTCGATCTCTCTCAAGCCACCCAGGGGGCTGAATGGGGCCAGAAAGCAGAGGCAGACAGTCTTTCTCCTGAAGATCCCACAGAACGTCCACATCCGCATGTGCCCGCACATGCACAACTGCCTCACAGTACCAGGGACCTGGGTTCAATTCCAGCTTTGGGCGACTGTCTGTGTGGAGTTTGTACATCCTCCCTGTGTTTGCGTGGGTTTCCTCTGGGTGCTCCAGTTTCCTCCCACAGTCCAAAGATGGCCATGTTGGGTGGATTAGCTGTGCTAAGTTACCCATAGTGTCGAGGGTGGGAAATGCAGGATAGGATAGGGTATGGTAGGGTGTGGGTCTGGGTGCGATGATGTTCGTAGGAACACTATAGGAATTCTGTGGGACACACATATGTTAGAAAGTTGCAGGTTCAATATAAAACATGTCCTGCCATTAAATAATACTTATCCATCATTTGGGCACTGGTGAAGAAGCCATATTTTGTTAAGATTTTAATCTTTCATTCATCTCAAAAATTTTCAAGAATACCAAACAACATATCAAAAACTGTTTGCGATGAGAGTGCTGACTGACTGGTGAATGTTCTGATGAGGATAAATGCAAAGCTCCAATAAAATGCTTCATTTTATTCAGAAATACTCAAGTCTGTTCCACCAAATAACAATTTGGTCAGTAAGAGATTGCTGGTTATGGGATCTTGCTCTGCATGGTTTACCTACATTACAAGAATGCTTCAAAATTGTTATGACTGACATAACCCTTTGAAACGTTCACAGATGTTGTGGAAATGCAACCTTTTTCCCCAAAGTGCGACCGGATTTCGGGTTGCAGCTTTGACTAGCTCCATCCTTGTGCCTTCTCCGTGGCAACCTGCGTCCCTTGTCTGATGAACTCTGTGTGGTTGTATTTTCAGGTCGCAGTTGGTATCTGACTCTCCTCGGATCTAACGACAAACCGAGAGAAACGGCTCATCTTGTCCTTGCGCTGGGACAAGTACCACTTTCAGGCAACCTCTGTATAACATTCAGGCACAAATTGTCTGGAGACTCTGTTGGCAAGATCCAGGTCTTTGTGAAGAAATATGGCAAATATGGGCATGTCCTGTGGGAGAGGAACAGAGGGCACAACTGGAGGACCAGTCGGTTCACATTGAAAGGGCCCGGTCTTGAAAGTGTGAGTATTGGTCATTTTAATAATAGTGTGACTCTAAAATACCAACTCAACATTCCAAAAGGTCTTTCATGAGTGGCAGCTATGCTGTAATTCTTGATCTGGCTACAACTCCTCGGAGTGCCATTCATGACCAGCGTAGCCCCAAGGCAGAGAGACCCTTCCACAAGTTCTGGCATTGGGAATTATTTGCATGGCTGTGTGCAATGAAAGAAGAGACAAATTGACAGTCAAATATGCTACAGACCACAAAACGAAAACCTCACTGGCGTGGGGGCTCCACAACTGCCCCTCCTTAATAATGGGGAAACTCACCAGTGCAAAAGACAAGACTAAAGTATTTGCATCCTACTTCAGCCAGAGTTGCTGAATGGATGGTTCTTTGTTCTTTGTTCTATCTTTCCTATAGCAGGGAGACCAGAATTGAACCTTACTCCAGCCAAACGGCAATGGGTCTAGACAACATTCTCCGAAAAGCCTCAGACAGTTGTGCACCTGACCTTCCCACAGCCCAAGCCAAGCTGTTTCTGTGCAGTTGTAATACTGGTATCTACTTGGCATTGTGGAAATTGGCTCTGTACACAAATAGCAGGACCAATCCAACCCAGCCAATTAGCATCCCCTCTGTCCACTCTCAAACATTACGAAGATGTTGTTGACAATACTATCAGGCGCCACTTAACGATAACGAGCTCGTGTTGAATTCTGCCGTTCCTGCTCAGCTTCTAACCTCGTTATAAACTTAGTCCAAAGACAGCCACATGAGTTGTTCTTGGGGGAAAGTGAGGATGACTGCCCCTTGTATCAAGGCAGTTTATGACCAGATGTGGCATCAAGGACCCTTAGTAAACTAGAGTCAATGGGAATTAGAGAAAACTCTCCACTTGTCAAGACATAACTAACACAAAGGTAGAATGCTGTGGTTCTGGAGGTCAGCATCTCAGCGAATCCCTACAGTGTGGAAGCAGGCCATTCAGCCCATCAAGTCCACACCAAACCTTCAAAGAGCATCCCAACTAGACCTACCCCATCCCTGTTACCCTGCCTTTTCCATGGTTAATCCACCTGACCTACACATCCCTATACACTATGGTCAATTTAATATGGCCAGTCTACCGAACCTACACAACTTTGGATTGTGAAAGGAAACTGGAGCACCTGAGGAAGCCCATGCAGCCACAGGGAGATAGTACAAACTCCACACTGACAATTGTCTGCGGGTAGAATCGAACCCAGGTCCCTGGTGCTGTGAGCCTCTGTGCTGCCCTCTTTAAATAATTTTTGATCTTTAAATATTTTTAAGATAGTAGTTCTTGATTACTTAGGGGATACAAATTTTTAGGGATATACAGGAATGTTGAATTGAGGTTAAAATCAATTCAGCTGTGACCATATTGAATGACAGAGCAGGCTCAAAGGGTGGAGTGGCTTCCTCTTTTTCATAGAATCATAGAATCCCTGAGGTGTGAAAACAGGCTATTTGGCCCAACAAACCCACACTGACCCTTGGAGCATCCCACCTGTAACCCACCTAATCTACACATCTCGGAATGCCATGGGCAGTTTAGCATGGCCAATGCACATCTTTGGACTGTGGGAGGAAACCCATGCAGACACGTGGAGAATGTACAAATGCCTGAGGGTGGTGAACACAGGTCCCTCATGCTGTGATGCATCAGTGCTAACCCCTGAACCACCATGCTGTCCTTTCCTTTTTTTGTATGTTTGTAATTTGACACTGACCCACAAAAGGTGGACTTTAAAAAGCTTCACTGGACATGCACATGGACAGCAGTGAATTGAGGGGAATGTAGGTTAGGTTATTTTATTTTTGGATTAGGTTTATTCCACGGTACAACATCGTGGGTCAAAGGGCCTGTACTCTGCTGTACTTTTCTATGTTCTGTGTTCACCACAGCGCTGTTTTTTATAGATCAACCTCAAGTAGGAGGATGCGTTAGGAGATGTTTGTGGAATGAATTGCACTTAGGACTGGGAAAGTTTAAGGCACAGCTGCCAGTAGCTGTCAAGGGATATCAGGCATCTACAAGAAATGGGAATTGGAGGACTTTAGAATTCTGGGAGATTTCAGATATTTGAACACTTTATGGAGACAGGAAGGAGAGAGGTCAGGGAAGGATTTGAATAGATGGAATTTCAATCAAGGTCACCTCAGGTGGAAATAAAACGACCTAGTCAAAGAAGAGCAGGCAAATTTCTCTGGTTCTCAGCCACCATTTTTCTCTTGGTCAGCACCATACAAACAGTTAATGGTTAAGTCCCAGTTCAGCCACACCTCCTTGAATGTTGGAACAAAATCAATAGGTTATTTGGCCTCCCTCTATAAGCTTTTTAAAATGTAAATCCTAATTCTGAAATCTTGCCATGCAACATATTAATTGCTGCAAATTTATTCACAGCAACAGTGACTAATTTCAAGAGTGCATCATTTGAAGAAGTTGGTGATGTCCAGAGGCCAGGAGAATTGTTGTATGAATGTTGTCTTTTATTAAATAGAAACAGATAAAATTCAGAGCCAGCCACTCGGTGACAGAATTGTTGAGCAACATTGTCTCTCGCCTTGGTGGAGCCAGGTCACAGATCTTAAAGATTGGCAGATTTCCCGTTAGCACAAGTTTGTAATCTTTGCTGCTAATCAAAAACACCAAAGGAAATATCACACTATTAACATGCATGTTTGAGAGGAAACATTCCTATGCAAGTTTGATAAATGCTTTTTTTTTGTTTATCTTGGGTCTATCTAACTCAGTGCAGTCTGATGAAACTGCCTATTCCTGCAGACATTGATGTAAACATTGTTGTGGATCTGATCTGACTGGAAGTATGCTGACTTGACATGTTGATGTCTGTCCTACCTTTGCATAATGCTTCCATTTCAAATCAACTCTGCATATGTTAGGTCATGTATTCAAACTAGCTACTGTAAAAACAGTTACTCACGACTGGTCAGGAGCTGGTCACATAACACAGTCATCTCCAGAAATTGCCCAGTTGACCCCCTGTTGGGAGTGGTGTGTGCAGTGGAGGAAACATCATTACAGTGGGTGAGCTACTCATTGATTTAACCAATGGTATCTACAAATTGCAATCCAGCCCTCTTACACAACCACAGCCTGCATTAACATCTACACAGTACTAACACAGTGGCCTGCCACACCTCCTCGATTATTCAATGCAATCATGGCTGCTCTTGACTTCCAACTCCACCTTTGTACTCACTCCCCTCAGCCTTAATTCCTTAAGGGGCTTAAAACTGGTCAATCGCAGTCTTAAATATCTTGAACAAAAGAGGCTCTGCCACCACTGAGCATTCTAAAGATTCACAACCCTTTGAGTGAATTATTTCCTCACCTCAATCCTGAATAGTTGGTCTTTTATTGTGGTACAATACCTTCAGATTATTTCCTGTGGTTGGACAATGTCTTAGCATGTGTACGCTATCCAACCTCTTCAGAATCTTGTACACTTTGCTGTTCTAAACTCCCATGTTGGAAAATGATGCATTGAAAACAAAGAATTGGGTTTTTTGGATCAGCTTAAAGGCGGGGAGAAAGAGAGAGTTAGAGATTGGGAGATGTTTGTGGAGTGAGGGTAACCAGACAAAAATCAACAGAGAGGTTTTGTGATGGATTTCTAGAGCTTCGGGTCAAGACAGCTGAAATTAGAGCTGTCCAGTAGAAGTTGAAGGAGGCACAACATGCCAGAGCTGGAGAAATGCAGTGCTCACAGGGTTGCTGGGTTGAAGGAGGCTGGAGTTAACGTAGACATTTCCAGACAGCAGTGCTCAGTTCCAGGCCCGAGGACAGGAGAAGGAACTGGGCTTTAGGTGGGTGCAATGCTCCGGTTGGGGCTTAGAGGTGGGACCAGGGACCCAGGCCAGGGGCAGCATGGAGGTCTTTAAATTCCATCGTGTTCTCCTACTGAGTTTTCCAGGACTTTGTGAGTTAGTTTCAGATTTCCAACACCTGTTGTATTTTACTTTTGTCCTGAGATGACAATGATTTCAGATTAGCTTTTTGTTTGTTAAGATGCTGGCAAATCTTTGCCTGTTTGTATTAATAGTGTGTTGTAACCGGGAACTACACAATACGCTTTCTATTTACATCACATGAAACGTAAGTTGAGAAGCACGTGTGAGTGACTGAGTATAATTCGTATTGTGCAGTGATTCCTGCTGGAAATATATAATATAGTAGTTGCATTTGAGGCTCAACTGGACACCTCCCTACAACCTGACACTGGAGGATTGGTTTCCCATTTGATTTATGTTGCATCTGTAACATATCAAACCTCCGCCAAACAGATCATAAGAGTCTTGCCAAAGAGAAATCAAGAGGAAACTCTAGGATCAGAGCGCATGCTCTCAGAAGTTCATGAATCTGTGGAATACTTTACAGAGAACTGCTGAGGAACTTAATGAGGGCAGAATGATGGAAGATGTTGAATTGGGGTGAAGGGCTGACTGACTCAGCTCCCGGAGGAAATTCCCGAGGCAACATGTCCAAATGGGCATGATACCTAAAGAAAACCTGTCTGTTCTTCCTATTTGTTTACTGCTGCCTCTTAGAAGTACCATGGTGACAATGGCAAGGGTGGGGGCAAAAAAGCGGTGGTTACTGCCCTGACGACTTCCTGTGAAAGGTTTGTGGGGTAGAGTTTAAACCAGCAGTTTCTGTCTCAGTTTGTTACCTGGTGAAGGTTCAACCCTCACTGAGGTCTGCACTTTTTCAATCTACTGCCCCTCAAGTCGCCTGATTGGATCTTCTAATTCTGAAACCACCAACATCCTTTCTGTTTTACTGGCATGTCTGCACTTTAGTAGTAGGAAACCATTGGTGCATCCCAGGTCAATGGGTCAGGACAGGTAACATGGAGAGGATGACAATCCTGCCCTGCCTGAACTTCAGGAGGCTTAAGAATGTAGGAGCAGAAGTAGGCCATTCAGGCCTTTCACTCTGCTCCACTACTCAATGAGCTCATTGCTGATCTGATAATCCTCAACTCCACCTGTCTACCTTTACTCCACATACTTTCATTCCCTTCCTGATTAAAAAACGGCTCTGATTATAGCTTGACCCAGCCTTGACAGCCCCCTGCATTAAAGAGTTCCACAGATTCTCTATCCTCTGAGGGAAAAATTCCTCCCCATCACTGACTTAAATGTGCCACCCCTTACTCTGACATTATGCCCTCTGGTCCTAGACTGTCCCTCGAGGGAAAGCAATCTTTCCGCATCTCGCCTGTCGAGTCCCTTAAGAATCATGTATGTTTCAGTAAGGAATACTGCAGAGAATGACACACTTTTTCACTAACTGAGGAATACTTGCAGGTTGCCTTTTTTTATGGGATCTACTCCAGCATGAACCAGAGCAAGCAGAGAGAAAGCCTCTTTTAAATAGTTTAATGTTCACGCTATCCTCACACCTTCCTGAGTAAACTTTCACAATTCAGCACTCAGAGTTAATTTCCTTGGTGAGAAATATTCTTAAGAGAAAGAGAAAGTTAACCCTGGGAGGTTGGCAATATAAAGTGAGACAAAATGTGATTCAAACAGGAGGCAATACTAATCTCAAGTGCATAGTTTTGCAGATTAGCTTCAAAGTGGATGTGCATCTGTGAAGACTGAAGGTATCGATCATTGAAACTGCTTCCGTAGGAAACAAGGGGTTTGAAGAACTGGTTTCACATTCACATCCATTTCTTTAACTCTTGTTCTCGTGCTTTCACCTAGATCATTTTTAAAGGAGTGCGTGAGTGGAAGACAGGCGAAATCAGCCTGGATGACATCAGCTTGCAGAACGGCCACTGCTCTGGAAAAACTCTGCGACAGTGGTAAAACGTGAAGAGGTTTTTAAAGGATGTGATCTTATTCCCCCATGACCCCCATCTGTGAGAGGAATGGTCTTGAGGGAGAGATTATCAGCAGGATGTCTTTCTCTTTGCTAAAATTGCACAGAGGAGCCGAATCTAGGCCGGACAAAGCCCTGTGAGGGCACAAGAACTTCAAATGAGCTCAGTGTTTCTATTACAGTTTACCTTGTATGCATCTGCGGTCCTTATAAGAATGTGACTGAAATCTCCATTGTTTAGGAGGCACTGAATTGAACACTATTTCTTTACAGCTAGTTAATCAATATGTTACTACATCACCCAGGATAACAATGTGTGGCTTGGCTAGACCCTAGTTATTCCTGAAATCCGTGAATTGTTTTTATGTGGTTCAATATCTAGTATCAGCCCAGCTGTCTGAAAATTCCCCAAGGGTAGACCAGCCAAATTGTACATGTCACACAAGAGACTTCTCAAATGGCCTGAATTTTGTGCCTCACCACTGCCTTTGCGACATTTGGTGTGACCAACCTTTTAGGGGAGATGGGGTAGAATCTCTTTACAGTCTCTCAGAAGAACAAGTGAAATGACTTGCCCTTTTCTCTTCCTCTTTCTTATCACCAGTGGCAAACTTCACCGGTGTCCTGTAGCTATTGTCAATTTTAATGCTGCCTGTTAAATTGGGGACTTCTGTTAAATTATTCCCACTTTTGTTTCAGCTGAAGCTGAAAAGGTATCTCAACCCCCATCTTCCCTGCCCCCTCCATATCAAAATACATTTGCAACAACATGGAAGCACTATTGTCACTGCTAGTGGGTGAGTTGATCCTTTTCCTGTTTGGCATCCCCCCTAGTCCTGATGTTGTGTGGGCTGTTGATTAACAGCCCCCATAACCATCCAAAAATGTACTGAAGTGTAAATGAATTTATATTGTTATAGGGCTGTTATCTCATTCTATTCAACATTAGTGTTTTTTTTTAATCTAGTATTTACTGAAATTATCTGTATTTGTCAAGGTACTCAATGGTACTGTATATAACATTGCAGGGAAGAATTGTCTTATGCCGTGTATTTCTACAAGCTTTTGCTGGCAGCTGTTGAGGTTTGTAGCAGTGCTTTATAAGATGGCAGTGCGAACAAATCAGAATGTGCAGCTTTTGTAGTCCACAGAATCACTGCTACAAACTCAGAAGATAAACATTAAGCATGCTTTCTTGTTTCTGTAATGCAATAATTTTTTAAACAGATTTTTGTCCTATTAAGGAGAAGTATGGTGATATGCCCCAATCACAATCGCCCTTGTTCTGTAGTCAGGGTGTAGGAGATCAGTCCTGTACAACTAGGTGGAATCCCTCATTTTGACTTTATTTGAATTTATGGTTAACCAAACCTTCCGTTGTTATACAACATCAAAACTGCAACTGTGCCCCTCTGCCATACTCTCACTACTGTTTATAATAATGGGTTGAGAATGGGAATATTCAAGTAGTTTGATCATCCACAAATATGTTCCTGTTCTAGCCTTTTTTCTGTTTTAGTGAGTTATGTTAAACAATACTCAAGTGTTGAGTGACACTTAGATCCGGAGGTCACTGTGATCCTCTTGCCACGAGAAAACATTTGTATTATCTAGAGTCAGTTATTATTTCCTGCCCTCACATTTTATTAGTAAATGATTTGTCCTGAGTATGTGTGTGTATGTGTGTGTGTATATATAATATACATATAAAGTATATATTGTATATATATGTATGTATTCATTGCCCCCCCCTTAACATGACCACTGTCAACTGATCCATGAAGTGTAATCGGCCTTAGAATAATGACAATCCATGTACGTTCACCACAAGCTGTTAGCGACTAGTTACGATAATTAATACAAGCAGTAATGGTGTTTCTTTGCAAGCTGACAACCAAATTTTTTGTTTTGTTTTAAACTTGTCCTGACTTGACAAAGCTATTCCAGACACCAAAGGGATTTCAGGGAAAAAAAAGGTGCTGTTTTCATAATAAAATCTACTTGTGCAAAGGTGCCTGGTCTCATTATTGTAAGGGTAATTCAGTAATTACCTTCAGTAATTTTTGAATAGTTTGCCCAAACACCAGAACCCTTTGAGGAATTTGGTTGCCTGCATTAGATGGGGAAATAAAACATGGAATATTTCTAATACATTCTGAATTCAGCAATCTTTTTTCTTTCACGTCATTAATAATGAACTATTGCTTCACTTGAAACCACCAGCATGTCTCTGATAAGGTGGAACATTGTCCCGGTATGTCCTGTACACAAAACAAGATCATTCAGCCAATTACCAGCCCTCTAGTCTATGCTCTGTCATCAATAAAGTGATATGGAAGGCATAAACTACAGTGCTATCACTTGCTCACTACTAACATGCTCCTTTTGGCTTCTACTTGGTTCTAAACCACATTATGACCTTTTTCCAAGCACACTGAGCTGAATTGCAGAGGTGAGATAAGAGTGACTGGTCTTGACATCCAGGTAGCATTTGACTGGTTGGAATCATACCTGGCAGAAAGGAAAACTAGTGTGATTGTTACAGGCCAATCATCTCAACCCCCAGAACAGCACAGGAGGAGTTCCTCACAGAAGTGTCCTAAGCCCAAACATTTTTAGCTGATTCATCAATGATATTACTTTGTTCAGAAGTTGGGAATGTTCCCTGATTGATTACATCTTGTTCGGCAGTCATTCATGCCTCCTCAGATACTGAAGCAATCCATGTCCACATGCAGCAAGAGCTGGACAACTTTCAGGCTTGGGTTAGAAGTGGCAAATAACATTTGCACAGAAGTACAGAGCAATAACCACCTCGAACAAGACAGAATCTGAGAAGTTTCCCTTGGCATTCAACGGCACCATCATTATTGAAGCACAAGCTTCCAATATCCTGGGGGTTACCATTGACCATTAGCTGAACTGCGTTAGCCATATAAATATAGTGGCTACAGGAAAAGGGGAGGTCAGTGACTAGGAATACTGCAGTGAATAACTCACCTGCTTATCGCCTGTCCACCATTTAAAAGGCACACATCAGGGATGTAATGGAGTGATAATGGGAACTGCAGATGCTGGAGAATCCAAGATAATAAAATGTGAGGCTGGACGAACACAGCAGGCCCAGCAGCATCTCAGGAGCACAAAAGCTGACGTTTCGGGCCTAGACCCTTCATCAGAAGGGTCTAGGCCCGCAACATCAGCTTTTGTGCTCCTGAGATGCTGCTGGGCCTGCTGTGTTCATCCAGCCTCACATTTTATTATCAGGGATATAATGGAGTATGTTTCATTTGACTGGATGAATTTATCACCAACAACACTCAAGAAGGTTGACATTATCCAGGCCAAAGTAGCTGACTTGACTGGAACCCTTTCAATCAAGGGAAATCCTATCCCCTCATCGCAAACCCAGAATTATTCAATTAAGATTTGAATGCTGGTGTTAGGATCACTGTGGATGTTTGAATGAAAATGGGCAAAAGCATACTCCATATCCATAATTACCTGCAATCCTGAGATTTGGGGAATGACAATGAGCACAAGGTATATGTAATGACTGACATGATTAATTTACCGTATGTTTAAAAATCTTTGAATTTATATTGAGGAGGAGGAGGTTTGATTAAGTCCAGCTTATTTTCATTTCTACTTTTAATAAACTGCTGTTTTATTATTAAACCAAAATCTGCACTATTGCATGCCTATTTTCAATGAGACGCCACTTTATTAAATCCAAAGCAAAACAAAAATATGATCTATCGAGCCAGGTTCCTGTCAAGAATTAGACTTGTTTGGTAATAATATCAGCTGAGATCACGCCTGGATTAAAAGACAATTTCGGCTAAGAGTTGTTATGGTGTGGAATATGCTACCTGAAGCAGTGATAATTTTCAAAAGGGAACTGAACAAATATTTGGAGGGAAAACATTTGCAGGGATATGGGGAAAGAGCATGGGAGTGGGACTAGCTTAATCAAAGGTATAGCACAGGCATGAATGGTCTCATGTTATTCTATGAGACGGATAAATCTAATTACTGCAGGTATCTCTCTCTCAATGACTTCTTTCCGAGAGAAGGACGACTCTGACTTTCCGAGTCAACAAGCACATGATTTGTGTTGAACTGTATTTTGAACTTTCCCCACATTGTTGTACAGAATCCGAATTTCAGCTGTGTTTTTTTTGAAGAGCTGGAGCTTTAGGAATACTTTGAGCGAATGTCTTTTCATTGCTGAGTTAAGCACAAATTCAGTTTCACATCAGAGGGGCAGCACTACCGGAAACCCATCACGTTGAGCAGATGGAAGAAGTCATGAGGCATGCAGATGTGGAAACAAGGTCTAATATTGAGACTAAGTCAGTCGACATAAAGCATAAATTGGCAGGAAACATGGGTTCAAGTCCCACCTGTTCGAGGGGTGTTTAATAACATGTCTGAACAGGTTGATTAGTAAAATATACAAGTCATTAATTGACCAACTCAAGTAAGGACAAAAAGGTGCTCTACCCTTAAAGTCAAAGTCAATGACTTTACAAATTTGGAAAGAAATGGTTTAAAATATCCTCCTCCGTCTTTGTCAGGGAACAGCCTCCAACATCTGTAAGGACACATGTGGAATCAGCACCTGAGTGCCTTAATGTAGATGCCAGTGTCATGAAAGCCAGCTTTTGTTTGTTATTAGCAGTTAATTTGCTACATCAATGGTAGCTGTAAATCTTGGATCAATCTGCATTCCTGGTCATTACTGTGAAAAACAGAGTAATTTTTAGTGGTTGTACACTTGTATCTAATGGTAGAAATCTGGAAGTTGCCGACAGTAGCACCCTACTCCCCCACAGTGCTTTGTTGCAGTCTTTGCATATAATCAAAAGAGCAAGTTTAGACAGTATTCTCATTGGAAAATACAACGTTTGACTTGTTCCCTGAGGTATAACTGAGTTTCTTAAATCTGCTAATTACAGCCGAACCTCTGAATACTTACATTTACAATTGTTAATTGTCATTCCTTCAAAATAACATTTAAAGGTTTACTGTTTTTAAAACTATAAACATATTTATCAAAGTTTTTGTTATCTTTGTTTCTACCTTACTCTTATGTAATGTCCCAATCTTTTCTATTTCATAGTTTTTAACTTCCTTATTTGCAGTCAGTGGGAGTTCTTCAATTTAATTGGATTAGACAGCTTGATGACTTCACTATTGATTGATGATGTAACTCTCTTACAGATGGTGCCAGGTTAAAAATCATGGTAGGATTGGGACGGTGTCAAATCCACCAAAGTTTTGGGAGTGCTTTCATCTCCCATTATCCCCCTCTCCTCCAAGGTTAGTGCTCTTCGCTATCTCTCCACCACAGCTTGCAAAATCTCAAGCTAAAAAAATACCAGCTGATATGGTACTGACCAGATTGGGGGGGGGGGGGTTCAAAATTGGACAGAAATAGACCCCTATGAACATGTTGGAGGAGTGGCGTTATTAATCTGGTGTCAAACTTTAATGTAGTTCCCCTAGCTCTTTCCAATTTGTATCTTTTTGGATAATACCTTATCTGCTTGTTCATGGACATTGAAATAATAAGGTAAAAAAGAACTTTCCTAAACAAAACAACAACCATTATATAGAAAGTCTCAATTTTCAAAAAAAAAGTACTGAGCATTCATGTGATTCAAATGTTAAAAATCTCCAGTCACTAAGCTTTAAGATTCAGGATTACACATTAATCATTGACATGGATTCTTTCTCATGGTTGCTCTTTTGTCAATTAAAACACACTAATTAAAATCCTAACAGCAACATCACAAGGTAAAAAATATCCTTTGGCTGAACACTTACTACTGGCAAATATAGCTCCTTATTAGAATGCAGTTCAAGGTCCCGAATTGATTTCAACCTAATCTAATAATCCTCATTATGCACAAACAAGTTAAATTTTCTCAATAGAAGCCATGATTCTGGGAACAGAAAGCTCACATAAAGCTTCCATTGTTCACTGGTATTTACAGTGTGGAGTAGCTATTAGGCAGCAAGATAAAATCCCCAGTCTGTGTCTCTGATAATCACTGGAAATCATGCCCCAATACATGTTTGCTTTCAGTACTTTTGTTGGGCATAATGAACAGCTCATTCGGGACAAGGTCCCAGTGAGTGGAAACTGGACATAATGAAGGGTGAAAGGGCATCAGTTGCCACTGATTTCGGTGTTCCAGCAGAACAAACATTAATTGCTTGGTAACACATTGTTTAAAATGAAAAGAAACACAAAATCAAAGCTTTCTCTTGCAGCCAACAGGATTAGGATGCAAGAAATCAACTATCGGAAGGAAACACCAATTTACGCAGCATTTAAAGAGGTTGCTGATTCATTGCAGCGTAGTTGGCATGGATCTATTAACTGTCAATCTTTGGTTGGGGCATTGACAACAGGATTGCAACAGGAATTTTTTCTCTATTTATTTGTGGCATGTGGGCATTGCTTGCTGGCCAGCAATTCTTGCCCATCCCTAGTTGCCCTTGAGAAGGTGGTGGTGAGCTGCCTTCTTGAACTGCTGCAGTTCACCTGCTGTGGGTTGACCCACGATGCCATTAGGGAGGGAATTTCAGGATTTTGAACCAGCGACAGCGAAGGAATGGCAATATATTCCACGTCAGGATGGCAAGTGGCTTAGAGGTGTTGGTATTCCCATATGTCTGATGTCCTTGTCCTTCTAGATGAAAGTGGTCCTGTCAGGATCTTTGGTGAATTTCTGCAGAGCATCCTGTAGATAGTACACGCTGCTGCTACTGAGCGTTGGTGGTGGAAGGAGTGGATGCTTGTGGATGTAGAGCCAGTCAAGCGGGCTGCCTTGTCCTGGATGGCGTCAAGCTTTAGTGTTGTTGGGGCTGCACCCATCCAGGCAAGTGGGGAGCATTCCATCCAGACTCGTGCCTTGTAGATGGCAGACAGGCTTTGAAGAGTCAGGAGCTGAGTTACTTGCTGTAGTATTCCAAGATTCTGGCCTATAGTTGTAGCCACTGTGTTTATGTGGTGAGTCCAGTTGAATTTCTGGTCAATGATGAACACCAGGATGTTGATAGTGGGGAGTTCAGTGATGGTAACACCATTGAATGTCAAGGAGCTGTGGTTATACTGTCTCTTATTAGTGATGGTCGTAGCCTGATATTTGTTTGGCACAAATGTCACTTGCCACTTGTCAGCCCAACCCTGGATATTATCCAGATCGTGTTGCATTTGAACATGGACTGCATCAGGATTTGAAGAGACATGAATGGTGCTGAACATTGTGCAATCATCGGTGAACATCCCCACTTCTGACCTTATGATAGAGGGAAGGTCAATGATGAAGCAGCTGAAGATGGTTGGGCCCAGGACACTACTCTGAGGAGCTCCTGCAGAGATGTCCTGGAGCTGAAATGATTGATGTCCAACAACCATGATCATCTTTCTCTGAGTTAGGTGTGACTCTAACCATCGGGGAGTTTGCCCTCCCTGGTACCCATTGATTCCAGTTTTGCTAGGGCTCCTCGATGCCACACTCAGTCAAATGCAGCCTTGATATCAACAGCTGTCATTCTCGACCTACCTCTGGGATTCAACTCTTTTGTCCATGTCTGAACCACGGCTGTAATGACATCAGGAGTTGAGTCGTCCTGGTGGAATCCAAACTGGGCCTCACTGAGCAGGTTATTTCCGAGCAGGTGCTGTTAGATAGCAATGTTGATGACATCTTCCATCACTTTATTGATGACCGACAGTAGACTGATGGGGCGGTAATCAGTTGGGCTGGGTTTGTCCTGCTTTTTGTGTACAGGACATACTTGGGCGATTTTCCAACTTGTCAGGTAGATACCAGTGTTGTAACTGTACTGGAACAGCTTAGCCGGGGGAGAGGCAAGTTTGGGAGCACAAGTCTTCTGTATTATTGCCGGAATCTTGTCAGGGCCCATAGCCTTTGCAGTATCCAGTAACTCCAACCATTTCTTAATATCACGTGGAGTGAACCAAATTGGTTCAAGACTGGTATCTGTAATGCTGGGGATCACCAGAGGAGGCCGAGATAGATCATCGACTCAGCACTTCTGGCTGAGAATTGATGCAAATACTTTAGCCTTATCTTTTGCGCTGATGTGCTGGGCTCTTCCATCATTGAGGATGGGGATATTTGTGAAGCATCCTCCTCCAATGAGTTGTTTAATTGTCCACCACCATTCACCACTGGAATGTGGTAGGACTGCAGAGTTTAGATCTGATCCATTGGTTGTGGGATCACTGAGCTCTATCACTTGCTGCTTTTGCTGTTCAGTAAGCAGGCAGTCCTGTTTGGTGGCTTCACCAGGTTGATACTTCATCTTCAGGTCTGCCTGGTACTGCTCCTGTCATGCCCTCCTGCACTCTCCAGTGAACCAGGGTTGATCCCCTGGCTTGTTGGTAATGGTTGAGTGGGGGATATGCCAGGCCATGAGGTTACAGATTGTGCTGGAGTACAGCTCTGCTACTGTTGAAGGCCCGCAACGCCTCTGGAGTTGCTAGACCTGTGTGAAGTCTGTCTCATTTAGCACAGTGATAGTGCCACACGACATGATGAAAGTTGTTCTCCATGTGAAGGCGTGACTTTGTCTGCACAAGTACTGTGCGATGGTCACTTTTACTGATACTGTCATGGACAGACGCAACTGCAGCTGACAGATTAGTAAGGATGAGGTGGCACAGTGGTTAGCACTGCTGCCTCACAGAAACAGGGACCCAGGTTTGATTGCGCTTTCAACTATCTGTGTGGAGTTTGTATGTTTTCCTTGTGTCTGCGTGGGTTTCCTCTGGGTGCTCTGATATTCTGCCACAGTCCAAAGACGTGCAGGCTAGGTGGATTGGCCATGCTAAATTACCTGTAGTGTCCAGGGATGTGTAGATAAGGGGGATGGTTCTGGGTGGGATGCTCTGTGTGTCAGTGTGGACTTGTTAGGCTGAAGAGTCTGTTTCCACACTGTAGGGATTCTATGATCTATATTTTTTCTTCTTGTTGGTCCCTCACCACCAAGTCTAGCAGCTGTCCCCCTTAGGACCCGACCGGCTTGATCAGTAGTACTGCTGCAGAGCCCCTCTTGGTGGTGGATATTAAAATCCCCCACCCAGAGTACATCTCGTGCCCTTGCATTCCTCAGTTCTTTCTTTAAATGTTGCTCAACATTGAGGAGTACAGATTCATCAGCTGAGGGAGCACAGTATGTGGTAGTCAGCAGGAGGCTTCCTTGCCCATGTTTAACCTGAAGCCATGAGATGTCATGGGGTCCGGAGTCAAAATTGAGGACTCCCAGAGCAATGACCTCCCATCTTGTACCACTGTGCCAGCACCTCCGCTGACTCTGCTCTGCCAAGGGGACAGGACATATCCAGGGATGATGATGGTGGTGTCTGGGACATAGTCATACTCACAGAGTCATACCTTACAGACCATGTCAGACTGTTGCTTAACTAGTCTGGGGAAGGGTTGTGGTGACTGTCAACAATTAAAACAGGGCAACATATGCAAAGCTGCTTTTGTCTACTCAGAAGTGGTCCCTGATGGTGAAAGATGTAGCGTCTGGCAAATTAAATGCATTGCAAGCCCTACCGATAATTTTAAATTGATTTATGATGTAATTCTTGGGTGAGTCTGGATTATTTAGTAAATGTTGTCTAGTAGCAGAATTGTATCCCATACTGGACACTACACCCTAAGTATTGTAAGCATGGGCTGGTTAAACACAGCTGAAATTCTGCACGCTACAGGTGGTCAAAGGGATGTGTTGTTTGATGTAGTATTTGTGCATTGCATTTTATAAGATTTTATGCAAAAATACCTCACCTTGCAGAATCAAGTATCATTACTACCTCTTGCCACTGGTTCACACAAATTTTGCAGCACATAATGGTGGCAATTTTCTGTGAAAGTTCTTTCCCCAGACAATGAGACCTGTTGATTTATTTAATCTGCATACTCAGTGCACTCTCTGTGATCATTGTGGCTTTGTATCCATTCCATAAACACTGTGCTCTCAAGGCAGCTCCTGAGCTCCTTATCTGCTGGCGCCTCAACCTAAAATGGTCTCCTTGGCTGTTTTTGTCAGGGGTGGTTTGCTATTGCCTTTCACTCTTGGAGGCAGGTCAAGGAAGTAAATCCCAAGTTGATCTTCACTGCAACGGGACTGAAAAATGTTCTTGAAGCCATTCTGAACTATACGCCAGCCCTCTTAACTAACCAGGAGCCTATTCTAGCAATACAGACAGTCTACTTCTTTCCTGATCAATGTTTCTATGCCATTCCTCGGTGCTCGAACTTTTCCGAATCCCATTTTGCCTGTTCAGAAGGGTCCACCTCTGCAAGACTAAACTGTTTGCTGAAGCCACAGATGCTAACGGATCTGTTGAAAGCTTAATCTCAAGAATCTCAACATTTCCTTCCTCTACAAATCACCCTCTACAAGTAAAGAAGCCTGAACAGTGTTAATGAATGCAGTGAAACTCTTAAGGATAGAAAGCAATTGAACATTGTGTTTTACAATTTGAGTAATGGCCTTCTAAGTACAATATATATATATACCATAAAATGGGCAGACCCAGGTTCCATTATTATCGCTGTTGTGCTATTTACTGGGAGTGGGTCATTTCTGCCCTTACATTGATTCTCCATTCCAATCCCTCTTCACACCAACCTTTAGGAGGTTCATTTCATGCACCTCTTCCTGGAATGACCTGCCTGTGACTGATTCTGCATTGTGATTGTCCCACAAAGCAAACAATAACTCGGCCCATCACTCTGCTCTTCCCTACTGACCACACATTTTAAATGGATGCTCTAGAAATATCACAGCAGTATAACAGAATTTCTGAGTGAGCATTTCCCAATGGAAGCTTGATATCATTTCAAATTGGCATCATAAATCTGAGTGGCTTGAAATGATGCCATTGCCAGTCAGGAATGACACTAGCCTCGGACAGTTTGGTGGGAGAAATGAATAATCTCAGATTTTATTTTTGCAGGGGGTTAGGTCACCAAGAGCCAAACTTGTTGACGCATTGAATTTGTCCATTGAGGAAGCAGCTTTCTTTCATGTTGCTCTAATTTTTCCCTTTGTCTACTGTCTCCGTCAATGCACATAGGAAAAAAAATGGGTAAGTGGGGTTGAGCGACAGCACAGCCATCATCCCTGTAAATAATGAAACAGATCCAAGGACTGAATGGAATTCCAGTTACTACATTCCCAGTGCCCTTTGGAGTGGAATGATACTGCTTTATGGATTTGTATTTTTTCAGGTAAGTAGTAATACAAAGAAAATCAGGGATTTGAAGGCAGACAGTTGGATACTTTACCTTTCAGAAGTGCATTCGAACTGCATGCATCAGGCGTATTAGATTCTGTAAACAATGCTATGTTTTGTGACAGAGTGCACTTGAAATGATTCCCTGTTGGGCACTGTATTTAAGGAGAAAGATCATACAATCACATGCACTCACACTATTAGGCAATTTAAAGCTTAAGAACGTGAAAAATAGAGACCTCAGTTAAAGTTCGAAACAAAATTTTAAGGACAAGTGTCAGAGAAGCCAGGATTCTCTGAAATGAACATTTTCCAGCTAAAGTTATGGTGAAGCCCTTTCAGTACTTAACTGGTCATTTAGATTATGGGAAAGACCTTTATGAAAAGCTAATTTAAAAGCAGTAATTGTATTGTTCCTTCTGGAGTTAGAGCTAAAGAGGCTCTTTGTAATAACCTGCTTACTGCAGAAGGACAGCCAAAATTTTACTCTAGATCTCTTTATGCTGTTTCAGATCCCAAAACAATTGACAAATAGGAAATAGAGAAGTTTTCTTTGGTGTATACTATTTAAATAAAGATGGTTTGGAATATTCCATTAAAATCACCGTTCACAATCATTGATACAGTCTCATTTTCGTAGAAACAATGATTTGATTCACAATGGATCCGATAGCTGCATGGCACTCAGATGTGTACTTTTACTCAGTCAGTGCTGGGCATCAGAAACTGCCATCCTTCAGATTATGTCCTGGGTGACCACTGGTGTCAACTTTGATGATGTCACTACATCACAGGTTACTGAGTATGCACAGCTAATGATTCACAGAGAGGAGTTTTAAATTTCGACTGCCAGCGTTCCTCTTGCTTTAGTGCTGATGCTGTCATTGTGTCAGTAGGGTCTAAACTTTTCATTCCATTGTGAATGGAAAGGTTCAGATCTGAGGTGAGGGGACCATGAGTAATCCAGTTGGCTTCATCTTGTTGATGCCTCCATCCAAGATGCAGACTCGCGGGTAACCCAGCTTCACTAAATGAGCTGTGAACTGAAGAAGAAAGACAGTCATTAGCTACAGAAACATCCTAAGTGTAATCCCCTCACTGATTAAAGTACTGATGGGTTACTGCAAGGTTAACTGGGTGAAGAATGCCCAATAGCTTTTTCATTCAATTTATCTGGGGAAGAAGGTCTTCAGTCCTATATGTGACTCCTGTTCAAATCCAACTTGGTTGACTCTCAATTTCCCTCTGAGATACCTTAGCGAGCCATTTTGTTCAAGGTATGATGGATTGGCAATACCAACAAAGCCCATATACTGGGATGATTGGAAAAGACCCTGTCCTTTCTTTTGGATCTCTCCTCACCACATGTATAAGGTCTTTCTGTCATGAAACCCAAACGGTCCATCATTAAATTTGTAATATTGGGGCTGTTAAGTTTAAAAAAAAAATGCCTCAGCACTGGGTTTCCACTAAGTGGGAGTTGGTAAAATTCCCCTCACTATTAAAGAGGCTCCCACCCACTTACTTTCACATTGGAGCAGGATAGAGTCGGGCGTATAATGAGGCCAGAAAGCCCATGTCCATGTACCAGGACATCAGTCTTGTAGTAACCGTGACTATTAAACTCTGAACCCCTTACCACCAACATTCTTTCCTTCACCTCCATTCCCCCCAACAGTCCTACAACCAATGCTTCTTTACATTTCCCCTCATAGCTTCAAATGTGCCCTGTATACCCAGTTTCCCAGATCCCATTATACACAAACAGCAAACCACTAGTAAGTATGGAAAGTTTCTGAAATGTTCCTGAAACTGAGACAAGATGCAAAGAGACATAAAAATTCATCTGTACAAGAGCCATTCCTCGTATCTATTTTACAGCTGTCAATCAATCCCCTGTAAACTGTGCCTACATTACCTGCAGGGCAAGAGCATTAACCATTCTTGGAACCCTACCAAGCATTCGTTATGGGGCTACTGAAAACTGTATTAACAAAGTAAAGTGAATAGAAGTTCACAGACTGGTTTATCCACATGTAGGTGCTTGATGCTATTTTCCTTGCATTTTTGTTACAACAGTTCTTTTAAGTGAAATTTATCTTTCATTTTGAGAATCATCGAACTCTTAACTCACATTTGATTTATCTTGGTTCTGATTCATTTTGAAGTAAAACCTAGAAAAAGTGAAATTTCAGTAACAAGTGGTGGTCATTTCGTAAATTGGGTTATTTTGATTTCCTTCTCCCCCACTGGGATCATATAAAATTTACTGTAATGTGGTGATGTTATTTGAGGGGCACATGTTAGACAGAACATCAGAAGAACACATTATTATTCTCTGAGTGCTGCTTTGAGATTTTTTTCCCCCCAAAAAGAGCAAGGAAGCAGAATCTTAGTTTAACTAAATCTCCGAACAGCACGTCTTCCCTGGTCGTGGTCTCAGGACCTGGTAACAGTACTGGGTCCTGTTTCCTACCCCTGTCCTGAAGTGAAAAACCAGTTTTGGGTGTTTACTAATCTGTAAACTGGCAGCAAGCATGATTTTTAATTGGTCCTAGGGAACTATGAGGTGTAGAATTGTCAGTGTTGAGTCCAGTTTATTTCAGAAGCACATACCCTAAAATTTTAAATAAATAGTATTTTAGCAAGTTGACAGGTTTTATAAACTATCACTGGATTACACCACAAATAACCAGTACGTGCTGGTAAAGCTAGAAAACTTACACAGCACTGTTAAAGCATTCATCATCTGTTTGCTGGTCCCTTCCTTCACAATACAGTGGCTCATTAAGATCACTTCCTTCAGAATGGACAATGCCTTACTGTGTTGCTTCCCCAAAAGGAATAAACTTTATTTCCATTTTCAGAAATCACTGGCAATTATTAGTAAATACTAAAGCACTAAGTTTGACTGCAGTTTAAGTGCATTCAGGACTGTTTCCTCTAGCAAACAGAAGAAGCAAAGATCTGAAACAGATCTTCATGATTAAGAACAGACTGTGTGGGCTAGATGTGAAGATGATGCTTTCACTTAGAAGTGAGAATATGGTACTCACTGTCAGTTGTAGTGGTTGAGGCAAATGATATAGATTTATTTCAGGAGAAGCTGGATAAGCGCATGTGAGAGGAAGGAATAGAAGAATTTGTTGATAGGGTTAAATGAAATAGGTGGAGAGAGAATTTATGGGGAAAATAACCTCGGACATGGACCAAGATAACAAAGTGTGAAGCTGGATGAACACAGCAGGCCAAGCAGCATCTCAGGAGCACAAAAGCTGACGTTTCGGGCCTAGACCGAAGGTGCTCCTGAGATGCTGCTGGGCCTGCTGTGTTCATCCAGCTTCACACTTTGTTATCTTGGATTCTCCAGCATCTGCAGTTCCCATTAGCTCTGACATGGACCAATCTAGTTCTGTAGAAGAGTCATATCAGTCTTGAAACATTAACAGTCTCTCTCTTTACAGATGCTGCCAGACCTACTGTGTTTTTCCACCGCTTTCTCATATGCTTATATTTGGCATGTACCAGTTACACTGAAAGGCTTTTTCTAATGTGTCAGATGCTGAGCAGTTCTACATAAGGTGATGGAGAAGCAAAAATTCAAATTGTATTGCAAAGTCACTTCAGGTGCACACCTGGAATGGTATCAGATAATCAGGCAAGTACTATCACTGAATAACTATCTGCTTCTTTTTCCCCCCTTATGTTCTGTTGTGAGTATTTCCTTAAACCTCCCTTGCTACAGGTTTATGCCTCACCAGTGTGGAACCTTCACACTAGAGGTACGACAAAGATTTCCTTAAAGGGAAGTTCTTCTTTAGCTCTCCTTCACTTAACCAGCTCTCAGCAGAGTGGCTGGCACTATCCCATAATAGCTTCCACCGACCAACACTGCCTTGTTCAGCACACAACTTGACACTGACCTAGAACCTACTGAGAATGGGAAGCACCCGGATTTCACGATCAACTCAAGACTGAAATAACAAAACACAAACAATGCTTAGCTGCCAAATTACTTCACCTTACTTTACACAAGTGGACCAGATTAAGGTGTTGATGCAATTAAAAGTATCAAAGTGGATAGAAATTGACATTTTCCAAATATCGATGGGTCTGGAAGAAGGGAATATGTGATGAAATGCAAGCTGTTTAGACCTTGGATATTGAAAAAATATGCATGCTGACATTAAACAGGCTGACATTTTCTATAAACTGTTACTAAACTGGATTGCAAATAACCATTACAGGCAATTCAACCAAAAATTCTCAACACTAAATGATGCTCGTTTACATATTCTCTCATCCTCGACATAACTCAGCCATTGATCATGCTTAATGTCTCCAGCATCACCATCATTTGCAGTGCTATAGCTCACTTAAGCATGATTTTTCACTTCTATATTTGAGCAATACTAGCATTATCAACAAAACCAAAACGCTGGGCTTGCCTGCAATTTAACTGCGTCAAGCAATTTAAGCAGACAGCAACCGAAGCAGAGGCCATACAGCTAATTTCTTTGGAACTGCTCCCAATACGTGTTCAGAATTTAGTAAGAGGTCATAAAAAGTGTTCATACAGAATGGGAGTAAAGGGATAAAATAATACCGCATGGACAAAAGACCAGAACTCCAGAGGTGATGAGAGTGGATGCCCTTGACATCAAAGGGTGGGGGGGTGGGGGGATGGGGGGAGTGGTGTGGGGAATCTCTCAGCTGGCTTGAACGATATCTGCTACACAGGAAGATGGTTGTAGTCACTGAAGGTTAATCATCCAGCTCCAGGTCATCATTGCATAAGTTCCTCAGGGTAATGTCTCAGGTCCAGCCATCTTCAGCTGCTTCAGTGAATTTTTTTCCTCAGGAAGCAGGGATTTCACTGGTATCTGCACACTATTCAGCACCACTCATGACTCTTCAGACATTGAAGCAGTCTATATCCAAATGCAGCAAATCCTGGACAATATCCAGGTTCAGGCTGACAATAATATTTGCATACTTAAGCTCTTTGCAATGACAGCCTCCAGCAACAGGAAATCTCATCATCGCCTTTTGGCATTCAGTGGTATGACAGTTACTGACTCCCCCACAATCCATAGCCTGAGGGCTACCATTGACCAAAAACTGAACTGGACTTGCCACATGAAGATCGTGACTACAAGGCGGCAGAGGCTTGGAATCCTGTAGCAAGTAACTCCTAAAATCTGACCACCATTGATAAGACATAACTCAGGAGTTTGATAGAGTGATAGAGTACTCTCGACTTGCCTGGATGAGTGCAGCCGCAGTCAAGATCACTCAAGAAGCTTGATACCATCCAGGACAAAAGCAGTCCACTTGAACTACATCCACAAATATTCACACCTGCCGTCACTTACCCTCAGTCCTATCTGTGAAATATGCTTCAGAATTTCAGCAATCCTCCATGGGTAGCCCCTTACAAACCTCCATCCTTTCGAAGGACTAGATACGCCACTACCTGCGAACCCCTCCAAGCAATATGCAATTGTAACTTGAGAAATAAAAAATTAGCATGACTTCATTTGTGGTTGGGTCAAAACCATGGAACTCCCTCCCCAGCAGCACAGAGGGCACGTTTGAACTTAATGGGCTGTAGCAGTTCAAGAAAGCAACTCGCACCATTTTCTCAAGGGGGCAATTAGGGATGGGCTTTAAATGCTGGATCAGCCAATGAAGCCTACATCCTATGAACTTAAAAAAAGCAGCAATTCGGGATTAGGATAGCTGTATATTCGGAGCCGAGACCAACACAGATTGCTGTGCTGCGCCAGTTCCTTATGTAGTAACAGGATGATATTGGGCTTTAAAAAAAAAGGATTAGACATGTATAACAGAAAAGATTGGCCTGGACTCCTCTTGTTCAAACTAGCTCGCAGGTACGGTCAGGAGTTAGAAAGTCAACAGAGATTTTGATGTTTATTGTGAAGGCGATGGAGTTGAAGTACAAGGAAGTGCTGCTACAATTGTGCAGGATTCTGGGAAGCCACACCTGGTGTGCTGTCTACAACTTTGGCCTCTGTACCTAGCAAAGCATACACTTGCCTCAACAGGAATGTAACAAAGGTTGACAATTGCAACAAAGGTTCCCTAAATATATTCCTGGGATGAGAGGGCTGTCTGATGAAAAGAGATTGAGTCAAATAGGCCTGGAGTTTAGAAAGGTGAGGAGATGGCCTTATTGAAAGAGAGGTCTTGACAGTCCTGCCGGAGAGCCTTCTCCTTCTCAGTAGAGCGGTTAGTACCAAGGGGTATACTCTCAAGGCAAAGTAGCCATTTATTTCTGATATAAGGAGAAATTTCTTCACTCAGGGGGTCGGGGAACTTTGGATTTCTTTAACCCAGTCAGCTGAACACATTCAACGCTGGGATCAATAGGCTTTTGGACTCTAGCTGAATCAAAGGATTTGTGGAGCAGGCAGGAAAGATCAGGCATAATCTTACTGAGTGCTGGGACAAGCTCCAGGGGTCCTGCTCTCGTTTCCTGTTCTTCATCCAACAGTGCCACAAGAGAGAAAGAAGGTTGTAGATTTTGTACTGTGTGTCTGGAGCTATGTGGTTTGTTGATTGAAATATCCACCCTCAGCTCCAACAAGGCCTGGAATTCTTGAGGGTCACTTGTCACATTTTGTCTGTAATGAAGCATTTGAGCTGTCTTAAAAATTCTGTTATCAGTACTTTTTGATTCAAGGTCACTTTACATTAAGTACACAAAGTGAATGGAATGCATGCCAACACAACTCCCTCGACAGAAGACAGGGTCAAATATGCACTTCGATTCAACAAATACCAATATCCAGCATCACTGACCATTTCTCTGCCATGGCTAATACTAATTTATGATGAGAAAAGATGTTTTCAAACATAAGCAACTGAGAGATGCCTGACACATTATGAGATGTGAGATGAGATAAGCTGAGATGAGATTTAGGTAAAGGTATGAAATTAGCTACCAAGTCACCAAAAGCACAAGGTCAAAGTGGTTTGCAATGAGCTCAATAATCCGTTCGACTAGAGGGAATTATTAACAAGAAGTTACTGAAGGCCCTCTTAAGTTGACTTCCATTCAGAAAGTAAGAGTAGGAATAAGAAGACAGAGCAGATAAATATAAAGCTGAAGACATGGTGCAATAGGCAAGGATTCAGATTTTTGGATCATAGGGATCTTTTCTTGGGTAGAAAAGACCTGTTCAAAAGGGACAGATTTCACCTGAACTGGAAGGGGACCAATACCTCGGTGAGCCGTTAAACTAGTAGATGCAGGGGGTGCCCTAAGTAGCAGTGACAATAGAAAGACAGGTGAAGGTGGTTCTGAATTTAGAAAGAGCAAGTTAATTAGAAAAGATGGCCAAGAGTAAGTCAGAGAACTAGGTTTCACTGATAATTTAAACTGCATTTATTTCAATGCAAGGGGTCATACAGGTAAGGCTGATGAATGGACAGGATTGGAAACTTAATGTTCCAATGTTTAGATAGTATAGGAAGAATAGGAAGGGACGCAAGAGAGGAGGGAGTGTGCTGTTTTTGATGAAGGTAAACTTTACGGCTGTGCTTAGAGGATGTTTCTGAGGGATCATCCAGTGAAGCTATATGAGTGGAACTCAGAGATAAGAAGGGGATGGTCATGTTCATTGGACTGTACAATAGGTCCCCCAACAGTCAGAGGGAAATTGAGGAACAAATATGTAGAGAGATCTCAGACATGTTTAAGGAGAGTTGGGTTGTAATAAAATTGGGGATTTCAACTTTCGAAATATAAACCGGGACTGCCATAGTGATAAGGACTTGGAAGGTGAGGAATGTTAAAAAAGTGTTCAAGAAAAGTTGCTTTATCAAGATGTAGATATACCTACTAGAGAAGGAACAAAATTTGACACAAAAACAGAAGTTGCTGGAAAAGCTCAGCAGGTCTGGTAGCATCTGTGAAGAAAAAAAGAGACTTAACGTTTCAGATCCCGTGACCCTTCCTCAGAACTGAGGAAAATTTGAACAAAATTTGACCTTCTTTTGGGAAATAAGGCAGGGTAAATGACTAAAATGTTAGTTAGGGGGCCCACTGATCATAATTCTATTTGATTTAAACCACTTATAGAAAAGGACAGGTCTTGTAAGAAAGTTAAAGTTTTTAGCTGGAGTAAGGCAAAGGTATGAGACAGGAACTTTCAAGAGTTATTTGGAGGATACTATTCTCAGGTAAAGGGATGAATGGCAAGTGGGAGGTTTTCAAAAGTGAGATAACAAGAGTTCAGAAGCATTATGTTCCCTACGTTTGAGTGAAGCGTTAGGCTGGTAAGGAGTAGGCGACAATGAAGGAGTCATATACTAGTTATAGACAACTGGGATCAAGTGAATCTCCTGAACGGCATGAGGGGTGTAGGGGCGTTTGTAAGAGGGAAATCAGGAGGGCAAAATAGGGAATACAAGATAACTTTGCCAAAGTTAAGGTAAGGACAATCCGAAGAGATTCCGAAGGGACATTAAAACAATAAAAGGGCAACTTGAGAGAGAATAGAGCCCCTTAAAAGATCAATGAGGTTGTCTGTGTGTAGAACCACAGGAGATGGGAGAGATATTAAACGAATAGTTCACATCAGTTTTTACTGTGGAGAAAGAAAGAAGTGGAGGCCAAGGAACTCAGGGAAATAAATATTAAGGTGTTGACGACAGTCCACATTACAGAAGCCGATGTGCTGGGAGTCTTAGAAAACAAAGGTAGAAAAATCTCCAGGACCTACTCAAGTATATCTCAGGATGTTGTGGGAAGTTAGGGAAGAAATTGTGGGGAACCTAGCAGAGATATTTGCATCATCTACAATCATGGGTGAGGAGCCAGCAGACTGGAAGGTGACTAATGTTATGCTTTTTTCAAAAAGAAAGGCTGCAAGGAGAAGCCTGGGAACCATAAACCTGTGAATTTGACATCAGTGGTAGGTAAGCTGTTGGAGAGAATTCAGAAAGCTAGGATTTACATGAATTTGGAGAGGCAAGGACTGGTCAGGGGTATAAGAGCAAATTACTGTGGATGCTGGAATCTGTGCTGAAAACAAAAAATACTGGGAGTCACAATGGATTAGGCAGCATCTGGGGGAAAGACAGCAAGCTAATGTTGAGTCGAGATGACTCTTCACCAGACCTGACATGAAATGTGGAGGTAGCGGCATTTATACAAAAGAGTGGGGGTTGGGGGGTGGGCTAGTGGAGCCCTGGGGGAGAAAGAGTGCTGATAGCGCAGATTAAGCCATTGAATGCAAGAATGGCAGAACAATGGGATTGATTAGCGATATTCAGCATGGCTTTGTGCATGGGAAATCACATCTCACAAGCTCGATTGAGTTTTTTGAGGCCTTAATCAAAAAGAATGATGACGGCAGAGCAGCAGACGATGTCGATATGGACTTTGGTAAAGCCTTTGACGAAGTTCCGCATGGTAGACTAATTAGTAAAGTTAACATCACATGGGATCAGGGTAAACTTGCCGATTGAATATAAAATTGGCTTGATGGTAGGAGACAGAAGATGGTGGTAGAGGGTTATTTTTCAGACTGGAGGCCTGTGGCCAGCAGTGTTCTGCAGGGATCGGCGCTGGGTCTAGTTTTGTTTGTCATTAATATAAACAATTTGGAGGAGAATGTAGCAGGCATTGTTAGTAAGTTTGCCAATAACTTCAAAGTTGGTGGTATAGTCAACAGTGAAGGTGGTTATCTAAGGTTACAAAGGGATCTTGATCATGGGTCAATGGGATGAGGAGTGACAGATCGAGTTTAATTTGGGTAAATGCAAGGTATGGCATTTTGGTAAAGCAAACAAGGACAGGGCTTATACAGTTAACTGTAGGGCCCTCGGTGGTGTTGTCAAACAGAGAGAGTGAAGGGTTCAGGTACATAGTTCTTTGGACATTGTACCACAGGTGGTCAGGGTAGTTAAGAAGGCATTGAGCACAGTTAACCCTAATCCTATCGCAGTTGCTCAGACCATTGAGTATAGGAGTTGGGGTGTCATGTTGAAATTGTACAGGACATTAGGGAGGCCTTTTTTGGAGTTGTGTGTAGAGTCTGGTCGCCCTGCTTTAGGACAGATATTATTAAATTGGAGAGGGTTCAAAAAAGATGTACCACGTTGCCAAGGCTAGAGGGTTTGAGTTATAAGGACAGGCTGGGGCTTTTTCCACTGGAGCATAGGACGTACAGGGGTGACTTTATAGGGTTTTCTAAAATCATGAGGGAATAACAAAGTCCTTTCCCTAGGTGGGGGAGCTCAAAACTATGGGCATGTTTTTAAGGTGAGACGAGAAAGACTTTAAAGCGACCTGAAGGCCAACTGTTTTCACACAGAGGGTGTTCGTGTGTGAATCGAACTGCCAGAGGAAATGGTAGATGCAGGTACAGTTACAGCGTTTAAAAGATATTTGTCAAGGTACATGACCTTGAAAAGTTTAGGGGGGCATATATGGGCACATTGCGACAGGAACTTTGGCTGACTGACTGCTTTTGCTCAACTGGTCTGACTGACGTGGATCAGATTGCTGCCAACTGCATGGGGTTTGGTTTCCATTCTGGTAGGAGAGGATTTGGATTCCATCTCCTCACTCTATCTGCGGTGGAGGCTGGCCAGTCTTCTCAAGGAGGAGAAGGACAAGTATTGGTATTCACCAAGCTTTCAGAATGTCACAAACTTCCAAGCACACAAAGGGTTTGGATCGTAAAACCTTATTCAGACTAGTTGCTAGCACAGTGCACTTATATTTTTCTCAAATCACAATACTGCATTGTCAAGCTTCCCTTAACTGTTCATAAGCAAAGGCCATCTGTCAGCATAATAGACTAAACTTTAGTCATGTACACTTCTTGGACATGTGCACTGCATTAACCACAAATCCATGAAAGCTTACAGCACAAAAGGAAGCCAAGCTGCTCATCTTTGCATTTTTGAGCCAGCTATATGCCAGAGCAATCAAAAATTAATTCCATTGCCCAACTCTCTCTTATCTTGAACCTTTCTCAGCTTCAGAATATGAAAGCTTCAGGCAGACTCAAATCTTAGAAACATATCGTATCATGTCATTCATTGTTTGATTCTTATTAATTCTTTCACCCATTGTCATTTTGGAACTATATCAACTGCATTTAATTACAATTTTTCACCCACTTTTTTGACAGAATATTTTTCTACTAATCAAGAAGAAAGCTACTTTGTGCCCAGTAAATGGTGTCCATTCTATTTGGGACATCAAGGAACAGCAAACAATCCCGAGTCAGTTATGGAAGAGCTAGATGCAGTGTAAAACTCACACTGCACTGCCCAAGTTAGTGTGGTTAAATCCCAACTTTTGTGTAACACCCCAGTGTGTAATCTTCCAATTTGAGGCTATGCATAACACCCTGGAAGAAAATCCTCGGGGTACTACAAAAAAAAATGAACATTTTCTGAGAGGTTCAGGAGTAGATCGGTAGCTCGGGTTGTGGGTGTTGAGCCAACCAACTTCAACACATTTTCTGAAATTTTCTTTGAATCATTTTCAATTTTTGGTGCAGAATGGATGGGCCAAAAGGCCTTTGCCTATGCTGTGGATCTGAATGAGTAATCATGGACATTCTGGAGAGAAAGAAAACAAGGCTATACTTTCTTTATTTCTGAAGAAGGGTCTTGAGCCAAAACGTCAGCTTTCCTGCTCCTTTGATGCTGCCTGGCCTGCTGTGTTCATCCAGCTTCACACCTAGTTATCTCAGATTCTCCAGCTTCGGCAGTTCCTACTATCTCTACGCTTTAATGTTTTTTCATGTGATGTGGGCGTTGCTGTTGTCCACCCTAATTGCCCTTCAAATTGAGTGACTTTTTTCTTGAAACATGATTTCGGAGTCAATCATATTACCATGGATCTGGAGCCAGGTGTAGGCCAGACCAGGTAAGGATGACAGATTCCCTTCCCTAAATGACATTGATGAACCCAATATTTTGATAACAATTGATTATATGTTCACAGTTACCATTCCTGAAACTACCTTTCAATTCCTAATGCTTCATTCCTTTTCATTGTTTTAAGTTTCGCCAGCTCCCATGGTGGGACTTGAGCCCATGTCTCCCAAGGCATTAGCATGGGTTTCTGGATTATTATCCCAGAGCTAGAATGACATCTGCCCAACATGCTGCAACGGCTAGCAATTTATCTAATCAGGTATTAAAATGTCTTTTTGCTTTCTGACTGGTAATATCCCATGACAATGTGTGGGTTGTGGATACCAACAATACAAGCCCAAAAAGCGGTGGTTCGAAGCAGGCAGTTATGAGATGAAACCTTCAAGGATGAACTGAGCCAGATATGAGCAACCTGATTTGTATCCATGGCTGGAACGATGGAGGCAACTTTCATCCCAACGGCTAACGCTATACTTAAGCTCAGTTCTCAGAAGGGAAAGAACCACAATGTAAACCACAAACCATTCTAACTTGGAAGTACATCTCGGTTCCTTCACAGTCACTGTGTCAAGATCTTGGAATCCCCTCACAGCACTATGGGTGCCCCTACATCCCAAGGGCTGCAGGGTTTAGAGAAGGTAGCTCGCCACCACCTTCTACAGGGCAATTAGAGATGGGAAGTAAATGCTGGCCTAATCAACATTCGCCATATCATATGAGAGAATAATTGGTAAGCAGATCCCTCAAGGACAAGTAAACTGCCTGGGGTTAGAAAATTACTGGTGTGATGAAAAACCGACGCTGACAACCTCCAAGGAAGATAACTGGGTTGCATTTTCCGCTCGTGATTTAATTGGTTCTTTGGCTCATGTAACAAGAGCCAAGAGAGGCTACAATGTTACAGTTGTAAAGCAAAGAGTGAGAACAATATCACGTTGTAGAGCCGAGACAAAATACAATATTACAATTGTACAATATTCCAGACAAAATATTTATGAATAGATACTTGGCCACCATCATGCTTTGAATATGCACGAGTTGAAAATACGTCTAAAATACATTCCATGGAAGGTAGACCAGCTGCAGTTTGAACGGTGTACAATAACTATTACAGAAAGTACAGGAGAACCTACATTTGTCAGTGACTTTAACATCCCTATCCCCAGTAAGCTACTGTAGTCATTTACCTTTGCATTAACGCTATTTCTAACACACACCTAACTAAATAAAACCTCTATTTATGAAGCACCATTCCCAATTTGCTTCATAGCCAGCAAAGTATAGTGATGCTGCTTGTAGGCAAACAGATAAACTGCTCACATCAGCTTGCCAGAAGTAGCAATAAGGTGCATTAACATAAACATTGCTAAAGAGAGACACAAAGTCAAAGCTTTTCATCCCGCAATCAACTGAAACACAAGGAAACCAATTTAGGAATAAAAAAAATTTAAATCAGCACAGGTAGAAGCTGCTAAGCAGTTGGATTATTTTTCCCAAGGGGGAAAAAATCTTCAAAAGTTATGTGTCTTTGCATCAACGCTTATGTCCTGTGCTACCAAACAATTGGTTATAAATGATCTTGGGTGAGGAGTAGATATTGGTCAAGCATCACTCCAACTCCCAAAGCTCTTCTATGCGAGCTTAAACATCTAACGAAGCAGGCTGGTGGTGTTTCAGTTTACTGTCTTACACTGAGGACGGCAAGTTCTGCATCTTTGAGCACTGCACAGGAGTGGTAGCTCAGACAATATGGTCAGTTTCTGGCATAGGGTTTAAACTCACAAACCTGTGAATCAGAGGCAAAGGTGATACCAACTGAGCCATGGCTAAACAGCAAGAAACAAACTGCAATTGCTCCATCTTCTGTGAACTGCAATTTTGGAAGTTCAGAACTTTATTACCTAAGAAAAAGGAAAGCTACGATTCAAGAAGCAAACTAGAGTCTGAAAAGGAGAAACAGATACAAAGTAGGTTTGTGATGACAGTCATTCCTGCTGTTGCTTTTTGCACTCAACCACCAGTTGAGATTAGTTTTGTCGTGGCTAATTATTGCAGATTTCGTTGAAAAGTTGTTAACCCAGTGAGATGACTAATGGTTCCGTATGTTCCTTATTTAATAAGGAACAGCAGATTTGCGCATTCTTTCTTTCTCCCAATACATCAGGTCACATATTGACTGAACCCTCAGTCGTCTAATGACAGTGTCAATAAAATATTCCATTCCACCAAGCTCACAGATCTGTTTCTACAAACAATGCAGTGACATAAACTTTCACAGTTAGTGCCAATACGCAAACGCCAAATAGAGCCATTTCTGGTTATTTGTATTGTTTATAATTCTAAATGCAGGCTGCTGTTTAAAACAAAAACATTATTATTCCTTGCGCTCGAGCACATGCATGCTTTAAGGTGTGTATTTTTTATATCAGTCCTTCAGCAATTAATTATTTTTCACAATCGAATCACAAAACCACCTCATTGTACATCACAGAAATTTGAAGACAATTAGCTCTAATGTGTTCATGGAGTAGATTACTGTCATTTTGCCTCTTAATACGTTTCGTGTCCAATGTTTATGGGGTTAAAGGACCTACAATACTTCAGACTAGGTTCACTGACACATTTCATAGAATCTTACAAGTTGAGAATCACGGGAATGTGTCCTTTATCCTCGTTCGAGCATTCACCTAAGAGGGAATTTCAATCAACATTGGATTCATTGCACTCTGAGGAGGCACACAGTTTTAATGAAATCAAGTTTCTCCACCTGATGGTGCATCAGATTTGCGCTTGTATCTAACGAGATCATCAGTAAACTGCCTGATTTAACAAAGAACAAAGAAAATTACAGCACAGAAACAGGCCCTTTGGCCCTCCAAGCCTGCGCTGATCCAGATCCTCTATCTAAACCCTGTCGCCTATTTTCCAAGGATCTGTATTCCTCTGCTCCCTGCCCATTCATGTATCTGTCTAGATACATCTTAAATGACATTTATCGTGCCCGCCTCTACCACCTCTGCTGGCAACGCGTTCCAGGCACCCACCACCCTCTGCGTAAAGAACTTTCCACACATATCTCCCTTAAACTTTTCACCCCTCACCTGGAAATCGTGACCCCCAGTAATCGAGTTCCCCAGTCTGGGAAAAAGCTTCTTGCCATCCACACTGTCTATATCTCATAATTGTGTAGATCTCAATAAGGTCCCCCTCAACCTCCGTCTTTCTAATGTAAATAAATCCTAAACTACTCAACCTCTCTTTATATCTAGCACCTTCCATACCAGGAACCTCCTCTGCACCCTCTCTAAAGCATCCATATCCTTTTGGCAATGTGGCGACCAGAACTGTATGCAGTTCCAAATGTGGTCAAACCAAAGTCCTATACAACTGTAACATGACCTGCCAACTCTTGTACTCAATACCCCGTCCGATGAGTGAAAGCATGCCATATGCCTTCTTGACCACTCTATTGACCTGTGTTGCCACCTTTGGGGTACAATGGATCTGAACACCCAGATCTCTCTGTGCATCAATTTTACCCAGGGCTTTTCCAGCTCCCGTACAGTTCACTCTTTAATTTGACCTTCCAAAATGCATCACCTTGCATTTGCCTGGATTGAACTCCACCTGCCATTCCTCCATCCAACTCTCCAATCTATCTATATTCTGCTGCATTCTCCGACATCTCCTTCACTCTCTGCTACTCCACCAATCTTAGTGTCACCTGCAAACTTGCTAATCAGACCATCTATACCTTCCTCCAGATTGTTTATGTATATCACAAGCAACAGTGGTCCCAAATTCTGAAGAAGGGTCTAGGCCCAAAATGTCAGCCTTAATGCTCATCTGATGCTGCTTAGCCTGCTGTGTTCATCCAGCTCTACACCTTGCCATCCCTGTGGAACATCACTGGTCACAGTTCTCCATTTTGAGAAAATCACTTCCACTACAACACTCTGTCTCCTGTTGCCCAGCCAACTCTCTATCCATCTAGCTAGTCCACACTGGACACCATGCAACTTCACTTTCTCCATCAGCCTACCATGGGGAACCTTATCAAATGCCTTACTGAAGTCCATATATATGACATCTACAGCCCTTCCCTCAACTATCAACTTTGTCACTTCCTCAAAGAATTCTATCAAGTTGGTAAGACATGACCTTCCCTGCACAAAACCATGCTACCTATCACTAATAAGCCCATTTTCTTCCAATGCAAATAGATCCTATCTCTCAGCGTCTTCTCCAGCAGCTTCCCCACCACTGTCGTCAAGCTCACCGGTCTATAATTACCTGGAATATCCTTGCTACCCTTCTTAAACAAGGTGACAACATTAGCAATTCTCCATTCCTCCAGGATCTCACCCGTGCTCAAGGATCCTGCAAAGATATATGTTAAGGACCCAGCCATTTCCTCTCTCGCTTCCCTCAGTAACCTGGGATAGATCCATCCAGGCCTGGGGACTTGTCCACTAAAACGCCTTTTAGAATACCCAACACTTGCCCCCTCCTTATGTCGACTTGACCTAGAGTAATCAAACATCTATCCCTAACCTCAACACCTGTCATGTCCCTCTCCTCGGTGAATACTGAAGCAAAATACTCAATAAGAGTCTCACTCATTTTCTGACTCCTCGCATAACTTCCCTCCTTTGTCCTGGAGTGGGCCAACCCTTTCTCTCGTTACCCTTTTGCTTCTGACGTACAAATAAAAGACTTTGGGATTTTCTTAGCCTGTTTGCTAAAATGATATTTCATGACCCCTTTTAGCCCTCTTAATTCCTTGTTTCAGATTGGTCCTACCTTCCCGATATTCTTCCAAAGCTTTGTCTGTTTTCAGTCACCTCGACCTCATGTATGCTTCCTTTTTCCTCTTTGCTAGACTCACAATTTCATCTGTCATCCATGGTTCCCTAATCGTGCCCTTTCTAACCCTCATTTTTACAGGGTCATGTCTGTCCTGCACTCTAATCAACCTCTCTCTAAAAGCCTTTCACGTATCAAATAAGGATTACTTTCAAACAGTTTCTCCCAATTCACATTCCCCAGCTCCTACTGAATTTTGCTATAGTTGGCCTTCCCCAATTTAGCACTCTTCCTTTAGGACCACTCTAGTCTTTGTCCATCAGTGTTCTAAAACTTACGGAATTGTGATCACTATTCCCAAAGTAATCCCCTACTGAAATTTCAACCACCTGGTTGGGTTCATTCTCCAACACCAGGTCCAGGCCCAGAACAGCAGATTCCTTCCCAACTTGGGCTGTTTACATACTGCTTTATAAAACCCTCCTGGATGCTCCTTATAAATTCTGCTCCATCTAAACCCCTAACACTAAGTGAATCCCAGTCAATGTTGGGAAAGTTAAAATCTCCCATCACCACCACCCTGTTGCTCTTAAATCTTTCCATAATCTGTCTACACATTTGTATCTCTATCCCACGCTTGCTGTTGGGAGGCCTGTAGGACAGCCCCAACATTGTAACCACACCATTCCTATTTCTGAGCTCTGCCCATATTGCCTCACTGCTCGAGTCCTCCATAGTGCCCTCCTTCAGCACAGCTGTGATATCCTTTATGACCAGTAATGCAACTCCTTCACCCCTTTTACCTCCCTCTCTATCCTGCCTGAAGCATCTATATCCTGGGACATTTAGTTACCAATCGTGCCCTTCCCTCAACCAAGTCTCAGTAATGGCAATAACGTCATACTCCCAGGTACTAATTCATCTGCCTTACCTACTACACTTCTCGCATTAAAACAAATGCACCTCAGACCACTTGTCCTTTTGTGTTCATCATCTTCCTGCCTACTCTTCCCCTTAGTCACACTGAATTTTGACTTGATAATTCGAGGGTATAAGGAAGAGGGGTGGCAGACAGAGAGAGATGTTTGGTGCAGGGTCACTGTGCCTCAGGTGAGGGGAAGAGAAGGAGAGTACTTGAAAAAGGACCTCAACCAATCCCGGAATTGAACCCCGACTATTGGCATCACTCTGCATTGCGAACCAGCCATCCAGCCTTTGGAACTAACGAACTATATTATGGAGGCGGTGGTTGCAGTCAAATGTGTGCCTCAGACCTTCCCTGAAAACTGACATTAAATGAACAACTTATCCACAAGTACCATTAACATCATACTGTTAAAAGTTACAAGTTATTGCAAAATACCCCACTGTGGACTGTCAAACAAATTTTAACACCATGTCTCATAATAAGATACTGGGGAGTATGGCCTATGGAGTAGGGTGGACTTAGTGGACTTGCGTACAGGTTGGGTGGTGAGAAATTACATGCCCTCTAGTTTCTGTTTAAAAGCCCCCTTTGGAAGATACAATTCAGGCACCAGATCGCCGACTGTCACCCACATCCAGAATAATTAACCAATGCTGCGGTGTGATCACATTTAATAAACTATTTTGCACATCATTAAAGTCCAATAAGCTGCAACTAAATCAGCGGCTGATGCATAGGGAACTATTATCATTAAACAGGAACCAACACAACAGACTCGTGGCATGCAGTTGATGCATGAGACAGCAGTCTAAACAAGACTCACGACAATCCTGAGTCTTACTACATAATGCACTGACATTGACCTTTCTACTAAACCATAATCTTACTGGCCCTCAGGTATGTGATAATAGCTTCCAAACCTACGTACAATATACTAGGTCACTTCTGAAATTTTAGGGTCAATAATTTCCTATTAAAATCCGGAACCGCAGTCAAATCTTTTACAATTATGTTTTTCATCTGTTCTCTTTTGGGAGCAGTGACAAGCACAATGCAAACTCATAGCCCACCCGTTGCAGTCAGATAAAAGCCCCTAATGCAGGACATATTTGAGGTTGTGCCTGAAAACAAGCTTTCAATAATTGGCTTATGACTCTATAAAATTTCTCGCTCAAATGGCTAACAATGGCATCTGCTCAACATCAAAGATAAAAGTCCCAAATGTACTGCAGATGTGAAAGGGGGTTTACTGCACAAAGTACTGAGCAGAGAGATGAAATTTGCTACACTGAATGTAGCACACTTTTCAATGACGAAGGGTCTTGATCCAGGGAAGACCTGCAAACACACTTTGCAAGATCTTCACAGAGAAATTACCTTTCATTTTATCTTACACAATATCAAGTAGGTTTTAAGCAACAAAGGATTTAACAAATCTAAAACTTCCCACAAGTTAGAAAAGATGGAACCCATTTCTTTATGGGCACCGTGGATGCATTGGAATAATTACAGTAGCATACAGGATTCTGATACTGAACATTCGCTTGTGTTCAAATTGAGCATTTGTTTACCCAGAGAATACTCACTGAGATGAAGGATTCCATTTGGATCGCTTGTCTTCTAGTGAAAGAATACACTCAGCACAGTACTTATTTTGGAAATGTATCAGCATTTGCTGCTGACTGTGCACCAAACAGGCATCTTTCTCTGAGGCCTTCAAACTATATTGCTGGAGAGAGAAATTTCATGCTGCAAACATTTACACAATTCCAATCATTAGACTTTGAATGGAAGCATTTACTCATCTTTCAAGGTCACAAATGGCCCTAAAAGATCTGCAAATGTATTGTAGCTGTTACTAACTAACTGTCAATTTGGGGGGGGTCTCAATCATAAATATATTATGAAAAGTGAGATTTTTAACTGTTTTAAAATGCTCAGTGACTTCATATGGCTAAAGGTGTTCTGTCTCTCTATTGCAATTGGCTGTCACATTGAAAACTCAAACAGAGATAGGTTAGAGAGCTTGGGGCTCAGGCTGTACAGGCTTTCTGGCTCACTCCTTCTGTAGTTTTGGGCAGCTTGTGTCAAAAGGGCAGGATACCATGCCTGGGAATCGGAACACACTGCATTCCGACAAAATATCTCAGAATCCAGAGGAGTCTCTACCCACCCCAAGCAAGGCCAGTAATGTAACAGCTTGAATTGCCCATGCCCGAGATTTTGGTGATGGATCTGATGCAAAACTGGCAGTAGTGTGCATGGTGAAGTCAGGAGTCCTGACCACAGGCCAGAGTGAGGACCACTTGAATTCATTAAATATGGTGTTCTTCAAAAGGGAGCTTCCTCAGGACATGGCTCCTGCTGCCCAAGGGAGCCTTTGTCTATGGTGCTGCTTCTTTAAGCCACCCGATAGACACCCATCACCTCCTCATTAGAGAGAGGATATCCACTGACTCCATAAACCTTGGTACCATCAGTGGCAGATGGGCACAATATGGGCATTCCTGCACTCTCACCTGGAAATGGCTTCACTGGGAAACCTTAGTTACACCGTATTTTAGATGTCTTTTCTGGACGCAGATTAACTCTCAGTAAGAAACTAACTCTCAGTGATTAACGCTGAATTCCTCTTATCAAACTCTCACCGATTACATTATGATTATTCTTCTTTTAGTGTGGACACTGCAGCTTGGCTGAAGCATCTGGCAACAAGTGATTTTTCAGAGTTGCTCTTGCCAAACCTTCAATTAAAGAAATCTTCCCTAGGTCAATGGTACACCCCATGAAAATATAAAATGCTGTAACATTATTGCAGGGGTTCACTGTATGTTTAAATCAATTCTGCGTGGTTAATGTGCTCTATGTAATGCTCGTTGGCTTCAGGAAGCAGGATTGTGCTCCGATTTTGTTGATGCTTTTTCTCAAATACTCAATACAGAATCACAGAGGTATACTATTTTACTGGCACCAAGACTTCAAAAGGCTTTTTGTCCTGAAGGGACAGTTATACTTCAATACTGCTTCAGTTATCTTGTCAATTGGATCATTTGGCAAGCAAAACAGGTAGTTATTTTAGTCTGGTTACAGAAACCAGACGGATTTTGCAATGTCAACTAATTATGAAATTCCCTAATACCTGATGGTTACATGGCACCAAAGAGTAACAATCAAAAGCATTGACTCCAAAAAGAATTGGCACGTTTACCTGGAAATAGGTTTTCAGGATTTACGCACAAAAAATCTGGACCTGAAGGACTCAGCTGAGTATACAGAACCTGTGGATTCATTACACATCACGAGACATAGGAGCCGAAGCAGGTTGTTCAGCCCATCAAGTCTGCTCCACGAATCGAGATCACGAGGGCTCTTATGATCCTGAATTCTACTTTCTTGTCTTCTCCCCATTACTTTTTATGGCCTTACTGAATAAATAGCTATCTATCTCAGGCTCGAATATACTCAATGACCCAGCCACAAAATTCTCTGGGTTAAAAAAATTCCACTGGTTCACTAGGTTCTGAGAGAAGAAATTCTTTCTCATTTCTGTCTTAAATGAGCAACGCCTTACTCTGGGATTATGGCCTTTGATCAGAGGCTCTCCCACAAGGGGAAACAACCTTACACATCTAGCCAGTGCCTATTGTAATGAAATACCAAGCCAAGGGTAATCAAATTTGTCATTAAACAATCAATTTATTTGTATTGCCCTGACTAAGTTAGAGAATTCAAAGTCTATTGGATTAATCTCAAAGCACAACTATTTCAAAAGTTAGAGTATGCATAGGACTAGAAGAAATAACAGCAGCTGCCCAAACACTGATAAAGGAGAGTGGAATAACTAGCCTGATCCTTACTTTGTACATTCATTTTACAATTTTACTTAGTTGCTTCTGATGCATCATCTACACTTGCACTACGGGATTGTTGCTTATCTTCAAGGAAACTACACACAAACATCTTGATGTACTTTTCTTCAATGATTGGTACCTGTCAATTGGCCAGCAAAGTGAAACTTCCTTTCTCAACTGCTGCACTATGGGACATGAAGCTGCATTTCTTTTACCCAGCCAAATCATCAGGAGGTTAATGAGGAAGCAGCCGATAATTTCATTAGAAATATAGACAAGACCAAATCCTGGTAAGGTTTAGTGTTTCTGCACATTTGTGCCGAAGATGGTGGTAATCTGAACACAACTCAGGGACCAGTTCATAAGAATACGGGATTTGGCATGCAAGTAACTAACCAGTACAAATACAACTTCCTTCAAGCTTACCTGTGTTTCTTGAACCCTCTGCCCAAGCAAATCCCCACCCACAACACTGGTCACGTCTGACTCACAAATATCTGACTTTGAACAGGGTCAGTAGGTTTGGAGATGAAGGGGTCAGCGTCCTCGATATTGCAATTCTTTGGACTGAGCAATTTTCTGTTTCTTTCTTAGCCATCTTTTTTTAAAGCATTTCCAGGAAACAAGTCCTCCCGTGGCTTACTCGTTAATTTTGGTTTCTTTCAAGTCCACTTGCAGGGTGTATGGATAAACCACACTGAAAACTGGGAAGGTTTCAGAGTTAGTGAGAACTGCAGATGCTGAAGAATCTGAGATAACAAGGTGTAGAGCTGGATGAACACAGCAGGCCAAGCAGCATCAGAGGAGTAGGAAGGCTGACGTTTTGGGCCTAGGCCCTTTATCAGAAAAACTTTCTGAAGAAGGGTCTAGGCCCAAAACATCAGCCTTCCTACTCCTCTGATGCTGCTTGGCCTGCTGTGTTCATTCAGCTCTACACCTTGTTATTTCTGAAAACTGAAAAGCTTCCCTGATTAAAGGTTCCCAAAATGTTGTGCCTGCCCGTGTCTACAATGATTCAATGAGTTGAAGCTGAAGATTTAAGACACAAATACGCACCGCAGAATCAGGGTTCGACATTTCTGTTCACCTCAATTCTGTTGATTTCTGCTCATTTTAAGTTTGGGCATATTCTAATAAACTGGGAGAAGGCTTGTGGGCTTCACTTGACATCAGCAAGAATAGCACGACATTGGAGACATTTTAGGCTCTAACCTCTGTGTTACATTCAAGGACAAAACTTCAGCTTGAGAAATTTAAGAGTTAAGCGTTGCACAATTACTGCAACAGAGTTTAAGATTAACCAACCATAAGGTCAATGCTCCACTGAAAAAAAAGTGTAACTGCAGTGCTCTCAGACACCTTTAGGAGTAGAAACACTCCCTGGGCATCATTTACTTACTTTCTTGTAGTAATGCTTTGGGCCTGAAGCAACACTTTACAGCGAACTCTACGTATTGCTCATCCTCATTCTCTTTTTTTGCCTCCAGGGTAAAACGAAAGAAAGAGGTGTCTGATCTGCTTTGACTTAATCTTTCAATTGAAGAAGCTTTGAGATTCCAACAAAATTGCTTTGGAACATTTTCTTACATCTGACATGTGCGATTCTAAATGGATGGTTAAGCTGTTTATGTTTTTGACTAAAAGTAGTCATTAAGGCTTCATCTGTCTTTTTTTTGCACCCGAGGAAGTACAGGTCCATGCTATTGCCCAGTTCCCACATACTGCACTCAGAATTCACCACAAATCAACTCAAAAGGCATGTCAGGAAGTTTCCAGTATTTCTTCATACCCGGAGTCATTTCTTCACATCAATTTCACAAAATGGTTTTTGGAATCAGTCAATATATTTGCTGTTAGTTTGCAGGGGAGTGTCAGAGGAACTGCAGCCACTTTGCAGCTCTTAGAAAGGAAAAGTACTTGTGTCCAAGTTTACGTGCATTACCTCATTCCAAATTTCATTCATCTTTCACTCCTGTGTTTGCTGACCTTTCCAGGCTCCTGAGCAAGCAATATCTCAATTTTAAAAGTTCTTGGGCTTGTTTGCAGGTCCTGCTGTAGTCTTGTGTGTCTCGGTAAACTCCACCAGACCCACAAGCCGAAGAGATATCAGGGCTATTTCTCCTGTTCCCGTCTATTGAGTACTCCCAATTTAAATTGCTCCACCATTGGCAACCATGTCCTCAGTGTTCTGGGATAGTCTGCCAACTTTGCTCAGTCTCTCCAACTTGCTTTCTTCCCTTAAGACTGTCTTTAATACCCACCTCTTTGATCAAACCTATGGTAATCTGACCTAAGTTTCCTACACTGCTTAGTGTCACATATTGTTTTAAACAATCTTGTAAAGTGGTTTGTGCCATGTTATTCTGTTAGTAGTGCTATATAAATGTAGGCTTTTGATATTACCCATTATCACTGACTGGTGATCAGTGATGGAAACTGGTACATGCAGACAGGAATGAATCTTGTGGGAGCATACTGCCAGCAACAATGATCGAGGGAGAGAGTAAAAAGGTGTCCAGAACATCTGCAGAACATTCCGCCGAAAGGTGTCAATCCCTTCAGGAATGGAAGAGAGAGGGGGCAAAAACAGAAGGAAAAGGAGCAAGAGTAAAGAGAATGACCAATCACACACAAAAAGAGGTGCATAAACTGCTCCTACCCCATGCAATATTTTCTGAAAACAGTTCATCAACCTGATGCAGTCATTCTGTTTCTCTCTACACAGCTGCTGTTTGACTCGCTGAGCATTTCTGCCCATTCAATGAACATTTGCTTCAACATTTAAACTATAAGACATGGGAGCAGAAGTGGGCAATTCAGCTCATCGAGTTTGCTCCATTACCAAATAAAATAGTGGCTCATCTGGCAATGGTCAACTCCACTCTCCTGCCTTTTCCCCATAACTCCTTATTCCTTTAATGATCTATCTCAGCCTTGAACATACTTGATGTCCTACCCTTGACAGTCCTCGGTAGAAAAGAATTCCACAGATTCACCACCATCACAAAAATATATTCCTCCTTATCTCTGTTTTAAATGTATCACCCCTTACTTGGAGATTATGCTCTCTGGTCCTTGCTTCTCCCATCAACAGAAAAAACCCTCTACCCTCTACATAGAGTATCCTGCCTCAAACATCCACCCTGTCAAGTCCTTTAAAAATCTTGTACAGTCTAATACGTCAAGTTGAAATACAAGCTCTTATTTTCTTAACACGTTAAAAATCTTATTCCGTGCACAGTAAACTTTTCAGTATAATTTCCGGTGGTCACATTTACAACAAAAACTGTTTATGTATCCATGCTATACTCCAATGGATTTGTGGAAAGGTAATGCCATATTCTGAGGGGCAGAACAGGGAGCAGGGCATTGAGACATGACCCAGAGTCCCGATGATAAAGGGGGTGGGGTTCTTAAAGAAAAATGGATATGGCAGGGACATGACAGAAGAGGTTGGGATTGCAAATAACATCATGGAAGGTATACAAAACTTTCTATCTTACTTTGAAGTTGCCATCTTTAAACTTTAAGACATCAAAATGTGAGGCTGGATGAACACAGCAGGCCAAGCAGCATCTCAGAAGCACAAAAGCTGACGCTTTGGGCCTAGACCCTTCATCAGAGAGGGGGATGGGGTGAGGGTTCTGGAATAAATAGGGAGAGAGGGGGAGGCGGACCGAAGATGGAGAGAAAAGACGACAGGTGGAGAGAGTTTAGGTGGGGAGGGAGGGAGGGGATAGGTCAGTCCAGGGAAGACGGACAGGTCAAGGAGGTGGGATGAGGTTAGTAGGTAGGAGATGGGGGTGCGGCTTGGGGTGGGAGGAAGGGATGGGTGAGAGGAAAAACAAGTTAGGGAGGCAGAGCCAGGTTGGACTGGTTTTGGGATGCAGTGGGTGGAGGGCAAGAGCTGGGCTGGTTTAGGGATGTGGTGGGGGAAGGGGAGATTTTGAAGCTGGTGAAGTCCACATTGATACCATTAGGCTGCAGGGTTCCCAAGCGGAATATGAGTTGCTGTTCCTGCAACCTTTGCGTGGCATCATTGTGGCACTGCAGGAGGCCCATGATGGACATGTCATCTAAAGAATGGGAGGGGGAGTGGAAATGGTTTGCGACTGGGAGGTGCAGTCCCACTTCCTACAGACTAAGGGGGTGGCCATGGGTACCCGCATGGGCCCCAGCCATGCCTGCCTCTTTGTAGGTTACGTGGAGCAGTCCCTTTTCCGCACCTACACAGGCCCGAAACCCCACCTCTTCCTCCGGTACATTGATGACTGTATCGGCGCCGCCTCTTGCTCCCCAGCGGAGCTCGAACAGTTCATCCACTTCACCAACACCTTCCACCCCAACCTTCAGTTCACCTGGGCCATCTCCAGCACATCCCTCACCTTCCTGGACCGCTCAGTCTCCATCGCAGGCAACCAGCTTGTAACTGATGTCCATTTCAAGCCCACCGACTCCCACAGCTACCTAGAATACACCTCCTCCCACCCACCCTCCTGCAAAAATTCCATCCCCTATTCCCAAATCCTCTGCCTCCGCCGCATCTGCTCCCACGATAAGACATTCCACTCCCGCACATCCCAGATGTCCAAGTTCTTCAAGGACCGCAACTTTCCCCCCACAGTGGTCGAGAATGCCCTTGACCGCGTCTCCCGTATTTCCCGCAACACATCCCTCACACCCCGCCCCCGCCACAACCGCCCAAAGAGGATCCCCCTCGTTCTCACACACCACCCTACCAACCTCCGGATACAACGCATCATCCTCCGACACTTCTGCCATCTACAATCCGACCCCACCACCCAAGACATTTTTCCATCCCCACCCCTGTCTGCTTTCCGGAGAGACCACTCTCTCTGTGACTCCCTTGTTCGCTCCACACTGCCCTCCAACCCCACCACACCCGGCACCTTCCCCTGCAACCGCAGGAAATGCTACACTTGCCCCCACACCACCTCCCTCACCCCTATCCCAGGCCCCAAGATGACATTCCACTTTAAGCAGAGGTTCACCTGCACATCTGCCAATGTGGTATACTGCATCCACTGTACCCGGTGCGGCTTCCTCTACATTGGGGAAACCAAGCGGAGGCTTGGGGACCGCTTTGCAGAACACCTCCACTCGGTTCGCAACAAACAACTGCACCTCCCAGTCGCAAACCATTTCCACTCCCCCTCCCATTCTTTAGATGACATGTCCATCATGGGCCTCCTGCAGTGCCACAATGGTGCCACCCGAAGGTTGCAGGAACAGCAACTCATATTCCGCTTGGGAACCCTGCAGCCTAATGGTATCAATGTGGACTTCACCAGCTTCAAAATCTCCCCTTCCTCCACCGCATCCCTAAACCAGCCCAGTTCGCCCCCTCCCCACACTGCACCACACAACCAGCCCAGCTCTTCCCCTCCACCCACTGCATCCCAAAACCAGTCCAACCTGTCTCTGTTTCCCTAACCTGTTTTTCCTCTCACCCATCCCTTCCTCCCACCCCAAGCCGCACCTCCATTTCCTACCTACTAACCCCATCCTGCCTCCTTGACCTGTCCGTCTTCCCTGGACTGACCTATCCCCTCCTTCCCTCCCCACCTATACTCTCCTCTCCACCTATCTTCTTTTCTCTCAATCTTCGGTCCGCCTCCCCCTCTCTCCCTATTTATTCCAGAACCCTCACCCCATCCCCCTCTCTGATGAAGGGTCTAGGCCCGAAACGTCAGCTTTTGTGCTCCTGAGATGCTGCTTGGCCTGCTGTGTTCATCCAGCCTCACATTTTGTTGTCTTGGATTCTCCAGCATCTGCAGTTCCCATTATCTTTAAACTTTATTCTGGCTTAGCTAAAGCAATTTGCAGGCAATTATTCCATAATCATTTTGGACTGGGCTTAAAGCAGGCTCCTGTAGCTGGAATTTCGGTTTCAATTCAGGTCAGAGACTACTGCTGTTCAGAGACTTTGGGGAAATATGAGATTCCTGTCCTCCTGAAGTTTCAGTTGAGCAGCAGGTCTTTATATTTTCTCTCTCCACATTGCTGGAGTTGATTAAGTTGTTGCTGACAAAGTCTTTGGTATCCTTGGTATCCTTTGGTATCCTTCTGACCCACTGACTGGCTTGAATCAGTGCAACTCTTGGGAAACCTGCATAGTTTACACAGTTTTAGCAATTGTGATTTCAATTCTCTGCCCACTTGCCGTTTCTACTTTTGCAGCGCTGGCTTCCCTTTATTAGCAACACTGGTGACAGATGCTAGGGAAGAAACGTAGTCCCAAATTGTTTGACTAACGAACAAAAGAAAACGGACCCAGGTCACTAATTGATGCAACCAACATAGTGTTTTACACAACTCTGACACTGAATGATGCAAACACTCACCAGAGACAGCATTAGGTCAAAGTTTAACATATGCTAGCATTTCAGGGTGGAGGGACAACCAGATCTGGAACCTCAGGTCATCAGTATTTTGTCATGGCTATTAGTGTTATATTAGCTCCCTTAGTTTGGAGGTGTACACTCGACATATTAACCAGATGGTGAATGCAGTGCTGGCCAGGTTCCTTGTACTAAAGAAAACAGCAAATTACTGGGACAATGTTAAACTATTTGAACCCTTAACTATGCAACTGTACATACAATACTGAAACGATGGAGTATGAAATATCCCACTAGCCTTTGTCAATATAGGAAAATAAGAAGTCTTCATTGCTATATTGTCAAATAAGCAGTGCCTTTTGACACTTAATTATAAACCATTGAAAATACTCATTAAATGTTTGCAAGTAACCTGTTTAAATTTGGGATACTCAAAGTAATGCATTTTAAAAATTTTAGAACAAGATTATAGTTTAATCCTAACTTTATAGCGTTCTTTTACAGCATGAAATTTTAGTTAATACTTCAGTCTCTCCATAACAGTAGTTATGTCTGTGAATTTATCCCATGCTAAAATAATGCTGAGCGGGGTGGGGAATTTTCTGATCTCAAATCCTGGTGAGCTTTGTTGGGACAGGCACATAATTGGCAGAACACTGGTGTACCTAAGTCTTGTCACCTTCCTAACTATGCTGGAATTAATTTCCGGACAGGAAGATCCGCCAACCTCCCTGTTCTGCCACCCATTCAGGCCCTTGAGTGGCCAATTCATGACCAATTAAGGGTCCCATCCCAGCTTTAGTATGAGTGTGGCTGCCAAGAGACCTGTCATCTTGTTCCAATGCCTGCTTCAAGGACTGGACATCAGGAGGGCTATGATTTGTGTAGATGCAAAATCCCTGTAGCAGCACTTGAATGGCAGAATAGTTCTCCTAGCCCAGGGCAACACTGATCCCTTAAACCCAACAGCTCTGCCTTCACTGCTGACCACTCGATTGTTCTTCAAAAAGCAGTTATGGCCTCTACAGTGACAATGCTAAGTTGCCAGCCTTGAATTAGCCAGCAGCTCTCAGTAGGCGAGACCTCCTCCACCACCACTGGCACACTGCTCCCCCCGCCCCCCCAAACTATCTTGATTTCAAGGTAAGGCTGACAAGTGGTCTTGATGCTGCTGGACCGTCTTGTGACTTGGTGAGCACTCCCAGACAGAAGCAACCTGCAACACTTGCTGGCAGGCGAGACCCCAAAACCCCAACAGTATTGTGCCCGATATCCACAATTATTTTCTAACACCATTTCAGCCCGGGATAGACAGATTGTTTAAAAAGGTAAAGCTCGCCTCACCTCACAAAACTGAACTTCCCAAATTTATTCAGCAACTGGCAATTTATTGAAAAGAAAAAAAGTTTTTGTTTAAAGATGGGATTATTTAGCTTTCATCTGAACATGACAATCGTCCATCAGTAACTGCAGTTATTGTTGGGAGACAGGAAGCAGCAGCATAATTTCTAGTCAGGCATATCTGTTTGGAACTCCAAAGCTTCAGCCTTAGTAACCGGAGGCTGAACACATGCAGAGTGCTTCTCTCCCCACAGTTAATGTACAAGTGATTGGAGAGCACTGGTAGGTAATCTCAGTACTATCCAAGCTTTCAAATTAACCACATATAGAATTTAAAAAGTATTTCCTGTGCACTTTTTAAAAAGTGTCTCTTGACACAATCCACTTGAAAGTTCAGAAATAACATTTATAAAGCCCTCTGTTCTGCCATCATTTAACTGAAAGTGCCTTATGTCCCCAGGGAATTACACAGTGACTACTACCGTGGAGCCAAACGCAGTAGTCAAGGCACAGAAACATCCCCGAAAAAGCAGATGAGAGAAAATGGGCAATTAACATGTTTTGTAAATGTTGGATCAAGGGACCAATGTTGTCCTGAAGTACGAAAATTATTCTGCTTTCCCTCAAGTACTGCTCCAGAATTCTTGCATGCACACTGGTTTCTGGCTTAGACAGCGCCCCTGACCTTGCAGTCCTACTGGGGTACTGTACTGAAATGTTAGCTACACAGAGTTAGGTCCCTTGCAAACCTTACATACTTTGTTGGTTTATTTAATTGGATTAAATGAGGTGGGAGGATGGTGGCTATAGTGGTAATTTCACTAGACAAATAATCCAGAGGCTCAGGCTATAGGCTTTTGCTCTGGGGACATGGGCTCAAATTTAACAGCTCCTAAGTCCTGAATTTAAAGTTAGTTTTCTTAGTGATGCATATGAAATTACCGATTGTCATAAAACCAATATGGTTTACTAATATTCTTTAGAGAGGTAAATCTGTTGTCCTTCTGCGGTGTAATCTACATGTGACTACAGACCCACAGCAATGTGATTTGCCCTTAACTGCTATTTGAAATGGCCTGGCAAGCTACTCTGTTCAAGGATAATTAGGGATGGACAACAAATAATGTCCCTTGCGTCACAGGAAAAAAGGGAAAAGATTGCTAGGTTTGTGCTTCTGGCTCCCGACATGCAAGTCTTCTACAGTCAGCACCCAAAAACAAGATTTAAGCCTGCTACATTCACCAATACTACAACTTCATAGCCACTGTCCTGTGCAATCCAGAGAATTTACTTTGGAGCTGCTGACGGCCTTTTGAATCTCAAATCTAGGCAGCTTGTGGGACTTGCATATGGATCTTGCGCAAGACGAGTACAGCTTATGGCCTCAGCGAATCTCAGATACAGCACTAACTCCAACTGTGCATGATAATCTAGCATTGACATGGCATACAGCAGCAAAGTTGTATTCTAGGGCTCACTAATGGTAACGGTCAGATTGCTAAGTTAGTTCCAAGAGTACAATAAAATTACTGCGCCCAAGATTCCATGCAGTTTTCATTCAATTGCATGGCACATTTTAAATGAACAAAACACATATTTTGCTGCTGCTTTTTGGAAGTATGAATGTGTGCATTGGGAAAACCTATCTGGAGTTGGAGTTGAAGGGTTAATGATTCCAGGAAGCTGCAGGTGTCCCATTCAGGATGCTGAGGTGGTGAGGGTGGGAAGCTCATTAATCATTCACATAGGGCTTCCTGAAGCACATGTTATTGTCATTATCCCATCAAAATCCAAACCTCTTAGAAGGCCTCAGTTTCAGCTTCTGTACTGAGGTAATCACCTGTCTGTTTCCTTTTCAGAGCCTATTTCGTTTTGTAAGCCTTTCCCTCAGCAAGGATTTGAAACTGCAGTAAAAGCACAGGCACGGTGAGAGGTGTTTCGACAGGATAGTAACTTACATCAGCTGCATGCCTGACGATGTTCCCCACAATGACAACAACGCGTCCCTTAAAACTCTGCAACAAGCTGGTGGAGGCACACTGGATCAGCTCACCATCCGGGCTAAAGGCAGAACTGTATGGAATGTTTATGCTGCCACTGATGTGACCACGAGTGAATCTGGTACAAGTGCAGTCAAGGAAAGCAGCATCAGGTGCAAAGAAAATAAAGAAATATTATCTGAAACATTTACATTCCTTTTAGCTAAGCTGATTCACAATAGAATTCTGAGATTGCAGTCTTGGGAGTCTCAAGTTTAACATGCTATAATCTCTTTTGCATTTGAAGTTTACTCTTGGCTTTGACCCATTGGTAATCCATGAGTGATTGATTAACTTTTGAAATTACTTTGCGATTTTAGTAAAACCTTCAAAGAACATAAGTGACCCAGCTGCAAGTAGCAGCTTGGTGCCCACATAACAGAAGAAGTGTTTAAAGGTATGTTTAAAATAAAACCAAAAGAACCACAGATGCTGGAAATCAGAACGAAAAATTGAAATTGCTGGAAAAAAATCTGCAGGTTTGGAACATCTGTGAACAGAAAACAGAGTTAACATTTCAGGTCCAGTGCCCTTTCTTCAGAACAAGTTCTGCTCAAACCTGCTAAGATTTTCCAGCAATTTCTGTTTTTGTTTAAAGATATGTTCTTTGTTCAATAAATGTTTCCATATTTTTCAATGTAGAGGAGATATTTCAGCACTACTTTGATTAAAATCTTGTAAATTCATATTGCAAAGTGTCAATTAAATGTTCATGTGCAAATATAAAGAACAAAGTTGAGCGAGATGTGAGTAATCACTGAATCAATAGGTTATGGTTGTCCATTTCTACATTGTTATGCTAGCACTGGATATTAAAGGCATTTTACATTCGACGTGTTCAGGGATGATAACGACACACTTCTGGAGCATCTTATCTCGGATTCTCCAGCATCTGCAGTTCTGATTATCTCTGATCACTTCTGGAGCAGGTGGGACTTGAACCTAGGCCCCCTGGCTCAGAGTTATGGACAAGACCACTGTGCTACAAAAGCCCTCAATGCATTGGATACAAAAAGCATACTTGGGTTGAGTCATCATTTTCTGGAATAATGCTGCTCAAATTTTATGATAAACATACACCATCAATTTACCGCAAAGAGATTAATCAAACTTTCTGCACGGCGAAAGACATCAATTTTTGCTTCTGGAATTTGCATAATCAGTCGGATACAAAACAATATTTATTATTTACTTCATGTTTCAGCTACAAGATAAAATCCAGATGCTTGTTTGTTTTACCAGATGTAATTGAGCAAACAATCATAGAAGAAAATTCCTATTTGGTCAAAAATAAAAGTCATTATGTGCTGCCAGGTGTGCACTGCTGATCCCCACTCCCAAAACCCACCCCCCCCATAAAAATCAGTACACAATAATTCAAACAATACTTAAAAGATAGTTCATTGAGTTTGCAGCAGTCAATACTTGGTGGAAAACTGACAGCATGCTTTACCACCACCCTACCAACCTCCGGATACAACGCATCATCCTCTGACACTTCCGCCATTTACAACCCGACCCCACCACCCAAGACATTTTTCCATCCCCACCCCTGTCTGCTTTCCGGAGAGACCACTCTCTCCGTGACTCCCTTGTTCGCTCCACACTGCCCTCCAACCCCACCACACCCGGCACCTTCCCCTGCAACCGCAGGAAATGCTACACTTGCCCCCACACCTCTTCCCTCACCCCTATCCCAGGCCCCAAGATGACATTCCACATTAAGCAGAGGTTCACCTGCACATCTGCCAATGTGGTATACTGCATCCACTGTACCCGGTGCGGCTTCCTCTACATTGGGGAAACCAAGCGGAGGCTTGGGGACCGCTTTGCAGAACACCTCCGCTCAGTTCGCAACAAACAACTGCACCTCCCAGTCGCAAACCATTTCCACTCCCCCTCCCATTCTCTAGATGACATGTCCATCATGGGCCTCCTGCACTGCCACAATGATGCCACCCGAAGGTTGCAGGAACAGCAACTCATATTCCGCCTGGGAACCCTGCAGCCATATGGTATCAATGTGGACTTCACCAGTTTCAAAATCTCCCCTTCCCCTACTGCATCCCTAAACCAGCCCAGTTCGTCCCCTCCCCCCACTGCACCACACAACCAGCCCAGCTCTTCCCCCCCCCACCCACTGCATCCCAAAACCAGTCCAACCTGTCTCTGCCTCCCTAACCGGTTCTTCCTCTCACCCATCCCTTCCTCCCACCCCAAGCCACACCGCCATCTACCTACTAACCTCATCCCACCTCCTTGACCTGTCCGTCTTCCCTGGACTGACCTATCCCCTCCCTACCTCCCCACCTATACTCTCTCTACCTATCTTCTTTATTCTCCATCTTCGGTCTGCCTCCCCCTCTCTCCCTATTTATTCCAGTTTCCTCTCCCCATCCCCCTCTCTGATGAAGGGTCTAGGCCCGAAACGTCAGCTTTTGTGCTCCTGAGATGCTGCTTGGCCTGCTGTGTTCATCCAGCCTCACATTTTATTATCTAGCATGCTTTACTGTTGGTTTCTTACATGATGAGACATTAAAGTGATGTCCAATTTGTCCTCTCAGGTAGACACAAAATATCCTATGGCTTTATTTGAGGAAGGGTTCGGAAGTTTCTCTCCAGCATTGAGGCCAACTGTTATTCCTTTCTGAATATCAAGAAATGATCAGAGATAATGGGAGCTGCAGATACTGGAGAATACGAGATAACAAAGTGTGAAGCTGGATGAACACAGCAGGCCAAGCAGCATCTCAGGAGCACAAAAGCTGACATTTCAGGCCAAGACCCTTCATCAGAAGGGTCATTCTGATGAAGGGTCTAGGCCTGAAATGTCAGCTTTTGTGCTCCTAAAATGCTGCTTGGCCTGCTGCGTTCATCTAGCTCCACACTTTGTTATCAAGAAATGATGTTGGTCATTCTTTTATTACTGCTTGGAGAACATTGTCCCGTGCAAATTAGCTGCTGCATTTCCTTCATGACAACATTATTTACGCTTCAAAAGTAATTGATTAGTGCAAATGTGCTCTAGAATATCGCAGGGTTATAGTATGAAGGCTAATTTTTGTTTCTTTGTGTTTGCAATATAAAAAGTCACAAGAAATATAAAGTAAAGAAATATAAAGATGAGATAAATGTAAACCAGAGCCAGGTATTAGATCAGTGTATGAGGAGGAACGTAAATATATTACAAAAACAGAGTGTGCTGGTGAAACACAGCAGATCAAGCAGCTTCTGTGGAGAGAAAACATAGTTAATGTTATGAGCCCAGACTGAAATCTGTTACCTGATTGTAAATTAAGCTTAATTCTAAACCAATTTTCAGCATAATTCTGCAGTGAAAAAGTAATAAGACCGTACTTAGATCAAGTACATTATGACTTGGATGCAGCAGTCCCCACTGATTAGACAGTTCCATTCAACTGCTCATTATGAGCTAAACATTGCGTAACTAAACCACAAATAGGTAGTATTTTTATTCCATTTCGTTACATAAATAAATAAATCTGCCTATTGAAGTTTCTTACCCCAGAAGTCGATTTATTGTATTTTGTAAAATGGGTAGAAGATATTAGTATTTCTTTCCATAACATTTTTGAATGATCAAACATTGTGTGGGGAAACACATGATGACCTTTCCACTCATGGCATTCCTCCACATACACTCCTGAGAGGTCAAAGGAAATAGAGAGGTTGACTGTAAAACATAAAATGGTTTCAGTCTAATTCGTAACTGAACACCACCAGCTGAAGTAGATACTTCAGCATAGGTGGCCCCTGCACCACACAAACACTTTAGTCTCTCACGGATCTTTAACTGTAGTGCTTGAGAAGCCACAGGATAAGAATAGTGTTTATTACACTACATTATGTGTTAATCATTTCCACATGCAACTGCACACAACACTGAAAACCCACAAGCAGTGAAGAGATCTCTGCGCTTTATATCAGAATGCAGCACCCACCATTACTGCTGACAAAACTGCCCAATTCACAATATTTAGCGTAAATGCTACTTTTATTTTAAACAACAAACAGGAGATGAAACGTGGCCCGAGAAATGTAGAAGTCAGCAAGGTCAAGTGGATTGAGATGAGGATGCTGCAGTTTTTAATTTGGATCAGTGAAGTAACACATAGACAAAAAGAAAACGTGATGCTGGAAATATGAAACAAACACAGAGATTGCTCAAGAAATTCAGCCAGTTCGGCAGCATCTGTGGAGAGAGAATGAGAATTAGTGTTTCAGGTCAAGTGTGATTCTTCTTCAGAACACTGAAAAAGTCATACCAGTCAGTCAGACTCAGAATGTTAGCTCTCTGAAGAACAGTCATACCAAATGCAGACAGAGGTTCATGCATCGAAACAGGTCATTCAGTCTAACTATCCTCGCCGAGCAGATATGCTCATCATAACCCTCCTCCACCCGGACTTTATCCACGCCTGTCAGGATATCCTTCTGCTCCTTTCACCTTCATATATTTATCTGGTTTCCTTTAAATTCATCTTCTCACCTGCTTAACTGATTCTTGCGGTGGATGATTCTATGTTGTTATCTCTTGTAAGGGAAAGGCATTTCTCCAAAATTCCCGATTGGATTTCAGTAACGATGATGTTGATATTTTTGTCCTCTGGATTTGGACCCCCTATGAAACAGGAACTTTTTTCCCCCTACGTCTACCTCATCAAACACATTCATAGACATAAACCTCAATCAGGGGACTTCTCAAACTCTTCTGCAGAAACAAAGTGACTCCAACTGTTCAGCCTTTTACGAAACATATTACTTTCCTCTACGTGTTGGCATCATCCTTGTGAAGTTCATTATTTCTTATAATCTTATTTTTACCTTCTCCAGTTATCTATATGCTTTTGATAATGCAGATACTAGAATTACATGTGGTCTAACTAAGGTTCCGTACATGTTTATTGCACTAGAACTCCAGGTAATAAGTGTAGTCATAGCAAGGTTCAATCATAAGCAATTCCAAGTATTTGCAATAGTGAGGTTGCATTATAAAAATAAACACATAATACAGTTTGTAGTCAATTCATAGAATATTTACAGCACAGATGGCCATTATTCAGCCTGTTGAGCCTGTTCTGGTTCTGTGCGAAAGCAACTCAGCTGGGTTCACTTCACTGATATTTCTCCATAGCGCACAATTTTTTATTCTCTTCAGATAATTATCTGATTCTGTTTTTAAAGCCATGATTGAATCTTCATCTGTCAAGGCCTCAGACAGCATATTCCTTATCCTAACCACATGCAAATTAATTTTTCCTCATGTCATCTTTGATTCTTTTTCTCATTCACCTCAAATCAGTAACCTCTGGTTCTTGACTCTTAATATTTCACTCAGTTCAATCTGTCAAGCTACTTCATGATTTTGAGCATCTTTCCACCTTTGCTGAGTCTGGATGATTTTAGGATCTATGGTTTGTAATAATGACATGCATACAAAGCTCGAAAGGCATTTTGACTGTAACATTCGATAACAATTTGAAGTTTTATACCACTATGAGCATTTGCACAATTTTATATTTTACCGCTACATCTCTTTTAAATGTGAGTACTTTACACTGGTTGGATTCCTGCTGTTTTTTTACACCATTTAACTACATTAACCAAAACAACCCAAAGTAAATTCTTCCTGTGAAGCATGAAAACAAACTGCCTCTTAATCTACCAGATGTGTACGAGAGACTCAAGCTGTCACAAGCAGTGATAAAAACAGAGTTTAACAATACTTCAAAACAACTTGTTCTTTAATTTGTTCTCCACAAATATCTTGCACCCACTAACTACATTTTAATCACCATCTCATTTCCAAATACTAACATAAATAAACAACCCCTAGTGTGAGCTTGTGTGTCCGACTCTGGACAGAAGGATTCATGCTCCTTGCTGGGGGGGGGGGGGGGGGGGGGGGGGGAGAAAGGGAGGAAGATGGTCTAATAAGGGTCATCACGCTACTGCTTTCATCTTGTTATCTCCTTCCTTCAACGTTTCAATCACTGTCAGGGAATGAGTGTGCAGAGCTTGTTCTGAGGAAGTTGTGCTGCCCTCCATTTCTAATGACTTTTACAGTAGCTGTTTCCCTAGAAACACAAGCTCCCTGAAAAATCAGCTTTGCCGAGCTGCAAATTTAAATCAACATCATCTCATGATGTCTTTTGTGAAATACTGAACTGCCAAGCATCTAACACCAAGAGGTTCATGGCCAAGAGGCGGTTCTCCCAGTTTCCTGTGTACAACAAAGAAACCCCTTTCTCTTCAACATAAAAAAATCTCTTGGCAAATTTCAGAGCATCAGCACAGAAGAGAGTTTATTGGAAAATAAGGCTTTCTTCTTTTTGTTAATTTGCAGCATGTGTGCCAATTGGATATTCGTCGGAGGCAACAAGCTCTGTTCTAAATATGGGTCCGGCTTTGCAGCATGCTAAATGGACTTTTAGGGCTCTCATTTTTATATTCTGCAGCTGACATCATTGCTGAATTATCTTTAACATGCAATGAAAGAAACACCCACAGGTTTCTGTCAATTGGTGCCAATTAATAGCAACAACCACATCCGAACTGGGAAGGGAGATCATTGAGTTTTGGCCCACAGTGCAAAGCAGGTCAGCTACTCTTTCTTCAGATTCCCATTGCATTGGTAGTGATACATAACGGCCCACTGATCTGATATTTCCCATATAGCACTATCAGCCAATGGCTATAATGCCTCCAATGATTCCTCATTCATCTTAACGTCGAGTACTGAAGCAAAAGAAAACAGAAATTACTGGGGAAACTCAGCTGGCATGGTAGCATCTGTGGAGAGAAAACAGGGACTCAAAATGTTCAAAGATAAATGGGAACTGCAGATGCTGGAGAATCCAAGATAACAAAGTGTGCGGAGCTGGATGAACACAGCAGGCCGAGCAGCGTCTCAGGAGCACAAAAAAAGCTGATGTTTCGGGCCTAGACCTGAAGCTTTTGTGCTTCTGAGATGCTGCTTGGCCTGCTGTGTTCATCCAGCTCCACACTCAAAATGTTCAACCCGTTTTCTCGCCACAGACGCTGCCACACCTGCTGAACTTCTCCCACAATTTCTGTTTTTGTTGGTTTCAGATCTCCAGCATCCACAGTTCTTTGTTTAATTTTAGCATCGAGAACAGTCAGGTTAGGACAACACGGAGCAGATGCAGAAGTGTGCTCTGGGGGTTTATCTATCTTGACTCCAATCCGGGCAAGAGCCTGGAGCCATACTGACATTGCCCCAATGTGAAAGTTCACTAGCTTGATTCTGGTAAGGAAACATTGTCTTATGAGAAGAGGTTTAGTAGGTTGGGCTTGCAATTATTGAAGTTCAGATGAATGAAAGGGGACCTTATTGAAGCAGAAGATTATTATGGATCTTGACAAGATAGATGCAAATAGACAGTTTCCTCTTGTGAGAGCTTCTAGTACCAGAGGGCATAGTTTCAGAGTAAGGGGTCACCCATTTAAGACAAATATGAGGAGAAATCTTGACTCTCAGAGGGAAGTGAATTTATGCAATTCTTCACCACATTGAACTGTGGGTTTTTACGTAAATTCAAGGCTGATACAGGCAGGTTTCTTTAATCAGCAAGGAATCACAGGTTATGGGGAGAAAGCAGGAAAGTGGAGTTGAGGATTATTAGATCAGTCGCAATCTCATTACCCGGTCTGGCAGACTCCATGGGTTGAATGGCCTACTTCCCTTCCCACATCTTATGGGTTAAACTGATGCCGTTAGAACCATTAAAGCAGATGCGTTAATCAGCCACTTACTGGTTCAAGTGCACTGTTCTCACTAATTTCATTCAGGATCTATTTGGCAGAGGCCCATAGAAATACGTGACTTTATTTTAATTTCATAGACACTCAGCTTTGTGGTAGACTCATGAATTACAATAGAGTGCATGGTATTCTTAGCTATTTTTTGCTCTTCAGTCTTTGTGTGTGGAATAACCGGGGTTCAGTGAGATGGAAGAGGAAAAAAAACTTTACGTCTGGCTGCTGGGACTGAGGTCAAAGGAGCAATCATAATATTTGGAGGGAACTGCACGAATATTTGGAAGCAGTGTTTACAAGTGACATCTATTAACAAAGATTGGTGAGAAAAGTATTGGGATTTCTTAACAGAAGGTGGGGAAACACAGACAGAGGAAATCTTGTAATGACAGTTGAGCAAAACACTCAGGTGGCATGGAGTGAACTGATGGGCCATAATGGGTGTGAAGCTTTTTGCAGATGGATTGGAAAAGGTGTACTGAGAACGTCAGATAGCCTGGCTTATTTATTTGTGCCCTTCATACCAGCATCTAAGAATCCCTCCAGTGTGGAAGCACACAATGCGGCCCATCAAGTCCACACTGATCTTCCAAAGATCTCTTCTCCTAGACGCACTCTCCTACCCAGCATTTCCCATGGCTATTGCACCTAGCATGCACATTTCTGGACACAATGGGTAACTCAGCATGGCCAATCCACCTAACCTGCACATCTTTGGACAGTTGGAGGAAACCACAGCAGCCGGAAGAAACCCACGCAGACATGGGGAGAATGAGCAAAGTCCACACAGTCGCCCAAAGCTGGAATCGAACCTGGATCCCTGGCGCTGTAATTTAGCAGTGATCACCACTAAGCCACCAGGCTGCCCCAAATGCCTTCCATCTCCCTGAATGCTTACAGCCAAAGTAATTTTTAAATACCATAAGTAGTGTAATGATACAAGACTCTTTGGTAGCTAATTTGTAAACAGTAACCTACAAACCAAACAAAAAAAGATTCAAAGGAACAATCACCTCATGACAGTTTCTGACAGGTAGAGGGACATAGATAGAGGAAGAAATGCAATGACCGTAAAAGCCAAGCCAAATAAGGAACATTTATCCAAATACTTTAAAAACCAGTTAGTGCTTCACAAAATTAACTTGCTAAAGTAAACTACACTGACTGCTGTGACAGTGTGCCTCCAAGTATAGATCATAACTCAATACCATTAACAGGGAAAGCAGGTTCACAGATAACAAATAGAAAAAAAAGTGAACTCATTGTAAAATAAAATGGGTTGCGAGGAGCACAATGTTATATCAAACTCATTTAGATTTTAACACAGGGTCCAACAGGGACTTTTCACCAGCATTAAATCCTTGTAAATTTCTACCACGTTATTTTCTAGTCTATGCAAGGGACGGAGCTTGAAGGATTTAAATTCCGGAGATAAAATATTGGTAGCACTGTAATCTAAGTATATGGTACTGCAAAGTTCAATTGCTGCATTTCAACCAACTTCAACCAAATAAACTTTGATTAATTATCCTTGATTAAAACCCTCAAGATAATAAGATTAACATTTCCATAAATCTTTCAGCATAATTGGTTCTTTCATAGCTCTGAATGATTTTCTGTGGTTAAGTGCAGTTTTACTGTTAGCACAGCATCTTTTCAACATTTTCTAGTCAAAATAGCCAAGTCACAATTATCCCCTTAATTGTCCAAAGTAATCACAGAAAATCGCAAAAATAGATCAGTTATACAGGTTACCTTTAAATTGCATTTACCTCCAATTACTGTTCAGGCCATCATCCTTTAACTGTTATTTTTGAAACACCTATCACTGGAACTTTTTTCTTTCTTTTCCACCTCACCCTAGTGGTGCAGTTATGGAAACCCAGTGTGATCCCCTTACTTGATAAAAAATTAAAGAGTTAAACTAGAGAACATTCCATAACTTATAGAACATAGAACATTACAGCACAGTACAGGCCCTTCGGCCCTCGAGGTTGTGCCGATCTGTCATACCAATCGGAAGCCCATCTAACCTACACTATTCCATGTACGTCCATATGCTTGTCCAATGATGACTTAAATGTACCTAAAGTTGACGAATCTACTACCGTTGCAGGCAAAGCGATCCATTCCCTTACTACTTTGAGCAAAGAGACTACCTCTGACATCTGTCCTATATCTTTCACCCCTCAATTTAAAGCTATGCCCCCTCGTGTGATGGCCTAGTACTGTTATTGCTGAACTGTTAATTCAGAGGCCTAGGTTGTGTCCTGGGGACCTGCACTGGAATCATGACAGACAGTGAAATTTGAATTCAATTAAAATCTGGAATTAGGAGTTTAATAATGCCTATAAATCCATTGTCATTTGTCAGAAAAAACCCATCTGGTTCACAAATGCCTTTTAGGTAAGGAAACTGGTCTGGTTGACATGTGACTCTAGATCCACAGCAATGTGGTTGACTCTCAATTTCCTTCAAGTGGGATGGGCAATAAATGCCAGCCTAAACAGCCATGCCCTCACCCTGTAAATTAATTTTAAAAACTGTTGAGCTGCACAATTATATTGGTGACGAATCAGGATGCAGTGCGTTCCAATCAGTGTGCTTTGGAGAGAGTACAGAAAAGGTTTACAGAAAAGGAGTACAGCAAAAGGTTTGCTGCCTGGTATGGAGGACCTTAGCTGTGAAAAAAGTTCAGATAGACTGCGAACTGGAACACAGGAGGTTGAGGGGGGCGACCTGATAGAAGTTTACAAAGATTGTGAATGGCACAGATAGAGTGCAAAGTATGAGGCTTTTTCATAGGGCGGACAGGTCAATTCACAGGGGACACAGGTTCAAAGTATGTGCGGGGGCTGAGAGTGTTTAAAAGAGGTGTGCGAGGTAAGTTTTTTCACACAAAGGGTGATGAGTGCCTGGAATGCATTGTCAGGGAGCTAGTAGAAGCATGCACAATAGCAGCATTTAAGAAGCACCTGGACGAATACATAAATAGGAAGGGGACAGAGGGAAAGAGAACTGAAAAGTAAAGACAATTTTAGTACGGAAGGGCAAAGTGTCAGTGCAGGCTTGAAGGGCTGAACGGCCGGTTCCTGTGCTGTACTGTTCTATCTTTTTAACCAACTTTGCAATTAAAAATGAGAAGGTGTTTTAAAACATTTGCATAAATGAACTTTTGAAAAAAAAGTCAATTTGGGCATTACTGACTAGGCTAGCAGTGATTGCCCATCGCTGACTGTCCTTAAGGTGGTGGCAAGCTGCCTTCTTGAATCACTGCAGTTTGTTATGGCATAGGTATATCCACAGTGCTGTTAGAGATGGCATTCCAGGAATTTTATCCAACTGTAGTAAAGGAATAGCGATATTAGTTCTAGGTCAGGCTGATGCGAGGCCTAGAGACGACCTTACAGTTGTAGTGTTCCCACATATCTGCACGGGTCATGGGTTTGGAAAGTGTCGTTTGAGTACCTTTGGTGAGTTGCTGCAGGGTCCACGTGTAGACGGTGTCTCAGTGGTAGAATGAGTGAATGGCTCTGATGATGGGCTGCTAATGTCATGGCTGCTTTTTTCAGATGGCATTGAGCTTCTTAAGTGTTGTTGGAGCAACAATTATGCAGGTAAATGAGAAGCACTCCATTATATTCCTGACTTGTGTCTTGTAAATAGTCGACAGGCCACAGGGAGGTGAATTACTTCGCAGAGAATTCTTGACGTCTGGTGTGCTGCTGTAATCACACTATTTATAGGAGTGGCCCAATTCAGATTCTGGACAATAGTAACTCCAAGGGTGTGGATTGTGGGGATTCAGCAACGGTAATGGCACTGAATGTCATGGAGTGATTTTTGGAGTCACGTCGTTGGAGTTGGTTATTGCCTGGAACTTAGTTTAACTGTGTTAACGTTTCAGGTTCGGTGATCCTGAGTTCTGAGGAAGGGTCACCTGACCCGAAACGTTAACTGTTTTTTCACTTTTGCAGATGCTGCCAGACCTGCTGAGCTTTTCCAGCAACTTTGTTTTTGTTCCTGATTTACAGCATCTGCAGTTCTTTTTGGTTTTTACTTGGTTTAATTGTAATGTTCTGAAAGATAATAATTTGGTTAAAGCTGGAGGTCTTCAGGATTCCCAAAATAAGATGCTCATCTTTCACACTCCAAACACAAGACTGAATCCTGTTTTTTATACGGCCGACATTGTACACAGAGTAGCATCATGATAGAGATTAATCTTTTTACATTTTTGGTCAGGAAAAGATTCAGAGTCAATCAACCTCATTCGTGCATTGTTTCTTTAGTTTATTTCCCAAAACTCAAATGGTTGAGAAGAGCCTGGCTGGCTTCTTGAAATCCATTAAGATTTCTTATTCCACCTGCCGTGCCAGTAATCTGCTGGTGAATTTCTCGTGAATAGAACATAGAAGATTACAGCGCAGTACAGACCCTTCGGCCCTTGATGCTGCGCCGACCTGTGAAACCAATCTGAAGCCCATCTAACCTACACTATTCCGTTATCATCCATATGTTTATCCAACGACCATTTAAATACCCTTAAAGTTGTCGAGTCTACTACCGCTGCAGGCAGGGCATTCCATGCCCTTACTATTCTCTGAGTAAAGAAAATAGAACCGAATATTCTTTTTCATTTCTTACTGTCTTGTTGTTCATAATTTGTAAAGATAATTCCTTGTTTTTCTCTAAATGGAAGCAGAAACAAATGGGGTCAAACTTTTCCAAACCTTTCAAAAGTTCAAACACTTCTATGGTATCTTCCCTCAGTCATTTCCTTTCAAGTAATAAGTGACACCAGGAAACAATGCACTCTCTCAGTTGTACTCACATGCAGCGATACAGAAGGCTGCTCATAACAGCATACTGGAAAAAAAAAAGGAAATGCACTACAATGAGATGAACAGAACAGAACTTGCTTGAAAAAAAAGTTGACACTACTAAGTCAGTCTCTTTCTTGTACATCGATCCTTCAAGTTTAGATAGCAACAAGTAACCTTTCTTCGTATTCCTCCATTGCCATTTTAAATGCCTTGACTTGATCACGTCGCCTGACTTCTTAGCTCAAGGGAAGCAAGCCAGGTTTATGCCATCTGTGTTCATAATCCAGTCTCACCATCATTTATCTATAAGTTGCGATAGTGAATGTGCACAAGCTATTTTAAACACAGGAGACATCAAAATCATTGCTGATTTTATCCCCCCTGATACGCACATGCGTTGTTGCTGCAGGAACCATCGATGGTTATCAAATGTGGAAACATTGGAATGATTTAAATCATTACTTCAAGCAGAGAGATTGATGCTAATAGTAGAAAGTCAACTGAGGCAAGCTAATTTGGCATGGATCAGTAATTCAACCTGAAACCAAGGCAGTATTTCTTGCTGAACTTGAAAAAAGTATCCACAAGGGTCAAGGAAATCCTGTTGTATGAGTTTCATCCATTTTCAACATCAATTTGTTTCTGTGTTGCCAGCTAAAGAGGTCTCTGTCATTCATATAGAGTAAAACCCACTGATTATCTTCTTTGTTTTATTGGGGGGGGGGGGGGGGGTAGGGAGAGCGCGAGAGCGAGCGCGCGAGAGAGAGAGCACGCGCGGGAGAGAGAGCACGAGCGAGAGAGAGAGCACGAGCGAGAGAGAGAGCACGAGCGAGAGAGAGAGCACGAGCGAGAGAGAGAGCACGAGCGAGAGAGAGAGCACGAGCGAGAGAGAGAGCACGAGCGAGAGAGAGAGCACGAGCGAGAGAGAGAGCACGAGCGAGGAATCAAGATGAAAAAGAAAATATTATAAACAAACTTGAAGAAATTAAACTGAAAATATATGGAAATTTTCTGAAAGGAAAATCTTTGCCAATTTCACAAAAATATAACTAGCTGTTTTCAGAGCCAGACAGGTTGTTCAATAGTAATACCGATGGAATACATTGTTAGAATTCTATTTACATCTCAATCAGCTAGACATGATGATCTTGGCAGTTTCACAGGAAGATCAGAGATTAATAAATGCAGCTTTACATCAAATCCAATGATTTCACAGAAGCCACAGAACTGTTACAGCACAGAAAAATGTTTGATTCTACTTTCTAGCAGTGTAGTCTGTGGAAACCACTGACAACAATTTCTAAATTTCCACATTTAATCACATACATATGGACCTTTAAGTCACTATCAGTTTCACAGCTCTCACAAAGATAGATACTTGTGGTTTTGGAGGTAATATATTAGCACAGATTGAGAAGAAGTAGTTAACACTTGCACAGAAGACAAAGTTTGGATTCATGGGACCTTTTTCAGGTTGGATAAAACATAACTAGTGCAGCGCCACAAGGATCAGTCACAGGCAATCTTCTTGCAAAGTTGCACTCCAAGGTTGTCCTCATGGCCACTGGCATCAGCACACTGATTGTGGCACTGATAACTGAATGCAGAAATTGCTGCTGTGCATGGGCCTGAGGCCAGCACAGCTGGAACGAAAATTAAAGAGAATGCTGGCCCTACAGCCTCAATAATTTACCATCTACAGTAACAACTTGGAGGAGGTCGCAGGCTGCAATGTATCCAAATCTGCTGATGATACAAATAAAAAATACAGGTGTGGAAGGCATGTTATGATGAGGGTATAATGAATCTGTGAACGGATATACTTGGGTTGAGTTAGTAGGGGAAAAAGTCTTGGTTGATGGAGCTTAGTGGAGGAAAATATCATATCATATACCTGGGTAGGAACAATCAAGAGGCAAGCTATTAGTTAAATGGAAATACACTGCAAAAAAAGTGCAATGTAGATTTCTATGGAAGGGTCCTGACCTGAAACATCAGCTTTCCTGCTCTTCTGATGCTGCCTGGCCTGCTGCGTTCCTCCAGCTCTACACTGTTATCTCAGACTCCAGCATCAGCAGTTCTTACTATCTCTGCAATGTAGATGCATCTGGTGTTCTCGTGCATTAAACACAAAGAAATGTTAATATGCAGGCTCAGGAAGTAATTAAGTCAACAAATAGAATTTTGGCTTTTATTGCTGGGGGAGTCAGAGTTTAAAAATAGGCTGGTCATTTTACAACAGTTCTGGTGGGGTACTATGTACAGTTTTGGTCCATGTATTTACAAAAATGTTTTACTGGCTTTGAAGGTCGTTCAAATGAGATTGATTTCGCTGACTTCTGGAGTGAACAGGTTGACTAAATCAAGAATAGTTAGATAGGCCAGACCTCTATTCATTAGAAGTTAGAAGAATGAGAGGTGATCTTACTGAAACATACAAGACTCAAAAGAAACTTGACAGGATAGATTTTCAGAAGACATTTTCATTTGTGGGAGAATCTCAAACTAGGAGACATCATTGTAGAATAATGGAACACTCATTTTAAACAGTGATGTGCAGGAATTTCTTCTCTCAATGTCTGGAATTCTATACAGAAAATTGTGGTGGTTAGATGCTCCAACTATTTAAAGAAGAAGAAGGAGATCCATTTTGGACTTAGCAGGGAATTGAGGGCTATGAGGACATAGAAGAGACAAAGATGAACTGAGGCCTGGGACAGATCAGTTATGATCTTGTTGAATGGTAGGGCAGGCTTAAGGAGCCAAAGGGCCGACTCCTGCTCCTCTTCCTTATGACTATTCTGCTATTATTATGATTGCAATATCTGCTTTATTCTGTGCTTTTTAACTATTTTCTCCAATTGTAACTTAAGTTTCAGTTGCTTGGGCCTGAATCATATAATCTCTCCCTGTCACTTCACAGAAAGGACTGGTAGGCTACTTTATGACAACATACTTGATATGGAATCACAACTGCCAGCTCAATTAGCGTTTATACAGGGACCTGTCAGACTCACCGAGATGGTTATCAGAAGAGAGCTAGTGGACAGGCTTCACACAGCAACTGAAGGCCGAAGCATTTTTGCAGGTTTTTGAAAATTTGGAGGAACGAGGGGTGGGGGGGTAGCTTTTGATGAAAACTTAGAGGTAGAGGGATATGGTGATTAAAATAATGACGAGGAAGGGAAATCCAAGGAAAGTCAGTACCAAAACAGCAAAGCCCGTGTGTAAGAATATAGAATGTCAATGGAATGGGTGGAAAGCCTCAGGAAGAGCTAATTTCAATCAGAAACTGCTGAGTCTATACAGCTGGCTCAGATTACAGAATAAAAACAATCTACTACTTTTAGCAATGTTGAAATCCTCATAAATGGATGGCAAAAATGCACAAAACAACTGAACGCAAACATCAAAATAGCAAGTATGGTATCATGAAATCTTGGATCCGGACTGTGTTTACCTTGCTTGCGTTTCAAAATAACAAACAAGGATTTTTGGTAACATGTGCTGTGATTTTTTTTCCCTTTTCAAAGTACATATGGTATGCTGCTTTGGCTAGACTATTGTTTGCAGACACTTCACAAGAATCTGACCTCATTAAACTACTGCTACAAAAATAACCATACGTGAGTATCTGGACCTTTGTTACATTCTTTGTGAACTTGCTAGGAAAAGCAATAGTTCACCGAAGGGGGCTCCTTTGCTTCCCCCTGAAATCTTAATAGATGAAGGCACTTACATTTTGACAAGACAGCTACACCAATGCTGGTCCAAAGACAGATTGACAGAGGATCAGAAATTCCACAAAATAAAAAGCACAGAGGTCAGATCGGTACAAATAGTTGATAAAGGAGGCACGCCAAATCAAGTCTACTAATGCTACACATTATAAATTACTGGAATAAAAAATTTCAGGCCTTTAAAAATTAACCACAGATATGGGTCTTGTCAATGGCAAGACTAGTATTTATCAGCGATCTTTACTGCAAACGTTCCAACTTGCTATTTTCACATACCAAATAGATGACTTTTCAAATTATGAAGTTCCTCCTAATTTTGTATGCTGTTAATGACAGAAGGGAGCACTAATGCTGGTATTTGAGAAAAACCTTAAATGTCAAACCAGAATTGTAATTGATGTATTTAGCACTCGTGACAATTGGAGTCCACGCTAGAAATCAAACAGATTTACACTGAAATCAAAGCAGGCCAGTCTGCCATTTCGGATGTGAAGTTAACGATCCCGTGTCAGCAGGGAGCAGCCTGCCCCACCAAACTTCTCTCCACCTATCTGGAGGGATAATGGGAACTGCAGATGCTGGAGAATCAGAGATAACAAAGTGTGGAGCTGGATGAACACAGCAGACCAAGCAGCATCTTAGGAGCACAAAAGCTGACGTTTTGGGCTTAGGCCCTTCATCAGAAAAGGGGGATTGGGAGAGGGTTCTGAAATAAACATGGAGAGAGGGGGAGGTGGATTGAAGGTGGTTATGAGAGAGTTGTAGTGGGGAAAAAGATCCCCTGGGAGGTGTCCCACAACTCATCCCTCACACCCTATCCCCGCAATAACCGCGAAAAGAGAATCCCCCTTATCCTCACATACCACCCCACCAACCTCCGGATACAACGTATCATCCTCTGACACTTCCGCCATCTACAATCCGGCCCCACCACCAAAGACCTTTTTCCATCCCCACCCTTGTCTGCTTTCTGGAGAGACTACTCTCTGTGACTCCCTTGTCCGCTCCACACTCCACTCTAACCCCACCACACCCGGCACCTTCCCCTGCAACCGCAGGAAGTGCTACACTTGCCCCCACACCTCCTCCCTCACCCCCAACCCAGGCCCCAAGATGACTTTCCATATTAAGCAGATGTTCACCTGCACATCTGCCAATGGGTATACTGTATCCGCTGCATCCGTTGTGGCTACCTCTACCTTTGGGAAACCAAGCGGGGACCGCTTTGCAGAACACCTACGCTCGGTTCGTACTAAACAACTGCACCTCCTAGGCGCGAACCATTTCAACTCCCCCCTCCCATTCTTTAGATGACATGACCATCACGGGCCTCCTGCAGTGCCACAGTGATCCCACCCAAAGGTTGCAGGAACAGCAACTCATATTCCGCTTGGGAACCCTGCAGCCCAATGGCATCAATGTGGACTTCACCAGCTTCAAAATCTCCCCTCCCCCCACTGCATCCCAAAACCAGTCCAGCTCGTCCCCGCCTCCCTAACCTGTTTTTCCTCTCACTTATCCCCTCTTCCCACCTCAAGCCGCACCTCCATTTCCTACCTACTGACCTCATCCCGCCCCTAGACCTGTCTGTCCTCCCTGGACTGACCTATCCCCTGCCTACCTCCCCACTATACTCACCTCTACAGGCTCCATCCCGCCCTTTTAACTTGCCTGTCTCTATCTTGTCTGCACCTATCTTCTCCTCTATCCACCTTTGATCCACCTCTCCCTTTCTCCCTATTTATTTCAGAACCCTCTTCCCCTCCCGCATTTCTGATGAAAGGTCTAGGCCCGCAACATCAGCGTTCCGGCTCCTAAGATGCTGCTTGGCCTGCTGTGTTCATCCAGCTCCACACTTAGTTATCTCCACCTATCTGGACTCCATTTTCTCCCACTTGGTCCAGGAGCACCCTACCTACGTCCGTGACACCACCCAAACCCTCCACAACTTCCAATTCCCCGGACCCCAACACCTCATTTTCACCATGGGCGTCCAGTCCCTATACACCTGCATTCCCCATGCAAGTGTATAGGGACTGGACCTAAAGGCCGTCCGCTTCTTCCTGTCCCGCAGGCCCGATCAGTCCCCCTCCACCAACACCCTCACCCGCCTAGCCAAACTCATCCTCACCCTCAACAACTTCTCTTTCGATTCCTCACACTTCCTACAGACAAAGGGGGTGGCCATGGGCCCAAGCTATGCCTGCCTCTTTGTAGGTTACGTGGAACAGTCCCTCTTCCACACCTACACTGGCCCCAAACCCCACCTGTTCTTCCGTTACATTGATGACTGTATCGGCACTGCCTCGTGCTCTCACGAGGAGCTCAAGTAGTTCATCCACTTCACCAACACCTTCCAACCCAACCTTCAGTTCACATGGACTATCTCTGATACCTCTCTCTCCTTCCTGGACCTCTGTCTCCATCTCTGGCAACCACTTAGAAACCGATATCATTTCAAGCCCACTGAATCCCACAGTTACCTAGAATACACCTCCTCCAACCCACCTTCCTGTAAAAATGCCAACCCCTATTCCCAATTTCTTCAACTCCGCCGGATCTGATCCCAGGATGAGGCATTCCACTCTTGTACATCTCAGATGTCCTTGTTTTTTCAAGGACTGCAACTTACCCCTGCAGTGGTCGAGAACACCCTCAACCGTGTCTCGCACATTTCCTGCAACCCACCCCTCACACACCCTCCCTACAATAAAACCAAAACAGAATCCCCCTCGTCCTCACGTACCACCCCACTAACTTCCGGATCCAGCACATCACCCTCCGACACTTCCACCATTTACAATCCGACCCCACTACCCAAGACATTTTTCCCTCCCCACCCCTGTCTGCTTTCTGGAGGGACCACTCTCTCCATGACTCCCTTGTCCGCTCCACACTCCCCTCCAGCCCCACCACTCCCAGAACTTTTCCCTGCAAATGCAGGAAGTACTACACCTGCCCCCATACCACCTCCCTCATCCCCATACCAGGCCCCAAAAAGACATTCCACATCAAACAGATGTTCACCTGCACACCTGCCAATGTGATATACTGCATCCGCTGCTCCGGTTGTGGCCTCCTCTACATCGGGGAAACCACGCGGAGGCTTGGGGACTGTTTTGCAGAACACCTGTGCTCAGTTCGCACTAAACAACAGCACCTCCTAGGTGCGAACCATTTCAAATACGCCTCCCATTCTGCAGACGACACGTCCATCCTGGGCCTCCTCTAGTGCCACAATGATGTTACCTGAAGGTTACAGGAACAGCAACTCATATTCCGCTTGGGAACCCTGTAGCCCAATGGCATCAATGTGGATTTCACAAGCTTCAAAATCCCACCTCCCCCTACCACATCCCAAAGCCAGCCCAGCTCGTCCCTGCCTCCCTAACCTGTCCTGCCTCCCACCTGTCCGCTCCTCCCCTCCTCAAGCCACAACCCCATTTCCTACCTACTAACCTCATCCCGCACCCCGCCCCCCCCCCACCAACCTGTCCGTCCTCTCCAGACCGACCTATCTCCTCCCTACCTCCCCACCTACACTCACCTTTACTGACTCCATCCCCGCCTCTTTCCTCTATCCGTCTTCTCTTCGCATCCCCCTCTATTTGTTTCAGAACTCCATTCCCCTCCCCCATTTCTGAAGAAGGGTCTGGCCTGAAACGTCAGCTTTTCTGCACCTATGATGCTGCTTGGCCTGCTGTGTTCATCCAGCTCTACACCTTGTTACCTCAGATTCTCCAGCATCTGCAGTTCCTACTTTCTCTCATGACAGCTAGCTGTGTGTAAATTAGCTGCTGCTTTTACTGTATTGCAAACGTGACAAAACCTTTAAGATACTTTCTTGGCCATAAAGTGCTTGGAACACCCTGAGGGAATGAAAAGTGCCACAGAAGCAAGAAGCATTGTTTCTTCCAGGCCGATTTTGCAATTTGATATGGTCATGGCAGATCTGTAGCTTAACTCCATTTACCCACAGCTGATCCATGTACTGCAACATCCATACAGAACAAACATTGGCCCAAGTCTTGAAAATTTATACTAGCCTAGAATCCAGAGTCTTTGGGTACAATGAATTCCATATTTCATTGGATGTTGCTTTGATTTTAAGATGAAGTGCTGGCTGCCAAGAGCTGCTTGATTGGTATTCCACTCATCACATTCGGCATTTACTGCCTTCACTACTGACAAACAAAAATGATCTTGTGTATCATCTACAAGATGCACTTCAGTCATTCACCAAGGATCCTACCACAGGGCCATCCAAAACCTGCAATCTCTACCACCTGGAAGGACAAGGGCTGCCTTGTAGCTCCACCATCTACAAGTTTCTCTCCAAAGCCACATGTCAAGCTGACTTTGAACTGCACCGTGGTTCATTCACTGTTGCTGGGTCAAAAATCTTCCAACTCTTTCTTAACAGAGCATTGGTGTCCCGTACTGCCAAGAATTGCTGTGGTTTAAGAGGTCAACTCACTAGAACCTTCTCCAGCACTATCAGGGATACACCTATAGAGACTAGAGGGTCAGCAATGTCCGCGTGCCACAGACTATGGAAAACAAAAAAGGGAGATGTTAACTTTATTTCGGACTGCTTGACATCTTCAGTATTTCCAGCACTTTTCTGGATGGGATGGTTTCTACTGTAACTACTCAATTCAGCATTTTAAACATTTTAATTTTTCACATCTCAATCATCTAAGTTTAAAGCATATATGCCAAATTAATGCAACTTGTCATTAGAATTCAGAACTTCAACCTGTTGGAGATGACTTACATTGGCAATATCATGCTGCCACTTGCTTCTCACACCTGAATGCATTCTCTGGATTTGGGGACTGTCTTCTGGCAAGTTATGTTTTATTAAGCAGTTTCAATTGTGCATCAACTAAATGTCTTTTTACCACGTTGGTGGATTAGCAACTAGGAAAATATATAAGCCAAGATTTATGTTCTCAGTTTATACAGCATAAACATACTAGTCATACAGTCTGATCTGAAAGGTGCGTACACAGGAGGCCATTTATGAGCTTAACTGGGTAGCAGAATTACCTAAACAAGACAATAATAGCGAGAGAGCGAGAGCGATACACAATTCTGAACAATATGCAATGAGACTTTCTTTTGTGCAGTGAATTGTAATGACTTGGAGTACACCACCTGAAAGAATGCAGGAAAGCAGTTTCAGTAATAAAATTCAAAATAAAATAGTCTAAATGTAAAAGGAGGGGAGGAGGTAGGGTTATAAAAGGGCAGTGGATAGGGAATGGGACTAAGTTGCTTCAGAGAGGCAACACCCACGATGGGAAAATGGATCTCATCTGTGCTGTACTGATCAATGATATAACTGTTCAAAACATTTCTCCCCCCACAGGCGGCATGCAGACAGCAGTTTGAACAAGTTGGTAAAGCCAAGTATCTTACTCTGCCTCAACTTTCATTTTGGCATGGTGAATGTTGGCTATGTATAGGTCATATTTACTGTATTAGTCATGTATCCATATCTGCACCAGATAACACAACGTTATACAGTCAGTATTTAAAACTAGACTACACTATCTGAGACTTCAATAAGACTGCAAGCTTTTACTTCCAAAAGATAGTCTAATTTGTTGACTTAAATTCAGAGCAAGTAGTACGGATTCAGAAACTCTTGTGGGTGTTTTTTTTTGAGTGAAGCGTTTACAGACCAAATCGTAGCATTTAGTAAAGGCAGCAGGTATGATGTTTAAACTGAAGTTGCTTGCTGAAGTGTTAAGCCAACAGATGTATTTTCACCTATTTAATCCCAGATGTCTGTCAGCACTTCAAAGGAGGCTAGCCCCTTTCTCAAGGCTCACGAGAAACTGATTCCAGAAAGAACTGGAGTTCAGTGTCACAATGCCAAGATGTGGAAATCATTCGACTACCAAGTTCAAGGGATAAACAAATATTTCTTCATAGGGCAGGTGCAGAGGGTCAGACACAGGAGTCAGCAAATCAGGCTCCTAGTCTTACTCTGTCAGCCTTGCTTCAAATGGTAGTACAATCATCTCTGAGTCAGAAAGTCATAGCTTCTCCAGAACGTGAGCCCATGACCTGAGTCCAAACAGGCACGGTTTAGGTGGATTGGTCATGCTAAATTGCCCACGGTGTCCAGGGATGTGCAGGTTAGGTGGGTTAACCATGGGAAATGCGGGTTACAGGGTGTGTCCCGATGGGATGATCCTCAGGGAAATCGGTGTGGACTCAATGGACCAACTGGTCTGCTTCCACACCGTAGAGATTTTACAATTTCATCAGTAAAGCATCAATGTATTATTCCTCTTTTGCTTTGAAATACTCTCTCTAGGGGATCACTTTGCTCTGAGGATGTGCCCTGTCTAGATTCTCTGCTTTTCCTAATTACTGTTGGAGAAAGGGACAAGCTGTGAACAGTTTTTGTTTTGTGCTCATTAGGACAATTTACAGGAACAATAGATTAAGGGGAAGTTATACGACACGAGAAGAGAATGCTGTTTGCTTGGAAAATGGGGTCTGATTAGTTCGGGAATCATCATGGAAAATGACTGATTAGCAATGATTGACAGTTAACTGCCATGCTTTACTTAAATTTTAAGATCAGGCAGGTCAATTCAAATTGGTCAGGGCATTGCTACGAGAAATGAAGCAGCGAATGGCGGTCAGCCACTGTTACGTTGAAACTGGCACAGTGCATGCAAGTGTTCTTTCTTTTTGCAAAGAACAGGGTTTTGGGCATTAATATATGTGCCTGCAAATGTGCAAAGCTGCAAGCCCGACTGACAAGCCTAAATTGGTTGTCAGCACAATTCTTCAAACACTCCGAACTATCCACAACCACGTGTTAATTTTCTGTGCAGCTCGTCTGTTCTAGAAACTACTTCCTCTGTTGGCTGAAAAGGTGCCAATTAATTTGAGATAGTCCCAATTAACAAGGCCCTACAGCATTAACATAAGTTATAACACTGCATACATCTCACTCAAAGAGACGATATGAATAAGAACAGAAGGTGCTGGGGAATTGGGGGGGGGGAGGTGGCACGCTGGTTCAGTGGTTAGCACTGCAGCCTCACAGCGCCAGAGACACGGGTTTGATTCCAGCCTCAGGTGACTGTGTGTGGAGTTTGCACATTCTCCCTGTGTCTGCGTGGGTTTCCTCTGGGTGCTCTGGTTTCCTCCCACAGTCCAAAGATGTGCAGGCTAGATGGATTGGCCATGCTAAATCGTCCGAGGGTGTTCAGGGATGTATAGATTAGGTGGGTTATGGGGGATAAGTCTGGGTGGGATGCTGTGAGGGTCAGCTTGGACTTGTTGGGCCGAAGGTCCGGTCTCTACAGTTTAGGGATTCTATGAAACCAACAGGTCTGGTAGCAACTGTGCAGAAAGAAATACAACTAACATTTCAAGCCCAAACTGACTTCTTCAGAACTGGCTATATAAATGATTGGCTTGAGAAATGGAAACAAACACTAGTACAACTGGAGACATTTTTCTGTGGTTGCAACTAACATGTATTGCCATGATTGAATGAATGGTGCTCTACTCTGAATTGTGTGTAATACTAAGGTACAATTTAAAAAAAAAGGCTAGGCGTCCAATTCTCCTGTCCAGGTATGCACCTAGCTGAAGGCCAACTAGCTCAGGCTGGGAGTAGAAATCACAATGGATGTTGAATAAGAGAGGAAAAAACAATTAAGAATTAAACAATGACAGCACAGATTTAAAGGTTTCATTGCAATTCCTCCTTTATGGCTTATTTTAAAGATGAAAATGTTTATGAAAGAAGAAATGTTCCATTTCAAAGAGAATTTCACTCTGAAATGTCAGCTAGCAAACAGAACAGAATTGCAGAAGATTTCAACTTTTACCAACATTCAACAAAATTCTCAAGACCACAGAAGGTCTTGAATGTATAACTCAAGCTGACATTCCTCTGCAGGAGTGCTTGATCATCACAGGTGCACCATTCAGATGAAACTTTAAAAGGGCACTCTGCTTGTCCTCTAAAATGTGTTTAAGACATTCCGTGGCACAATTTTGAAACAGAGCAAGGAAACTTTCTGTGCTCTGGCCAAAATTCATTCCTCAAAAGAACAGCACTAAACAGATTACCTAATCATTATCACATTGTTGTTTGTTGGGCATGCCGCATGCAGATTGACTGGTATGTTTCTACAATGCAGCAGTGCTGACATTTCAAAACTACCTCAGTGGCTGTGAAGCATTTTGAAATGTCCTTAAATCGTGAAAGCATTGAATAAATGCAAATTCTTCCTTCATCAAAATGAGCTTAACAGGAAGGTATCTAGACAATGACTAAAGGTGGAGTTTGAATCCATTGATAATCAAGAGGAGCTACTGCAGCCCTGAAAAAGGTTGCTGCCAGACTTGCTGTGTTCATCCATGGAGGGAAAGCAGAGACAGTCCAGTGACTCTTCTTTAGAACAGAATTTCTCAAGAAGAGTCACTGGAATTGAAACGTTAAGACTGTTTGCTCTCTTTGGATGCTGCCAGACCTGCTGAGTTTCTCCAGTTATTTTAGTTTTGGTTTCAGATCTTCAGCATCCACGGTTCTTTGTTTTATTTTACTGAAAAGGATGAAAATGCTTAACATTCAGCGTCCACAATAGTAAATAATACCAAAAAGACTGCCTAGTGGGAACTCAAACAGAACAGAGGTTTGTGAAGCTGATTGATCTGATTTAATGCCAAAGTCTTATTTTAACCCCCATAAATTGACCTTAAAAATATATTTTAAAAAAGGTCTAGTTGTTGAAAGTATTGTTTAAAAAAAACCCAACACGCAAATAATTTAGTGCAGCTTATGGATATTTAAAATTGTGGCTGCTTAAGAAATATATTTTGTCAGAATTCCAAAATAATACAGGCTCAAATTTCTAAACCCGCAATAAACTCTGAGTCAGATGCTTGCAGTTACGTATGAACATACTTATCCCTCGAACCTACAATCAACGAATATATAAGCATTCTGATGTCTGCAGAACACTTACCTGTACTTTTCAATTTGTTTTCAGTTAAATTCATACAAATAAACGCACATGAAATGAGGTGACACTCAAATATGGACCAAGGATTTTTCCCCGCCCCTCACTTTTTCCATTCTCTGTGAATGAAACAGCTAGTCTATTCTGTTAAGTACAAAGTCATACAAACTTCATTACAATTTTAGCTCAATACTGTTTTTTTTTTGGGGGGGGGGAGGGGGTATGGGTAGAAGGGAGGCCAGAAGAAGGAGAGAAAAAGTGAAAGTACAACACAAATATTGGTCAAAGAGAAAATGCTCTTCCTTGGCTAGATTTCAATGCATTTGGAATTTAAAGAGAGTTAAAGCATGTGATTCTGATGTTCTCTCAGAAAGGTACTGTTAATATTGGCAATGAAAATGTCTGTGATCATAACAATAAACACTTCCAACTGAACCAGTCACAAGACCAAGTCCCACTCAAGATGGGAACACAAAATCTAGACTAATGATGAAGGAGTGTTGCACGGTCAGAGATGCTATTTTCAGAGCTCCTACGTACAATATTTGAAGATGAAAAGGAACGTTTAATTGAAATGTACAAGTGTTAGCCAAGACACCAAATCTTTAAAACTTAATAAATCGATCAATTATTCTATAGCTGATTTTGGAACAGTGTTCATACTGGCAGTTGCATTCGCTCAAATAGCAACAGTGACCGCAATTCAACTGGACAGTCAACTAAACAAAGAACCAATCAGACAGTTCATAAACTTACTCTAAGCTGAGCTAAGCCCATGGCACTTCATCACCAAGACCACCTCTGCAATATTGTTTATCCTCATCTGTCCCAACATACTTGGTGCTGAATCTCTATCCATATCTCTGCTGTTATACCATTGACGTTTTATTTATTGCAATGGTGACTTACAACTCAATTATTCCAATGTACTCCTGTTTGGGTCTTCTATTCTCCAATCTCACATCCAATTGTATAACATCTGTAAGATCACCTTTGCTCATAATTCTAACACCACGTAAACCAAAGGTTATTCAAATACAAGATAACAAAGTGTGAAGCTGGATGAACACAGCAGGCCAAGCAGCATCTCAGGATCACAAGAGCTGACGTTTCAGGCCCGAAACGCTTCACGTTTTGTCATCTTGGATTCTCCAGCATCTGCAGTTCCCATTATTTCTGTTATTCAAGTACACCCTAGTTATATACAAAGAACAATACTGCTTAGCCCTTTGGCCCGCTAAGACTGCGCTGCCCCATTATGCCATTCTAAACTAAAATTGTTTTGCCTCTACCTGGTCTGTGTTCCTGTATTGCCTAATATGTAATGTTTGGAATTATATTAAACTATAACCCACTAATTCCTACAAAGCAAATCGGATTTAAGTGACAATGTATTCCAACTGTTCTTTAATTCACATGGAAAATATTTTCTTCTATCCATACTATTTGTTGGTTTAATTGTTCCGTAACCATTTACGTAATGATTACAGGGGAGGAAGCTTCTGGACCTGTTTTAAGCTGTCTCGCTACACTGATTATAAATTCCTACACTGTCTCTAAATTTCTAAAAAAGCTTTCACCTTTAGTGCTTGATTTGAGAGTCCCCTGGTGTTCATTGACCTTTGTATGAAACTCCTGATTGACTTACATAAATTTCAACCTGCATCCTACTCATGCAATTCAATTAAAAGTAGTCTGAATTTACTTGCTCGGTGTCATTTATGATTAATAAGGTCACCTCACAGAAACCTGCAACTTATTTTTTAAGCAATTTTTTCTCCTGTAAGAGAAACCATAGAATGGGACATTTTCTGGATCAGAAGCTGCAATAGGGAGATCAGTCAAAACTAATTTGTTAAATATTCTGTATTTAAACATTATTTGAAAAGCACAAAAATTACAGTAGGCAGAGTTTACAGATGTACATTTTTACCAGAAAAGGCATCCTCCGTGTGATCTTAGCAGTGTCTGTCGCGAAGAACGATTGTAGAAATGTAGGCTTTAAAAGCAGTCACCCGGGAGTTGACCTTATTCATTGTAAATGGCACAGAGCAAGTAAATTCAGACTACTTCTAATTAAATTTCCAGAGAAGGATGCAGGTTAAAACTTTAAAGTCAATCAGGGGTTTCATATAAAGGTCAATGAATACCAAGGGACTATCAAATAGAGTACTGAAGGTGAAAGCTTGGGATTAATTTAGAAACAAGTGGATTTTGCCAGTGTAGGAATTTATGATCAGTGTACAGAAACAGCTTAAAACAAGTCCAAAAGCTTTTTCCCCGTATTGGCTTTGTGTAATGGCCATGGACTAACTACATTAACAAATAATGTAGTTAAAAAGGAAATATTTTCCACATGAATTAAAGAGTGATTGGAATACATTGTTATTTAAAACCAATTTGTTTAAAAGGTTATGGTTTAATGCAATTCGAGAAGTGTACACATAAAAACAAGATGTATTTTTGTGTGAAGTGAAATGTACTTTAAGATGGAGGCTGAATCAAAAGTAGCAAATGGGAAATTTTGGGGGATAAAGATGCAGAGATGTAAAAAAATGCAAATTAAAACATCTTTGAAGCTGAGGAGAGGGAGTAAATTCAAAGCTAGTCAGCAAAACGTTATTTCAATGAGGGAGAACGTTAATTCATGAAAGAGATTTTCCAAAAAGAGAAGGAAACAAAGTGGATTGAGTTATTCGAATAGAAACAAAACTCCTGAAAATATATTTTGGGATGGAGTATTAGAGATAATTTCGGGCATGGCTTGTGGGTAGTGTAGCATGCTTGGAGGGAATAGCTGACCTTGCACTCAGGATGGGAACCTTTCCCACAATGGAGTTTGAATCATGTCTGGGCCTAATGTAGACTCGTAAACAGACTGCACAAATACTCAAGAACATTCGTGGTACCAGGTGTCTATCACGTTAATAAAAACTGAACTCGGTGGACATAGTTTTCTTATTCCACTAATTTGTGCATGCTCATGTTTTTACTGAATCTAATCCAATCTTTGCACAAAAACAAAGTTGCGGGAAAAGCTCAGCAGGTCTGGCAGTATCTCTGGAGGAGAAAAGAGTTAACATTTCTGGTCCAGTGACCCTTACTCAGAACAATCTTTACTTGATGTGGGATATAGATTGGTAAAGAGGTCCCAATCTTGAACACTGATGTTTTACCAACCATGAGATTAGTTTCAATGCATGTTATCTACTGATGCCACAAAGCGAAGGCTTGAGCCCCACGACAACAAAATGTGAGGCTGGATGAACACAGCAGGCCCAGCAGCATCTCAGGAGCACAAAAGCTGACGTTTCGGGCCTAGACCCTTCATCAGAGAGGGGGATGGGGTGAGGGAACTGGAATAAATAGGGAGAGAGGGGGAGGCGGACCGAAGATGGAGAGTAAAGAAGATAGGTGGAGAGAGTATAGGTGGGGAGGAAGGGAGGGGATAGGTCAGTCCAGGGAAGACGGACAGGTCAAGGAGGTGCGGCTTGGGGTGGGAGGAAGGGATGGGTGAGAGGAAGAACAGGTTACGGAGGCAGAGACAGGTTGGACTGGTTTTGGGATGCAGTGGGTGGAGGGGAAGAGCTGGGCTGGTTGTGTGGTGCAGTGGGGGGAGGGGCCATGTTAGGTTTTGTTCGTATAATCTAGGCTGACTTTTCAGTAAAGTATTGTTGGAGTGCTGCATAGTTAACAGTATTGCCTTGTGGATGAGGTATTAACCCAACCTTCAAAGGGTTACACTGCACTATTCAAAATGAAGCGGCAGTATTCTGTACCATATTATCTCCCAAACAACATAAGCAAACAAACAAAGCTAATTCATCATTCATCTTAGTGCTCACTTTAGGAGCTTGCTCTGAACAAATTTGCTGTTATTTTTGCAAAAGGCACATCCATGACCTCATCTGAAAAGTAATTATATGTGAAATACCTTAGAAGAACCTAGGTACTGTAAGTGTGCAACGTTGTTTTTCTTTCATTTTAAACAGCTCGTTATGATGATTAACCATAAAATAATTGGAAAGATTCAGACATTTATACAAATTGTAAGGATACTCCTCACTGCTGCGAATGTCCACCACTAGTAGTTTTGGCTTCCCCGATTTTGTCTTTTTTGTGGGCATCTTGGAGCTTGTGGGTCCCGACAACTCACAAAGATCAATTAGATCTTCTGCAGAAATCCGTGGTGATACTTCAGTCTTCAGTTCATTTAATCGAATGGATTCACGAGACTAAGGAAAGACAGAGTTTCAAATTAGTAAGTAGACGGAGATATGCATCAACAACTACGTCCAATCAGTATAAACGGTGGGGTACGGGGTAGCGATGGCCCTTGTGATTGGTTAGTTGCATACAGACCTCAGGGAGAAGCTCCACATTTAAGTCCCACTTGCCACAAAAAGGTATCCAAACAGGTTGGTTAAAAATAACTTACTTTCTTCTATTCAACTTGCTCATGTATAGAGTATGCACAGTGATGGTTTTGTGCAAGGGCGAAGAGATGGCAGGAAATAATTACAAGATAATAAAATGTGAGGCTGGATGAACACAGCAGGCCAAGCAGCATCTCAGGAGCACAAAAGCTGACGTTTCGGGCCTAGACCCTTCATCAGAGAGGGGGATGGGGGGAGGGAACTGGAATAAATAGGGAGAGAGGGGGAGGCGGACCGAAGATGGAGAGTAAAGAAGATAGGTGGAGAAGGTGTGGGTGGGGAGGTAGGGAGGGGATAGGTCAGTCCAGGGAAGACGGACAGGTCAAGGAGGTGGGATGAGGTTAGTAGGTAGCTGGGGGTGCGGCTTGGGGTGGGAGGAAGGGATGGGTGAGAGGAAGAACCGGTTAGGTAGGCAGAGACAGGTTGGACTGGTTTTGGGATGCAGTGGGTGGGGGGGAAGAGCTGGGCTGGTTGTGTGGTGCAGTGGGGGGAGGGGATGAACTGGGCTGGTTTAGGGATGCAGTGGGGGAAGGGGAGATTTTGAAACTGGTGAAGTCCACATTGATACCATATGGCTGCAGGGTTCCCAGGCGGAATATGAGTTGCTGTTCCTGCAACCTTCGGGTGGCATCATTGTGGCAGTGCAGGAGGCCCATGATGGACATGTCATCAAGAGAATGGGAGGGGGAGTGGAAATGGTTTGCGACTGGGAGGTGCAGTTGTTTGTTGCGAACTGAGCGGAGGTGTTCTGCAAAGCGGTCCCCAAGCCTCCGCTTGGTTTCCCCAATGTAGAGGAAGCCACACCGGGTACAGCGGATGCAGTATACCACATTGGCAGATGTGCAGGTGAACCTCTGCTTAATGTGGAATGTCATCTTGGGGCCTGGGATGGGGGTGAGGGAGGAGGTGTGGGGACAAGTGTAGCATTTCCTGCGGTTGCAGGGGAAGGTGCCGGGTGTGGTGGGGTTGGAGGGCAGTGTTAGACGAACAAGGGAGTCACGGAGAGAGTGGTCCTCCCACCCACCCTCCTGCAAAAATTCCATCCCCTATTCCCAATTCCTCCGCCTCCGCCGCATCTGCTCCCAGGATAAGACATTCCACTCCCGCACATCCCAGATGTCCAAGTTCTTCAAGGACCGCAACTTCCCCCCCACGGTGATTGAGAACGCCCTTGACCGCGTCTCCCGCATTTCCCGCGACACATCCCTCACACCCCGCCCCCGCCACAACCGCCCCAAGAGGATCCCCCTCGTTCTCACACACCACCCTACCAACCTCCGGATACAACGCATTATCCTCCGACACTTCCGCCATTTACAATCCGACCCCACCACCCAAGACATTTTTCCATCCCCACCCCTGTCTGCTTTCCGGAGAGACCACTCTCTCCGTGACTCCCTTGTTCGCTCCACACTGCCCTCCAACCCCACCACACCCGGCACCTTCCCCTGCAACCGCAGGAAATGCTACACTTGTCCCCACACCTCCTCCCTCACCCCCATCCCAGGCCCCAAGATGACATTCCACATTAAGCAGAGGTTCACCTGCACATCTGCCAATGTGGTATACTGCATCCGCTGTACCCGGTGTGGCTTCCTCTACATTGGGGAAACCAAGCGGAGGCTTGGGGACCGCTTTGCAGAACACCTCCGCTCAGTTCGCAACAAACAACTGCACCTCCCAGTCGCAAACCATTTCCACTCCCCCTCCCATTCTCTTGATGACATGTCCATCATGGGCCTCCTGCACTGCCACAATGATGCCACCCGAAGGTTGCAGGAACAGCAACTCATATTCCGCCTGGGAACCCTGCAGCCATATGGTATCAATGTGGACTTCACCAGTTTCAAAATCTCCCCTTCCCCCACTGCATCCCTAAACCAGCCCAGTTCATCCCCTCCCCCCACTGCACCACACAACCAGCCCAGCTCTTCCCCCCCACCCACTGCATCCCAAAACCAGTCCAACCTGTCTCTGCCTACCTAACCGGTTCTTCCTCTCACCCATCCCTTCCTCCCACCCCAAGCCGCACCCCCAGCTACCTACTAACCTCATCCCACCTCCTTGACCTGTCCGTCTTCCCTGGACTGACCTATCCCCTCCCTACCTCCCCACCCACACCTTCTCCACCTATCTTCTTTACTCTCCATCTTCGGTCCGCCTCCCCCTCTCTCCCTATTTATTCCAGTTCCCTCCCCCCATCCCCCTCTCTGATGAAGGGTCTAGGCCCGAAACGTCAGCTTTTGTGCTCCTGAGATGCTGCTTGGCCTGCTGTGTTCATCCAGCCTCACATTTTATTATCTTGGAATCTCCAGCATCTGCAGTTCCCATTATCTCAGGAAATAATTACAGTAAGGCACAGTCCCCATTTTCATACTGCGGATTATGCCCCTACAGTTACTCATACTTAAAAACCAGGAAAATAGGAGAGGCAGGATTGATGTCAGCACTGAGGTTTCTCTGCATCACAGGCCGAGAAACAAAACATGCAAAACTGAAAGTTCTGCAGCCGTAACAGTGCAGAGTTACAACATGAAGGGTTTCCAAAGGAAATTTCAAAACACTGAACGTGGAATTTATAAAGGCTTTTGATTAGTGCATTACAACCTGGTTCAATTGATTTGTCGCTGCTTCAAGAATAAATAGAATCATAAAGGTCTACAGCACAGAAAAAGGCCCTTCCGCCCATCAAATCTACGGCAGCCAGAGACAACCACCTGGCTATTCTAATCCAGTTTTTCAGTACATGGCCCATAGTATTCTATACTTTGACACTGCAAGTGCACACTTCTTCAATGTTATGAGGGCTTCTGTCTCTACTAACCATATACGCAGCGAGTTCCAGATTTCCACAACATTCTGGGTGAAAAAGATTTTCAAATCTCTTGACTCTTACCCTAAGTTTATGCCTCCTCATCATTGATCCCTACACCAAAAGGAAATGCTGCTCCTTTGCCTACACTGTCGATGCCACTTGGAGTTTTATACATCTCAGGAAACATTTCCCCTTTGCACCCTCCCCAGCATAATCACACACCCGCAACCTTGGCGCCTCACATTATGTGATTTAAAATCTATTTACAGGATACAGCATCAGCAGGAGTTGAAGTGGGGAGAAAAAGGCACTCTGAATCTTACGATCAATCTTAAGGGGTGATACACATGGGCAGACAAGCCCAAAATATACTGATCACTACGTCTTTTCCCCAGGCTGGAGGAGTCCGAAACTAGACAGGATAGGTTTACAGTGAAAGGAGAAAGATTTTAAAAAAAAGACATAAGAAACAATTTTTTCATGCAGAGGACAGTGTGTGTAAGGAGTGAGCTGCCAGAGGAAGTGATGGAGGCTGGTACAATTACAACATTTAATAGGCACCTAGATAGGTAAATAAATAGTAAGGAATTGAGACCTCTGGGCCAATTTCTGGAACATGGGACTAGATTAATTTAGGATATCGGGTCAGCATGGACAAGTTGGACCAAAGGGTCTGTTTCCACACTGTACATCTCTATGACTTTGTGACATGAAAGAAAATCATACGACAGGGGATAATTGGACCAAGGCTTGCATATTTAATACTATTCAAACATTCTATTTAGTTTAAAACATATTTCATTAAAATACCAGTATCCACATCTCTAATGTAAAATTAGTTATTTAAATATGTTATTGTAATTACACTTTACTAGTAGTGATGTCAAAGTGGTTCCACTCAGCATATAGCAGAATTGTCACACTGTATTGTAGCAAATACAGCTTCTATTGACATACAAATTTAGAACAGAAAAGTCGAATGCAAATATCAGAAATGTGAACAGCCTGCACTTATGCCCTGCATGGTCTTTCATTTTTCCAATGACTTCTAGCTCCTCAGCCTTCTTGTGTCGTTTTGCTTTAACCAATCATTTGGTAATGCAGGGCCCTCATTCGCTGTCTCCCTTCTTGTCAGCAGTCAAATTCAATTGTACCCACTTAAATGATAATCAATGGGCCAAAATAAAATCAGCTACCTTGGAGAAGTTAATATAATTGGCAAAAATATCTACACCTAAGCCTTGAATCGAAAGAACAATCTTCTATGTCTCAGTCACAATATCAGCTTTATCCCTGCTGCAGCTTGTTCTGTGGTCTAATCTTGATTACTGATCACAGGTGTGAGGTGACTGTACTTTCATTCATTCATTCAGAACACAACACACACAAAAAGGGTACTGATCTTCCCAAGATTTCCATGCAATTCACAGAACTCAGTACAAATTCTTCAAAAGTGAAAGGTATTAATGCCAAGAAGATGTCGCTGATTTTTCCTTTTTAGTTCTCCGCTGGTGTTTCATGCTACTTTCACTGAGAGGTGAGTCATGTACAAGTGCAGCAAAGTACACCTAACCCTAACCCTAACCCTAACCCTAAGTGCTTTGCTGCACTTTGTATTTCCTTGCCAACCAGCTAAACTCTATGATTTGGACAAAGCAAAATTGTTTGTCCAAGCCACTGCATTGTGTTTTTTGCTTGCAACAGAACTTATTTTCCTCTTCTTTCTTCCCTTGTACACGCTATTATCCTCCTCCCTGATCTTTGCTTAAGTCACTCAGGTGGTCATTTTACGGTTAGGTCATTGGACTAATAACTCAGAGCCCCAGACTAATGTTCTGGGGACTGGAGCTCAGATCCCGCCACAAGATTTGGTGAAATTCTAATTCAATAAATAGCTAGCCTAATGAGGACCGCTGTTTATTGCTGTAAAAACCGTTTTGGTTCACCATTGCCCCTCAGGTAAGGAAACCTGCCACCACTACCTAGTCTGACCTTGAAACGATTCCAGACCCACAGCAATGTGGCTGACTTTTAACTGTCTTCTGGGCAATAAATGCTAACCAGGCAGCAACGCCCACATCCCATGAATAAATATGAAAAAGAAAATGTGACCAATGCTAATAGAGATTGGCTACAAAATCCCATGAATTTATTGCAATAAGAAATCATGGGTCCAGTTAATAGACAAATCTATTTCTCTGGTTTCCCACTCTCATTAAGGACAGAGCTCATTGTGGAGAAGTTGCAGGTTTATAAATGCCACCATTATTGTAAGGGCATATGCTGCTACTGTGCTCTTGGGCTGTTATCAGTATTACTTTCTATTAAACCCTGTCTACAATCTAAATATTCAAAATGACAGATTCAGTTTTATATTTTAAAGATACAATAATAAACCTTTTAAAATTGATTACTATTGACCATCTGCATGATACATACCGCAGCATATATTAAACAAAAAAAAAAAATCCCTTTTGCTTGTATTGAAACACTGGAACAGTGACCTTCCAGGAAGAGGAGGTGGCCATTCAGCCGACTGACCTTGCTTTGCCATTCAGTTAGGAGGCTGATTACAGCCATACTAAACAAAGAGCTTTAGCATGGGACAGGGATGATCCTCCGTGATCTGGGTGTCTGTAAGGTTATTGTTGTGATAAAAAGGGTTGAATCTTTCTTTCTGATACTGGTAATTAGACCACTTCAAAACAGCATAACTTGATGGCCTTTTGTGTAGTAAATGTTTATATGTTTCTGTTAAAAATCAATTGGTGCCTCTTGTGTGTAGTTTGTGACTGACTCCCACAGTGAATAAAAATGGTCCATGAAGCTAGGTCTCATTCTGGAATCTGTGTTCAAATAACTACCATGTTTCCAACATTATGATACCTCAAGAAACGGTTCAGTGATGATTAAAGCAGTTTGGTAGTCACAAAATGCTTTATAAATGCAAGGTTACTCTTTCTGAACATTACATATTCTTGCACTGGTACTGCTGATTACTGATGAGCAACTGAAACCAAATCACAAGTTAACCTAGACCATGAGACAAAAGAGCAGGAGTTGTCTATTTGGACCATTGTCTTCACCCCGTTCAACGAGATCATGGCTGATCTGATAATTTTCAGCTCTACATTCCTGCCTTTTCACCATAACCCTTGAATCACTAGTGATTAAAATCCCAAATCAGCCATAAATATTCCTGTCTCAACAGCCTATTTCTATTAAAAAAAACAGATTCAGCTACCCTCAGAGAAGAAATTCCTCCTCATCTCTAATATTATGCCCTCTGGTCCTAATGTCTCCTACAAGGTGAAACAGCCTCTCAGCACCTATGTTTCAATAAAGTTGCCTCTCACTCTTCTAAACTCTAAAGAGGACAGGCCCAACTCAGAATCCTCATGAAAACATCTCTGCACTTCTAGGATCAACCTAGTGAACCTTCCCTTGCCTCCAATGCCAGCATAACCTTCCTTGGATAACGGGTCCAAAATTATTCACGGTATTCTAAGTCTAACTAGTGTCCTGTAGTTTTAGCAAGATTTTCCCTATTTTCATTCCCTTTCTCTTTGGAATAAAGACCAACAGTCTATTCACATTCCCTACCTTCCCCAGACCCAGAGATCCCATCTCTCTCTATATATATTACTGGGGCCCCCCACCCCCCATTTCTGAACGAGGGCCTTGGCCTAAAACATCAACTTTCCTGCTCCTCTGAAGCTGCCTGGCTTGCTGCGTTCCTCCAGCTCCACATTGTGTTGTATCTGCTATCCCTATAAACTACATTTCCCCATTTGAGCCTGACAGTTAGGTTTTTGTGATTCATTATCAGGGGCTCCCAAATCCCTCTGTATTGCAGTGGTATTTTTCTATTTAAATGGTATCCAGCTCCTCTCTTTTTCCCGCCAAAGTGTATAACTTCACATTATATTTCATCTGCCATATTTTTAACCACTCACTTAACCTGTTGATATCCCTCTGCAGACTCTGTATCATTCTTACCACTTGTTTTTCGTGTCATTCTTGACAATAATATATTCAATTCCATCATCCAAATCCGGAAAATTATTGTAAATAATGATGGACCCAGCATTGATCCCGTGTTATGTGCTGCTTTCCTGAAAACGTCCCTTTAAATCCCAATCTCAATTTTATATTAGTTAGCCAAGTCTGTCTCCATGCTAATATGCTATCCTCAATGCCCATGAACTTTTTAACGTGATATTTTTGTTCAAAGATCTCTGACAGTTCATTTTTCTTATTCCACATTGGTTAAAAATTTAATGTTGAGAAATAAAGAGTTGACCAAGAGGAAACGGTTTTGTAAAGAACGCAACTTGCTTTCTCAGGCCTAAGCACTATACATCTCACAGATTAGATGATCTTATTCTTAGGCAGTCCTTTAAGATCAAGAATTACTTGTTTAACTCCATTTTGGTAGGGTCTGAAATGCATGATAAGTCCAACATATGATTGCATAGATAATTGCGCAAACAAGATAGCATCACAGATATATATGTGTATTAACAATTCAATTCATCATCTAGCATTTCCATGCTGGCGGTTGAGGGACATTGATCCAGCGCCAAACAGATAGTCAGCCGCCTGAATTACATCATATAGAACGAAGTAGAATTAAAACTCGTCTTAACATTAAGCACTAGGTTTTTAAAAGATAGAAAGACATGATCGTTTCCTCAGGCTCCCATAAAAGATAGAATTCAAGAAACAAACGTTTTCCATACTACGTTTGGTTAGCTCAGTTAGTTGGATGGCTGGCTTGCAGAGTGATGCCAACAGCGTAGGTTCAACTCCTGCACTGGCTGAGGTTATCAATGAAGGACCCTCCTCCCCAGCCTCTCCCCTCATCTGAGGTATGGTGACCCAAAGGTTAAACCACCACCAGTCATCTCTCTTTAATGAGAGAGCAGCCCAATGGCCTGATTAAACCAATTGACCGATTGATTGATTGATTGATTGATTTAGTTTATCTTTGTCGAGTCGGATCTCGTCCATCCCATGATTCATTCAAGGATTTATTGGAAAGGAAGTCACAGTGCTTCTAATTATACAAAAATGTTCTGTACGTAGTAAATGTTAAGGAGTTGATTGGGCCATTGGTTATTGTGTGCCTTACATTAAAAAGCCACAGAGACGCCCTGTTTCTGAAAAATCCTCAACTGCTGGGTTGAGTTGGGCTGGAGTTAAAGACAATACCCATCAGAAATGAAAAGAAAATCTATTTATACAAAATGCTACCTTTGAGATAAAGGCTCCTTTATTCTCATGTGAGCAACAAATTTTTATTTTCCCAACTGTTATGTCACCATAGGGGTCAAAAACTGCAATTTACTGCAAGCATTAAAATTAAATCCACATTACACAGAATACGAATGGAGTTCCAAGCTAAAATTTATTAATAAAAATCTTATTTTTTAAATACTATGTAAAAATGCAGTGAGAGACAGAAATGAGTGTTAAAGAATGGGAGCATGAGGAAACGATCATGTCAGGTCATTTGTTTTAAAAATAATTCATTAAGATTTTAAAAACAACATGCTGCACCTGTTGTGGCGCAGATTGAATGTCCCTTTTGTCGAATCAAGTGTTGCGAACGAACCAAAATTCCTAAAGACTTCTTGAAACCACAAGGATGCCCATTTAACAAGATAAATTGTGAGAAGTATCTGACACATGCTGGTGCTTTAACGAGACATTGGACAGCATGTGCACCAGGGAGGGCATCGCAGTTTCTTTGGTCCTAATTTGAAACACTTGTTAAGTGTTAAATGATATATAGCCTGGTTAATTCATTCTGGTACATTTAACAGCACAACACAGCAGTTAAAGGATGCTGTTTCCTACCCAGACACAAAATAAACACCAGTAAAATCTCCCCAAGTTTTGCTTCCAATCAAACTGTCAAGCATTTTAATCTTTCTCATGTACAAGCAGGTATGTGAATCAAATAAGTTCTCTACCTGTTGTGAAAATAGAGGACAAAACAACGCCACATCTGCTTAAAATGTGCTTTCAACCAGCCAACAATCAAACTGTAGATTACTTGCATGCCTGTGTACTAAAATAGATCAAAGCAACAATATATGAGACACAGAGCATCACTTTGAGCTGTAACCAGAGAACTGATGGAAAATATAACAGCCTCTGTCCGAGATGAGTATTCTGATTACAACATGGATGACATACTGAGACATAATCCTTTCTTTTAAAATTACATGCACCCTGACAACTTGATCATTATTATTTTCTGTGGCGATATCATCACAGCACATATTAAATATCCTTACAAAAATGCAGTGACCGCATTAATTAGAAACAAAGGTACTATGCATGGAATTTAATCCAGAACAGCCAAGCTTCAAAAGATTATAACAGTGATGTGGCATTTGTCTTCATGCCAAACTGGCTGAAATTGAAAGTGGTCATGGAATTATGCTTTATAATTACAGGAGGTCCAACACAGTGCTGCAGTTTATTTCAGTTTGGTTAGGTGACAAACTTTGCTTTGATTCAAGTATATCTTGATTGATACTAGGCTCACTCTCCCTCCTTCCCCCAAACCACCATGACCAAGTTAGTCAGAATCTCTCACTGCTCAGAAGATGAAAGCTTCTTTGTCTTCTGTAAAGTACACTTTATTCATAAAACTTTATAAAAGGTACATTTTAAAACATTTCAGCTTGAGTTATCACCAAGTTGCATGCCTCGGTACCTCAATACGATAGCATTTTATTAATCACCAAATACATTTCACAGATTACAGGAGGTGCAGAGGTAAACTACTTCCCTGTGTGATGTGCCACTCTTGAGTTGCCTCAATACATTTTCATTACGCGTGATGTTCACCATGTAAATTCCTTGCCAAACGTACAGCCTGGCGAGTTCTACGCTTTTCAAATATTCAAGGTACAACAGCTGAAAGGCCTTTGCCTATGACAAATCCCCATCGTGTCTCAAGCTTTTCTCTGCAATCAGCATGTAATCCTGGACCTTGGAATGTGCTAATCTGCCACACTCAGTCAAGGACAAGGCTGTGGCAGAAGACCAGCATGTTTCCAGAACAGGAGTGTCTTTCAGTGGTATGATAGTCCTCCAGCTGCTGTCGGTGTTTCTCTTACAGCACGTTCTAGGGTAGCCCTTAGAGCCTGCAGTCTGGAGCAGCTCAGGACAAACCCTGACAAAAAGGCTTTCTTCTGACCTTTTGTGCAAAGGCAAGTTTCATAAAGACATGAGCAAGAGCCAACAGTTCCAGTCACCTTGAGTGTTGAGCACGGAGGGGGATGAGCGACTGGCCATATAGGAAGGATCTGACGAGAAAGTCCTTCCTCATGGCCAGCCAAACTCTGTCTCGGTGCTTGTTTCTAAGTTATAGTGAAGAGGTACTCTGCTAAATGTCTTTGATAGTTTTCTTAGGACACCATTTGACAAGATCAGCCAGCCTTTTTGCTGCAGAATCTCCAGATGGACTTAGCCAAAACTTCTGCACAACACACAAACAAGGACTGGAGTGGCAGGGCAGCTATGTCTGGCTCCCGATTTCATTAGAAAGCTTGATAACAAAGCGTGGAGCTGGATGAACACAGCAGGCCAAGCAGCATCTCAGGAGCACTCTGATTTTCACCCACTGATTGAAACTGCATCACTGATATTTGTGTAGAGCAGCTGTATCTAATTGTACATTTCTTCCCCAATCCCCTCTATTATATAGGTATGGAATATTCTGTTAAAGGTCTTCTCCTGTCCAGGCTGATGGGGCACATGTTCCAACCTCTGTCCCGGAAAGATGACTATGTCAAGTACGAAGGGGTTTCTGGAGATCTCCTGATGGGTACACAGTGCTGTTCTATCTAGGTGAAACATCAGCTCCATATCAGACTTGATCGGATTGGTAAAGAACTTGATCAGGAGTTTGTAGCAGTGAGATAGGCCACCAATTTCTGTCCTCCCTTCCGGTCATGAAGGACATGCTACTAATCAGAAGCATATTCTTGTATACCTCTAGTGGGTCCCAGATGATCAAGTCCAACAAAACTGATACAACTCAGCCAGTGAGCCAAAGCATCCAGGAGTTTTAATCTTATTAAAGCATTCGAGAATCTTAATAAGTTCATCCAGAATTAATAGCTTGCCCAGACTCTCCCTCAATGTTGCTTAAACCCTTTGTGATCGAGGACATGATTGATTTTGTGCTGTCTGTGGACTTCATGCCATACAGTCCAGCATAATGAGACTTACTGATCTTGATGTCAAGTTGCAAAGACGTTTCTGAGCTATCTTCTTCCTTTATGCTGCTGATCACAACTCTCATGCGTACTTGGTTGAAACAGAAATGTGAACGTCCCTTTTCCTGCTCTTCGTAGTCATCTCTGGACTGCAAGATGTTCTTTGGAGGTCACCAAGAGAAAGAATGAGGTTTAATGGCTCCTCACCTCGGACATCTTCCTTAACAACAACCCCCATCAATGGCAGCCACAGTAGATCCTGCATGCTTTTCTGGATTCAGCACCCTTCTCCGTTGCTCTCTCACCTTCTGCTTTGAAGTCGACGAACCTCTTGGGTTTTTGCCCTGGTTTTATTTCCGACACTTTAGCTGGAAGTAAAGATAAACCCACAGTTCTCCAACCTTTGAAGGAAACCTGCTGAGTTCCTTGATAGTTTCGGAGGTCGGAAAACTCACATGCTGCTTTCATGACCTCTGTCACTCCTCTGGTCTAGCTGTAGGTGGCAGTCAGTAAGAGATAATAGTTAGCTAAGAACACTGGTTTGACGTTGGTGGAACTAATGATGAATGCACATGACACAAACAGGGCGTCTGTCCTGGAAATGGCCGGATCAGTCTGGTCTCGACCAGATGTAGCTATGCTGTACTCCATTTGCAGCTTACCATCTCTAATATTTCCACCAAGAGTCTGAACTCAGCATCCAGTTCACTGTCAGTCCTGATGGATCTTACAGCAACATCAATGATGCAGTTAAAGGTCATTGCTCACAATGTCTGACCTGGGCATCTCAAGCTGTGGTAGGAGGTGCTAAAAAAAATTGGACAGACAGTCATTGTTTTGAACTGTGGTGTGCAAGTTCACGCCACAAAAGTGGCAGGCAATGACCATCTCCAACAAGAGTGAATCTAACCATCTTTCCTTGACATCAATGGCATTACCATAATTGATTCTCCTATAACCAATATCCCGGGAGGGTACCATTGACCAGAAACTGAACTGGACTAGCCATATAAATACAATAACTGTTCAAAACAAAAAGAAAGAGGCGCAGAAGCTTGGAATTGTCAATTCAGCTTCAGTTTGCCCCAAGTTTGTCCGCCATTTATAAAAGGTATAAAGTCAGGAATGCAATGGAACACTCACCATTGGCCTGGGTGAGTGCAGCTCCAACAACTCTCAAGAAGCTGGACTCATCCAGAACAAAGCAGAATGCTTGATAGGCACCACATGCATGTTCACGCCCTCTATCAACATCAGTACCGGCAGTGAGTACCATCTACAAAATGCACTGCAGAAATTCACCAGGGCTCCTTTGACAGCACCTTCCAAATTGATAGTCATTACCATCTGGAAGGACAAGGGCAGCAAATACATTGGAACAACACCTACTTCAAACTCCCAAGGAAGCCATTTTTGTCTGTTCTCTTCAAATAGTTCAGTCCAGGTGGGTTCATACAAGGGCCAAGGCACCAACTGTTATCTGCTGTCAATGCCTTTTACATTAGCTCAATGGTGTTGATGCTCCAGAATTCCTGGAGTTGGAGTGAACTGGCCTTTGTAGCTGGGGTACACTGGTCTCTTTACTGTGTCTGATGTTTTGGAGCTCAGCTATCTCCTCCTCTAGCTGCCTGCAGCTTTATCTCTTCTTCCGAAAGTGCTGTCCTTGTCTTCTTCACCTGAAGAGCAACAGCTCATACTGTCCACATCAGATGAGAGTTGTTTCTTGCCATTGTTGATGTTCTTTCTCCAGCTGCCAATCCCCCAGTCGTTCTGCCATTGGTCATCTGAGGAGTGGGAGGCTTGGGGAGATGGTGCCAGGGTTTGGCGGACTGTTTCTTTGTTCATTTCTTTCCTCTAGTCCATCTCTGTGCCATTTCCTTTGGCTCAGTCTGCACATTGGAGGGTCCCACACTGGCAGGCTGCAGGGACCCCCGGGTGGTTGCCACATTTGTGGTCCCTTCCACATATCCCTCTAGTTTTCTCCGCCTGTGCAGAAGTGAGGCCATGTTTTAGTCAGGTCTTGTAGAGGTGGCCTGCTCCACCACAGAGGTTGCAGTCCTTTGCCGGATGACCTTCCTGCACTCAGTTCTTAAAGATGACAGTGCTACAGTTAGCTGATATATGGCCAGATTTTGTCACAGGAATGATAAACTTTGAGATGCTGGTATACTCCAGGTAGCTACAGCTTTCCCTGCTAGCCAAGCTGGAGTGAAGGCAGAGAATTGCTCATCTACTATCCACCTCGGCGTGCAGTTTGCTGATCCAAGTCCCAAAGGTCTCCTCAACTTCTATGCAGTCCCCACCTTATCATACCATCACACAAAAACAAGAAGTTTGGACGGCACAGTGGCTAGCACTGCTGCCTCACAGTATCAGGGGCTCAGGTTCGATTCCACCCTGGGGCGACTGTGCGGAGTTTGCACTTTCTCCCTGTGTCTGCATGGGTTTCCTCTGGGTGGTGTGGATTCCTCCAACACTTCAAAGACTTGTATGTTAGGTAGAGTGGCCATGCTAAACTGCCCCTCGTGTGCAGGTAAGGTGGTTTAGCCATGGGAAATGGACGGTGACAGGGATGGGGTGGGATGCTTTTTTTTTGGAGGATCGGTGTGGACTCTAAGGGCCAAATGGCCTGCTTCCACACTCTGGCGATCCTGTGAGATGTAGAGATGCACGTTCACCACCTGTTTCCATTATAACGGCAGAGTAAACAGTGGCTGAGTAAGGATTTTCAATTGTATTTCTCTTCTTTACAAAAGATAAAGAAATTTCAAGCATGCAACACCATTCTTAAAGATAATGCTGAAGTATCTGGCATTGAGTATGTCCACATCTTCAGACCCACACAATTTCAAGGAGATTCTCTTAATGAAGAAGCAACCCTGGAAAAACTGGGTTAATCCCTCTGGAAGGCAAGATCCCTCTCCCCACTGCAAGGCCCAACCACATCCACCCCCCCCCACAGAAACAGACACCAGCTACCCCGCTGCCTCAATCTCAGTCTAAGAGGCTGGATTACTTTGTCCTTCCACCTGGGTGGTGAGATCACCCACACTCCTGACCCCCTGGATGGTATCCATGAATTACAAAGGTCTTTAAAAATTTTCTTTTAAATCACTTCCATCCTTAACTTTATTGGGCAGTAGGAAGAAAAATGGGGAAGAATAAAGGATCCAAACGATTTTAGAACTCAATGCAGTCTAAAAGGCAGTATGGTTTCTGCAACGGAGAGAAACTGTAAGTGAAATGATTCGGATCAAAACGTCTGCCTTTTTTATTTCATTAAGCTGTCCTGAACTTTTAGGGCATTCTACTCACATGTATCAGCTGCACTGCAACTATTTTCCCTTCACAGTCAGCAAATGTGCAGCTGGTGTCAGTGAAAATCGGACAACTGTGTCATTAGCTTGTGCAGGAAGGTTCAAACCATGACAGAGATATTAATTCACAATCCACCCAGAGAAAAACATGCACTTTTAACTCTATGACAATAAAACAAATTCCCAACTCAGTTTATTTGGGAACAACGTTATGATTGAAACAACAGGATAGCAAAATACAGGCATAGTTCTCTCAAAACCAGCAGCTTAGAGAAGTGAGGCCATGCTAGATTTTGGATTTTGGCAGATTTCAAGTCAAGTATTTTGGGCAGCAGGTGGTTAGGGGCCAACCCAGATCTTAGGTGGGGGCAGATGGTGATGGTGGTGATGGTGTCAAGTTTCGCAATAAGAACAGAATGATACGCAAACAGCAAAACAGCTTACAAGTCCAGCTCTAAGCAGCAAATCTGAGTAAGTTAATCTTAAATTATTAAAATTGCGATCCTCGGCTCAAAATTCTGATCAAACAGCTGATCTTCCCTTCATCATGTCAGCAGCGGGAATGGTTCGCTGATGGTCACACAATGACCAGCAGCATTCCCAACTCCTCAAGTACTGAAGCAGTCCATGTACGAACGCAGCAAGATCTGGACAATTTCCAGGCTTGCGATAATGAGTGGCAAGTAACATTCAGACTGCATTTGTGCCAGGCATTGCTGAATCTCCCAATGTTGACATCTCAGGGGTTACCTCTGACCAGAAACAGAACTGGGCTAGCCATATATAAAAAAAAAATCTGGCTACAAAAGCATGCGAGAGATCGAGAAAAACCAAAAGAACTGCAGGTGCTGTAAATCAAAAACAAAAACATAAGTTGCTGGAGAAGGCAGCATCTGTGGAGAGGAATCAGAGTTAATGTTTTGAGTCCTGTGACACCTCCTCAGAAAAGATCTTGAAAAATTTGTCGCAAGTCATTCTCCTTTTGCCACTCGACCACCTGACCATCACTGACAAGCCAGATGTGTGCTAGAATACTCTCCTGCTTACCTGGATGGACGCAGCCCCTACAACATCCAAAGGAGCACAACATGATCCAGGACAAAGCTGCATGCTTGATCACACCCCATCCATCCTCTCCAGCAGTGGCAGCTAGGTGTACAATCTACAAGATGCACAACAGACTTCTTCGATAGCACCATTCAAACCCATGACCTCTACCACTGTGATCACGACTACCTGCATGCTCCCTTCCAATCCACACACCATTCTGACTTGGAACTAAATCACCCCTCCTTCACTGCTGTGGAATCAAAACCCTAGAACTCTCTCAAATATTATTTTGGAAGAACTATGCTGCTTCTCCAGCAAGCTCAAATAACCTGCTTAAAAAGTGTCGTGCCCAGAATTACTCACATTACTCCTGGTGTGGTCTGAGCAGGGCTCTGTGTAACTGCAGCATAACTGTGTTCGCTGAGTACATCAATAATCGGAAGCTGGTATAGGATGTACTTAATTAAAAAGAAATGGTAGTAATTATACATAGAGTGGAAGTAGGCTCAGTGTTATGGAACAAGAGAGAGATTTAGGTTTTCAGGGCATCAGAGGAAGAATTTGGGTTGCTAAGGCTACATAACAAAAGCTTATAGAATTCAACATTTTATTATAGGAAGCACAGAGCACAAAATAATAAGTGGTAATGAGAAGTCTACTTAGAAACCAAATAATGTCATAGTTAGTGCATGAATGGAATGCTTGGCTTCAATGGAAGTGGGGGAGTAATCAGGCTAGTACAGAGAGGCTGACAAAGAGGTTTCAGATCTGCTTTTACATTAATCAGCCTGCTTCTGCCTACATTATTACCTTTCTCATCTGAGGCCTCTGTGGTGTTCTCTGGTCAAAATGCTCACATATTTGAATATAAAGAGTTGTTTTTTTTAAGAAAAGTAACACGCAAAGATACAACTCAAGATTTTATTTCATTTTAATCAAAAGAATGAAACCTGACAAGCTTGTGGGTAGAGCTTTTCTCCTGGGGATAGCATATCACACTCACAGGATTGTGATTACCACCACACTTAGTCCAAGATCTTTATCAGGCCTCCAAGACAGGAGCGCAGCAGCTCAGCTTAATACCACATCCAAAGGGAAACACAATCCTAACACAAACTAAGCTCAGGTCCCTTGAGCAAAGAAATCCAGCAAGGAGAGGCTCAAGAATAAAAATTCAAGTAACAAACACTTTCACTAAACCCAGAACATCAGTGACCTGACACCTAATGCAGTCCTTCAGTTCAACTCTGCTGCACATAACAAAAATGAATCGAAATACCCAGGCTTTGCAGAGGCCAGTTTTAATATGAAATGATTTAAAGCTATATAGCATTGTGACACTTGTTCAGCACAAATGATTCCCTTTAAAACGCTGTGCAATTGGCACACTGCAAAAGGCTTTTGGTTTGGAAAGGTAACTGACCTCAGGTATAACAAAAGCTTTGATAATAGCTGTGATAAATAAACATATCACAGAGTAAAAGCACACACCTTTTAAAGCTCCACACAGTTAAGGAGATATATGTCATGGGTTGGCATGCTGTTGCTTTGTTTCTACAGTTGACTGATAAATCCAGCACAAATGGAGGGGTTGCAACTGTCTGACAATCTAATGATAAGTTGCAGCCAATCCCAACCTGATAACCAGCCAACCCGTAAACTCAGAGCACAAAACGATTTCAGCCCAGAGTACAAAAGTTGACAAAGCTCCACGTAAAAGATTAATGTGCAAGGTTAAAGCACAAGTGTATTGAGGTGGATAGGGAAGTGGTTGGCAGAGAGGAACAAATATTAGGAAGTAATGGGTCCTTTTCAAATTGGTAGGCAGTAATAGTGGGGTGCCAGAGGGATCAGCGTTGGGACCCCAGCTATTCACAATATATATTAATGATTTGGAGGAGGGAACAAAATATAACATCTTCAAGCTTGCAGATGATACCAAGTCAGGTTGTGGGGGTGGGGTGGCGAACGGTGACATGGATGCAGAGATCCTTCAGCATGATCTCGACAAGGTTGGGGGAATGGACAAATCAATGGCAGATGCAATATAATTTGGATAAATGTGAGGTTATTCACTTTGGAAGCAAAAACAAGAAGGCACATTACTATCCAAATGGCTATAATTTGGGAGAGGGGAGCGTGCAGTGGGATCTGGTGTCCTTGTACACCAGACACCGAAGGTAAGAATGCAGGTGGTAAAGAATGTAAATGGTATGTAGGCCTTCATTGAGAGAGGTTTTGAGTACAGGATCAGGGATGTGTTGTTGCAGTGGTACAGGGCCTTGGTGAGACCACACCTAGAATATGGTGTGCAGTTTTGGTAGCCTTTTCTAAGGAAGGATGCTCTTGCTCTCGAGGGAGTGCAGCAAAGGTTTACCAGGCTGATTCCAGGGATGGCAGGACTGATGTATGAAGACAGGTTGACTCAGTTGGGATTGTTTTCACTGGAGCTCAGGCGAATGTGGGGAATCTCATAGAGACTTATTAAATTCTAACAGGACTAGGCAGTAGATGTGGGGAGGATGTTCCCAATGGTGGGTGTGTCCAGAACCAGGGGTCACAGTATAAGGATTCAGGGTAGACAATTTAGAACGGAGATGAGGAGACATTTCTTCACCCGAAGAGTGGTGAGCCTGTGGAATTCATTACCACAGGAAGTAGTTGATGCCAAAACGCTGAATGTATTCAAGAGATAGCTAGATATAGCACTTGGGGTGAATGGGATCAAAGGTTATGGGGAGAAAGCAGAATTAGGCTATTGAGTTGGACGATCAGCCATGATCATGAAGAATGGCAGAGCAAGCTCGAAGGGCCGAATGTCCTCGTCCTGCTCCTAACTTCTATGTTTCTATGTAAAATTGATTCAGCCCAGAGTACAAAACTGACTGGAAATGATTACATATCAATCCTCTTTGTAGCTAAGTGGAAAATTTCTTTTTGATGCATTCAGGGCATTATTTCTGAAATGTGACTTCAATTAACTCAGCACTGTGGCAAAGGTAGAGAGAATTTTAGTCCGTACCTAGTCCCTGTGACTGCTGTGTTAGAGATGCTGACACTGGTACCAAAGGTGGGAGAAAAACATCTTAAACATGGATTAGAAGTCAAGACATTTACTGATTGTTTCTACCTTGGCTTTTGAGTGTCTCATATCCTGTAGTACATTACCAAGGAGCTATTAAAAACAGAAGAAATGATTTAGAAAATGGCACTTAGACAGTAAATATACAATCCCTGATGAGGAGAAATGAGCATGAAAGCAGTTTGAATCACAGTCAATGGTAGTTGGGAATTTAGATCTGAAGCTCATTGGCACCTCACATTGCAACATTCCACTACTGAGAGATTGTTCATTAAAAGTACATTTCCACAACTGCACAGTATTACATCAACATGAGAAGTGAGGAGAAGAAAGGTGGTCATAGAAACACTCAGGCCACTGAAGCATAAGGAGAAGAAAAATTCTTCAGTTCAAGGTTCCCCGGTAGCAGGGTTTCTACTCTGTTGCTTATGGCTGTAAAACTTTCATAGTGTCCAATGCATTGCAAAGGCCTAACCGCAACTGAAACATCCAATACTGTAGCACTACCCTGCTAACAGTGGCAGGAGATAAATTCTGAAGTGGAGAGGAGGGGGAACAGAGTGATACTTTCGGCAGCAAGCAAAGTATTCGACAATGAGGGCAGCGCAGTGGCTTAGTGGTTAGCAATGTTGCCTCACAACATCAGGGACCTGGGTTCAATTCCACCCTCAGGTAGCCATCTGTGTCAAGTTTGCACACTCTCCCTGTGTCTGCATGGGTTTCTATGGGACTTGATGGGCTGAATGGCCTGCTTCTGCACTGTAGAGAATTCTATGATTTTAAATTTTGCGAAATCCAAGCATCATTTTGGTTATAACATCTGCTTGAGCGTAGTCCTGAGTGTTTGTTACATGACCTCTTGTTTTCAACAGCACTTTACAAACAAAAAATCTTTTTTATAATGAAAATATTCTAAGAAATGAAAAATAGAAGATTTTTTAATGATGCGAAGTGAAAGTTGCTACTGTCACAAAGGACTACATGCTGCTCTCTGATTGGTGGTGAGTTTATCCTGAGGGTCAGCATGCCTCAGCAGAAGGGATGAGGTTGGGAAGATTGCTGCCAAATGAGAGAATGGAGACTTTGCTGTTGGTCTCACCCTGCATCACAAGCCAGCCTTCTAGCCAATTGAGCTGGCTGCTCCCGCAAATGGAAACTCCACCAGCTCCCGTGAGGGGCAGGGATTACTCACTGCAGTTTCTTGCAAATCAATTTTTATTTCCTGAAGAATCGAGGACAGTCCAGCGGGACTGAAAAGCTTGGATCGGATGAACTTGCTGAGAACAGAAATGCCCTTCTTGCTGTCCCCGCACACAGACCAGAAACAGCAGCATTGTGGTTATGTTGCTGAAACAGGAGTTAAGAGATCAGGACGATAAACCTCAACACGTGAATTAAAATCCAGCTGGAGAAGTGGAGTGCAGTGAGTTAGTTCGGTCATAAAGAACTCATATTGCATTGGCTGAAAAAAAAAGCACATCTAGTTGAAGTTTTTCATCTTGCACTCTTCAGGACAATTCACAAGAATAACAAATTAAACAGAACATGCCGTTTATACTGTATGACAGGAAACAGCCAAGTGGTTGCCAGGTGGAGTCTGACAGTTTCTTTTCAGCAACTCTCAGTGAATCACCTAAATCCGGGATAAGCAGCTAATGGCACTGTGGCAGTGACTGCGTAATTCCTGGATTGCTGCAAAAGCCCATCTGCTTCAAACTCTGCCCTTTTGAGAAGGAAATTCGCCATTCCCACCCAGCCAAAGCTATGTGTGTGACTCCCAACCCTCCATCACGCAGTACTGCCCCCTAAAACTTCTTTAGCAAACTGCTTGGTTGGGAAGGTCGCAGTGGCTCAGAATCACTTTCTCGTGGGAAGTTAGGGTTGAACAACAAACACTGGCCTTGCCAGTGTCACCCAAATCCTGTGAATGAACGAATGGAAAAAAAAAACCGCAAAGCGTTGACTTGAAGAGATGATCGTAACACTGTTTATGGTCTAGTGTCTTTGGAAGTGCACAAAGAAAAGCAATTGAGCCTCAGGTTGACACATGGTTTTTTTTTATTTCCCACATGCAATCTTCCTGGACTGTTTTGAAATCAATCATGCAGCTCTAATGCCCAGGAAGGTCATGTATCTAGAGACAACAAAGCTGCTGATTCTTCCATTCTGTTACATTTGATAGGTTAAGAGAATGTGGTCAGTAACCAAATCTGCCTCAAGTGATGGACAGAGTAGAAGCAATGTTTGGCAACAGGGCAGCCACATACCACAATCATAGTTTGTATCAGTTAGAAAGATGATTAAACTCCAAATCAAATTCATACAACCAAGATTGAGAAAATAGCAGAGGTGAGAGGCTGATCGCAAGCTCTTAATCAGACACTTCAGGCCAAATGGCTTCCTTCTGCATTGTTAACCAATCTATTCAGATATATATTGACGTATCCTGAGGCGGATAAGACTCAAACCCAGGCCTTGTGCACGAGGGGTAGGGACAAGACAATTGTGCTGCAAGACTCCTTCTTCCTGTACGCTAAGAATTCTGTTGGCCAACAATATTACATATGAAAAGAAATCATTCACAGAAATTCCATCTGACTTAAATACTCCACTAACATTTTTTTTTAAAAAGCGTAGGCAATTTGGGGTTAATGGCAGAGAAAATGACAACATTTTTAGATTAAGAAAAAAAAAGTCCTAACTGACTGTAGGTCCAAAAGTAGTGCAATATTGGTTCAGCACTATGCCCCCATGTTCTGGGGAATTTTTAAGGTAACAGCCTGCACTGAAAACTCAGCTCAGTCCCACTGGAGAAAGTCTGTTACACTAATCCGGAAAAAAATTCCTTTTTAAAAATTATGACTGAAGGTAGATTTGATCATTACTGCAAATACTTTGGCACTACAAATGTGTGTATTTTTTTGGCTCATTTGGATGGCAGAAAGGTTTCTACTTCGGCAACATTGTCTCTTTAGTCATATAAAATATTTTTTTTAAAAAGTTTCCATTAAATAAATGGAGCTACAGGACAAAAATCTTAAATTCAGCCCAATGGTCACGAACAAAATGATGACTGATTTTATTTTCGCAGAACAATCATTGTTTCCTAATGCAATCTGTAATAGCTGACCGACATGGGAAGTTAAATGATTCTATCAAGTGGAACATGACTTTGTGAGAAATAAATAGCTCGGGTGTCAACAGCTTCTCAAGGTTCATGTTTTTTCCGAATTTTGCATTGAGCTGGACTTTTACGATCTGATAACACTTGGCGAATTGTCTCCTTGATCTTATCTTGCAGACTTTGCTTTGTAGCTTCTGGCATCTCCTGTGTCTCACCTTGGGAGTGGCTAATATAAATCTCTCCAATCTGGTTATATCTTCATCAAACATTATTACATCGTCACGGGCATTGCAGGATCTAACTGAGGTATTCAAAGATGATTAAAGCAATTGATAGGACAGATAGAAACAAAGTATTACCTCTGCTGGTTAGGTCCTGATTAAAAGGTAATAAATTAAACCTCAGCCGGTCAGGAATAATATCAGACCCAGTGTAGATGATTATTTCAAATTTCCTCCTCTAAAAAATTGCTAGGCTTGGTTAAAATCTAGGATTGTTAATTTCTAGAAGCAGGGCAAATAAGGGTTGTGGAACCAAGGTGGCTAAATGGGTTCAAATTAATATCAGACACGGTCTAATTATAGAATCCCTCCAGTGTAGAAGCAGACCATTCTGCCCATCAAGTCCACACCAAACCTCCCACATCACCCACTCCATCCCTGTAACCCTGCATTTCCCACGGCCAATCCACCTAACCTGCACATCTTTCGATTGTGGGAGGAAACCAGAGCACCCGGAGGAAACCCACGGCAGAAACTGGGAGATAATACAAGCCCCACACAGACGGTTGCAAGGGTGGAATCAAACCCAAGTCCCCTGGTGCCGTGAGGCAGCAGCAGTAGCTACTGAGCCACCATGCTGTCCCCATGCCGTGGAGCTGAAGAAGAAGCTAGAGGCACCCTTTCCTGTTCTTACTTTGCTGTATAAATGGAACCATTTTATTTTTCATCTTCAATGTTCTACACACAGCTATAAAGAAATACTAGAAACAGCCCTGCACTGATTTGATATTGAGCCGGCACAGGCATGCTGTGTCAAATAGTTCGCTTCTGCACTACTAGCCTGTGTAGTTCCATGTACAACAATATTGAGCATCGAACAATGAATCCCATTTGCTACACAGTAAAGATTATTGACTAGCTAATAAATTGGTATCAATGTCTCCAGGGGACAAAAAAAAACCTTTCCTCAGCAGAGGCAGTGAATACAGCAGACCAAAATGTAGAAACGCTCGAGTAGAAATTAAAACAGAATCTCTTATCAGACAGTTGATTCTGCTATGAATGGATTTTGTTCATTTAAGTTCAGCAAGATGAAGATTGTTTTAAAAAATTGCTTACGCATACAGGATGTTGCCAGGCTAAGAAAGTCGAGTTTATAGATCATATTTAACCTTGTACTTGATACTGAGCCTACGAAATCTATGACGTTCTTTTATGTTACCTTTCATCATTTAAGGTTTTCAATAAAACCATATTCTGAGCAGTGATAAACATGTGCTATACTTTACTGTAAAACATTGATTCAGAAGGCAAGTCACAATGCTGTGATTAGGTATTCAATTTACATTTTGTGGCAATTTTAACCCCATTTAATATCTATATATGTTATGTTAAATAGTTTTAAACACAAACAACCTGTGGTGGTACGCATTGAGTGCTAAACTACTTTGTGTTTGTCACAGCCTTCAATAAAGAAAGAAAATACACTAAAAATATGCAACACACATAAATCAGCATAAATGGGAAGATTTAGTTTTTATACAGAAGTTAATAGACTGGAATTTGGCAGGACAAGTGAAAAGACCTGGCATATCTGGAACTATATATTGCTAAATAAACAAACTAATCATCGAAGATGCATAGTTCAGCCAGCACACATTCTCCAAAGCAAAAAAGACCCCAGGTCTTTAAAGGTGACGTCTAATCACCCTGTTAATTGAAAATGACATCCCAGATCTACTCACGAGATCAGTCTTGGGCAAGTCCTGATAGTCTGCAGAATAGTAGGGTGATGGTCGAGACACTCCATTGCCATCAGATATAGGCTTGGGCGGTTGGGCATGCTGTCTGTATGTAGCACTTTTCGGTGTCCAGCAGAAAAGATTGATAGATTCTCGCACACAACGTTCAATGTCAATTTCTGAAAATCACCAAGGACATCAAATAGTAACGATGAGCACAAGAGCCAGACAATTCAACCATGCTAGTTATGTCAACTGAACCCAGCTGTATATTTCTCTCACTGAAACCACCCTCATGACTGCTTTAGAGAACAAACATTCACTGATCTCTCCTCAGCTCTATGCAAACACATCTCTCCCTTTCTTGCACCCATTCTTTCTTTCTCTGATAATTTTTGTATTTTATGAGCAAGCTGCAGAATATGCTGTAAATAAATGAAATAAGTAAAATATTTTTTTCAACAGTATTCACTCTAGAAAACGACAATGTTGTCGAGGAGAATACTGAGATATAGGCTACTAGATTAGGTGGGATTGAGGTTCACAAGAAATCCTACAGAGTTGAAGATAGATAAGTCCCCTGGGCCAGATGGGATTTATCCTAGGATCCTCTGGGAAGCCAGGGAGGAGATTGCCGAGCCTTTGGCATTGATCTTTAACTCGTCATTGTCTACAGGAATACTGCCAGATGACTGGAAGATAGCAAATGTGGTTTCCCTGTTCAAGAAGGGGAATAGAGACAACCCTGGTAATTATAGACCAGTGAGCCTTACCTCAGTTGTTGGTAAAGTGTTGGAAAAGGTTATAAGAGATAGGATTTATAATCATCTAGAAAAGAATAATTTGAATAGGGATAGTCAGTTTTGTGAAGGGTAGATCGTGCCTCACAAACCTTATTGAGTTCTTTGAGAAGGTGACCAAACAGGTAGATGAGAGTAAACCGGTTGATGTGGTGTATATGGATTTCAGCAAGGCGTTCGATAAGGTTCCCCAAAGTAGGCTATTGTACAAAATGCGGAGGAATGGGATTGTGGGAGATATAGCAGTTTGGATCAGAAATTGGCTTGCTGAAAGAAGACAGAGGGTGGTGGTTGATGGGAAATGTTCATCCTGGAGACCAGTTACTAGTGGTGTACTGCAAGGGTCGGTGTTGGGTCCACTGCTGTTTGTCATTTTTATAAATGACCTGGATGAGGGCGTAGAAGGATGGGTTAGTAAATTTGCAGACGACACTAAGGTCGGTGGAGTTGTGGGTAATGACGAAGGATGTTGTAGGTTACAGACAGACATAGATAAGCTGCAGAGCTGGGCTGAGAGGTGGCAAATGGAGTTTAATGCAGACAAGTGTGAGGTGATGCACTTTGGTAGGAGTAACTGGAATACAAAGTACAGGGCTAAAGGTAACATTCTTGGTAGCATAGATGAGCAGAGAGATCTCGGTATCCACGTACACAGATCCTTGAAAGTTGCCACCCAGGTTGACAGGCTTGTTAAGAAGGCAGACAGTGTTTTAGCTTTTATTAACAGTGGGATCGATTTCCGGAACCATGAGGCTATGCTGCAGCTGTACAAAACTCTGGTGCAGCTGCACTTGGAGTATTGTGTACAGTTCTGGTCACCGCACTATAAGAAGGATGTGGAAGCTTTGGAAAGGGTGCAGAGGAGATTTACTAGGATGTTGCCTGGTATGGAGGAAAGGCTGAGGGACTTGAGGCTGTTTTCGTTAGAGAGAAGAAGGTTGAGAGGTGACTTAATTGAGACATATATGATAATCAGAGGGTTAGATAGGGAGACCCTTTTTCCTAGGATGGTGACAGTGAGCACGAGGAGGCATAGCTTTAAATTGAGGGGCGAAAGATATAGGACAGATGTCAGAGGTGGTTTCTTTACTCAGAGAGTAGTAAGGGAATGGAACGCTTTGCCTGCAACGGTAGTAGGTTCGCCAACTTTAAGTAGATTTAAGTCGTCATTGGGCAAGCATATGGACATACATGGATTGGTGTAGGTTAGATGGGCTTGAGGTTGGTATGACAGGTCGGCACAACATCGAGGGCTGAAGGGCCTGTGCTGTGCTGTAATGTTCTATGTTGAGTGTCAGAGATCTCTGTGGAGAACAAAGAATGCACAATATGATTTAGGAGAATTAAAAATGTCTGAGGTAGCTGAGAATGAAACATGACGTACAGAGAAAATAAACTATATCTTTTGCACTATAATTGCCACTAAAAGGTGTTTTGTCCTCAAGATGAGGACCTGATACGTTTTGTAAATAAAGTACTGTGTGGACCATGTGGAAAAGCGATCAGCTGAATTTTATTGCAAATTGTGAGTATTCTGTAATGCATTCAATTTCATGACTAAAATATATTTATGGAAAAAAGTGGCAAACGGCCAAGAAACCAGCTCAGGTTGAAGCATCAGCAGATAATGAGCCAAGGACGTGCCTTCAGGAGGTGGACACTTTATGATGATGGCGGTGGTGAGGTTCCTATTATGCTGCTGAAAATCATAATTACATAGAAATATGAGTAACCCTTCACCCTTAATCATTCTTCATCCCAAACCATCAAACTAGTTATTGACTTGTATACATAATATCCACAGTTATAAGGCAGGACAAGTGAAAAGACCTGGCATATCTGGAACTATATATTACTAAATAAACAAACTAATCACTGAAGATGCGTAGTTCAGCCAGCATATATTCTCCAAATCAAAAAAGAGCTCAAAGATAAATAAATATATAGTTGCAAAAAAAAAAAAGCCTGCGGCTTTTAAATCCCTAAAGCATTGCGAACATAGCAAGATGAACAGTGAAATGAAAGCAGCCACATCATGTAGCTACAAGTGAAAAACATGACTTATTGCACAAAGGAATTTCTGCACTGGGTGAAACAGCATTAGTCATACTCCAGGACCATGCTTCAGGGAACGGGCACACACAAGAAATTGCCTGAGTATGTTCACAAGGTGACAGGCTTTGGCTGGGAGCCACACCAGAAGAGAGCTACAGGTGCTATTATGTTACCCTCTCCACTCCTGTATCTCGGCCAATTCTGATAAAGCTGACTTTGTCACATTACTAATAAATGTTTTGTCCGGAAGTAAATGGAACGAAAAGGATAAGTTGTGTTACTGTACTGTGATTTACGTGTTGAAAACCTGCAGAATTAAGTATGAAGAAGATCTGTATATTACCAGGACAATGGAATGGGTAAGAAGGGCACATCCAAAGAGTTAATGAAGTGGCACAGAGATGGGATTAACTCAAGGCACCAGCAATGCTGAGTTATTGATAAGCTTCATAAATAAACAAGAAAACAACAGGCTTGCTGTCTTCAAAATAATTCTTGACAGATGCCAACATGACACCCCAACACGACACCCCAACACACAAATAATCTATAAAGAGAAAACAAACTGATGCGTCTTTCCTCAAAATTACTCAAAGAGAAGGAACGAGAATATATTACTGCAATGACTGCGTTAGAATGACACTGATCTCAGAAAGGCCAAATAAACTGCAAACAAATTCACCTTTGAGCAGCACATATTTCTGAGTGTACGCATGTATATTTCCTTTATTCCATGAGCTACATAAGTCAATTGAACATTGATGTTACTTAAAAATTCTTTGGAAATCCATTATTATTTCTTTCCCGGGTTTTGTTTTCCCCTAATCCTGGAATACAGTTCCATAAACACCAGCCACTCTTGGCTGTTTTGTCCAAACGGCTTTCCTGCTTGTGGCTGCCTTGGGAAGTAAATATTCGCATGTGATGAATGAGATTAATTTTGCACATACACCTAATCTACACAAGCACTTTTCCATTGGAATACTACACAGCCAACACAGACAGGAACCTGGACAGATTTATGCTCCCCTCTCCAGCCCAGAAGCACTGAATCCAAAAGCAGCGTCCCAAGGTGACATCCAATTCAGCACACACCCTGGGGCTTCATCTGTAAGACTGCTCCACAAAGTGCGACAAACTGACTGGGGGCAGCACTGATTCTTACCAGCGTTTCCGAATGAGATGGAAGCTTTAGCAATAAAAATTTCTATGTGCTTGCCTGGGGGCTGCTGGCGTACTTGAAAATTAAAAGAAAATTGTGCTTAAAACTGTAATTCTGTGTTTCTGGAGGGTGTATGGGAGAAGACATCGCTTCCTCTACTTGATTCCTTATCTAACAGCCTGCTCTTTACCTGTCCTTAAGGAGAACCAGAATATTCACCTAAACAGCTGCACCCAACAATAGCCTGAAGTAGGGATTTTAAAAAAAGACAGTGTTAATACCACTGTATCAGCAATGCAGATTACACAAATCTATCTCCATTTGAGGGAAGGGGATAACACATTTACAGTTCATTTCAGTAAACAAGGGCTAGAGTTAATAATTTGCTTTTACTGTATCTACAACATAAGGCATAGAGGGAACCATACACAGCAGATACCTACATCCCTTCATGTTGTAGACATCCATTACAACTAACGCTTGGCTTTTGGTGCGACCGCAAAAGAACTTCAATCACATTAATAATTTACTGGCTTCTGTGGATCCTTTCCTGAGAAATAAACTGATACTATACAACAGTAATAAGATAGGGCCCATATAAAATGTGATCACACACACACACACACACAGAGGAGTATTAGGTATTTTCTATTTGATGTGTTCACAGATGTTATTGCAGTCCTCTGGAGCAGGTGCGGCTTGAACCTGGGGCTCCTCAAACAGAGGTAGAGATAATACCACTACACCTCAAGAGATCTGTTTCAGAGTTTTAAAATAAATACACTTTAAGTGTCCATCTTTCAAGCACATTTTCTGTTGGTCACAGTCAGGACATGAATCAAGTTGATGACCAAGTGAAAGGCATAAATTAAATGACCATGATTTTCTTGTTTGTTGCAGGTCAATAAAGTGGTGAATGGAAAGAGCACATTGATCTACCTTTCGCTAACATATAAATGGTGCCTAATGCATTTATTTTGCCGCGATTGCCTGCAGTGATTGATCTCAATTCACCTACAAAATACTTGTTCTGTGATCAGAGATAATGGGAACTGCAGATGCTGGAGAATCCAAGATAATAAAGTGTGGAGCTGGATGAACACAGCAGGCCAAGCAGCATCTCAGGAGCACAAAAGCTGACGTTTCGGGCCTAGACCCTTCATCAGAGAGGGGGATGGGGTGAGGGCTCTGAAATAAATAGGGAGAGAGGTGGAGGCGGACCGAAGATGGATAGAGGAGAAGATAGGTGGAGAGGAGAGTATAGGTGGGGAGGGGATAGGTCACTCCGGGAAGGACGGACAGGTCAAGGAGGCGGGATGAGGTTGGTAGGTGGGAAATGGAGGTGTGGCTTGAGGTGGGAAGATGGGATGGGTGAGAGGAAGAACAGGTTAGGGAGGTAATCTGCATTCCCCTTGCTTTGTTAAGCCACTGTGTTGGAGGTGGAGTCAAGGACACAAGACAATGTAGGCCATTGAGCCTTCTCCACCATTCAGAGAGACCTTGGCTGATCTGGTAATCCTCAAGACAATTTTCTTGCCTTTTTCCTGCAACCCTCATCTTCTTACTGACAAACATTTTTAAACATGTGACCCTTTTATTCTGGAGATTATGCCCTCTAGTTCCACACTGTCCCACATTGGGAAACAACCTTTCGACATCTATCATGTCAAGTCCCCCAAGAACCCTGGATGTTTCAATATGGTCGTGTCTCATTCTTTATTCCAATATGCACAGGCCCAACCTACTCCACCTCTGCTCATAAGACAGAAACTCTATACCTGCTATTATTCTTGTGAACCTCTCTGGACTGCCTCCAATGCCAACAGATCTTTCTTTATATAAGGAACAAAAACTGTTCACAGTATTCCAGCAGTGCTCTGACTAGTGCCTCGTGTTGTTGTAACAAAACCTCCCTACTTTTATAATGCATTTGTTTTGAAACATGGTTCATATCATTCATTTGTGGAATGATTCAGGAATAAAAAGGCCAAATTTTTCATGACACTAAGTTGGTAATAGTGGTGTTTGTGTAGTGTCATCGCCCATCTGTTAAGTTTTCAGATGCCTTGTCCTAATAAGCTGGCCTGTCCAGTTGTGCCATCAGTCTGTACATGATTCCAGAGAGAATTCAGGCTTCATATTTGGTCATCTCTACCCCAAGATAATGTTAGTGAAACGTCCAGGAAACATACCAAGTAATTCAGATCTCTTTATTCCCTTGAGCGTCAGAGGTTGAGGGGTAATTTGGTAAATCTTTATAAAATCATGAGGGGCAAGGATAGAGTGAATAGTCAAGGTCCTTTTCTCATGGTAGGGGAGACGAAAACCAGAAGGTACAGGTTTAAGTTGACAGAGGAAAGACTTAAAAGAGACCCAAGGAGCAACTTTTCCATGTAGAAGGTGGTGCGTGTATGGAAAGAGCTGCCAGAGGAAGTGGTGGAGGCTGGTACAATTACATCTAAAATGGATCTGCATGGATGAGTTGGATCGAAGGGTCTATTTCCATGCTGTACATTTCTATGACCCTATTTATTCATGGGATGTTGGCGTCACTGGTTAGATTGACAGTTATAGTCCATCCCCAAATGTCATTAAGAAGGTGGAGATAGTAAGAACTGCAGATTCTGGAGTCAGAGTCAATACAGTGTGACACTGGAGGAACACTGAGATGTCAACTTTCCCGTTCTGCTGATGCTGCCTGACCTGCTGTGTTCCTTCAATGCCACACTGTATTGACACCATTAAGAATGTGTAGTGAGCTGCTTTCTCGATCCTCCGCAGTCCATATGGTATAGGTACAGGGCCTGCCGTTAAGCAGTGAAGGAACCGTGTGGAACAAGGTTCTGATATAGAGTACAGCACAGAAAGTGCTGCATACATCATAAAATACAAACTAAAATAAAATAAAGAATTGTGGATGCTGAAGATCTAAAACAAAAACAGAATTTCCTGGAGAACTGCAGCAGATCTGGCACCATCTGTGGAGAAAAACCACAGTTACAGTTACAAGTCCAGTGATCCTTCGGGGTTGAGTCACTGGACCTGAAACATGGGAAGTACAAACATTCATTAAATAGGAAACAGAATGTTTCTCTTCATGTTCTCACTTCTTTGTCAACTCTGTCAGGAAATGTAATTGTTAGTGATTAGTATCATACAGCAAGTTATTCCTATCCACTCCAGAACAGCCTTCCAGCTTGCATTTTCCACAAGATTGAGCGGATCTGAAATTCTGATGCCTGTGCGTCCCTGCTCATACCAAGTCTCAACCACAATCGTGCCTGTGCTTATAGATTACTGTCCGTATAGGCTTGATTCAAAAATTCTCATCTTTGTTTCCATTCCCTCTGTGGCCTCACTCACCCGTATCTTTGTAACCTTGTCTGGTCCTACAAATTTTCAGAACCTTTGGATTTCCTCAGTTTTGGTCTCTTAGGCATTGCCAAGTTTCACCACTCCACCATTGGCAGCCACGCCTTCAGATACTCAGGCACAAGCTCTTGAATTTCCTTCATAAATGATCCACATTTCTTCTTTATGACACTAATTAAAACCTCTGACATTTCATCATCTGACCTGATATCAAATTACATGGGTTGCAATCACATTTCTTCGACAATGCTTTTGTGAAGCACTATGGAATATCTTATAACATCAAAAGAACAGCTTAAAGGGAAGTGGTTGGTCCCGTCGAGTTCGTCTTGTCACATGTTCCAGTCATATTCCCATGTCACCATTCTGGAGTGAAATTTTGGATTCAGAAGCTGATCTCACATCAAAAATTCATTTTTTTTCTACTCACATAAAAAATTCTTAAAAATGATTCTAAGAATTTGGGCTATTTTGGTCTTCAAGACAAGCTGAATTAAGTAAAATTATGGCTGCCTACGTGTTGCTTTATTTTTCCATTTGATCTTGGATAAATCTGACTTGCAGCTTGTGACTGAATAATAAAGAGCCGTTTACGGAAAATACAGGCAGCCATTCAAGAAATGCAACAGGTAATCTGTACAAATTCTAGTGTGTAACCCGGTGTTATCAGAGGTACACATCATCATTCCTGAGATACAGTCTTCCCAGTGACTGTGAGCTTCCAATTACAAGCTCAACATTACTAGAAGAGCGCATTTGCTCCTGGAAAGTTCAATTTGACATGAAAATGCCTACTGTTTTAAAAAGGATTAAATCATAGAATCGCTGATTTTAATCCCGAAAATGTTAGAGCAGCTACCAAGACAGAATTCAAACCATTGGAGCCTTTTTTTATACATAATTAAATTGGGAAGGTGACGTTTTCTTCTTAGCACAATTGCCCTACTATTACAAAGAAACTGTACCACATTTAACAATACACCAAGCATAATACGGCAAACTTTTTATTAACTGGCACCTATGGGACCAAGAGCGTCTGCCAGTTGATCAAATATTCTGGTTGATCAAGAGGCCCACGTAATCAATGTAAAAACACATGCTGAGTAACAGAAGTATAATGCAGGGTACATGCGCATCACTGTTATACTTTATTTATTGCATAAATCACTTAAATAGTACTGCAACTTTGCCTTGAATAAAACTTAGCAGCAGACAACCTCTTCACTCACACCTTCAACTGATTGCATGGAGATAGTGGCAACACAGTAAACTTCTGGTATTTGAGGTATGTCATTTTTGCTGAGTGTGCTGGTTAAAACAAAGTTTGCTGCTTCAGAATTAAAAATTGCTTCTGTGACCTTGCACTGTCTCTCTACGGCAATGCAAATAAATTTGAAAACACCGTTGAATTTACAAAGCCATATATTATCTGGATGCCCAGGCATAGTAAATCAATTAAATTAAAGCCTCTAGTGCCACATTAAAACTGCAAATCTGATGGAACCCAGTACCTGACTGTACACACGCGTGCATTGAATACGGTTCGTTGAACAGCTTTTCCTAGAGATCACTCACTCGATGCTCTTACCTGGTAAGTCTGAAAACAGTAGAATGCATTCATTGAATCCATTGGACAGTAATCTGTCTCGCAACTGTTGTAGAATGGCTACCCCAATACAGAACGGGAATGAGGAGTTGCCCAAGAGTAATGTGTCCCATAAGTGGAAGATCTTGTGCAAAGGAAACACATCTGTAAATATAGTCACAGAGAAGGTCAGATTCAGCACCAAGGCATATATTTAGTGAGGAATAGGATTGAATTTCTCATTATGCAAAATTTTAGAAAGATTGCTTTTAATAATTGTTCTAACCCAGCATGATGCAAAATTGGTTTCTGTAGATTAACACCGACATTTTATCTGCCTGAAATCATTTTTAAAAGATATTGTTTTTGTTGGTTAGGCTTTACTTTCACAACTTATTTTGGAGTTTAATCTGGAAGAGAGACAAATTTTATGAGCGGCTGTTGTAACAATTTGGTTACTGTAAATTTCAGCTGAAAATAGGAGCCCACTTGATTGATGCTCTAAAACCACCAGTCAGAAACATCATCAAAACAAATTCATCATAATAGAAACGATCAGCATAAGTGTTAGTGGGCACCATTTCTTGTCAAAAAGCTATACAGAGCAGGTCCATAAAAACAAACTTCTCACGCAACTATTTCCTGTAAACTGTTTAAATGTTGTGAGCAATAGTTCATGCTGTGATTCCTATTCTGTTTACTCGAATTTATTAAAGTAGTAAATTGCAGCCTGATTTTATGAAGACAGTGCATGCTACAACCATCAATGAGCTGAGATTTCTGTCCTGATATTATGTTATGTTTATTTACATTAACTAACACAAACATTTTCAAGGATTTCTCCCCTGAATTTTGACAGGTAAAAATGAGTACTACTCACGTGTAAACATTGTGAGAAACCATGGAATGGCATAAAGCTTAAAAAAAATACAAAAAAGAAAGCACTATTAGGGCATGGAGATATCATCTATTGCACAGGCAGAGTGATTAATCAACAATGTTGAGCTTTTGACTGCATACAGTACAGAATGGCAATTTTAAAATGGTCACTTTTACAGTAGCTCACATCCTAGAATGTGACACCATCAAACCTCCAAACTGGAGACACCAGCTCATGCATTCATGCCTTCTTATGCACACAATCCAGATTGTTGCTTCAGTGCAACGCAGAAGAGGTGCCACATCGTTGGAAGTGCTGTACCTTAGACGAGGCATTAAATCCTACCTGCCATAAAAGACCCCACAGCACTACTTAGAAGGGCTAAAAGTTTTCTGGTAATACCAGCCAACATTTCTCCATCAACCTACATTACTTACGATTGCTCAACTGTTTGTTTAATCACATTTTTGTCTCTGGGATCTTGGTGAACCCGTACTGGATGTTGCATTTGAGCATATGCCAATGTATGTCAGTGACTGTGAAGTTCTTTGGGACGCTTTGAAGATGTAAGAGGCGCTATATAAACATTTCCTCTCTCTTGTTGGACTTTCCTCTAAGAGTCTGGATTTCCAAGGAAGCTACTGGACCCTGTACGCTGCCTGGTCTCAGCTTGACTATCCACAATAATAGTCTCAGCATTACACAATATAAACACGATTCAGAATTCCCAGCCAATCTAAATTATTTCCTGGCAAAAATAGCTGCAAGAAAACAAATCTGTATGGATGCTCCCCTTCTGAGGTTTCTCATGTCCACCATATGTGGGTGCTTGCTGGCACGCAATAGTTGTTACAGTTGCCTACATAAAAAGTCACTGCACTTGAAAAGCAATCTGTTACGTGGAATGCTTCATGTGTTTTGGTAACTAAACAAGATGATTCACTGAAACAAACAATACCTTTAAACCTCTGCTCACAGGCATATGCTAAGATCAATCTACAGCTAACTATTCAAGAGCCAAGAGTGATTGTCTTTGATTTAGTTCTGTTACTTGATGGCTCCTTTAACCATATCCACATGAAGGTCTGGCTCCAACAGGGAAAGCATATTCTTTTATGCCAACTGTGAAAGAAACACAGCCTGCAGGTACCACATTCATCAAGAAGTTGGGTAGTCTTTCATATAATGAAATTCTTCACATTCATTACTACTTCTTCAGGTTTGACGTCTATTTAGGCTATAAGACCATAAGATATAGGAGCAAAATGAGGTCACCCAGCCCATTGCGTTTGCTCTGCCATCCACTCATGGCTAACAAGTTTCACAACCTCATTCTCCTGCCTTCTCCCTATAACCTTTCATCTGAATCAACAGCTTATGTATCTCTGTCTTAACTAACTCAATGGCTTGGCTTCTACAACAATAACATCCACACAGTCACCACCTTCTGGCTGAAGAAATTCTTCTTCACCTCAGTTCTAAATTGTCATCCCTTCATTCCGAGGCTGCGTCCTTGAGTCATTGTCTCTCTTCATAGTGAAAGCATCTTCTCCACATCTATTTTATCCAGGCCTCTCATTATTCTATAGATTTCAATAAAACCAGCTCATCCTTCTAAACTCCATCAAGTACAGACCCAGATTCCTCAAGAGCTCGTCATACGAGAAGCCCTTCATTCTCCTCTAGACTCCCTCTAGTGCCAGCACATCTCTCCTTAGATACAGGATCCAAAACGTTCACAATATTTTGATGCGGTCTGACCAGAACCTTGTACAGCCCTAGCAGTACATCCCTGTTCTCATATTCTAGCCTTCTTGAAGTGAATGCTAACAGTGCATTTGCCTTCCTAACTGCCAACTAAACCGGAAACATGAACTCGGAATCCCGAGTCCCTTTGTGCTTCAGATTTCCTTTTCCCCATTTAGAAAATAGTCTTCACCTCCTTTCTCTCATAATCTGTCCATGTTCTTCTGCAGAGAATGTAAACGCAAATCCCACCATCATAAAAACAAACAATTCACGGACTGTGGATGTTGCTGGTAAGAGCAGCATTTGTTTCCTGTCTCTATTTTCCCTTGAATAGAGTTGCTTTTTAGGGCATTTCAGAGGGTAGTTCAGGGTCAACAAATTGCTTCAGATCTGGAGGCACATGTCAGCCTGAGTGAGTAAGGATGACAATTTTCCTTACCTAAAGGGCATTAGAGAATGAGATCATGTTTTATGATAACTGATGATCATTATGGTCATCATAATGGTCAGAAAATCTAACCAATATGTTTTGACATTCAACAGCATTTCCATTGCAGAATTCTCCACTATCACTACAACTTGGGAATTACCAATGACCAGAAATTGAACTGAACTAGCTATGTTAATACTTATAGCTACAAGAGCAAGTCAAAGGCTAGGAATCCAGCAGCAAGCATCTCACTTTTTGACTCCCCAAAACCTGTCCACCATTTACAAGCACAAGTCAGGATTGTGGTGTTGCCTGGATGAGTACAACTCCAATAACACTCAAGAAGCTTGACACAATCCAGGACAAAATATTGCACTTGATTAACAGCACATCTACTCCCTCCACCACTGACACAGAGTGTATGACTTTCAGGACACACTGCAGAAATTAACCAACACTCCTCATGCAGCACCTTCTAAACTCACAACCTCTACCATCTAGAAGGATAAGGGCAGCAGAGATAGAGACATGGAACACCATTACCACCACGCCACTCACCATCCTGACTTGAAAACATATTGTGCCTACATTGTAGTTGGGTCAAAATCCTGGAGCTCTCTCCCCATTGACATTGAGTGCTCCCTACACCAAATGGTTCAAAAAGCAGCTCACTGCCACCTGATCAAGGGCAGCTAAAGATGGGCAATAAATGTTGGCACAGCCAGTGATGTTTCTATCCCGTGAATAAAGGGGGGAAAAAAAACTTTATGGGCACTAGTTTACAATTTTAGGTTGCATTCATTGATCTTATATGATGCTACAATGGAACTTGAACCCATACCCCCACAGCATTAATCTGAGGCTCCGCATCACCAGTCCAGTAACATTTCACATGTGATATTCGAGTGGAAAAGTGACTATGACGCTGTTGGAGTGTCATAAAAACCCAGCTGGTTCAACTAATGTCCTTCAGGGAAGGGAACCTAACATCTCAACAGTTTCAGGCTCTCAACAACATGATTTAATACTGTTGCTGCTCTGAACTGACCCAGTGATTTCTTCTTTTGTGAGAGAATATTATGGGAAACTTGAGCTAGGTGACAAAACCAGCAATACCTGCATCTTCAGACTGAAAAAAATTGTCATGTTCCACTGAACAAACATCAGTTTTCAGCAACAATACGGCCATTGTATGTTAGTGTAACTTCCACAAACTGCAATTTTCAGAATCATTGTTTGACTTAAAAATGATGAGCATCTAATGTTATTTTCAAAGCTTACATTAAAAACCCATTTTTCCCCACAGCTGATGTCTGCAGGATTCTGAAACAGCACAGTAACGTGCAATGCAGGTTCAACTCAGCAGGAGGGAAAGAAAGTTTTTTCTGTGTCTTTTGTACCTGAGTTTAGAGTCTGGCATCCAGATGCTCTTGTTGACTCACTGAGAATGAGTGCGGTTGTGGACAGTGAGGAACCATGTATTGGCTTACATACACACAAAGGCCGTTGGAAAATGAATTATTTATAGTGTTCAAGTGGCATTCTTAGATTCAAGTCTTTTGATAAGTCTCCAAAGGAAATTTAATTTTGAGCAGTGACAGGTTTACAGGTATAACAAAGGCAAAAGATCCTGCTTACAATTAAGTGACCTCAAAGCACTAAAGTACTGAATGTCACTTTGTACAGATTTTAGGAAAGTTGAGAGTTACTTGCACTTTAGACCCATATAGAACATTCAGTATTTTTGACTGTTGGCAGCTCCTGCTTTAATTTACTTCAATTTGATGGACTGCAGTCGACTTCACAAATGTGAACATTTACTACTTTCGATTCAGATCTAAATCCTCAACATTTCAGAATGGCTAAAGGCCAGAACAAACAAATAACAATGTCTTTGGTGGCGTTTTGGCTGCCACATGAAGACAGAAAGAAGAATTTCTACACATACAGAATTCTAATATGACTCGCCCAGATCATTTCACCGGTAATCATTTATTCTGAACTGTCATTCTGGGGTTGAATCCTACAACCATTTTCCAATGGAACAGTGCATTGAAAATTAATTTGGTTTTTGATGGCAAAGATTGAGGAAAGGAATGAAACTTGTGTTAATTTTTTTTAGAAACGGGGGTGATGAAGCCTCGAGTCAATGTCTCAGCTTAAAAGAGCCTCTTTCTGTACAGCACCCCTCAGTGCTGCAACCAGCTGTCAGGCTAAACTACAAGCTCAAATCTTGAGCTTACAACCTTGTATATTAGAAATAAGACTTTTACCAACTGCCTTCGAAAATTTGGCTACTGAAATGCCCGAGAACAGAGACTGCAGTATATGTCGCCAATGTTGTACTCAAAGCATACACTGGGGGCCTCAAACAGGCATCTGCTCCTCTACATGCATTCGCACAGGAACTAAAAGTGGTCTCGCAATATGCCCTGGACACCTAACGCTGGAGCCTCTAACAAAGTTGCTGGGCTTTTCCGGTAGATTGAGTGTTCACACAACACCCACCATGTTGGATCATGCCTGAAGTAGGCTCAGTGTCTTTAGTGTTACATTTTTAAAAGCTATGCCGCCATCTATCAACATAAAGCAGGACTGCATTATCTCCTTCACTTCAAATACAATGTGAACTCTGCTTCTTTCTGGCAATTACTCTTGAACAGATTTTTTTTGAACAATTGCAAAAATAAACAGAAGGCATTATCAGGGACTGGTAGTTCATGAAAAATGCTCCATTGGCTGCAAGACAATCATGAACCAGTCAGTAGTTCTCATGCCGCTTAGTTGGAAGGTTATGGGTTCAAAGCCCCGTATCAGGAACTTGTCCACATAGTATGGCTGACACTTGAGTGCAGTACCGAGAGAGTGCTGCACTGGTTTTAAAAATGAAACCTCAACAATGATGCCATGCCTGCTCTTTTCTAGTGAACAGAAAGGACCCCAGATGACTTTTTTAAATGAAGCGTTGGCAGATTAGCCCAGTGTTCTGGATAATATTCATCAACTCATTGTATAACGTAAAAAGATAACAGGTGATCTGGTTATCATCATACTGCAGTTTGTGGGAGCTTACTCAGTGGTGACACTTCAAAAGCTGTAAAATGCTATGGGATGTCCTGAATAGTGTGGATTCAGAGTTCTCTTTTAAAAACCCTTTACTTGGACTGACAAGGATTTACTGTGGGTTTTCAATTCACAAGCTTCCCTGAAAAAGGTTTCAGAGAAAGACGTATAGAGTCAGACAGCATAAAAAAAAAGACCCTTCAGCCCAAGCAGTCTACGCCGACCATAATCCCAAACTAAACCAGGCCCACCCACGTGCACTTGGCCCTTATCCTTCCAGATGTTTCTTATTCATGTACTTATCCAAAAGCTATTACACTGGGTAATGTCTCGGACTTTGTAGGGATAGGGACAGAAATGCATCCACAAGCTGCACCACAGCAACTCATCAACGGTCATCAGAACCACCTTCCAAACCTTTGCCCCTATTACCGAGAAGGAAAAGGATTACAGGGCATATGAGAACATCAAGTGCAACTTCCCCTTCAATGGCATGCACCAACCTGACTTGGAACTATATCACCAAACCTTCATTGTTACTGATCAGAATCCTGAAGCTCGCTTCCGAAAAGCATTGTGGCTATACCAACAGCACATAGGCTGCAGTGGTTTATGTTAGTGGCTCACAACACCCTGTGCAATGGCAATTAGGTCAGGATAATCAATGCGAGCATAGCCAAGAACACTCACATTCCATGAATGAATAAAAGTGCCCTGCATGCCCAAAACATTGTGATTGGTGTCATTGTGGTGTGAGGATATTTTCAAAATTGATAAGATGATTAATGACATCTACTGCATACTTTCTAAACTAAGTGTAGTCTTTTAAGATGTTATCAATGATACAGTGTGATCATTCATAATATTAAACAGAGCAACTGAATGAGTTGAACGCCTTGTGCCTACAGATTTCTTTTGATAGGGTATGATTTACAGCCAATATTAATCATTGTATACAATACAATACAGCCAAGTTGCAATGTGTAATAACAGATAACAAAGTGTGAAGCTGGATGAACACAGCAGGCCAAGCAGCATCTCAGGAGCACAAAAGCTGACCCTTCTGATGAAGGGTCTAAGCCTGAAACGTCAGCTTTTGTGCTCCTGAGATGCTGCTTGGCCTGCTGTGTTCATCCAGCTTCACACTGTGTTATCTTGGATTCTCCAGCATCTGCAGTTCCCATTATCGGGACGCTTCCTTGAGCCGACATAATCTGTCCATCTTCTCTCCCACTTATCCACCCTCCCAACTCACTGACCAATCCCTGACCTGCACTCACCTATCACCATTCCACCTACCTTCCCCAGCCCCATCCCTCTCATGTATAATAACAGTTCTGTCTTTTACAGAACGCTTTTCATGAGCTCAGGATATCGCAAAGCATTTAACAGTCAAATTACTTTTGAAGTATGATCAATACAAAAAAAATTGCCTAATTGAGCACAACAAGGTTCCATAAACACAACAATGTGACAATGATCAGATAATTTGTTTTTGGTGGCATTAATTGAAGGACAGATATCAGCCACAACATTGGCTATCATTACCTGCTGTTTCAGAAATGCTGCAATGTGACCGTTTAGAGTCAGAACAGATGGGAGCTTGACTTTCCATTCAATGCTAACAGGATTCTCCGTGTGGTGACAGGCTTCAATATTTTTGTGCTGAAGTCCTGCAGTGAAAATTGAACTCAGAGGCAAAAGTGCCACTGACAATGTCAAAGGTGACACTTTAGTAAGTGGACTCAAATCCACAGCACTGTATACAGCTTGGCTGCAGAATGAAGGGTTCTGACAGGTTGAGTGACTTTTTCTTATTTTGCATATGCCAGAGTTCTTGCTGTGTGATATCTCAGTGCAAGTGGATGACTGCATTCACGTTAAAAATAACTTCACTGAAATGATTAGGAATTGAAATCGTAAACTCATTTCTACAAACACAAGATAATAAAATGTGAGGCTGGATGAACACAGCAGGCCAAGCAGCATCTCAGGAGCACAAAAGCTGACGTTTCGGGCCTAGACCCTTCATCAGAGAGGGGGATGGGGGGAGGGAACTGGAATAAATAGGGAGAGAGGGGGAGGCGGACCGAAGATGGAGAGCAAAGAAGATAGGTGGAGAGGGTGTAGGTGGGGAGGTAGGGAGGGGATAGGTCAGTCCAGGGAAGACGGACAGGTCAAGGAGGTGGGATGAGGTTAGTAGGTAGCTGGGGGTGCGGCTGGGGGTGGGAGGAAGGGATGGGTGAGAGGAAGAACCGGTTAGGGAGGCAGAGACAGGTTGGACTGGTTTTGGGATGCAGTGGGTGGGGGGGAAGAGCTGGGCTGGTTGTGTGGTGCAGTGGGGGGAGGGGATGAACTGGGCTGGTTTAGGGATGCAGTGGGGGAAGGGGAGATTTTGAAACTGGTGAAGTCCACATTGATACCATATGGCTGCAGGGTTCCCAGGCGGAATATGAGTTGCTGTTCCTGCAACCTTCGGGTGGCATCATTGTGGCAGTGCAGGAGGCCCATGATGGACATGTCATCAAGAGAATGGGAGGGGGAGTGGAAATGGTTTGCGACTGGGAGGTGCAGTTGTCAACTGCACCTCCCAGTCGCAAACCATTTCCACTCCCCCTCCCATTCTCTTGATGACATGTCCATCATGGGCCTCCTGCACTGCCACAATGATGCCACCCGAAGGTTGCAGGAACAGCAACTCATATTCCGCCTGGGAACCCTGCAGCCATATGGTATCAATGTGGACTTCACCAGTTTCAAAATCTCCCCTTCCCCCACTGCATCCCTAAACCAGCCCAGTTCATCCCCTCCCCCCACTGCACCACACAACCAGCCCAGCTCTTCCCCCCCACCCACTGCATCCCAAAACCAGTCCAACCTGTCTCTGCCTCCCTAACCGGTTCTTCCTCTCACCCATCCCTTCCTCCCACCCCCAGCCGCACCCCCAGCTACCTACTAACCTCATCCCACCTCCTTGACCTGTCCGTCTTCCCTGGACTGACCTATCCCCTCCCTACCTCCCCACCTACACCCTCTCCACCTATCTTCTTTGCTCTCCATCTTCGGTCCGCCTCCCCCTCTCTCCCTATTTATTCCAGTTCCCTCCCCCCATCCCCCTCTCTGATGAAGGGTCTAGGCCCGAAACGTCAGCTTTTGTGCTCCTGAGATGCTGCTTGGCCTGCTGTGTTCATCCAGCCTCACATTTTATTATCTTGGAATCTCCAGCATCTGCAGTTCCCATTATCTCTACAAACACAAATTGGGATCATTGTATAATTTCGGAAATCTATCACTGTTCTTTATTTTATTGCATGTTTTAAAATATTTACAACATGGCATATAATCTCCAGCTCAATGTGCACATTTCCCTCTTAGCTAGCCTTACTCAATAAAGTCAGAGACAGTAAGAACTGCAGATGCTGGAGTCCGAGATAACACAGCATGGAGCTGAAGGAACACAGCAGGCCAGGCAACATCGGAGGAGCAGGAAAGCTGATGTTCTGGGTTGGGACCCTTCTTCAAAAATAGGGGAGTGGGTAGGGAGCTCTGAAATAAAGAGAGAGAGGAGGGATGGGGCTGGGGAAGGTAGGTGGGATGGTGATAGGTGAGTGCAGGTCAGAGATTGGTCAGTGAGTTGGGAGGGTGGATAAGTGGGAGAGAAGATGGACAGATTATGTCAGTTCAAGGAAGCGTCCCGAGATGGGGCGTTCTACTCTCAAACTCCCAGATGTCCTCTTTATTTCAAAGCATCGCAGCTTGCCCCCTTTGGTGGTCGAAAGTGCTTTCAACCACATCTCTTGCGTTTCCCACATCTCTGCCCTCACAAGCCCTCCCCCAACAAAAATAAAGACAGAATCCCCCAGGTCCTCACGTATCACCCCACTAACCTCCGTATCCAACGTATCATTCTCCGCCACTTCCACCACTTGCAATCCGACCGCACAACCAAATGGTGTATTTCCCTTCCCACCCCCACCTGCCTTTTGTAGGGACCACTCTCTCCGAGACTCCCTCGTCCGCTCCACTCTCCCCACTAATCCCGCCACCCCTGGCACCTTTCCCTGCAACCGCAGGAAATGCCACACCTGCCCCTTCATCTCCATTCAAGGCACAAAACAAACCTTCCACATTAGGCAGAGTTTCACCTGCACATCTCTCTATGTGGTCTACTGTGTCTGCTGCTCCCGAAGTGGAGGCTCGGAGACCACTTTGTACAGCACCTGTGCTCTGTTTGTGACAAACCACAACACCTTCTAGTTGTGAACCATTTCAACTCTTCCCCCCCGCCCACCCACCGACTCCCTGGGTGACATGTCCATCCTCAGCCTCCTCCAGCATCGCAAATGATGCCACCCGCAAACTGGAGAAGCAGCGCCTCATATTCTGTGTTGGGATACAGCCCTATGGCCTAAGCGTGGATTTTACCAGTTTCAAAATCTCCCCACCCCTGGCCTAATCCCACGACCAACAATCTCTCTCCCATCCCTGCCTCCTTGGCCTGACACAACCTGTCCATCTTCTCTCCTACCTAGCCGCTTCTCCCACCTCACCAACCAATCTTGACCACTTCCTACTTGCACCCACCTATCACCCCCAGCCCCAACCCTCTCTCGACTCATTTCTGAGCTCCCTTCCCCGCCCCATTTCTGAAGAAGGGTCCCAACCCGAAACGTCAACTTTCCTGCTCCTCTGATGCTGCCTGGCCTGCTGTGTTCCTCCAGCTCCACACTGTATTATCTATTACTCAATTACATGCTCACATTTCAGAGAATCCCTAATCAAAATTAACAGCATTGATAAAACAGCAAATTTTTGCTAACATTTTACTGAAGCCCTATTTAAAACAGTGTTACGGAGAAAGGGTGTTATTCTTCAGAGAATGACCATATTGGTTTAGGAACACAGCTATCATCTTACCCTTTGCGATGCCTCAGTTACAAATGTAAGCCTAAGTTAGACTGATACAAACATCATCTCACAGAAAGAGACGACCGTAGGCAGCTAGAACCATACTAGCATGAGCCAACATTTTAATAGCATTGCTCAACCTTCCTTGATAAAAGATTAGTCTGATTTGGCTGAAACAGGATTAGTACTTGAGCATCAACTTCAGGACATGAAATGATTTAAATGCGATTGGCCATCACAGCAAACACATGGGAGTGGAACTGGTGGGTGTGCTATTTTCTTCAACTCTGCATTATTTGTACAGAATGCTGTTTACTTACTGAAGAGCTAATAACATCGAAAGTGGGGTTAGGTGTGTGATTTATCACAATGGGTTTTCTGTCTTTGAATTTCATCACGTTTAGTTACCAGACTTAAAGTGGCATTAAAATATCTTTAGCTGCAAGATGAAGTTGGTTAAAATACAAAGTGCACCAGCTGAGCTTCATTTGCTTGCTTACTTTTTAAAAAGCATCATTTGGCCCAGTACACACTCTTAGGATGTAAGGTCACGGGTTCAAGGCCTGTTTCAGTACATAAGCTGCCAATCTTGTGCAATAATGAGAAAATTTTACGTATAGGAGATACCATTTATGGTTGAGGTTTTCAAGGGAATGAAAATCTCGTGGAAATTAGCTTTATTTGTGTGGGAATTGGAACCTAGCACTGTGAAAGTGAACATTCTTTCCTTCTGACTTTGCAACCAATGACAGGAAATATACTTGGGTTCAGCATCAACACTGGTCCTATGCAGTTATTATATTGGAATAATTTTATTTAGACATGCTCTTGGAGTCAGCCTTTATTATACCTGCAGTGCTTTTTCACTTCTCACAATGTTAAATTCTTATGACATATTGAGCTCCGTGCTGAACAAAACATTCCACCACTTTTCAAGTTCAGACTATCACGATGGTGGAATTACATTCATTAACGATTCTTACAGAGGACTCTCTCCCTACACCTCTGGTACCTACTCTTCCTTCAAACATCTCCTGCCTCATTTTCAAATTCCAGATTGTTTACTTCTTTCTCCACAAACCTAGGTTTCTCGCTCAAATAAAAAGCCTCCCATGACCTTAGTTACTTCCTTACACTTGATCCAACGGCCAGCCACCACTCAAAATACATCAACTATAAAGAGAACACAAGATTTTCACACAAGTGCACAAGCTGATAGAGTCGTATTGCTGTCCAGTATAGAAACAAACCCTTTACATTTCAGAGATAATGGGAACTGCAGATGCTGGAGAATTCCACGATAATAAAATGTGAGGCTGGATGAACACAGCAGGCCAAGCAGCATCTCAGGAGCACAAAAGCTGACGTTTCGGGCCTAGACCCTTCATCAGAGAGCTTTACATTTCACATGTTTTTCTGCAATCAAATAAGTGCCTCATAGCCACTTTCAACATGTTTTTTCCCCTCCAGTCAATATAGTCAGGCTGAATTTATGCTTAGAACTTGAAACTGCTTGATGTTGAAATTGCCTTTGTTACTCTTTCAGGAAATCAAGATCTTTCAAATAACTTAGTTACAACATAATAAAAATTACAAATACAGCTATAAAAGCTGATGAAAGATAACACTGATCCTATTCATTTTGTTCAAAATTGCAACAGCTACACAAAAGGACACAAGTTCTCTAGTCCAATCCAGTTTATCATTATTTTGAGTTTACCCACAAACATTTCCTTCCATTCCTGAGCTCATTTTATCATTATGAGACAAATTTCAATTTAATTCTGTTTCCGAGATGCACTTCAGTCTCTTGGAGTTGCACTTAATTCCTTAGCTTTGTGCAACAATACTGGAAAAGACCAACCTCTTGAATAAAAACTGAAAGAACTGCGCATGCTGAAAATCAGGAACAAAAATAGAAGTTGCTGGAAAAGCTCAGCAGGTCTGGCAGCATCCGTGAGGTAAAAAAAATCAGAGTTAATATTTCAGGTCTGGGGGAAGGGTCACCAGACCAGAAACGTTAACTCTGATGGGGCAACAAGTTATCTGAAGTTTAAGAACTTATTGGCATGAATCCAAAGTTGGGTTTCCAACTGTGGCTTGGGAACCTGGTTCCATTTTGGGCTCCAATCTCTCATGGTGTGCTTTAGACTTAGCCACTGGAAATTTTAAAGAGCTGGGCAAATTATTGGCAGTGGGGTGTACTTTGGTTCCCTCGAAGCTTCGAATGCAGCTTCCAAGCTGGTAAACACAGGACAGGTTCAAGGGGCCAAATGGCCCACGCTTGCTCCAAATTTGTTTGTATGAATTTATGACTAACTTCTGCTCAGGTCACGACTTTCCCACAGGCCTAGACGACTCGTAACCCTGATGACATGCGTCGTGATGTGACATGAAATATGTAAACAAAGTGAGCAAAGGCTAAGCAACTTCTGGCAGAGGAACACAAACACCACGTCAGACATCTAACAGTTCTTCGATCTGATCTATGCTGGCTTCAGTCTGAAATTAATACTTTGGCCGGCTTTGGGAGGCTGATGATAGAGGGGACTGCCAGCTCCAGCTAAACATAGTGGCTTGTTCCACCGATGTATCCAAACCAGGGCCAGGAAACTGCTCAGTGGAGAGTGACATTGCAAACCACGGAGATCAGGTTCATTACTGTCACCAGCACACACCTCTCTCCCGAACCTAAACTGGGGCCATCAAACTGTTCTCACATGTTGTAGACCATGTGTCCTGTCTGCTTGTTTAGTTTATACTTATCAAAGCTGTTAGTTTTTAAATTGCTTTAAAATCATGAGCTCATCCCCTTTTCTCACCTAATGTTTTTTGGACCAAAAATTTAGACCAAACAACACAGAAGCTGTACCCTCATGAATTAACTCAGATTAGACTGTAGTCACAAAAAACTTGCAATGAAATCCAGGATAGATTGCTTCAGTCAACCATATTGAATGGAATATCCTGAGGCAATTTGAGATTTAGGCCGGTGGAATGTAGATTTAATAGCAGTTTTTATTTACATGGCAATTTGATGACTATTTGTGGGGAAGAAAACTACAGGGACATATGTGGAAAGAGTGGGGATTGAGGACAACTTGCACTGCTTCTCAAAAGAACTAGTGCAGATCTGATGGGCTGAATGGTCTCCTTCTGTGCTGCACTGTTCTGTCATTTCATGATTAAGACAGAAGTAAGTATTTTCAGAACCTGAGGATATCCCAAAGTGCTTTACTAACAGACAACATACTTTTGAATTGTCGTTATTGTTGAACTGTAAAAAACATCACAGCCAATTTACATATATCCACACGTTAATGACCATTTAATCTGCTTGAGTGATATTGGTTGAAGGATAAATACAGCTTTGAATCTTTTACATCCATCTGACATTGAAGATTGGATTTCAGTTGAATATCTGGGCAGAACAGTGGTTAGCACTGCTACCTAATGGGGCCAGGGAGACAGGTTCAATTCCAGCCTCGGACGACTGTCTATGTGAAGTATGCACATTCTCCCTGTGTCTCTATGTGTTTCTTTCAGATGCTCCAGTTTCCTCTCAGTCCAAACATGTGCAGGTTAGATGGATTGGCCATGCTAAATTGCCTATAGTGTCCAGGGATGGATTAGCTATGGGAAATGCAGGGTTACAGGCAAGGATATGGGTTTGGGTGGGATGCTTTTCGGAGAGTCAGTGAGGGCTGGATGGGCCAAATAGCCTGCTTCCACACTGTAGGGATTCTATGATCTTACTCAAATAGTATCAGCAACTGACAGTGACTGGTGTGGTAACCAGATTTATGCACTCGAGTCTCTGGAACATACCTTAGACACACTTGGAGACAAGGCTGCTGTCATGGAACCAAGATTGACACTTCAGCCCTCAGCATTGATCCTATCCACTCCTTCACCAATTAGTGACTCCTTGCTGAGGTAGCCCTCTCCAAGGAACTTGGGGGTACTTTCTCAAGAATACAGATGGAAAGCACACAAATTGTTCAACAACATACAGTTTTATACCAAGCCTAAACTTGTCCACATCCAAATGTTCACATCAGCATCAAGCATTGAAATAAATTGTAACAGAGAAGTTTTTGGTTTTTGAAGGCGGCAGGTTGTAAGGGGCAGGAGAATCAGCACATGAAAGGAAATGAATTGTTCTAGTTTGAACAAACAAGAACTTGTATTTCAGTGCTGTTTGACAGCACCAGCTATTGGCTTTCAATGCAAATAGCAAGATGTTTTAAAATCAGGGATCACAGGTAGTGGGAACATACTAAACGGGACAGATGCCCAGAAAAGGCAAAATGTTTAAGTTTATGCTAGCCTCTGAATCATGCTACTCAGGTAAGGCATTGCCTGTGTGTCATGACCAAAATGTGCAAATATTGCAACCATACACAATTCTGAAACTTGTTGTAAGCACATCAAGTAAGCTACAACATGAACTGTTAGTTGATCTCTTCTGATTTAACTTGGAGATAGGAATGTTGTCTCAGACATGAAGCTTTTTTAAACTTTGAATAGTATTGTGGGGTTTTCTCAAAACTGTGAAGTGCATTGGGAACAATGGGATTATAGGATAAATTCTGACATTTACCTGTGCTGCTAAGAAATTAATTGAAATAATTAATTAGTATCTCCATTTTAAATGACACAGAAGCTGAAAAGGTATTGAAATTTAAACGTTATAGAACATTACAGCACAGTACAGGCCCTTCGGCCCTCTATGTTGTGCCGACCTGTCATACCGATCTCAAGCCCACCTACACTATTCCATGTACGTCCATATGCTTGTCCAATGACGACTTAAATGTACCTAAAGTTGACAAATCTACTAACGTTGCAGACAAAGCGTTCCATTCCCTTACTACTCTCCGAGTAAAGAAACTACCTCTGATATCTGTCCTATATCTTTCACCCCTCAATTTAAAGCTATGCCCCCTCATGCTCGCCGTCACCATCCTAGGAAAAAGGCTCTCCCTATCCAACTACCCAACCCTCTGATTATTTTATATGTTTCACTTAAGTCACCTCTCAACCTTCATCTCTCTAATGAAAACAGCCTCAAGTCCCTCAGCCTTTCCTCATAAGACCTTCCCTCTATACCAGGCAACATCCTAGTAAATCTCCTTTGTACCCTTTCCAAAGCTTTCACATCCTTCTTATAACGCGGTGACCAGAACTGTACACAATACTCCAAGTGCGGCCGCAACAGAGTTTTATACAGCTTCACCATAACCTCTTGGCTCTGGAACTCAATCCCTCTATTAATAAAAGCTAAAACACTGTATGCCTTCTTAACAGCCCCGTCAACCTGGGTGACAACTTTCAAGGATCTGTGTACATGGACACCGCGATCTCTCTGCTCATCTATACTACTAAGAATCTTACCATTAGCCCTGTACTTTGCCTTCCGGTTACTCCTACCAAAGTGCATCACCTCACACTTGTCTGCATTAAACTCCATTTGCCACCTCTCAGCCCAGCTCTGCAGCTTATCTACGTCTCTCTGCAACCCACAGCATCCTTTGTCACTATCCACAACTCCACCGACCTTAGTGTCGTCTGCAAATTTACTAACCCATCCTTCTACGCCCTCATCCAGGTCATTTATAAAAATGACAAACGGCAGCGGACCCAACACCGACACTTGCGGTACACCACTAGTAACTGGTCTCCAGGATGAACATTTCCCATCAACTACCACCCTCTGTCTTCTTTCAGCAAGCCAATTTCTGATCCAAACTGCTATATTTCCCACAATTCCATTCTTCCGCATTTTGTACAATAACCTACTGTGGGGAACCTTATCGAACGCCTTGCTGAAATCCATATACACCACATCAACCGGTTTACTCTCATCTACCTGTTTGGTCACCTTCTCAAAGAACTCAATAAAGGTTTGTGAGGCACGACCTTCCCTTCACAAAACCGTGCTGACTATCCCTAATCAATTTATTCTTTTCTAGGTGATTATAAATCTTATCTCTTTTATAACCTTTTCCAACACTTTACCAACAACTGAGGTAAGGCTCACTGGTCTATAATTACCAGGGATGTCTCTACTCCCCTTCTTGAACAGGGGAACCACATTTGCTATCCTCCAGTCATCTGGCACTATTCCTGTGGACAATGTCGAGTTAAAGATCAATGCCAATGGCTCAGCAATCTCCTCCCTGGCTTCCCAGAGGATCCGAGGATAAATCCCATCCTGCCTAGGGAACTTGTCTATCTTCACCCTCTGAAGGATTTCTAATACCTCTTCCTCGTGAACCTCAATCCCACCTAGTCTAGTAGCCTGTATCTCAGTATTCTCCTCGACAACATTGTCGCTTTCTGGAGTGAATACTGTTGAAAAATATTCATTTAGCGCTTCCCCTATCTCATCTGACTCCACACACAACTTACCACTACTATCCTTGATTGAGCCTAATCTTACTTTTGTCATTCTTTTATTCCTTAAATACCTGTAGAAAGCCTTAGGGTTTACCCTGATCCTATCTGCCAACAACTTCTCATGTCTCCTCCTGGCTCTTCTGAGCTCTCTCTTTAGGTCTTTCCTGGCTACCTCGTAGCCCTCAAGTGCCCTGACTGAGCTTTCACATCTCATCCTAACATAAGCCTTTTTCTTCCTCTTGACCAGAGATACCACCTCCTTTGTAAACCACGGCTCCCGCACTCTACAGCTTCCTCCCTGCCTGACAGGTACATACTTATCTAGGACACACACAGGAGCTTTTCCTTGAATAAGCTCCACATTTCTAATGTGCCCATCCCCTGCAGTTTCCTTCCCCATTCTATGCTCCCTAAATCTTGCCTAATCTGATTGTAATTGCCTTTCCCCCAGCTATAACTCTTGCCCAGCGGTATACACCTATCCCTTTCCATCACAAAAGTAAACATAACAGAATTGTGATCACTGTCACCAAAATGTTTTATATTTACAAATTTGCAACCAAACTATTAAAAACAGACAATGGAAAGTGTAATAGATATTACTATCATTGAAGTTACATTCATGCTTCACAGTAGTGAAAGTATGTTAAGGTCGACACTTCTGTCAATTCCTGATTACATGGCTTTCCCCAGTGTCTTTTGTCTCTGAGAAGATTGATGAGAGTTGCATGGCAATGATTTGGGTTGACATTCCTCAGACTTTACCTTTCTCACAAGGCATGTCCCCACCACTTTTGGTCTCCAAATCATAAGGTTCAGAGCTCAGTGACAGCAGCATATAACCTGGGCCAGTACCTCAGCGCTGCACTGCAGCAACATTGCAGTATCAAGAATAACATCTCATCTGAAAGATGGCAAACTGAGGCCCCTTCTATTTCCACTCCGGCAAACATAAGCTGAGACTATCAGGGATTTATAGCTACAATTCTCTACCAACCATCATTATCCTAAAAAGAGACTAATGGATCATTACTTAATTTTGCTGTTTGGGGAACTGATCTGGGTGTCTAAGCAAATTACTGCAGATGCTGGAATCTGTACTGTAAACAAAAAAACGTACTCATATCAGCTCTGAAGAAGTATCATCTAGACTTGAAGTGTTAGCTTGCTGTCTTTCTCCACACATGCTGCTTGACCACTGATTTCCAGCATTTGTGATCAGGGTGTACAGTGGCTGGCACATTTACCCACTAAAGTAACAGCAACCATAATTCAGAAAGTAATCAATTGGCTTGTAAGTATTGATAGCGTGCTGTACAAATATAACTTCTTTCTATCTGTGATCCGCTGGCATAACAACAATGTTTGTACTGAACCAAATGATACCCAAAAGGAGGAGTCTCTCAGACTCGACCTTCAAAGTGGCAGTTTCATGACGTGCACTCTTATTCACCCTCGTTAACATTTGACTATCCAACCTAGTTTCATTTATCATCAAGGGAAAACTGGAGAATATTTTGACAGTTATTACTTTATCAAGTGCAGGCTGACATTTTTTTTCTTATAAGTGGTGCCCTCATTGCAACCCCCAACACAAATCTGAGATCTACTTTTTTTTGTTAAAACCACATTAGAGGACATTGAAATTCAGGAGAAAAATTTACAAGGATCCTTAGTACTTACATCTGGAATGAAGCCAATTTCATTGAGATGGTTACTCAACTCTGGGTCATGAAAAGCAATCATCTGGGAAAACACTGTCAGATACTCTGCAACAAGGAGAAATTTTATTAATTATCAAACAAAGAAAAATTAATCAAACACTTGTCTTTAAATAATACTGATTGCTTCATGATCAGTCTTACTGAAGTTATTCACTGACGCACAGGCAATGACACACCCAGCCACAGTTTTCAGACTATCTACACAAAGACTATCTTAAGCGATTAATTTAGGAATGATCTTTGCCTCAATAGTCACAACCTGAAGAGCTAATATCTCAGTTTTATGTCATAAAAAGTGATCCCCTGTAATAGCTTAGGGGAAAGGCATCACTAACCAACACAGTTTAATTTTATACAATAAAAGCTTTTAATGCGCAGCGGAGGTGGAGGAGGAATAGGCCATTTGGTTGCTCTAATCTGCTCCACCATTCAATAATATTGTGACTGATCTTACTGTGGCCTCAGTTCCATAATCCTGCCCCAATAACCTCAAACCTTGATGTAGATCAAAAAAAATCTCAACTTCACCTTGAAAACGTTCAGCGACCTAATCTTCACCATTCCAAAATAGAAAAAGCGGAGTGGGAAAGCAATGAAAACTAATACCTTGCCTCAATGGTGGATCCCAAATAGTGCATTTGAAATTAAACTGCTAACTGCATTTCTCTGCAAGCATTATGCAACAACTGTTCTGAACTTATGTTCTATTAATTTGAACAGGGAAAAAGGAAATAAATTATAAATGATTGAACAGGAATACAGATAAATAAATTGAAAAGCCAGAAGTGTTAGAGCAAAGCAGAAAATATATACAAATGCTGAAAGTAAGTGAATGCAAAGAAAATTGGCTTCTAAACTGCATAAAAGAGGTAAATAAAGCTGCAAAGTCATGGATGAAAATTGGTGAAACCAGCACAAAGAGACTGGCACGTTAGCTAATGCCTTTAGTTAATGTTAAATATAAGCATTTGCTTTGCATTCTGGAATTAACATAATCCTGAATTTGATGCTATTATATCGAACAGTCACATGGAGAAGCTTTACTCAAAGTAATGCTAAAACATTTCGACAAACACCAGATCTTGTTTTTTAAAATGCAGTGCTGATATTAAAGGAACCTCTTGTACACTGACTCAGCACCTTGATGTTCCTGGACTCGAACGAACTCTCAAGTAGTGAGGCTAAAGCTTTTAGAAGGTGGCAATGCCATGGGAAGGGAACAAAGAATTTATTGGAAACTGAAAGCTTTCGTTAGGAGCAAAGAACAAAAGCAGTTCATTTGAGTGGAGATGGCGGAGAGGAAATTTCACAGAAGCATTCATAATTGCGTGAAAGATTTTAATTGTATACCTGGGGAAAAATTTTCAGTTAGTGAAACAATGTCAAAAGTGTAATTTTAAAGACCACCCTCAAAAGGAATGAAAGGATACGAAAGAAAAATTAATGTTTGAGATAATTAAGAAATGTAATGCAACTAACCAGTATTGAAGCACAATCTGAAAGTTTTAAATAGTTTTAAGCTTTGAAAAAGAAAAACAATACAATGTTATAGCAAAAGTACAGGGGGTCAGAGCTTAGGTCTACATTCCTAGTGATATATTATCTCACACATCACATTTTTAAACGTCTCAGTTCATTCCTATGCACTTGGTGCAATACGGGCACAAAGCTGGTAGGGAACCATTTTGCTTTTGATCTCATCAGATTTTGCTGTATCTGATGCTTCACTGTAGATGTGCCTTTATCAACATTTTTGCTATACAAAGAATGCACGAGCCAAATATTCCTTTCCTGATACAAACATCTCTGCAGGATAATCTCTGCAATGATGTGAAGAAACTGCAGACATGGAGGACAAAACTGACTGAAAGAAACACCGATTCTTTCACGATAGGTTGGATCCAGAGTGTTTCTTTTATGCAAGTCCAACAAACATCCTGGCAACCAGGGCATTGAGTAGTCCAGTAGCTAAGTTACTGGAGTCCTCACCCAGGATATTCAATAAGAACAAACTGCGCCCATCAGCTGATAGCCCAAGGACAAGGGGACACATTTTTAAGATTTTAAGCAAGAGATGCAGATGGAATGTGAGGAAGAACTTTTCTTAAACACATAGTGGCAATGGCCTGGAACTCACTGCCCACAAGGGTGGTAGAAATAGAAACACTCAACAACTTCAGAAGGAAATTAGATAGACACTTGGGAGGAAATAATCTTCCAGGGGCATAGGGGTTGAGAGAGGAATCTGGGACAGATTAGGATGCAGGCATTCTGCAGAACAGCCATTTGCTGGCTGAATGGCCTCCATCAAGCGATTAGTTACTCGACTGTCACAACCCTGATGGGGGAAGCGTGCAGTGGTAGTCAAACTCCACTATTTCACAAATTGTCAAAAGGATGAAATATGACCAATTTAATCAATAGGGTGGTTAATGCCCGAGTATGAGTACCGTCTAATAGATGTGAATAAATGTATTTATTCTAACAAACATGTCCGCTAAAAAGTGGTAAAACGGATTAACTCCTAATACATAAACTATTTTGCTTTTTGGTGATGCTATCACATTGTTTTGACTGAAGCAATGCTCAATTCAATAGCTGATTGGGAAGTTTTCTTTCTTTGCCAAGTCTTGTATGTTATTTCTTCACGCACTGAGTATGATGTTTTATGGAGGCGGGGGGGGGGTGGTTGGTCAGTGGCAGTGGAGATGTTTGTGAATTAACTTGCTTGCAGGCTTATGGAGGTCTCAGTGTCCACACGCTCATCTTCTCAGTTCTGTGACAAACTGCTACTTTAGAACCAAATCTAAAAGCTTTTGCTGGGCTGTTATTCTTTTCACCTCAAAGACAATTTGGTGCCAGCTGATCTCAACAAAGTATCAAATTTGAGTTTCAGTATAAGTTATTTGCTCTTGTATAAACAGCGAGCGAACACCACACTGCTCCGTTTTTGTTTCAACAAAAATCACTATGTCCACTTTCTAGTTTGGATTGCCATATAAAAGTTGTATAGAGCTTGTACAGCTCCACTACTGAAGGAGATAAAATGCAATCTCTGAATGGGCTTCATCAGAAGGGTAAACACGAAAATCCAAGTTATTTTATGGGCTCCTGAGGAGTAAGACTCCATCCCAGGAAGCAGCCGCCTCCAAAACAGGTTCCTCCTAATTCACGTTAGGAGAGAAAGGGATTGAAGAACTGGGGATCTGGAAGTGAGATTTAAGATCAAAGCTTTCCCACTGGAGCACATATAGAAACAGAAACTTGAAAGTGTCTGTCATTATTCTTAGAATATGGAAAATAACTGACTCCAGGAAATTTAATACAAGGAGTGGTAAGCCATTCAGACAGCAAGGTAAGATTTGACCCGAAATTTGATACATATCAAGTTGCGACTAAACTAATAACTGACTGTTAAATGCACTCATGAGCTTCAAACAGAGCATCACAGAGAAAACGCCATCTTGATTTTAGTGAAATTCATACCAAGTGATTGGCTACACAATGCTCAAATTGCAAATTGAGTGTAATTGAACAAGAAATTATCATTCAAAGTAGAATAAACATGGATGCTTAGACAATAGTTAAACAGTCCAGCAAAACACGATGTGAGCAATGCACATGATATGAAAGTTTAACTTCTTTCCAAATCGTCTACGATTTATTAGACTCAACCAGTTCCTAAAGGTCTTCAGTCAAAGCAAGAACTCACCATTTCACCTCCACATAAAACTCATACCAGTCAATCAATTATGATTCAATAGCTGCGGCATTGATGGACTTCCCACCTCCTGCCTATTATTTCATAATTAGATGTTGCAACCTGGGAAGGTTTCTACAGCATAGGGGAACCTGCGTGTAATGTAGTGTAAAGTTGAGGTTTACAGTTTTGTGTTGGGACTATGCAATAAAAAGAAGCGGAGATTGTCCAAATTAAATCGAGTAAAAGCAAATTAGATGTGTGAAATATAAATCAACTGCACAGGATCTTTAACCAGAAGGATCAAGTTATAGGCTTATATCCTATACAATAGTGTATTTCCATGACTGAGCTCAGAGCTGAAGGGTTTTATTTCATGCCCCTACAGCTGCTGCATGTTCGCAGTGCCACACACTGGACAGTGCAAGAATTGCTTGATGTCCACTGGAGAAAACTTTAATTTTTTCGACAACTCCATCCTTCAATCACCCAAATTTAATCTGTTCATATTCTGATCACAGGCAGTGATAAAGACAACTAAATCAGCAAGAATGCTAAATAAATAAAGACCATTTCTCCAACTAAAAGGATTGGCTTGCTGCAAAGTTCTTATTTTTGTGGATTCTCTGAAAAAGCCAGTTTGGACTGAAGCCACAAGCAGAGTGACTTCATCACTTGGTCCCACAACACTTCACCACGCCCCCCACCCACACCCTACCAATCCCCTTAAATTCTGCTAATCTGTATTGGTTTAAAGAGCATTAAACAACTAATTCACACAGAATGGAGCTGTTATTTGGCTCACTTCTAGTGATTACCACATTCTATTACGGATGAATGCTTGCGATCAGTACCTGAAATAATTGCTGCTTTGTGCTCTGACCACCCAAGATGCAGACTCGGAGCTGAGGGTATCAATTTTAAATTGCCCTTTTTAATGAAGATGACTTGATGACTTGCAGTACAATTTGCTCTTTTGGTGGCTCAGTAACAACCAGATCAATGAACATGCTATGTTTGGATAATTGGTTCCCACCTTCATTCAGTTACCCTGCAGCGATGCCTGCTGAAGGTGTTCGTTTCTGTAAGATCAGGGGAGTCCTAGGCTCATGTGCTTAAATCTTATGACACACAAAATCAAGCTATAGGTACATAATATCCTCTTAATGGAGTTGTTGAAGGGTAACTACCATCAGAAAGCTAGGCCCCCCCAGAGAGAAATCAGATGGTGGGGGATTTGGACAGAAGATTGGTGAGCAATAAAAGTAGTGTAGTGAAAAGCAATTGTGATGTACAACACTTCCAAGGAAATAGTGGATTTCTTCAATCTATAACACCACGCAGAGACAACCAACCCCAATCCCACTTCAGAGACATCCCACCCCAATCCAACCCAGAGATGTCCCACCTCAGAGACACATGATCTCAGTACTACCCTTAAAGTCCATTAAAAAAAGCCAAATACCACTCAAAATACCTAACTGCAAACTGTACATACAAAAATAAAAAGCCAAAGGGCAAGTGGAGCATCTTTGTGCCATTCAGAGGCACTACGGAAATAGGGTTTACAGTTACCACGCGAATACCACACTTTTCTGTAGTCCTCCCACCCTTAAGGGGTGGCAAAGTGGCTCAGATGCTAGCACGACAGCCTCACAGTGCCAGGGACCCAGGTTCAATTCCAGCCTCGGGTGACTGTCTGTGTGGAGTTTGCACATTCTCCCCGTGTCTGCGTGGGTTTCCTCCGGGTGCTCCGGTTTCTTCCCACAGTCCAAAGATGTGCAGGCTAGGTGGATTGGCCGTGCTAAATTGCTCATAGTGTTCAGGGGTGTGTGGGTTATAGGGCGATGGGTTTGGATGGGATGCTTCAAGGGGCAGTGTGAACTTGTTGGGCCGAAGGGCCCGTTTCCACACTGTAGGGAACGTAATTTAATCTAAACGGGCCCCAGCATTCCACAGGCTTTATGGGTCATCCACTAGAAAGCTGGTAAGAGTTGGGATGAGCAACACAAAATCCATCTAGCCTGCTGTTATAGCTTGGTTCTATCAAGTTGGGAAGGGGGATTTCCACACTTTCGACTGCACCATGGTCAATCAACCATGCAACTCAGAGAGGAGGATCAGTCTTAGTACAAAAACTGAGATGTATGGTCCATTTTCAAATCTAAAGGTAAATACATTATTTGACAAATAGGATCAACACAGCTCCTGGTGAGTTAGACAACAAAACATTGGTAGTTAATACCCCTTGGAATTAATTCCACAGCAGCTGTTCGAAGTTAAAGGATATTAAGAGTGTTAAAAGGCAATAATTCAATTAAGGATGAGACAAAGCACACAAGTCAAGCATTCATGAGCAAAAGAAAACTCAACATTGAATTACTGCTTTGGATTCATGATACATGAGTAAGACACATAAATTTTGTTTTAGAATGAATCATTTAATAACAACTTCACTGAAAAATAAAAGAGAGATCAGTTCGGGTTCTGCTATAACGGTATTGTACAATTAAGACATTAAAAACTGAAAGAACTGTGGATGCTGAAAATCAGCAACAAAAACAGAAGTTGCTGGAAAAGCTCAGCAGGTCTGGCAGCATTTGTGAAGAAAAAATAAATATCAGAGCTAATGTTTCAGAGATAATGGGAACTGCAGATGCTGGAGAATCCGAGATAACAAAGTGTGAAGCTGGATGAACACAGCAGGCCAAGCGGCATCTTAGGAGCACAAAAGCTGACATTTCGGGCCTGGACCCTTCATCAGAAAAGGGTCTTTTATGATGAGGGGTCTAGGCCCGAAACATTAGCTTTGGTGCTCCTAAGATGCTGCAGAGCTAATGTTTCGGGTCCGATTTGAGGAAGGGTCACTGGACCCGACACATTACTACTGATTTGCTTCTGCGCAGATGCTGCCAGACCTGCTGAGCTTTTCCAGCAACTTCTGTTTTTGTTGTTGCGTTAAAGGCATTATTCCCCTTCCTGCTGAAGACCCTGCAGAAACACATTGGGTAGCACATACTACAGAAGCACATTTAGCTATTCCACTGGTTGGCTTATTCAAGCCAGTTTTTTTTCCAAGTAATGCACAGACAAACAACATGCATAAGGAACCTGGTATTTACCTTGTATGACGTGAGAATTGTCCTTCAGAAAGAAGTTATACAGGTATTTGGGAATAAAGGCAGACATGCAAGCATACGCCAAGGCTGCAACAGGAAGACATCGTCAGATTCTGCGTGGTCTGTTGTCTCACTACACTTCAACCTCCCCACACATACAAATAAAACTCCCTTAAGTTACTTGCATTCTCTTTCCCTCCCTTCTCTCGATCTCCCTGTAACATGCACCAGTTTTAACCTGTAAATAGGCACTCTGTTTTGACTTTCCTCGAAACAATTCAGTATCTTGCCTTTGGTAGATCACTTGGGCTAGCTTAGATTAGTTCACCCGTCCCTCTTTTCTCCCCCATAGAAAGGTACCCACACAACCAATTCATTCTTCATGGTGTAAGGCATCAGTAGAAATAAGTCACACAGACCACAATTGGGTTAGTTTGCTGTTTCTTTAAATCACAGTTCTTGCTGGGAGAAGTTACCTAGATTCTGTACGATTTTACAAGCTATTAGAAGCCACTTAATCCATTCCTCTCCAAAATACCTGCCCATGGTTTCCCCTCCTCTGTCTTTTCCTCATATTATTTAAACATTTATTTTCCAAATTATTTATCCACTTCCCTGTTAAAAGTTATGACTGATTTTGCACTTTACTGCTTCTGATAAACGTTCTAATAATCCTCTATAAAAAGGTAATGATCTGAATCTCTCTATTTGTGAAACGTGCTCTCCAAGTGACTGAATTACCATGTGGTGGAAATAATTTCCCCCGATTTCAAACCCTGAATGATCTGACCTCCTGCAACCTTCCAGGCTGTGTTGAAACAAATCCCTATTCCTCTAAACTGTTCTCACAGCCAAGGCCTGTCATTCTGTCACCAATTAATGAGATACTTACCTTCATTGTTGAAATTCAAATACAGGAACGGTGCACACAAGGAATCCAAACCTAGTGCAGAAATATATTTCAAGTATGACAGCCAACACTGTAGCCAGTATTATAAATCTTAGTGACTAAATATATAAGCTGATTATAGGCAGGCAAAGCAATTTAATAATGGGGAACATTGGTCATGTTACTGGAAGGTCCCACTAAATGTGTTGTCACACCTTCAAATTTTCATCTTTATCATGGCCTAGTCAATAAATCTGAGCCCAAACCGTTTACTTACAATGTGGCACAAGCCAAGGATATAGTGCAATAGTTTGCTTCTGAAAAAAAGCAAACCACAGATGCTGAAAATCTGAAACAACACAGAGAATGCTAGAACGAAAACAAAGTTGCTGGAAAAGCTCAGCAGGTCTGGCAGCATCTGTGGAGGAGAAAACAGAGTTAATGTTTCGGGTCTGGCGACCCTTTCTCAGAACTGTGAACAGAGAATGCTGGAGAAGCTCAACATCAGGTCTGGCAGATCTGTGGAGAGAGAAAGAAAATTAACATTTTGAGTTCAGCATGACTCTTCTTCAAGAGTCATTATGAACTCGAAACATTAACTCTGTTCCTCTGTCTGCAGATGCTGCCAGAGCTGTTGAGTTTCTCCAGCATTTGCTGTTTGTGTTTCCACTTTCCTCTGATACTTCAGGACATGATTCTGGATTGGAGCTCTGACACTGGAGTCACATGCAGGCCCTGATCCATTTCTATGTTGGAAGCCGCCAGTCAGTAGCTATAGCCTCGATTGGCCAATTAATTGCCAGAAGATGCATATACCATCCAATCAAGGATGGAAGGTGAGCTGTTGAAGCTGGAAGGCCAGAAGGAGAAGGCGTTGCAGCTGCTAACAACGGAAAGAGCAAGACAAGGAACGAGGCCTCTTAGCTCTTTCAGAAACAAAATGGCCACAGCAGCAAAACAGCCATCAGAGAGGTGTGCATAGACAATTTGTAGTCCCACTTTCAGCCTGCTTTGCAGAGACTGCCTCCAGGAAGTTTTTGAACTTCTGAACAGGGGATGCACTGCAAGGTGGCTGGTAATTTTCAATTAGCCTTGGATCACTGGCCTTATTTGACCTTTCAGTGACCTTAACAAGCTGCTGGCCATTCTGACCTCAATCCAGGCATTGGGAAAACTGGGGACGGAGCGAAGCTTGCAAATTGTCCCACCAGCCAGTGGCACAAAATTACGTGCCTGCCTGCATTCCACCCTATAACGAGAGAAAGTCTTGCCTCTGGAATATCTACACACTGCCAGATTGACAGTCTGATGAAGTCTTTTGGATGGGTCACAAATTCACAACAGATCAATAAAGCGGAAGTGTGGAACTCCTTTAGTTCTCTGCTGAGGCAATTATTTTTACATTGACTTGAAAAGACTGCAAGCTGAGTTGCCTCAATTTTAGCAGACCGACATACTGCTGGTACAGTGTAATGATTAATGGTTTCAGATGAATTTACGATAAACATCACTACATGCTGACTTCAGCATGAAGTCCTAACCTGTTCAGTTCAGCAGCTTTCTAGTCATGAACACTGAAGATGTGTACTTGTTCACAGTTGAGAGACAGTTCCCCTAACCAAAGCAACACTTTCAATATACAGAGGAGATGCTGTGCATAAGTTAAACATATGGGGAAAAAAATTACTGGGATAGATAATTAGGAATTTTTAAAAATCCAATTAGTTTCAGAATGCTCATTGTTTGGTGTAGGATTTCCCCTCAATTACTGTAGTATAGATCAACCCAGAATGATAGCTTATTTGTCTGTGACAAGAAGAACTTGGATTCCAAATTTCCTTAGCGTGTCATCTGGTGATATGATTGTGACAGAAGGTAACCCAACTAATTGCTACAAAAATAGTAGGGGATAAGTTTGGCTTTGCCTAACCCGATCTATTTAAACCGTTAAAGTGTACTTACAGCTGCCACAGTCACTGTCCTTCATCAACTGTGGCAGTTAAACTTACCTTGCCAGTAGACTAGTTCCTGATGGGAGACTACCCAGGCCTTTAACACACGCCTGAACTTTCTATGGCCCTCTGGTGATGACAGCAGCTCATCGTACTGGTGGCAGCGTGGAATGTCCACCTCAATCTGAAAGGCAATCAGCCATAGAAACACATTTTGATGGACAGACGTTGCAAGTCTGCAAACATAATTCTAATCCAACCAGGGGAAAGGATGTATGAGAGAGGGCTGTTTCCTGGCTACAGAGAGAAAAAAAAGATAGAACTGGATTTAGTTCAGCAAAGTTGCTGCCATTTCTCAGGAAGTTTGGATTGCAGTGTTTGTTGCTGTGTAGTGTTGAGAGGTCTTGCTGAAGTTTGAATTTCACAGGTGGAAATAAAAGCTGAGGAAATAAACCAGGGTCAAAGACAGACAGAGCAAATGTTATTTCACAGAGGAGAGTCATAACTCCTTGCAAACAAGTGGAAAATATATCATAAAAAGCCCTTCTTAACTTGCACAAATTATAACTCTAAGTGCATTGCACTGACACAATTTCTAAACATCTTAACGTCTACATTATATATGGGATATGAAGACCTGTAGAACAGTATTTATAACTTTCATGCTGTCTATATTAGGATCAAAAGTGAACTGGGGTGAAGTCATTTTTAAAATAAGTCACTGGCAGGGACATTGCATGTGCTGATCCATCTATTTTTTTGATGTGTATGGAATATTCATACTATACACTTGCAAATAAATTTCACATTTTAATTCATTAAGCTATGAATGTAATGCCACCACCTCAAAAAATAGAATTTCAAGTGGAAGGAATTGATTTATCATCCCAGATGCAATACTTGCATTTTTACAGCACTCTGAATTTTAAGAACATGCATTTTTGTACTATATTCGATCTCCTCAAGATATCCCAAAGCATTTGAATCCCAATTGAAGACTTTCCGCAATCAGTGTTGTTGTGAACACAAATATACCAGCCAGGTTTTAATTTGCAAAGTCTCAAACAGGAATTAGATGAACGACTAGACCATCTATTACTGGTGATGTTGATTGGAAAAGGATTTCAATGGCAAATGGACCAAGACAGCTGACATGATGAAGGGAAAGCAGGTGGTCTTTGCAACATGGATTGCTCAACTTGGGTTTAATTGGACAAGATTATAAACAGTATGAGACAATGACAAAGGGAGGGAGATGGAATCAGATTGTTTGGAGCTGACAGCAGGCATGAAACATGATAGTTTTAGTCCACACAAAGTTTAACTGCAGGCATGAGGAAAAAACAAATACTTTTACTGGAGGTTGTGCAGCAAAAGTTCAATTAGATTCATTCAGACATGATGGGTTTGTGAAATGATGAGATGCCCAGTAAATTAGGCCCTTGTTCTCTGGGGTTTAGAAGAATGAGGGCGATCTCATTAAAACATTCAAGATTCTGTAGGGAGTTGATAGGATAGACCCCAAGGAGATATAATCCACTGGTCAGGGAATCTAAAACAGTGGTGCAGTCTTGGAATAGAGGTGTAATCATTTAGGGACTGAGATAAGGAGAAATTATTGCTCAAAACAAGAAGGCGGCTGATTCACAAAGTGAGGTTTTGTAAGGAAACCTTACCTTCCTGTCTGCTCCCTGGCTCACACTCTCACCACTTTTGCCGTTCAAATCAAGAAGAGATGAAGTTGTAAAGAAGGTGTGTGGTGTTTTGGCTTTCATTGGCAGGGGAATGGAGTTTAGGAACCGTGAGGTCACGCTGCAGCTCTGTAAAACACTGGTTAGACCACAATGGAATATTGTGTTTAGTTCTGGTTGCCTCATTACAGGAAGGAAGGATGCTGACGCTTTAGAGGGGGTGCAGAGGAGATTTAACAGGATGCTGCCTGGACTGGAGAGCAGGTCTAATGAGGAAAGGTTGAGGGAGCTAGGGCTTTTCTCGTTGCAGCAAAAAAGGATGAGAGGTGACTTGATAGAGATGTACAAGATGATGAGAGGCACAGATAGAGAGGATAGTCAGAGACTTTTTCCCAGGGTGGAAATGACTATTCAGAGGGTGGGGGTGGGGGGGCATAATTTTCAGGTGATTGGAAGAAGGTGCTGGGGAGATGCCAGAGGTAGGTTCTTTACACAGAGTGGTGGGTGTGTGGAATGCACTGCTGGCGGTGGTAGTGGAGTCAGATACTTTAGAGACTTTTAGGTAGGCACATGGAGGACAGTATAATGTAAGGTATGCACGGTAGTTTGATCTTACTAGGATAATAGGTTGGCACAACATCGTGGGCCAAAGGGCCTATACTGTGCTGTACTGTTCTATGTTATATTGCGAAAGTTAGAATTCTCTACCCCAGAAGGTTGTAGGTGCCCCATTGTTGAATTTGTTTAAGGCTGGGAAAGACAGAGTTTTGCTCTCAGGAAAACAAAGGGAGTGGGCAGAAAGCTGGAGTTGAAGCCTCTGGTTAGTCATGATTGTACTGAATGACTCGATGAGCAATTTAGTCTACTCCTGCACCTATCTCTTACATTCTTATGCTCTCATCCAAGACCAGATGTCAACAAGGCAGTCTGACAACATAGCGGTAGTGTGTTCAGAGTAGCACAGGGCAAGTTAAGCGGTGTGTCATCAGTATTCATGTTGAAACGGGTTTGATGACTACAGATGATGCTGCTGGAGTAGCTGTCATGGAAAAAGAAAACTGCGGACAATGTAGTCTCAATAAGTCACCCTATTATAGGAAAGATGTGGATGCTTTGGAGAGGGTTCAGAGGAGGTTTACCAGGATGCTGCCTGGACTGGAGGGCTTATCTTATGAAGAGAGGTTGACTGAGCTCGGTCTCTTTTCATTGGAGAAAAGGAGGAGGAGAGGGGACCTAATTGAGGTATACAAGATAATGAGAGGCATAGATAGAGTTGATAGCCAGAAACTATTTCCCAGGGCAGAAATGGCTAACACGAGGGGTCATAGTTTTAAGCTGGTTGGAGGAAAGTATAGAGGGGATGTCAGAGGCGGGTTCTTTACACAGAGTTGTGAGAGCATGGAATGCGTTGCCAGCAGCAGTTGTGAAAGCAAGGTCATTGGGGTCATTTAAGAGACTGCTGGACATGCATATGGTCACAGAAATTTGAGGGTGCATACATGAGAATCAATGGTCGGCACAACATTGTGGGCTGAAGGGCCTGTTCTGTGCTGTACTGTTCTATGTTCTAAGTGCCTTCACGTGTTGTTTATCTCCAGAAATTATGTTGGTGCAAGAATGCATTCCAATTAAGGACAGATGGTGGTATAACATTGTATAAATCCTAACAATGCACCTCAGCTGTAACTTCACTTCAAGTACAAAATGAATTAACAGAACATTTATGTAAACTGTTCTACGACCACTGATTCAACAGTACCCTGAAAGGACTCCACAGTATATCTCCCTTACCTGTCGATCAGTCGGTATTGGTGTATCCTTGTCAATTGCATCATATTTTGCTTGGATATCACCCTGAAAAGGAGAATGGAAGCAATGAAGTCAAATATCGCCTGTTAAAAATTTGAACTGTATGTGTCTGTCAACTAAATTCGTGCTCCAAACAAATTTTTTCAATCTTTCCTCTTATTCCCACCTCTCTCATATTCTTGTCTATGAAAAAAGAAAATCTTCATCTTTATTTTTTAAAAGCAGTGACCCCACCAACTTCAATACTCTCTATAAAAGGAAACATGCAAAACTCGGAGGGGTCTTGGCAGGGTGTATGTTTAAATAAAGTCTTATATGTTTTTACTGTTCTAAACTCCAGCGGAAATGAGACCAACTCGTCCAACCTTTTCTCCTAAGACGCCCTGCCCATCCCAGGTATTGGGGTAGAAAACCTCCTCTGAACTGCCACTGTGCTCCAGGTGTGGTCTAATTGAAGTGTAACTTCCCTACATTTGCATTCAATTCCTCAGCAATAAGTTACAATATTCTATTAACTTTTCTAATTACTCGTTTACCAGCATACAAACATTTTACAACATATGCAGTTCTTCATAGCTTTAAATCATCTATCCTCGGAAAACTATGTTTGACTATGGATGCCCCTTGTATAAAGGTTAAGGGAGAATGATAAGCAGACAATAGAACGTCTACAAAGTCTAAAAAAAAGGCATGTAATTTCATCTCAATTGCCTTTATGGAACCTATTTTTTTATTTTGCCAGGAAACAGAGATCAGAAAGTATCCTATTTGACATCATGAAAGCTTAACAGGGCTAGCTGTGATACAATAAAGTGTTTCTCTTTTTAATCATATGCGAAATGAACAGCCTTGATTAATGCTGAAAGGATGTTTCCCCTTGTGGGAGGGACAAGAACTAGGAGACACAATTTAAAAATAAAGGTCACTTGTGAGAGACAGAGATGTTGAGAAGAATTTGAAAAGTCTTTCAGATGGTTGAAAGGCTTCCATGTTGAGCAATGCGGGCAGGGTCATTGAACATTTTTATGGCAGAGTTCAATACATTCTTGACTAACAATGTCAATGTTTCTGTTTACGTATCCATGGGACGTGGGGTTCACTGGCTAGGCCATCATTTATTGTACATCAGGGTAGAGGGTAGTTACAAGTTAATTATGTAGCTGTGGGTCTGCAGTCGTATGTAGGCCAGACGTGGTAAGGATGGCAGATATTCTTCCCTAAGAGACATTAGTGAACCAGATGGGTTGTCAATAGGGTAGCTTTTATAACCAGGTTTTCATTGAACTTCAGTTTCACCATCTGCCACGGAGAGATTCTAACTTGAGTCCCCGGACATTAGCCTGGGTTGATCAATTACTGGTCCAGTGATGTTACCACTACGTGGCCACCTCCCTAAAAATGTCCGGGTGATTTAAAATTTTTGAGAAGATCAAGAATATAAATAACAAGCGGGACAGAACACCAACGCTTCACTGGAGGCGCGCTGACAATGTCACCTAATAGTGATTGGAACGTCTACAATCAAATATACCGGCTCAGCGAGCAAGTCTACAACCTCATTAATGGGGAGCAGATTAGAATAGGAAACCATGGCCACAATCAGATCGGCTATCATCTTTCTGAATGGTGTACCAGACTCTTGATAATTTAACGCCAACTCCTATTCCTAATATTTTCATCTGTGTGTACTTTCTTGGATCTTGGTCAGAAGCTAATTCAGGGACTGCACTGTGACAGTTGTAACACGTCATTACGTCGTTCTCCACGTTGCTTCACTAACATGCCAAATGCTGAAGAATCTAAAGGGAAACCGAACAGATTCCTGATTCAACAGGATGCAGTGGAATGAAAACCGAAAGAACTGCAGATGCTGTAAATCAGAAACTGCTGGAAAAAGATCAGTACCGAACCCGCCAAAATTCCATCCCCTATTCCCAATTCCTCCGCCTCCGCCGCATCTGCTCCCACGACAAGACATTCCACTCCTGCACATCCCAGATGTCCAAGTTCTTTAAGGACCGCAACTTTCCCCCCACGGTGATCGAGAACGCCCTTGACCGCGTCTCCCGCATTTCCCGCGACACATCCCTCACACCCCGCCCCCGCCACAACCGCCCCAAGAGGATCCCCCTCGTTCTCACACACCACCCTACCAACCTCCGGATACAACGCATTATCCTCCGACACTTCCGCCATTTACAATCCGACCCCACTACCCAAGACATTTTTCCATCCCCTCCCCTGTCTGCTTTCCGGAGAGACCACTCTCTCCGTGACTCCCTTGTTCGCTCCACACTGCCCTCCAACCCCACCACACCCGGCACCTTCCCCTGCAACCGCAGGAAATGCTACACTTGTCCCCACACCTCCTCCCTCACCCCCATCCCAGGCCCCAAGATGACATTCCACATCAAGCAGAGGTTCACCTGCACATCTACCAATGTGGTATACTGCATCCACTGTACCCGGTGCGGCTTCCTCTACATTGGGGAAACCAAGCAGAGGCTTGGGGACCGCTTTGCAGAACACCTCCGCTCAGTTCGCAACAAACAACTGCACCTCCCAGTCGCAAACCATTTCCACCCCCCCTCCCATTCTCTTGATGACATGTCCATCATGGGCCTCCTGCACTGCCACAATGATGCCACCCGAAGGTTGCAGGAACAGCAACTCATATTCCGCCTGGGAACCCTGCAGCCATATGGTATCAATGTGGACTTCACCAGTTTCAAAATCTCCCCTTCCCCTACTGCATCCCTCAACCAGCCCAGTTCGTCCCCTCCCCCCACTGCACCACACAACCAGCCCAGTTCTTCCCCCCCACCCACTGCATCCCAAAACCAGTCCAACCTGTCTCTGCCTCCCTAACCGGTTCTTCCTCTCACCTGTCCCTTCCTCCCACCCCAAGCCGCACCCCCAGCTACCTACTAACCTCATCCCACCTCCTTGACCTGTCCGTCTTCCCTGGACTGACCTATCCCCTCCCTACCTACACTCTCTCCACCTATCTTCTTTACTCTCCATCTTCGGTCCGCCTCCCCCTCTCTCCCTATTTATTCCAGTTCCCTCCCCCCATCCCCCTCTTTGATGAAGGGTCTAGGCCCGAAACGTCAGCTTTTGTGCTCCTGAGATGCTGCTTTGCCTGCTGTGTTCATCCAGCCTCACATTTTATTATCTTGGAATCTCCAGCATCTGCAGTTCCCATTATCTCAGTAGATCTGACAGCATCTGTGGAGAGAAACCAGAGAGAATGGGCTCTATCTCCACCTTTTGTATACTCCTTAACCGCTCTCCTACCCTATCTTCTGTATATAAACCAACATTTTTCTAGCTATCAGTCCTGAGGAACAGTCACTTGACCTGAAACGTTAACTACAAGAACAGCACCTCATTTTCTGCCTGCAGCCCTCTGGACTCAACATAGAGTTCAATAACTTTAGGGCTTGAATTCTCCCGGGTCCTTACCCCAACCCCCACACACTAGGCCTGTTATCACATACTCTGCCAATACACGCAACCAACCAGTTGTCAGTCACTAAAAGTTTCCACGAATAGCTAGTCACCCTCCGAGCCAGATCATTATCCATTCGTTTGTTTCTCCAACTGTTCTCTCTTTGGGCTCTATCCCCACCTATCGGTTACTTCTTATCCCCTTTCCCCCACCCTATCTTCTGTACGTAAACCAACATTTTCCTAGCTACCAAGATAGTAGGAATTGCAGATGCTGGAGAATCTGAGATAACAAGGTGTAGAGCTGGATGAACACCTTCTTCTGAAGGGGTTCTGGGCCCGAAACATCAGCTTTCCTGCTCCTCTGATGCTGTTTGGCCTGCTCTGTTCATCCAGCCCTACACTTTGTTTTCCTAGCTACCATCAGTTCTGAGGAATGGTCACTCGACCTGAAACGTTAACTCCAATTCCTATTCATGGATGCTGCCAGACCTGCTGAGCTTTACCAGGAATTTCTGTTGTTGGTGCAGTGGAATGAAAACTTTGCTGAAATAAAAATATTTCCAAGTAATTTGTTCTTACCTCTATGCCGAGTAGTGCTGCCCAGGCCAAACCTCGTACTAGTGGAGGAATGTCCACTCTGGCTTCTTTCCAAATTTGATTCTTTTTGTATGGATATGCCTAAAGAAACAGGAAGTTAAGGTAGATTAAAAAATTCACTGGCTGCATCACCATCCTCATTTTGCCCATTTTTCTTTCACCTTTTCCAATCTCTGGCTTATCCCTAATGTAGTCAGAACTTTTGGATTTCAGGTTTTAAAGTTTAGAGTCAGTGTGTGCAGGAATGGTAAATTTTCCAATTGTAGTCACTGTCTTTGTTGCTTGCTACATTCATATATATGTTATGGCGTAAGCAGCCAATAAGACACCAAAAAAGATTCATCCACAGTGCTAGTGCAAAGATAAGATGGATGGCAAGGTGATGGACGGGAAATATGTGGAGCACGTGAATCTCATCACTGGCCACTACAGCAGAGGAACATTGGATTACAACTAAAAGGCTTGCATTTAGAAAGCACGAAATCCACAACACACCAATAAGAAATTATTGTTGAAGAGTCACATAATCTTGCTTCTTGACATTCATGGGGAAAGGAAAAAAGACAGAACTTTCGCTTCTTTAACTTTTCACATCCTTTTCATGTTGTAAAGTCTTTTAGAGCCAAATAAATTGCATTAGAAGTGTATTCATCCTGGTTATGTACCAAAACTATGAATCAGAAACAGCAATAGCAGAAATTGCCAAGTACTGTGTTGCTGGCATTTGAATCAAAATCTATACCATCACCACCCATAGCTTCAGGTTGCAACGTGAATATTAAAGTGCATTCTGTGGAAAATTGGATGCCTTGGGAGCTTAGTTGGCTGGATGGCTGGCATAAATCAGATTGGTGCCAATAACACAGGGTTTGATCTCCACTCTGGCTAGGATAGTTTCAGTACCTGCCATCTTGCCCTACCTGTAGTGGTGGCTGTGGCACTGTGGTTTGGAACTACCTGTTGGTCGCAGACTCAAGTAGTAGAAGGAAGATAAATCTGCACAACATGGCTTTCCTTAACCCAGAAACTGGTAGGCCAACGCTGAATGTCTCATTTGTCTTTTTAACTACCAATTTACTTGACAATGTGAAAACGTCAGATTTAATGTTCCTGAAGATTCCACATTTTTGCCCAGAAGTGCTAAAATGTGAATCCTACCTTTAGCAGTCTGTCAAAGAGAATGATTCGGTGTAGCTGGTACTCAGTGTCTTTCTCTCTTATAATGAGGGGCAGGGTGGCTGCTGCAGTGAGGTCATGGTTGCTGTTGGAAGGTGATATAGTTGACTGCCTAGAAAACGAGAAAAAAAATATTATCCATCAGAGTGTCAATTGCCATTTATTAGAGTGACAGGAAGTTTGTGTGGAGCATAATTGCTGGGATAGACCACTGGGTGGAATGACCTATTTCTATTCTGCAAATTCCCATTTGATACTACATTTAATCTGACTCGGACAAAACTGAAACTTCTTTGACAAATAGCTACGGCTGTGCTTACTCAGAGCTAGCTTGTGATCCTTTGGTTCTCCTGTGATCTCCTAGTTTTGGAGACCTGGCCCATGAAATCCAAACAGCTATTTACACCATGTTTCCAGATCTGTCCCATTTGAATTTTGTGGGCCTTTAAAGCTTATGTGGGCTATTTTCGTTCTAATGCATCATTGTTGAATGAATGGCAGATCAGAACTTCAGGGTGTTTCTCTTGTGGGAGTCAGTGGGTTTGTAATGGATATTAGTGGCCGGTCTATTCCCAGAAATGCAAACAGAAATGTTGAGGAAGGGAAGGGAGGAGTCAGAAAGAGACCAGGTGAAAGTAAGGGCAGGGTGGAAATTGGAGGCAAAATTGGTGACGTTTTCCAATTCCAGATGAGAGAGGGAAGCAGCACCAACAATATCATAGATGCATTGCAGAAAGAGTTGGGGGCCGGAATAAGCCTGGAACAAGGAATGTTCCACATTCCCACGAGGAGACAGGCATAAGTTGGGCCCATGTGGGTAGCCATGGCAATCCCTCTTACCTGGAGAAAATAATATTTTATTTTATAAATAACAAGAAATTAACATCTTGTTGCTGCATATTCCTCCAGTGTTGCCTTTTTGTGACATTACCATGTAGAAAATTTATTTTTCTCAAAGCAAATGCTTTTAAGCAGTTATACATTGTTCCCTCTAAACAGGATTTGAAACATACACAGATAAGAACATTTCTGATTTTTAATCCACTGCTACTAATATAGGTAGCAAAAATAAAACACTTTATATACAGAGTGGCTCAGATCTACTGTCCATTATTCAGTGCAAATTGTGCTAAGAACAACTGTGCTTACATTTTTACCTTTACTCTGCTGTTGCTCAAACAAAACATTGCAATAACTGGCCACACATTTCACCACATGCTCTGTCAACTACATAAGCCAATTAATAAAAATGTAACATTTGCCCATATTTGAGACAGTCTTCATTCTTTGAGCTCAGCTTTCACATGTCTCAGTACATCCACAAGGGAGAAAAGAAATCACAGGGAAGGAGCTACATATTTTTCTTTGAAGTCAAATGGTCATAATTTTAGGGCCAAAAAAGTGTGAACAAGGGAGTCAGACAGGAACGAAACTGACAAGACCAGCTTGCCCCCTCAGATTGTGAATTAGGCAGGAGGTTTGATGAGAAGGTACGAGATGGAAGAACTGGGGTTGCTGCTCAATTGAATGTACAAATTCACAGCAGGAGTAAGCCACTCAGTCCCAAGGGCCTCCTCCATCAAATATTAAACTGATCTGGTTACTCCACCTATTCCGGATGACCTTACCCAGTGCCAGGGTGGAGTTCCTCCATCTGTTTTGACAAGAGGTGCACAGAGAGATGCTGCAGGCTTACCCGGGGTGGGGGTTGGGATGTGTGTTCAAGCCTAAGATGGTGGAAAACTGGAAGATCAAGGAATACTGAAGAGTTGGAGTAGGAAATTTTGACAGCAGCCTACCGGAGAGTGGGAATTGAATGGAGGCAGAGCGATTGAAGGGTCCAGAAAAGATAAAGAGCAAAACAGGAAACAGAAGTGGCAATGTAGGTAACACTCAAATGTCGTCTCAAATGGTCCAGCAAGACAATCGGTTGTAAATGGCTCACGGGGAATGGGCAATAAACACTGGTCTTCTCAACAATGCTTCTGTCCCAAGAAAGAGTTTTAAAAATTGTCAATCGTAAAAGCAAGTCCAAATTATTTAACGTAAGCCAAGGAATATCAGAAAAAAAAACACAAACAAGGGACTGGATTTCACAGAAAGGTGGACTGCTCATCACCAAGGAAGCAATGTCAGTCCCAAACAAATTGGCTTTTGAATGCTCAGCGGTAATACTCTGAGGTATGCTAAGCTGGGTGGCAGTGTGAAACGTGAGGACGATGGTATGAGAATACAGGGTGACTTGGACAGGCTAGGTGAGTGGACGGATGCATGGCAGATGCAGTTTAATGTGGATAAATGTGTGGTTATCCACTTTGGTGGCAAGAACAGGAAGGCAGATTACTATCTCAATGGAGTCAAGTTAGGTAAAGGGGAAGTACAATGAGATCATGGTGCTCTTGTCCATCAGTCAGTGAAAGCAAGCATGCAGGTACAGCAGGCAGTGAAGAAAGCTAATGGCATGCTGGCCTTCATAACAAGAGGAATTGAGTATAGGAGCAAAGAGGTCCTTCTGCAGCTGTACAGGGCCCTGGTGAGACCGCACCCGGAGTATTGTGTGCAGTTTTGGTCTCCAAATTTGAGGAAGGACATTCTTGCTATTGAGGGAGTGCAGCGTAGGTTCACAAGGTCAATTCCCAGAATGGCAGGACTACCATATGTTGAAAGATTGGAGTGACTGGGCTTGTATTCACCTGAGTTTAGAAGGATGAGAGGGGATCTGATTGAGGCGTATAAGATTATTAAGGGATTGGACACCATGGAGGCAGGAAGCATGTTTCCGCTGATGGGGGAGTCCAGAACCAGAGGACACAGTTTAAAAATAAGGGGTAGGCCATTTAGAACAGAGTTGAGGAAAAACTTCTTCACCCAGAGAGTGTCAGAGATAATGGGAACGGCAGATGCTGGAGATTCCAAGATAATAAAATGTGAGGCTGGATGAACACAGCAGGCCAAGCAGCATCTCAGGAGCACAAAAGCTGACGTTTCGGGCCTAGACCCTTCATCAGAGAGGGGGATGGGGGGAGGGAACTGGAATAAATAGGGAGAGAGGGGGAGGCGGACCAAAGATGGAGAGTAAAGAAGATAGGTGGAGAGGGTGTAGGTGGGGAGGTAGGGAGGGGATAGGTCAGTCCAGGGAAGACGGACAGGTCAAGGAGGTGGGATGAGGTTAGTAGGTAGCTGGGGGTGCGGCTTGGGGTGGGAGGAAGGGATGAGTGAGAGGAAGAGCCGGTTAGGGAGGCAGAGACAGGTTGGACTGGTTTTGGGATGCAGTGGGTGGGGGGGAAGAGCTGGGCTGGTTGTGTGGTGCAGTGGGGGGAGGGGATGAACTGGGCTGGTTTAGGGATGCAGTAGGGGAAGGGGAGATTTTGAAACTGGTGAAGTCCACATTGATACCATATGGCTGCAGGGTTCCCAGGCGGAATATGAGTTGCTGTTCCTGCAACCTTCGGGTGGCATCATTGTGGCAGTGCAGGAGGCCAATGATGGACATGTCATCAAGAGAATGGGAGGGGGAGTGGAAATGGTTTGCGACTGGGAGGTGCAGTTGTTTGTTGCGAACTGAGCGGAGGTGTTCTGCAAAGCGGTCCCCAAGCCTCCGCTTGGTTTCCCCAATGTAGAGGAAGCCGCACCGGGTACAGTGGATGCAGTATACCACATTGGCAGATGTGCAGGTGAACCTCTGCTTGATGTGGAATGTCATCTTGGGGCCTGGGATGGGGGTGAGGGAGGAGGTGTGGGGACAAGTGTAGCATTTCCTGCGGTTGCAGGGGAAGGTGCCGGGTGTGGTGGGGTTGGAGGGCAGTGTGGAGCGAACAAGGGAGTCACGGAGAGAGTGGTCTCTCCGGAAAGCAGACAGGGGAGGGGATGGAAAAATGTCTTGGGTGGTGAGACCACTCTCTCCGTGACTCCCTTGTTCGCTCCACACTGCCCTCCAACCCCACCACACCCGGCACCTTCCCCTGCAACCGCAGGAAATGCTACACTTGTCCCCACACCTCCTCCCTCACCCCCATCCCAGGCCCCAAGATGACATTCCACATTAAGCAGAGGTTCACCTGCACATCTGCCAATGTGGTATACTGCATCCACTGTACCCGGTGCGGCTTCCTCTACATTGGGGAAACCAAGCGGAGGCTTGGGGACCGCTTTGCAGAACACCTCCGCTCAGTTCGCAACAAACAACTGCACCTCCCAGTCGCAAACCATTTCCACTCCCCCTCCCATTCTCTTGATGACATGTCCATCATGGGCCTCCTGCACTGCCACAATGATGCCACCCAAAGGTTGCAGGAACAGCAACTCATATTCCGCCTGGGAACCCTGCAGCCATATGGTATCAATGTGGACTTCACCAGTTTCAAAATCTCCCCTTCCCCTACTGCATCCCTAAACCAGCCCAGTTCATCCCCTCCCCCCACTGCACCACACAACCAGCCCAGCTCTTCCCCCCCACCCACTGCATCCCAAAACCAGTCCAACCTGTCTCTGCCTCCCTAACCGGCTCTTCCTCTCACCCATCCCTTCCTCCCACCCCAAGCCGCACCCCCAGCTACCTACTAACCTCATCCCACCTCCTTGACCTGTCCGTCTTCCCTGGACTGACCTATCCCCTCCCTACCTCCCCACCTACACCCTCTCCACCTATCTTCTTTACTCTCCATCTTCGGTCCGCCTCTCCCTCTCTCCCTATTTATTCCAGTTCCCTCCCCCCATCCCCCTCTCTGATGAAGGGTCTAGGCCCGAAACGTCAGCTTTTGTGCTCCTGAGATGCTGCTTGGCCTGCTGTGTTCATCCAGCCTCACATTTTATTATCTTCACCCAGAGAGTGGTGGATATATGGAATGCTCTGCCCCAGAAGGTAGTGGAGGCCAACACTCTGGATACTTTCAAGAAAGAGATAGATAGAGCTCTTAAACATATTATAATCAAAGGTTATGGGGATAAGGCAGGAACAGGATACTGATTGTGGATGATCAGCCGTGATCATAATGAATGGTGGTGTTGGCTCGAAGGGCCAAATGGCCGACTCCAGCACCTATTGTCTATAAAGTAGTGACAGACAGATTTCTGCTGTAACCATGGGAGGTACTGGCTAATCTGTCTGGCATCCTAGCAGGTCCAGAGTTGGAACTCAGTACTGGATTTGGCTGAATATGTCAGGAAGATCATGGAAACTGGAGGGGGACTAGGCTTCTGAGGTGGAGAGGGATCAAAAAGTCAAGGGACAGGGAGAAGGGCTGGGTTGACATCTGGTGAAGGGAGGAAGGTCCAGATGCCCTTGATTGGGATGGAAAGAGGATGATCACCAAGATAAGCAGTTTCAAACAGAACCCCCACACAATCTCCAAACATAATCATACTTAATGGGAGGCCACACAATTAGGATAGGAGTAGGAAAGTCTGCTCTTCACTGATGATCCATCCATTGAATTAGATATCAGATAACTTCTACCATAATATTTCTTATCCACCTTTGTTCTAACAGCTAGCATCCTCTTTCGCTAGTGAGAAAGTTAGTCATTTTCCTTAACCCCTTAAGACAGAAAACTTGTGTGTTTTTAACTTCACTCTGTGATTAAACTACATTTCTACAACTCATTCTAGGTACCAATTAAATGACAAAAAGCGTGGAGCTGGATGAACACAGCAGGCCAAGCAGCATCTTAGGAGCACAAAATCTGACATTTCGGGCCTGGACCCTTCATCAGAAAAGGCTCTAAGCACGAAATGTCTGCTTTTCTGCTCCTAAGATGCTGCTTGGCCTGCTGTGTTCATCCAGCTCCACACCCTGTTATCTTAGATTCTCCAGAATCTGCCGTTCCCATTACCTCTGAACCAGTTAAATGACAATGTATTTACTCACTCATCTTCCAGCAAAGGATAAAATGCTTCTCCAGCGACATCTTTCAATCTCTACAAGACAAACAAGTTGAAGTACCAGATTAATGCTGCTAAAATATAAAACAATCTTGCTGTCCTCGTATGCAAATGAATCAACGGTCAGTTAGGTGGTCTAACTATGTAGAACTGCGCTGTTAGGTGGGAGAGTGGATAATCTGATGGTTGAGAGCGGGACCAGAAACGGCCATGGAAATAAAGTGTGTAATAGAAGATCAAGCACTAAAATGCTGAATTCATCCCATTAAACGTTTATTTTTAAGTTGAGCTTTTGAGCATTTTGCTTAAAATATCTAACAAAACAGGAATCACCGAGCAACAGAAATTTACCAATTAGCATCTGACATGAATGTGAAATAAAGAGAGTTTTATCATATCCAATTTACCAACCATCACCAATCAACCCAATTTCAATTTCTAAGCCCTTTTATCATCTTTTGAAATAGCCTAAAAAGGGAACTCACATCCGAACGATCGTTAGCGCACAATCAAATCTCCAGGAATTTTCATTTAATTCCAAACCTCTTCTGAATCACCAGCTTAGTAACAAAAACCATCATGCTGCAATCCCCTATCTTACACCTCAGAGCCAGTCATATACAGTCCGACTGACAAATGACTGAAGCCAATCTCGGACCAAAAAAAAGCTCAAGACGCAGCGATTATGCATTTTTTGTTAATCTTCTGGATGGCCTGGGCTAAAAAACAGAACATTTCCAACATCTGTTTAATTGTTTGAGACTTCAGAAACTTTTAAGTAAGGGCTTTTAATTTCAAGCTATAATAGACAATCCGATCACTGTCTTATGTGGGCTTGGAAGTGTTAATATCTGGAAGAATTTGATGAGCTCCGCCCATGTTATCATGTCATAGGGTACCCACGAACACCAGAGAGATACAGTAAGGTTCTGACAGAGACTGAGACAGTCACTAGAGAGAGATAGACAAATCCTCAAGCAATTTGTACATTATTGCATTGCTGCAAACAAGTACCTTATTACTTAGCTTACCAGGATCCTGACGCCTTCACTAGTGAAGAGCAAAAGACAAACCACATACACTAGCTGCAGTGGTAGCAATAATCACTATCCTCAGACAGGCAAAATATTGTTTTCCACTAACATCTGTTCTCATGATAGTTACCCGGAACTGTTTGTGAACTGCTTACAACAGCAAAACTATGTTAATACTATGACTTGCTGACAGCTATTTTCACATTTGAAGAAACAACAGAATGGAATCTAAAGCATTGATTACTTAAACTTGATCACAACTTGAAACCAGCAGATGTATGAAAATGATTTGCAGAAGAAAGACCACAGCAAGCTTCTTAGTAAGAAGCGCTTTTCATTCGGCCTCGTATATACACTGGCACCAGTGCTCACTAGACTTTAGAAAGCCAGGGGGTAAGTGAAAACCTTTTCCTGGTGTAGCGGTTGTAATTCTAGTTTTAGTCAAGGAAATTAGCAGGATCCAATCTTCAATAAGTTCTATTACTTACTAGCACACTGAATGAATGGTTTTTAACACTTACATTTCTGAGTTGGCATAATGGCAGTGTCAGTGTGGTATCATCCAGGAGGAAACTTCTATCCCTTACTTGTCCAAAACTTTCTCCATCTTCCAATATAAAGCTTCAAATAAAACCAGATTTAAAACTTACAACTTTTTATTCCAGAAGCAGGTATTAAAATATAAAATGAAAGAAATATTTGCCATCTCTGAAGACAAAAACAGTGTAATGTTTTGGGGTCTGATGCAAGAACCTCAATCTCGAACACTAACTTTGTATCTCTTCACATGTGACCAGACCTGCTGAGTATTTCCAGCATTCTGGCTGCATTTCAGATTTCCAGTAGTTTAGAACTGCAGCATTTTGTTTAATTTCACAAGTCAGTCCAAAAACATCTCATGTTGGCAGCACTTGTTGGTTGATTTTGAAATACTTACAAACAATATAAATCAAAAAGGTAGCTAGAGACGCAAGACAATAAGACCAGACCTGCTTGTTAATTACTCACCCGTGAGGCATTCTTTGTTTAGCAGATTGGTTCTCCGAGATTTCATTCAATAATGCAATAAAAACTTAGGTCATACGAGATACATTTTCATTTTTAATTCATACTTTGTTCTTGTGAAGTTTCAACAAAGGAATAATAGATAAAGCACTAAGCTATTTGATCTATCCTGGCCAAAGATGGATCTGGGAATCATGAACTGCATAGTTAACTTTTATATTCACATCATAAGATTTCTATGTTCACATATATAATGCCTCAGTAAGCCTTGGTGGCTCAGTGGTTAGCACTGCTGCCCCACAGTGCCAGGGACCCAGGTTTGATTCTTGCCTTGGGTAACTGTCTGTGTGGAGTTTGCCCATTCTCCCTGTGTCTGCGTGGGTTTCCTTCGGGTGCTCCAGTTTCCTCCCGTCGTCCAAAGATGTGCAGGTTAGGTGGATTGGCCAAGATAAATTACCGATATTGTGTCCAGGAATGTGCAGGCTAGGTGGGTCAGTCATGGGAAATGCAGAGTTACAGGGAAAGGCGGGGGTCGGGTCTGGGTGGGATGCTTTTTGGAAGGTTGGTGTGGACCCAATGGACTGAATGGCCTGCTCCTACACTGTCATTATACACTATTGCCAGTGGAAGAGCAGGAATTCCTCTGTTGTTAAAACAGAGCACCCACAGATTTATATGTGCTGTTGCCATTTTAAATGTGGATATAGGAATTACAAAACAATAAATTTCAATGAATATTACTACATCCACAAGTTAGTTGAAGTTTCCACTTTGTTTCCATTAATTATAGTACCTTACCTTCTTTTAACAACTTTGGAGGAAGGCATCATCTCCCGGCCAAGGACCTGACTTCCAGCAGCCCGGAATGGCGGTATAGGACTGGCGTCTGGCGGGGCAGTCTCTGTGTGGGGGGCTTGTCCAGGACGGGCAGTTTCACCCTGACATGGTAGTCTTGTCCTGGTGTGGCGGTCTTCTATGGCAGCTTCCGGCTACTCCAGCAGCTCAGGTGTGAAGGTCTAGGCCTGGCACAGAGGTCTTGTCTTGACAAGAGGTCTCATCCTTGTTTCCAGGTATTTTACTGAGCCAGCATGGAGGTCTAGTCTTGGTGTGGCACTATGGTCTCTGCCTGGCCCAGCATAGTGGTTTTGGTCCAGCTTTCCAGCGTACACCGAACCCAGCAGTCATTAATTGAATTGTGGTGAAACTTCACTTCTTTTCTCTTATTATTTATGGCTTCTGTCATTAATTTAGGTGCCAGGTTATGGTGACTTAAGACTTTTCTATCAATTTGTTGTAAAAATACACATGATCTAAAGTGCTATTTTATGTTCATCGTTCACAGTACAGTCTCCTCTACACTGGGGAGACGGAATGCAGAACACTTAAGTTCCGTCTGTAAAAATGACCCCGAGCTTCCACTTGTCTGCCACTCGAACATAACAGTGTCCCCACTCCAACATTGCTGTCTCACACCTACCACAGTGCTCCAGGAGACTCAATGCAAGCTGGAGGAACAATATTTAATCTTCTGCTTGGGGACTTTGAGCCTTCAGAACTCAACAGAACATCGTTCCATACATACCCACCCTTACATCCTAGGTCGTACATGAAGTGGGTTGCTGTCAGCAATGACAACTCATTTTCACCTACAGAAAAGCCCCATTATCACTGTCTAGTTTTTCTTCTTCCCAGGCTTACTATTAACAAACTCATTGTCTTCTGGAAACCACGAAATGCCGGAGATCACAGTGGGTCCGGCAGTATCCATGGAAAGAAAGCAACCTAACATTTCAAAAGATAATGGGAACTGCAGATGCTGGAGAATCCAAGATAACAAAGTGTGGAGCTGGATGAACACAGCAGGCCAAGCCACATCTCAGCAGCACAACTGTGCTCCTGGGATGCTGCGTGGCCTGCTGTGTTCATCCAGCTCCACACTTTGTTAACCTAACATTTCAAGTCTAGTTGCCTGCCTACCTTTTCTTCCTCTTTCTCTCTCTCTCTAGACTTTGTCTTCACCCATCTGTTCGCTCCTTCCCCTCACACCCCCAACTTACTCTACCCCCATAAACACCACCTTTTCCTAGATGCTGACAGTGCTGAAAACAGTCACTGGATTTGAAATGCTAGCTGTTTCTCACTCCACAGATATTGCCAGACCTGCTCAACTTCTCCAGCAGTTTCTGTTTTTATTTGTTTCAGATCTTCAGCATCCACAATTCTTTGTTTAGTATCAGCATGAAAAGAGTGCTGAGCAGACAAGCCTGATGCAACCGGGTCTCAGTAGTTTAGATGATTCTTTTGACTTACTTTGACAGTGTACAAATTGGAGGTTTGGAGCGAATGATTCCTTTGATTGTGAGTTCCTTCTCCAAGTCCCCTCCGGCCAAACACCAAAGATAATAGACTTCATCAATAGTTCTTTCCGAAAGATAATCTTCATCTGTGTGGAACAAATAATCTTGATAACACTGCAACCTTGAGAAATCTGGGTACTGAACATCCGATCGACTTGGTAGCTTAATTTTCTGTACAATTATCATACGTTCAAAATTGCCAATGGCAGAAACTTCAAGATACCAGCATTCCAGAGCAACCGCTTATAAAGGTTTTCATAATATCCAGAGTTGACCCTGACTCTTTACTTGGGCTAAAAGGATAAAATTACAAGAACATGGTACACAAATTAATTCTGTACTCCCTCTTCTCAGAGTTACAATGATCTGGAATGCATTGTGTGAAAGAGTGGTGGAAGCAGATTTAACCACAATGATGTAATGGGAATTGAATAATGCACGAAAAGGACGAGTTTGAAAGGCTTTGAGGAAAGATCAGGGGACTTTAATGACATGGACTGCAATGGGCTGAACTGACCTCCTCCTGCACCATAAGATTCTATAACCAACATTATTCATTGCTTCCTACCTCATGGCCAATATGTTTGGTTCAGCTAGCTTATCCTTTTGCTAACTACACCTTTAAACAGTGCTCAGGATTAATCTTTTCGACTCAAATTTGTATTAGATACTTCATTTTTTCCCCAGAATGGGTGACAAAGGACTGAGATCAAAAGTCTTTAATCTTACCTCCTACATCGATGTTGCAGACCTGCTAAATATTTCCAGCATTTCTGTTTTTATTTGAAATTGTCTCTGTACTGTCAACAAACTGAAATGTTCAAGGAGGCATTGAACACATCTATTGTTTTCATATTAAAATAGGGTAGACATTTGAAATAAATAGCCCATCCTCAACTTTTTATTTCCTAGGTTTCACCTGACTGTTAAGATTTCAGCATTTTTTTGGTACTTAGGGCTTTAGATTCTGCTCAATTACAAATGATAAACAGCTTGGTTTGAGAATCACATCATGTAGACCTTGAAGTTTTAAGCACGATTAGAAAACTCAGTCCAAATGTAAAGATGCTCATGAAAAATCAGCCTTATTGTTACCAACATTTTGGGTGCAGAGTGAAGTAATCTCTCGTCTTGCATTCAGTACTATACTTTGACATGTAGACTGGCACGATCAGGGTGACAGTCGCCTTGTTGTTTTAATCCAATTTCCACAACACAGTGAAGACATGGTCAGACTGTCAGTACTCACAAGGGCAACTGCATCAGCATCGCCAGGGGTCCAACTTAAGAGCACTTGTGTCAGGAAAACTACGTGTACAACACATGCACCTCAAAACCGTGGAGCTATCAGTCAGAAAGTGTCACTAAGTGATGCTTTCTGTTGAAGGAAACTTGATGAACCTCCGAGCCACTGCACTGACATCATAGTCAGTGCTGTGCTATGCAGTACGAAACTTCTATGTTTCTTTCACATACTTCCAGTGAGCAGTCCAGATGAAACACGGCCATTCCAGATATCCCTGGCTGCATCTTAATACAATGTAGCAAATACAGAACTTTGAGGATATCAAAAACAAAAGCTCACACATACCTTTATAGAATGTGCCCAGGTCCTCGGGGATGATTAAATCAGCACAGCGCAGAGAGGATGTAAAGAGACCATCAGGTTTGCGGTATGGCTTGTACAAAGTAGAAACTTCAGTGAATAAACTATCTTGCAACAGTTCAGCTGGAGTTGGCCTAACATGCAAACAAATTCCAAAACACATTGACGTTACTCAACAGGCATACAATTGTTATTGTAGACAGACATTCCAGAGAAGAGGTACAATAAATCAAAAAAACAGATAAACTTTAAAAAGAACTTTGGTTGCTGCTACTTTGTAGCAGTATGCGGATTCATTGCCTACAGTCCCTCTTCCCACAGTGCGTTTGGAAGTAATCTGTGATCACAGAACTTCCAAGTGACTGTAAACATTATAAGAGGCCATTTTATGAAGGTTGGGTACTTTCAAACTAGCTTTAAACTGGAAATGTTCCAGAGTAAAACTGTTCCTAATTTCTAACCTTGTAAGAGACCACTGTAAGAGACGGAAAATGTCTCCTACAGTAAGGCAACTCTTGTCTAAGGCTACAGGGAAGGCACATCCTTGGACAGAATTGAGGGAATTTCGTCCTCAAACAACTTCGGACATCTGGCATTCCAGGCTGGTTAAGTGGGAAATGCCTGCAATCTCAGCAATAAAGTTACCCACCTTGATAAAAAACATTTGATTACACATGGCTAAGTGCACTCAACAAACGAGGATCATATAGTAGAAATGTCAGACTTGTTTTATTTTATCCTTGAAAGAATGAGTTTAGAATTGGCATTTGAAACTTGCTTTGATGCTGTGAGAGCACTCACCTTTTGGATGGGTGGAAGGTCAGGCATTTTTTCAACAATGTTTGAACATCCTTGGGTAAATCCTTTGAGAAGATAAAACAGTATTTGTATTGACTGATAAGTATGCAAAGGGCAAATCAACTTCAAGTTTGGAACTAAATAAATGGTCTTTGTTTCATATATTTAGATAAGTAAGGAGTTGCTTCCTCTAAATTTAAATTTGTTGCAAATGTCAGGTCTATCTTCAATAATTCCTTGAGTATAGGTAGAGATGCTGGTCATTGAGTCAAATTCCCTTACATTTTGATGTGTGCTGCTACAATGGGGTGACTCGGGGTACAACAATGAGCCTATAAACATTACATTAATCAGTAAGGGAGCCATAGATTATGGGGAAAAGGCAGGAAAATGGAGTTGAGGGGTATCAGATCAGCCATGATCTCATTGAGCGGTGGAGGTAGATTCGATGGACTGAGTTGGACCTTCTGCTCCTACGTCTTCTGGTCTTATGTTCTAAGCAAGGTATCATCTGTATGATCATGCCTACATCTCCAATCCTTCAGTAGGTAGATTGCTACCCTTCAGTAAATTTCAAAATTATTCTCAGGACTCAACCTGAATGTCTGGAATGTAGTATCAGAGATAATGGGAACTGCAGATGCTGGAGAATTCCAAGATAATAAAATGTGAGGCTGGATGAACACAGCAGGCCAAGCAGCATCTCAGGAGCACAAAAGCTGACGTTTCGGGCCTAGACCCTTCATCAGAGAGGGGGATGGGGAGAGGGAACTGGAATAAATAGGGAGAGAGGGGGAGGCGGACCGAAGATGGAGAGTAAAGAAGATAGGTGGAGAGAGTGTAGGTGGGGAGGTAGGGAGGGGATAGGTCGGTCCAGGGAAGACGGACAGGTCAAGGAGGTGGGATGAGGTTAGTAGGTAGATGGGGGTGCGGCTTGGGGTGGGAGGAAGGGATGGGTGAGAGGAAGAACCGGTTAGGGAGGCAGAGACAGGTTGGACTGGTTTTGGGATGCAGTGGGTGGGGGGGGGGGGGGGGAAAGAGCTGGGCTGGTTGTGTGGTGCAGTGGGGGGAGGGGACGAACTGGGCTGGTTTAGGGATGCAGTAGGGGAAGGGGAGATTTTGAAACTGGTGAAGTCCACATTGATACCATATGGCTGCAGGGTTCCCAGGCGGAATATGAGTTGCTGTTCCTGCAACCTTCGGGTGGCATCATTGTGGCACTGCAGGAGGCCCATGATGGACATGTCATCTAGAGAATGGGAGGGGGAATGGAAATGGTTTGCGACTGGGAGGTGCAGTTGTTTGTTGCGAACTGAGCGGAGGTGTTCTGCAAAGCGGTCCCCAAGCCTCCGCTTGGTTTCCCCAATGTAGAGGAAGCCGCACCGGGTACAGTGGATGCAGTATACCACATTGGCAGATGTGCAGGTGAATTTTTTGTCTGGAATGTAGGGTGTGTCTAACTTGCATGGGCATTTTAGGAAACCTGTTGAAGGTCAGGATGATCTGGTACAGAGAAGGACAGTATTAAAGATCCTTTAGAGAATGCTAAAACAACCACCAAAAGTGCTGAGACTTTATTGAAGTAGTATTCACACCTGGGAGAAGAGAAGGAAGATAAAGAAGTGGCAAATAGTTGGGATTATGCTCTATATGGATACGGATGTGTACGAAAAGGTGGCGAGGCGGGGGGTGTGGACAGTAATAAGCATTAGAAAAAAAAAAGTCAAAAGTGGCATGGATCTGCGGCAAGACGAACAGAACAGAGAACATAAGAAAATGAAAAACGGCACTTTTTCCGTTTGGACCCTCAGGCCATTCCATAAGATCATGGCTCAATAACTCCAGGCCTCAACTCCTCTTTCTGGCAGTTTCTCATAACCCTCAAATTTCTGAAGTACTCCAGAGGACAAAAAGTAATGTTGGACTATGATATCCAGTCTCTCCATCACCTTATCACACTGCATAAAAAGGGTATCATGATGACAATAAAGTCAATAAAGCAAACCATGGTAATCTCCAAGCAGCCATGCTCTTCTGATATCACAGTCAAGATATCATCCACACAACCTGCAAAACAAACCTGGAATGAGTACAAGATGGAGAAGCTAAGCTATCAACACACAGTGTGATGAAAATAATCTTACCGAGGTTTAGGATAAATTTTAGCCTTTCAGAAATATCCACATTCTGGAGCAGTTTGTGACCCTGCACAAAATAAATATGCTTAGTCAGGTTTTTTGGTGCACATGGCCTTGTATCGCAATTACAATTGATGTTATATGCAAAACATCTGGAAATAGAAGGAAAAAGAGATTCAATGAATGATTTTGTTTTGTCTAACCTGAAAGTCCTGGCAAGTTTGCTTTCATGTATTGCTTGTGTTTCATCACATATGGTTTGATTTCATTGGCAACAGAAAGCAAATTGTCTGGGGAAAAGGCAGAGGACTTTGATAGAAGCAAACATTACTGGATGGCCAGTAAGGGGCATATGCAACCTAACGCAAAGAATTTTAAGTTAGATTACGAAAACTGATGCTTGTGCACACTTGGAGTTAACATATCCAAACATTATGGACAATACAGTCTGTTGAGCTCTTAACTGCAACTGTACAATGCTGCAGCTTCTCCAAAGGGACGCGTATAATTTCAGTGTGACAAGTTTACATAGAAAGCTTTTAGCGCAGCGGAGTTTTGGAACTAAGGATAACAACGAAGACAAGATGCATGATGTATGGAAGTGGAACTCATAGCTGGAGCCCCACTGTTACTTGCTGTCCAACCAACCTTCACTTGGACACTACAATTGTTCTCATCACATGTGTGTAACCCAATGGGAGAGCAACTAGTGAAAGCTGCATTTGGAAAAGTACGTATATCCCTCTTTTTAAGATTGGAGGGAAAGGGGAAATCTAGGGGAGGAATTGAATTGGAGGTGTCAAGGCTTTTCTTTTTTTGCATTGTCATGTGTAAGTGGGGAAGAGACAAAGCACAAAAACAGGAGAGAGGCAGTGACTAATGCACTGACAACTGTCTTTGGCTGGTATACCACATGTGGTTAGAATGTACCCACCATGTCGTCATGAGTGTTCCCATCACTAATTTTCTGTAATCTTTACCACATGCTCAGTCATTTTTTTGATAGAATAAATGTCTCTGTTTTATATCCTTATGGTTTCTGACTGCAAGATGACATTTGTTCAATTCCCTTTTCTGTCATCAACATCCAATCTCTCAGTTCTGTTGCCATCAATACACAATGGGTCAGTGAATTGAAGCTAATAAGGAAAAGAAGATGATTACAAGAACAGCCAAATGCTTTTGGAAGTACAGATGTGGATTTTTATTTCATGACTGGATCACTGGAAGCAGGGGGCGATTCCAATACCTCGAGTTGAGAGATTAACATCTAGCATCCAGAAAAGAACACTTTTCTCAAACGTATCAGTTACCACATCAAAAATGCATTCTCTTTGCTCCCTTGATAAAGCTGCAAACTGCATTAGCCAAACTAAATACATTTCTTCAATATTCAAATGGAACCAAAGTTTAGGGCATATGCCTGATCAAGAAAGGAATAACGTACAATGCTGCGGCTTCTTTATGTTCTTATGTGAAAGATGTTAATAAGAAATAGGAGGAGTAGGCCATCTGGCCTGCCAAGCCTGCTCCACCATTCAGTAAGTTCACGGCTGACCTTCTTCTGTGGGCTCAGCTCCATCTGTTCACCATCACCCCTAACTCCTTTACAGTCTGAAAGTCTCTCTTTTTAAGGCAAAGATCAGTCTTAAAAAAGACATTTTTAGTGTGTCACAAAGCCAAGAAAAGTTCAGTTACCATCATTACAAAGCTTCATAAAGAGTATTGAGGTAAGCGACCAACTGGTTTGTTAGTGTTACTCAGCAAAACAAATTTATACGTGGGAATACCCGCTTGGTCCAGAGGGTATTGATGCTTACATGACTCGACATGGAACCAGATTGAGAAAGAGGCAAAAAGCTGGCAAAGAATCTCTTCTTCTTCTGAGGCAGTGGCTTCAGACTGAGGACGACTTTCTTCTACCCTGGTGTTGTGGTTAACTTGGCAATTAAACAGTCCGATGCTGGAATGATTGCAAACACTGTTTGAAGTGGGGCAGGTGGAGGTTGCCGCACTGGCTGGGTGGAATGCTCAGATAGTACACTGTGTGTGCTGTTTCTGCGCTTTGCCTCCATCTGGGCCTGTGGGAGACTCTCAAAAGGGTTAGCACCTTTACAGATGGCTCTTCTCCAGTTTTGGAGAGTCTTGGCTAGAGATTCCCAAAGGATACTGCAATTCCTATGCCGTGCTGATAACTGTGCAATGAAGCAGCTTGATTTGGAAGGTTTCTGTCAGGCATGGGGATGAAGCTGATAATCGGTGCCTCCACATTGAGGATGTTAGCAAAGTAAAGTGAACCAACTCAACAATCAGGAGGAAAAACTGAACATGGAGGCTTTTGACCTATTACCCGACACCCAGAATAGGTTCTGACAGAGTCCTTCTCAAGAGTCTTTCCTCATTCAAAATGCCAATGGTCTTCACATCAACCCCCTCCCCAGCCTGCACCTCGTCCATTCCCTGCATTTGTGTACTAGTATCAACATTTGGGACTGCAAAGGATGCTGCTCCAACTAAGTAGTAGCGGACTACCCAGCCATATCATTGCAAAGACCAAAAGCAGAGTGTGTGACTGTTTTGAGGAATATCTCCGTTCAGGCTGTAACCATAACTGCAAACTTCCTCTTGCTTATCACTTCAATTCTCCACGTTGCTCCCACTCTGACATCTCTATCTTTGGCCTGATGCAGTGTTCCAGTGGAGTTCAATGCAAGCTTGAGGAACTGTACCTCATCTTTTGACTGGGCACTACAGATTCGATATGGGAGTTCAACACTTTTAAATCACAACCTCAGCCATCACTTTGTCTTAGTCCTTTATTAATTCATTCCTCAAATTCATTATCCAGCCATTCACAACTGATCTGGATACCTTCAACCATTACTGTGTAGGAGGTCAGTTAGGTCAATGGCTAGATTGCAAGACAGTAAATATAGTACACTCGGCTGTACCAGCTGTGGGCAGTTCATGAAGACGTGCTTTCTTGCCTTGCCCTATACTTGTGGAATGATGCTCCTCATACTTCATGTAACATTACCATAACATCTTTTTTACTTCATTTGTCCTGCCCTTCACTCTTTCACAGACCTACTTGAAATAACTCCACGAAGGCTGCTATCCCAGCACCAAGTCATGCTTTATTTACATTTGCATTGTACGTGACACTAGCTAGTTGACAGCCAATTCTCAGAGTGAACAGAACCCCTGACACTCCTGTTTATATCTGTCAGCCAGGGCTCCTTGATTGGACAAGATTAACAGCCCCAGCCAGGGAACTCTCACACTATGAGATCCAAGATAACAAAGTGTGAAGCTGGATGAACACAGCAGGCCAAGCAGCATCTCAGGAGCACAAAAGCTGACGTTTCGGGCCTAGACCCTTCATCAGTCTAGGCCTGAAACGTCAGCTTTTGTGCTCCCGAGATGCTGCTTGGCCTGCTGTGTTCATCCAGCTCCACACTTTGTTGTCTTGGATTCTCCAGCATCTGCAGTTCCCATTATCTCTATGAGATCCACTTGGCTGATATTGCTCCAAAGTCTTTATTACTCTATCCTCATGCTGCTTCCACTCCTCTCCCACTTTCACTCACTCAAACCCAATTATTATTTTCATTCTTTGCATCATTCTGCTCACAGGTCATTTTCTCTCCATAGCCTCTAATTAGCCTGCAAACATTTTACAGCATTTATTGTTTTAATCAGATTGGTGATTCCAATGGGTTCCTTCCTGCTAATACACACAAAGCACTGGACCTACTCAGGGCTGAGGTGCTCATAGGTTAAAGGAGAGCTTCCATGTCTATTTTATGATGTTTAGATGGACAACAGATACTTTGAATACAATTCTCCTCTTCTTTCACAAACAAAAACAAAGAATAACAATAACAAAGTAAGGAGAAGAATTGCACATACTCCCTTCCAGAACAGCTACCTGATTGATGCATGTAATTTTATGCCTTTGCCTGTTTAGAGGCCAATTAGGTTTAAAATGTTCCCAATTAAAGGAAAAAAAATCTGCATCATTAAAATTCTTTCCATCACACCCTGCTATTAGTTCAAGCACAAATAAAGGAGGCGATTCTGTAACATACCACACAAAGTTCCAATAATATTAAACCAAGAGACCACACATCGACCTTAGGACCGGAGGGTGACGATCTGTCGCTCTGATTGTGATCAGTGGACTTCACCAGGCCCTGGGCAATGACTTCAGGTGCCAAGTATGAAGGGTACCTAAATACAACCCATAAATACACATTAACCAACAGCAACCCAGCAGCAAGAAGGCATTTAAAAGTGTTTCTTTTTGAGTAGATTCACACAGCTGCTTTTTTTTTTTAAGCTCTAGCAGCTCACTAAATTTATTTCTAATGACCTCGATGCTGTTCAATTTCTCAGTATCTTTTATACACATATTTATACCTAGGTAATCATTAAGGAGGAATGTTTCATTTCCGAGTAGGTCAGCTTTCCCTTCAGCCTGCGTTCTATTAGTCTGCCTTGACCAGCTTTTCAGCGAGAGCCTTAAACCAGATATGTCACAGAGGAGGTGGCACAGATTCAGGCACTTATTTCATTGCTGCAGGTTCTACAGCCAGGTGCATTCGATTCTTAGCAATTCCGCAGTGAATATATGTCGGTTACCTGCCTTTGGGCCACCTGCTGCTAACATTCAAAGCTTTTCTCAATATATTTAAAAAGAGGTATGCCTTTACTTTTCACAGCCTCAAGATATCACAAAGCATTTCACAGCCAGTTAGGTTATAATGAGCCACATACTTTTCTGTTTTGGACTACAAACTGAAACGGAAGTTGCTCTACTACGGAGATGAAGTATCGGAAGAGTTTTGCAACTTGGAAAAAAATCAAGCTATGTGCATTTTTAGTTGTGAGAGGCAATGTTGCTTTGAGATACAGTGGCATTAAGAGTTCTTGGTTGAGGGAAAACTGCCTGACAACAGCCCTCCAATTGGTTGAGCTGCAGTTTGTTGCAATACAGTAAGAACAGGGCAGCCAGAGACTGCCAGAACCAGCAACATGGAAATCTAGGAGACTGAGGGCTGCTTTAATAAAGTTTAATAAAATTATAAAGGGGCATAGATAGGGTGAATAATCAAGGTCTTTTCTCCAGGGTAGGGGAATCTAAAACTAGACAGTACAGGTTTAATGTGAGAGAGAGAGAAAGATTTAAAAATGAACCTGAGGGGTAATTTTTTCCACACAGACGGTGGTACTTGTACGGAACATGCAGCCAAAGGAAGTGGTAGTGGAGGGTACAATTGCAACTTTTAAAAAGCATTTGGACAGGTACATGGATAGGAAAGATATAGAGGGATTTGGGCCAAAATATAGAAAAGTGGCACTAGTTCAATTTTAGGAAACCCAGTCAGCATGGATGAGTTGGGCTGAAGGGCCTGTTTCTGTGCTGTATAACACCATGACACACTCTCCCCCTCTCCACTGCCCCATCATAGCTTGGGTGATTAGCAGAGAAACCAGGAAAGCCAGTAAATAATTATGAAAGGAAATTACCTAGATCCACCTGATCAATTATCAACGTTTTATAGACAATAGCACTTCATTATTTTGAAATCAAAAGGAATTGAGAGAGTTAATTTAGCTCAACAATGAGATGTAAATTTTTGATTTCCAGAATGTTATGTCCTGTTTGCATGGTTTTTCCATAACAATGTGTCAAACCGTCTGTTTCTTGTCTTAGTTGAGATTATTGTGTGTGCATGTGTATCTATGTATTTAGGTGTTTTGAAGGGATAAAGTTAGTCATATAGTCAATGATTATGAATCCTATTTTTACTCTGTTGTGTGTTAAAGAAAAGTTCTTGCAATAAACAGTTATTTTATATTAATGATGAAACCTGGTGCAAATTGCTTTAGCCGTGAAAACAGTCAGGCAGACAAACTGGTGACTTAATTGGAATTTATATATTTTGAGACAGCTTGGGAAACAACAAGGCATGGTTATAACTGCACTCTTCCCAGTAAAATTATAACAAGGTCCTTTCAAAGCATAGTTACTTGCTGTAATGCAGACAGAAAATTTGCCAACAGTAAGCTCCCACAAACTACATAACAGCCCAGATTGTCAGCAGCAACTGATTGTGATTAAAAGTGCGCCTTTATGTTTGCTATCGTTGATGGGAATTTAGATTAGATTAGATTAGATTAGATTCCCTACAGTGTGGAAACAGGCCCTTCGGCCCAACAGGTCCACACCGCCCCTTGAAGCATCCCATCCAGACCCATTCCCCTATTACCCACACACCTCTGAACACTACAGGAAATTTAGCATGGCCAATCCACCTAGCCTGCACATCTTTGGACTGTGGGAGGAAAGCGGAGCACCCGGAGGAAACTCACGCAGACACGGGGAGAATGTGCAAACTCCACACAGACAGTCGTCCGAGGTGGGAATCGAACCCAGGTCCCTGGCGCTGTGAAGCTGCAGTGCTAACCACTGATCCACCGTATCCCAGAGCAAGTGTTCATAGCAGGGGTACCAGACAGGCATTGGTGAGGACAGGGCAGAGTGAAGTCACCAGCTGGAGTTACTCCCATGAAACAGAGCATACTGGCAGTGTTATGGTGAATTTTTGTTTAAAAAGTTGTTCAAGAGGTATCGAACTTTGCAAAGACTTTTAATACTGTTATGTTTGTAGTCCGGTGGCAGCAGGGTTGGGGAGTGGTGAGGGAGAATGAGTACTGCAATTGTCAGGGCAGAGGTTAGCATTATTGGGCCAATAACACAGTGTCAGCAATGTCAGATATGTTGGTGGTTGTGTGTTGGAGGTGGGGATGGGAAGAGAAATAGGTGCTAATTTTCTTACGTTTACATCTTTAAAAAGATTGTTGCCTGTTCGGTACAGTTCCTCCTGTTCATCATTGTCAACTAAGGTACGAGTTCCATGAATAACAACTGGAAAATCCTACAGCAAATATCCTGAGCAGGTTCTGGGTATCAAGCCCAAGCTTTCGATGTTAAGTCAGTATCAGAGTCATCCGTGGAGTGGTTGAGGCAGTATAACTTGGCTTATTGGAGGTTCAAACTTTCTGAGTAAGTCCCAAGCAGGAGGGTATTTGCCAAGCTGCCACTGGAAGATTTGGTCTGACTGGTTTAGAGAGATCAACACTGGACAAGATGCTGGGGAGAATTCACCTGTGCTTCCTTGAAATAGCATATTTTCCTTCTAAGAGAGAAGGGAAGTGGAGTCCTGGTTAGATGTCTTGGCCAAAAAAATAACGTTTTGGATACTGCAGCCCTCCCTTAGTACTGCCCTGGATTGTCAACCTGGGTTAGGAGTTCTGTTCAGTGGAGGTATTCTTGATTCCACTTCAAACTCAGAAGCAAAGTGCCTTCATTCTTTTGATTTTCACAAGGCAAAGAAATGAAATTTTGCAGCAATCCCCCAAATACAGACATACGGCACCTGTCACATTCAAACCCTTCTGAATTCTAGTTGGTTTCTTACCCAATAGGGAAGTCAACATCAGCATTGTAACCAGTCATGTGATACAGTCCAAACTTGGCCAATTTAACGTGACCCTGTCATTATTAAAGAAGAAATAAAAATACATTAAAATCCAGTTACTTTGCCTGGAATTAAATCAGACCACCTGTGAGTTAAAAAGAAACTAAACGCTCCCACTTGTCTTATAAGCTGTCTGTTGTTGGATATGACTTAGGATCAATCAGGTCATACAGTCATGCAGCACGGAAACAGGCCCTTCAGTCCATGCCGAATATAATACCAAACTAAACTTATCCCACCTGCCTACTCCTGGCCCATATCCCTCCAAATGTTTCCTATTCATGTATCTATCCAAATGTCTTTTAACCATTGTAATTATACCCACATCCATCACTTCCTCAGGAAGTTCATTCCACATACAAACTACCCTCTGTGTAAAACATTTGCCCTTCACATCTTTTTAAAAATCTCTCTCCTCTCACCTTAAAATTGCACCCCCTTGACTTGAAATCCCCCATCCTGGGGAAAAAAAACAACCACCATTAACTCTATCTACACCGGTCATTATTTTATCAACTTCTTTCCGGTCACTGATCAACCGGCTATGCTCCAGTGACAAGGTCCCAGCCTATGCAACCTTTCTTTATAACTCATGCCTTCCACACCCAGCAACATCCTAGTAAGTCTCTTCTGAACCCTCTCCAACTTGATAATATCCTTCCTATAAATGGGTGACCAGAACTAACAGGGTATTTCCAGAAGAGGCCTCATCAATCTCCTGTGCAATCTCAACATAACATCCCAACTCCTATACTCAAAAAGGACAGAACAACGAAGGCAAGCATGCCAAATATCTTTTTAACCACATTGTGTCACATTTAGGCAAACTTCAAAGAATTATGTACTTGCACCTCTAGGTCCCTCTGCTCGACAACACTACACAAGGCCCTACCATTAATTGTATAAGCCCTACCCTTATTTGTTGTACCAAAATGCAATACCTTGCTTTTTTTCAGATTGAGCTTCATCTGCCAGTTTTCAGTCCATTGATTCATTTGATCAAGATCCCTTTGTAATCTTAGTATACAGTGAAGAAGATTTTCTGTGCTACCATTCTTGGTGTTGTTGCAAACTTACGAACAATGCCTTCTATATGCTCATCCAAATCATGTATATAAATGAAACAAAAGAGGACCTAGATCTCATTTAACACATGGGAACTAATTGATGCAGTAGGCTGACATTGTTTTTTGCATTGTAGTGTACACAAATGTTTACCGCGAGAAGAGCTGCTGTGAATAGCTAAATCCAGAACGGCAGAGAAATATAACATACTTCCAAGTCTATCATTCACACCGGGTGGGGGATTCAAAACTGCTTATTCATTCAACCTGTTATGGACCAGACCAGATCACCTCAAAATATATTGAGGAAGGTAGCCTAGACCCTAACTTTTTCTTATTTCCAAGGTTAACGCGAGGTGCAGTGTTCCAGATGCAATTTGACTGGGTAAACTACTCAACATTATGCAAAACACAAGCAATTCTGCACAATGTCATTTTCATTACAGTAAATAATGTCATAGCATCAGCCATTGTCCATAGAATACCTACAGTGTGGAAACAGGACCGACCTTAGGCCCAACAAGTCCACACCGACCTGCAGAGCATCCCATCCAGACCCATTTCCCAAATCCACCTAATTTATACATCCCTGAACACTATGGGCAATTTAGCACGGCCAATTCACCTAACCTGCACATCTTTGGACTGTGGGAGAAAACCAGAACACCCGGAGGAAACCCGCACAGACACGGGGAGAACGTGCAAACTCCACACAGGCAGTTGCCTGAGGGGGAATTGAGCCTGGGCCTCTAACGCTGTGAGGCAGCAATGCTAATCGGTGAGCCATCATAAGTCATACTTTTTTTAAAAAATTAATTTACAGGATGAGAACATCGCTGGCTATGCTCACACTTATTGCCCACAGGGCAGTCAAGAATCAAACCACATTATTGTGGATCTGGAGTCACGTGAAGGCGAGTTTTCTCGTCTAACAGACATTAGTGAACCAGATAGATTTTTCTGACAATTGACAGTGGATTCATGGTCTAAAATTGAATTCATTATCCACCATCAGCTGTGGTGGGATTTGAATCTGCATCTCCAAAACATTACCAGGGTCTCTGAACTAACAGTCCAGCAATACTTTCGCTAGGCCATCACCTCCCCAGGTATACAACCATAAGTAGGCTTGCCATTATCAACTAGTGTTTAAATACTTTCTTTAAATTAATAGCTGCTGTTGGATATGTGACAAATGTAGAAATCGTACATTCTACACAAAGAGAGAAAAGTAAATAGCCTTACCTCACAATTCAGAAGAATATTATGTGGTGCAAGCGCTTGATGGACCATGCTGTACTTGTTCATGTATTCCAGCCCTTCCAACACCTCAAAAGCTATTTGGAGCACCCTTCCAGGACTGAAAGGGATTTGGAAAAAAAAAAGGTTAAGGAAAAAAAAAGGTTAAAAGTAGTTTTCAGAAGTATATTTGTTCCCCAGCTTTTAGTCAAATTTATAGATTTACCATCGGATGGAATAAACATTGTCCATCTTTGGTTGAGGCTTACTACCCCTTCTGAGGGGCAACTAGGAATGGGCAGTAAATACTGGCCCAGTCAGCATTGCCCAAGTGCCATAACTGAATTAAAAATAAATGAAGGAGAGGCAAGCATCTCTGTCAGCGGGACTGTAGCTCCAAGATGGTGTTTTATTCCAGCATCTGCCAGTGAGGAGCACTTCAGATTCTTCAATGTAAGAGAAGAAGTATGTAGATGGCCTTGTGGTATTATCACTAGACTGTTAATCCAGAGACCCAGATAACATTCTGGGAACCTGGGTTCAAATCCCGCCATGGCAGATGGTGGAATTTGAGTCCAATAAATATCTCAACTTCAGAGTCTAATGATGACTCTGAATCCAATGGCGATTGTTGGAAAGACTGATCTGATTCATTGATGTCCTTTAGGGAAGGAAACTGCCATCCTTTTACCTGGTCTAGCCTATATGTGACTCCAGACCCACAGCAATGTGGTTGACTGTCAAATGCCCTCTGGGCAATTAGGGATGGGCAATAAAAGCTGCTTGGCCAGTGACACCCTCATCCTATATACGAATAAAAAAAATTCCACAGGTGTTCAATTTCTCAACATTATTAACCTGAAGTCTGCCTTACTCCTGAGACTATCTTAGATTACTTTAAGATGATGTACTTATCTTTTTATTAGTTACTTAAACTACGATGGGCACCAGCCAAAGTCACATTAGAAGTTACTGAGCATGGCAGGCCATTAAGTTTGACAGGTAGATTGAATTAAAGTGTGCCCACTTGCGGATAAGTTGAGAAAAAGGGGGCATAAACATAAAGCTGTCACCAGTTTAAGTAAAGAATTCAGGGACAATTTATTTGCACCGAGAGTTGAGAGAATTTGGAGCTCACAGCCTCCACAGCAGATACTGACGAACACTGAAGTGAACAAAGAAAGAAGTGTTGTCAGGATGGGAAAAGGCAATACTAAATGGATGGACTGAGGCTTAAACAGAAATTACTGGAAAAACTCAGCAGGTCAGGCAGCATCTATGGAGAGAAAGCACAGAGTTAATGCTTGGGGTCCAATGACCCTTCTTCAGGACTGATGGAAGGAGGATTGTTTGGTATAAACACTGGCATCAAGCTCTCGGGCCAAACATCCTGTTGCTTCTAAGGAAATTGCAAAACTAACCAAAATATGGCGAAAGCTTGGCACACCAATCTGTTGAATGTTATCGAAAATTAAAGGGGTATTTCCACATGCAGGAATTGTATACTGCCATGGTTACGTTTGTGCAACTAGGTCAACGCAGTGGATTAAAACAGGCTTTCCTTTTACTTTTGGCTTGATTGCACGATTGTACAAAGCTTTGCACATTCTCTGGTTCTCCATGCCATACTCATTAATCTCAGCCTTATTTCTATTGTGACCAACAACACAAAGCTTCCTAAAATGTGAGACAGAATTAGTGTTAGCGTGTTCTAAAGTGACCACAGATATGGGTGATGAACAAAAATGACAATGCAGCACTGATATGAGGGCTCTCGATCTATGAAGCCTCTGTAAAATGAGCTGTAACATGCTCTGGGGTCCTCAGTATTACACTAGTGTAGGAAGCAAACAGGTTTGACGATTTCCCAAGTTGAAATATTTCTCAAATTCTTGAATGTCATGGAAAGAAGACACACACCTCACTCTTAACTATTTGCCTCAGCAAACATGACAAGCATACGGAGCAGATTTCCCCAATCAAAAAGATAGCAAGAACTGCAGATGCTGGAGTCAGAGATAACAAAGTGTGAAGCTGAAGGAACACAGCAGGCCAGGCAGCAGAGGAGCAGGAAAGCTGATGTTTTGGGTTGGGGCCCTTCTTCAGAAATGCTATCTTTTTGATTGGGGAAATCTGCTTTTGAATGCTGAATTTCTGAAGGGTCCCAACCCGAAATATCAGCTTCTCTGCTCCCCTGATGCTGCCTGGCCTGCTGTGTTCCTCCAGCACCACACTTTGCTATCTCTTCCCCCAATCAAATCCTTTCTTCCTAAAAAGAGTAACAACATACCAGCCCTGCCATCGGAAGGAGATGGAAAACTCACTAAAGTTAGTTATGTAATAGATAATCATCAGCCCTATTTCTAATACTGAGCACCAAGCACTTAACCACCCCTCATTGACATTAAGAAATTAAAAGCCACACAAACCATTATAATACCAGGTTAGAAGTCACACAACACAGGTTATAATTCAACAGGTTTGTCTGAAATCACAGCTTTTCAGAGCCCAGCTCTTTCATCAGCTGAAGTGAAGGGAAGCACACTGGCACAGAATTTATAGGCAGAGACATCAAACGGTAGCACAAATAGTGTGACTGGAGTGTCGACAGGTTGAATACTGAGTCTTTGCAGATGATCAACGTGTCAGATGGCGTGGGTAAAGTGTCAACTGCTGAATAGCAAGTGAAGGGATGACCTATGATCTAATTAATTGAAGCAGAATGATAATTACAAAATATTAAAAATAAGATGGGGCTAGAAACAAACCAAATGGCTGGAATAACAGGATCGGTACAAGTGTTGCATGGCAAGGGTCTAACCAAAGTAATAAGTATTCCAAACCTGTACAAACTCATTAAGGTAGGAAGTTCATAACAATTTGTCAAGGTGATGCTGTCAAAACAGAATGGTCTGGAAGGTTTTACAGATACAGAGCCGTGTGGTGAGGTTACATGTCATGCAACATGAACCCAAGGTCGTGATTATAGCCGTCTTCGTGGATATGGAACTTGGCTATCAGTTTCTGCTTAGTGATTCTGTGTTGTGGTGTCTCTTGAAGGTGCCTTGGAAGATGTTTACCCGAAGATCAGAAGCTGAATATCCTTGACCACTTGATACGTTCTGTGACTGGGAGGGAACATTCCTGTCTGGCAATTGTTGTGTGGTATCCATTCAACTGTTGTCATACAGTCTGCAAAGTCTCACCAATATACCATGCCTCGGACCCTCCGTAAGCAACAGAACTGTGCCACCCTACATGCACAGCAAGAGCCGGAAACTGGAGAAACTTGGCATCACCACCAGCAATAAGCAAGCCCACCCCTTTACCGTGACTGGAACCGTTACCACCACCGGGAAATCCATTGTCAACTTGTCTGACCACACTTTTCAACCAGACGAACTCGAAGTTCTCAGACGAGGACTCAATTTCTGCCCCATGACCAAAATGGACCCCACTGGCCTTGCAGCAGACACAGCAGAATTCATCAGACGAATGAGGTTACAGGAATTCTTCCACAAACCCCATGATGCCAACAGCAAGCGCAGTGAGACAACCAATAAGTTGGAACAGTCAGAGATCCACAGTGCAGCAACCAAAGAAGAAGAAGAAAAAGAAAGAGTTGAATTGGACCCCGGTGGAAGGCAGCTGCCCATATATGTTCAAGCCCTCAGGAGATGCATCAACGCCAGATTCGTCAACTGCGCTCACAAGATAGTGCAGAATGTCACCAAAGCACAATGCAACGCATCCATGCTCTCAAGACCAACCACAACATCGTCATCAAACCAGCAGACAAAAGGAGGGGCCACCGTCATACAGAATAGAATGGCCTACTGCAAAGCGCATCAACAATTGAACAACCAGGAACACGACAGACAACTACCTGCCAATCTGACCAAAGAAAACACCCGTCAACTCAACAGACTGATCAAGACCTTTGATCCAGACCTTCAGAGTACCCGATGCAGTCTCATCCCAAGTACTTCTTGCACAGGAGACTTCTACTACCTTCCGAAGGTACACAAAGCCAATATAACTAGACATCCCATCCTACCAGACGATGAGACCCTGTGTGAGAACCTCTCTGGCTATGTTGAAGGGACCTTGAAACCCATTGTACAAGGAACCTCCGGGTTCTATTGTGACACTACAGATTTCTTACAGAAACTCAGCACCCATAAACCAATCGAACCAGGAACATTCTTAGTCACATGAACGTTTTGGCACTCTACACCAACAACCCCGCCAATGATGGCATCACTGCAAAAGCCCGAGTACTCAATACCACCAACTGACAATTTCCAAACGCCATCCTACAACTCATCTGTTTGATCCTTGACGACAACGTCTTCACCTCCAACAACCAGTTCTTCATCCAGACACGGAACAGTTATGAGGACCAAATTTACACCCCAATACACCAACATTTTCATGCACAGGTTCAAGCAAGACTTCTTCGCTGCACAGAACCTCTGTCCAATGTTATACATCAGATACACTGATGACATTTTCTTCCTTTGGGGTCATGGTAAGGAAATCAGCGAAATGACTACTCAACATCAGCAAGTTCAATCCCAACATCAGACTTACCACGGACTCGTCTTCGGAATTAGTCTCATTCTTGAACACAAGCTTGTCCATCATGGGCGGACACCTCAGTACGTCACTCTACTTCAAGCCCATGGATAACCTCATGATGCTGCATTTCTCTAGCTTCCACCTTAAAACATACTGAAAAAGCTATCCCCTACAAACAAGCCCTGTGTGTACGTAGGACCTGCCAGATTAGGACGAGTGCGATGGACACCTAAAAAGGTGCTGAAAAATGCCCTCATCAGAACAGCATACAATGCTTGACTGATCGATCGCCAGTTCCAACATTCTTCACCAGTAGATTGCAATGACCTCCTCAGAAGACAGACATAGGACATGACCGATAGGAGTACCCGTCATTGTCCAGTACTTCCCTGGAGCAGGGAACATCTCACCAAGATCATCCCCATGCCTCCACTTTTCACCTTCAAACAACCACCGAACTAAAATAGACCATCGTATGCAGCCAAATGACCCAGCCTTCAGGAGAACATTGACTACAACACCACACAACCCTGCCACAGAAACCTTTGCTAGACATGTCAGATCATCAACATCGATATGACCATCACATGTGGGAACACTGCCCACCACATGCACAGCAGGTACTCATGTGACTCAGCCAATGCTGTCTACCTTACACGCTGCAGTCAATGATGCACTGAGGCATGGTACATTGATGAGACCTTGGAGACAACAGCAACGGATGGGTGGGCATTGCACAACAATTGCCAGACAGGAACGTTCCCTCCCAGTTGGGGAACGCACCAGTGGTCAAGGACATTCAGCTTCCAATCTTTGGGTAAGTGTCCTCCAAGGCGGCCTTTGAGATACACAACACAGAATCGCTGAGCAAAGGCTGATAACCAAGTTCCGTACTCATGAAGATGGCCACAACTATGATCTTGGGTTCATGTCAAGCTCCATCTAACCCCACCATACTGTTCTGTACTTGTAAAATCTTCCTTACCATTCTGTTTTGAAAGCATCACCTTGATAAATTGTTAGGAGCTTTCTACCTTGATGAGTTTGTACAGTTTTGGGTTATTTGTTACTTTGGTTAGACCCACGTCATGCAACTCTTATACCTGTCATGTCATTCCAGCCATTTGGTTCATCTCCCACCCCATCCTACTTTTCTTTCATTGTAATTACCTTTCTGCTTCAATTAATTATATCATAGGTCATCCCTCCACTTGCTATTCAAAAGGTCTGAGCAATGAAGGCAAAGGTCAGATGGAGGAGTATTACTTCAAACTTGGCAGCGCATTACTGATATTAAAGCAATGTCATTTCACTATATGTGCTTCTGCTATTGTATCAGTTTGTCCACACTACCTTGCACATTTCGCAATTGAAGATAACAGAGAGCACGTATATTTAGTTGCAATTTCACAAATTTCCTTGAGGAAACGTTTTTAATATCCTCCCACAGAAAATCCATCATTTTGGAGTTTGATCCAACACTTCTCTGACTACACACTGTTTAGTGCACTATTTTCATTTGAGTCACCATTGCAGTTAACACAATTTTACCAGCAGATGGAGTGTAAATACACAGTTGAACTGTGACATCATTAAATCGCCAAACACTGATAACAAATACGAAGAGTCAAGATTTAAACAGTCTGAAATTACCCAATGAGATACAAAGTTTAGTTCTTTGCAATGCACTCTCTTTGCATAATACTTGTCTGAGACAAATTAAGACGCATTTTCTGTCCAACTCATTCTTTTCTTCAAAAACAGAACAGAATCTGAGCAAGTCTGGCAGCAACCGTACAGAGAAAAACAGAGTTCATGTTTGGAATGAATGAATCACTAGACTCGAAATGTTTCTCTCCACATATGATTCCAGACTGGCTAAGTAGCTCCAGCACTTGGTTTATATTTCATTCTCCTCTTCCTCCAACTCACCAATTCTGCACTTCCTATCCAACAGATTATGTGATTGCAAGCTTGCGCCACGCAGACATCACAACATCTGGGAGGATTAATTGTAAAACCCAACTGGATTGAATTAGCTGTTTCCTTCATAACGTTGCCTCTAAAGTTTAGAAAGTTTCTCCATTCTGTGATAACTCTGAAGAGTGTTTCCTTTGACCTCATACAGGCCTTGCATCCACCCAGTCGATATTTTTCTAATGAAACTGTTCAGAAATGCTACTACAAACCTCTAGAGCAGGTGGGACTTGAATATGGGCCTTTTGCTCGAGATAGGGACACTGCCACTACACCACAAGAGCCCAAATCTTAGCCAGTTTAATTGCATTACCATCTCCTTAAAGTAAAATCAGCTGCACCAATTTGACAGCAGTCAAGATGGAGGGAGCAGCACAGGGTTTTTTTTGAGGGGGGGGGCGCGGGGAGCAAATATATTTTTAGAGTTGTTGGTTGGTTCACGAGCTGACTTGTTTACATACAAATGTTTCATCTCCCTTCTAGGCGAGATTGTCAGTGCTGTGTAGTCTCAGTTGAAGTGCCACTGTTCTGTCCCGCGCTAAACTTACATGGTCCAATCTGTCACGGTGGGCCGTCTAGCTTCCGGATTTGTACCGTGTTGGTATGTTGATGGGGTCGATTTCAATGTATTTGTTAAACGCATCAGTGGTTTTTGATTGAGAATTCCTGGAGGCTTAGTTTTCAACCATCGACGCAATTAACAAAAATGTTGTCATAGACCTATTGACATACCACTATGGTACAATTGCAGAAGCCAGACTACCCACCATGACAGATCGGACCATATAAATTCAGAGCAGGACAGAACAACGGAGGCTACACAGCAATGACAATCTCACCGAGAAGGGAGACAAAATGATTGCATGAAAAGTAGTCGGTTCAACAAGACAATCAACAACTCCAACCGCAGACGAGCTACAGATCTTTGTTAAAATGTTAAATGTATTCTTGTGATGAAAGTTGCTCAATAAATATGTAAATCTGGAAAAATAGAGACATGTAGAAATGAGAGGCTATTTTATCATGTTAGCTCATTGCTTCGCAGTTCAAGGTATCAAATATGGAATTCAAAGTTGATATAGAAGCTTGGTTGGTAATGGAATATGGAATTTAAGTGTCATGACATACTTTACATCCTGAAAGGAAAAGAACTCCTTACCTTCTGAGTCAGAAGTGAAAATGCTGTCAAACAAAAGCCCCCTCGGCACTCAGCCCTATTTTGTTTGTGGAAAAGGAACAGAGTGCAATGTAAAGCAGGTGGACAATATGCTACGGCCCTGATTAATTATGTGCTGGCATTGACTCACTCACTGATAGCACAAGCTCAAAGGCACTATTCAGTAGTAAGAGTTACTATCAGCAACTCCCGCACAAGGAACGTGCCTGTAATTACTACACTTTCTCATTGCTCTGAGGTGGTAGTGATGAGTTGTCTCCTTAAGATGCTGCAACTCGAACAGTGAAGATGCTTAAACAGTTTACTAAAACAGAGTGGTTTGCTTGACCATTTCACAGAACAATGGAAAGCTTAGCTTAGTGCAGGATGGAGAGTTCCCACGTATTCTAGACTAGTTAAATACGACAGGTTTCCCCCTTAAGCAACATCAATGAACCAGTTCTGTTTAACAGCAATCTGACAATTTATAGCCACGTTTACCAATATCAGCTTTTCATTTCCAGTTTTAAAGTGAATTCAAAAAGATTCATCGAAGCTATTCTGACAAAATATTAACTTTATTTCTCTCTCCACAGTTGCCGCTGAATCTGCTCAATGCTTACTGCATTATCAGCATCCTGAGTGTTTTGTTCTTCTAATTTTCTGTCCCCGGTGGAGCTGGTAGCTTTGGTTCACAGGCCAGTACCTTTATATATTTTACGTCTTTGCTAATTGCTTGCTGTGACGGACAATTGCACAATAAGCAATAAAGAAAGCTTTGGCAGGTCGGCCTCTACAGGATGGTATAGTGAGCTGGAAATTCTGTAATGAAGCTTAGATGCTGAAACCAAGCCTTCCTTTGCATAACGTCGGTAGACCACTGGGGCCAGCTAATGGAAGGCCTGGGCAAATAACAGACCTGCACATTTCAGTCCTGTCTGAGAGCTCTTCGTCCTGCTGGAAATGTATGATGGAATGCTAAAAGCAGTTCCCATCCTGGACACTATTTCTAATATGCAAAGTGACAGCTGGATACAAACCAGTTCCAAGAGCCACATTTGGAAATTAAAGACTAGCCACAAATGCAACAATGCTACACAAGTAAATAAAAATGAATGCAGAGGGAAATTATAAATCTTGCATTTATTCATAATCACATTTTTCACATCCTCAAGATGCTCCAAACTACCACGGAGTTGTGAACTACTTTCAAGTTATAGACACGATTGTGTCGAATGGACGGGCATGGGAGTCAAACTGGGCACAACAAGGTCACACAAACAGCTAGAAAAGAGACAGAAATGCTGGAAACAGGAAACAAGCTAATATGCTGAAGTTAAAATAGTATCAGAGATAATGGGAACTGCAGATGCTGGAGATTCCAAGATAATAAAATGTGAGGCTGGATGAACACAGCAGGCCAAGCAGCATCTCAGGAGCACAAAAGCTGACGTTTCGGGCCTAGACCCTTCATCTCTGAGTCAGCTTTTGTGCTCCTGAGATGCTGCTTGGCCTGCTGTGTTCATCCAGCCTCACATTTTATTATCTTAATATGCTGAAGTGATAGGTCATTATCAGCTTTTGTGTCTCCCTGGCTTACCATTACTTATCCTTTTGTCAGCCTTACTGTCTTTCTCTCCTTGTCCACCAATCCTTTACCCCCACTCACCCCAGCATCTTCAGAATATATACCACATTTCCTAGTCTCTATCTGAAGGGGGGTCATGGTGGCACAGTGGTTAGCACTGCTGCCTCACAGCACCAGGGACCTGGGTCAATTCCACCCTCGGGCGACTGTGCGTGGAGTTTGCACATTCTCCCCGTGTCTGTGTGAGTTTCCTCCCACTGTCCAAAGACAAGCAGGCTAGGTGGATTGGCCATGTTAAATTGCCCATAGTGTTCAGGGATGTGTAGATTAGGTGGGTTAGAGGGGGATGGGTTTGGGTGGGTGTTCCAAGGGTCAGTGTGGACTTGTTGGGCTGAAGGGCCTGTTACCACACTGCAGGGTTTCTAAGATCTATGATCTATGAAGGCTCACCAGACCCAAACATTAACTCTGCTTCCTTCACAAATGCTGTTAAACCTGCTGCGATTCTCCAGCAATTTCTGTTTTCATTTCAGTTTTCCAGCAGCTGCAGTTTTTTAATTTATTTTAGTGTTTAACTCACAAGCAGCTGCTGTGACATACAACTTGCTTTTGTTGCGTTTACTGAAGATAAACATTGGTCAGGACATAGGGTCTACTTTGCACCGCACTGTTTTTCCACAGACTATTACCTCCATATTTCTTCTAGCATTGTGTTTATTCAATTCTCTTTAAAATTAAATAGACATTGAACCTGCTTCCACCAACATTTCAGCTAAGATACAAACAATTATGGCACGCTTATTTGCCAAAATGAGATGCATCTCATCCTGAAGTTGGGTCCCTTCAACAGTGCAGTAATCACTCAGTAACAAGCCCTTGATGAGCCAGTCTAGTATATTTGAGAAAATCCCTGGGGCATGACTGAACTGACAACCTTCTGATTCAGTTGTCCGTGATACTAATGCACCACGGTTGGCACTTTACAACTATTCCACCTCAGTTTGGCCAATATCTTTTTCATGTTAAGAGATACAGGTATCCCAGATATAGCATGATAATTAAGCTACTGTTTAAAACAAAAACAACGTTCTCCTCTATCCCACATGCCCCAACAAAAACCCTCATGTAATCCAGTCATTAACATGGCCAACTTATTTCTTTTGCTCATTGTGATTCCCAATGTATCACAATGATGCTCTCTGGTCCCATGCGCCATCCACCCACAGCCTAAAGCTTGTGCTGAATATATGAATTAGGAGCAGAATTACTTGAAGCCTTCCCATCTAGAACTAATTCTCGTGTTGGTAGGAAGATGGTAGGTATCTCCCTGAAACCAATCTGTCCTATTAACTTGACCTCTGCCAACCTCCCCACCTCTTCTTGGCACAGGAAGGTTCTGCCTTAAGTTTCTGAAGTGGTGTTTATTCAAAGACAGATTTTGGATCACCAGCTAAGGCAGCACAACATTTATAAATCAAATAAAAATTTTGATAAATAAAGCCAAAAGCAGCCACTTTCAGAAGGCCAAAAGAACGGAGGATTCTGTAAATCAGGAACAAAAACAAAGTTACTGGAAAACCTCAGCAGGTCTGGCAGCATCTGCGAAGGCAAAAAACAGAGTTAACGTTTCGGGTCCAGGAAGGGTCACCGGACTCAAACATTAACTCTTTTTTTTCCTTCGCAGATGCTGCCAATGTTTTGGGTCCGGTGACCTTTCCTGGACCCGAAACGTTAACTCTGTTTTTTGCCTTCGCAGAAGCTGCCAGACCTGCTGAGGTTTTCCAGTAACTTTGTTTTTGTTCCACTTTCAGAAGATATTGCTTATAGCTGAAAGGAATTTAATAATGCTTCCCACTCTTTGTGCTGCTTTCCTTGTTGTGTTTCATTTAAACACATTTCCCCGGTGCACTTTATTCTGACCTCACTTAGGTCAGAAAGTCCACTTTTGCACAGATATCCATTGCCTCCCACAGAAAAGCAGAAGTTCCACATTGATCATTTGTGACTTCAGTAAACTGCATGGTGTCTGACTTTTGCAGGAGAGGCAAAAATACATGTCACATGCAAGCATAGGATTTACAGTGGAATGCCTTTCATTGTGAACTAAAATGACATGAATTCTAGACCAAGTCCCAGGTGTTAAAGGTACCGTAGTTCATCAAGAGTATTATTGAGGAACTCATGCTGTCCAGAACTGTTTTCAATCAGAGATCGTACGCTAGTACAAATAACTCAATCTTTTTATGGGGTGGTTGTTCAGAAGACATTTGCTGTCTGGTTGCAGTCTCTCTCGGTGGCTGAGCTGGCGCACACAGGCGATAATGCGTATCTGCTGGATGGCACAGTGAAAAGAATGCTTCCAGTCCAAAGCCGTACTTGCGGCTAGCACATACCAGCAGACATTGCACATCTGTTGGGCAGTAGTGTTGAGTGCTGAGCCAGCACCACAATGTTGGCAGCTCTCTATGTTCTTGCACCATGTCCGTGTCGGCAAAGAAATATTCCCACATCTTGTTTTCCTTCTGTTGGTGGCAGCTTTGTTTTATTTGTCTTAAAGCAGAGATACAAGGTCTTTGAATGGGTGCCTTAGACATATAAAATTAACACCACTGGCAACCTCCTGCATACCATCCAGGTTTTATTTTTATTCCCCACTGATGCTTGGGGAGCTTCCCGTTGCAGGTGTAGTTCAGTTGGCCAGATCAGTACCCTAATTCCAATGAAGCCAAATCCTGTGATGCGAGGGGTAGCATCTTTGCCTCTAAATCAGAAACTCTGGATTCAAGTCCCACTTCAGGATTTGACACCCAAGAAAGGGGTATTCCTAACGTGGCCAAAAAGATCGAGTGATAGCTTCTAAATCATTCCAATACCCACCAATGGCAGGTGTTATCACCAGGAAGGATTCCTGATCAGCCACAGAGGAGAAGTGATTGGACACTCTCTTCAACATTTTTCGCTCCAGACTACAAGGTGCTTATCAGAGGATGGAGTGGGGCAGGCCAGATGGTTGGATGCACAGCGTGGATCAGATTACCTAAAGACAAAAAAAAAACTGCAGATGCTGGAATCCAAGATAGACAAACAGGAGGCTGGAAGATCACAGCAAGCCAGGGCAGCAGTTGGAGGAAAGGAGATGTCAACGTTTTGGGTATTACCCTTCTTCAGGATGGAGATTCCTGTAGAGAGGTAATACCCGAAACAATGACTTCTCCTTTCCTCCAATTGCTGTCCTGGCTTGCTGTGTTCTTCCAGCCTCCTGTTCACCTACTCGGGTTCAGATTGCTGCCCACAGCATAGGATTCTATCCCCCTTCCACCTGAGACTGATTTAGGATCTGTCTCCTTGCCCTACCCATGATAGAGGGAAGCCATAGTGACATGGGTACAACCAGCCTACTGTCAGATGGTTGTTCAAAATTACTTTAGAACTTGTTTAAAAAAAAAAGTCAGATCATCACAGGGCAGAAAGCCCAAAATTCGATCTTTCACCCACTTTAGAACAAAAATTTAAGTAATTATATATCGTGAAGCCTCGTCACAGTACTTAGTGCTGAATTCACTGGTCTAAATTACACTTCCTGGCTCAGCTTTTGGGCCACTTATTAAAAATATTTCAATTTAATGGATTAGGAAGATATGCAGTTACTTGCCTTGTTCACATATGGATTGTTTGAAGACGGCTACATATTCTTAGGATCACCCTTGTGCAGCATGCTTCGGTGCAGAAGCTCCAGGAAATTTAAAGGGCTGATTGCACATCAGTTAAACTAAATTCTGATCGAAAGTGTATTAATTGATTCACACAAAGGATACTTTGAATACAAAATTAGGCAATAAAAATGATTCTCAGATTTTTCTGAAGGATCACCTATTAGTTTGATCAAAGATGTTGATGGGTGCAATGAGAGAAAATTTCTGGGTAAAAACTGAACATACAAGAGTTTTAATATGTTACCTGATTGGCTTTCCTTCCTTTAAGAGATCTTCCAAGCTTCTCTCATAATGCTCAGTGACGACCACCAGCCTTTCTGTACATGAAGCAGAAGAGGACATCAGAGTGTTAAACATAGTTGTGGAAATTTTTACCAATTTGTTTAAGATTTACTTTTAAAAAAGATCTACACAATGCTAAGCTCCAGATAATTAAACCTTGATCCTTTCTTTTTATTCAATAAAAAAGAAAAACACAAATGCCAGAAAGAGTATATCGGAGTTGATACAGCCTATCTTGGTGGGTGTCTGACGTATTAAAGACTCATCATATTTGTACTGATGATAATTGTGAACGGGGCTTTTCAGGAAATCCAATGAACCCGTGTTACAAACATTGAAACTTGTATGGATCAGCCTCAATATCACTCGCTCAGGCGAGCGCAGAAAGGTGAGAAATGTGCATGCAAACACACCACAAAAGAACAATTTTAGAGTTTTCCCACAGCTCAGCTTCTTTACTCATCCACCTCACCTCTTCTGACGATATCAATTCTTACAGTACCAAAAAAAAAAATCAAGGAGTCTGTGTCCAAATGATCAACTTTTATGGTTGGCCATGGAGTTGATGAGGAGAGTTGGTCAAGTGGAATAAAGATGTTCATGGGGTGTATAGTTGTCACTGGCCGGGGCAGAGTTAGTTGCTCATTTCTAATCTTCCTCAAGGTGGTGATGGTGAACCATCCTCTTGAATTGCTGCAGCCATGCAGTGTCAGCACAGCCACAGTACTGTTCAGGTAGGGAGTTTTGTCCGAATGAAAGTGAGGGAACAGCGATGTAGTTCCAAATAAGAATGGTAGAAATTTACAGAAAAGCAGAATCTTTACACCACAGAAGGGGGCCATTCAGTGCATTGTACGCACACCGACTTGGAGAGGAGCTTGAGCTAGTGGTGATCGCTCATGTTTTTAGAGGGAGGAGGAAAATCGAGAAATATTTACCCTATGTCACCACAGGAGTACTTCCCAAATGAAGTTACAGACATTAGCCAGGATTAGGACGCCCCAAATAGCTATTCTCCCTCAGGTGCATTTTGGCCAGCTCCTCACTTGTTGGCTTAGGTCAAACTAGATAACCTGGCACAAATAAAGAACTAAAACCAGGACCTTTTGTTTGTATCAGGAATTCCCCATGAGTCAACAGAGAAGTGTTGAACAACAGAAGCTAAGGAGAAAACATCACAAGATTGTTTTAGGCGACTGAAATGTTCAAGCACATTAGATGCTAAACACAATCCATCTCCCCCTTTACACCACTCCCTTCTCCCAGTCACATCTTCACTTTTAAATTCTATGCCACAAGCTGGAAACTAATCCATCGATGGAATGCTCTGTCTTAGTGGTTTGGCACCTGCAATCATGGCATTTACTTCACTATCTTGGTTTTAATGTCCATGTACAATCAGAAGTATCATATTGTTCAACTAATGCTTACCACATGCTTCATAAATTTAAATTGAGCATCTGTTCACTGGTTTAAATATCATCCAATTTTTGCAGTACATTACTGGCAACAACACTATAATAACATTATAATTGGATCAGCACTCTCCAGGCTCTGTCTTTCAAATGTGGTGAGAATCATAGAGCCTTGCAATCATAGAATAGAATTGCAGAATAATTAAAGTGCAGAAGGGGATCATTCGGCCCATGATCCCATTGTCAGTTCTTTGGTAGAGTTATCAATTTTGTCCCAATTCCTCACTCTTTCTCCATAATCCTGTAAAGTTAATTGAGAAGGAATAAATCTCTAATCCCCTTTCGAAATTTATTACTACTGCTCGCACCGTGCTTAAGGGGAGGTTTTTACACCGTAACGTCTTACTCCAGAAGAACCCATCTCATCTCCTGCTGTTCCTTTTGTTAATTATCCTGAATCAGTGTTTGTTGGCTAATTCGCTATCAAAATCTCACTCTTCAAGACCATCTCTGACCTAAAGTACAAAACTAGCTTCTAGTTGAGGCAGCATGGTGGCTCAGTGGTTAGTACTGCAGTCTCACAGCGCCAGGGACCTGGGTTCGATTCCCGTCTCGGGCGATTGTCCGTGTGGAGTTTGCACATTATCCCCATGTCTGCGTGGCTCCAGGTGCTCCGGTTTCCTCCCACACTCCAAAGACGTGCAGGTTAGGTGGATTGGCCATGCTAAATTGACCGTAGTGTTCAGGGGTGGTTGGGTTATAGGGGGATGGGGATGGGTCTGGGTGGGATGCTTCAAGGTGCGGTGTGGACTTGTTGGGCCAAAGGGCCTGTTTCCAGACTGTAGGGAATCTAGTCTAAAACCTTTGCAAATAAAGCAAGACATAAAACAGTCAACATGACTGTGTGAGGGGCAGGTCATGCCTCACAGGCCTTATTGAATCCTGTGAGGATGTGACAAAATACATTAATGAAGGTAGAGCAGTGGATGTGGTGTTTCTGGATTTTAGCAAGGCATTGGATAAGGTTCTCCATGGTAAGCTCATTCAGAAAGTAAGGAGGCATGGGATGCAGGGAAATTTGGCTTTCTGGATACAGAATTGGCTGTCCAATAGAAGACAGAGGGTGGTAGTAGATGGAAAGTATTCAGCCTGGAGCTCGGTGGCTAGTGGTGTTCCACAGGGATCTGTTTTGGGATCTCTGCTCTTTGTGATCTTTATAAATGACTTGGATGAGGAAGTGGAAGGGCGGGTTAGTAAGTTTGCCATTGACAACAAGGTTGGAGGAGTTGTGGATAGTGTGGAGGGCTGTTACAAGTTGCAACGGGTCATTGACAGGGATGCAGAGCTGGGCAAAGAAGTGGCAGATGAAATTCAACCCAAAGAAGCACGAAGAGATTCATTTTGGGAGGTCGAACTTGAATGTAGAATACAGGATTAATGGCAGGATTCTTGGCAGTCTGGAAGAACAGAGAGATCTTGGGGTTCACGTCCATAGATCCCTCAAAGTTGCTAGCCAAGTTGATAGGGTTGTTAAGAAGGCATTTGGTGTTGGCTTTCATTGGCAAGGGAATTGAATTTAAGAGCCACGAGGTCATGCTGCAGCTCTTTAAAGCCCTGCTTAAACCACATTTGAAATATTATGTTCAGTTCTGGTTGCCTCATTATAGGAAGGACATGGAAGGTTTAGAAAGGGTGTAGAGGAGATTTACCAGGATGGTACCTGGACTGGAGGATAGGGCTTATGAGGAAGAGTTGAGGGATCTAGGGCTTTTCTTAGTTGAGTGAAGGATGAGAGGTGACTTGATAGAGGTGTACATGATGATGAGAGGTGTAGCTAGAGTGGATGGCCAGAGGCTTTTTCCCAGGGCGGAAATGGCTATTATGGAGGGTGGGAGGGGGGCACAATTTTAATGTTATTGGAGGAAGATGTAAGGGAGATGTCAGCAGTAGGTTCTTTACACAGAGTGGTGGATGCTCGTAATGCATTGCTGGCAGTGGTAGTGGAGTCAGATACATTAGGAACATTGAAGCGACTCTTGGATAGGCACATGGATGGTAGTAAAACATGGGGTATGCAGGGTACTTTCATCTGGGAGTAGGATAATAGGTCGGCACAATATTGTGGGCTGAAGGGCCTGTATTGTGCTATGTTCTAAAGCCCTTCGTCTCCAGTGTTAGTCTGCTAAATTGTCTCTCTGCACTTTTCCAAAGACCTTGACATCCTTCCCAAATCTTGGTGCCTACAACTACACACGATGCTCTCTGGCTAAAGTCTAAGCAGTGAGTTTTATTTTTTTTTAAAAATCATGCGATGTCGGTGTTGCTGGCTGGGCCAGCATTTTTTGCCCATCCTGAGTTGCCCTTGAGAAGATGGTGGTGAGCTGTATTCTTGAACAGTTGCAGTCCATTTGATGTTTATAACCACATTGCTGTTAGGTGGGGAGTTCCAGAGTTTTAAACCAGTGACCCTAAAAGAACGGATGGCACGGTGGCTCAGTGGCTAGCACTGCTGCCTCTCAGTACCAGGAATCCAGGTTCAATTCCACCCTTGGGTGACTGTCTGCGGTGCGTTTGCGCATTCTCCATGTGTCTGCGTAGGTCTCCTCCCATTGCTCTGGTTTCCTCTCACAGTCCAAAGACATGCAGGCTAGGTGGATTGGCCACATTAAATTGCCAATAGTATCCAGGGATGTATAGATTAGGTGGGTTATAGGGGGAAATGGGTCTAGGTGGGATGTCGGAGGGTCAGTGTGGACTTGTTGGGCTGAAGGACCCGTTTCCACACTGTGGGGATTCTATGATCTATGATATCTCCAAGTCAGGATGGCGATTGATTTGGATAGGAATGTTCAAGGGCTTGTCTTTCCATTTATCTACTGTCAGTGTTCTTCTGGATGGTTGTGCTTGTGGTTTTGGAAGGTGCTGTCAAAGAAGCCTTTGTGAAATTCTGCAGTGCATTTTGTAAACAAATGGTACACACTGCCCCAAATCAGTGTCAGTAGTAGAGGAAGTGAATGTCTGCAGTTGTGATGAAAATCAAGGGAGCTGCTTTGCTGTAGACAGTGTCAAGCTTCTCGAGATCTATTGGAACTGCACTTCTTCAGACATGTGGGGTGTATTCCAACACACTCCTGATTTGTGTCTTTAAGATGATGTGACAGACTGTGGGAGTCAGATGGTGAGTTACTCACTGCTGGATTCCTAGCTTCTAACCTGGTCTTGTAGCCACTGTATTAACTGTGGCCAGTTCAGGTTTTGGTTAACAGTCAGTGAGTGATTTATAAAGATTATAGCATAACTTCATTCCGTAAGACAGAACTTACGAAATGTTTTGATTTTACATCTCCTATTACTGACTGAAGATGCAGAATGCTTTAATAGTACCATGAGGCTTCAAATGGAGTGGAATATTTAAAATTTTGCAGTTACAATCGCCATCTATGGTTGACTCTTCAAAGAGTTTCAAGTTAGCACCGCAGTAAAAACGTTGGATGATATCCCATATTGTTTCCTCACACTGGCAATGTTTTGACAGACTCAGAATAAAATGCTAATTTATTCAGTCATCTGTGACTCACGTGAACCCTTAGGTCAATCTAGGTTCGATAGTAATGAAGAATGGAACCAACAACAACTAATGCTCAGATGTGTGCATCACCTTATCCAAGGTGATGGAATCTCCAAGGAATAATGTTGTTTTACTCCAACTTAGCACCTGGAACTGAGGGAATACCTCTCATGCAACACATGACATTATGGCACAACATTATAACATGCAATGGATATATCCTACACTGAATTACTGTTAAATCTGATTGCTGAGGTCAAATGCATACAAAGTGAAGGAAGATTGGTCACTTAAACCTCACCTGAAATTTCAAGTACAGGTACTTTAAGATCCAGCATCCTCAAGAGACTGCAGATTGTGCAAATTTCAGATCATCCCAGGTTGGGTGGTTTTAAACTCAGACATTGCGACACTTTGATTTGACTTCTCTGCACTAAAGATGTCTAGAGTTAATGCTGAAGGACTGCGTTCTCGAGCTTCATCATCTGAACCACGAGAGTTAAATCATGACTATCTTCTTCTTTCAGGTCAAAAGACTAAGAGATAGCATTTGCTTGGAGTATTCAAATAAGGTATTGTCCTATTCTTCCCAACAAAAAGTTTGGACTTGGACCGATTACCACTCTGCTGTCTCAGTGGTTACTGGCGTGCCAGGCAGTTTACCCAGCTCGTAAAAAGTTAAAAATGTCAGGATTTGACAATTTATTTTTTGGCTCATCAAACTTTGAAATGTCACATGAAGCTGTAGCATAAACACTGATATATCTATTTGTCTGGGTCCTTTTCATAGCAATTACAAAAATTCTAACAACTTTGAGCATTCTCCAAATGTCCCAACATCTAAAAGGAAATAGTCACATAACAAATTAGTAGATTCTCTCACATAGATTGGGACGATATGGATCTGAGAATTAATTACTTGAATGTTGTCTTTTCTCTCACCTGTCTTGCGAAGATTATGATTCAAGGACGCAGGAGGTCAGCACTGAACGCACTGTGCGTGAAATGAACTCACCATGTTTTCCACGCAACATGTCCACATATTGGCAGAGCCTGGGGTGCGAGATGGCCTTGAGGATTTGGAATCGTCCTAGAATCCTAATGGAGTTTGGGGTGAGCGGAAGACCATTGCTGCCGCACACATCGTGTGGAAGCGCCGAAGCAAAAAAAGTGAAGGCTCCAAGTTGGGCATCTTTTAGTGGGAACATTTTCCTCTCAATTCAGTGTCGTTGCAAATCTGAGTAGGAAGAGAAAGGAATACATAACAATTTAGTGGAATGTGGAGTGAAAAAGCCACCATTTCAAGTTACCCAAGTAGCTAAGGCCGCCAAAACAGTAAAAAGTGAATCTCCTTTGGATGATGAAAAAAAAAATTAGAGGCACTGCTTTCGTACAGTGAAATGCTAAACAGTAAATGACCACAACCTCGATCCAAAAAACTGGATGAATTAGAACCATAAACACTGAGAAGAATAAATTTTTGTTCTTATGTTTCCAACTGCAACATCCAGACACCTGCAATTTACATTCAGAGGAGCTAGCAAAAATCATGAAATAAATGTGATCTGAAGTTTGTTTTTATAATCGCAGGAACCAAAAATTCTCTCACTTCACCTGATGAAGGAGCTACGCTCTAAAAGCTTGCATTTTCAAATGAATCTGTTGGACTATGATCTGGTGTCATGTGATTCCTGACCTTGTCCACCTCCACATCTTGTAACCACAGCATCTTCAAACACCATTTGTCAAAGTATTTGCAAATCTTCATTTTAAAAGAACTGTACAGAAATATACAATGGCTAGATGCAAAGAATTGGTAATGAGATAACAGCTGAGTTAAGCATAGGAGAGTCAGTAATTTCATTTTAATATTCATTCATGGGTATGGGCATCATTGCCTATTCTCAGTTTGGCCTGAGGTGGTGGTAGCAAGTGGTCTTTCTGAGCTGCGACAGTCCATGGAGGAGATATATACACCACATTGCTGTTAGGAAGGCAGTTCCAGGTTTCAACCCAGTGACAGGGAAGGGATGACAAGAGAGTTCTAAGTCAGGATAATGTGTGGCTTGGTGGGTGGCGAGGTGGTATTAGGAGAAGAGATGGACAGCTGCAGCTGGTGATATTTCCCTCTCTCTGCTGCCCTTGTACTTTCTAGGATGCAGAGACTGCATGTTTAAAAGTTACTGTTGAAGGAGTCATGGCGTATTGCAACAGTGCATCCTGTAATTGTTGCACAGTGCTGCCAACGTGCAGCGAGAATGTCTACGACAGTGGGGTGAGGTGCCAATCGAGTGTGCTGCTTTGTCATGGATGGTGCTGAGTTGCTGGAGTGTTAATGGAGCTGCACTCATCCAGGAATATGCAAAATATTCCATCACATGCAACATGTGCTTTGCAGGTGGTAGTGAAGCGTTGGGGAGCGAGGAGCTGAATAACGTGCCTCAGATTAACACTATGTAACTTTAACTGTGTCCTACAGTAGCTTTCTTTTAATATACATGTACCTCATAAACATTTTAAAATATTTTCCCTTAATTTTGGTTTTGTTACCAAATTTCTTGCCACTATTAGATAAATACAGAGCATTGACACTGCCCTGGTCTTTGCAAGGAAGGGATGGTATCAGTGGTTTGAGCTGCCAACAGCTCCACCATGCATTGTATCTTTCTACACAGTCACACACATTTCCACTTCAGCAGCTGTGGTGGCACACTCACCTAGGGCTAGGAAACCCTTGAATCAAATGCCAGTTCAAATTGATGTGGTACTATTTTGAAAAAGAGCAGTGAAGCTTACACTCAACCAGTGTCAAAAAGAGATTATTTGCTTTTGCTGTTTATTGAATTTGAGCGCACGTGAATTAGCTGCTTCAGTTGTCTACAGTCAAATGAAAGACCTACATTAATATAATGTTTCTTACAACCTCTCAGTGCCAAAAGGGCCAATGAAGTACTTTTGCAATGTAGTCACTATTGTAATTTAGGCACAATGGGGACAATAAAAATGGTCATTAACTCTGTTTTTATTCTAGAGATTTTTGATAACAATTTATTCATAAAGATTTGTAAAATTATAATTCATAACAATTCAAATGTGACTTTATCAAAGTTGCTACATAGTTCAAATTCATTCCATGTAGTGCATTTCAGTCTGAGTTGCCTCAATGCAATCACAATTACAATTACACATTGCATTTCATCTTTCCATTTTAAAAACAACTGGAGTAAAAATTAAAAATTATGTCCATGACGAATGCAATTCAGTATTGAGACTGTATGCCTAATAGCAAAGTCTATTAATGCACAATTAGCTGCATCTGGATTTTCAATTAGCCACACCTCGCCACTGGCTATCACATTAAACAACAATGGTTTATCAAGTAATTTTCCCCCCCCCCCCTTTCTAGGAGGATGAGCCGGCTTCAACAGAAAGCAGCAACTGCTGATATAGTCACAAATCTCACTTGAGAGTTCTAAGATTGGTCTCTAAGTTAGTCAGGTAACATGAATACGTAATGATCCAGGAAAGCAGAAGGTAATAACCGAGTACTTGCACTACATCAGCATATAGTTAAAGCTGGAAGAGGGCTTTTGTGGTACAGTGGTAGTTCCCTGTCTCTAGGCCAAGAGGCCTGGGTTCTTGTGGCACTTGCTCCAGAAGTGTGTAACAACATCTCTGAACATGTTTGATTAGAAAATATTTATTATTAAAGCTATCACTCCAAACCCATTTAAGTAAGTCTGAGAGCTGAACAGAGATCCCAGCCTATTAGAATTCCTATTGTGGATAATTTGAATTAAGTGTTTGCATGTCTGTAGCATTTGATAACACAAACAAAGCAACAGAAATTATTTACTACAGATCAGAGTTTTAAATAAGCATTAAACAATTATGTCCTCACCAAATACCTATTCTCTATGCTGGAAACTTTTCCAGCCACTTACAGCTGGGAAATGGGGAAACAATAGCAATTTAAAGAGGCCTCACACATTTCAGTGAAGTCAATCCTTCACTAAATCAATTTCAAATATTCCCAAACTCATTATTTTCTAGTGCAAGGCTACAAAGCATGTTGCCCATGCAGAGTTAATAAGTCACCTGGATTTGCATTCATAAAGGAGTCAGCACAAGCTAATGACAAAAGCAAAAGTTGCTGGAAAAGCTCAGCAGGTCTGGCAGCATTTGTGAAGGCGAAAAGAGAGTTAACATTTCGGGACTGGTCACCCCTCCTCAGAACTCATAAGCACAAACTAATGAGTTATGTTTCTCATTCATAAAAAAAACTATTGGCCTCTTGCTTCCATACTAGTGTCTTGGCACAAATGACAACATGAAGCAAGAAACAAGCAAATAGAATACAAGGAATGTACACACCATCTGCTCTTAAGTGCATAAACAGGCAAGGGTTAGTGAAGGATATTCTAACTTTGCTTCATGTTCAACATATGAAACGTAAAGGTCAGTTGACCAGCATTTGGTATTAGTTACAATTAGGAGTGTCATACAGATATAAAATCCCAAATGCCTTCGGGATATAAACATTTGAAATTAGAACTCTAAGTGCAGCTACTAAAATAACTTGGAACATTTAGATGATGGAGTAATTATCTGCTTTCATCCCTCTTACTTTTCATTTTCCCTGCTTGCTGATTGCTCGTCCTTTCCTTCTCTAAGCAGCTATGCACTTACTTTTGTTTTCCTGTCTTGAATTCCATGTTTCCACTTGCCTTCTTACCCTGAGGACCGATAAGATGCTTTATGTCGGACCAAAAGCTTTACTGCTTTCTTTACATCAGTGAGGCTTTGGTAAACTTTTACATGATTTCAAATCTCAACGACTTGCCCAAGATTTACTCGTTTCAGTTTCAAAGTCAACTACTTCCAAAAGATGCAAGTTAACACAGTTCTACATGTCTAAATAGGGTTAAATACCAATGATCATAAAAAGTTCACTTGATACCAGCAATCCTCCTCATAAACATTGAAAAGGTTGAATATGCTTCACTTTTGATGGTTTGAAATTCCCACAATGGGCTTTGCATGAAAACTTCTAATTGGCTGCACAGGTGATTACTGGCAGTGGTTAAAATTTAAAATGAAAAGAATGTCATGGTGATTCGGTGTTTGGGACAGTTGGTTATGTGTGATAACTCTTCTGGAAACAAGAAGAACGAAGAAGCGAAGTTGCAAAATGATCATTTAAGATGAAACATGCCACACAGAACTCTCAGACGGAATTCAGCCTCTGAGCACCTATTGGAGGTTGCATTCAGCATTAGTGTCAAGGTCTTACAAACAAAACAGCTCAAAAGTCCTGAGTCTGGAGGAAGAGAAAATGCTTCCTAATTAGCCTAACTGGACCAATACCAAAGCACAATTTTGCCAGTAGGACAGCCAATCAGTGGTGTCCACTTGAGAAACGATGAAGCTACTACGCTCCTGATCTCACCCCAAATCACCCACACAAAATATATTCATATTGATCCATGTTGCTCCTTTTTTGTTCATTCGTGGGATGCTGGGTCACTGGTGAGACTAGCACGTACAGTCCATCACTAATTTCCCAATGGGCAGTTAAAAGTCAACCACATTAGTATGGGTTTGGAGTCACATTTTGGTCAGACTAGTAAGGACAGCAGTTTCTGAAGGGTTCTGCTGACAATCGACAATGGATTATTGGCATCATTAGACTCTTAATTCCAGATTTTTGTTGTTTTCAATTTCTAACATTTGCCCACAGTGTGAATCAAACTCAAGTTCCCACAACTTATTAAAAGTTCTGAGGGTCAACGGACCCGAAACGTTAACTCCATTTTCTCCTTCACAGATGCTGCCAGACCTGCTGAGCTTTGCCAGCAACCTTGTTTTTTTTCCCCAGAACTTATTTGTTATTTAACCTAATTTTATAAACAATCTGTTCAGAGATGTTGTTACACATCTCTGGAGCGGATGGGAGTTGAACTTGGGTCTGCTGGTCCAGGGGTAGGGACACTACTAGTGTGCCACAAGAAGGGCTAGGTCTCTAGGTATCATTTCCCCTACTGATGGATCTTTACACTGAGATAATTAAGGAATTACATACAGTCATAAATGTATCGTTCACAACCGTAGCTTGGCCCAAAATGCTTTACAGCTTTTGACGTGTTATTGCTGTTGCACCACAGGAAACCCTGCAGCCAATTTGCTTGGGCTATTGGACACTCTTTAGATAATTTCATTAGATCACTTGCTTTCTGTGCCATTAATTGAGGGATGAATTTGGACCAGGCTACCAGGATCATTCGACAGGTTAATTAGAAAATATGTATATCAAAATTTACCGATGACACTAAACCAGTTGGGAATGTAAGTTTTTAAGAAAGATTCAAGGAAACCTCAAGCTGACCTAGACAAGTGGATTTTATAATAACATGGCAGATGGAATGAAATGTAATTTAAAATATGAGGCTATTGACTTTGGTAGGGAAAAAAAGGCAGAATCTCTCTCAAGTAATGAGAGGTTGGGAAGTGCTGGTATCCAAAAGGACCTATGTCTCCTTGTTCATGAGTCACTAAATGCTAGAATGCAGATGCAACCGGTGAGGCAGGCAAATCATGTATTGGCCTTCATCGCAAGGGAGCTTACGCACTGGAAGAAATTAGTCTTGCTGCAGTTGTGTATAGCCTTTGTGAAAATGCATCTGGATTATTTATGTGGATGTTTGCTCTCCTTATCTTATAAAGAAAAAGATATGCTTGCCATTGTGAAAATGTAACAGAAGTTCACCTGGGATAGTGGGCCACCTTATGAGAAAGTAATGGGGAGACTAGCTCTGCATCTTCTAAAGTTTGAAGAATAAGGAGTGATCTGACTGTAACATAAAACGTTCTTCACGGACATGACATTGGAATGTAGATAGGACATTTCCCTAGGCTGGTAGGTCTAGAACCAGCGCACAATCTCAGAATAAGTGGCAGACCAATCAAGACTGAGATGAAGAGGAATTTCTTTGCTCAGTGGTGAAACTTTGGAATCCTCTTGCCCAGAAAACTGTGGAAGCTCAATCATGAAGAACATTCAAGGCAAAAATTATTAGATTTCTGGAGAATTATGACATTAAGGGATATGGGGATAGCTTGGGTAAGTGACATTGAGGTGGATGGTCAGCCATAATCTAACATAATGGCAGAGTAGGGTTGAAGAAGTGTTCCTGCTTCCATGTTCCTACATTTGCCCCACCTGTCAGCAGAGCTAGTTTATCCTAAAATATTTCCTTCATCATACTTTCTTTCTTATCAAAATGTCTCAAATTTCTTATTTCAAAAAATCATTCCTACTGTGGAAACTGTACAATGTTCTTTGCATGAACAAATAATAAAAATTAAGCTTTGTAAGCTAAGGTTTAAAGAGTCTGACATCTTTACTGCAATACAGTCACATTAATTTACAACAGAAATTGTCAAGTGTTCTGCTTGCAGGGAATAAAAGTTAGCTAAAAACTTATCCTGCAATTGCTTTATATTTTAACATGATAAACATAATCATAAAAAGTCATGAACACAGCCCAGTCCATTAAGCAAACCACCTTCCATCCATTGACTCCAACTATACTTCTTGCTGTCTCGAGAAAGCAACCAACATAATCAAAAGATTCAGGAACAAAAACAGGAGTTGCTGGAAATGCTCAGAGTTAACATTTGGGGTCCAGTGACCATTCCTCAGTTCAGAGGATCACTAGATCCAAAACGTTAATCCTGATTTTTCATCACAGATGCTGCCAGACCTGCTGTGCATTTCCAGCAATTTCTGTTTTTCTTCCTGATTTAGAGCATCCACAGTTCTTACGGTTTTTAATAAATAATGACCACTTCCACCCTGGTTATACTCTCTTCTTCCGTTGGGTGGAAAATGTAAAACTTTGAATATATACGAATGGATTCAAGAACAGCTTCTTCCCTGCTGTTATCAGGCTTTTGAATGGGCCTCTTCAATGTTAATTCTGATCTCTCTTTCTCTGCACCCGTAACACTATTTATTCTGCATTCGGTTCTGACACCCTGATGCACTTTGTATGGTACGATCTGCCTGTTCAGCATTCAAAAATGACACTTTTCACTGTAGAAGTGACAACAATAAACAAAATCAAAAGAAAATGCTGTGAATACTGCAGCATCTGTGGAGAAAAAGTTAACATTTCAGTTCTGGAACCCTTCTCAAAATTAGGTTATAGTGCAGAAACATTAACCTGGCTTCTCTCTCGACACATGCTGTCAGACTTGAATATTTCCACCATTTTCTATTTTAATTCCAATTTCCAGTGTCTGCAATATTTTGTTTTTGTAACATACTTCAGTAGCAATAGCCCAAAATTACAACCTTTGGTTCTTACCCTGGTCTCCATTTACTGTTTTAGACTCATGCTACCCCTGGTTTCTAATTGAAGCTTAGCTCACATGTACAGCTCAGCTGAAGCTGACCATCCTTGCACATGTCCTGTCAATAAGATGGTTATCTTTCAACTCCAACACAATACCTGCCTCTACCTCTCTAACTACCTCACTCCAAATACAGCAGTGAATCTAATTTATGACTTCATTTTTAGATGAGAATTCTCTTCTTATTGGCCTGCATATTATCTCAAAACACTGTCCTTTTTAAAATTCATTCAAATGATAGGCACATGCTGGCAGGCACAGTGTTTATTGTCCATCCTAATTGCTCTGAAGACAGTGGTGGTGATCTGTGTCCTTGAACTGCTGCCGCCCATGAGCTGTAGGTTGAGCTTTAGGAAAGAATTCCTGGATTTTAATTCTGCAAAACTGACGGAATGGTGATCATATTCCCAAGACAGGAGGGGGGAGTGGCTTGGAGTAAAACTTGCCAGTGTAGTGTTCTCATGTAGCTGCCATCTCTTTCCTTCTAGAAGCCTGTGGTTATGGCTTTGAGGCATCCCTGGTGAATTTCTGCGGTGCACATTGCAGATAGTACATACTGCTGCTACTATGCATCTGTGTGGATGGAGTGAGTGTTTGTGGATGTAGTGTCAAACAAATGGGCTGCTTTATCCTGGGTGCTGTCAAGTTTAAGTGCTGGCAGAGCTGTGCTCATCCAGTCTTGTGGGGTGAATTCTATCATTACTCCTGATTTGTGTCTTGTAGATGGCAGACAGGCTTTGGAAAGTTAGGAGTTGAGTTACTGGCTGCAGGATTGGAGTAACAAAAGCTGAGAGAGGCTCTGATAGATGTATATGTTTATGAAGAGTACAGATAGGACAGAGACTTAAAATCCCATTCCAGCTGGAGTACATTTAGAAACTGCCTCCTTGCCCTACCCATGCTGGAGATCATGTCCCTGTGGGTTGAATCTGCCTTCATTCAGTGAAATCGAGAAGTTGGTGTTTTTCAATGCAAACTTACTGCTTGAAATTGAGATTGTCCTTCTCAATGTCATTGATGCTGATGAGAACCAGAATTGTTCCTATGTGACTAATCAGTGTGGCACTCCCCACCAGGGTCTCAATTCCAGGAAGAAAATATCAGACGGTACTTTCCAAATATAGTCACTGCACCACCTAATTTGGCATATCTTCCTGAACACCAGATGCCATTACCTCTATTAATCTTTTCATCATCACTGCTGTAGCTTAGTGACAAACACTGCAAAAAAAAACTGAGTCACATCTAACTGAAGAATTCCAAACCAGTAGTTACAATACAGGTCATGTTCCAATGTGACCCATATGGACTTCTGTCACGGATATGAGGGGAACAGCTGCAAACGCAGCATGGAGCCCCAAAACAGACGGTCACCTTACGCTGGGTGCAGCAGTTCAAATACAGGAATCCAACAACCATGGAATTGGAAATGCACTGGGAAATTTACTCAAGTATACAGACATCTTTTAATTAGCATCCGGAATATTCTTAAGTTCTGGCTGAGCACCCAGCAGCTATTGATGTCCATAGGACATGTGAAAGCCGTTGCTTTATTAGAAATGACAGCAAATCCACAGTAATGGTTAATGGACAAATTACTGGCCGAGACACCAGGCGTACTCCCCTGCTTTTCATCAAATATCAAGACTTAATCTTTACTGTACGCCTGATTCAGTTCACAGATCCGTAATTTATTGTCTCATCTGACGTACAATGAACGGTGCAGTACTTCCTCATTGGCACTGTACTAGAGAGGATCTGAAATGCACAATCTTCTGACTCTGAAACAAGAGGGTAACCAATGAGCTAACCTACCATGGGTAGGCAAATACCATCATCACTAAGACAAGAAAATTATACCAATCACAGTAAATGCAGTTTCAAATCACAAATCTCATCAGGCATGAGTGAAATACGTTGAGAAATAGCAAGAACTGCAGATGCTTGAGGAACACAGCAGGCCAAGCAGCATCAGGGGAGCAGCAAAGTTGACATTTCGGGTCAGGACCCATGTCTTCAGAAGGGTCCCAAACCAAAACGTCAACTTTCCTGATCCCCTGATGCTGCCTGGCCTGCAGTATTCCTCCAGCTCCACACTGTTATCTGAGATACACAGTGTAACTTTTTCTTCAGCAAAGATAGTCAAACCATGTGGACAAACCACAAATTAGCTGCTTTTATTGTCCAAATTGAGGACCATCTCTGGAACTTCAGCAAAAATGCTAAATTACAGCCAACATGTACACTGCAAGAATCCTCCAGACAGCTTTGTGATAAGTCCCCAGATAATGAGGTTTTATCTTGTTCGAAGGAAAAAATACTGGCCAGAGGTAGATGAGAAAACTGCTCTACTCTTATTCAAATAAAGAAATGGGATGTTTTTCACCTCCTTATAATATTTCACAGGAAGATAGTGCAGCATTCTGCCAGCACTGCACTAAACTGAACTGTAAAACTAGATTACGTGGTTTAGACTCTGTAATGGGCCTGATCCCATGATAATTTGTTTAGAGGCATGAGTGCAGCCAAAGCCAAACCTTCACAGCAATAAATATCATATCAAAACAATGTAGTTTTGGGTCAATGCAGAAGGAAGATTCAAGGAAGTCAAAGATAAAATCCAGGCACGAATAGTCAAAGAAAAAAGTTGCAAACAGGAAGAAAACTTTAAGAAGCAAAAATAGACTCAGTAAGAAGGTATGAAAGTATTAGGGAAAGTAAGAAGAAACGAATAAGAGTGATGGCAGAAGAGAAAGAGAGACACAAATATAGTGAGACAAGCTAATATTAAGTCAACATAGAGAATGCTGGAGAAACTCATGAGATCTGGCAACATCAGTGTAGTGATAAATACAATTCATCTTCAGAACTTCTGTTCTTTGGAACTGAGGTCATACAGATGTTGGCAGACCTTCTGAATTTCTCCAGCACTTTGTTTTTATTTCAGATCTTCAGCACTTGAGTATCAAGTAAACTGTCTTCTATATGCATCCACATCCTTCCTTAAACAAAGAGAATAAGATACCTAAAGAAAGCCAAGTTGACAGACAAGGTGAAAGTCAAAATCAGAGGAGCAAGGAATGAAACCAAGAAAACCTGCAGAACAAGCCTAGAAAGCCCATACCCAATTCTATCACATTAAAGGTGGACTCAACTAACTAAATTCGTTAGTTATCATGTAATCCTAGAGGTACAAATCAGGATTGTATCAGATTAATCTAGACATGTAACTGTGGGCGTGGTAATGTCTGGAACTGTATAAGAATCAATTATTAATGGCGAGTTCTGAATTTATGAGAAGTTTGTGTTTTCAAAAATAAAGTTGGTTGAGAGAGGTAACATTAATAAGCCTCTCGAGATTATAAACTACAGATTTTCTTCATTTGCGTAGCGGGCAGAAAAAAAATCCAGGCAACCTGTCAAAACTAGCTGGACGCTGAGATAGAAATTATGAAACATTAGTTGCTGCCAGCTGCATGAATGGGCGGAATGGCCTTCTCGAACCATAGAAATGAGATGTCATAGCACGGAATTAAATGGTTCTTTAAGGAGGTGGACGCAGCTGTATCCAGAGGCACCACCTTGTTCGAAAGGTGATTATATTATCATTCTTCAGCAACAATTTGCATTAACACAGCACCTTAAACATAATAAAACATTCCATTTTAGCTCACAAGCCTTATCAATCAAAGGAAGCGTCAAAGAATCATTAAATATGTAAAGCAAGGCGGCTAGTAGATAGAAATCACGGACAATTTATTTCCCAAGTTACAGCAACTTAACCTCATCCCTCAACACAGAGTCAGTTCCTTACCGTTTGTCTCTCTTCGGGAAGCAGCACGTCGCAGTGCACCAGTGCGAACTGGAATTTGTAGTTCTGCTCCAAATTCAAACAGAGCGCAGTTCCGGGCACGAGGAACTACAGGTACCGGAATGCTCTGCCAGAACGCGCCGAGGCCTTAATTCAAGCCCCCTCTCCAAGGCGAGGCGAATCGTTTTTCCTTCTTTCGGCGAACTAGTGCCCAATCGATGGGTCGTTTTGGATATGGACCGCCGGGATTTTTTTTGTTCCTGTGTACCCTGATGAGATGAGTTTGTATGTGATTGGCGGGTGTAAATGCCCGGTTTTAGGCAGGCGGCTATAGGGCAGCACGCGGAGTCTAACAGGACCCCTGCCGTGCGATGGTCGGAATTTGATGTGAGTAAAGCGCTGTGCTCCCCCCCCCCCCGCCCCCACTGTTCCCCCCCCCCCCGCCCCCACTGTTCCCCCCCCCCCCCGCCCCCACTGTTCCCCCCCCCCCCCGCCCCCACTGTTCCCCCCCCCCCCGCCCCCACTGTTCCCCCCGCCCCCACTGTTCCCCCCCCCCCCCGCCCCCACTGTTCCCCGCCCCCCACTGTTCCCCCCGCCCCCACTGTTCCCCCCCCCCGCCCCCACTGTTCCCCCCCCCGCCCCCACTGTTCCCCCCCCCCGCCCCCACTGTTCCCCCCCCCCGCCCCCACTGTTCCCCCCCGCCCCCACTGTTCCCCCCCCGCCCCCACTGTTCCCCCCCCCACTGTTCCCCCCCCCCACGCCCCCACTGTTCCCCCCCCCCCGCCCCCACTGTTCCCCCCCCCCACTGTTCCCCCCCCCCCGCCCCCACTGTTCCCCCCCCCCCGCCCCCACTGTTCCCCCCCCCCCCGCCCCCACTGTTCCCCCCCCCCGCCCCCACTGTTCCCCCCCCCCCCCGCCCCCACTGTTCCCCCCCCCCGCCCCCACTGTTCCCCCCCCCCGCCCCCACTGTTCCCCCCCCGCCCCCACTGTTCCCCCCCCCCCCCGCCCCCACTGTTCCCCCCCCCCCCGCCCCCACTGTTCCCCCCCCCCCCGCCCCCACTGTTCCCCCCCCCCCCGCCCCCACTGTTCCCCCCCCCCCGCCCCCGCTGTTCCCCCCCCGCCCCCGCTGTTCCCCCCCCGCCCCCGCTGTTCCCCCCCCGCCCCCCGCTGTTCCCCCCCCCCCGCCCCCGCTGTTCCCCCCCCCCCGCCGTTCCCCCCCCCCCGCCCCCGCTGTTCCCCCCCCCCACTGTTCCCCCCCCCGCCCCCGCTGTTCCCCCCCCCGCCCCCGCTGTTCCCCCCCCCCGCCCCCGCTGTTCCCCCCCCCCGCCCCCGCTGTTCCCCCCCCCGCTGTTCCCCCCCCCGCTGTTCCCCCCCCCCCGCCCCCGCTGTTCCCCCCCCCGCCCCCGCTGTTCCCCCCCCCGCCCCCGCTGTTCCCCCCCCCCGCCCCCGCTGTTCCCCCCCCCGCCCCCGCTGTTCCCCCCCCCGCCCCCGCTGTTCCCCCCCCCGCCCCCGCTGTTCTCCCCCCCCGCCCCCGCTGTTCCCCCCCCCGCTGTTCCCCCCCCCGCTGTTCCCCCCCCCCCGCCCCCGCTGTTCCCCCCCCCGCCCCCGCTGTTCCCCCCCCCCGCCCCCGCTGTTCCCCCCCCCCCCGCTGTTCCCCCCCCCCGCCCCCGCTGTTCCCCCCCCCCGCCCCCGCTGTTCCCCCCCCCCCGCCCCCGCTGTTCCCCCCCCCGCCCCCGCTGTTCCCCCCCCCGCCCCCGCTGTTCCCCCCCCCGCCCCCGCTGTTCCCCCCCCGCCCCCGCTGTTCCCCCCCGCCCCCGCTGTTCCCCCCCCCGCCCCCGCTGTTCCCCCCCGCCCCCGCTGTTCCCCCCCCCGCCCCGCTGTTCCCCCCCCGCCCCCGCTGTTCCCCCCCCCGCCCCCGCTGTTCCCCCCCCCGCCCCCGCTGTTCCCCCCCCCGCCCCCGCTGTTCCCCCCCCCCGCCCCCGCTGTTCCCCCCCCCGCCCCCGCTGTTCCCCCCCCCGCCCCCGCTGTTCCCCCCCCCCGCCCCCGCTGTTCCCCCCCCCGCCCCCGCTGTTCCCCGCCCCGCTGTTCCCCCCCCGCCCCCGCTGTTCCCCCCCCCGCCCCCGCTGTTCCCCCCCCCGCCCCCGCTGTTCCCCCCCCCCGCCCCCGCTGTTCCCCCCCGCCCCCGCTGTTCCCCCCCCCGCCCCCGCTGTTCCCCCCCCGCCCCCGCTGTTCCCCCCCCGCCCCCGCTGTTCCCCCCCGCCCCCGCTGTTCCCCCCCGCCCCCGCTGTTCCCCCCCGCCCCCGCTGTTCCCCCCCCCGCCCCCGCTGTTCCCCCCCCCGCCCCGCTGTTCCCCCCCCCGCCCCCGCTGTTCCCCCCCCCGCCCCCGCTGTTCCCCCCCCCCGCCCCCGCTGTTCCCCCCCCCCGCCCCCGCTGTTCCCCCCCCCCGCCCCCGCTGTTCCCCCCCCCGCCCCCGCTGTTCCCCCCCCCGCCCCCGCTGTTCCCCGCCCCCGCTGTTCCCCCCCCCGCCCCCGCTGTTCCCCCCCCCGCCCCCGCTGTTCCCCCCCCCGCCCCCGCTGTTCCCCCCCCCGCCCCCGCTGTTCCCCGCCCCCGCTGTTCCCCGCCCCCACTGTTCCCCCACCCCCGCCCCCACTGTTCCCCCACCCCCCGCCCCCACTGTTCTCCCCCCCCGCCCCCACTGTCCCCCCCCCCCCGCCCCCACTGTCCCCCCCCGCCCCCACTGTCCCCCCCCGCCCCCACTGTCCCCCCCCCCACTGTCCCCCCCCCCACTGTCCCCCCCCCGCCCCCACTGTCCCCCCCCCCGCCCCCACTGTCCCCCCCCCCCGCCCCCACTGTCCCCCCCCCCGCCCCCACTCGCACTGTTTTTCCCCCCCCGCCCCCACTCGCACTGTTTTCCCCCCCCCGCCCCCACTCGCACTGTTTTCCCCCCCCCGCCCCCACTCGCACTGTTTCCCCCCCCCGCCCCCACTCGCACTGTTTTCCCCCCCCCGCCCCCACTCGCACTGTTTCCCCCCCGCCCCCACTCGCACTGTTTCCCCCCCGCCCCCACTCGCACTGTTTCCCCCCCCCCGCCCCCACTCGCACTGTTTCCCCCCCCCGCCCCCACTCGCACTGTTTCCCCCCCCGCACTGTTTCCCCCCCCCGCCCCCACTCGCACTGTTTCCCCCCCCCCCGCCCCCACTCGCACTGTTTCCCCCCCCCCGCCCCCACTCGCACTGTTTCCCCCCCCCGCACTGTTTCCCCCCCCCCGCCCCCACTCGCACTGTTCCCCCCCCCCGCCCCCACTCGCACTGTCCCCTCCCCCCCCCCCCCGGCCCCATCCCCCCCCCCCCGGCCCCATCCCCCCCCCGGCCCCATCCCCCCCCGGCCCCATCCCCCCCCCGTTCTCCCCCCCCCCGGCCCCATCCCCCCCCCCGGCCCCATTCTCCCCCCCCCCCGGCCCCATTCCCCCTTCCCCCCCCCGGCCCGATCCCCCCCCCCCCCCGGCCCCATCCCGGCCCCATCCCCCCCCCCGGCCCCCATCCTCCCCCCCCCCCATCCCGGCCCCATCCCCCCCCCCCCCGGCCCCATCCCCCCCCATCCCCCCCCCCCCCCGGCCCCATCCCCCCTCCCCCTTCCCCCCCCCCCCGGCCCCATCCCACCTCCCCCTCCCCTCCCCCATCCCTCCCCTCCCCCCGGGCCCCATCCCTCCCCTCCCCCCGGGCCCCATCCCTCCCCTCCCCTCCCCTCCCCCCCCCTCCCCTCCCCCCCCCACTCTCCCCCCGGCCCCATCCCCCCCTCCCCCCCCGGCCCCATCCCCCCTCCCCCTTCCCCCCCCCCCCGGCCCCATCCCACCTCCCCCTCCCCTCCCCCATCCCTCCCCTCCCCCCGAGCCCCATCCCACCCCTCCCCCCGGGCCCCATCCCTCCCCTCCCCTCCCCTCCCCCCCCCTCCCCCCCCCCACTCTCCCCCCGGCCCCTTCCCCCCCTTCCCCCAGGCCCATCCCCCCCTCCCCCCCCGGCCCCATCCCCCCCCCCATCCCCCCCCCCCCGGCCCCATCCCCCCCCCCGGCCCCATCCCCCCCCCCGGCCCCCATCCCCCCCTCGGCCCATCCCCCCCTCTCCCCCGGCCCCATCCCCCCCCTCCCCCATCCCCCCTCTCCTCCGCCCCATCTCCCCCCCCCCCATCCCCCCTCTCCCCCCCCCCATCCCCCCTCTCCCCCCCCCCATCCCCCCTCTCCCCCCCCCCCCGGCCCCTCTCCCCCCCCCCCGGCCCCCTCTCTCCCCCCCCCCCCGGCCCCCTCTCTCCCCCCCCCCCCCCCGGCCCCCTCTCCCCCCCGGGCCCCCTCTCCCCCCCGGGCCCCCTCTCCCCCCTCCCCCCGGCCCCTCTCCCCCCGGCCCCCTCTCCCCCCCCGGCCCCCTCTCCCCCCCTCTCCCCCCCTCTCCTCCCCCCCTCCCCCCTCCCCCCCCTCCCCCCCCTCCCCCCTCCCCCCCCTCCCCCCCCCTCCCCTCCCCCCCTCCCCTCCCCCCCTCCCCTCCCCCCCTCCCCTCCCCCCTCCCACTGTCCCCCCCCCCGGCCCCCCTCCCACTGTCCCCCCTCCCGGCCCCCCTCCCACTGTCCCCCCTCCCACTGTCCCCCCTCCCACTGTCCCCCCTCCCACTGTCCCCCCTCCCACTGTCCCCCCCCCGGCCCCCTCCCACTGTCCCCCCCCTCCCACTGTCCCCCCCCCTCCCACTGTCCCCCCCCCTCCCACTGTCCCCCCCCTCCCACTGTCCCCCCCCCTCCCACTGTCCCCCCCTCCCACTGTCCCCCCCCGCCCACTGTCCCCCCCCGCCCACTGTCCCCCCCCGCCCACTGTCCCCCCCCGCCCACTGTCCCCCCCCGCCCACTGTCCCTCCCCGCCCACTGTCCCTCCCCCCTCTCCCACTGTCCCTCCCCCCTCTCCCACTGTCTCCCCCCCCTCTCCCACTGTCCCCCCCCTCTTCCACTGTCCCCCCCCCACTCTCCCACTGTCCCCCCCCCACTCTCCCACTGTCTCCCCCCCCCTCCCACTGTCCCCCCCCTCCCACTGTCCCCCCCCCTCCCACTGTCCCCCCCTCCCACTCGTCCCCCCCTCCCACTCGTCCCCCCCCTCCCACTCGTCCCCCCCCTCCCACTCGTCCCCCCCACCCCACTCTCCCCCCCCCCCACTCTCCCCCCCCCCCCCACTCTCCCCCCCCCCCACTCTCTCCCCCCCCCCACTCTCTCCCCCCCCCCACTCTCTCCCCCCCCCCCACTCTCTCCCCCCCCCCCACTCTCTCCCCCCCCCCACTCTCCCCACTCCCACTGTCCCCCCCCGCCCCCCCCCCACTGTCCCCCCCCCCCACTGTCCCCCCCCCCACTGTCCCCCCCCCACTGTCCCCCCCCCCCACTGTCCCCCCCCCACTGTCCCCCACTCCCACTGTCCCCCCCCACTCCCACTGTCCCCCCCCCACTCCACTGTCCCCCCCCCACTCCCACTGTCCCCCCCCCCACTCCCACTGTCCCCCCCCCACTCCCACTGTCCCCCCCCGCCCCCACTGTCCCCCCCCGCCCCCACTCCACTGTCCCCCCCCCCCCCCGGCCCCATCCCTCCCCCCTCCCCCCCCCCCCCCGGCCCCATCCCCATTCCCCCTCTCCCCCCCCCGGCCCCATACCCCCCCCAGCCCCCCCCCGGCCCCATCCCCCCCCTCCGGCCCCATCCCCCCCCCGGCCCCCCCCATCCCCCCCCGGCCCCCCCCATCCCCCCCCCATCCCCCCCCCATCCCCCCCCTCCCCCGGCCCATCCCCCCCCTCCCCCGGCCCCATCCCCCCCCTCCCCATCCCCCCCCTCCCCCCCCATCCCCCCCGGCCCCCTCCCCCCCCATCCCCCCCCCGGCCCCATCCCCCCCCCGGCCCCATCCCCCCCCCGGCCCCATCTCCCCCCCGGCCCCATCTCCCCCCCCCCCCCGGCCGCATCCCCCCATCTCCCCCCCCCTCCGGCCCCATCCCCCCCCCTCCGGCCCATCCCCCCCCCCTCCGGCCCCATCCCCCCCCCGGCCCCCCCCCATCCCCCCCCGGCCCCATCCCCCCTCCCCCCCGGCCCCATCCCCATCCCCCCTCCCCCCCGGCCCCATCCCCCGGCCCCATCCCCCCCCCCCCCATCCCCCCCCATCCCCCTCCCCCCCCATCCCCCCCCCCCCGGCCCCCTCCCCCCCCATCCCCATCCCCCCATCCCCCCCCGGCCCCATCCCCCCCCCCCCCCGGCCCCATCCCTGCCCCATCCCCCCCCCCCCCCCCGGCCGCATCTCCCCACCCCCCCCGGCCGCATCCCCCCATCTCCCCACCCCCCCCGGCCCCATCCCTCCCCCCCCCATCCCCCCTCCCTCCCCCCCCCCCCTCTCACCCCGGCCCCATTCCCCCGGCCCCATCCCCCCTCTCCCCCCGGCCCCATCCCCCCTCTCCCCCCCGGCCCCATCCCCCCCTGTCCCCCCGGCCCCAATCCCCCCTCTCCCCCCCCGCCCCCATCCCCCCCCCAGCCCCATCCCCCCCGCCCCCATCCCCCCCCCCCCGGCCCCCCTCCCACTGTCCCCCCCCCCGGCCCCCTTCCCACTGTCCCCCCCCGGCCCCCTCCCACTGTCTCTCCCCCCGTCTCCCACTGTCCCCCCCCCCCTCCCACTGTCCCCCCCCCACTCTCCCACTGTCCCCCCCCCCACTCTCCCACTGTCCCCCCCCGCCCCCACTCCCACTGTCCCCCGGCCCCATCCCTCCCCCCCCCCCCCCCCGGCCCCATCCCCATTCCCATCCCCCCCCCGGCCCCATCCCCCCCCCGGCCCCATCCCCCCCCCCCCGGCCTCCCCCTTCCCCCCCCGGCCCCATCCCCATCCCCATCCGCCCCCCCCCGGCCCCATCCGCCCCCCCCCCCCGGCCCCATCCCCCCCCCCGGCCCATCCCCCCCCCTCCCCCGGCCCCATCCCCCCCCTCCCCCGGCCCCATCCCCCCCTCCCCCCCCTCCACCCCCCATCCCCCCCGGCCCCCCCCACCCCACCCCCCCCCCCGGCCCCCCCCCCCCCGGCCCCATCCCTCCCCCCCTCCCCCCCCCCCCCGGCCCCATCCCCCCTCCCCCTCCCCTCCCCCCCGGCCCCATCCCTCCCCTCCCCCGGGCCCCATCCCTCCCCTCCCCTCCCCCACCCCCCCCCGGCCCCCTCCCCCCCCCCCGGCCCCATCCCCCCTCTTCCCCCCCCCGCCCCCATCCCCCCCCCCGCCCCCCCCCCCGGCCCCATCCCCCCTCTCCATCCCCCCTCTCCCCGGCCCCATCCCCCCTCTCCCCGGCCCCATCCCCCCTCTCCCCCGGCCCCATCCCCACTCTCCCCCCTCCCCCCTCCCCCCCGGCCCCATCCCCCCTCCCCCCTCCCCCCCGGCCCCATCCCCCCTCCCCCCCCTCCCCCTCCCCCTTCCCCCCGGCCCCCTCCCCCCTTCCCCCCCGGCCCCCTCCCCCCTTCCCCCCCGGCCCCCTCCCCCCTTCCCCCCGGCCCCCTCCCCCCTTCCCCCCCGGCGCCCTCCCCCCTTCCCCCCCGGCCCCATCCCCCCTTCCCCCGGCCCCATCCCCCCTCTCCCCCCTCCCCCCTCCCCTCCGGCCCCATCCCCCCTCCCCTCCCCCCTCCCCCCCGGCCCCCTCCCCCCTCCAACCCCGGCCCCCTCCAACCCCGGCCCCCTCCCCCCCGGCCCCCTCCCCCCCGGCCCCATCCCCCCTCTCCCCCCTCCCCCTCCCCTCCGGCCCCATCCCCCCTCCCCTCCCCCCCGGCCCCCTCCCCCCTCCCCCCCCGGCCCCCTCCCCCCCGGCCCCCTCCCCCCTCCCCCCCCGGCCCCCTCCCCCCCGGCCCCATCCCCCCTCCCCCCATCCCCCCTCCCCCTCCCCCCCGGCCCCATCCCCCCCTCCCCCCCCTCCCTCCCCCCTCCCCCCCCCACTCTCCCTCCCCCCCCCCTCCCCCCACTCTCCCTCCCCCTCCCCCCACTCTCCTCCCCCCGGCCCCATCCCCCTCCCCTCCCCCTCCCCCCCGGCCCCATCCCCCCTCCCCTCCCCCATCCCCCCTTCCCCCTCCCCCCGGCCCCATCCCCCCTCCCCCCGGCCCCCTTCCCCCCGGCCCCATCCCCCCTTCCCCCCGCCCCCATCCCCCCCCCGCCCCCCCTCCCACTGTCCCCCCCCGGCCCCCCTCCCACTGTCCCCCCCCCGGCCCCCCTCCCACTGTCCCCCCCCCGGCCCCCCTCCCACTGTCCCCCCCCCCCGGCCCCCCTCCCACTGTCCCCCCCCCCGGCCCCCCTCCCACTGTCCCCCCCCCCGGCCCCTCTCCCACTGTCCCCCCCCCCACTCTCCCACTGTCCCCCCCCCACTCTCCCCCCCCCCACTCTCCCCCCCCCCACTCTCCCCCCCCCCACTCTCCCCCCCCCCACTCTCCCCCCCCCCACTCTCCCCCCCCCCCACTCTCCCCCCCCCCCATCTCCCCCCCCCCCCATCTCCCCCCCCCCATCTCCCCCCCCCCCATCTCCCCCCCCCATCTCCCCCCCCCCACTCTCCCCCCCCCCACTCTCCCCCCCCCCACTCCTCCCCCCCCCCCACTCTCCCCCCCCCCACTCTCCCCCCCCCCCACTCTCCCCCCCCCCCACTCTCTCCCCCCCCCCCACTCTCCCCCCTCCCACTGTCCCCCCCCCCGGCCCCTCTCCCACTGTCCCCCCCCCCGGCCCCTCTCCCACTGTCCCCCCCCCCGGCCCCTCTCCCACTGTCCCCCTCCCGGCCCCTCTCCCACTGTCCCCCCCCCCTCTCCCACTGTCCCCCCCCCCCTCTCCCACTGTCCCCCCCCCACTCTCCCACTCTCCCCCCCCCCACTCTCCCCCCCCCCCACTCTCCCCCCCCCCCACTCTCCCACTGTCCCCCCCCACTCTCCCCCCCCCACTCTGCCACTGTCCCCCCCCACTCTCCTCCCCCCCACTCTCCCCCCCCCCACTCTCCCCCCCCCCACTCTCCCCCCCCCCACTCTCCCCCCCCCCCACTCTCCCCCCCCCCACTCTCCCCCCCCCCCACTCTCTCCCCCCCCCCACTCTCCCCCCTCCCACTGTCCCCCCCCCCGGCCCCTCTCCCACTGTCCCCCCCCCCGGCCCCTCTCCCACTGTCCCCCTCCCGGCCCCTCTCCCACTGTCCCCCCCCCCTCTCCCACTGTCCCCCCCCCACTCTCCCACTCTCCCCCCCCCCACTCTCCCCCCCCCCCACTCTCCCCCCCCCCCACTCTCCCACTGTCCCCCCCCACTCTCCCCCCCCCACTCTGCCACTGTCCCCCCCCACTCTCCTCCCCCCCACTCTCCTCCCCCCCACTCTCCTCCCCCCCACTCTCCTCCCCCCCACTCTCCTCCCCCCCCACTCTCCTCCCCCCCCACTCTCCTCCCCCCCCACTCTCCTCCCCCCCCACTCTCCTCCCCCCCCACTCTCCTCCCCCCCCACTCTCCTCCCCCCCCACTCTCCTCCCCCCCCACTCTCCCCCCCCCCCACTCTCCCCCCCCCCACTCTCCCCCCCCCCACTCTCCCCCCCCCCCCACTCTCCCCCCCCCCACTCTCCCCCCCCCCCACTCTCCCCCCCCCCCACTCTCCCCCCCCCCACTCTCCCCCCCCCCACTCTCCCCCCCCCACTCTCCCCCCCCCCACTCTCCCCCCCCCCACTCTCCCCCCCCCCACTCTCCCCCCCCCACTCTCCCCCCCCCACTCTCCCCCCCCCACTCTCCCCCCCCCACTCTCCCCCCCCACTCTCCCCCCGTCCCCCCCCCCACTCTCCCACTGTCCCCCCCGCCCCCACTCCCACTGTCCCCCCCCCCACTCTCCCACTGTCCCCCCCCCCCCACTCCCACTGTCCCCCCCCCCACTCCCACTGTCCCTCCCCCGCCCCCACTCCCACTGTCCGCCCCCACTCCCACTGTCCCCCCCCCGCCCCCACTCCCACTGTCCCCCCCCCTCTCCCACTGTCCCCCCCCCTCTCCCACTGTCCCCCCCCCTCTCCCACTGTCCCCCCCCTCTCCCACTGTCCCCCCCCTCTCCCACTGTCCCCCCCCTCTCCCACTGTCACCCCCCCTCTCCCACTGTCCCCCCCACCCCCACTCTCCCACTGTCACCCCCACCCCCACTGTCCCCCCCGCCCCCGCCCCCACTGTCCCCCCCGCCCCCGCCCCCACTGTCCCCCCCGCCCCCACTGTCCCCCCCGCCCCCCCCCCCCACTCCCCCCCCCCCACTCCCCCCCCCCCACTCCCCCCCCCCACTCCCCCCCCCCACTCCCCCCCCCACTCCCCCCCCCCACTCCCCCCCCCCACTCCCCCTGTCCCCCCCCGCCCCCACTCCCCCTGTCCCCCCCCGCCCCCACTCCCCCTGTCCCCCCCCGCCCCCACTCCCCCTGTCCCCCCCCGCCCCCACTCCCCCTGTCCCCCCCCGCCCCCACTCCCCCTGTCCCCCCCCCCGCCCCCACTCCCCCTGTCCCCCCCCCCGCCCCCACTCCCCCTGTCCCCCCCCCGCCCCCACTCCCCCTGTCCCCCCCCCGCCCCCACTCCCCCTGTCCCCCCCCCGCCCCCACTCCCCCTGTCCCCCCCCGCCCCCACTCCCCCTGTCCCCCCCCCCGCCCCCACTCCCCCTGTCCCCCCCCCGCCCCCACTCCCCCTGTCCCCCCCCGCCCCCACTCCCCCTGTCCCCCCCCTGCCCCCACTCCCCCTGTCCCCCCCCCGCCCCCACTCCCCCTGTCCCCCCCCCGCCCCCACTCCCCCTGTCCCCCCCCCGCCCCCACTCCCCCTGTCCCCCCCCCCGCCCCCACTCCCCCACTCCCCCTCCCCCCCCCACTCCCCCTCCCCCCCCCACTCCCCCTCCCCCCCCCGCCCCCACTCCCCCTCCCCCCCCCGCCCCCACTCCCCCGTCCTCCCCCCCCACCCCCACTGACCCCCCCTGCCCCCACTGTCCCCTCCCCGCCCCCACTCTCCCCGCCCCCACTCTCCCCGCCCCCACTCTCCCCGCCCCCACTCTCCCCGCCCCCACTCTCCCCGCCCCCGCTCCTGCCCCCGCCCCCCGCCCGCCCCCCGCCCGCCCCCCGCCCGCCCCCCGCCCGCCCCCCGCCCGCCCCCCGCCCCGCCCACCCCCGCCCTCCCCCCGCCCTCCCCCGCCCCCCCGCCCCGCCCACCCCCGCCCTCCCCCCGCCCTCCCCCGCTCCGCCCACTCCCCGCCCCCGCTCCCCGCCCCCGCCCCCCGCCCCCGCCCCCCGCCCCCGCCCCCCGCCCCCGCCCCCCGCCCCCCGCCCCCGCTCGCCGCCCCCGCCCCCGCCCTACAGAATTAGCTACATAAAATAGGCAGAGCAAAATTGGTATGAAATATGGGCAACACATGAACTGAGTGAATAGTGTTAACGTGTATAAGGCAAAGGTGAAAAAGGCACATGTTAACAACTCACCAGTGATTTGCTTTGGAGATGTTGAATAAATAAAAAAGCCAGTTGAGTGTTGAACTACAGTCGACTAAAGTCATGATTAGCTGTCATCCTTTGGTTAGAGCATTTTTGAGATTCATGTTTTGTCGTGGTGCCTGTGACAAGAATTTGATGCGAAAGGTTCTGATCCCTGAAGAAAATTGGGATGTAAACTTCAGATGTAATCTTACCAAAGTATATAGCAAAAGGTGTGCAAAAGATTAATTTGGAATGCAAGGAAAGGTGCCAGGTGTTTTGTTTCACAGTGGCAGCGCATTACCTTTGCGTCAGAGCTCTCAGTTCAAGTTTCACCTGGCTTGGACATGTCACTGCATTTTGTTTCTTTTTTATTCATTTATTTATGGGATGAGGATGTCACTGGCGAGGCCAGCATTTATTGCCCATCCCTAATTACCAGTTAAGAGTCAGTCACATTGCTAGGAATCTGGAGTCACATGTCAGCCAGGACTGATAAGATGGCATTTTTCTTCCCTAAAGAGCATAGAGAAGCAGTTGGGTTTTTCTGACAATTGATTCATGATCATCAGCGAATTCTTCATTCCAATTTTTTTTAAGTTCACATGCTGCCTTCATGGGATTCGAACCCGGGTCCCCAGAGCATTAGCCCGATCTCTAGATTAACAGTCCAGTAATAATATCACTGGACCATCACCACCTCCTAAGTGCCTGAGCAGAATGGTTAAAATAACTGCAAGTATGAATCATAGGCTCAGGTAAGTAAAAAGTAAATTTCGTACTGAAGTTGAGGAATTCATTCATAGACTGGATTCTCGCGTAGAATAATGGAGATGAAAGCTCTAATTGTTTTAAGGTGCAATTGGATGGAGCAGTGTGGGTATACTACAATGTATTGGTGACCTCCCTTGTTGTAATTACCTTATGAAAGTTAGTGCTTTACAGTGAGTAGAGCGGCCCACTCAACTATTACCGCCAAGCCTGGCTCAGTGGAGAGTACAGGAGCAGCTATACCTCAAAATGAAGTGTCAACGTGATGAAGCCACCAAAGAGGGCTGCATGCATGCCAAACGGCAAGTGATAGACAGAGCTAAGTGATGGCACAATTGTGGATCAGATCTAAACTCTGCAATCCAACCACATCAAGTTGCGAATGGTGGTGGACAATTAAACGATTCGCTGGAGGAGGAGTAGGAGGCTCCACAAATATCCCCATCCTCAATGATGGAAGAGCCCAGCACATCAGTGCGAAAGGTAATGCTAAGGCTTTTTCAGCAATCTTCAGCCAGAATTGCTGAGTGGATGATTCATCTCCACCTCCTCCAGTGATCCCCAGCATTACAGATACCAGCCTTCAGGCATTTGATTTACTCCAGGTGATATCTAGAAATGGTTTGAGACTCAGGGCCCATAGCCTTTGCAGTATCCAGATATCATTCTGGCAATAATACCAAAGACTTGTGCTCCAGAGCTTGCTGTTCTCCTAGCCAAGCTGTTCTAGTACAGTTACAACACTGGCTTATAGCCGGCAATGTGGAAAATTCCCCAGGTATGTCCCTGTACATGTATAGCAGGACAAATCCAACCCGGCCAGTCACCACCCCTCAGTTTACTCTTGATCATTAGTAAAGTGATAGAAGGTGTCATCAATAGTACTATCAAACAGCACCTACTCAACAATAACCTCCTTAGTGATGCCCAGTTTAGGTTCCACAGGGGCACTCAACTCACAGCCTCATTATGGCCTTATTTCAAACATGAGCAAAAGAGCTGAACTCCAGAGGTGAGGTGAGACTGACAGCCCTTGACATCAAAGCTGCATTTGACCAAGTAAGGCATCAAGAACCCCAGGCAAAACTGGAATCACTAGGTACTGGGTGCAAACTCTGGTGGTTTTGGAGTCATACCTGACACATAGGAACATGATCGTGATTGTTGGAAGTCACTCATCTCGGCTGTAGGTCATCTCTGCAGGAGTTCCTTGGGGTAGTGTCCTCGGCCCAATCACCTTCACCTGCTTCATCAATGACCTTCCCTTCATCTTCAGATCAGAAGTGGGGATGTTCTCCAATGATTGTGCAATGTTCAGCACCATTTGTGATTCCTCATTCTGATGGAGTCCATGTTCAAATGCAACAAGATCTGGATAATACCAGGCTTGGGCTGACGAGTGGCAAGTGACATTCATGCCACACAAATGCCAGGCTATGGCCATCACCAATAAGAGAGAATCTAACCATCAACCATTGACATTCAATGGTGTTACCATCATTGAATCCCCCACTGTCAGTGTCCTGGGGGTTATCATTGACCAGAAACTCAGTTGGACTCACCACATAAACAGTGGTTATAAGAATGGGTCAGAGGCTAGAAATTAATCAAATATCTTCAGACAGCACCTTCTATACCCACAACCACTTCCATTCAGAGGGACGAGGGCAGCAGCTGTGTGTGGCACCACCACCAGCACCTTCAAGTTCTGCTCCAAGCAACTCATTTTCCTGCCTTGGAAATAAATCACCGTTCCTTCAGTGTCGCTGGGTTGAAGCCCTGGACTGCAGTGGTTCAAAAAGAAAGCTTACCACCACATTCTCAAGGATCATTAGGGACGGGTAATAAATGCTGGCCAGCCAGCGACACCCACATCCTGCAAAATGAAAACATTGAAAAAATACATATAAAGATGTCTGAAATGTCCTCTGCCAATGGAATGCTTTAAATTGTAGTGATCCAGCTGGTGTCTGAGTATAGGTTGATATGACTGGTACCATGTTAGGAATGCAGTTTCAGATAACATGAAACTATTTATAGACATGCACATGTTGCCATCTTATTGGAGTTGCCTTACTTATGAAAGTTACAAAACTCTCCCTTAAATTTTCGTTGGAGGAATGACTTGTAGTTGGTTCACTACTTGAATAGGTGTTTTTGCTGGGAACTGATTGAACAGTGTTTTCTTGTGACACAGCAGACTGTAGGAGCAACATACAAGTCTTCAATCAACTAAATCCCTGGAATTCTTACTGTTTTAGGTAATTAGATGTGTTTACTTATAGTGTTGTATATTTTCTGCAGAACATCTGATGATTGGCTACCAATTTTTTTGAACAATGTTAAAACCTGTTTTCTCCAGTAATGTATAGGGCATTGATATGGAGAATTGGAAATGATTCATTGTTAGTGTTGAAGTTCAAAAGTGGAAAACTAAATTGTATCTTGTGTACTAAATCCTGAGTTCACTCTTACAAAGTACTTTTTAAAAAATTCTGACCAGCTGTAATATTTATTGGTCATAATACTACCTATGGGTTGAATAGTCAGTGTATATATATGGTTGCATAAACTCATTATGCAACAGGAATAATTTAGTAATTAATATTTTGCAGATGCCTCTATTATATATTCAGTAATTTGGAATACCATGAATTATTGTTTGATCAGACATACATTTGTATTTTTGCTGGATGGCAGCAATTGATCTTGACCTTATTTCTGAACAGGGATATTTTACATTGCGTTTCACATGTAATGTTATGCATAGTGCAAATGGAAGAATAAAATGTAAACAGATTTCTTTTATTTTGTCAGGTATTTTGAGATTCTTGAGAATGTGATTCAGTGTAAGAGTAATGCCTCCAGTCAAGTGCAGGAAAGAGAATCAATATAAGGAAGTAATTAAAATACATCAGATTTATCCAATTTTGCATGATCAGAGAAGACTAGAATTATGTTTCTGAGGAGACCGTGTTTGCATTGTATTTTGTTTATGGAAAATAAAAGTGCTGGCATCAGTAAAGTTTTGCTGTAAAAAGGAGTCTTAAGACCATTAGTCAATGTGGTATTTAGTGCAAGGGATGACAAAAATTAAAGACATTATGTTTGTGTCTGCCTGTTGAACAGATCTAACAGCTGTGCAGAGACATCAGAAATCTTGAAGCCAAACAATAGTGTACCATTAAATACACATGGTACAACGCAGTACTTAGTGCCACGCTACTTGTGTTTTCTGTTCTGTGTGGAAAACCCAAAGTCAAGCCACAGAAAATAAAAACAGAGTATATTCCAGAATTGTACTGAAACTGTAGTGTTTTTGGTCAAGTTCACTTGGAGATTCTAAAGTTTAGTCACACTGTTATTTTCAGTTGTGATCTTGACACACTCTGCTCCAAAAAACACTTGCTGTTGACACAGAGTAAAATCAGAACTTCTCTAGATTTGATGCTTGCTCTATGCTGAGTTAGTTAATGTCAGCTGCAGGCTGGAAGTGGCATTGGAATTGGCTTCCGCCCATACAGTAGAAGAAAGAACCTAGCTATCTATCTAGCTGCTTCTGATAACTTTCCATTACTGATATTCAGTGATAATAGAATTGAATTCAATTGTAAAGTCCTTAGCAGTAAAATAGTAAGACATTTCAAGGTTACTAAAAGCTTTATCCCAGCAAGTAATTGCCACTTATGATGGGCAGAAAGAAATGTAAAACAATGGGTAAAAGTTGCAATAGGGCGATCACAAATTTGTTTTCCTTACCAAAAATGAAATATGTGTATTCAAATTTATTATACACCAGATATAAATTCTCCAGTTTAATCAAGTCTATAAATCACCCAAAATTTAAAGCCAATTTTACTTTACTTATGAATTCTTCAGCTAGTGACTTTCAAAGTATGAGTCTCGAAATAATCATTTACAGTGATGACTTTTTTTTAAAGTGGATGATCAAGAAGACAGCTTTATTTAAACCACAGTCAGTACAGCTTACACTAGTTGTCTGGGGAGAGGACCATCAGGCTGGCCAAATAGCAGTGCTGTCCTGAAGTAACATCATGTCATTAGTACATTATATACACAGGCCAAACTGACACACACACTCAGCCAGGATGTGCGTTCAGGAGGGTGTCTCAAAAAATCCAGTTGCATGACTTGAAAGAAATATATATTTATATAAACTTTAACATACTCAGGATGTAGAAGTGCTTTGTAGACAACTAATGAAATCTGGAGTATTTTAATGTATTCAAATGCAGCATTCAGTTTGAGCATATGAAACTCCTGCAAATTACAATGAGCTAAATAACCAGTTAGATTGTCCCAGTGATTATTATTGAGAGAGAACCTTCTCCAGGAATTGCTGAGAGCTAACCCAGACCGATCCAAATAGCATTGTATGATCTTCTGTATCTGTTAGAGTAAGAGGGACCTAGTTCATTGGGATGGATGATTAGTTTGCAATGCAGAGTAATGCCATCAGCACACGTTTAAGTCCCGCATTAGCTGAGGTTACCCTTGAAGCACACTCCATCTCTGCCTTTACCCTTGTCCAAGGCATGGTCGCCCTGTGGTTAAACCAGCCACAATTGTGAGAGAGTAGCTTAATGGTATGGTAAGACTGTGTTGACTTTACCTTTTTTATCTTTTTCATCTGAAAGGGCCCATCCAACAATTTCCCAGTTTCTGAATACCACACTGCAATTTCAGCAGAAGGTCATGTACTTGAATCTCAAGCGTGACTCTTGAGCCCATGACGTCTCTAACTCTAGGAGTTTATTTTGAGGAAGTAACCAAGACGATTGAGGGCAGAGTGGTTATTGTTGTTTCCTAGGGCTTTTACCAAAGTCTTTGACAAGGTTCTGCATGGTAAACGTTTTAGTAAAGGTAGATCACTTGGGTTTTTGAGTGAGCTTGCCAGTTGGATACACAATTGGCTTAACAGCAGGAGACAGAATGGTGGTGGAAAGTTTTGACAAATTGGAGGCCCATTACCAGTGGTGTGCCTCACAGATCGGTGCTAGGTACGCATTGATTTGTCAGTTATATAAATGATTGAGATGAGAATACAGAAAGCATATTAGTAGGTTTGTGGATAACACCAACATTGGTGGATAACAGACAGTGAAGAAGGATGTTTAAAATTACAGAGCGATTTTGATCAGTTGGATCAATGCAATGTGGAATGGCAGATGGAGTTTAATTTTGATCAATGCAAGCCCTTGCATTATGATAAAGCAACCAAGGGCAGGACTTATTCAACTAAAGGTAGGGCCAGCGATACAGAACAGAGAGGCCTAGGAGTTCATGTACATAATTCTTTGAAGTTTGCATCACGCATAGACAGCGTGGTTCAGAAGGCATTTAGCGCACACGCCTTCATTGCTCAGACCTTTGTGTATAGGAGTTGGGATGTCATGTTGAAGTTGTATCGGATGTTGATGAGGCCTCTTCAAGAGTACTATTCCAGTTCGAGGTGCCCTGCTATTAAGTTACAGAGGGTTCAGAAAAGAATGAGAATGGAGGGTTTGATTTTTAAGGGGAGAGAGAGGATAGTTAGGGATTGTAGGAGGTTGAGGGCTGGCCTTATTGAGGTTTATACAATCATGAAGGGTATAGATAGGATGGATAGCAGGTGCCTTTTCCACAGGGTTGGGATTTCAAGACTAGTGAGCATATTTTTAAGGTGAGAGGAGAAAGATTTTGAAAAAGACATGGGGGCAATTTTTTATTCTACATGAATAGTTCATATGTGGAATGAACTGCCAGAGAAAGTGCTGGGCACAGGCACAGTTACAACATCCAAAAGACATTTGGATAAGTGCATGAATAAGAAATGTTTGGAAGGATATGGGCCAAGCTCAGGCAAGTGGCAGTAGTTTGGGATTTTGGTTGCCATGGACATTTTGGACCAAAAGCTGTTTCCATGCTGCCTGACTCTATGATTCTTTGAGCGCTACCATACAGTTAAGGTTAATTTTGGAAAAAGAAAACGGTAAATGGAACAAAGGTGGCACAGTTCTGGTCTTCCAGAAGACAGCCTAATAGTAAATGAACAGTTTGATTCTCAAGTTGTGGAATTTCAGTCCGCCGTGTGAAGTTATGGGTGGTCAAAATTAGAGGGAAGGAAAAATAACAAAAATCAGAGGAACTGATTGTCATGTATTTCTAAATTGAAAGAGGTCAGAAAAGAACATGTGTGATAAGTTTCACAGAGGCATGAGAAACTTAAAAACAATTTTTAAACTGGAGAACTAGAAATATGTTGAGTATTTGAGAATCCCTGACTTGTGCACAACTTTAATTTTATTTTCCTTAATACGTGGAAAGCAACAAACCAATGTGATCGGTCCAATTTAAGAATGTGTTTTTTTGTAAAACAACTTGATAGCGGTAATGGTACTGCACCTTGTAAAGTAGTTTTCTGAAATTAGTGAAAAATATTTCTTAAATTTAAAATTCACTAAATAGCAAATACAAAAAATGAATTACAGCTTAGGCTTTTTTTAAGAAGTGGATCAAAATTGGAAGTCTCAACAATCTTTTCACATAATGTATATATTTCAAAATTATGTCAAGTATAATTTAAATTACACTGCATTATTTTGAATGACACCAAAGAATGGTACTGTAAAGGAGAGGGGGAAAGAAGTCTGTTGAAAATGGAAAATCATGGTAGCTTGTTTCAAATATTGCTAGTCTATGTAACATTCAGTCATGGTACCATCCTTTATAACTGTTCTTCACTGCCAGCAACTGCTAGTTTTGATTTCACTCCATTCTGAAGACATTAGCTTACGTTCGATCTGTGGCCCACAAGACCTAGATTGTGAATGCTCATAGCAATTTGATTATTACTGATGAAACACCATTTCTAGATGAAGCCATTGGAAAATCTGGATCTGGAGCAATGTTATGCTAGTTCAGAGACTGAAGCAATGGTGCTGTTGTCTCTTCTCAATTAACCCCATAGTGATTGAAGGTACGAGCATCCTGGTCTGATTGGATGGGTACCAGACCAACCACTGGATTTGTTTACTGTCATTGTGGGAGCCGTAAGTAAAGCTTTAAAGACTAAAGTGCCAGGTAACCTGGGAAATGATGGCAAGTGCCTCTGCGTTGTTATTGTTATCAATCTAAATTACTTCTTGCAAAACAAGTGAAATATAAGAGGAATGAAGCATAACCTAGTGATATTCTTTTTAATTTGATATGTGATTTGAGTAAAATTATGCCAATCAGCATGATTTCAATTTTAACAACTTGCAAAAGGTTCAGTATGCTTGAATGTGCTGCCAATGTATAGCGTGCTCATTGGTGTTATGCTGAGATAATAAAGTGTGAAGCTGGATGAACACAGCAGGCCAAGCAGCATCTCAGGAGCACAAAAGCTGACATTTCGGGCCTAGACCCTTCATCAGAGAGCCCGTCTAGGCCCGAAACGTCAGCTTTTGTGCTCCTGAGATGCTGCTTGGCCTGCTGTGTTCATCTTTCATTATCTTGGATTCTCCAGCATCTGCAGTTCCCATTATCACTGATGTTATGCTGAAGATCTGCCACTAGATGACGCTAACACATTTAAATCTGCATTGTCAAATGTTTTGAGTGTGTTGAAAGCATCTTGGAGGGGAAAAAGGTCTCGGCGTCTAGTGTTTGCATTCTGACTCCTGACATCTTGCATTAGACCTGAGATGCGCAATGAGCTCTTAGTCCCAGAGTTTGAAATGAACTGTGTGCATTTGAATGCTTTTATGCAAAGTTACTTTTGGGAAAACAAGTGTTTGACAGTTTTGTGAAGGTTTGATTGCTGCATCTGTTTAAGAGCAGCTATAGTTGCTAACCACTTGACAGATTGGATAAGATGCTGACAGTCTACTGTTGTCTCTATGCAAAAACTATGTAAAAAGGTTTTTGGTGGAAAAAGCAGCTTTATGGTAACTGCTGTATCCATGTGAAATAAAGTAATTGAAACATTAGAAAAGGTGAGACTGAGAGACGAGTGACAGTCTTGGAAAGCACTTAACAGATTTACAAGGAGAAACTATGTGTGTTTGAGATGCAATGCGTAACAGCCAGCTACAAAGGGTACTGACAAATCATAAGTTATATTTACGCTGCATCAGATTTGGACTATCGTAGCCTGTTTCACAGGTGTCAACCAGTTTCTGCAATTCTGGTAATACTTTTTACTTCAGATTTACAGTATCTTTTCTTTATGATATGGCACTTTTTTGCGTGGACTGAACATCTGGTTCATATTTTGAGCAAAATCCTGATTTTATTTCTTGAAATTTAAAATTTTAATATGGCAAAAAAATAAACATTTGTGACATCATGAAAATTATTTCCTGCAAGGAAAATTGCAGGGTGTGTATGAATATTTCTAAGTCTTGAACACGGCTCTTCGTGTAAAGTATAATTTTAAAAAAAGCTCTGGCCTGTTGTACCATAACATTTCAAATTTCTTGTTGTTTGTGGTCTGCCTTAAGATTTTTTTCACGCTTTCCCTCTTCAAACCACAAATCCAATCAAACCAAGCCAGGCTAATTGAAGAGAATCAGAGGATTTGATTCAGCTCAGTTAATTTTCATCTTGACTGAATATATTGCAATGATATCTTTTAGTTTAACACAAAATACATTTATTGTTTTTGCTTACACTGATTACACAGTAATTATAACTTTGAAATGGGCCAATTGCATCAGCCAGCCTGTGTTGATGTTTATCCTCCAGGTGAGCCTGGGACCAGTAAAAATAATAATTTTATCAGACTATAGGTTTCCTTTTACAGTTTTGAGTTTCACACAGTTATCACAATCTCCAGACAGTCCTTGAATGTCTTGTCATTGAAGAATGTCATGCTTGTCTTTCCAGCAGCTTCCCAACAGTTTCCACAATATCATCTACTGTACCTCCAACCTTGACTCAGTCAGCCTGCTTCTGAAACCCTCATTAATGCCTTTATCATCTCTAAACTCTCTGACTGTATTGCTGTTCCGGTCAGCCTCGCATCCTCTACCCTTGGGCTTCCCCAAGTGGTGTTATGAGCTGAAAGCTTTGGGATTGTGAGCTCTGAGACAGCCACAGCTACCATTGTGCTGTGCTTTATTCACTTGTCAGAGGTCACCGTACTCGTAGCTTCCGCCTAGCCTCCCACCTCTCATTTTTCACTGAGAAGTCATGTCAATTTTCAAGCTTCCCAATGGGGTAACACGGGGAAAAAGTTTGCAAAGCACGACTCTAGCCTCTAAACCAGAGTTCCTCTCAAATTCTGCTCTCCATATTTTATTATACCAATTTTTGTTTATTATTATGCTTAATATTGGTGACCTTCATTACCTCCAAGTCTTCCAAAGCCTTCAATTTAAACTCATCTTGTGCCTAAATCTTCACGATCCTTCTCTTCCCAACTTTGTCATCCTTCTCCCAATGCCAAATTCTGCATTCCTTTTTCTCTGGCATCTGCAAGCCTCTGTTGTGAACATTACACCCGAGTGTTCTTAAATGTTAGGATGCATCCGAGACAATGCCTAACACAACATTCAACATATTAAAATGAGGTATCCCCTTACTGTCGTTGACAGTTTGGTTATCAGTGGTGTACACAATGCAGAATCAGCTGCAACAAAATTCTGCGCATCCAGACTTAGTAAAATCCTACCTGGAATGAGGAACATTTTTCACGTGGAGAGGCCGGAAACCCTGAGATTGTAGGTTCTCTGCTCTAATGAGAACAGAAGATTCCACAGAGGTTTTAAAATATGTTTGAAGGAGTAAAATAAAATAAGACAGACAGTAATGTCTTTAAGCAAAGGATGCATATTGTACATTAGATTTACATTACATTTGCAAATTAGGTTAAATGACACTTCTGCAGAGCTACAGTAGAGACATTTAAAGGGATATGTCAGACTACACAGAATAGATATATTCCAAAAAGTGGAAACATTCCAAAGGGGAGGATCCACCATCCCAATGAGCTAAAAAAAAGTTAACATCGTGCTAAACTTTAATTGCGCACAGCAAACCAGAAGATTGAACTGAATATAAAAACAGCAAAGATCAGCCAAAGAGTTAATGAGAAGCGAAAAGAAATATAGAAAAACTAGCCAGAAATATTAAAACAGATGGTAAGAGTTCTGTAGATACTTAAAAAGAAAAGGGTTAACAAAGTGAACGTTAGTCTTCGAGAAAGTGAGACTGTGAAATTAATAATGGAAGATAGAGTTGGCAGATGAATTTTACAGGTGTTTCATAACTGTCTTCACTGCAGGGATATACGTGACCTTCTGGGAATAGCTGTAAACCAGAATATGGAAGCAAGGGTGAACTCAACAAAATTCCAATCACCATACAAATGGGACTGAGCAAATTGTTGGAGCTGTGGACTGACAAATCCCAGACACTGATAGACTTCATCCTTGGGTCTTAAAAGAAGTGGCTAGTGAGAGAGTTCATTTTGTTGTAAATTCCTAAAGTCTCCAAGTTACTGTGAAAGTTCTGCTTGACTAGAAAATAGCAAATATAACTCCTTTTATTCAAAATGGAAAGGAGCCTGAATGCAGGTTACTCTAGCCCAGTTAGCATAAGATCAGTAATAGGAAAGACAGTATTGATTTCCTTATTTAAGGAATTATGTAAATGCATTGGAAGCAGTTCAGAAAGGATTTGTCAAGCTAATACCTTGTAATGGATAGGTTGACTTATGAGGAAATGTCAAACAGGCTAGGCTTGTATCTGCTGGAGTTTAGACGAGCGAGGGATGACTTGAAGTCTGTGAGATACTGAGGGCCCTTTTACTGGGTGCATGTACAAAGGATGTCTCCTCTTGAGGGAGAATCTAGAACTGACAATTGTTAAAATAATAGCTTGCCTATTTTGAATGGATAAGTTGAATGTTTTTCCTCAGAGGGTGAATCTTTGGATGCCTTCAAAAGTCGGTTGAAGAAGAGTTTCATATTTTGGAGCTGAATAGATTATAAGTAAGGACATGAAACATTATCAGGATCGGTGGGAATGTGGAGAATGACAGAGCAGGCTTGAGGGGCTGAGTGAACTACTTGAAATTTATATGTTCACATGTACATACTGTATAGAAGATCAGAGAGGAGATTAGCAGCAACTTTATTTTCCACAGTGAGCAGCGATGGAGTGCAATGTCTGAAAGGATGTAGCAACAAATTCAATATTAACTTAAAAAGGAAATAGTATTATTATTTGGAAAATAAAATTTTACAGAGCTGCAGAGGCCATAAGTATGCACATTGGCTGGCTCTCAGGCAGTCCCAAAGTGTTGACATAGTCATGATGGGCCAAATGGCCTCCTCTGCTGTATGATTGTATGCTCTGCTGAGCCAAGTCTCAGACAAATACTTGTTTTTATATGGGGACAAGTTGTTTATTCAATATGTCCCTGAATATTTCAGAGGCAGTGTGATTTGCTACGAGCAGCAGACCTAATCCCACAAGTCTGCTCACTTTCCAGAATTTGCCTTCAACTGCTTATCTAGTCTATTAGTAAATGTTGAAATAGTCTCTTTGACTCACTGTTTCCAGTGCTTTCAGGTTCACAAACTTTGTATAATGCTTCTGTCAGTTTGTATTAAAATCGTTTAGACCTGTATCTCCTCTTCTTGTTCTAGATACCTCAGTCAATGGCAAGTATCATTTTGTCCAATTACTTATAATTTTAAACTATCAATCAACCTCTTAACTTCGTCAATTCTGACGTTAAGCAATCCAAAACGTGCAAATCTTTTAAAAATTTTTTATTCTTGAATATTGAAATCAAATTTTGAAAAAATTGGTTTTAAAATTTTGTTTTTATCTGGTTTACAAAGCAGTTCAATTCCTTGAAAATCCGTGTTTCAGCACTTTTTCCCCATCGGGTTGTCTGTCCTTGAATTGGTCTTGAATCTTCATGAATAAACATACTTACAATTTATCTTGGGTGAGGCTCCTGGTGGAGAGCACTCGTGTAAAGGAATGTGGATTTGGAAGACCGAATTTAGAAATTAAAAGAAACTTTCCTTTTAACTTTTTTAAAATAAACATCTTGGAATTAAAACCAAAATGAAGATCCATGGACATTTTCAAAATGATCTGAGATGATCGACAGCACCTGTGATTGTTGAAAAATAAAACATTGCTCTGTCTCTTGATAGTTGATTGGATCTACTTTGCAAGTTCCACTTTATTTTGTCAAAAGCTTTGATACTCTGTGGCTCTAACATTACAAAATAATTCAACTTTCTATTAATAGAACTCATAGGTCCTCCAACTTCTTGATATCTTGTTGCAGTGTTGAAGTCCAATTTATCCATAATTTTTGTATCAGTCTTCATCTGTAGCAAATTTAGATGCAGGTTCACATTCCAATACTGTTTCAGGCAGCAAACAGCTATACGATCTTAGTGCTTCACATTGAAAAATGCAGAGAGCTGTCATGAAATAGTGACTAATTCTGGAAGTTTGACTTTCTTTTTAATGTTTTTACCTTGCAGCTGTAGAAATATTTTTGCACTTATGTTAAGTTATCATTCTTGTAGAGGGTGCAGTATATCTGTCATAGGAGCGCAGACATATCTCCAGAGCATTCCACATCATGTGGGCTTGAAGCTGGCTGCAGTACAAGTGGCCTGGCGTATGATGCATTTCAGAGGTGTTTGGAAATTTGTTGAATGTACTTAGGCCTTAAAACTTTAAGCAATATGTTTTAATACTAAATTGGATACTGCTTTTAAAGAAATTAGGCACTGGGGAAAACAAAATTGTGTGTTATGTTTGCACCTTTTCTGAGGACCACGCAAGTCCTATTTAATTAACTTCAGATGTTGCCTTCCTTTCCTGGATAGATATACATTTGTTATTTCAATCTATGACAGATTTCTATACTTTGGAACCATATTAAAGCTCTTTGAAAGACAGTAGTGCTTTTCAAGGTTTTTTTTATTTTGAAAAAGACCATCCGATCGTCTATCTCATGACTTAGTGGAATGTTGCCATGTACAAATTAATTGCAATGTTTGCTTATGTTACAACGGCAGCATTATTTAAAAAAAACTTAAATCAGTTATACAACTTTTTTAAAATTCTGAGGTCACCTAAGTGCAAATATCAATGTTAAGCACACACAACATGCAATGCGTATTTTTGTTTGGGGAGAAGCCTTAATTTCCAAAATTAACCTGGTTGTGGGAAAATCCAAAATAACAAATTAAATGAAACAATTAAGTAAAATAAAATGGCATTTACTCATCCTAGACTTGTCCCAGTCCATTATTCCCTGAAATGAATGCCTGACGTTTACTAGGATTCATGCATACAAACCTGCAGTGGGCTTGCGAGACATTGCATGAACTCTTACTTTCAGCAGCCTCATGCTGTGACTACAGTTACCAGAATCCAGAATTAAATTTCATGGCTTTAAACTTTCTATTGCTGCATATTATCAAAGTAAAACAAATTATTGTCCATAAATTCCAGAAACACTTGTTTAGAGACTATTTGGAAACCCCACACAGTGCCTGCCAAGTAATGAAAGTGTAAGTGCTGAGTCGCAGCTGCACCACCTGCCAGGCCTGTGCACTTCCCTCTGAAGAGGGTCACTATAGCCAAAGACTGAGGTCGACATAGGTGCAATTTGGATTAAAAGGAGCTTAGGCTGTTTCGTATCAGGTTTGAGTCACTTTTGCACAATAAGATGAATTATTGAAACTTGCACCATGAGCAACCCTGCCCACAATGCATAATGTAACCATTTAGTTGATATATAAAAGCAAGCTCCATTTATTCATTTAATAATTGCTTAGCTGGCAATGCTATTCATTTCAGCATTTGGTTATTAGTGAGAGGACTTGGAAAGATTAAGGATTTAGGATGGAGAACATAAAAGGTTTTGTTTACACAGGATTATGAATATCTGAAGATGCCCTGAAAGAAGCATTATTGGATCTGAAACGTTAATGCTGCTTTTGTCTCCACAGGTGCTGCCAGACTTGCTGAGTTTTTTCCAGCAATTCTTGTTTTTACTTCTGATTTCCTTTTGCTATTATGGATATCAAACCCAGGGTTACTAAATGAAATAAAGATCATATCAACTTTTGCCAATAGATTTGATAGGTGTTTGAAGCAAAAGGTGATAATGGGGTATGAGAACAGGATGGGGACTGAGCTTAAAGCCACCGGCCATGTGAAGGATAACGTGAAAAATTGTTGTTGGGTTGAGTGTTCTATATCTTATGTAATTGCAATGTTTTAGCAAAACCCCACAAAGTGTAGTGCTTTGTCTGCAAGCAATTTAGCGTACTGGCTGTAATTTTGAACAGTTGACTGGCCCTGCTTCAAAAGAAAGTTGTACTTGCAAAGAAGACCACTGTTCAGGTCGCTGAGTCTGCACTGGCATTCTGTCAAGCAAATTGATCAGTGACTTTTCCGCCCTAACTCCTTGTGCCTACAAGTTTATTTCATTCAAGTGCCCATCCAATTTCTTTTCCAAAATATTCATCATCTCCTCATCCACCCTCATTCTCCATGGAGTCCCAGGTCCTTGCCTTTTTGCTGCATAAAAACTAATTCTTCCTTGTCCTCTGAATCTCTTGCCCCAATCATAAATTCATATATGCCCCAGTCCTTAGCTAATGGGATCATTCAGCCTTTATTTACTGCATCTAAAACTGCTGTTGCACTTTTGTGCACAATTTATTAAATCTGTCAACTTAATCTGTTCAAATCATCTGCTATTCTGAGAGGACAAATTTTTTCAGTTTAAGTTTTACTTAAGCGTGTTACATTTTGTAGCTGTCTCCAAGTAGTATGACGTTTATTAGCTAGAAACTTCTGTAGTTTACTTGGAATTTTTTTTCATCTAAATGGTGGCACAAAAAAGACTATAATATTTACTGCAATAAATTTTCAATAAGGCTGCTGTCCGTAATCTAAAGTGAAAGCAATTTACTATGGTTTTTTTCTTCATTTCTACTCTTCTGCAGTAATGGCTAGTCCCATGTTTTCACATGAGCCATTGCATTGGGTGTAAACCTGTTCAATTTCTTGGAGCTTTAATCACCTTTAAGATCTTATCATTCAAATGTACAGGAAACTTGAAGCATGCATACCATAAGAAAAAGTAGTAGCAATATCACTGCAGCTTCTAAAAGGCTGTTGATATCATGAACAAAGAGTTATCTAGTGTTGATCTGTTCATCCTCATTTATCCTGTAAAGTAATGAAGCAAACTTGTTTCCGTGACTTTTGGCTTTAACAAAATTTAGGTTTACAAACTTCTTTAAGAGTAATGTGGTGGGCATCTGTTAGTGCTGACAAGAACTGCTTTTTTTTTTCTCCTTTCAGGTTTCTAGTCAAGCAATTGATAAGGATGTCTAGTGATCGTGCTTTGTTAAACAGGTTGGAGCAGAGAGCTGCTGAGGCTGACCAAGTTATTGAGTACCTGAAACAACAGGTCGCTTTACTTAAGGAGAAAGCAAGTAAGTTTGGAATGTTGCGCTCATTTATTCATTTAGCATTGTTGCTGTTTACCCATGTATTCTCTTCTTTCAGAATATCTAAAATAGTTTGCCATGCCACTTTGTGATTGGCAACTAGAAGGATGTGATTGTCTATCTAAATTATAAGATCTCACAACTGTTGAGTTCTGCTGTAAGGTTATCCAACAGGAGGCATGCTGCTAACAAAGAAATACCGTGCCAGTGTGTTTCCTTTCCAAAAGATTGAATTCATTTGTCTAGTTAAGAGTGCTTGTTGTGAATTCAATTCCAGCTGACTTGCTTATTAGCTAAGAGCCAGGATCCCTTTGATACAATTTCTGGCAGCCTTGGAATTTTTTTTCTTTCAATATTAAAATATTGCTTGGAAATCCTGCTTGTCTTATGTCTTTTGCAAACATGCTTATTCTTTTAAATTGTATAGAACTAATAATGGGTTTAGGATTTATTTAAACTTTACTCATATGGCATTTACTGTTGGTATAGCTATTTTTCCAACATCTGTGATGTAATAGAGTTCTGTTTTAAAGGAATATTAATCCCTGATCTATGCTGAGTCATTCAGTGGGAAAGCAGTACAACTCTTAATAATCCTCAGCAAAGAACAACAAAAATTTATATTTGCGCAAGACCTTTAATGTAATAACATGACCCAAGATGCTTCACCAGACTATGTTAAAAGACAACCTGACGTTGAGGCATGCAGTGTTATCCTAGAGAAGATTTGGACAAAGGTAGATATTTCAAGAGCCTCTTAAAGAGGCAGTGAGGTTTGGGGATTAAATTCGAGTTGCGGAACTAAGCAACATCAATCCATCTACTAATCATGGAGTGTTGACTTTTGGAAATGCACAAGGTCAGGATTGAGACTTGGAGGATTTATAACCCAGGGCAAGGTTGCTGAGAAAAGTAGGGACACATCAAGGAGAATTCGAAAAAGATTAAAACTTTAAGTTGCTGCTGAACTGGAAATCAGCGTAGGTTGGTGAATGTTGGGATGACAGTGATCAGAGCCTGGTGCAAATTATGAAATGGGCAGCTGAATGTTGGATGAACGTAAGTTGTCTGTGGGTGCTAGTTGGGAGACTGGACAGCAGAAGGTTAGAGTAATCAAGTTTAGACTTGACTAAGGCAGTGAGCCCATCAGATGAATTAAAGCAGGGTTGCAGTTGGTTGACATTGCAATGCTGGAATTCAGCAGTCTCGGTGATGGCAAATATGTGGGTAAGCTTACATTGAACATGGAATAGTAAGGCACAGCACAGGCCCTACGGCCCGCAATGTTGTGCCGAACTCTTACCCTAATCCTAAGGTCTATCTAACCTCCACCCCTACCTTAAACTATCGTCCATATGCCTATCTAATAGCTGCTTAAATGCCCCTGATGAGGCTGACTCCACTACCCTCTCGGGGAATGCATTCTACGCCCCTACCACTCTCTGAGTAAAGAACCTACCTCTGACTTTTCCCCAGTATCTACCTCCACTCACTTTAAAACTATGCCCCCTCGTAATAGCTACCTCCACCCTAGGAAAAAGTGTCTGGCCATCCACTCTGTCTATACCTCTGATCATTTTGTACACCTCTATCAAGTCACCTCTCATCCTTCGTCGTTGTAAAGAGAAAAGCCCTAGCTCTCTCAACCTTTCCTCTTAAGACCTTCCCTCCATTCCAGGCAACATCTTGCTAAATCTCCTCTGCATCTTTTTCCAACACTTCCACATCTTTCCTGTAATGAGGTGACCAGAACTGGACACAAGACTCCAGATGTGGCCAAATCAGGGTTTTGTATAGCTGGAGCGTAACTTCACGGCTCTTGAACTCAATCCCTCTATTAATGAAAGCTAACACATTATACGCTGCCTTAACAGTTCTATCCACCTGGGTGGCAGCTTTCAGGGAACTGTGGACATGAACCCCGAGATCCCTCTGTTCCTCCTCACTGCCAAGAATCTTTCCATTAACTCTGTATTCTGCTTTCAAATTTGTCCTTCCAAAATGAATCGCCTCACACTTTGCTCAGGGTTCAACTCCATCTGCCACTTCTCAGCCCAGCTGTGCATCCTATCAATGTCCCTTTGTAGGCTAGAACAACCCTCTGCACCATCCTCAACTCGACCCACCTTCGTATCGTCCACGAACTTGCTAATTCACCCTTCCACTCCAACATCCAAATCCTTTACAAAAATCACAGATAGAAGAGGACCCTGAACAGATCCCTGTGTTATACCACTCGTAACTGAGCACCATGTTAAATAGTTTCTGTCCGCTACCACCCTTTGCCTTCTGAGGGTCAGCCAATTCTGAATCCAGTCTTCCACATTTCCCCCTATCCCATGCCTCCTTACTTTCTGCATGAGCCTACCACGGGGAACCTTGTTAAACGCCTTACTTAAGTCAATGTATACCGCATCCACTGCTCTACCTTCATCCACATGTTTGGCCATCTCTTCAAAGAATTTAAACAGATTGCCTGTCATCTCCTGAAAAGTCAGTCAGAAAAGCTGACAGCACAGTCTGTTGGGAGAACAGAAGGTTCAGTTCCTTGAGCGGGAATCAAACCAGGGCCGCGGCAGTGAAAGCGCCAGATTCTAACCAGTAGATCACCAAGGTCTTACAAGCTCAGCTCAGGGCTAAATAGTACACCAAAAGGTGGAATTTGACCAGGGTTTCCCCTTCCCAATAGCTTTACAGTAATGTGTGTTTTTTGTGCACATCAAATGTGTACAGGCTTAGCCCGTGATGTTTCCCTGTTTTCTTTTCAAATTAATGTTAGTTGTACACCCTTATTCCTAAAAATGACTTTTTGGTTGAGATAGTATCAGAGATAATGGGAACTGCAGATGCTGGAGAATTCCAACATAATAGAATGTGAGGCTGGATGAACACAGCAGGCCAAGCAGCATCTCGGGAGCACAAAAGCTGACGTTTCGGGCCTAGACCCTTCACCAGAGAGGGGGATGGGGAGAGGGAACTGGAATAAATTTTGGTTGAGATGTCAGATGGTTGCTACCTGTAGGACTGCCTACCAGAAAAAAAATGCTGCTTTCAGTTTACAGCCATAAAGAAAGAAAAAAGTAAGGAAAGAAAAAAGCTTTGCATTTTTGACCTAAGGTAGGACATTAATTTATTCTTAAATGTGCATTCATTAGGGATGTGATCAATTCTAAGTCCTCACTAGAAGTCCCCGCCAAAAATGATGTAAGACCGAAATGATTAATACTCCTGAGTGAAACAAACTTTTGGCAGTCATCATCTAGTTTCTAGTTGTGTGAGACCACAGTACAAGGTTGTCTATAACTAATTGGCAGTGATGTCATTCTAGTGCACTTGAGTTTTTCTTATTAGGTCAAACTAAGGAACTTCAGTTCTAATTTTTCCCAGGGGACAGCAGTGGATTTATCACTGGTTTGGGATGTTATACAATTGATGATTCAAACAAAACCACTTTTCTCATTTTCTTAAACTAATGCAATATGGATGAAAAGGCCGCTGTGAATTTTATATACAGTGTCGTTACTGTTTGTTTAGTTTTGTGGTTGCCAGACTGTAAGAGCAACCTAACAGATTTTGGGAGATAAGTGCCCCAAATTGGCGTTTTTGCTTGAAAGTTGCTCGTGAGGTAAGCTTCAGTTGTTGAATGCTAGTGAAGATGTTTAGCAATCATAATCACACTAATCTATTACCTTGACCTCTGGTCATTGTTTTCAGAGAAAAAGCCATAATCTAACAATGAGCCCGTAGATTAATTGTACCAGAAAATAATTATCTTGTAAGCAAGTCATGAGACTTTGAAAAGCCAAATGGAACATAAAGTTGCCATCTCTCTCTCTCTCTCTCTCTCTCTCTCTCTCTCTCTCTCTCTCTCTTCAGAAATGTAGTGTCAGTGGGTAATGAAGACTTAGTAGGACAGACTTTGCTTTCTATTTCGAGAAGAAAAAACATGCTATTTGAAATTGAAATAACAAATATAGGACTCATTAGATATCGTGGCTGATAAGCAAAATGTTGGTCCAGATCTGCTGTCAGCAGTATCGGGCTGATTGAGTGTGGAGGCAGTTCCTTTTTAAAATCAAGATCCAAAAATTAGATTGTTCTACGCCTCTTTGAATCGGTGTTGAACAATGGCTAGTCAATTGTAAGAGCTGGAGTTTAGCAACTCTTAAATTTTGTTTTGGAATCTGCAAGTTGATTTTTGTGTTGGGTACCTTTTAAAATCTTTTGCATGCTGCACGTGAACAAGGTATTCAGAGAGTCAACTGTGTGACCTGTACAGAAACTTTCAGATTGCTGCACATTTGCACAGTTTAGTGGGAACATTGGTATTTGGGAACCTTTTATCTTTAGCACCTGAGATTCCTTATGCCTTTTCCCCCGACTACACTTTTTTCCCCTTTCTTCATCTTTGCAAGGGTATCATTATCCCTGTTTTTGTCATTTCTTTATTCTGTAGGATTGTTCTCCTAGCTGACACCAAAGCTGTATTTATAGGTAATGCATTTTAGGACAAGGAGTCATTACATTAGTATTTTACTGTTTTTCTTTCTAGATGGGCTGCAGCTAGAGTGTTGTGTCCTGTACTAGAATCCATATTGTAGGGTGGATATATTTGTGCTGGAGTGGATGCAGAGAAGGTTTACTAGAATGTGGTCTTGAGTGGAGAGTTTTCAATTCTGAAGAGGTGGGCTAGAATGGGGTTGTTTGCCTGAGCAGAGGAGACTGGGAGAGGGACAGGACGGGACATGATTGAGATGTATAAAATTATACGGGCCATGGGGAAGACAGGAAAAGACTTTCCCCCTGGTAGAGCAATCAATGACCAGGGCAGGAGGTTTAGAGGGATGTGAGGAAAATCTTTTCTCACCCAGACAGTGGTGGGAATCTGGAACTTACTGTCTATAAGGATGACAGGAGCAGAAATTCTCAAATTTAAGTAGTATTGCACTTGCAATGCCAAAGCATGCGAGGATATAGGCCAAATCTTGGGGTTTGGGAATATATACATAGGTGATGGTTTTTGACTGATGTAGATCTAATGAGCTGAAGGGCTTTTTCTCTTTGCTGTAAACCCCCATGACTCTAGTTCCACCCCTTCTAGTGCTTCGCATGATACACTGCTGCCTGTACAAATGTCCTGTCACTATAGAGTAGGTGGGACTTGAACCCAGACATTCTGGCCAAGAGGTAGGGACACTAAGACTGTTTAAATGTGCAAAATGACCTCTCTTTTAAACATAAGACCGTCACTGAGGCTGTAAATTATCTTCATATAACTTGCAACATGAGACAATTATGCACTTAAACAACAAGATCATTCGTATTTTAACAATGAAAAATATGTCTTCATAAAGCTAAAACAAAGGAAATACATAAAAAAAGACCAACTTCCAAACAAATGATCTCATTATTGCCTTGTTATGTGGGTTCAGGTTAGAAATAAGTAGAAACATAAAATGTCAGAAACGGAAATACTAAGCAGAATTGCTTCTTGGTCGGACTTCGAGGACAATGCTTCAGAACAACAGACAAGTACACAATCTTGTTGACTCTAAACTTATGTTAGTGTCAAGATGCCCTGCATGAGTTTCTATAGTACTTTTTCTTGCAAATGCTGAGTTAATTAGAAGAAATTAAGATGCCAGTAGTGTCTCTAAGATTATTCGATTAATGAATATATACAGAAATATTTCAGACACTAGACATCTCGTGTGTGGCGCCAAGACAGGAGTCAGTTCCGAAGGGTAAATTGAGGGTGCAAAGATGTGTACTTGCACCATCGTAACAAACTTCAAACTTGGAAAACAGTTCAGCGCAAGCATACTGTGATACAGTCTTGAATTATGTAGATATTCTAACTATACTACTTTGTTCAAGTTGTGTAGCTTAATATGCACTTGTGCATTCTTGGCTTGTATACTCATCAATATTTGATGTTAGGCAAACCAAGATAAGCAAAGATCAGATATTAGAATTTTGGATTAAAGTGAGGTAGAAACAGTTTCCCAGTTTACTGTAGACAGCTACGAGGTGAAACAGCTGAGGAGCAGTGGAGGCTATTCAAAGAAACAGTCAATGCTTTTCATGTACTCTTGAGAAGGAAAAGACTCACCTCTCAAAAAAATACAGCCAAATGCATCTGAGAAGGCAATGGACAGCATAAAATTAAAATAAACAGCTTATAAAAGTGCAAAGAACAGTACAGATCCCACAGAATGGGACAAATCCACTAAAAGCTGAAAGTGAGGATATTGTCAATGATCATGAGGAAATGGCCGACATGCTGACAATTTTTTTCCTTCAGTATTCACAGCAATAAAGGAGGACAGCTTGCTGCTTGTTGCAAAGAAATTAGATCAGGCTGAGGCCTAAATAAAGTTAGCTTATGTAAATCATCAATAATGGGGCAATTAATGGAACTGTGACAAAGTGTGACAAATACCAGGATCTGATAGTTTTCAACCATGAGGTTTGAGGGAAGTAGAAGAGCACACTGCTGATGCCCTAACAATAATCTTTAGGTTCCGTGGATTCAGGAATTGTACCTCTGAGTTGGAATTTATTCGTGTCACTCTGCTCTTGAAGAGGGGGTGACAGAGGGAAAGCTGGGAATTACAGGTTAGTTAGCCTGGCATCTGTGGTGGGGAAATTGTTGGAAATTGTCTATAATCATAGGATAACTGATTAACTGAAATTTTGAGGTGATCAGGGGGAGTCAGCACAGATTCAAGAAGATGGGTCATGTCTGACAATATCACAGGGTTCATTTTGGAGAGGTGACAAAGGTGATGAACAGAAGTAAGTAGATAGATCTCTATATGGACTTCCAGAAAGATTTTGATGAAGTTTCACACTGTTCACTGAAATGGAATTGCGAGCAAGTTACTTACATGGATAGAAAATCAGTTGATCAGCAGGGACAAGAGAGTTGGAATAATGGGTAAGTACTCAAATTGGCAAGACATGACTGTGGTGTCTTATAGGGATTTGTGTTGGGGTCTTAGTCATAATATTCATTAATGACTTGAGTATTTGCATTAAAGCACGTCTCCAAATTTGCTTACAGCACAACTTGGGAGCTTTGTAGACAGTGTTGATTACAGTTTAAAATTACACAGGATATTGATAGATTGAATATACTGGCAAAGCTGTGGCAGGTTGATTTTAACATAAGCAAGTGTGAGATTACCCATTTTGGACTGAAACAGGATTGATCAGGCTGTTTTGTTTTCAGAAGGCACAAAGTTAACTACACTGGATGTCCAACGAGATTTGGCAGCTCAGGTACATAGCTCTTTACAATGCCACAGACACATTCCGAAAATAGTCACGAAGACTAATGGAATGCTGGCATTCAAATCAAGGACTGGAGTATAGGGATGTAAATGCTACACTGCACTTATACAAAACCCTGGTTAGACTCCGATCAGTACTGTGTGCAGATCTGGGGCACTATCACTTCGGGAAGGATATTTTATCCCCAAAGGCAGTTCAGCTCAGGTTTACAAGGATGTTACCTTCTGCTTAAAACTAAATTGAAGAGAGATTAGACAAATTAGGCCTCTATTCTGTAGAATTTAAGAGGTTGTGTCATCAACGTCCAGTCTTCAGGATATTACTAGGGAAAGACAGAGTAGATAAATATAAACTTTTTCCTCTGGTTGAAGATTTTGGAACAGGAGGCTTAGTCTAGAATTATGGCCAGACAATTCAGGAGAGATGTTAGAAAGCATTTCTACTCACAAAGAGTAGTGGATGTTTGTAACTGTCTTCCTCAAATAGCAGCTGATTATGCTAATTTCAATTGTTAAACTTTAAATCTGAGACAGTTTTTTTTTATTAAACAAGGGTATCAAAGGATATGGGCCCAAGGCATGACAGGTTACAGATCAGCCATGATCTTATTGAATGGTGGAACAAGCTCGAGGGATTGAATGACCTACTCCTGCTCCTGTGTTCCTAGAAAGTGGTTGGTGCTGAGCTGCCTTCTTGGATTATTGAAATCCATTTGATGTGGGTGTACCCAGAAACCTGTTAGGGAGTGAGTTCAAGCATTTTGAAGTAACACCTCTTCAGGAACAATGATACGGTTCCAAATCAGGATGATGAATGGCTTGGAGGTGAAACTTGCAGGTGGTGATATTCCCATATATCTGCTGGCCTTGACCTTCTAAGTGATGGTGGCCATGGGTTTAGAAAGGAACCTTTATTAATTTCTGCATTACATCTCATAAATTGTACACACTACTGCTGCGACTGAGCATTGGTGGTGGAATCAGTGTTTTTGGAAATTGTGCGAATCAAGTGGGCTGTTTATCTAGGATGGTGTTGGGCTTCTTGGATCTGCACTCATCCAGGCAAGTGGAGAGTATTCCATCACAGTCCTGACTTAGGGTCATAGTGTCATACTTCATAGATTAGATTAGATTCCCTACAGTGTGGAAACAGGCCCTTCAGCCCAACAAGTACACACCGCCCTTTGAAGCATCCCATCCAGCCCATCCCCCCATAACCCTGAACACTACGGGCAATTTAGCATGTCCAATCCACCTAGCCTGCACAGCTTTGGACTGTGGGAGGAAACCGGAGCACCCGGAGGAAACCCACGCAGTCACGGGGAGAATGTGCAAACTCCACGCAGACAGTCGCCTGAGGCGGAAATCGAACCTGGGTCCTTGGCGCTGTGAGGCTGCAGTGCTAACCGCTGCGTTACCGTTCATAGAGGCGCCTTTCTGCCCAATTAGTCCACGCTGATCGTTTTCCCAAACTAAACTAGTCCCATCTACCACATTTAGTGGACAGGCTGTAGGGAAGCAGGAGCTGAGTTACTGGTTGCAGTATTCCTAGCTTGCCCTTGTAGCCACAGTAGTTATATTGCTAGCCCAGTTCAGATTCTGGCCAGTGGTAACCCCAGGATGTTGATAATGAGGTAATTCGGTGATGGAATAGTCAGGGTGATGGAGTCTGAGGAGTAACCCAAATTGCAAAAGAGTTACATGAGTAACAAGAAGTAGAAGAGCTGCAAGAGAGACTAGATGACGGGAGAAACAAAGTCGATCATAGAGTGTGCCTCGAATGCAAAATGATGCCAAAGACAAGGTTAAGGGCATTCTACTTGAATGCGCACGTTTGTAGCAAGATAGATGATTTAAAGACACACCCAAAGATAAATGGTTATGATGATTGTCATTACAAAAATATGACTGTGTGGTGACCGGGGCTGGGAACTGAATATCCTTGCATATTCAATGTTTAGAAAGGGCAGACAAAAAGTCAGACAAAGTAGGGTTGCACTCATAAGAGATATTAGCAGTATGTTAGTAAGGGAGGGTCTCAGTTTGGGGAAAAAAATGTGAAAAATCTTTTTGGATGACGCTAAGAAGAGCAAGTGGCAGCAAATATTGGTTACAGTTACTTATAGGCCACCCAAATAGCAGTGCTGTTATGGGGCATGGTATAACTCGAGAGATGAGAGAAGTTTGTAGCATGTGTAACACAGCAATCATGAGTAACTGCAATCTGCAAATTGGCAGGGTAATGCAATCGAGCACTAAAGCAGTGGAGATTGAGTTTCTGGAATGTTTTAACCATGGTTTTATAGATTAGATTCCCTACAGTGTGGAAACAGGCCCTTCGGTTCAACAAGTCCACACCTTGGACCATCCCATCCAGACCCATCTCCCTATAACCCATGCATGTCTGGACATTACGGGCAATTTAGCATGGCCGATCCACCTAGCCTGCACATCTTTTGGTCTGTGGGAAGAAACCTGAGCACCCGGAGGAAACCGACGCCGACACGGGGAGAATATGCAAACTCCGCACAGATAGTCACCTGAGGCTGGAATTGAACCCGGGTCCATGGCGCTGTGAGGCTGCAGTGGTACCACTGAGCCACCGTCTCACCCCTAGAGCAGCATGTTGAAGAGCCAACTAGGGGATGGGCTTTGGATTCAGTGTGGTGTAATTTAACAAAAAGTTAATCAATGTTGCGTAAGCACCCTTAGGGGTGAGTGACCACAATGATAGAATTTTATATTGTGTGAAACTGAGGCAGCTCAATCTGTAGTGAGGGTGTTTGTTTTGAATAAGAAATTATGAAAGGATGAGGCATAAATTTGCTAAACTGGATTGCGAAAATACATTAAAAGGCATAGGCCTACCTAGGCAATCCGCAGTCTTTAAGGAAAGCCAGTTGCACATTCCTTCAGGACACCAAAAGGTCAGCAAGCTATCACTGACAAAGGAAGTTATATACTTTCATCGTATAAAGGGAGAGACTTGTATAATGGCCACTAATAATAAATCTGAGGATTGGGAAGTTTCCATAATATAGCAAATGGGAATCAAGAAGCTAATAGGAAAATTTAGGAATAGAATGAATGCAGTTGAGCAAAAACATAAAAAAAGACTGCAAAACCTTCTACTGTTATGTAAAAAGGAAAGATTTGGTGAAGATGAATCAGGACAGTTTATAGTGGGGATTAGAGAAATGGCAGAGAAACTGATTGAGTACTTGGTGTCTATTTCCCTGTGATCAGTACAAGATGTTTTCTAGAATTGGAGTGACTGAGGAGTTAACAGTAATTATAAGAATGTTGTACTGTCGAATCTATTCGGATTGAAATAAGTTGTAAAGTCCCCAGGACCTGATAGTCACCTTTAACATTCCGAGCGGTGAATTATAAATAATGCATTGGTAATCATCATCCAAAATTCCATTGATTTTTGAAAGGCTTCCAGCAAATTAGAAAGATGCATGTATTGTCACTGTTCATGAAAGGAGCAAGAAAAAAATACAGGTGACTGCAGGTATAGAAAAGCCTTGCATCAGTTGTAGGGAAATGCTAGAATCTATCATAAAGGTTCTGATTAATGGATACTTGGACAAAAATGATCTGATTGGGCATGGCAAGGCATTAAGAATGATAAATAGTGTTTGATAAACTTGTTGGTAAAATTGAGTAAAGGGGAGTTAATGGATGTAGTATATTTGGATTTTCACATGGCTTTTGAAATGCTCCCTTACAGGAGGTTAGGTTAGCAAAATTTTAAGTACATGGTAGAGGATGTAATGTACTGTCTTTGGATAACAGAGAAAATTGGGAAATGGAATAGTGTGTGGCAGACTGTAACTAATGGGGTACTGCTGTACTTATTCGCAATAAATATCAATGATTTGGATATAGGAACCAAATGTAATATTTCCAAATTTGCAGATGAATACAAAGCTAAGTAGGAACTTGTTGCCAGCAAGAAGTAAAGCATTTTCTTGAGGATTTTGGCAGGGTTAGTGATTGGACAAGAGCATAACAGGTAGCACATAATGTGGAAAAATGTGAAGCTGTCCACTTTGGTAGGAAAAACAGATGTGCAAAGTATTTCTTGAATGCCAAGATATTGGAAATTGTAGATGTGCAAATAGGCTTCAGTGTTACTTTCAGTAAGCTGATGAAGGGTAACATGTAGCTGAGCAAGCTGTTAGAAAGGTGAATGAAATGTCAACCTTCTATCACAAGAAGATTTGAGTACAGGAGTAATGAAGTCTTGCAATAGTTACATTGGAGCTTGATTAGATTGCATCTGGAGTACTCTGCAGTTTTGTTTCTTCCCCTCAGTTAAGGTATTATTACCATTTGAGAGAATGCAACAAAGATCCACCACACTTGTTCCCAGGATGGTGGGACTGTATTACATATTGAGAATAGGCAAACTGGGCCTGAATTCTCAAGTTTCGAAGGATGAGAGGTTGTCTGATTGATACTTACAAAATACTTATAAGGGATAGACAAATCCCTTTATACTGTTCCTATGTTTCTATGATGAACTATTTTAGACATTGCCTTCCAGTTTGGCACCTGGATTCCTATCCAGTGCCATTTTCTGTGTTACCGCGACTGTTACCTAAGCAAAAGTAGTTTGCATTCTCTTCAGAGATAATGGGGACTGCAGATGCTGGAGATTCCAAGATAATAAAATGTGAGGCTGGATGAACACAGCAGGCCAAGCAGCATCTCAGGAGCACAAAAGCTGACGTTTTGGGCCTAGACCCTTCATCAGCTTTTCTGAAAGGATACAGTAGAGTTAATGGTTTGCACATGCCAAACTTATCGCATTAAAATATTGTGTCTCGGTTAATTCAGTCCTGCAGGCTTCCCAAAGGGAAGAAAAGAGACTTCGGGTTGAAAATGCAAAACTGAAGAAAGAAATTGAGGATTTAAAACAAAATCTCATTGAAGCAGAAATCCGTAATGGAGGTAGGCCTTTGTACCACTGAACAAGTTATAACTATAAGCTATGCATACATTTGAATGAGAGATAATGGGAACTGCAGATGCTGGAGATTCCAAGATAATAAAATGTGAGGCTGGATGAACACAGCAGGCCAAGCAGCATCTCAGGAGCACAAAAGCTGACGTTTCGGGCCTAGACCCTTCATCAGAGAGGGGGATGGGGGGAGGGAACTGGAATAAATAGGGAGAGAGGGGGAGGCGGACCAAAGATGGAGAGTAAAGAAGATAGGTGGAGAGGGTGTAGGTGGGGAGGTAGGGAGGGGATAGGTCAGTCCAGGGAAGACGGACAGGTCAAGGAGGTGGGATGAGGTTAGTAGGTAGCTGGGGGTACTCTTCCTCCGGTACATTGATGACTGTATCGGCGCCGCCTCTTGCTCCCCAGAGGAGCTCGAACAGTTCATCCACTTCACCAACACCTTCCACCCCAACCTTCAGTTCACCTGGGCCATCTCCAGCACATCCCTCACCTTCCTGGACCTCTCAGTCTCCATCTCAGGCAACCAGCTTGTAACTGATGTCCATTACAAGCCCACCGACTCCCACAGCTACCTAGAATACACCTCCTCCCACCCACCCTCCTGCAAAAATTCCATCCCCTATTCCCAATTCCTCCGCCTCCGCCGCATCTGCTCCCACGATAAGACATTCCACTCCCGCACATCCCAGATGACCAAGTTCTTTAAGGACCGCAACTTCCCCCCCACGGTGATTGAGAACGCCCTTGACCGCGTCTCCCGCATTTCCCGCGACACATCCCTCACACCCCGCCCCCGCCACAACCGCCCCAAGAGGATCCCCCTCGTTCTCACACACCACCCTACCAACCTCCGGGTACAACGCATTATCCTCCGACACTTCCGCCATTTACAATCCGACCCCACCACCCAAGACATTTTTCCATCCCCACCCCTGTCTGCTTTCCGGAGAGACCACTCTCTCCGTGACTCCCTTGTTCGCTCCACACTGCCCTCCAACCCCACCACATCCGGCACCTTCCCCTGCAACCGCAGGAAATGCTACACTTGTCCCCACACCTCCTCCCTCCCCCCCCATCCCAGGCCCCAAGATGACATTCCACATTAAGCAGAGGTTCACCTGCACATCTGCCAATGTGGTATACTGCATCCACTGTACCCGGTGCGGCTTTCTCTACATTGGGGAAACCAAGCGGAGGCTTGGGGACCGCTTTGCAGAACACCTCCGCTCAGTTCGCAACAAACAACTGCACCTCCCAGTCGCAAACCATTTCCACTCCCCCTCCCATTCTCTAGATGACATGTCCATCATGGGCCTCCTGCACTGCCACAATGATGCCACCCGAAGGTTGCAGGAACAGCAACTCATATTCCGCCTGGGAACCCTGCAGCCATATGGTATCAATGTGGACTTCACCAGTTTCAAAATCTCCCCTTCCCCCACTGCATCCCTCAACCAGCCCAGTTCATCCCCTCCCCCCACTGCACCACACAACCAGCCCAGCTCTTCCCCCCCCACCCACTGCATCCCAAAACCAGTCCAACCTGTCTCTGCCTCCCTAACCGGTTCTTCCTCTCACCCATCCCTTCCTCCCACCCCAAGCCGCACCCCCAGCTACCTACTAACCTCATCCCACCTCCTTGACCTGTCCGTCTTCCCTGGACTGACCTATCCCCTCCCTACCTCCCCACCTACACCCTCTCCACCTATCTTCTTTACTCTCCATCTTCGGTCCGCCTCCCCCTCTCTCCCTATTTATTCCAGTTCCCTCCCCCCATCCCCCTCTCTGATGAAGGGTCTAGGCCCAAAACGTCAGCTTTTGTGCTCCTGAGATGCTGCTTGGCCTGCTGTGTTCATCCAGCCTCACATTTTATTATCATACATTTGAATGATAGTCTACTTTTGTTAACTGAAATTGTTTGAATAATGTGTCCTGTTTATGGTTTGTTGGTACAATCACATGGTCACCTGGAGCTGCCCTTCTTCCCTTTTGGAGAGAAATTTCCCAAAGTCTTTTTCCTGCTTTGGCCTTTTGCTTTTTGCTTTTCCCTGGAGGTGAGGTGGTTATGATGAGAGAAGTTACAGCCTTGCAAAATGTGACGAGCCGAATGAACAATGGTTGTTAATAAAAGCAAAAGGCTGGGAATACTATTTTCCTATCCTTTTTACAGATGTTCCCATGTAACCAGCATTTCTGAATTCCAGAGTAGGTTGCCTTCATTATGAGAGGAGTAGAGTACAGGAGCAAGGATGTCTTGTTTCAACTGCACGGAGCATTAGTAAAGCCACACCTTGAGTGTTTTAATCTCCTTATCTGAGGAAGCATGCTCTGGCTACTGGGGAAGTGCAAAGATTTATCAGACTGATTCCTAAGATGACGGGGAAAGACTGGATCAGTTGAGACAATATTCATTTGAATTCAGAAGAATGTGAGGAATTTTATAGCAACCTTTTAAAATTCTAAAACAGTTAGACAGGGTAGCCGCCATCAATGAATGGAGTCTGGAACTAGGGATCACAGTCTAAGGATGAGGGATAGGCCTTTTAGGGCAGATGAGAAATTTCCTCACCCAGAGAGCGTGAGCCTGCGGAATTCTCTGCCACAGGAAGTGGTTGAAGCCAAAACGTTAAATGTTTTCAAGGCGATAGATTAATTCCTTTAACCCGAAGAAGTATGAGAATATGAGAAACCCAGAATAGATACGGAGTGAGATGAACGGAGATCGTTTTGACTCGTAGAACAGGCTCAAAAGGTCCAGTTGTCTCCTGCTGCTCGTATATTCTGTTCCTATGTTCTGTTGACTCTGGTGGTTTATCTACAATGACTTCTCTGGTTCCTCTATATTTAGTTCACGTTTACCCATCACTCCCGCAATTCCCCTGCTTATTTCATATCCCAATTGCGAGATTTCACATTAATTAGAGCAGTTAAGCAGCATACCTGAAGAAATTCTTGACACCATTTTAGCACAGCTTTTCTTTCTTTTGATGTTGCCCAATTCAGATTTGATCCATTCGTCATTTGCTTGAAGGATTTCCCAATGTTTATTGCATAAAACACCTTGTCTGAAGTTGAACTAAAATACAGTTTTATATCATGTCTGTTCTGTATGTATGCTAAGGTACTTTATTCAAAAATGAAACAATACAGAGTTTGTCAGACATGAGTATCCTTGGTTAAAGCCATGCTGACTCATGAAAGTTACATATCCCTAAAATTTAACCAGCTTCTGCCAATTTTGTCATAGCATGTTTATTGTATGTTATAAGCGTGGAACTAATTCAATTTTTAGCAAATTTAAGATCTTGTAATTAGCAACTTTTTAAAAACCTTTTCACAACTCTTGCACTTGAAAAATGTTCTCATTCTTTGTCTTTTTTTTGCTGTTTTCTAAAATCCATAAATTTCTGCTTAGCGAGTTTCAGCCCCTTTTTATGTTTCTCTCAAGTTGTTCTTAACGCTGGTGTTTGCTATCCTTAGCCTGTTGTTTAAATAACTTAATTTCTCTGAAACTTTAAATTATTTTACCTGTCATCCATCTTGAGCTTCATACCTTGATTAGTGACAAATTTAGTGTTGGACCTTTAGAACCAAATAATTTATATGTTTAAGTGGGAGAGGTTCCTTTCGTTAATCATTTGCCAACAAATTAAATGTTTCCACCAGTTAATTATGGGAGATGTAATTTTATTCTTATCAAATTTAGCCAAGATTTTCCTGGTGTCTCTCGCTCATTTTCTCTCTCTCACTCGCTATCGCTCTCTCTCTCTCATTAAAATTATAACAGGTAGTTTTATTTTTCTTTAATCAACATTTTGTGTTCAGAAAAGCATCAACCGTTTAATTAAGCTCTTAACTATACTTTTCACGCAAGCATCCTTGTATAATATAATCATTGGTTTGATTGCAGATTGTGGACTATAAATTATCTAAAATGTTAAGAAGAGAAGTTAAGCACTTGCAATCAATTTCTGATCTTACTGAAACCAAAACAGAGAAATTCAGATATTTAATAATGCCTTTTGTGTTTTTAAGGTAACCCAAAGCATTTAATGACCAGTGAAGTATCTTCTTACAGTGGAGTCACTAATTTTACACAGGGAAATGCAACAACCAAATCATGCGTAGCACGGCCCAAATCAGTGTCTTAATGTTCAGTCAGAGAGACTGCTGATCAGAATGCTGAGAGAACTCTGAACGTTGCAAGTGAATTTTTAACATTCATCTGATTATACAGATGAGGGCTCAGTTTAATGATTTCGCTTGTAAATCTGCAGTACACCGAAGACTTTATCTTCAAACCTCTGGAGTGGGGTTTGAACCTATTAACTTGATTCCGAGCCACCACTGACACTCCTGCTTGTGCAATGGTGGTTGAGGTTGAAAACAACATTGTCTTTGATTTTATTTTTAAAAACGCTTTTGTAGGTTGTCATTAAGTAAAGTTCTCTGGCCAGTTGTTCAGTGGATCAGGCCAGCACTTCTGCTGTGTGAACTGATGTCTTGGATCACTTCGAGTAACCCATTAATTAGTTTTCTGATCCCTTCTGAATTAAGTTCATCTCCCAGTCCTTTTGCTTACATTCCACCATAGTTTGTGCACTGCATCTGTTTCACATTACTTTGACTCTCTTGTCTCTTCAGGATGTCTTGCAATATATCATAGAGTTATCCAGTCTTGGCTTATTTGACGCTAAAAGCTAACAGCTAACAATGGTCATTGGAGATAATTGTAGAAATAATATTTCCATTCTCCAGGGCTTTTATCCATTTGCGAAGAAACTGATTTATTTCAGCTGGCAAGGAATATTTTATAACTCACTCATTCCTTTAGATCGGGAATACCATCTTGATTTAATCATGCTTGTTGCGTTGATGTCTTTCATAAAATACGTGCGTACCATTAGGTTTGATTAGACTAAAACAATGCACTCCCACTGTATTTCTACTCAAAACTGCTGAAATAAAGGTACTAATTTTGACCATGTTGAAAAGCATCAATTGTATTCCAGCCCACCAGCAGCTATTGGTCACTTGCTTCATTAACATTTTGAATCCTCTTCCTGCAATGTCTCATTGACACCATTCCCACTTCTCTTTTAACAAAAATCTGTGATAAAGAAAGAGGAATCTGTTATATAATTCCCTTCATGATTTCATGACATACCAAAGCGCTTATAGCCAATTCTGTACTTTCTTTGAAATATAGTCAGATACTCCCTCTCTCCTATCCCTCCTCCCACCTCAAACCGCACCTCCATTTCCCACCTACTAACCTCATCCGGCCTCCTTGACCTGTCCGTCCTCCCTGGACTGACCTATCCCCTCCCCACCTATACTCTCCTCCCCACCTATCTTCTCCTCTATCCATCTTCAGTCTGTCGCCCCCCCCTCTCTCTATTTATTTCAGAACCCTCTCCCCATCCCCCTCTCTGATGAAGGGTCTAGGCCCGAAACGTCAGCTTTTGTGCTCCTGAGATGCTGCTTGACCTGCTGTGTTCATCCAGCCTCATACTTTTTATTATCTTGGATTCTCCAACGTCTGCAGTTCCCATTATCTCTGAGCCGATTTGTACATAGCCACTTCTAACAAATGCCAGTTTGGTAATGGCCAGATAATCTGATTTGTCAATTGTGATTGAGGGACAAATAGCGCCCAGGACACCTGGCACAACTAGGAATGTAATTAGCAAAGATCTTGAGCCTGTTCCACTGTCATTTTGTGAACTGTTTCCAAATACGCGCTGTTGCCCCATATTGTTTAAAATCTTTGGTTAACCAAAGTCCATTGATGTCAGAGTACAGGGTTTTTGTGGTGTAGTGGTAGGTATCCCTATCTCTAGATCAAAACACGAACATTCAAGTCCCTCCTGCTTCAGAGTGTGTCATAACAAGTATGAACAGATTGATTCGAAGTATTTAAGATTTTATCTCAGATTTTAAATTAGCTATTTACTTAAAATCAATTGCCATTTACAAAGGAGCGTTCCAAGCATTGTCCACCCTTTGTGAGTAGGAGTATTTTATTAAATGTCCAGCTTCAGTTCTTTGATTATTCCTCCTACTCAAGAGCCCTCAACAAATGGAAGTAATTTTTCTCTTTAATCTATTTGTTTCCCTAAATATCTTTTAAAAACCATGATCAAGTTGCTATTTAATGTTCTAATTTACAAGGAATTCAAGCCTAGCTTTTGTAATTTCTCCGTATGATGTATCTTTGGAGTCCAAGTATCGTTCTGAGAGACTTGTGGTGCAATCTGTGTACACTGCATAGAGTGTACTGCACACAAAAGCTCAACATACTCTGAGCAACTGAACCAAGGCTTTGTAAAGCTAAAGCATGGCTTCAATTCCCTTGTCTTTATATCCAGAAGATTGGAATATCAATATTCCTTTAATTTTTTGATTTTTGTTTTTGTCGGCCATGGTATTTTGGTCTATACATCAGGATGCTTAAGTCTGTATCGACCTCCAGCCCTTTTCCACTTGTAACGTACTTTATTTGCTACAGATATGCCCATTCACCTAAGTTTTCAGTGTCTTCTTGATACCTTATACTTTCTACTACAGCCCTTATTTCATTAGCAATTTTGTACATGTAGCTTTCTGTTCCATCATCTCTCCAAAAGGCTGAAGTCTGAAAGTAAAATTCTTGAAGCTCACTGTCTTACAATTACCTTATGTGCGAGGTATAGCTCTGTGCTTCCTGTTAGTATGTTTAAATTCATGTTTTCTGACAAATGGCATTACAGTAGAAGCACATTATGGTATTTGAAGTAACTGTTTCAAGATTCTTCAATTATCCGAACTAATTTGTCAACTCCTGAAATCTATAAACGAAAGACGCTATGTCTGTGCCATTCATGTTGATTTCTGTAACCTCTCTAACATGAAAATCTTTAAATTCCAGTTAAACGAGTTCCACTTCCAACAGCAGCTACAGTTCAGTCCTGTTCTGCAGCATCTAAGTCTCCAACAACTGCACTGGCTACTCCAACTGCAGCTGAACAAACACCAGAAGTGAATGAAAACAAGAAAAAGAAAGATAAACCGGATAAGAAGCCAGACAAGAAAGGTATTCTGAACAGTCTGTGCTACAATATGGTATTAAAGTGTAGATTGAAAAACTTAGTTAAATATTCACAAGATTATAGAAAAATTAAAGAACAATCTCCAATACTTATCGCACTTTATTACATTGTTAGACACCCCAAAGAAGAAGTTTTGAGGAAAAGGAGTGGTCACAAAGATGTGGCCAAAGTGAACACTCTAGGAGGCGTTCTTGACATTGAGCAGTTTAGGGAGGACTCCAAAAGATCCTAATGTGCGTATGGACGGGCGACAGACTACCAATAGTAAATGAAAGAAGCATGCAGCATGTGCGCAGATTGTATGCAGAAGCATCATGGTGGAGGAGATCACCAACATAGTGGAATGTAAGGAGGAAAATTTTGAAATCCTGGCGCTTGTAGATGTGATATGGGGTTTAGCCTATCAGCTGAGGACCACGTACCAAACTAAATTATTGACGAGAGTAAACATCTGAAAAACTGACAACCCGAGTGCAGAGTTTCTGGTAGAAGTTAAAAAGACATTAGGTTTGTTGCTACTAAGAGGCAAGTAATTATGCAGAACAATGACTGTGGATGACGGTAGCAAGGTGAAACTGAATATAATCAGGTGGCATGGAGCAGCACAGTGGCTCAGTGGTTAGCAATGCTGCCTCACAGTTCCAGGGACCTGGGTTCTGTTCCACCCTCGAGTGACTGTCTCTGTGGAGTTTGCATGTTCTCCCCGTGTCAGTGTGGGTTCCCTCCGGGTACTCCGGTTTCCTCTTACAGGCCAGAGATGTGGAGGTTATCTGGTTTGGCCACGGGAACTGCTGGGTTACAGGGATAGTTTAGCTGCGTGGGTCTGGGTAGAATGCTGTTTGGAGGGCTGTTGTGAAATCACCGGGGCAAATGGCCTGCCATACTGTCAGGATTCTGAGATTCATATGTACTGCTTTGACTTGACTTGAACAAAAGAGTATTTGCAACAATTGATATGGGAATTTAAACTTTCTTGGCCTTAGTGTTAGGAAGTGTAATGCAAACCGAAGGGGAGATGATAGCCTAGTGGTATTGTCGTTGGACTGGTAATCGAGAGACCTGGATAATGTCGTGGGGATCTGGGTTCGAATTCCGCCATGGCAGATGGTGGAATTTGAATTTTGTAAATATCTGGAATTAAGAATCTAATGATGGCCGTGAATCCATTGTCGATTTGTCGGGAAGAACCCAATGTGGTTAATTAATGTCATTTAGGGAAGGAAACTGCCATCCTTACCTGGTCTGACCTATATGTTGACTCTTAACTGCCTTCTGGACAATTAGGGATGAGCAATATATACAGCCTAGCCAGCAACACCCTCATCCCATGAATGAATAAAGAAAAAAAAAATCTGTACTTTGAGCCAGTGAAGTTGTGTGGGTTCTAAGTTATGTGATGTACTGACATGCACTGTGAATGCACCCTTCAATTCATACTGAGTTGTATACTGGTTTGGAAAATGCAATGACAAGATATCAGAATGGGAATATTGGAAAGGACGAACAGGATTTCGAAGCAGACCTCCTCTATGACCGCATCCTGCTTAAGAGCAGTACCAGTTATGTCCAGAAATTGGATGTCGCCCCAGTGAAACTGTACACGCATGCTATATGCATGCTAAACTTCAGAGTTAGACCTTAACAACCACGTGACCACTGAATCAGATCAAAACTCTGCTGTCCTGCCACACAGTTGTGAATAATGGTGGATAATTAAATAACTAATGGGCTTCAGAAACCTTCTTATCCTCAGTCCAAGCTTGAGAGTGTAAAGTGCAAGTATTTCCAACTTTTCATTTCCTTCCTGAGATCCTCATTATCACAGGAGCCTAGCTTCAATCAATTCAATTTATTGCACATGATATCAGGAAATGGTTAAGAACACACTTAGTTGTTGTGTTGGAAACTTGAACTCTTGAACCAGCTGCCTCACTGAGTGAACCTGTTCTCGTAGAGGTACAACATCACTGGTGATTGAGAGTAGATGGAAGAGTTGGTAATAGACTCAGTTGGATTTTCCATGCTTTTTGTGGCCTGGGGCAGTTGGCAGAAAATGTGGGGAATTGTCCAGGTAATCTTGCAAATAATATTTGCTGGGCATCATTCATCTCTAGACTTCATTATAGCCTTTGCCCACGGTGAATTTCAGAGGTGTGGTGAACATATCTGACCTTGACAGAGGGTTGCATTTGAGGCCCCTAGTAAAGTTGAAGACAGCGGTAATTGTAAGAGGCTGGAGAATTTCCCACTGTTTGGGGATTACTTGGCGCAAAGAAAGTTGGTTGTCATTTTTAGAGGTCAATCATCTCAATGCTTAAGAGCAATACAAGTTATGCTGCAAATACTGCTGCAGAAATTCTTTATGGCAGCATCCAAGACAGAAACAATTTCAGCTGCTTTCTCAATTCTTTAACAGTGGGAATCCTTACAATTATGCAATGTTCGGTCCTATGAACTCTGTTCATCTTTGCATGCTGAAGACTTGGATGATGTCTAGGCTTGTGTAGATATTTAATCTAGATGTTACTTGACGTTAATGTCAAGAAATATATTTCCATAAAAAGGATCTAAGCACCTGCTCGTAACGTTAAGTGATGGTATCATAATTAAATTCCCTGCTATCCTGCAAGTCACCACTGACCCAAAACCTCACTGGACTGGCCATCTGTAAATATAATAGTTTTCATAACAGAACAGAGGCTGGGCTGGGAAATTTGTGGTGAATGACCTTAGCACCCGTCTCACCTTTTTCACTATCTACAAGATGTAAGTTAGGAATGTGAAGGATTACTGTCAATTTGCCGAGATGAGTGCAGTTCAAGCATTACATAAGACCCTTGACGTTATTTAAAACAAACACTTTGCTTAGTGCTGCACTGACCACCCAAAACATTGAATCCTGACCATAACTATACTACCTACAGGATGCACTACATTAAGCCAACAAGGTTTCTTCAATTGTACCTCGCAAGACTCTGATCTCTGTCACATAGTAAGAAAGGACATCAGACATAAGAGGGTGAAGCCAAAAGCCATTTTGACCAAGAAGTAGTTTGCCTTTCCTTCAGCCTCACTAAAAATGATGTAACAGCTTCTCCGCAGGACTGTGAGTGCATTTTTCATCTTATGGACTGCAGTGGTTTAGAAAGGTGGCCCACCAACACATTCTTTAAAAGGCAACTAGGGATGAACAACAAATGTCAGTCTTGTCAACAAGGCTGTCATCCTGTGAATGAATTTTTAAAAATCCTGCCAATTGAGTATTTCTATAGGGAGCTTTGAGATCCCTCTCTATGGAAATACATATAATGAGTTACAAGAGGTAAAATTGTAATTTCATTCCTTTGTTAATAATGGATTCTTATCAAAACATAAATTTATATTTTTAAGTTTTGTAACATATAAAGTTAAGTCTCAGCTTGAAAATGCATAAAATACTCATAAGGGTTTTCTATTTGGATAGGTTTTCATTGGAGCACATTTTAAAATCCTGCTATTTGTTTCTATAGCGCTCCCCGCCCCCCCATGCCAAGCCCCTCCACCTTCACTTTTATTGGAAATAATAATCCAGCTGGCACTAAAACAGTGAACCTAAAGTTGTTATTAATAGAATGGAAGGAGATCTGTGTATGGAGCCAGTTATTTGATGTGGAGCCAGAATTCTAACATTTTAACAGGATATTGAGTGAATTCTTTCTTGTTTCTGCAGTAAAATACAGATGTTCCAGATAGCTCTCAATTTGAAATAGAGACTGAATAGGAAACACATTTGTTGAATGTACATGCAGCTGTATGTTGCCAGTTTGTTCACATGGATACCAAATTGCATTGTCCTCTAATTTTGGTGCAAAACTAATGCAGTGACTAGTTTATTTAACCGTTATAGACAGCAGTGTTCTATACTGAGCGTTTAATTAGCTTAACAAAATGAGTAGCTAGTGGGTTTAGATTTTTGAAAACCATGCAAATAAAATCTTTTTATGTACAGTAGAGTAATGAATAGAAAACTCTGCACAATGTAAATTTCAAATGTCTGTAATCTGTGTCCATTGTTTTTAAAGTAGCGTCCTTGAAATCACTGTTTCTTGTAAGTACGGTTAAGTTTTAATTCTATGCACAAATAAATTTGGTAATTAATTTGTTTTCACTCATTAGAAGCAGCATTCGGAAGCAATAGGAGTTAAAATTGTGTAACCGCTTGTAATGCCACGTCAAGAGGTCCTTCGGCCTTTTGTCAATTACCTGTATATTTAGTTACTTTAGCTATAAAAATAGAAAATGCTAGGAAAGACTTGGCCACCATTTGTGGAGCGATTGTTTGTGTTAATAGTAACTGAAATGTTAACTCAATCTTTCTCTGCATAGGTGCTGCCTGATCTAAAAAGTGTTTTCTAATATCTTCTGTTTTTACTCAAGGTTTCCAACCTTTGTGGCATTTTGTTTTTACTAATTATAGTGACTTATTTAAGATGTTATCTTAAATAAAACTATGGATACATTCCCAGAGAGTTAACATTGGAAAAAATAATTCTAAACAGGAAGAATTGCTCCCAAGCACTCCACAGCCAATAAAAAGAAAAAGTTAGAATTATATATTGCTTTCTACGATCATTAGACATCTCCAAGTGCTCTGTATGAAATTTGCCAGCCAGCATATTCATAATAAGCAGATAATCTGTTTTTTGATGTTGCTTAAGGAATAAATATTGGGGACATCGGAGCTAATTCCTAGGATGTTGGCAGAAGATAGATGGGACCTTGGTTTAACATCTCACCTGAAAGTCAGCACCTCCTTCTGTGGAGGCCCCCTTGTACTGTGTCAGTTTGACTTTTGTATTTGAGCCCTCAAATGGAACTTGAGCATTGAATGTTGTGACTCAGTGACTAGTGCTACCACCCAAGGTACAGCTGGTGCTCCTGAAAATAAATCATTACAATTCATTGTATTCATTTTTCTAAGTAGACAAATATGGCAACCATTTTATGCAGAAGATGCCGTGGATAACAAAAGAAATGTGACCAGTTCATTAGCTTTTGATTCTATTGGTTGAGAGAGAAATGTTTACCAGATCACAGATCTCCCCTGCGACAAATAGCGACGTTGAATCTTTTCTGAGTCCCTGACCAAGGGGATGCGGTTTCATTAGTCTTAAGGGTGAAACATAATCTTGGCTTATATTTCAGTGTAATACTATGTCCCTGAGTCCAAAAAAAGTACCAAAAGGTGTTTGCATACACAGATGAAGGGAAATGCAGGAAATATCGTTTCAAGTCCTTAATCCTAGTTAATATGGTGAACACAATATAAATTATTTCTTCTCACGGAAAGCTACTCAAGCCCATACATTTTATAATTTACATCTGCACTTTAATTTCATGTATCTGAATATTTTTTGGGAGAACATAATGTAAGGATTCTTCGTTCTCGTCCTGCTGTTCAATTATTCTGTCCAACAGTGCATGGATACGAACTACTTCCAGAGGACCAAACTTGGTGCACATTAAGTTCACCTCGCTCAAGCATGCAGCAATTAAAATCTGATAGCATTTTCAGATTTTGCTTGCAGATGGAACTTATCTGTGAGTTATTGTTAATATTGTCACTTTGCTAGATTGTGTTGAGTGTATCAGATTTGTGTTGGATAGGAAGTCCTCATGTAATGTAAAATAAGGGCAGTTAGGGAAAGGTAATAAATGCTGGTCCAATCCATCGATGCCCATGTCCCACAAGTGAATTAAAACAAAAACTTTACAAAGGCAAGAAATTTGCAAAATATTGGCCTTGAATTCAATTGGGTATGTATTCCACAGAAATTAGTAATATTGCCAAGAATTATGAAGATTTTTTGGGGGCAGTGGTGTGGTGGTGGGAAGAGTGAGAAACACCTGTACACATGTCTCAATCACCCTGTCTGGAACTGCTGGCTAACTGTCAGAAAACAGACATTTTCTGAAGAATTTCCCTTGCCGTATGAAGTTAATCAACTTCCAGTTGCTGACATTGTGAATAGGAAGATAGACCTATAAATCACAGCTGAACTTGGAACAATGTTGGATAGCAATGGTTCTTATAACTTCATAGAGGAGATTAATTACTTTTAATTTTAATGTATTCCCCTGAGTCCTACTCTGTCCTCAGAATGCATTGCAAAGCCCAACTTGCTGTATTGTGACTTTCATAATCTACAGTACAAGTATAATGCACGCTGAGTTGTTTTACAATGCTGATCAGTAATCTTAACCTGAATCATCAGCTGTTTCCCTCCACAGACGATGCCGACCCTGCTGCACATTACCGTCAATTTTTTTTTTCTTATTTCAGATTTTTAGCACCCATAGCACTTGTTTTTATGTTGGGACTGTTATTTTTCATTGGTTTTATGTTTGTGTTTACAATGAACCTGAAACTCTTATGTGTTCCTATTGCAAGTTGAACTATACTAGCAATATCTGGTCATATCTTTTCAGCGATTCTTATTCTTTAGTTTGAAAATAAACTTTTCTTTTTGCAGATGACTGTATAAAACTTGTAAAATCATCTGTCAATTTTTAAAGTTCTATTAAGACAAAGGAACCACAGTGATTTGTGCTTGCTTCTCATGATTGTTAAGCCTGAATTCAAATCAAATTTTGGGTGGTTTCAATCTGCTTTTTCACAGCTGGTCAGCTGTGGTGTGTGTTTTTTGAAAAGCATTCAATTTCAAAATGGTCACTGTAAAGGTCTTGTGGTTTAATACTTGATTCAATTTAACGTGGTGGAATGTTTGGCTTGGCTTCCCAAACTGAGGGTTGTAACCACATGTGAGGTTGCCAGCCAAAAGTTTTTTTGGGTGCAAATGCTCTTGAATCAGGACTGGATGCCACGGAGCTTTTTTCTTCCTGAAGGGGTGCTTGGCCTAACTACCTGATTTGTCTTTGAGAACGTTGTGGAAAAGTAATTGCTTTTAGATTTAAAAACTGTGCGGAATAAACAAAATTTGTCATCCCACTTCTGACAAGCCCTATGTTGACACGCCTTTCATTTGCCATCCAGTGGCCCACCAGTGCTGTCACAGGTTTCTACCCGACTTGGCCTCGTCCCTCGTCTCCCGTCTCCCATCCCCTTCACCCTTTTCCTGATCTCTGAAGTCTCCTCTGTTACCTGTACCCACTCTCGAAGAACTGGGATCATGGCAAATTTCCAGTTCCAAAATGGGGTTTGTGTGAATAAGTTTGGAAAGCACTAGTTATTAGGTTATTTGTTTAAATTTCAAAATAAAAACAACATTCATAGCTTTGTGATCGATTGTGTTACCATCCTTAGCAAAGATTTGTAGTATTTTTCATTTAAAACATGCTCAAATTATTAAAAATTTTGTTTGATGTGTTCCCCATTCCCACACTGTAACATTTACAAACTGGAAAGTTAGCAACTGTTCCGATAGAATGATGAATACTTTAATAATGTGAATAATTATTTGCAAATTGACCTATTGTGTGCGTGTCAATTTGTAGAAAAAATTGTTACTATATTCTGCTGAATAATTAGCGTGTACTTCAGACAAAATGTTGGGGTTGGTGGGTAGAGGATAGTGAAGAATGAGTTCATACAATGTGTACAGTGGGAAGAGTTGACACATTAAGGAACTTGATGTATTATTCGTTTCAGCTGAGAAGTTGTGATCAATTCTCAGACAATTATGAATCACGGTCCCTACACTTGCAAGCAAAATACATTTCTCCGCACAATATACTTGTCATCTTTTACTGATTTGTTACAGAAGACGCTTCAGTTATGAAACGGTAGTCAGTAAGGTGCACGAAGCTGTTTTGATTGCATGCGGATGGCTTTTTTCTTTCAAAAGAAACATTACAGATGTTTGAAATGTTAACATTGATCTTCCTTGAATTCAAAGGGGAGAAGAAACAGACAACTGGAGGTGGCGATGATTCCAAACCAATTGACATTTCTCGTTTAGACCTACGTATTGGACGTATCATCACTGCCAAAAAGCACCCTGATGCTGACTCCCTCTTTGTGGAAGAGGTTGATGTTGGAGAAGAAAACCCAAGAACTGTTGTCAGTGGACTGGTGAACCACGTGCCAGTAGAGGAGGTAATCTGACTCAAAACACTCCATTACTAGAAATAAATTGTATGCAGTTTATCTTGCATTCATTCCTGTAGCTCAACTTTTTCTACATTAGTTCGGCAGTGACCATTAACCTGCTTATAAAGTTATGTAAAAGTCTAATATTTAATAAGTCATGCCTATGCTTAGTTATTTTGCCAGGCAGCAGGTGGGCTTAGATAGTTGAACAAATGCAATTAAATGGATGTGAACTTGAATTTTCAGCTTCAAGTGTGGACATTTGTGAAGGTGGGCTTGGGTGGGTTTTGCACAATAAAATATTTTAATCCCCTCTGTTGCTTTCCTCCTTCATTTCTGTGGGTCAATTAAAGCGCCTTCCTATTCTTTCAACATTACAGTCTCACTTGAGTTCATTCCTTTTCTAACTGGCACAGTGCAACATTTTAAGTGAAATGCACACAGATTTAAAGGTCACTTCACAAAACATCGTTAGCTAAGTTTAATACAACTTGCCTGTCTATGAATACAAACTTGTATGCGTTTGTTTCTTTGAGAAAATAAACTAATTTTGGATTCTACTCACCTGTTTAATGCAGGAGGTAGTCAAGCTGGAGTCAGTAACTATGATCATTCTCTTTAAAATTTTGGGTCAGACTGTATTTTGAGAAAGGAATGAATTTTCCAGTAATTGTTTTATCCTGTTCAACTAAGTCCTCAAATTATTCTCTGAATTATTAGGCAGATTTTTATGTGCAGAATAAAATCTAATGCACAACAGGCAACTGAAATTGACTAATCATCAGTTATGCAAATTTGTGTTTTAATCTTTCTTCTGTCAGGCCTTTTGGCTCTGCTGACAATACTCTTGTTATATTTTATTGTGCTTGAAATTGCTAGTGTGTGTAGTGCAATGTATGTTGCAGATAGATCTTCAACATGGAGAAATTATTTTCCACCACTTACCAGTTTGTTCCACTTTATTTCACATGTTTAACATTGAATGCAGATGTGCTGTTGTAAAAAATGAAATCCAAAACATGCACTCAGCAAATTTGTGCTGGATATGTTTGACTTTGAAAAGTACGTAATTAGTGCACTCTGAAATCTTCTCTTTGTTGTACCATGACAATTGACCATTTTAATTCAGTTAATTAAAACTAGGAATTATGTTCTCAGGATTTATTCTGTGTGCAGTAGGTTTCTTGGATTTCTTCATTTTGTCAAAAAAGATTAAGTAGTCTGAAAACAGTTCAGAGGCTTCTAAACTACAAACTGCCAATCATTTCTGATTAGTGGCACAACAATGAGGCATATCTTGTATCCTAACATTGAGCTAGTGCTTACATATTTTCCATCCATAAGTCTCCTGAAAGTGAGATTTCAAGATAGAGTTGGATGAACACAGAAGGCTAAGCAGCATCAGAACAGCAGGAAAGTTGACATTTCGGGCCTAGACCCTTCTTCAGAAATGGGTTGGGGAAAGGGGTTCTGAAATAAATAGGGAGAGAGGGGGAGACGGATAGAAGATGGGTGGAGAGGAGACAGACAGGTCGGAGAGGAGACAGACAGGTCAGAGAGTCGAGGATGGAGCCAGTAAAGGTGATTGTAGTTGGGGAGGTAGGGTGGAGATAGGTCTGTCCAGGGAGGACGGACAGGTTAAGGGGCTGGGATGAGGTTAGTGTAGGTAGGAGTTGGGAGTGGTTCTTGAGGTGGGAAGAGGGGATAGATGGGAGGAAGGACAGGTTGGGGAGGTGGAGACGAGCTGGGCTGGTTTTGGGATGTGATAGTGGGAGGGGAGATATTGAAGCTTGTGAAGTCCACATTGATACCATTGGGCTGCAGGGTTCCCAAGCGGAATATGAGTTGCTGTTCCTGCACCCTTTGGGTGGCATCTGCAGGAGGCCCAGGATGTATATGTTGTCTGAGGAATGGGAGGGGGAGTTGAAATGGTTCGCAACTGGGAGGTGCAGTTGTTTTTTGCGAACCGAGCGTAGGTGTTCTGCCAAGCGGTCCCCAGATCTCCGCTTGGTTTCCCCAATGTAGAGGGGGTCACGGCGGGAACAGCGGATGCAGTATAACACATTAGCAGATGTGCAGCTGAACATCTGCTTTATGTGGAAAGTCTTCTTGGGGCCTAGGATGGGGGTGAGGGGGAAGGTTTAGGGGCAGGTGTAGCACATCCTGCAGTTGCAGGGAAAAGTGGTGGGTGTGGTGGGGCTGGACGGAATGTGGAGCGGACAAGGGAGTCATAGAGTGGTCCCTCTGCAAAGTAGATAAGGGTGAGCAGGGAAAAATTGTCTTTGGTGGCGTAGGATTGCAGATGGTGGAAGAGTCAGAGGATGATGTGTTGGAGGTTGGTGGGTGGTACGTGAGGATGAGGGGGATTCTGTTTTGGTTGTTATTGTGGGGAGTGGGTGTGAGGGATGAGTTGTGGGAAATGCGGGAGACACAGTCGAGAGCATTCTCGACCACTGAGGGGGGGATGTCGCAGACCTTGAAAAATGAGGACATCTGAGATGTATGGGAGCAGAATGCCTCATCCTGGGTGCAGATGCGGCAGAGGCAAAAGAATTGAGAATAGGGGATGGCATTTTTGCAGGAAGGTGGGTAGGAGAAGGTTTATTCTAGGTAGCTGTGGGAGTCAGTGGGCTCGAAATGGATATTGGTTTCCAGGGGATTGCCAGAGATGGAAACAGAGAGGTCCAGGAAGGAGAGAGAGGTATTAGAGATGGTCCAGGTGAACTTAAGGTTGGGGTGGAAGGTGTTGTCTCCTGAAAGTACCACCTTCATCACCCAGAAATGAGCCGTTTGTTAGAAACAGATTATATCAAATTGAGAGAATCCGTCAGTTATTTTTCTTCTGGATATCTATTCAGAAGTGTTGACAGATCCTTTGTAAGGGTGTTGCTTGTTTAACTGTCTATGTTATATATTTGTTATGGCCACGCATCAATGGTGATCTTTGCTTCACTGATATGATATCGCCAACAGCCTTGCTCTTACCAGCACTGCCTTTTACTAGTGGCAAATGTCACACAATGCACCACAAATCAGTTCATTCATTGAAAAACTCTCACTTTGCTGTGTTCTGCACTGATAATCATCTGTCTGTTATATAGGCGAACCATGCCTAGCTATTTTATCATGCTGAAGGAAATATATTGAATTATCTTGCTTCAGGCAGCTTTTCTGAACCTGTAAGTGTATCTGTGGCAGAAAATTATTTGGCTTTTGACTCTGCAGCATGATTGATTATGCTCTTTGTCTCCCCAAGTATGGTTTCTCAATGCACTCAGACATATTTTCTAATCTGCTTGTTCAGAGATATCATTACACACCACTGGAGAGATGGGACTTGAAACCAGACATCCTGGTTCGGAGATAGAGATCACACTACTGCATCACAAGACCTGTCTGTTAACTTAGTCTGATGAGCTGAGTCTCTGTCAGTTTCACTTGACCCAACCAGTACTGGAAAGCCAAGTGATTGTCTATATTTGGTTCACTGTGTATCTATGCCTGTGGTTTTGTATTTTGCAGTAGATATCCTATGCGGCTTTTTGATGTGGGTTAAGTTGCTGAATGCCACCAGTATTCATGGCATCTAGTTGCACTGATCCTGTAATGGCTTAACTCTATTTCCTGATCTCACTCAGGGCCCTAACAGCTGCACAAGTTGCCAACAAATTACTTGTTCAATCATTTCAGCACTCTGCCCTGTTATACAGGGGACATCCGACCTATGAACGCTTGTACTTAGGAGTGCAATGCCATACAGGGGTCTATATTTAAAGATATGAAGCACAAACATTTCCTGTACTTGTGAACAGCTGCTATACATTGTCCTGCATTGTATTCTGACTTGTTTATAAATTGCCTTGTGAACAGACTCCAGAACAGAATAAGTTCACAACCTGGGGACTGCCTGTAATTCTCTAGATTCCTCCTTTCTTGCAACCCAGGCGTGTCAACTAAGCATACAGATGGGCAAGGTACACCTCTTATCCCCAAAATATCATATCTAAAATGAGGGTAGCAGGCCATTCAGCCCATCATATGTTCTGCCAGTAAATGAGATTATGGTACAGCTGTGTCTAAATCCATCCATCTGCTTTAATTCTTCATCATTTTATGCCTTTATCTAAAGCTGTCAATCTCAGAGTTAATATTATTAATTAAGCCAGCATCAGCAACTTGTGATAGAGAGTTCTACACTACCAGCATATTCTGCTTGAATAAATATTTCTTAACCTTTCTCCTGACTCTCTTAGCCCTAATTGTGTAAGGTTAAGCCCACTTGTCTTAATTCTCCTCCTTCCAGTAACAGAACTAGTTTCTTTATCTAACCCATCTTTTTTTCCCCCCTTTGAAGTCAGGTCACCCTTATGCTTCCATGTTCAGGCAAATAATAAATCTGTTTTTTGTAATTCGCCCCTCAGAATCTAATCATTGAAATTCTTGTAACATTGACGTGAATTCTTGTTACATGTGGTTACAACAGCTTGTGTTTATGTAGTACCTTTTAACTACAGCAACAAGAGCACCTTCGAATAAACTTTGGCACAGTAACACATAAACAACTAGGACAGTTGGCCAAAAGTTTGGACATTTGTAGAATTTGTGGGAGGAGAGAGGCGAAGCAGCTTTGGAAGTAAATTCTAGTGCTTAGGGCCTCACCACCTGACAACACTGCTGCTAATGGATTAATGTAAAAATAGGGGATGTATTCTTTCCACGGCCACTGTATACTCTCTTTAAGTGCTCGGGATTGTTGACAAATCACCAGATATAGATATCTAGGACTTTATTTAAATATAACAAAACCTCCTGTTTGCACTTTCACTCTAATGTGATGTTTATCTTCACAATTAGTCAAATGTGAATGACGATTGCATTTTAATGATCTTTGTATGTTGGCTCCTTCATTTCTTGCCTCCACACCATTGCTAGCAAATTTTTAATGAAGTGCAAGAACAGTCTAATTTCTTAGAAATTTAAACTTTTAACAGATTTTTAAAAGTTGTAATCTTGATGAGTTTCTGTTTCTTAAAATAGTTTGTTTCAAAAACCTTAAACAAGTTTTGTAAGATTTGTTGATATTACAGATGCAGAATCGACTGGCCGTCATGCTATGCAACCTTAAACCAGCTAAGATGCGGGGAGTTGTCTCACAGGCTATGGTGATGTGTGCAAGTTCACCAGAGAAAGTTGAAATCTTAGACCCACCAAGTGATGCTGTTCCTGGTGATAGAGTAACCTTTGAGGGCTACCCTGGTAAGTAAATAATCCAAATGATCACAATATATAGTCTTAATAGTTAGCAAAAGTGATTTAGACTGAACAGACCATCTGTGAACCTGTAGTTGGTGGCATTAAGGGGTATTGATTGGCATGCTATTAAAATCTGAATTTTGACTTGATGTAAGTATAGTTACATCCTAAAATACTGCCTTCAGATTCGCAACGTATGTGGTTCAGGTGACAGTCAACTAAATGTAAGCTTTCCAGAGGTCCATTAGGAATGATTGTAGGACAACCTTGGAACTGCAGAAGTAAATATTTGATACTGGTGTGCTTGTAATTGACTATTATTGTGATGCTAGACAAGACTGCCACATTTGTTCCAATCTGGTTAGGGATCGGTGAAGTTTTTGTTTAAAGATGGGGAAATTTGGAATTCCAGGTACTTAATCAAAGAGTGAAGCCACAGAGTTCCATACTTCTCAGCAAACAACATAAACTTTACTCTGTTCTAACTTTGTATAGCAATGTAGAGTATGTATATATATATGGTTTCTGAGTTAGTAATGAACCTGTAAGTTAATAATTAATGTCAGACACACTAAAAACCTCCAAAGTATTTCTGTAGCAATAGTGATTTATCTTAAAGCAGTTTTTGAGTCCAAGCTTTAGAATTAGAGTTTTTGTACACATTGGTAGGATTTAACAACTAAGATAAACAAACTCTAGAAGATGAGGAGAGTTTTCAAAGAGAAGCACCCATAGTTTAGAGTTTTTTTTTTGTTTTACTTCGAGCATTCAGGAGTCCTGTGAAGCTCTTCAGTGTGCTTCTGGAAAGAGAAGGATATAGGCAAATTAGATTACGTTAAAGTAAAGAGTAAGTAATAGTGCTAGACCAGAATTGTTGGGAGAATATCCTGCAGAAATTTCTTAAATTAAATATGTTTAAACTCGTGTTTAATAGCTCAAGGAAGAGTTATATGCAGTTCCAATCTTTTGAGTTAAAGTTAGAAGTGCCTTAAACCAATTGAGATGTTACAGGCAGAGACTCTGGTGAGAGTACTGTATAAGTCATGTTTTTGGGTACTGTACAAGATGTGCTATTGGGTACTGTGGATGTCAGTTTGCTCGCTGAGCTGGAAGGTTAGTTTTCAGACGTTTCGTCACCATTCTAGGTAACATCATCAGTGAGCCTCCGATGTAGCGCTGGTGTTATGTCCCGCTTTCTATTTATCTGTTTAGGTGTCCTTGGGTTGGTGATGTCATTTCCTGCAAGAGTGATGTCATTTCCTGTTCTTTTCCTCAAGCGATGGTAGATTGATTTGGAGCCAATGTGTTTGTTGATGGAATTCCGGTTGGAATGCCATGCTTCTAGGAATTCTCGTGCGTGTCTCTGTTTGGCTTGTCCTAGGATGGATGTGTTGTCCTAATCAAAGTGGTGTCCTTCCTCATCTGTACGTAAGGATACTAGTGATAGTGGGTTATGTTGTTTTGTGGCTGGTTGATGTTCATGTATCCTGGTGGCTAGCTTTCTGCCTGTTTGTCCAATGTAGTGTTTGTCACAGTTCTTGCAAGGTATTTTGTAGACGACGTTCGTTTTGCTTGTTGTCTGTATAGGGTCTTTTAAGTTCATTAGCTGCTGTTTTAGTGTGTTGGTGGGTTTGTGGGCTACCCTGATGCCAAGGGGTCCGAGTAGTCTGGCAGTCATTTCGGAAATGTCTTTGATGTTGGGGAGAGTGGTTATGGTTTCTGAGCCCGTTTTATCTGTTTGGGTTTGTTGCTGAGAAATCGGCGGACTGTGTTCATAGGGTACCCATTCTTTTTGAATACGCTGTATAGGTGATTTTCCTCTGCTCTTCGTAGTTCCTCTGTGCTGCAGCGTTTGGTGGCTCGTTGGAATAATGTTCTAATGCAGCTTTGTTTGTGGGTGTTGGGATGGTTGCTCCTGTAGTTCAGTATTTGGTCCGTATGTGTTGTTTTCCTGTCGACGCTGGTTTGAGGTTCCCCATTGACTGTCGCTCTACTGTGACATCTAGGAATGGCAGTTTGTTATTGTTTTCCTCCTCTTTTGTGAATGTTATGCCAGTAAGGGTATTATTGATGGTCTTGAAGGTTTCCTCTAATTTGTTTTGTGTGGTGATGACAAAGGTGTCATCCGCGTAGCAGACCCAAAGTTTGGGTTGGATGATTGGCAGAGCTGTTTGTTCGAGTCTCTGCATTACTGCCTGTGCTAAGAACCCTGATATCGGAGATCCCATGGATGTACCGTTGGTTTGTCTGTAGGTTTTGTTATTGAAAGTGAAGTGGGTGGTGAGGCATAGGTCCACTAGCTTGATGATGTTGTCATTGCTGATGAGGGTGGTGTCTGGTGTATGTGTCTTCGGTTCTTCTAATACTAATACTTCTAATACAGTTGGTACTGTACTTGCGGGTGTGTTTTGGGCACTGTACAAAAGCTGTTATATTTTTATTTTCAGTTCGTAAATAGCCGTTTGGAATTAATGGAATAATGTTTACAATATATTTTAAAATCTTGTGAATTTTTTTTGGCTTGTTCTATTTTAACTTTTTCTTAATAAAACTTGGTTTTATTGTTCAAGCAAAATCTGCAGCATTGTGCGCTTTTAGGAAGCGATAACAGAACAAAACTAAGTATCATATCAAGCAGGTTTTCAAAGTTAAATATCATATGACACCGGGTTAGAGTCCAACAGGTTTATTTGAGATCACAAGCTTTTGGAGCACTCAGCTGATGAAGGAGCAGTGCTCCAAAAGCTTGTGGTTCCACAGAAACCTGTTCGACTATAACTTGGTGTCATGTGACTTCTCACATTGGCGGCTCCTGTCTAACACCAGCACCTCCACATCATGACAGCCGGTTTTCAGTCTGGGATCAGATTTGTCCAGTAATTGCAGCAGCTGTATTATAACAAAAGCAAACAATCGACAATCTATTTATAGCTTTACTCTAATATACAGAATTAACAAGATAAACATGAATTAACAGGCAAACTTTTGAACACACCACAAATTACGCATTAAATGGCAGATACAAATGAGAGAGATCCCACAATTGTTTCAGCAATGCAATCCCAATGAGAGTCATAACAAATCATTTCAAATGTTTATCTCCCTCATGAAGAATTCCAGCCAGTCTCCTTCAGAGCTAATTTGATTCCCAACCGACAGAATGTCTGAGTTGGCATGTGATTCCAAACATCTCTCAGATCTATTCCTAGAACAAGCCACTGTGGTAAACATTGCCAACCATTCTGACCTCCTTTTGGGGCAGAGTCACATTGTTTTGAATGGATATACACCAGCATCTAAACACATGCAGTCCCCAGCTTCTCAGCTGTGCTCTGGCCAGCTACTGCTCAACTCCCAGCTACTTAACCTCTCCTGTGACTGCATCCAACCAAGCATTCAACTAAGGCTGCAGTCCCAGTTTATGACCCAATTCCAACTTTCTAGTTGTTCTGAGCAAAACCCCACCGCCTTTGGACAGTCCTTTGTTTGTATGAAGCCGGCGAACAGCAGCACTTCAGACTCATGAAATCACCTTCTCTTGCACTAACATGGAGCTGCAGTCTCTCGTACTGACTAACTTGACTGTTGAACCGCTAGGCAATGACACTTGAGCTGTCTGGGGTGATCGATTTTAATCATTCCAAGACAGTCCTGTCTTTATTACAAGGTAGAATACTGCAGTGAGGAACAGTCTCCTAACTCCTCAGAACCATCTGCAAGACATCAGTCAGGAGCATGTTGCAATTATTCTCACTTGCCTGGATAAGGCAGTTCTGACAACACTCAAAATTTTCGACACAGTCGAGGACAAGGGCAGAAGACACACGGCACCAGGCTTTAGCCCAGCAGGTTTATTTGAAATCACAAGCTTTTAGAGCGCTGCTCCTTTTGTCAGGTGGCCTGCAAAAGGAGCAGAGCTCCGAAAGCTTCTGATTTCAAATAAACCTGTTGGACTATAACCTGATTGATAATATGTGGAGTTGGAGGAGCACAGCAGGTCAGACAGCATCTGAGAAGCTGAAAAGCTGATGTTTCAGGCCCTTCATCAGGACTGGGGAAAGGAAAGGGAGCTCAGAAATAAATAGGGGGGAGGTGGCTGGTGGGTAAGGTAAGTGGAACAGTGATAGGTGGATTGTAGAGGTAAGTTGGTGAGAAGAAATATGGACAGGTTATGTTGGGTAAAGTAGGCTCGGATAAGAGGGAGGGCTGTGGACATGGGATGAGGCTGGACAGTTGGAGGGGAGGATTTTGAAGCTGGTGAATTCTGTGTTGAGGCCATTGGGCTGTAAGCTCCTCTGGTGGAATATAAGTTGTTGTTCCTTCAATCTAGATATGGCCTCCTTGTGACAGTGGAGGAGGCCCAAGATGGATGTGTTGCCAAGGGAGTGGTTGGGGGTTGGGTGGGGGGTCGCGGTGGCAGTTGAAATGGCTGGCAACCGGAAGGTGGTGTTGATTAGAGTGTGCTGATGCTCCGTGTATCGATCACACAGTCTGCTCTTGGTCTCTGCAGTATAGAGAGGACCACACGTGGAGCAATGGATGTAATAGGTCTCCTAACTCCCACTACCTTGGCAACATGTCCATCCTGGGGCTCCTCCACTGAAACGTTGACTTTTCTGCTGCTCAAATGCTGTCTGACCTGCTGTGCTCCTCATCTTATCGACTCTGACTCCCAACATCTGCATAGCTTTCTATCTCCTAAGACCAAACCTGATGACTTTGACCTTGTCCACTTCAGTTCAACACCAGCATCTCCACAATAAGAACAGAAGATACATGGAAAGGTCATCACCTGCATGTTTCTCTCCAAGGCCCTCCCCATCCTGACTTGGAAATGTATTGCTGGTCTTTCAGTGTCACAGGATTAAAATCCTGTAACTCCCCCACTAACAGCAATCTTGGTGTATCTGTGCCAGCTCATCATCATCTTCACCAAGACAATCAGCGAAGAACAATAAATGCTGGCCTACCTGTTGACTTTAACGCCCCATGAATGAATAAAAAACATCAATTGTAATTAGTTAGTAGCTTGTTTCTGCTATAATTTCTACAGGATGGTAGCTTACGCAGCACAAATTGTGCAAAAAAAAAAATCCTTCACACATGCACATCTTATGAATTGATCTGACATGCTTAGTAAATTGATATTCATCTAACAACAGGCAGGATGTATACTGGGAGTTGCAGCCTCATAATGTGAATCTCTCAAGCTAATCTTATATATGGAAGATTGCATGAAATGAAGCTTGAAGAATCTTACTTATGCCTCAGGAAAATATTAATTTTGACACCTTATTGTTCATTTTTTAATAACATGGAAAATAACAGGGTGGAACTGCTAAGGCATGAGGTCCTATTATGGAGGAAAGACCTGTGCCTGAAATTGCAAGTAGAATTTAATCTCATTACTTCATGTGGAGAGACACAATATTAAACACCTATTAGGCAGTTAAATGGCCAATTAGTTTCCTTTTCCAGGATCTCGTACTCTAGGGTGGGGTGTTGTGGACAGTGGTGGTGTCACTACTGCTAAGCCAGAATACCTGGTTCCAGGTCCTACCTGCTCCAGAGTTATGTCATAACGACTCTGAACAGCTTGAAATTTTAAAAAAACACGTCTATGACTCTTAGAGCTGAAATCCTCATCTCTGAGAGGAAAGCAGCTCATCATTGATGTCAGAGATACAGGGGTCACTCTGGTAATTTTTGTAATGCATTGAAACACTTAACTTCGGCACACTTAAATTTGGAAATTTGAATTAGATTTGTTGTACACAGCCCCCAGTACTGCCACTGGATCCCTGTTCAAGCAGCAATCAAGTCAGTTATCACTGGGAACCTATGTGGTTCCCGAGTTGCTTCAGTAAAGTTAATTTCATAACCAGTATATTGGGATGCAAAGGCAGAATCTAATTACAGTGATGCATGAGTACTATAGTATTGGAATCTTTTGCCAGAGATAGCTAAGGTATTTGAATGGAGTGGCCTAACATAGGATCGCTCAAGAAAGGCTTTTGGGGAAATATATTTCACCAATGTCAGTATTTGTATCTGCTTTGGTAAAGGATAATACCAGGCAAAATCTAAGCCACTTTTCTGGAGACCTTTTCAAGATTTTCACCCATCAAATATCTCCCTATAGAGGAAGGGGCAACCTAATGTGAATCAAAATATTGGAAAATGACCAAATCAAACTAAACTATTTGAGAGGTAGAATAAAATGTGAGACATTGTCCAACAGCACACAGACTGCAACAGTTCAAGAAGGCAGCTCACCACCACCTTCTTGAGTAACTAGGGACGGGCAGTAAATGCTGGCCAGCTAGCAATGCCTGTGCCATACCAGAGAAAAAACAGTTTCCAATGTTCTCTTTGTTTTAGAAGTTTATAACTTTCATTTTGCATTATTCAGCTCCTATATGAAGTATCAGGATTTTCCTTTTCAGTGACTGTAGTCTGTTCCTCTAAACCATTTTAAATTTTAACATTTGTGTTATGGACTTTTAATAACTTCACATATGTGGAGCCGTAATAACTTCATTTCCACAGCAATAATTTAAACTTGCATGTGTATCTCTTAATATATTTTGTGTTTCCCCCTCCTCAGGTGACCCTGACAAAGAGCTAAATCCAAAGAAGAAAGTATGGGATCAGATTCAGCCTAACCTCGGCACAAATGAAGAGTGTGTTGCTACATACAAAGGGACACCATTTGAAGTGAAAGGAAAGGGAGTTTGCAAGGCCCAGACAATGGCCAATAGTGGAATCAAATAACTTTTATGTCTGTGCAGTGGCAATGAAGGTGGAACGTTGCAAAATTCACAATAAATACTTGAACGCATTAAGTGAAATGATATATTCACTTTTTTGTCTGTGTGTGTATTGTGGTTGTACAGGAAGATATGTATTTGCACAATGAGACTTAATTTGCATACCCCAGTCTAATTATAACAGAAGTATTCAGTAATGTAATCGTGAAATCTATTTGGAATTGACTTTCTTCAGTGAGAAATGCATGATGTAATAGATTCAGTACACTTTGTCATCTGTGTTTAAAAGTCTGTATGTGCTCCAGTTCTACAGGAAATCATTTTACTAATTCAGGTGCAGAAAATTACATTAAGGACCCATTGGCCATCACTCTGTCACGTTAGTGTGAAAGAGCAACTTCCATGTATAACGAGAACTCAACTGCATTGTTGCTGCCAGTACTTTGAAAAATTGGCTACCCATGTTTTTATTGCAGAATTGAATCGATTATTAATAGTCATGTGGCTGTGTGCAAAGTAAGTGTAAACTAAGCTTGCAGAATATTTTAGAATCCAAATGCAGTCAAAATGATTCAGTATTGCCATTGTTCCCTTTGCTGTTTTGAGTATTATTTTAAAAAATAATGCTAACTAATTTATGATGTCTGATCATCTAGACCAGTCAACATTAAATTAAGAAAATTAATTCATTACAAATTAAACTAACGTTTGGTATTGTCAGCACAGTTTTTAACCCTTCCTTTTTTTTTCCCCCCTCTTCCAACCTCCCATCCACAGCCACCACCACCAAATACAAAACATACATTCTGTTCCGACTCGAGCAGTATTGACCTGCTATACACAACACCTTGGAGCTTGAAAGGAGACATTCTTATAATTGTAGGTGCCACTAAAATCGCCAGGATAATTGAATTTGCTAACAAGTGATGCAGAATCAAAGCTTTTCCTCCTGCACTTTTCAGAACTTGGACATGAAACGTAGTCAAAAAGGGAGCATTAATTTATGCTGCATGAGAAGAGTTTGCCTATTTGTTGGGCCACAGTGTCATGTTGTAATGTGGGAAAGATTGTGTTAAATTTTAGATGAAAAAACTCAGACTAGGCTGGTAAACATTCTTTTTTAAAAAAGGGTACTTAACTGTGACAGTCTGGAAAGTTAAGATAGAATATGGAACGATTGTTAAATACTCTTAGATATATTTATCAATGATATATTGGATATGCAAATAGTATGACAGGTCAGCACAACATCAAAGGCTGAAGGGCCTGTACTGTGCTGTAATGTTCTATGTTAAATAGAATCACACTTTTGTTTTTGGAAAAATGAACAAAGCTTGTAGGGGCCTAAGTTTTATAAATACGCAATAGTAAAAGGGTAAAGCTGACTGATATTAAGTGTTTTAATCTTTCGTGTCTGGACATATTAAGTTTGTTATTAATCCCTGGCTCAGTTGATAGCTCTTATTGAGTCTGAAGGTTGCAAGTTTTAATCCTTCATTTGATTTTTAACAAACTACATTTTAAACATTTTGTTGAAGCGTAAACTGGATAATGTTTTATGTAGAGTATATGTGCGTTTTTAAAAAAAATTGAGATGTCGAGCTGCAGGTAACGCTGTATTGAGATGAATAAAGCGCTATATTTGAAGAAACAAAACCAGAAATTGCAGGAAAAGCTCTGCAGGTCTGGCAGCATCTGTGGAGCAAGGTCAGAGTTAATGTTTCAATTCAAGTGACCCCTCCTCAGAATTCTGAGGAAAGGTCATTCGACGCAAAATGTTATCTCTGAATTCTTTCCACAGATGCTGCCAGACCTGCGGAGCTTTTCCTGCAATTTCTGGTTTTGTTTCTGATTTTACAACATCTGCAGTTCTTTTGGTTTTTATTTACTGTATTTGAAGACATTGTTTAAGTTTTAGGCTAAAGCAATATCAGCTGAGCTTCTCGAAATTGCAAATTTACTCATTTTGGAGTTCCCTTCACGCTACTGGTGATATCTGTAGGCATGGATGCTCCTGTGGACTTCTGAGCATGGCATGTCCGCATGACTATCTCTCCGGGTATGGCCCTCATTTCTCAACAACGGATTGTGGCTACCCGCAGGGACTTATAGCTTTATTGTGTAGTATCAGTGACTGAATTGATACAGGAGACTGTTAGAAAGTGTACTCCGAGATAGTGTCTTTTAGTAATGGGATTGCCATAGAGATGCACAGCATGGAAACATCTTCTGGTCCAATTCAACCACGGGGACCAGCTATCCTAAATTAGTTTAGTACCTATTACCCCTTCCTAATCATATGCTCATCCAGGTGCCTTTTAAATGTTGTGATTGTACCAGCCTCCACTACTTCCTCAGCCAGCTCAATCCATATATGCACCACCCTCTGTGTGGAATAACTGCCCCTTGGATCCCTTTTAAATCTTTTTCCCTTTCACCTTAAAACTACCATGAGGAAAAGGCCTCGAATATTTACCCTATCCATGCCCATCATGGTTTTATAAACTTCTGTAAGGTCACCCCACACTTCTGACATGCTGGGAAAATAGCCCCAGCCTATTCAACCTTTCCCCTAAGTCAAACCCTCCAGCCCTGACAACACCCTTGTAAATCTTTTCTGAGCCCTTTTAAGTTTAACAACATCTTTACTACAGTAGGGAGATCAGAATCCCAGAAATGGCCTAACCAAAGTCCTGCACAGCTCCAACATGACCACCACACTCCTTTACCCAATGCACTGACCAATAAAGGCAAGAATACCAAGCGCCGCCTTCATTATCCTATCTATCTGCAACTCCCCTTTCAAGAAACTAGGAACCTGCACTCCAAGGTCTCTGCTCGGCAACACTTCCCACCCAGGTAGTTACCATTAAGTGTGTAAATCCTACCCTGAATTGTCCCACCAAATTGTAGGACTTTGCATTTATCTAGATTAAACTCCATCTACTATCCCTTGGTCCATCTGATTGAGGTCACATTGTACTCCGAGGAAACCTCATCTGTTGTCCACTACGCCACCACTTTTTGTGTGATCTGCAAAATTACTAACCACGCCTCCTTTGTTCACATCCAAACCATTTACATAAATAATAAAAAAAATGGGCCCAGCACTGATCCTTGTGGCACGCCGCTGGTCACAGGACTCCAGTCTGAAAAACAACCCTGCACCACTACCTTCCCCCTAGTTTTGAGCCAATTTTGTATCCCAATGGCTAGTTTTGCATGTATTCCCTATGATCTAAAATCATCTGGGCTGAATAAACTAGGGTGTCAACATCAGGGAAAGAGTAAAGAAGGACAAATCTTTACACCATGGGGCACTCTATTTTCTATATAGGAATTATTATCTCTCTCTAGTTGATATTGTTTGTATATTCCTGGCTTGACCTTGGCATTGCTGGCTGTTTTTGCTTGCTCAGCAAAATTTTTCTAAGTGTTGTTGGCAACACCAACGTGTTGCCAGCCCCTAATTGCCCTTGAAGTGAGTGGCTTGCTAGCTCATTTCAGAGGGTAGTTAGGAGGGAAGCACCCTGCCATGGGTCTGAAGTCACAAGCCAGACCAGATAAGGAGAGTTTTCCTTCCTTAAAGGGCATTCATAAAACAGCCATTTACAACAACTTATGATAGTTGTCATGGCCCCTGCCACTGATGCCAGCTTTATATTCCAGATGTATGAATTGAATTTAAGTTTCACCAACTACTTTGGGTCAGTTTTGAGCTCGCACCTCAGAACATTAGCCTCTAGACTACTCGTCCAGTGACGTAACCACAATGCTACCATTGCAATATTCGGAATCAGCAGTTGCTGCAAAATGAAGGCTATAAGTTGTGCACTGTTGTAAATCTAAGTTAATGTTACATTTGACCGGACATTTTAAAAAAAAAAGCCACCTTGCTGTCTCCATGCCAACTCTACAACTCTGCTCCATCAGCGAAAGCTGCTGATTACCCCTTGAACTCTGCTGTGACAGAGGAACCTCCCTCACTGTGTAGCCATTTTTTCGTAGCTGCTTCTCAGCATCTCTGGAAAATGCTGAGGGAGCTGTTTGCCTCTGCTATTAAAATTCTCAACCCGCTTATTCATTTCCTGCAATGCGAAGACCCAGGAGCAAAGAATGATTAAGCACTAAAGAGACAAATGACCAATAATAATGCTACTCTTTCTGTGGGAAAATGCCAAATGGGTGAGTTGAGGGTCATCCATCTGTTCCACGGCATGTCTTAATCAAACTCCAGTTATAGTGCACAAGCTTGCCAATGGAGTACTTATAATTTTACTCAATACTGCTGCCTAAGTTTAAATTGGGTAATTAGTGATAGTAATAGCCCACACAGGAATCTTTCTCCCATTAGATGGAGACTGACAGAGCCAATTGGTTATGGATAACTTCAAGAAAATGTGGGGCAGGGCAAAGAGATTTTCAAGTTGTAGCACTCACCATTAGCACTGTAAACTTACAATGTAGCCAACTGAGTTACTCAACCCTCCTAGGTTTAAACATAGCATGTGAAAACTTTCTTCAATCAATCCTCGAAGCTAGTATCAAAACTCATGTTTTATTTTTATATGATTCCCGAGTGTGTTGACTGCATATAATTTTTTTTATTCAGCTGCATCACCGCCTCAGCCATGTTCTTTGGATAAAGCTATTTATGAAATGTGTTTGGGCTTTTGTATTTTAGGATCTCAAAACTGTATCCTTTGGCTTTATTTTTCAAATGTTTAACCCAATTTTGAAGCTAGATTACATGTCATTTTATAGACATTGCCATAATCAAAAACTTGGCTTGTAGAAATGTTCGGTAACTTCCCATTGGGATATCTGGCACTTTTTAGGACAAGGCTATCTTGCCTTTGAGTGGGAAGATCATGGACTGACTGTCAAGACTTGAGCATGTAGCCTTGGCTACAGTAATTGGGTTGCACTGTCAGAGCACCTGACTTTCCTGTGAGATGTTACAGCAAATGCCCATCTGCTGTCTAAAGTGGACAATTTCCAAAGGACGTGCTCCATGTGAGAATCTGAGGTGTTTTCATTATCACCATTTTTGACTGCTTTCAATTCCAGATTAATTAATCAAAGTTAAATTACTTCAATACCTCTTGCTTGCGTATCATTTACTTTGTTACTACACTACCATCTTTTCCTTTAGCATTCCAGTGAATACAGTGTCTCCTTCACAAATTCAAGGATAGCTATTCACTGTTATCTTGTCGCCTTGGGCTGTCCTGTAAGACAGAGGATTAATTTGCTTCCACACCCATTCAATGCATTTTGAGACAGTTTCAATGCACAGTCTACTGACTCTAACGTACATGAAGCTTGAAGGCTTGGGTATGTACGTTGTTTGGAAGTTTATACACCCCTCTCCTTTGAATTACCTCTGAACATTCCTGATAAAGTCTCTTGATGTTTTTAGTGTCTTCCCAAATGAACCTTCTCTATTTTGGTTACAAGGCAGGGAATCTTATGTGATTGCAGGATGTTTGATTACTTAAGGATATCCCTAAAGTTTTTTTTTGCTGTCCTGGGAATTACCAATGTCTAAGCCTGGTGTCAGGCATTTGAATGACATCTGATGGAACTGTTTCTGAGTGAGTATTCCCTCCAATGCTGCTCATGTAGTCCTGGGAGAGGACACAGTTACATTTGTCCAGCATTTAAAGGATGTTAGGCATTCTTCAATGCTTTTTCATATATGCTGTAGATTGTCCAAGTCTCCAAGCATAGAAGCTTCTTCCTTTTTAGAAAGGAGGCCATTAAGGTTTTACGGGCTCTTGCCCTTTTAATCAAAGGATGCTGCTGTCAGTGTTGAGTTCGGGGAAAGGTGTGTTATGGAAATTGTTGAGTGAATACTGACCTAGAGCTCTAAACATCAATGGCATACTGGGGCTCAATGTCCGAGGCTGGTGAGATTTTGGATTTGAGAATTTTTGGATTGAGAATGGCATAACTTCCCACCTGTTCTGTAGAATAGTAGATTATCTCCATGCCTGCGTGTAATTTGTTGGAGCTGAGGTGCAGTATTGAAGTGAAGGAAAATAGAGAGGAATGGTGCAATGACTTGGCTTGTTGGACCCTAATTTTGACCAAAATATGGTCTGTGGTGGTTCCTTAGATGAGTAATAATACATAAAGATAACAAAGTGTGGGGCTGGATGAACACAGCAGGCAAAGCAGCTTCTTAGGATCACAAAAGCTGACATTTCGGGCCTAGACCCTTCATCAGGCCCGAAACATCAGCTTTTGTGTTCCTAAGATGCTGCTTGGCCTGCTGTGTTCATCCAGCCCCACACTTTGTTATCTTGGATTCTCCAGCATCTGCAGTTCCCATTATCTCTGATCACAATAATATATAAAGGTTCTTCAGCACTTCAAGACCTACCTGTTGACTGTCAGGCATGGAGGAGGGCACGGGGACAGACATTACTAGCTAGGGTGAACATTCCAAACATCTCTAACTGGAACTTTGGCTTTGATCGTCCCAAATTCCATTCTTTAATACCATGTCAGACACAGTTTCAGCATTACCCCTGGCAGACTGAAGCTGAAAGTCACTTGACAGCTGTAACTTTTGTGATATTTATCCCTCAGTCAACCCCACTCAAAAAAATAACCATTATCTGTAACTCGCACTTCCAAAGTATTTGTGAAAAGTATAGTTAGTGCCTACACTATTTTATTGTTGTAATGGCAACGTTTGCAGGTACAAATTGGCTGCTGTGTTTCCCACATTAGAACAGTTACAATATTTCCAAAGTCCTAGTGGTGAAATATTTTAGGGCATCCTGAGGCTGTGAAAGGGATTATATCAATGCAAACCATGATTTTTGAATATCCAAACAAGTACCTACATCTTGCTTCTTAGGCACCCCCACAGGTTTATCGGCAACAATTTTTTGATGGATTCTGAGATGCCTGATAAATCCAAGGTATGATCAGTGAATTCCGTCATTTGTGAGGTAGGTAGTGTTTGAAGGTTTGTGCACTCCTCTAATGCGCTGACTTGATCCCAGCTCCCAAAGAATTCTCAAACTGTTTGATGCCCTTTCAAATGACCCATTGTGGTAAGTTACAAGCCACATCTCTAATGTGCACCTCCTGTATGGCTTTTGGCTCTTACACATTAAGCTACATGCAAATTTGATGATCTTGACAAGTTTGACTTTGTTTGTAAGTCATTGCGAACATTGACCTGTATTTTGGTATCATTTCTTATTAACAATCTGAAGTTATTACAGAGATAGTAAGAACTGCAGATGCTGGAGTCAGGGATAACACAGTGTGGTGTTGGAGAAACACAGCAGGCTCTTCTCCCGCTGCCTGGTATTCCTCCAACTCCACACTGTATTAATCTAATTATTACTCCTTTCTCATTTCATGAATAGGGTTGCAAGGAGGAATGTTAGCATTTAGCAGCCTCTGATCATTAGCTGCAACTCTTATTTCCAAAACATTAGTCTGCAATGTTTTCATTGCTAACTACTCTCAACATTCTGGAACATGAATCTTATAGTTTAACTGAATTTGATTTATCTGTTAATGTACTTATTTTCTTTTTAATAACTATATCAGTGTTCTGCTTCACACTCCCCAGCATTCCTGCAGTCCTTTCTTGACCATTATTGACCTCCTACAGGTAGGATGTTATTAAACTAGAGAAACAATTTACAAGGGAGACTGGAGGGTTTGAGTTATAAGGAGAGGCTGGATAGGCTGGGGCTTTTACCCCTGAAGCGTGGGAGGTTGGGGGGTGATGTTATAGAGGTTTTACATCATGCGGGCATGGATAAAGTGAACAGCCAAGGTTTTTTTCCCCATTGTAGAAGAATCCAAACCTGGATGGCCTAGATTTAAGGTGAGATGGGAAAGATTTAAGAGGGACCTGAGGGCTAACTTTATCACACACGAGGTGATGCATATATGGAACAAGCTGCCAAAAAATTGATAGAGGTGAGTACAGTTACAATATTTAAAAGCCATTTGGACAGGTACATAGATATTAAATGTTTGGAGGGATATGGGCCAAATGCAGGCAAAAGGGATTAGTTCAGTTTAGAAAACCTGGTCAGCATAGACTAGTTGGGCCAAAGGGCCTGTCTTCATGACGTATCACTCTGACTATTATCTGAATATACAGAAGATACATGCTCAATGTCATTCCAATTCCTTTTTTAAAAAAGAGTTCATGTGGATGATATGGTCCGAATGAGCCCATTAGCAACTTCCATCTTTATTCATTCAAGGATCATGGACTTTGATAGCTAGGCCAGTGTATATTGCCCGTCCTTATTGCACTCAATATGGCAGTGGTAGCCTACCTTCATTTACTGCTGCAGTCTGTGTGGTGTAGCTATATCCAATTGCAAAGTGTAGCTGGGGAGTAAATTCTAGGTTTTTGACTCAGCAACACTAGGGAACAATGATAAGTGGCTTGGCGGTTGGGAGGAGGGGAGTTGGGGGGGGGGGGGGGAGTTGTGGTGGGATCTTGCAGATGATGGTGTGCTCATTAATCTGCTGCCCTTGTCCTAAATGATAATGGTCAAGGATTTGGAAGCTGCTGTCAGAGAAATCTTGGTGAATTTCCACAGTCACCTTTTAAATGCCACACACTGCTGCTGCTGCTGAGCATCGGTGGTGAAGGGATGTGGTGCCAATCCAGCAGGCTGCGTTGCCTTGGATAGAGTTAACCTGGAGTATTATTGGACTTGCACTTATCCAGGCAAGTGGGGAGTATTCCATTACACTTTTTGCCTTGTAGGTGTGAGACATTGGGTGGGGGGATGTCAGGAGAAGAGTTACGGCAGGATTCTTCGCCTCTGAAATGTAGCTGGAGAGGGTTCAGAAGAGATTTACCAGGGTATTTATATGATGAGCCTAGTTAAGTTTCTAGGCAATGGTATCCCCAGGATGAAGTGTATGCAGCTTGGTAACTCCTCTTACTTTGCTAATGATCAAGAGTAGACTGATAGAGCTGTAATTGCCTGGGATGGACTTGTCTCATTCATTATGGACAGGACATACCTGGGCCATTTTCCACACTGTCAAATTGATGCTGGTGCTGTGGCTGTATTGGAACAGCTTCAGAACAATTGCAAAGTGTGGCCAGGGACCAAAGTCTGTTCTATAGCCAGCTGTGCTGCTGGAAAATCATGAAGTGGCTAAGATGGATCATCCAATTAACACATATGGCTGAAGGAAAAGAGAAGATGGAAAGAAGCATTTTTTTTTTACCTTGGGTGAAACTTCCGCTGGAGGTTTAGATAGCCTTGCTTAAACGCTTTTTATGGGCTTGAGCATCTAAACCCACTGCTGAGCAAATACCACCAGAGCTCCTGTTTCTTTGGAAGAGACATTAAAAAATGGACTCTTTTCAAGTGGAAATCAATGATGGTATTATCCAAAAAGGAGAAGAGGCATTCTATCCAGTGTTTTGACTAACATTTATCCCTCAAAATGACTGAAGAATATTAATTTGTCTGCTTGTGGAGCCTTGCTGTGTGAGAATTTATGAAGATGTCTAGCTTGCATGTTATCCCAGATGTGCAGCAACATAGATTAACTTTTAACTACCCCTTGAAGTGACTTAGCAAACTGCGCATAGAGTCATACAGCACAGAAACAGACCCTCTGGTCCAACCAGTCCATGCCTAACATAATCCCAAACTAAGCCAGTCCCACCTGCCTGCTCCTGGCCCATATCCCTCCAAGCCTTTTCTATTCATGTATCAATCCAAGTGTCTTTTAAACATTGTAATTGCACGCATGTCCAACACTTCTACAGGAATTTCATTCTATGTATGAACCACCCTTGGTGTAAAACATTTGCCTCTTAAGTGTTTTTTAAATCTCCCTCCTGTTATGTTAAAAATGTGCCCCCTAGTCTTGAAATTCCTAATCTTAGGGAAAGGGCAACTACCGTAAACTCTTTCTATACATCTCATTATTTTATAGACTTCTATTAGGTCACCTCTTGACCTCCTACGCACCAGTGGAGAAAAAGTCCCAACCTATCCAGCTTTCATTGTAACTCAAATGTTCCATACCTGGCAATACCCTGGTAAATCTCTTCTGAACCCTCTCCAGCTTCATAATATCCTTCCACTTACTGGGTGACCAGAATTGGGTGCAATGTTCCAGAAGAGGCCTCACCAATGTCCTGTGCAACCTCAATATGACTCCTATACTCAAAGGACTGAGCAATGAATGCAAGCTTGCCAAATGCTTTTTTAACCAGTCTGTCTGTATGTGACGTAAACTTTAAAGAATTATGTACCTGCCTAGGTCCCTCCATTCTATGACACAACCTAAGGCCCTACCATTAATTATATAAGCCTTACCCTTGTTTCTTGTACCAAAATGCAATACCCCTTATTTATCCAGATTGAACACCATCTGCCATTTTTCAGCCCAACGACCCATTTGATCAAGATCCCTTCATAGTCTTAGAAAATCTTCTTCACTGTCCACTACGCCACCAATTTTGGTGTTATCCACAAACTTATTAACCATTCCTTCTATAATCTTATCCAAACATTTATATAAATGACAAACAGAAGCGGACCCAGAACTGATCCCTGTGGAACATCACTGGTCACTGGCCTCCAGTCTGAAAAGCAACCCTCCACCATTACTCTCTCTCTCCCCTGTGATTAAGCCAATTATGTTTCCAACTGGAAAGTCGACCCTGAATCCCATGCGACCTAATGTTACTATTCAGACTACCATGTGGAACCTTATCAAAGGCTTTACTGAAATATATATAAACAATGTCTCCTGCTCTGCCATCGTCAACCTTTTTGGTACCTTCCTCAAAAAACTCAAGTTTGTGAGAAGCGAATTTCCTCGCACGAAATCATGATGACTTTTGCTAATCAATTTTTGCCTCGCTAAATGTCCATAAAGGGCAATTAGGAATGGACAACAAAATGTTGGCCATAGCAATGACATCCATATTATATGAAATGATAAGTCAAATCACGCCAGTATTTACACTTCCATTAAGTACATCATTAATTACAGGATAGGATAGTGCTAAGGATAACGTGAAATGCGATACTGAGATGGAAACGATTTACATTTTTATTAGAATTTTAAATAAAGTTGAGAAGCTAGTTTGAATTACACCTTCATTCATTCATTCATTCAGATTGACCCAAAAGGTCTGACCTTATCTTATTATCTGCTAAAGTATCATCCTGGGTCATTAAGTGCCATGCATTTAACATTAAATTTAAATTAGAATAATAATAAAAATTACTAATCTAAAATACTTAATAATAGTAATCACTGAGGACTTTCCAGAGTCAGTGTTTGAGTCTGAAGTCCCTCAAATTGGTTGGGGAATACTGAATTCTCAGTGGGTGCTGATAGTCTAAGAATTAGTTCAGTATAATGTCAACTTATTTTAAGCAAAACCAGCTTTCAAAGTTACTTAACATTCTGCATTTTTAAAAAAGTGGATAACATTCCCGTGCGGTCAGAAGAGGGAATAACATGCTATTACTGTTTAATTATTGAGGTAGATAATAGCACACATTAATCTCTTTCAGCTGACTGTCTGGATTCCAAGATTGTTCCAGTCTTTTCATAATGAGGCAACTACTACTGGACAACTAGTTGTCTGTAGAGTATAAAATGTTCATTGTTCAGTACATTTTCAATAACATAAAACTGTATAAATGCTAATTGGTTTTACACTGGTAAAATGATTACAACAGATTTGCTAAATGAAGTTTTGCATTCAATGGTAACATACTGTAGGGCTCTGCTTGTGTTAAGTTAGAACATTATTTGTTTTTTAGGGACAGTTGAATGCAATTTGCTGTTCTGTTGCTGAAGTGAAACTCTACAAGTTGTAGTCACTTTGGGCATTAAATCCTCAGTTGCATGAACATTTCCTTTTTCTAAGATAGATTCCTGTCAGCTAGAGGTCAAAATCTTTAGATTAGAAAATGTTCTCATGAAGGCAATTAATATTTCCAGTTTCATGTGAAGTTTCACTGAGGATTTAAAATGTCTGACTTCATTTCTCTGTTTGTATATCTTTTTACCAATGGCTCAGATTTGCATATGTGGTGCCTGATGTGGGCCAGATGTCCTTTCAAAACAAGAGCTTCAGATAATGGAAAGTTATTTGTAATGGGAATTCACCCATACCGGTCAAAATGTTTTATAGCAAAAGAAGCACATGAACCACCTTCTTCTAATGTAAAGTTCTGTCATATTGAATAAAATTTGCACCATTGTATGCAGCAAACTTCTTATAAGAAAGTAGAGTCTCTGATACCAAACACTTTGGAACTGAAAAGCTTCTATAAGCCTTGTAATGTTTCTACTGATGAATCTTAATTATAAGATGCAGAGTTATTAGCTTACCTTTGGAGTTCTTTAGCTCTATCCCATCACAACCTCTCCCGATTTCTCTTGTTTTAAAATTGTTTGACTGCTTGTTCAATATCCAATCCTGGATGAGTAGAAACATCTGAATATTGGAAAGGCTATTGTCTTTTGGTCCCTGAGGCCAACTCATTCCTTCGCCATTGCATTCAGCTTGAATCTGAATCAGTCAGCAGCTCTGCATTTGCTACTCGGTGTTGGCTCCTGGATTAACAATGTCTTAATTTTAAAATTCTTAACAATGTTTTCAATTTCCTTCATAGTGCTGGCCCTGTTAGTTTCGTCAGCTCTGCAACCTTCAAATGCTTTTTGTCATTTATGGAAATGATTTGGACGTGAGCATAATAAGTATAGTTTGTAAATTTCCAGATTACACTAAAATAGATGGCGTATTGGACAGTGAAGAAGATTATCTCAGCGCACAATGGCACCTTGATCAGCTGGACCAATGGTCCAAGGAATGGCAGATGGAGTTTAATTGAGATAAAGGTGATGTGTTGCATTTTGGTTAGCAAACCAGGGCAGGACTTCAGAAAATGAAGAATGGTCTAGGCCCGAAACGTCAGCCTTTCTGCTCCTCTGATGTTTGGCCTGCTGAGTTCATCCAGCTCTACACCTTGTTATTACAGTTAATGGTTGGGCCCTGAGAGTGTTGCCAAACAAAGAGATCTGGGAGTGGCGTCACAGGTAGACACGGTGGTGACAAAGGCATTTGGCACACTTACCTTCATTGGTCAGGTTATTGAGTATAGGAGTTGGGATGTTATGTTACAGCTGTACAGGACATTGGTGAGGCCACTTTTAGAATACTGAATACAATTCTATTAGCTTTTTTGTAGGAAGGATGTTGATAAATTTGAGAGGGCACAGAAGAGATTTGCAAAGATGTTGCTAGGGTTGAAGGATTTACCTATAGTGAGAGTCTCAATAGGCTGGGCTTTCTTTCCCTGGAGCATCAGGGTCGAGGTATGACCTTAATAGACTTTATAAAATCATGAGAGGCAGGTTAGGGTGAATTGTCAAGGTCTTTTTCCAACAGAGGGGAAAGTTCAAAACTAGAGGACATAGGTTTAAGGTGAGAGCGGAAAAATTTAAAAGGGACCTGAGGGGTAACTGTTTCACAGACTGTGGTGTGTGTATGGAATGAGCTGCCAGAGGAAGTGGTGGAGGCGGGTACTACTATAACATTTAAAGAGCATCTGGATGGGTATAAGAATACGGAGAATTTAGAGGGAAATAGGCCAAATGCTGGCAAATGGGACTAGATCAGATTGGGATGTCTAGTCAGCATGGATGAGCTGTACTGAAGGGTCTGTTTCCACGCTGTACACCTCTATGACTCTATCTATGTATATGTTTCACTTAATTTTCTTGATGAAAACAGTTCTGCCTGTGGACCTGTGACACCCCAGTCCGTTGATGTTTACACAACCTTGATGGAGGGTTTATGGAGGTTCTATTGCAAAAGATTTAAAACTGCATGGATATTAGAATAGCAACAGTCGCATGAAATATTGTTTCAACTCTAACATTGTGATGCAGTACATGTTAAGCAGATCATGATTGTGTTTCTAACTTAGTGTTCATCATCCATTATCCAATACTGCTTGTACTTGTGTTATGATCTGAGATTCGACCACTAAATTTATGATCCAGTTAGGGACCAGTAAGATATGCACGTACATGAATTAAAAGCCTTTTTTTGTTCAAACTAAATGCAATTTGCAATCCAAAGCGCTTACTAAGAGAATAAAACACAGAATTCCATGGTTCCAAACAAATAACATAGGTTTTACAAGGTTAGAAGAGGAAAACAATCTAATATGCATTCAACTCATACTCTAACTTACAGAGTTAACATGAGGTAAATATGGATTAACAGAGATACTGTTGTTGAACACCCCACAATGCGCAAGTTTGGATTTCTCAGCAATTCACCCCAGCCTTTAGTGCTACTGGATCTGATTAAAATAGTGTCTCCGTCATAAGAGATCCCAGTTCTTCACTCTGAAAGATCTAGTCTGGAAAGTCGCTCAAAGCTGCTTTGACTTGGACAGGAAGATAGAGCCACGGTCATTAGGCAAACAGATCAGCAAAGATCTTATAAGATCAAGATGCTTAAAGGAATGTTTGAGAGAAATAGGAAGGTATTGAGTCAAAAAGTAAGGCCAGAAATGATTATCATGGTATATAGGACAGACACAAGTACTTTGGGCTATTTGCAGACTGGTGCAACTATTCCAGACAATCTACAACACCATCATTAGCAAGTTCTTCTTGAGAAAACAGGGATCGACATGTCTAGTCAGAGCTCCAGACCTTCTTAACCTGTGAAATTCCAACTTTGGAGGTGGGTAGATAGTAATAATGATGATACTCTGATAATGGTAAAAGTGGTGTTCATTGTTACAAAGACAATGTAGGTGTGGAATAAGGTAGACCAAGTGAAAGGAAGATGGGATGGGAGGGAGAGGAGATATCATAAGATTCAGATAAATCACAATGCTGTAACTGATCAAATGACTCTGACATCAGTCTGGAAAGTGTATGTGAAAAAATAGGCCTTAGACACTACACTGGAGCTGCATTTGAGAACCTACGTACAGATGTAATTAAAGGAATGCCACAGTATAAAAGGAATTCAACAGTCTCCCTTAGAAATAAGGTGCAAACGGCCCTAGAGGCAGTATATGTACAGATACTCAAAGCCTGAAATACCACAGAGTGATAGCTTAATGTGCAGATAGCAATATTATCTTAAAGTACAAGACAAAGCACTAGGTGAGGGGCTATGAGTATGGCTGAGAATATCAGATTAATGTGCTGTCCTTCGGTTATAGGGTGGAGGCAGTAAAGAAGGAAAAATGCCTGGCTAATGCCACTCTGGATTGGGGGCCTGCTGGCCATTCCAAAGCAGAAATGTGGTTTTAAAAAAATGCTGATCTTTGACAATATCTCATCGTAATGAAACATCAGAAGGCTCTGGAACACTCTGATAGCCTTGTGTTCGAGTAATATTATAGCCCCCCATCTGTTCATTTTCAACTATAAATGAGTACATAATTTTTGATTGATTTGTTGTTGTTGTCTGTACCCAGGTACAGTGAAAAATGTTGTTTTGTGTGCTATACCATACAAAGTGCATCAGGGTAGCAGAGTGCAGAATACTGTGTTACAGCCACAGAGAGAGAGAGATCAGAATTAACACTTGACAGATCCGTTCAAGAGTCTGTTAACAGCAGGGAAGAAGCTATTCTTGAATCTATTCACATGTGTGTTCATTTCTTCTGCCTGATGGAGCCTTTGATTATGTCAGTTGCTTTCCAGAGGCAGCTGGAAGCGTAGATGGAGTCAATGCTGGGGAGGCTAGTTTGCATGATGGCCTGGGCTGTGTTCATGATTCTCTGGATGTCAGGAAATGAAATTTTGGGGACAGAGAATGTACGTAGATTTTTTAAAAATGTTCTATCTCCAATCTTAACAATTCATGCAACACATCCTGCTGAGCTGCTTTACCTTTATTGAAGTGAGCTCCTGTGTAAAACTATTGGATAGTCGATTTCACTGAGAAAAGCTTTGAGATGACGAGTGGAACGTAAACACCAGCTTAGACTGTTTGGGCTAGATGGTCAGTTTCTGCACAATATATTCTGAGGAGCCATTCTTGATTCATAAGTATTAGTATCAGTTGAATTGTTTTGTAATGAGTAATGTATGACAGGTAAAACAATCCCATTACATGGTAATGTTATTACAAGATTGTTGTGTCACACAAAATAACACAATTTTATCACACAGTAAACAAAAAACAGACAGTGGTTCTAAAAAACTAAGTGGGTCAATATCATTTGTAGAGAGAGAATTGTTAACACCTAACAAAGCATCACGGGACTTGAATCGTTAACTATGTTTTCTCTCTGCAGATACTGCCAGATCTCCTCAGTTTTTCCAACACACTTTTTTGATTTTGTTACAGATTTCCAGCATTGACAGTTCTTCCTCATGTCTTTGAGAATGGGTTTTGAAACAAAGCGATGAAACCAATCCTGCAATCACGTATGCCATGAAACAAAACACAGAGTCCAACTTGTAATTGATGAATGTTTTAAAACAAGAGACCTGACTTGCCTTTCAATTTGGTATAAATGATACCGTCCCAGCCTTTCAAGTGAGTAAACATTTAAAACTAAAAGTAAAGCCAGTTTCACAAACAAATAATATTTCAAAATATAAGACATAGCCAATCTTACAGCAAAATGTGGTCTGAAACAAAAAGCATGCCCCATTGCAATCAAATAGTTTAAAAAAATTATCAGTCCTACAATGGTTTACAACAAAAAGCAATAGCAAGTTCTGCTGTTTTAAAACAGAAAACACATCCTGTCTTGTAATCAAAAACATCCTTTTAAACGGACACCACACTCTCTGGTCTTAACTGTAAATCACATGCATTCTCCAGCTTTTATTTTTGGTTACGAAACCAAATATATCACAGAAACGGGGCAGTCATTCTATCTGCTAGACTTGGGGAGGTGAGTAACTAACTGGTTTCGTTCCATAAGACGTCTGTCTGGAATGCAAAATCTCCAGCCATTGTCGGGTATTTTTTGAAGATTTTGGCAAAAGTCCTCTTTATTTGTTCTCTATAATCTTTGAGAAGTAAAGACTAAAACAGAACTCTACTTGTTACCCCTACTTGTCCTTTCATTAATTAATACAGAGTCGCAATGCTATTGCTGTAAATATGAGCTTCTTCAGACACGGATGAATTTGTAAGCTGGTCTTCAAATGAATCCTCTTTATCCTCAAGGATTCAATAGTTTAATGTATCTTTATTCATTCGTGGGATGAGGGTGTCACTGGCTAGGCAGCATTCATTGCCCATCCCTAATTGCCCATAAGGTAGTTATGAGTCAACCACATTGCTATGGGTCTGGAGTCACATGTAGGTCAAACCAGGTAAGGATGGCAGTTTCCTTCCCTAAAGGACATTAGTGAACCAGATGAGTTTTACCAACAATCAGCAATGGATTCATGGTCATCATTAGGCCCTTAAGTCCACGTATTTATTGAATTCAAATTCCAACATCTGCTGCGGTGGGATTTGAACCCAGGTCACCAGAACATTATCTGGGTCTCTGGATTAACAGTCTAGTGATAATACCACTAGGCCGTCACCTCCCCTACAGCTGTATACATGATTCCAAAGCATAAAATTACAATAAGAACAGTTTGAGGCACAATCACACCTAATTTTTTGCAACAATTTTTTTTGACCATTTGAGGGCTTGTTGACTGATGTTTTCTCCTCATCTCTAAAGATGGTTTGGAGCAAATAAAATGGTAAGAGATAAATACTGTGATTGTGTCTTTCATTTTACCTTTTGGTAAAATGTTACACCCATTCCTTATTTGCCTATTCAGATGGACATGAAATATTCCACAACAGTTTTTGAAAAAAACCAGGGAATTATCTTTGTGTCCTGATCATTATTTTTCCTTTAACCAACATTTTAAAAATAAATCACCTGCCACTGTTTCATTTGTTTTACTTAGCCTCACTGCAAAATGATAAATAAATGTTTAAATCTGGCAGTTTATAATCAACAGTTAATCCATTTCTAGAAGACTCATGTTAATCAGACATTTTGTATTAAATATCCTAAGATTTTCTACTTGCCAATTGCAAACTTCAATTTGTAAAGAAAGTTGCTGGAAACTGCATGCAAAGTGATTATTTGAACAACCACCAAGCTGTGTAATCCAGTTAATTAGCAAGGCTCCTTTCTGTCTCTCCCATCTCTTTGCTTCTTTCCAGCTCCCACAATGATTTAATTTACGCAGAAACAAATAAAAATTAGTCATTGGGCAGACACACAGGAACAATGACAATTTACAGCCAGATGCACAGAAAATTAAAACTTGATGACAGAGTAGTGTTGAACAGTTAATGAAGATGTATTTGTTGGCAACCAGTCTCATACCAACACATAGTCAAATATTCCTCAGAGCCACAGCAGATGCACAATGATTGATTGCAGAAGGTTCAGGAGAAGCCAAGGAAAATTCATATCTTTTGCTGAAATAAAATACTTGATCTTTTTAAGATTCACACTAATTCAGGCTAATAAAGGTAAAGTAAGTAAGCTACCATCATCCTTTTGGACCATAGGGGTGGTGTCTCATTAGAAAGAGACAACAGATGGTGGCTCAACCCAAGGATAGGACATTTCTGATAAGGGGAGAGGTTGGCACAGTCCTTAGTGCATGAATGCAGGCATTGAACCCATGCTGTCGACACTACTCTCCATTGCAAGCTAGACCTCCAGCCAGCTGAACTATCAGGTTATAATATTGCTGCCAGACCTAAGACAAGAATTCACATTGGGGAAGCATCATTTCTTGTCAAATAAAAGCAAAGGACTGAAAAGGCTTGAGATCCGAACTTAAATCAGCAAGTGCCGAAGAAACACATTGGGCCTGGCAGCATCTGTGGAGAGAGAAACACAGTCAACATTTCATGTACCATATGATTCTTCTTTGGAACCCCAGTTTCTCCAGTACATTGTGTTTTTATATAATTCATCAGAGGTTGACATTAATAAAGGGGAACAGTTTACACATGCAGAAATACTTGGCACTGAATTCTCCACACTGGAGCACTGACATTTGAAGAGCTACATCCTCAGCTTGTGACTGGAAGAAATTTGGAACAGTGGCTCCTGAAGCCACAAATGACAACCTGTCATCAGGGTCTGGGTTGCATCTACATCCTTGGTAAAGACAGATGCAAAGTATTAATTTAATACATCAGCCCAATAAATTTCCTTTTTGATCACTTATCGGTCCTATCCCTCTTTTTGCCATGCTTTTACTATTTTTATGCTCATGGAAGACCTTGGAATTTCCCGTTACTTGGCTGCTGGTCTTTTCTCACAATCTGTCTTTACTTCTCTTAGGCTTTTTCACCTCCCCTCTGAACTTTCTGCATTCCTCTTGGTTCTCAACTATGCTTTCTTCACCTCATTTGCCATAACCATACTTTTTCCTGTTTATCTTAATTTATATCTCCTTTGCAGCCAGGAGCTCTGGATCTGTTTACCCTAGCTTTCATTTTTGAGGGAATAAACCTTGACTATGCCTGAATCATTTAATTTATGAAGGCATCCCATTGTTTGGCTGCTGCATTTTGCACCAACCTTTCACCAGTCTATCTGGTCCTACTTTGCTCTTGCTCCAACAAAGATGGCACTTGCCCCAGTTAACTGCTCCTACTCTGGGGCTCCTATTGTTCTTTTCTATTGTCATCCTTATGATCATTGTCTCCTAAATGATTTACCCATTGGCACTTGGTCTGCTGGGCCAACCTCATTTACATGAACCAGCATCCAACAGTGCATCCCTGTCTTGTTAGGCACACTTCAAAACATAGAAACTAAGAGCAAGAATAGGTCTTTTGGCCCTTCGAGTCATTTAGGATGATAATGCCTGATATATATCATTCTGACTTGGAACGTATTACTGTTCCTTCATTATCAGGGGATCAAAATCCTGAAAATCTCATTGCTTATCTGCACTCTGGGGAAGGCCACAGCAGTGCAAGGTCTCAATGCACCCTCTCAAAGTCAATTAGTGATGACCCACAAATATTACCCTTGCCCATGCCAGCTATGCCCAAATCCCTTGGAAATATTAAAAATGCAATGATATTGTAAGCAACTGTAGCCTATGGATAATCTCCTTCAATGCCACAACAGCATTAAACTGAATTCCAACTTTAATTTTTCTTGGAGAGTACTTTTAAAGCCTGTCTTTGATCTGAATTGTAAGCATAAAATATCTTGAGGCATTACAGACTTTCAACTGAATTCCAATCTTAAATCATTTTGTACTGGCTAGACTCGCCATGCTGCTTCATTCTGTCTTCCAAGTTAGTCTAAAGTAGAAACAACTTGATTCTAATCATCATTTTGAATGCCAAAAAAATGACGAGGGAAAAATATAGAAAATCAACTGAGTCCACATTGAAGTAATGACTTCTTATTGAAATAATGGGCAGAATCTTACCTGCTAAGAACTCACTATTTCAGAGGTGTGCAATGTGTGAAATCCCTTAAATAATCCCAACAGGATTCAGGCTCCTGGAAATGCACATTCCAGGTGGCTGCTTCCTCTTTCCTTTTCTTAACCTTTTTGTCTCCTTCCTTTCTCTTTTTCTTCATCTTCTTCCTGTTGGTGATGGGAGAGTAGCTGAAGAGGGACCCTTGCCAAGGCGATGGCCTGGTCTGGCAGTGGAGCCAGGGACTCCTTGTTGTTGTAGGCCTGGAACAGGGACTCCTGGTTACTGATGAGGCAGCAGAGCCAAGGGGCCCTAGCTTAGGGACGAGTGTGGGTCCAGCACGGCACCTGGCATTGGTGGTCTGTCGATGAGATGGACCCCGTGGCAAAGAGATGGTGCCAGAAGAATGGCAACTCTGATGTTGGTGAGTCTGTCCAGGCAACAGAGGGGTGCCAGTGCAAATGTCTTTGATCAGCCAGCTCAGGGCTCAGGACTCATGATGGAAGTGGTGGAATGAAGATGGGATCTTTTAGTTTTATCTTTGCTTTCCTAAAATATTTAAATGGCACTGGATTGTGGTGACAGTTGAAGCTGTTCACTGTGTTGTTCATTATAGAATATAAATGACAATAAATTATCATTCATTCGTTTGTTCACTCACTCACTCACTCATTCACTTATTCACTCACTCATTCATTCATTCATTCACTCACTCATTCATTCATTCTTCTATGTTTCATGGTAAGCTGTTGTGGATGTACTTGTCATATGAAAACAGGTGCTGTTTACACCAAACGCCTTCATTTCAACAGCCAGTGGACCTATTTACCAAGTGGTTCGCACTTTCCATCCAGGCAAATGGAAAGAAACAAATGACTCTTTGACGAAGAGCTCCAGCCATGGCCAGGTAAGAAGTGTATTTTCCAGACCCTCTTCTGAGAGTTTGCTTTAACTGCTTGACAGATGGCTTCCAACTTCTTGGAAGTCAGGGAGCCTAATTGCCACTTGACTGACGTTCAGATGCACTTCTGTACAGCTGGATTCCTGTTAAGCATCTGTGAAAGAAGTAGCAAAACCAATTAAACAGGGAGAATCAACAGCAGCAGTGCTGACTACTATCTCCTCTGCACTTGACAGAATAGGGAGAACAGCCATGGAAATGTGGCCCAGTGGATGTCCAACCCTCCACCTGCGGGTTCCAGGTAGACAATCAGCTTTAGTGACAGCGCCATAATAGGCTTAAGTTTCCATATTGTAGTTAGTGTTTGAACCATGACCTGCCTCCCTGCAGACCAGATGGGCATGCATTGTCAGTGGCTATCACTGAAGAGGTACCTTCTGCTCTGCCTCTCCCCAAAGTTGTGCATTCTTTTCTGCCAAGAGAGAAAACAGCGAGCTGTCAGAATGCAAAATCCATTGTGGGGTGAGGTAGAAATGATAACATGATTATGTCTGTAAAGCATGTGTATGAGATGCATGTAGCTGTTCAGATTGTGAGGTGAGGAGCCGCAAGGCAAGCTGCTGACTGGAGTTGCAAGGTGCTTTGTTTTGAGGAGTGCTGTGCAGGGCAATGCTAGGCAAGTCAGACTGTGGGTCTTGATACCTGAAGTTTACACTTCCTGTAGTTTTGGATGCTCCTGGTATACCATCTTCATGTCGGTCATATTCCTGATACTCATTTCCTTGATGTTTTTCATGCACCGCTCCTTGGTTTAAGAGGCTGGTCTCTTCTTAATACGCCTGGCAAATATCAACTTGCTGTGATCCCCCCAGATCAGGTACCCTCAGGTATAACTGAAGCAGTCTAATCACCCCTCCATTCTTGTAGTTTCCGCAGCCTCACAAATCCATGCCCAGTTTGTCTAAGATAATACCGTGTAGAGCTGGATGAACTCAGCAGGCCAAGCAGCATCAGAGGAGCAGGAAAGCTGACATTTCGGGCCTAGACCCTTCTTCAGAAATTTCTGAGTGTCAGCTTTCCTGCTCCCCTGATGCTGCTTGGCCTGCTGTGTTCATCCAGCTCTACACCTTGTCATCTCAGATTCTCCAACATCTGCAGTTCCTACTATCTCTGACCCAGTTTGTCTTTGCTGATTTGTGCCTGGGTTTGTTTCATTAAAAATCCTTCCTGTGATAATATAAGATCCTGTAAGTCATATCTCTTCCACTCTCTGATTGATCAGAAAACATGGAAACACATAACAAATAATTATTTCAGCTGGAGAACGAAGCAAACCTCATTTCCTCGATGGATTACTACTTGAATTATTATGAGCCTTCACATTTTGCCCAAGTCTGTCACAATGAAAATTTCATCTAATATCTTCCTGAAGAGTTGTCTTCTTTAGATTGTGATGAGCCCTAAAGATGTTGCACATGAAAGTATCATTAGCTTCCGATTGTTAATAGAATTCAAGCCAATTGGTGAGATAGGAACCAAAATAGATTGTTTTGCTTCCTAGGGAGAGTTTATTGATATTATTATGGACAAAACTATAGCTCCTCAAAACATATCCAGGAGATAGTCTAAACCCTGACTTTTATTTAGGCAATGGAAAGATGTTGCGTTCCACATGTGGTAGGTCAAACTACTAGGCTTTAAGCAAAACACTTTTTTCTTACACCACAGTTAAAATACAAAAAAAACAAAAAGAATTGGCACAGCTTTAATTCTACTGGGATACTTAACCAAATACTTAACAAAATAATATATGCTTTATCTACTACTTATCAACTGTTCAAATATAACAACATCCCATAAACATAACCTTGGCAAAGGCAAATTCCACAAAACAGATTCTCTTATATCCGATATCCAGTCCAAGAGAAAGGAAACACTGATAGACTGAGTTTCGCAACAGAGAGGGAGACCTTTTTGCAGCAGAAGCAGCAGCTGAGAGAGTTATACCTAGCAGCTTCAACCCCAAAATCCCCAACTTCAACAACTGAAAGCAAAAACTAAAAGTCTGGTTATGTGTGAGTCTGACTGCATTCACTCATATTCCTTTTGTCTTCTCTGAAAAAACAGACCTATTTACTCTGTTTTCCATAGAGCCGACATCTTGGTATCTGATTTATAACACTGCTCTTCAAGAGAACCAAGACAAATTAATGCCTCTGAAAGACACATATCATCACAAAGTGCTCACTCTCACAGCCCTCATCCTACGTATGAATAAATTGTGTTGAAAGATAACATTCAGAGCAAGGAGAGAAAAATCGTTTAATGCAAAATTATGTGGAAGTTTGTTACTTACAACTTATTAAGAGATTTTAGAGTTACTACTAGTTATTGTTATCAATATGTTAAAATTAACCAATGTCCCATGAATTCTCAAAACTTTCTTGAGTTGAAGAGTGACTCCTCAAGTGGTTGTAAAGACAATAATTACATTGTTTTATGGAAGACAGATCATGTCTAATAAATTTATTGAAGTTCGACTTTTGGATGTATAACAGAACTAAAACTAATGATTAGTGGTAAGGTGGCTAGTGGGAACAGATCTAATTGGGCAGATGTTATCAGTGAATAACTTAGCAAAGGTAGTCATATGGTAGAGCAGAATTTGAGCAATCCTTAAAAAAAAGTCACATTTTGTTTAAACTTTTCATCTTGCATTCATCACGACCATAAGAATACCAATTTAAGGGAAAACAATATTTAAACTTTATACTTTATGAGTGGAGAATGCTGATTTTTTGGCAATGTGCTTTAATTGGGAGAACAATGGAGATTGCCAAGGAGAATGTTATTCTTGTAAATTGTGAATTGAAATGGGAGAGTAGGTTGCAAATGCTGAATGGTTTGCCTTTGCCTATAATCCCTAATTTGTATTTAGAGACTACGGAAAGCTTGGAAATTTTGTTAAGCTTCACAGGTGCAGTTTACGAGAAATGTGATGCATTAGATGTCTATTTGTTGGGGGACATAAAAGAAGGACATCTTGTATTATAGTAGACATCTTCACATTACCAAGTAAAAGTGAAACATTTGTGTATTACTGCACTGATTGTTTTTGAAAAAAACAGGGGAATTTGCTACTAGGATGTTAATTTATTTAACCATTAAGCTTACTGTTATAAGAATGGGATTAGAATAGGTAATCATTTGATGATTGGCATGGACACAAGGTTGTAAGAACTCTACGTAGGGTAAGGGCCTTGATAAAGTACCTTGAACTTATAAAAAAGCAGGCGTCAGGGTCACAGGGTGTTGCTTGGGGAGGAGGCAGATGTTTGCAATATTGCAATCTGTCAATAAATTTAGAAACAAGAATGAGTCATGTCCGGTTTCCTACTCACTTTGGTTGACTGATGTTTAACACCATATCTTGCAGTAAATTGTTTACTTACATGAACCAAGTCTTCATCACTTGGCTTAACTTGTCCAGCACCCACCACACTTGCCTCTGGAGGTTGACTTTACAGAAGTTGCAGTTCACTACCGTCCACGTCCTCTGCTGCGCTAAAACCTGCTCACCTATCCATCCTGATTTTTGCCAACTTTACTCCATCTCTTTTTTTCATTCACAAGATGAGGAAGTCATTGGTTAGACCAGCATTTATTGGGCAGTTAAGAGTCAACCACAAGTATTGGGAGTCATATTTGGCCAGACCAGGTAACAATAGCAGTTTCCTTTTCTAAAGGGCATTAGTTGGGTTTATCCAACAATCGACAATGGACAATGGTCATCATTAAACTCTTAGCTCCAGATATTTATTGAATTTAAATTCCACCATCTGTCATGATGGGATTCAAGCCCTGGGTCCCCAGAATATTACCTGGCTCTCTGGATTAACAGTCCAGCAATAATACCACGAGGCCATTGCCTTTCTTGATTAATAAAAGAGTCTTCAGCTAATTGTGTCTCCACACTCTGGAGCTCGCTTCTTAAACTCTTAATCCATCTGTCTTCAACTTCAAAGTTTTCCTTAAAGCCTAACTTATTGGTTACATTTGCTTCAACTCACTTGTTCTATCTGTGCCTCAATGTTTGATTTATACTTCTAAAAGCCAATCAGAAGGCTGTGTTATATGAAGGTCCAATGATATAAGTGCAGGTTATTGCCCAACCTATCAGATCATTTTTCCTTTATTATTATCATCTTACATTGAGGATATTGATTGTCCTTTTTGAAAATGTGGTTATATTATGCAGTCGTTGTATTGTTTTTGCCTACAGTGTGCAAACTAGATTCTCTGTTTCAGTCTTTTGCTACTTTTCCCTGTATCCATGGAAAATAGAGTAAATAGCTCTGTTTTTTCAGAGAAGACAAAAGGAATATGAGTGAATGCAGTCAGACTCACACATAACCAGGCTTTTAGTTTTTGCTTTCAGTTATTGAAGTTGGGGATTTTGGGGTTGAAGCTGCTAGGTATCAAAACTTAAATCTCACCATAAATTACATTGAACCAGGAAAAGCATCTTTTGTTACATTTTGCATATAATTGAAGTCGAAAAGAATACTTACTTTTAAACAAAAACTCCGTTTTAAGTTTTACAGTCAAACGAGGCAGCCAGCGAACTGAGTATGCCCCAAAGATAACATTCTCACAGATTGATGCAAATGAATTTCATCGCACCTTCTCCTTTGGAAGAAATGCTGAAATTGCACAACTGCTTATCAACATAAATCTCTAACAAATAGATTCTGACATTTTGTACAGGTAAGCCTGTCATTTGTGCACTTATATATCATATTCTTACGGACAGGATTGCAAGTTTAAAACAAACCTGTCCCCTGTTTTTATTTTAATTTTTTGCACTTTTTAAAAAGCCAGTCCCACATATTTTTCTATTCCCTCTTTCTGTGAACTCTGACTCAGCAAGTCCATAGCAACATCGCTTTAAAGTTAAACCAGAAGTGGCATTTGTTTCACACATTGTTAGGTGCAGGAGGTGGCGGTGGGATAGACATACCTAACAACATACACCGGTTAGAAAACATTCAAACTGAGAGAACAAAAGAAAAAGAGAACAGAAATTATTTACTAGCATCAATTTAAGTACAAAGTGACTGCAGGTTTATCAGTGCCCTTGTTTTGATGGTGGAGTCTAAAAGTCCAAAGCTTGAATTAGCAGTCTGGAACTCCTTGCTGGAAATGGTTGATTGGACAGCCAGAAGTTTGGGAGCCATAGCCTCTTTCTTCTCTGCAACAAAATAGACCTTCAAAAGTCTTCAGAGGAATTATACTGAAATGTATTTTTTTGTTTCACTGTTTTGACAAAAGAAAGACTCTTCCGTTTTCCTGAGTTGGCGGGGTTGATTTTGATAGTAGATGTAGCATGAAGCAGCATTGTTCCTTTATCTGCCTGCTGCTTCCACATTATGTGGTTGACAGACAGTTAGAGTTAGAATTATGAAAGCCATGTGACAAAACATCTTATGGTGGGAATAAGAGCAGTTAAAATTGAGCCAAAGGCTTGCATTGCACACAGCCAGCAGCCTATGGCCCATCCCAGAGGTTAAGTAGATAAATGATGGAAGTCATGCATCTTCTTATAGACTAGGTGTAACTTACAATTCTATTGTATAGGTTGTATTTTTTCTTGCAGTTAGCTGCAGCAGATTATAATATAATAGTTATAATTTCAATTTTATCAGGAGGGACGTAAGGTATTGATTGATTGGCATATTTTGGCTTCTGCAAAATGTTTGGAAGTTTATTGCTAAGTGTTGTCATGTAATTATAGCAGTCATTTATTTTTGACTGTTTAATATGCATGTAATATATATAGATATTTATTAATGTACCTTTTTGTGCAGGTTAGGTGGATTGGCCATGCTAAATTGACGATTGTGTTCAGGGATGTTTAGATTAGGTGGGTAATAGGGGAATGGGTCAGTACGGACTTGTTGGGCCGAAGGTCCTGTTTCCACACTGTAGGGATTCTATGATCTAAGATATATGATTTATAACTGTTCGTAAAAGTATTAGAAATGTTGTAAAAGCTTAACTTAAACAAAAGCAAGTATGTGTAACCAGTAGGATTAGCTAGATTTAAACATCATGTCATTATCATAATTTAGTGCTGGTGTTATTCTTACACCCATCATTTATACTGTTGACACAACATCACTAATGACAGGATTTTATCATAATCTTTTCATGGCCAAACAAATGCAGTGATAATAAAAATTTTCTCTAGAAACATTTCAACCAGCTTGTACTTCTACTTTGTACCATGGGTCTTTAGTCCATACCCCGACAAATCAGTACGCTGATTGCCTCCCCACCTTCGTATGTGGAAGCATTTTAATCAGTTTGTGTGAATAAAATAACTTAAATCTACAGTTCGCAACTTGAATATGGCTTTCTTTTCCCCCTTACCTTTCTCCTCTGTTGATAGAAACATCGTTTCTTTTAAGTTTGCAATGGAAAACATGTATTTCTGATTGACAACCAGCTTTAAATTTATCGTATCTTCTCCAGCTCTGATGAAGAGCCATCTAGGCTCAAAATGTTAGCTTAATCTCTCTCCATGAAAGCTGCATGTCCTGGTATGATCTCTAGCATTTGTTGTTTTCAGTACAGATTCCATCATCTGTAGTAATTTGCTCCTTCAAATTTATCTTCCTTATTCACCTCCTCCACAAAAGATTTTGTCATTTTTAGATGAATAAACCTGCACACAGGGAGTTTGTGCTTCTTACTCAAGTCTTTTTCTGGTCTATCTGACTCATCTGTCAAATTTTCTTCCCATTGAGCCAACAGAAATGGGGACTTTCTTTCCAGATATTTAGCTACTTCCGGCTAACTTTTATTTTTTTTATTATATTATTCTTTTTCAGGTTGATTTGATTTGATTTATTGTTGTCACCCTGTAGTACAGTGAAAGGCTGTTTGCAAGCAGTGCAGGCAGATGATAACTTACAAGAACATGCAGATCATAGGCTGTTTAGACAGAAAGAGGTATACAAAGCTACAACTGCAGAGGACGTGCACAAAAGTAAAGTCGACAATATATTTGAATTTAGAGAGGTCCATTCAACAGTCTAATAACAGTAGGGGAGCAGTTGTTCTGGACCTTGTTGGTGTGTGTGTGTTTAAGCTCCTGTATCTTCTGCCTGATGGAAAAGGTTGGAAGAGAGTATCACAAGGGTGCGAGGGGTCTTTGATAACGTTGGCTGCCTTCCCGTGGCAGCAAGTTTAGATGGAATCCATGGATGGGAGATTGGCTTTCATCATGGTCTGGGCTGTGCACTTCCTGTAGTTACTTACGGTCCTGGGCAGAGTAGTTTCCACAACAGGCCATGATGAACCCAATCGTACGTTTTCTATGGTGTATCTGTAAAGGTTGGTGAGGGTCCTTACGGACATGCTCAATTATAGGGCAATCATTTCTTTCAGTTTATGAAAACATATTGGTTATCTAACATCACTTTTCTTTTGAGGAGAGTTTACAAGACCTGAAACAGTAACTCTGATTTCTTTCCAGAGATGCTGCCAGACCTGCTGAGCTTTTCCTGAAATCTCTGTTTTTGTTTCTGATTTCCAGCATCTGCAGCTCTTTCAGTTTTTATCATTTTTATTCTCTATCCAATGGACTAGTTTCTCTTAAAACATCATCTGTACATTTCTTCATTCTGCTCTCTTTGAAGTTCTCTTTCTCTTTCCTCTCCTATTTCCTCCATTCTCCAACTTCGCCCTCTGGAGTTCAAGTTCAAACATTTGACTTGTCTTCTTTTTCTCTTTTCTATTTCATGTTGCTTCATCTGCAACTGAAGCTGTCCCCGCCTCCCTAACCTGTTCTTCCTCTCATCTATCCCTTCCTCCCACCTCAAGCCACACCTCCATTTCCCACCTACTAACCTCATCCCGCCTCCTTGAGCTGTCCGTCCTCCCCAGACTGACCTATCCCCTCCCTACCTCCCCAGCTATACTCTCCTCTCCACCTATCTTCTTTTCTCTCCATCTTTGTTCTGCCTCCCCCTCTCTCCCTATTTATTTCAGAACCCTCTCCCCATCCCCCTCTCTGATGAAGGGTCTAGGCCTGAAACATCAGCTTTTGTGCTCCTAAGATGCTGCTTGGCCTGCTGTGTTCATCCAGCTCCACACTTCGTTATTTCTTGTCAACTCAAGCTGTGTTCTACCTAGATTAGATTCTTCTACTTCCAAATCCAGATATTCTGCTCATATCTCAACTATGTCTACTTTCTTAGCTCCCATGTTTAACTCAGTCTCTGAAGTTTCTGCTATGCTATTAAGTGAGCCTTGGAAAATTCTTACAAATCACTCAAAGGTAAATTGTCCACCTACAGAATCTGTCAAGTTGCCATAGTGCAACCAGACCATAGGACTGCTCTCTCATTAGAGAAAGACGACTGTGTTGATTTAACCTGAGGGCCACCATTCCTCAGATGAGGGGAGAGCTTGAGAAGGAAGTCCTTCATGGTAGCCTCAGCTGGTGATGGGCATTAAACCCACACTGGCTGGCATCAGACTGCTTCGCAAACCATCTGTCCAGCTAACTGAACTGAAGCTTGTAGCAACTGACCAAGCTGAACTAGTGTTCAACAAGTATAGTAAAATTCAACTAAATATGAACATTTTATCAGCCTTAAACTCAGCAATTTCCAACACTTTATTTGTTTGTGGATTTATGATCCTGGACCAAGCTGCCAAATTCATGTTATGATTTGGCATACGTTTTTATCAGTATGTTTTTTTAAAAAGATATAGACAAAGTGTGAGATCCTGCAGATTTATGAAGAAACCAACACATCAAGGTTCCATAGTTTTGAAAAAACAATTGAAACCTTTACTATGCAATGTTAGAATAGTAATACAATAGATGTCCAACGATTTTCTAACACCCAGAATTAACATACAGTAAATAAGGATAAAAGGCCCTGATCAAACACACGTCAGTGCACACCAAGTAGCAGATGTGATCAAAACAGATGTCATGGATTTCTCAGAGACTCTCCAAAACATTAATAACACAGTGGGTCACCAAATTTCATTAAACTTCACAAAGGATCACAATTCTTCACTTTTGACAATCTGGCCTTGAAACACCTTTTCATGGACTGCTTTATTGATTGCTCTTGTCCTGCTCAATCATAATCCTTTCCAGAGAATCACCAACACACAACCCCAGCCAATTCCAAAACCGCACTCCAGCACTCATCAAACCAAACTCCAACATCGTTCCTGACAGCTCACCGCACGTGTCTGTCCTGTCTCTTGGTTATCTATCAGCTCTAATCTTGCTTAGTCGCACTGAGCAAGTACTGATTGTAAATACTTCAACACTACTCTCTCAGCTACACTGAAAGACTAATGTTTGCACACTTCTTCCAAGGTCCTCGCTCTTTCTCTGACATAGAGCCAATGGCTTTACCATTTTTTGAATGTCACAGGACTTATGAGTCTTGACTCCAAAAGCAGGAGGTGATGGCCTGTTGTTAGCACAAGACTATTAATGCAGAGACTCAGGTAACATTGGAGAACAGAGGGGTCTTGGGCTGCTTGATCACAGATCCCTGAGGGCAGCAGGACTGGTTAATTGGATAGTTAGGAAGGCATACGGGGCATCTGCCGTTTTCAATCATGGCATAGATTGTAAGAGCAGGGAAGTTATGCTGGAACTGTACAGAACTTTGTCCGGTTCCGATCACTGCACTGTAAGAAGAATTCCATTGCACTGGAGAGGGTGCAGAGGGCATTCACCAGGATGTTGCCAGAGTTGCAGCAGTTAGCCATGCAGAGAGACTGGATACATTTCCTTCAGGGCAGAGAAGGCTGAGAAGTGACCTGATTGAGATGTATAAGATTTTGAGAGACATGGACAGGGTGGATAGAGAGCAGCTGTTTCCCCTAGTTGAAGGCTTAATAACAAGTGGGGATAATTTTATGGTGAAAGGCAGGATGTCTCGAGGGGATCTGAGGACATTTGTTTTCATCCAAGTGATGTGGGAATCTGGAAATCATTGCTCTCGAAGGGTTGTCGAGGTGGGAAGCCTCAAAGCCCTTAAAAACTACATGGACGAGCATTTGAAATGTCATATTTTTCAAAGCTATAGGTCAAGTGCTGGAAAGTGGGACCAGTGTCAACTTAGAGTCATTTTGGTCAATGCAGACATGATGGACTCATCTGTACAATACTGAGTCTATGATTTTGTGATTTATTGTCTACTAATTCCCAAAACTTCTCCCTGAGTTCTAACAGCGCAAAGACATTCAGTTGCTTTTGACTGCTCCCTGAATCCCATACACACACTCTATGTTGTTCAGCTGACTTCCCAACAGTGTGGCTAATTACAGCACTGCATAAACAAAGAGTTTATCTCCATCTCTCACTCATTAACTGCAACCTTTTGAACTTCTTTTCGTGAACCCCCCGAGTGACCTATTGGAAACCTTGCAGTAAGTCCCTCACCTGTTACCGTGCAGAATTGAGTGTTACTGAAATTTTGGAATAATCAAAAAAAACAGCCATAGCCTAAGCGTACCCCAAAGATTGCTGGGAATAGATCGGATTTCAGTCTATACTTGGGTACTATTTAAAAAGGATAAAAAGCGCAGATTTATGTAATGCTTTTCAAGATTTGTCGTGCCCCCAAAGTATTTCCGTGGTGATGCATTCATTTTGAAGACCTGTCATTGTTTTTGCTTGCAAATCCAGCAGCTTTGTAAGGGCTCACAAACAAACAAAATGTTGGTTGAGAGATAAATCATGATCAGGGAATGGTGCGAGAAATTCCTGGCACTAAAGATAGTGCCGCAGGATATTTTACATCCAGCTGACAAACAGTCTAAATCTTGGGTTAAAGTCTCATGTCAAAGTTAACATCTTTGGCAATGTACCATTCCCATGTGAAGGCCCTGAAGCCTTAGCTTAGTTTATGACCCTAACTCCTGGAATGGGACTAGGGCACACAATCTCTTAATTCAGAGTCAAGAAGGCGACCACTGAGCCAAACTGGCTCATCTTCGCTCTGTAATCGCTCTCAAATTTCCAAATCTCTTATTAATTAAATCCAAGACTTTTCATTCTGTGGTTATTTCTAAGTCTGTAGTGACAATGTATTGACAAATTGATTTCTTCAAATCCAATTGTCCTGAGATGTGACCAACTAATTCTCATCATTTTAAAAAAAAATTTCCATGCCTCCGACCATTGACAGAAATAAATTGTAAGCAAAATAGGTCTCAACAAAACATAATAAGCTTTGTGCTGGTGCAAATAAATTGGTTTAAATTTATTATACCCAATTTTGACTGTTTTGCAAGTTGCTACTCAATCCTTAGTCGTCTCTGCCCTGTACAAGCCCTTCAAAGCCAGTCTTGTTTTCATAAAATCTGTCTTCCTGGATTTACATCAAGTTTTCTTCTTCTCTTTCAACCTTGATTATGTGCCACGCAATGGGCCCCACAACTAAGCTTAATTTAAATTAAAATTTCAATTCCATCACTTGCATGACCTTGTGCAAACACAAATTAATAAACCAGCAAAACTTATTTTTATAGGAATTCATGTATTGTTGACAATTATTTCAGTAACAAGCCTTTAAATACTGAATCCTTTATGTGCATGTAGATGCCAGATTTTCTTCGTCGCTTTTATTGTCCAAAGGATGGATTTGAGTAAGTTTAATTTCCCAACAGCTGCTTTTGTTTTACTTAGAACAATCCGAGAATTTATTAGTGGCATGAAAGGGCATCCAACTGTATGTCATGGGTGTTTTTTTAGCAAGCATAATAATAAGTGGTATCAGTCAAAAGTGAGTGAGAGAAGAAAATTTCAGAATTTTATGAGCTTTGTTTGAGGGGACTGATTCCATTGCAGGTCAGAGGCTCGGAATGCCACAGCAAGTAATTCACTTCTTGTCTCCCCAGAGCCTGTCCATAAGGCACAAGTCAGGAGTGTGACGAAACTTGCCTGAGCGCCGAGAGCACTCAGAAAGCTTGACACCATCCAAAACATAAAAGCCCCATATGACTGGTGTGCCACATCCACAAACATCCACTTGCCCCATCACCATCATTCCATAGCAGCAGTGTGTGTATCTTTTGCAAAATGTGCTGCAGAAATTCACCAAGGCTCCTTTCAGACAGCACCTTTTAATACCAACACCCCAATCATGAAGGACAAATCCAGCAAGTTCTCTTCCAAGCCATTTGCCATGCTTGCTTGGAAATGTATTGCTGTTCTTTCAGTGTCAATGGATCAAAATCCCGGAATTTCCTCTTTAACAGCATTGTGGATGTTGCAGTTCAAGAAGTCAGTCTGCTACGCACTCTCTCAAGGGCAACTAGGAATGAGCAGTAGATTCTGCTCCAGACAGGGACGCCCACGTCCTGCAAATGAATGAAAAAAATGACCTTAGTGACCCAACCTCCTTCTGAATCAGAGGCTTTCAATGTCTCTGTGTTGCATGTTATCAAGGCATGAGTCACCCATTAACACATGGTCAATTACTGTTTGTGGGGGAGTGAAGGTGAAGAATCCAAAACGACAAGAAACTTGTGTAGACATATGAGGAAAGGTGGAACAGTGAAAGTTAAGAGGGGGCTTATGGCACTGTGTAAGATTATGATGGACACAGATGGGGTAGATAGGAAGGCACCTTTTCTATAAAAAGGATGTCAATAACTTAAGGGACATAGATTTAAGGTAACTCATTTCCTGACTCCCCAAAGTTTGTGCACAAGACACAAGTCAGGAGTGGGATGGAATACTCCCATTTGCCCGAGTGGGTGCAGCTCCAACAATGCTTGGGAAGCTCAACATCATTCAGAACAAAACAGCCTACATGACTGGTGTTAAACCCACGTTCATCCACTTGTTCCTTCACTATTGTTCCATAGCAGTGGTATGTACTATGTACAGAATGCGTGATGCAGAGGCTAAAAAGAAGAGTTGAGGAGAATTTGTTTCCACCTGGAGAATGGTGGGACTCTGGGACTCACGGTCCGACAGGCAGCACTATTTAAGCAGTATTTAGGTATTCAATTGCATTGCCATAGCCTCTAAGACTATGACCAAAAGCTGGAAAACATGATCAGTGTAGTCAGATCTTTGATGACCAGCATGGACATGATAGGCTGAATGGACTCCATCTGTGCTGTTGATCAATTTGATCTAAACTAAGAGAAAATTGTTCGAATTCTATTTTTCATTCTCAATGATGGTTACAAATTACATTGGTTTATTAAAGTTGAAGAGTCTTGCTAGTGTCAAACAGCTTTTGGCAGTTTCAGATCACTTTAAAGAAATTAAACGCTCCTAGTTAGGTTTCATTGTATTTGGCCAATTAGAACTTAGCACTTTGTAGGTTCAGCATCACAATGAAACATAACAGTTACAAGATAGGTCTCTATTAACGCAATATTTCCCTGTTAGCTCGGAGTTCCACAACTGAGTGAACAAACATGAGAAACCCATTAGGGTTAAGGTTAGAACTTCTGGCATTGCCTAAACTATTACACAAGTCCTCAAGACAGATTCCAAAATTGATCATTTTTCTTGCTGTGTATATATTCATTCTAGGCAACTCTAGCGATAAAGAACTTCAAGACCTCAAGACACCCCAGAACTCTTTCCGTGTAGTGAAGTTTTAAAAATAAAAATGGTGATTACTATTGTAATGCAGGAGAATCAATAGTCAATTCGTACATAGCAATGTTTCCAAATGGAAATTAGGTAAATGAAAAGCTAAATTGTCTAATTGGTCTAGGTGTTATTTCAGGGATTAATGTTGTCGGAGTTATTTCAAAATAAATTTCGGCCAGGATACTTTCTTAGCTGTAATCTGTTCCTCTAGCTTGAGAATCCACAATGAAGAGGACCGAGGAAGAACTGACATAGACACGTCATAATTTCCAAAGAAACTACTTTGGAGAGGAGATTTGCATCAGTTGAAGGACTGGAGGTTGGAGCATGTTACAATCTTTAAAAAGAAGAGGGGAGGAGAATTTTAGGCCAGTAAATTTTTTCTCAGTTCCAGGTAATCTGGAGATATGGGATGAAACTGGTAAATGCCGACAAGATGAGACTCCTATACCCATTACACATCAGCTATTTGAATGCAAACATTGCATTATTTTTACAGAAAATGCTGGAAATATTTGGCAGGTCTGACATCTGCGGAGCGGAGCAGGGTAAGTCAATTTGCTCACGGCCAGGCTCTCATGACAGATACTCATCCGGAAATTTTAACTCTCATTCTGTCCACAGGTGCTGCCTGACCACAAATATTTCAGCATTTTCTGTCTTAATTTCAGATTTCCAACGTCCACAGTATTTTGCTCTTGAACCATATTATCATTCCTGCGATCGATTAAAAAAAACTTTAGTGTATCTACTCAGAATCTTTTTCAATCTTGCCTTGATATCAGTTCAACTGGAGAGGTATGTTCAAGTCCACAATGTGGCATATTTTATCAGTTGGTCATTCCTGGTACCTTTAGCTTCTGCTGTCATGCGGTACCAGGTAAAAGGTTACTTGTGGAATAGCTTGCCACCTGCAATCCTCCGTCATCTTTGCTTTGTCTCATGTAAATTCTAGTTATTAATGTAGAAGATAGAGTATCTATAGTAGGGCCACTGTTCCCCTTCAGAGCCATCACCTAATATAACACCCGACATCCCAATCTGGTATCATTGAGTTGGACCAATCCTCATGTAATGCTTGACATCGAATGGGACGTTTCCTGCAAAAGAATCTCTTCTACAACAGACTTCCCCACCCCCAAAAAGATTGCACTTGTTATAGCAGGATCCTGGATGAGGTGACCATGGTTATTACAGTTGGAGATGGGAGGTCCAAATTTAAAAATCTCCCAGAAGTGGAGGGATTAACTGGCTTCCATTTCTTATTCACCCAAACCTCTGTCGATTAAAACCAGATTAATTTACAAAACATCCCCTCCTTTGTGGATGCATTTCTCCCAAGCCAAATGAATTTATGCTTTAAAATGAGTTAAATTAATTAATCTTTCTTGAATTAACAAAACGAGAGAGTTTATTAGTTACAAAAAGTGAGAAGAAATAGTGCAACACTAACACACATAGATTAGAAATGAAAAATCAGTCCGAAACAAGATAAAAGTCAATAGTTCAGTCTGTGGATCTTTTGTTAAGAGTTGATAGAGGAATATTAGAGTTGAACTATTAATTTTGAAGTTTTTGGCTTTTTGGGCAGAATGAAATTCTGTTGTCCTGTTTCCTTTTGACTGGCTAGCTGGCTTCCAGTTTGTGTGTGTGTGTGTGTGTGTGTGTGTGTGTGTGTGTGTGTGTGTGTGTGTGTGTGTGTGTGTGTGTGTTTGTGTTTGAATTGTGTGTGTGTGATATTTAGCTGCAATGCAGGGTGAGTAGTGTTTCAGATGACAGGGCTAATAGTTCTTCGACTGTGACCTTCAAAGCCCACTGGTGTGTAAACCCAGGCCAGAACACTCAAGCACTCTTGCCCAGACTGCTGCCTCTTTTCCACACATCTTCACAGTTTGAGATGACTCCCAAGGGATCACAGTTGTGTTTGTTATGCTTTTCCTCCTATTAAGTCCATGTCTTTGAAGCTGCCTTGACACTTCATCCGGGTTGACATTCCAGGCTATCTCTCTCTCTCTTCAGATGGCCACTGAACTTACATTGAAGTCATTTTGACAGTATGAGTCCTCTTTAAAACAAAACAGATTGTGGAATAAATTTCAATATGTCCATAGGTGACCTGGCGTTATGATCTGTGGTCATGATACTTTATAGAATGAGCCATTTTAAAAAATTCCAGGGGCAAAAAAAAACTTGGAAATTCTTGCTGTCTACTGGCTAAAGACAAATCCTGGTACAAAGAAGGTGCCTCATGAAGAGTGTGCGTCTGTGTTTACAGTGACATTCCTGGGGAATTCTCAACAAGGCTTTGCCCCAAACTCACTCTTGTTTTCAAAAATAATGAGTGCACACACAACAGAGAACTAGCATCTCTGACCAGCTCAATGTGAAAATAGTTTATTTGTGTTAGGGATAGGGCAGTCTGAACTGGAATACAAAATGCTAATAAAGCAGTTTAAAGGAGAAGCTTCTTCAAAACCAGTGAACTAAATTAGATAAATTTATAAATGGGAATAAGTCTTACATTTTTTAGAGTTATAGGAATTCCAGATGGAGTATAGTGCTCCACCCAAGTTGGCTTCCTTAAGAAGTCAACAGTATGTTTGGAAGCAATTTTTGACCATGGGTTTCTGTTTCACATGCAAAGCCTGAAATGTTTCAAAAGGGCACCATTATCATAACTTACAGACGTGACAGACACCAAGCATGCTCCATTCATTTTTTTTTAACTCTTTGGAGTTGTGTTCAGCCTAATAGACCCACTTCCAACTATTCAGACCGCTGAAGTAGGCAGAAGTAGTATCAGAGTTGGGAGAGATCACTCAGTGTGTGGTTAAAGCATATACATTGGTAGTTGCTAAAGGGAAGCTGAAGGAGGGATTTCTGAGGAGAAGGCTGAAGTGCCTAATGGAATTGAGGTTGGTTGGAGAGTATCAAGTTCCTCCGGGTGACGATAACTGACAACCTGTCCCAGACTTCCCACGTAGGTGCGGCTGTGAAGAAGGCACAACAATGCCTCTTCTTCCTAGGGCAGCTCAGGAAATTTGACATGTCCATAAGGACCCTCGCCAACGTTTACAGATGCACCATTGAAAGGATACTGTCTGGGTGCATAACAGTCGGGTACGGCAACTGTTCCGGCCAGGACCGTAAGTAATTACAGAAGGTGGTGTGTACAGCCCAGACCATCATGGAAGCCAACCTTCCATCCATGGACTCCATTTACGAGCCTCATTGTGACATCATTAAAAGACCCATCGTGCCCTGGTAATGCTATTCTACAACCTCTTCTATCATGCAGAAGGTGTACCGACCAGCAGGTTCAGGAACAGCTTCTTGCCAACCAGAATTGGACTGATGATTGACTCTTTAATTTCAAATAATGCTGACCTTGTTAATGTTGATCTTGCTTTGTGCATGCCCTGTGAAGTATGACCAGTTTGCCTCTGTCTAAGTTCTTTTTCACCCTATGAACTGTATGTCCTTGCTTATTATGATTTGCTTATACTGCTGTAAACATAGTTTTTGACTGCACTTAGACATAATAAATAAAACAAATCAAATCAAATCATATCTAATATGGTTGTAGCTGATCTAATTTTAACTCAATCCTACGTTCTTACAGGATCCCTGGTAATCTTTATTCCCTTGGCGATCATGAATCTATTGCCTCTGTTCTAAAAATGTTTACTGATGCATGGAAACACCACCACTTGTAACTTTTGCTCTAAGCTACACCGCCTTCCTGAATTCATAATGTATCGTTGTTCCTTCACGCTGTTGGATCAAAATCCAGGAACTGTCTTCCCAGCAGCATTACGAGTGTACCTGCACCAGATGGACCTCCAGCAGTTCAAGATGGACCTTTTTCAAGGTAATCAGGACTGGGTAATAAATGCTGACCTTCTGAGCATATGAACAAGAAACAAGAGTAGGTTATTTGCCCCTTGATTCCGCTCCACCATTCCATACAATCACGGTTGCTGCATGTTCCTAATAACCTTTTATCCCATTAGCAAACAGAAATCTATCTACCTCTGCCTTAAATAATATTTAAAGTTTCTGCGTCCACTAGCACCAATTTGATTTTGCCAGCAATGTCCACATCCCATGAAAGAAATAAAGAACTCGACATTGTGCTCTGAACATAAACACCTGAGCTCAGACTTTGTACGGGAAGTCCACTCTTGGCTCGGTCACTATTGCACCCATTTCACAATGCAGAAAAGACACAATGGGCAACATTTTCACTTCAGTAGGTGTTGATAGATAACTTGCTGCTAGCATCAGAGACGAAAGAAAGTAAGATAGAGTAAGTAGGATCGTTTTTGCCCTTGTAAGTTTCACTATCCTTACTTGTTTGTTATTACTAGAGACAAGAATGGCCATGTGCCTTAGGTTTGTAAATTCAGGATTCTTCTTTGCTTTGCCTCTGCAGGAGTCAATATTTTGACCTGCAAGCCAAAATATAGACTTCAAAGAAATGACAAACATGCCTCAAACTTGTATCCATATCATGGTCAGTACATGCCTTAAGCCCTATCGAACCAAGTTGTGTTTGGATGATTTGTTGAGTGGAGCCCCATTAAGTTCACAGTGTATTACGGAGATTAATTTGTATGTTGCATACAGGCAATACAAGTGGCAGGCAAGAAATGGTTGGTTGAGGGTTTGCAAGGTCAGAATTGAAAGTAAATGGGCATCGTTTTGTAACATGCATTCTTGGGTCATCTGCTTGGCAGCTTTTTAAAATTCTATCTTCTTCCACAACCAATTCCAGATTGTACTGGAACTGTACATAGTCCAAGCCTCAGGAAGTTGATGAAGTGCTTTTGGAAGAGTGGTCAGTTATAATGCAGGAATCACAGCAGCCAATTTGCACACAGCATGGCTCCTAAAGCAGCATTAAGACCAGATCATAAAGTCATAGAATCACAGAATTGTACAGCACAGAAACAGACCCTTGCTGACCAGATATCCTAAATAAATCCAGTCCCATCAGCCAGCATTCGGCCCATATCTCGCTAAACCCTTCCTATTCACATACCCACCCAGATGCCTTTTAAATGCTATAATTGTACCAGCCTCCACCACTTCCTCTGGCAGCATGTTTCATACACACAACCACCCTCTGCATGAAAACGTTGCCCTTTACATCTCTTTTAAATCTTTCCCCTCTCATCTTAAACCTATGCCCTCTAGTTTTCAACTCCCCCAATCTGGGGCAAAGATCTTGACTATTCACCCAATCCTTGCCCCTCATAATTTTATAAACGTCTATAAAAGTCACCCTTCAGCCTCCTGTGCTGCAGAGAAAATAGCCCCAGCCTACTCAGCCTCTTCCTACTGCTTAAACCCTCCCACCCTGGCAACATCCTTGTGAATCTTTTCTGAGCCTTGTTAAGTTTCACAACATCTTTCCTATAGCAGGGAGACCAGGATTGCACACAGTATTCCAAAAGTGGCCTAACCAATGTCCTAAACAGCCACAAGGTGATCTCCCAACTCCTATACTCAATGCACTGACCAATAAAGGCAAGAATACCAAAAGCCTTTTTCTCTGTCCTATGTACCTGGAATTCTACTTTCAAGGAACTGTGGGCCTGCACTCCAAGGTCTCTTTTTTGAGCAACACTCCCCAGGACCCTACCATTTTGTTTTCATTATCTGATTTGAAGGATACGTTTTGGCCAGGACACAGAAACGGTCTCCTCTTCTTCATTGAATAGAGCCATGGAATTGTTTACATCTGCCTGAAAGAGGAATCTCAGTTTTTAGCATCTTGTCTGAGAGACAGCACCTCTGACAGTGTTGCATTTGCTCAGTAATGCTCAGAAGTGGAACTTCAACCTAAAGTATTCTGATTCAGAAACGAGAAAGCCATCACTGACATAAGGCTTCCTTATTCTGAACTGGAATCTGGATTGTCTAAAAAGTAAAGGTAAAGTTCCCATAGTCTTACCATATCATAGCATTTCTCTCACATTAGAGAGAGATGCCTGGTGGTGGTTTATGCTGAGAATCAGAGAATGCTGTCAGAGAGATACTATACAAGCTGTGTGAACTAAATGATTATGCTATAGAGTTTTCGTTGTATGTTTACTAGTGTTACCTTTTGGAAGTAATTTAGAAGGTACAATGGCCAAACAAATTCCAGATGCTGGCAAGCCATAATGATCAATATTTAATCATCGACATCGGACATCAGGGTAGCAAAAACACAAGTTGATTTATTTATTTGCCCCCTGTACAATCAGGTTAGACATCAAAAATCATGGTTAAAATGATTGGTGTGTAAATGATGTAAAAATAGTAAATGATGGTGAACTGCCTAGAGAAGAATGAGAAGCAAGTTGTGTGACTGCCACTCTTGGTCATGATGTTGTTGTAGATAAGCCCTTATCTGAATGTCTCCCATTCCAGTTAAAGGGGATTGGGACAATTTGTCTTTGGGATGGGAAATGACAGCAGAACTTGAGAGCTGACTCAAATCTATTGTATTGCATATCCTTAAAGGTTACTGAGTCGAAGGAAAAAGGTAAGATAATTAAGTATATATCAATAACAACAAAGAGAAGACAGTGCACAGTCCAAAGATTTCAGGAGCATCATGAAGAAAGCACAAAGTTGTCAAGGTGCAATATGTTGGGCTTGCTGAATTCTCAAAGATGCAGTCTTTTGGGTGAGTTGTTAAAGTGAAGGCCCATCTGCTTGTCTCAGTGTGGCATTTCCCACTGCACAATTCTGAAGAGAAACTGAGGCGATACCTGTCATGTTTTAGCCAATATTTATCCCTTAGTACAAATCACTAAAACAGATTATCTGATTATTGTCGTACTGTTATTTGTAAAATATTTCCATCTTTCTTACTTGACATCAATGACCACACTTCAAAAGCACTCCATTGGCTGGAAAGCAATTTGGGGCATCTTGTGATCATGAAAAGCACAATATTAATGTGACTTTCTTTCTAAAGCTGCATCAAGGACAGCAGATGCATGGGAACAGCAGCACCTGCAAATTGCTCAGTAAAACACACACTGTCCTGAACTGAAACTTAACCAGCGCTCCCTCACTTCCACTCAACATTGTGCAAATCTCTTCCTAACCGTGGGGTCACCTCTGATTTTTCCTACTGTTACGCAAACCTCTGAGGACTTTACACTGCAGAGGCTTCTGGGACTGGATGTCAATGTGTCAGCAGACCCTCCAAGTGGGTGTATGGTTGTGTGGTTATACACCCTAGAAATGTACATTGTTTCCTACCAACACTAAACCTACACCACATGAACTGCAGCAGTTCAATAAAACAACTCACTACCATCTTCTCAAGGGAAATTCGGAACGGGCAATAAATACTGGTCCAGAATGCAGAGTCCACATATCAAATAAAAAATTGTGACAAAGAATAAGGTTGTAAATAGCGCTGTGAAAACCTGTTTCACATAGTAATAGACTCCAGCTTGTTGGTTGGGGGACAGAATCTGTCTTGTGCTGAAAAATCTGTAATTGATGGTTTGATTTCATCGGGCTTCACGAATTTGCCAGGAACCGCATGGTGGCATGTAGCTGATGGTGTACCTCACTTTGCCTATTCCTCTTCAGCATGAGTGATCTCGCATTGGTAATTTGATTTTCTTCAATCATCCAGTCTGTTATCAGACAGAGAAGCTAGGTAGCACCGAGTGCATGAAGGCTGTGTTTGACAATTAATGATTAAAATCTTAATTAGTGAAATGCTCTGCATTCAGAGACTTGGTTTGGACCTTAAACTATCCTAACAACAGCAAGAGAGACATCTTTGCCCATTCATTCAATGCATAAGTCATTTACAGACATTAACCTCAGTGATTCATTAGCTCAATGCAGGCAAGTTACCAACATTCCAGTCTGTGTGTATAAAGTACAGAAACAAATTAACACCCATGATAGGGTTATGGGTGATGGAGATATGCTCAAAAATCTGTACTCTCTGTCAAGTCAATGTGTTTCTTTATATGCATGGCTTGATCAATACGATGGTGCAAAGACTCTGCAAAACTGTGTCTTCCCCCAGGTGGCAGTGTGGTGCTGCCCTCTCCTGCTTGGTCCTGATGCCAGCAGCAAGGCATTCCTATCAGCTGCATTGAGAAACTCATGTTGCACAAATAGATCGAAAAGGTGTTTAACAACCCACTCCAAGTAGAGGCATTTCAGACGGAAACAGGCACACTCAAACTTGCCAGGGAAATCAAAATCAAGAAGAAGAAATGTTACAAGTTACATAAAGGGATAAGACCATAAGACATAGGAGTGGAAGTAAGGCTATTCGGCCCATTGAGTCAACTCTGCCATTTAATCATGGCTGATGGGCATTTCAACTCCACTTACCCGCACTCTCTCTGTAGCCCTGAATTCCTTGCAAGATCAAGAATTTATCAATCTCTGCATTGAAGACATTTAACGTCTTATCTGGATAGCAGGTGGTCAGAAGCAATGCTGGTAGGGGTATTGTCAATAACTGTGGGGAAATGGCAGACATGTTGACTAGTTACTTTGCCTCAGAATTTACAGCAGAATAGAGGGATAGATTACTGGAAGTCCCGAGGAAATTAAAGTGGATCGGGAACAGACACTGAATAAAATTAACATGAGTAAAATGTTGATAATGAGTAAATGAACAGAATTAATGACAGGCAAATCCCTGGGATCTGGTGGCTTCCATTCGAGGGTGTTAAGGGAAATGGGGGAGCACATTATAGCTATGCTAACTATAACCTTTGAGAATTCTCTAGATTCAGAAGCTATTCCTTGTGATTGGAAAAAATGCTTTGTCCTGGATGACCCTTCTGAGGAAGGGTCACTGGACCTGAAACGTTAACTCTATTTTCTCCTCCACAGATGCTGCCAGACCTGCTGAGCTTTTCCAGCAACTTTGTTTTTGTCCTGGATGGTGTTGAGTTTCTTGGGTGTTCTCATCAAATCATAGGGATGTCCATCATGGCAATTGACTTACCTCATGGGTAAGTCCGTTAAGGCAGAATCTCAGAATTGTAGAGATGAGAAGAAATTTATTCCCTCAGAGTATTGTAAATCTTTGGAACTCCTTATCACAGACAGCTGTAGGAGCAGTGTGCTTGTGTATATTTAAGGCCGAGATAGATTGATTCTTGGTCAGTAGAAGAATCAAGGGTTTCAGGGAAAACACAGGAAAGTGGATGTGAGGAATGTTCAGGTCAGCCATGATCCTATTGAAAGGCAGAACAGGCCTGAGGGGTCGAATGGCCCTACTCTTGTTCCTATATCTTATGGCCTTACTGTCTATGTCACCTGTTCCCATCAATGGTCACATTTAATTGAGATTTTTAATTCACCCATATTTGGAAAGAATAATACAGAATTACCTTGTTAAAACTCAACATGTCTATTGTGCTACTTGTACGACAACATTTAGGCTTCCAGTCCTGCTTGTGGAGGTAATTTGTAATTAATGGATGCCAAAGGGTTACGTAAACTTCTTGAAGGTAATTGGCTTAAAAATTATCTCAACACATCTGTGTTTTTAGCATTGCTGCTTTTAATCCTCACCTGTGAATGTTATCCTACACCAAGGACATGAAACAATTGACTATCAGGATATGTTGTCTGTAGATCAATTGGCCAAATGTAAGCCATAAAGTCTGCATAAGAGACTCATTTATGATCTAATCCATGTTCGAACATTACAATAAAAACCATTTAAGATTTTCACTTTATGATCCTTGATTAGATTAGTTTTAAGTAATCATTCCCAGATCTCCATAATATATTAGACTCTACATGTTGTCTGCACCAGCAGGCATTTAACAAGCTCCTTTTAAAATTGATTTTTGAACCTAATTTTGAAACATCTGCAAGCCATGGTTGAAACTCCATTTCCCGTGCTTTTATGCCACAGAGAAATTCATTCGTACAGTCCACTTATTGTGAATTTGCCTGAATTGTATGAAGTGTTTTTGTAGGGCAATTACAATATCAGAGTAGTAGAATGTGCACTCGCTATATTATACTAGTGATGTTAAGGCCTGGCTACCAACACGCTGCAGTAGGAACTGCTTTTAATCCATTTCCCTATGACATTCTAGGAGCTTTCTCTTGGTTAGTGGTGGAAGATGAACCACAAATAAGCCTTAGAAGAGGCGGTGGTCTCAGGTTGACAAGTTAAGGTTTATTATCTCTTCATAACTGTATATGAGTTACATAGTACGTACAGTAACTTGAGGAATGAAGACATGACTTTCTCCATTACATTCACCCACAGCAGCCCAAAACTGACCCATACAGTGGTTTGTGGTATATATCAAAGTGGGCAGTGCTTCATTTTTTAACGCTTTCATATCCATGATCAAATCCAGAAAGGGCCGCATGGAGTTGTTGGCATGAATAATAGAAAACATGTAAGATGAAGTTAGATGGTATGATAGAGAAAGATAAACAGATAATGTGTTGTTAGGGCGAGATGAAGGAGCCATGTGTGGAACATAAACATCAACATTTGGGACATTTCTGAGGAGAAAACTCGTGTGCAATATCCAGAGGCATCAATGTCCATCTCCCCACTGTGTTCAATTGCTCAATGTTTGATTCTGTGTGTCTGTTGAGTGTTCTGTGTGCTGTTAGCAAACCTGATGGATGTGCTTACAGAGAAACAGAAGCAATGAACAATCTTGAAACTTGTAGCTGTAGGCATTTTACAAAAATGCCTTTGTCAATAAGTCTTGTTACACACATCTAATCCACTGTGTGTCATCTGCGTATCTCTAAGGTGCAAAGTGTTGTACTCATTTATATGTAACATGATTGAAAAATAAGCAGGTGTGTGTAAATCTTAATCAACAAACATAGCCAATAGCCACAAACCACCCATGACTTATTGTCAAGTTGATGTCTTGGATGTAAGAGCAAGGATGGGATTCTGTAACTGCATAAAATACTAGCTAGGTCTATGTCACCTTACAGGAAGGATTTGATCACCTCGGAGAGTACAGAGTAGATTTACAAGGATGTTGTCAGGGCTGAGAAATGGTGTCGGTGGGTAAAGTTTGGATAGAATGGGATTGTTTCCTTTATTACAGAAAAGGCTGAGAAGAGGTTGAAGGGTATGAAATTCTGAGGGTCCATATAGAAGGGATTGAAAGAACATATCTTTTCATAATGCAATCAATAGCCAAGTGATACAGATCTGAAGTAATTAGTAACAGGAGTAAAGAGGAGTTAAGGAATTTTTTTTTACTTAGAAGACTGTGGGGTTCTGGAACTTACTGCTTGAGAGAGTATTGGAGGCAAAGACCCTGACTGCATTTAAAAAAAACACGTAGTATGCATGTGACATGCTATAAGCCACAAGGTGCCAGGCCGAGAGATAGGAAATGGGATTCAGCTGGATAATCCTTTCCTCAGCTGGTGCAGATATGAGGGGCTGAATGGCCACTTCCTATGCTGTAAATTTCTTTGATTCTGTGAAGAAGTTCTTGATTACCAAAACACTTAAAAAATCAATTCGTTAGATGGCACATTTTCTAACAATATAATGTGCTAAATAATCACAAGTGTTATTGTTGGGGTCAGAAGAAACTCAAGTTGGAATGCAGCCTGATAAATGTTCCGTTTATATTCACTTTCTGAGGATGCTTTCAAACTATCAGTAATAGTATAAAAAAAGAGGGATATTGAATTAACCGCCCTTGCATACACTGCCTATTGATATTGTCCATTATCACACTATCAAGCATTATGGTCAAGCCCTCAGATTCCTAGCTAGGAAAATTCTGTATCCAGACTTATGTTTCATCGTTACTTTATCATAGCAGCTAATTATTGACTTCAAATTTTGTCAAAGGATTGCTAGAAGTTCAAATATGGAACATACCCTATTTGACCACATCCACCATGTCAGCAGCTAACTAGAAAGTCCTAGCAGATCTGCCTTGCTACGCTGACCATTGCTCAACTCATGTTCAACCACTAGATCTCTAAACTTTGTTTCTGAGACTTCTACTCCAGTTAATTCTGACCTTTGTTTTCAATTGCTTTTGATCCTTTAAGTAATGCTAGTTTCCAAACTTCCCTCCTGCATTCAGCAAAATTAGAAGAGATTTTGGCCGACTTTTAGGAGTTTTGTTATAATATGGTTTTCCAAAAGTTTCCCCTAAACAGAAAACTTTAAAAGGGGCATAGGAGCAGGAGTAGACCTTTCAGCCTATTGTGCTTGCTCCATCATTCAACTAGATTGTGCTTGATTATCTACCTCACTACCGTATTTCCACTGTATTCCCAAATCAGTTGACCCATTAGTAACTAGAAATTTATCAATCTCTACCTTGAACTTAAGCAATGACTGAGCTTTAACAGCCCTCTGAAGCAAAGAATTCCAAAGATTCATCACCGTCCAAGTTTCTCGCTGCTCAATCTGAAATGGCTTTCCTTTTATTATCTGACCCTACCCCTGATGCTAGACTCCAAAGGCTTAGAACAAGATTTCTAACCATTAATGGCTATTTCTGAAAAAAAACTGCAACAAACTTTGACAGTGGAACCATAACTGGAACAGACATAGTTGGCAGTGAAATCTCTTCTGAAAGAAAAGCCTCAACCATGAATTCTGCCTCCATTATGACTGATAATTTGCAATGATCCAAACATTCAGCTGTAGAGCTTTATAATGTCCCATCTATAGGTGATGCCAACATGTTGTTGAATATCATGTCCAAGTTCCTAAAACTCCTTTGAAGTTTACTGACTTAAATCATATAGGTTTAAGGAGTTAAATTTAGAGCCTGGACGCATTTAAGAAGAGCACATATGTTGGACCTTATAATTTGAAACATGAACAGCGCAGAAGTGAAATTTTACTGGGATGTTGCATTCCATTTGTTTCAATTTAATCGAAATGGAACAGGGAACCGATGTAAGCAGACCTTTTAATTCAGCTCCTTCTGTTTACTCACAGCAGTGGTAGTTATCTGTCAGGTCCTCTGCTCAATTCTGATCATCTTGGGTGCTCTAACATGTAGGACCGTCAGGTCTTCTTACAAAGTAATGCCAAACTTCTAAGCTACTTCTAAACATTTATTCCATAGACTATAGATGATGGTAAGGTTATAGAGCAGCATACTCTGTGCTGTGCACATTCCAACCTCCTAGCAGAGCATTAGCACATACCTAGTGAGGTCAGAGTTACATCAGCCTCAACAACTCATCTTCATATTCCTTAAACTCTATCACTACCTTCTGGTCTTATGCTTTTTGCTTGGCAAAGACTCAAGTTTTTAATTGCAAGTTTTTTAATGTAATTCTCTTTCTCCCCTTTATCTGTCTAATCTTCCTTCGATCCACTCCTTCAGCACATTCTCATGCTTTAGAATATTGCCAATTCAATCTTGTTGCCTTTTCTTGATGATATCTCAGTCACAATATTTCCTCCTCCATCGTCCTGAAAACCATTTTGTTGATCTCGTGTTGTCTTGGACTGACCTTTCCATCTTTCTCATTTCACAACTTATTAGTCTTTGGATGTCTGATTTTCCCAAGATCCACATTTCAGCTTGATACAGCAAGACACTTGATATCTACTAAAGGCTGTGGTGGTGGCTTGGGAAATCAGCTTCAATGAATCCTTTCTTAAGATTTCTATTTATTCCTGTGCTGAGCAATTACTTATGTTTAAAGCCATTGCTATTCTAGCTCTGGTTTCTCTCCGGCAGTAGTTGTCTTTAGACTGTAGGTGGGATGTTGAGTAATTAAGCCTTTACTCTAAAAATCATTAATGAAGATGTACACAAGGGCTAATGTCATAGTGACACAATCATATGCTGGAACTGGAGCCTGAATCTGTGGAGTTCCAGAAGATGTCCTCTCTTTGATATGAATCGTTATAGTCGCATTTACCGAGGTACAGTGAAAAGGTTTGTTTTGTAAACAGTACAGGCAGGTCATAGCAAACAAGGACATAGACATCAAAGGAGGCTTAGACAGAGTGAGGCATAAAGGTTATACAGTGCGCAAAACAAGATCAACATTAGCAAATCAACATTATTACCATCCCTTGTAAATAGTTATGTTTATTAAAACCTGTTGATGTTCACTCAAAGTGAAGACTTCATCTTTTTACCACCAGTCAACAAATTTTCAAATAACGTTATTATTAAACCATATTTAATTAATTAGAAATGCACTAGTGTACACCAAGAATACAATTAAGGGGTTTAATATAGATTTTTAATCATTTTCAGAGATTTTAAATCAGGTTACTTACAGGTGGAGTACTAGATACCCCTTTTGAAACTGCTTCATTTCACAGATTATAAAATGTGAGGCTGGATGAACACAGCAGGCCAAGCAGCATCTCAGGAGCACAAAAGCTGGCGTTTCGGGCCTAGACCCTTCATCAGATGAAGGGTCTAGGCCCGAAACGCCAGCTTTTGTGCTCCTGAGATGCTGCTTGGCCTGCTGTGTTCATCCAGCCTCACATTTTATCATCTTGGAATCTCCAGCATCTGCAGTTCCCATTATCTCTCATTTCACAGATTAGTTCATTTACCATGTCAGTTGTAACAATAAAATCAAGAATTTGTACTTTAACAAAAAGAGAGAAAGGAAATCTTATTAGACTGCCCAATTGCATTCGTTCACTGGGCACAACATTACATAATCACCAATATATTTTAATGGATGCATGAAGATGTATAAGCCACCACTAATTCAGTTGGATTTTGGTTGTAAATAGGCAGTTGCACCCAAAGCAGAAACACTGCCTCGATAGAGTAAATAATATAAGCTAAATTGAATAAATGTTTTTGTTGCAAAAACAGAAATGACTGGAAAATCTCAGCAGGCCTCGCAGCTAGGAGAGAAATCAGAGTTAATGTTTAGGGTTGAGTGGCCCTTTGTTCTCCCTTTCAAATGTAAGTTCACTCTTCATAGATTGTAACAAAAAAGTTGTCCTCAGCTATTAGTTCAGTTATCTTTGAGTTAGCTCTGGATACTTTTGTAAAGGTGAGACATTTTCTTTTATCAATGTCTTTTTTTGTTGTATCAGCACTGGCTGCAGCTTTTTCTTTTTAAGTCCCAAAGTTTGACAGCAAGGTGTGACTTTTAAAGTGAGGCTTATAGGTCACGGTCTCTTTGAGATGGTTAGAAACGCCAATTCTTGTTCAATTTTGATATAGTTGATCTCCTTTCGTTGTTCAATTTTAAGCTTCTCCCATACATTCCACACATCTGGAAACTCTATAATTTAGATCTCGTCATCCAACAAATCATCTACATCTGGGAACACTTGAATAGGCTGGGGGTATTTTCCCCGGAGTGTCGGAGACTGAGGGATGACTCTATAGAGGTTTGTAAAATCATGAGAGGCATGGATAGAGTAAATGGACAAGGTCTTTTCCCCAGGGTAGAGGAATCCAAAACTAGCGGGCATAGGTTTAAGTTGAGAAGGGTGAGATTTAAAAGAGACCTAAGGTGCAACTTTTTCACGCAGAGGGTGATGCAGGTATGGAATGAGCTGTCAGAGGAAGTGATGGAGGCTGATACAATTACAACATTTAAAAGACATCGGGTGGGTATATGAATAGGAAGCATTTAAAGGGATATGGGTCCAAGTGCTGGCAAACTAGACTTATATAGGATATCTGGTCAGCATTGTCGATTTGGACCGAAGGGTCCGTTTCAGTGCTGTACATCTCTATGGAACTATGATTCTATGTCGTGCTGTTCCTTTTTCTTTAAAGAAAAGGTAATTTAAAGTGCAGAACTTCATCTTGTTTTTTTTAAACATTATCCTTGGTGCATCCTGTGCTTGGTCTTTCTAACATTCCTGCAAAGAGAGGTAGAAGATGAGCAATATCCTCCTGTGATCCTAGCTATGATACTTTATCAATGAAATTTACTTTACTGTCTAATGAGTCATCGACAATCACTGTTCTCACTGCTAAATAAAGGAATTTCAAAGATACACAACCAGTTCTATACAACAAAGAATGATGCTGATTTGAAATGACATAAAGGGTATCAATAAGTTTCCCCCCCCATTGTAGCAAAGAATATATTGTATTCAGATTCCTGTTCTTATTCAGTTTCCTCCTGCACTTTGAGGTTTGATGGAGAAATTGAGGCTTCAACCATGGCACTGTATCTAAAAGAATGTAATAGCTCATCCATTTTTAAAATGAGTTATTTTGTCATCAACCATGACCAAGTCATGTTGTGAATCCATTACTTTCCTCTGACAAGAATGTTTCTTCATCTCCAGTAGCATCTATGTCTTAGATATTTAGGGACAGTTTCTTTCTAGAGGGTGAAGTCTGCAATTGCTGCTTTGGCAAACCACCTGAAAATAGCCTCCCTTACTACATGTGTGGTATCCAACATTGCTGGCTGGCACTAATATGGAGCTTTCCCACCTCAAAATGGACAAGAAACATTGGAGAGGTCAACATCCTCCTCCCCTTGTGGCTTCCTGCTGCATTAATGCCCTCTAATTTAACCAACTGGATGAAGTCTGTCAGCAAAATGACCCAGACAAATCCCCTTTCCCTTCAGTGAAGGAGTCTGTTCTGCTTACAGCTTTCTGTACCACTTATGATAACTTGTGCTAACAGAACGTTGCCTTCAGACTTTAAAAATTCATGTTGGGCTTTATCAGCTGTCTCTCCAACAATGTGGTGTTGCATGAGCTTCTTTTGCAAATTCCTTGTTGGCAACTTTCCACAGTCCAATACAAATCATTTGTAAAGAAGAAAACCAGCGGTTTCCCTGACGGTCCCAGATGCACTGATTAAACCTTGCTTGGTTTTGGCTTCACCTGCAATAGGACATGAAAATTTTTGTTACATAGCGAGGTTTGAGAAGATTTGTAGCTCAGGTTGAGGTTCTGGATGTGAATTGCTCGCTGAGCTGGAAGGTCAGTTTTCAGACGTTTCGTCACCATTCTAGGTAACGTCATCAGTGAGCCTCCGGTGAAGCGCTGGTGTTATGTCCCGCTTTCTATATATCTGTTTAGGTTTCCTTGGGTTGGTGATGTCATTTCCTACATTGGTGATGTCATTTCCTGTTCTTTTTCTCAGAGGATGGTAGATGGGCTCCAAATCAATGTGTTCAATCAAATACATTGATTTGGAGCCCATCTACCATCATCTGAGAAAAAGAACAGGAAATGACATCACCAATGCAGGAAATGACATCACCAACCCAAGGAAACCTAACCAGATAAATAGAAAACGGGACATAACACCAGCGCTTCACCGGAGGCTCACTGATGACGGTAACTAGAATGGTGGCGAAACGTCTGAAAACTAACCTTCCAGCTCAGCGAGCAAACCCACATCCATTTTTGTTACATTTTTTGCTTGCTGTAATTTCTTCTGCTCCGCCATGTCTGGTGAGAATGAAGCCAGCACTGCCATCAATCACATATAATAGACTAATGTGGTCTTAGCCTGGCTTTTTATGGACGTCTGTTAAGTAAGTTATCTTTGGCGATGTCATACCCAATACATGGCCTGATCAGGGCCATTCACATGTTCTACATTTCCTGGTATAGGCAAGGCTGTTTTCATCATTGGTGTATCCTGGACCATGGTGACAAGCATGCTTTTCGTTCTGCTCTTCCTTAGTGTTGCATTTCTTTCCTCTTTAACATGGCTATCTCATTCTGTAAAGACTTATGATCTATTAGAAGTATGTCACTCACTTTGGCTGGTGAATTATCTTTTGTCTTCTAGATGCCATGTCGCCTGCTTTGGGCTCTTGGTCAGCTTTTTTCACCTTTGAGCAAGCTTTCTTTTTCTCTCTCCATTTCAGTGTGTATCTGGGTGTTAAAGCCTGCTGCTTCCTCTGGCTACTAGAATTCTGCTCCCCCCCATTTCAGTGCTTGCATGACTAGTCTGGACTGGTTCTTCACCCTGGCACTGTGTTGTCTAGGTTTCACTTTGAAAGCTCCTCGCTGGTTCTATTGAGGTGCTCACCACCAGCCATGAGATAGCAAGGTGATTTCTAACCCTTGTGAGTGCACATTTTCATTAATTCCCATTATTACAAGGGAGAATTAGGGACTTTGCAGACTCAGGCTGCAATTCCAAGTGATTTGACATCAGCCTGCCAGAGTTTGCATTCTATTCAGTAGCTATTCTTAAAGTGATCTTATAATTGACCCTTTACTTCACAGATTATGCCTGTGTAACTGAGAAAATATACGGAATTTGCTGAACCTCACCCAACCAACGCAATCAACTAAACCTTGCAATTTTAATCCAGGCCGGTGATCAGTTACATGGCCCTGATTTGGGAGAACTGAATCAACCTGAAGGATTTCAGAAAATATAAACATATGTATTTTTGGGCATAACTCACAGTAGTTTAAAAATTCTCTGATCTTCTCTGCTCTTTCAACTGATTCCACCAGGATCACAATGAACTAATGTAAATCTGCCCCATGGAATTCTCAGAATCTTCTCAAATGGGTCCCTCTTCACAAAGCCTAAAAGAAAATCCAGGAATGCGAATTTCCAATCTACTCTTTCTCTGGTCGGTACAGACTGGGCTTCAGAGTCATGAAAATCCTTGACAGGCCATAAATATGTATGGGCCCCATAACAGTAGTTGTGGTGTTGGAAAGAGTATAAATCAGAAAGTGAGAAGACCATGTTACAAGGGTAATGCAATAATCTTCAGAGGTATTAATCATTGTATAGCCTGGGCCAACCAATCTGACAAAAATAGCTTGGAGGACAGTTTCGTGGAGCAGTTTTTCAGACAGTTTTCTCAAACCATATGTCAAGGGAACAGACTATATCAGATCAGGTATTATATAATGAGACAGGATTAACTGGAAACATACTAGATAACTATTACCATTGATACCTCACATTAAATTTTTAACAGCTTTAAAATAGAAAGGACAAAGATTGTGGACCAAATCTCAGGAATCAATGAAAGCGGGTATGGGGCCAATAATGTGCAATTAACCCCTACCCATTATTTTTAATGCTGACGATAGGACAAATTTGTGATGCTGTAGCCAATGTTAAATGTAATTTGAAGTGGCATAGCAGGGGGTTCAGATTTGTATGAGGATGATTCCACTTCAGGTCAGTCTGTATCTCTTTAACAGCAGGGGCATTCTGGTGGGGGTAGGTTACTAAAGCTGAAAGAGTTGGAACAAGAAGAAGAATATGGTGCACCAGGGGAAAGAGAACCAAGCCCAAGGTTCTCTGGTGCTGCTTTGGATATTCTGGTGGAGGTAGAGAGAAGGGCGGAAATATAATCGATCCACAGAGAACCATCAAATCAATCTTTGTAAAGTCAGTGGGAGCAGATAAGTGTAGCGGACAGTGCCAGGAATTGAGCCCTGAGGACCCAAATGCAATCCTGCAAGAAACTAAATGACCTCACAAATACTCAAGGTCATTGATTGTATCTTCAAATGCCATATCCCTCCAACTACACCATTAGCCTCATACATTGCCAATGCAACACATCCCAATGACTCATTTAACAACAGATTGTTATCAATCATAATGCTTACATAGGATTACAGAATCATTAGATTGCAGAAGATCATTTGGCCCATCATGACCATACTGGTATTCTGACTGAGCATCATGACTTACTGCATTTCCCCTGCCTTTTCCTCATATCCCTGAATATTGTTCATATTTAGTTAACCATCTAATACCCTCTTGATTGCATCATTTGAACCAGCCTGAACAATATTTCCAGGCAGTGTTTTCCAGATCCTAACCATTTGCTATGTCAAAAACATTTCCTCACATCACATTTGCTTCTTTTGGAAATTACCTTACAATTGTGCCCTCTAGTCCTTGATCAGTTTACAAGAGGGAAATGTTTCTTTTTCTGTCCAGAACCCTTATGATTTTTAAAGTTTCTAGATAACCTCTTCTTAGCCTTCTCCTCTCCAAGGAAAACAGTCCCAACTTGTGCAATCTTTTTTCATAATTGGTCTCATCCCTGGAGCCATTCTTGTCTGTTGTCTCTCCAATGCTTTCACATCTTTCCTATAGTATGACACCTAGAACTGTATGCAATATTTCAGGTGGGCTGCCTAACCAGAATCTTCTACAATTTCAGGATCACCTTGCCCTTATACTCTATGTGCCTATTAATAAAGCCTATTAATAAATACTGTGTGCTTCATTAATTGTTCTCTTTACTTGTCCTGGTACCTTTACTGAGATATATATTTTTCATGCACATCTCCCTTACTCCTGCATATCCTTTAAAACTGTACCCTTTGCTTTACACTGTCTCTTCATGTCACTTGTACTAAAATGTATTACCTCACCCTTCTTTGCATCAAACATCATCTGTGACCTCTCTGCCAATTCCATCAATGGGTCTATGACCTTTTAAGTTCTACATTGTCCTCTTCACAGCATACAATGCGTTCAAGTTTTGTACCATCCACAAGCTTTGTAAAAGTGCCCTGTAAACCGTGATCTAGATTGTTAGTAAATTTGAGGAAAACCAAGGATGCCAATATGAACCCTGGGGAGCTCCACTACAAACCTTCCTCCAGCATGGAAAGTATCCATTAAGAATTACTGTTTCCTATCCCTCAGCTAATTTTGTATACTCATAATCCTGTCCCTTGTATTCTATGAGCTCTACATTTTCTCTGCAGTCTTCTATTCTGCAGTACTGTATCAAAAATCTGTTGGAAGTCCATATATACCACATTGACTACTTTACCCTTATCAGCCCTCTCCATTACCTCATGCAAAAAGGTCCAGTAAACTTGTTAAACAGGGTTTTCCCTGAAGGAATCCATTCTGCTAAAGTTTCTCCACCCACTGAGATTGAACTGACTGCTCTATAATTGCTGTACTTACCCATACATCCTTTTTTGCTCAAGGTATATTGTTTGTAATTCTCCAATCTTCTGGCACCTCTCCTGGATCTAAGGAAGCCTGAAAAATTTATGCCAGTCTGTGTGTAATTTCTGCTGTCACTGTCTTCAGTATCCTTGGAATGTTTGTACATTTCATCTGTCCCTTTGTCTTGTCAACCTTAAGTACAGATAGCCTATCTTCTTATCAATTTTGAGCTATTCTAATTACAGGATTTCTTCCTTTGTCACCATGCCCCTTGCCTCCAAATGTGAAATTCCTTTTTACCATCCCTGTACTATGTATGCCACTGTGGAAAACTTTGGGATTCCTATTTACATTAGATGCCAGTTATTTCTCATAATCTGACTTTGCTTGTCTTATTTGATCTTCTTCAGAACCTTTGATAGCCTTCTGTATTTTCTACCTGCACCTGTAATTAGCACACTTATTCTTCCTTATCTGAATTTATATCTTCCTTTTCAACACGGGAGCTCTACATTTGTTTGCTGTTTTGAAGGAATACACCTTAGCTGTACCTGAACCATCTCTGCTTTGAAGGTACACAATATTCACTGAAGCATCCCTGTACACATCTTAGAAACCCTACAGTGGGGAAGAAGCCATTTGGTCAATTGAGTCTGCAACAACCCTCCAAAGAGCATCCCATCCAGAACTAACTCCTCCAATCTGTTCCCTTAACCCTGCATTTCCCATGGCTAACCCTCATAGCCTGCACATCCCTGAACACAGATAACAAAGTGTGGAGCTGGATGAACACAGCAGGCCAAGCAGCATCTTAGGAGCACACCAAAAGCTGCTTGGCCTGCTGTGTTCATCCAGCTCCACACTTTGTTATCTCCAATTTACCAGCATCTGTAGTTCCCATTATATCTCATTCCTGAACACTATGGGCAACATAAGCACAGTCAATCCACCTAACTGCTCATTTTGGAGGAAACCAGAGCATCTGTTGGAATTCCACACAGACACAGTGAGAACCACACAGACAGTCACCCAAAGCTGGAATTGAACCCAGGTCCCTCGTGCTGTGAGGCAGCAGTGCAAACCACTGAGCTACTGTGCCAGCCTGTTTGATAACATCACCTAAATGCACTCATACTGACACATGTCAACCTCACTTCTGGAGAAATTAGTATAACTGAATGCGGCCAGTATATTTGCATGTCCTCTCCTTGATGGAAGAATCTGTGGTCTCTGTCATTGGAGAGGCTGTTACTGATTTGTGACCAGTGCAAGGTGGAGGGTGTCAGTATATTCAGGTCTTATCCTTATTCTTGCAACTCATTTCCTCCTCATACCCTTGTGTCTTCTCATTTACAAGCTCCAAGACTTGTAACCTGTTATTTCTTGTAACCCCACCGCTTTTTCCATCATTATAAACCTACCGTTATGCTTTCTGTCTTACAGATACCTACGACCAGTAAACTGGCCAGGTAGTGATGGAGAAAAAGAGGTAGGAAGGCTGGAAGACAATGATGAAGAAAAATGAACACAAACCCTGGCTCTCACACCAACTCAAATACTGATAATTCAGAAGCAGGACCTGGATGTGGAGAACCACCAGGCAGGAGTGGCCCATAGTTACAGCAGGGACAACGTTAGCATGGGTTTCAGCACACTTTAGACAAGGCTACATTCCATTCTGTGATGGAGCACTCAAGTAGGAACTTTGAGGAAATGAGCAATCAGCCAGAAGCTTTGTGCACAACTGAGAACCAGCGCTAATTTGACACAGGACCTTCGAACAGAGTTTGATTGGGGAGCGGTGGGAGGCCTCCAAAAGCACATCTTTGAACCCAATGGTGATACAGTGTCTGGTGGCCAATGTCCCAGCATCCACTGCAGCACAAATAGAAGCCACCCCATGACACAAAGCTGGTGGCAGGGTGAGCTAACATCTGGATGCAGGGTGTGATTTGAGCAAGTCGAGAGAGTGGGCAAATGCATAGCAGACAAAATGTAATGAGGGTAAATGTGAGGTCATCCACTTTGGTTACATAAACAGGAAGGCAGATTATGATATGAATGGTGATGGGTTTGGAAAGGAGGAGATGTAATGAGACCTAGATGTCGTTGTATCCCAATATCAGAAAATAAGCTTGCTATTGCAGCAGAAGGTGAAGAAGGCCAATGGTATGTTGGCCTTCATTGCAAGAGGATTTGAGTACAGGAGGAGAGATGCCTTGCTACAATTATGCAGGGCCTTGGTGAGACCACACTTGGAGTATTGTGCATGATTTTCGTCTCCCTATCCGAGGAAGGATGTTCTGGCAATGGACGGGGTGCAACAAAGGTTCCTGGGGTGGCAGGACTGACATAGGAAGAGAGACTGGATGAATTAGGACTATATTCACTGGAGTTTAGAAGATTGAAAGGGGATCTCACAGCAACCTAGAAAATTCTAACAGGTCTAGACAGGGTGAATGCAGATAGACTGTTCCCAATCAGCAGGGAGCCTAGAACAAGAGATCACAGTTAAAAGATGAAGGTTAGGCCACTTAGTACTGAGATGAGGAGAAATCTCTTCACCCAGAAAGTGGGGAGCCTGAGGAATTCTCTGCCACAGAAAGCAGTTGAGGCCAAAGCGTTGAATGTTTTCACGAAGGAGTTAGATTTATTTACGGTTAAAGACATTAAAGGGTATGAGGGAGAAAGGTGGAACAGGGTACTGAGCTGGATGATCTGCCATGATCATTTTGAATAGTTGAGTCGGCTTGCAGGGCTGAATGGCCTACTCTTGCTCCGATTTTCTATGTTTCTAACTGTGTATTATGGTGGAAGCTCACACATCTGCAACACCAAATCACCAGGGTTCCTTTGACTGCATCTTTCAATCCAGCATCCTCTAACATTTAGAATGCCAAGGGCAGCAGATGCACAGAAACTGTTTCCTACAAGCTCCCCTCCAAACCACACACTATCCTGACTTAGGAATATATTGTTGTTCCATCATTGTTGGGGGGGGGGGGGTCAAAATCCTGGCATTGTCTCCTTAGCAGCACTGATATTGCCTGTACACCCCAAGGACTTCAGCGGTTCAGGAAGATAGCTCAGAACCGCTCTTCTTCAGGTTTATTAGACAGCAATACTCACATCCTGCAAAACAATATAAACCGCAAGGTCAATGTAATGTAATGTACTTCTTCACTGTTGTTGTACAGCTGCTTGTATGGGCTGTATCATTATGATGACAAGATCATGTAGCAAGTAGCAAACCACAACATACCTGGGCCCCTAGTACTATACTATCAGAGCAGTTCCAGCTCTGTTGCAGTACACCGATGGTCTTGGTCTGTCATATTTCATGTGGCTGTCCAGCTTTCATTATCTATGAGCATGTGGTTTGCACATGGAGTCATGAACCATGTTCTTGGACTTTCTTCCTCACTCTCAAGTAGCTCCCCACATAGGCTAAAATACAGGCGACACAGGGGGCTGCCAATGAATGAAGGCTTCAAGGCTGCTCCTGGTTAAGGGACATTGAAGGCACAATAGATTGAGATGGATTGCAAACCAGCTGCATGTTGTAGGAGTGAAATCCCTTGTCTGAGTTAATATACAGCTTCCACAAAACGATGTGCATGCAGTCAATGGTACCTCACACAATGGGGAAGCTGCAAGCCTGGTGAAAGATGCAGACGCTTGTTCTGCCTGCTTTCTCTCTGGCCAAGCAAAATGAAATATCTTAGGATCATGGAAATATAGCAACCTTGCATGGAATCCGCCCCTATCCACTCTCCCAGACAGCACATTCCAAATCCTTATTACTCTCTGAGTGAGGAAGTTTCTCCCCATCTCACTCCTAGCTCTCTTGCTAAAAATCTTGAAATTGTGGCCGCTAATTACTGACATACAAACTATTGGAAATGAAATATCCACGTTTATGCTGTCAAAATTGGTCATAATTTTGAACATCTCAATAAGGTCACTTCCTTATTTTCTCTGGTCCAAGAAGAATAAACCCAATTTCTCTAACTTTTCCTTGTATCTAAAATCCATCATTACTGGCATCATTCTAGTAAACCTCCTTCGCACGCTCTCCAGGACTTTAACATCCTTCCTTAAATGAGGTACCCTGAGCTGAACACAATACTTCAAACGTGGTCTGAGCAATGATTTGTAGAGACGCAGCTTCACTTCCTTGCCTTTACACTCTGTGACTCTCTTTATAAACCCAAGGGTCTGATATGCCTTCTTTACACCTGTTTCAACTTGCTGGGCCACATTCACCAAATTATGAAACATGAACCCCCCATGCCCCTCTGCTCCTGCACTCCCCTCAAAGTTGTACCATTGAGCCTGTATTGTCTCTCTGTGTTTCTTTTGCCAAAATGCATGACCTCACATTTTTCTGTATTGAAATTTACCTGCTAGGCGCCTGCCCGTTTGACCAAATTGTCAACTCTGAAGTCACTCAACATCATCCTCATAATTCAATATTCTCTCTAGCTTAGCATTAGCTGCAAATTTAGAGATTTTGCCATCCCTGAGTCACTTATGTAAATCAAATAATGCAAGTGTCCCAACACGGATCCCTGGGAAACACTACTTTAACCTGTCTTCAGTCTGAGAAATGCCGATTTATACCTACCTCTGTTTCCTATCTTTTAACTAACTTCTAATCCATGCTGTTAAGGATGCACCAAATACATTAACTAGAGCTCAACCCCCTTGACTTCCAAACCCTTGGGATAAAAGTATTCATTTTTATGATATCTTCAAAGCTGCCCACTGAGTTTTTCTGAACTTGAGACCCTAATTCTCTCTGTACCTCGGTATGATCCCTAATGCTTAGTGTATGCATGCTCCTGCTTACGTGATTTTGCTACAATACACAGTGCAGAGACAAACCAAACACAGATATTCTCTGACCAACCTGTCCATAGATATGACACACCTCTGGAACAGGTAAGACTTGAATCTAGGCCTTCCAGATGAGGAGTAGGGAAATTACAATTGCACCACAAGAGCCCTTCCTAAAATCAAATATATTTTTTGAAGGTTTGATGCAGAATAGTGGAAGAATCTCTTATATTAATTACCTGTCACAAACATAAACAGTTGTACGCTAATCTCTATTGCAGGGAATAGCAACTTTCCAAAAGCAGTTAAGACTTGAAAATCTGACTTTGGGCGAAATTATTGGCACACTTAATATGTTAAAAGTAATTGGTTGTTGGAAATTGCAAATGTTCAGTGTCATTTGTCTGACAGAGATATCCATTTGAGGTGTACAGGGTGTAAGTACTGACAATCTTAAAGATGTAGAAAGCTCTGTCTAAATGCAAGTACTATCTTGATAAATCTAATGATCTTCTTGATTTTGGCAATCTATACTCAAAAGGCAGAGTGTTGCAGGCTTTTTCTACTTTATCCTCCTAATTCTTGTTAAGTCTCTCTCTCTCATTTAGTACCTTACCCAAAAAGAACATTGGTGCCCAATGATATGCTCTGTTCTGTGGTTTTGCTTGGGAGGTCACTATAGTAGTTTGCTCTGCTTTTGCATGTGTGTGACCGAGAGCCTGCCCTGGTTTTACCTGCTGCTGTGGAAGTAGGTTGGAAGGATATCAGGGCAGATGCTCAATCTGTTGAGCCACTTGTTAGACCTCAGCTGGAGTATTGTGTGCAGTTTTGGGACTCACATTATAGGAATGATGTGACTGCATTGGAGAGAGCGCAGAAGCAATTTACACAGATGGTTTCAGGAATGATGTATTTCAACTATGAGGATAGATTGAAGAAACTGATCTCTTTGGAGGGGAGAAGGTTGGGGGGAGATTTACACAGAACATAGAACATAGAACAATATAGCACAGAACAGGCCCTTCGGCCCTCGATGTTGCGCCGACCTGTGAACTAATCTAAGCCCCTCTCCCTACATTATCCCAACATCATCCATATGCTTGTCCAAGGACTGTTTAAATGCCCCTAATGTGGCTGAGTTAACTATATTGGCAGGCAGGGCATTCCACGCCCTTACCACGCTCTGAGTAAAGAACCTGCCTCTGACATCTGTCTTAAATCTATCACCCCTCAATTTGTTGTTATGCTCCTTTGTACAAGCTGAAGTCATCATCCTCGGAAAAAGACTCTCACTGTCCACCATATCTAATTCTCTGATCATCTTGTATGTCTCTATTAAATCCCCTCTTAGCCTCCTTCTCTCCAATGAGAACAGACCCAGGTCTCTCAGCCTTTCTTCATAGGGCCTGCGCTCCAGACCAGACAACATCCTGGTAAATCTCCACTGCACCTTTTCCAATCCTTCCACATCCTTCCTGTAATGGGGCAACTAGCACTGCACGCAATATTCCAAATGAGGCCGCCCTAGCATTTTGTACAGTTGCATTTGATAGAGATTTTCACTCAGAGTAGAAGCTGTAAAAGAAAGAAAAGAATGAGAAGGCATATTTGCTAATAAAGTAGGGGTGATGTGGAAAAATTCTTTTTCAGACAGTAAGTAGTTAGAGTACAGAATGCACTGCTTGGTAATGTGGTGGAGACTAGTTCAATAAAGCATTCAAAAAGGTATTGGATGATAACCTGGTGAGCAGGGATATGGGTAAAAGGCAGTTTTACATTGGCTTTAGAAAGTAGAACCAGTACAGATATGACAGGCTAAATGGCCTCAGTCTGCATTGAAACAATTCTGTGATTCTTTTGGCCCTGTTGCAAGTGAACCACCTTTGGCATCAAGCCCTGGAGCCGGACTTGAACCAACAGCTGCTGCCCCAGCAGGAGGGATGCTTCCTACAGCACCACAGGCTTCCTTGAATTCAGTGTAACACAGTCGTAAACAGATGGAGATGTTCGTTTGCTGCAAGCCAGTCCTGAACCTTGTGACCAACAAGTGAAATGGTAGCCTTGGAATTTCTCTCTCTATGAACCCATCTAGGCTCCCTGATGGAAAAAGTAGCTTCATGTTGAGGATTTCTGTGCTACAGATTGGACTGAGATTACTCAACCTCGTTTCATTCGGAACTTATGTAGCCTTTTCAGTGGGAAGACTTTGATCCTAGCAGCCAGGGTTTAAGATGAAGCATCATTTTCTCACCTGCTGTGCAACACATCCTCTCTTTAATGTTTCTGCTGAAAAGTGTGTTTCATGTAATGGAGAGCAAAGGAACAGTTTAGATTTGCTGATCTGAGAACAGATATCTTTCCAACCTCATGAGTCAATGGAGCTTTACTGCTTGAATTACACGATACCTGAAATATGTTAGTAATGCAAAACCAGGCTTGGATGGAAGGAATCAAAGTCTCCCCTCATAGTTTCTGTAACATAGGATTCTAATCCCTGCGGGCAACTCCTCCCAAAATGGAGATCACCTGACAGGATTAGACACAAGGTTTTCATAAATTGAAAAGAAAACAAAAGAAGTTGTCACAGCTGGAGATAAAACTGCTCAGAATTTTAAGTCGTTTTGTTTTCTACTTTTGAAAAATCGGATATCCGGTTCAAGCACTTGAGCACTGGGAGCTTGTAAAAGACTGTGTGAAGATAAAACCAGGGAAAATGAATGTGAGACAAAGGGCATCGTTCAGATTTTCAAACTGGGCGAGGGGCAGGCATTTCAGCATACGAACCATCATCGCTGATACATGGCTGAACTATATTGAAAAGGGATCTGAGCCATCTAGAGTTACATTGAGTGTAGGAAGCGAGCAACTCAAAATCTAACAAGTGAAAACTCTGCTTTTGGCTGATTTGGTGGATGAGTAATGTTGACCCTGCTCCTCTCCATGAACAGTGTAACATTACAGCATAGAAAGAGGCCAGTCAGCAATCAGTTAGCTTCTGAATTTTATTTTGCTCTTGTTGAAATATGGAAGGGAATATTGGGTTTCCTTATGTTAATTAAGTATTTCTTCCCTTTGCCTAGAATGATCATTCAAACATAGTTATTGACTGTTGTGAGAAACTGTATACTAAACCTATATAGTGAACTTTGGGTGGATTAGAGATTCAGTGACTTCCAGTTCAGAGACTGTCACATTTTTTTTGTTATGATAAACTTCAACTGATAGATGTTTCTGTTGTGATTGCAATAGTTTGGCACTTAACATGTTCATATGAGTGAGGCCTTAACCTGTTTATTTTTGTTTGGCAAATATGCCCATGTAAATAATGGATAGAGGAAGGCAGCGCAAATGTAACATTCATTTCTATGTTGCTACAGATGTTAGAGGCATCATGATGCATGGAAAGAAAGAGGGTATATGGTGTTGAGAGAGATGATTGGCCATGATCATCTTAAATAGAAAAGCAGGCTTGATGGACCAAATGGCCAGGTCCTGCTCCTAATTTCCATGTTTCTACCCTGTTATCAGCATTAGTAATTCCTATCTTGTGTTTTATTGGGTTTTAAAAGATAAAACTGATATTATGTAATGTACAAAGGTACCACAGATTACTGGTATCTGGGAACCACAATGTTACGGATCCAAATTCTGCAGTTACATTGCATTGAAAAAGCCAGAAAGTTAATTTGGTCACAAACTAAGTGAGTGGGCAAAATTTATAGCTGGCTGAATTCAATTTAGGCACGTGGATTTGAGAAAGGGACAAATTTTAATACTTTGAATAGTGGGAGACATGGAGCCACTGTGGAGCAAAACGGATTTAAATATACAAATCTCAAATGCTAGGGACATGGGGCAAAAGGTGAAACTTGAATCTCAAAAGTGAATGGCATATGAAAGTGTACATCTGGAGTGTTACATTCTATTCTGAACACAGAATCTCAAATCCACTGCCTTTAAATTGACAGAGTTATAAGAATTAGTGAAGAATAGTACTATTCTCTCTTGTTTAAGATTGAGACTAGCAGGCAATCCCCAACACAGATGCCAAGGTTTTCCACATGAATGTCAAAGCAAATCCTTATCCTAACCCTCATGGGGTGAAATTTCTTTGATTTTTAGTGCAACATCCAACATTCAAATGCCGAGCTCTAGGTTTATTTCAATATAATTATTAACCGTACTATCTTAACTCAATGCATCCCAAAACTTTTCCCACTGTGAATCTATTTTGAGGCTTGAAAATTATTGTGACCCTCTCCTGAGAGAGCAAGATGAGGGGTCAGAAGACTATGAGAGTAAGGGAGTAAGTTACATAGTGACCATTTCTGGCTCTGGGCTTTGGAGCCCCAACTTTTAGTTTGCTACCTCAGCTGGAGTCCCGATCCCCACTTTGTGAAGGCATGCCCAATCTATTGAGTGGAAAGACCAGGTTCCTGACATCAAAGTTCTCAAGGAAGCCAAGTCTAATAGCTTTTCTCAAAACGTGTAAGAACATTGGAAAAAATAGGAGCTGAAATAGATAACATAGCCTTGCAGGCTTGCTCCAACTTTCAACAAATTCATGGTTGATTCTCATCCTCAATTTCACTTTCCTGCCTCATCTGTGTTTCTCCTGACTCACTTGGTATCAAAAAATAAATTAATTTCATGCTTATATGCACGGAATGACCAAGCAATCTGTGTAGTAGAGGATTCCAAAAATTCTCAACTTTGAGTGATGAAACCTGTCCTCATCTCAGTCTAAAGGAGATAACCCGTTAGTCTTTCTCCTAATTTCAGACATTCCAGCCAGAGAAAACAGCCTCTCGGCATCTTGCGTTCCAACGGATTGCTTTGATTCTTCTGACCTCCGGGTTCCTCCAGTTGCTTTGTTATTTATAACAAATAGAATGTGGGTGTCTTCCAAAGCATTTCTTGTAGAGAAAATTTGTATACGTTTCAAAGTCATTGGATTGACATAGACATGTGTTTAAAGCTGTGAGAGTAGAGTTGAAAATGGAAATATCATGACCGTTCCAAGAACCTGAACATCTTTGGCAGTGGGCCCATCCTCTAATGGGATGGAGAGCTGCATTTGTAGAAACATAGAAAATAGGAGCAGGCCATTTGGCCCTTCGAGCCTGCTCCACCATTCAATGTGATCATGATGATCCACCAACCCTGTAACTTGTCCCTGTTTTCTCCATACTATTTGATTCCTTTAGCCCTAAGAATTTTATCTAACCCTTTCTTAAAAATATTCCATGCTTTGCGCTCATTCTGTTTCTATCGCAGAAAATTCCACAAGCTCATTGTTCTCAAAGTGAAGAAATCTCTCCTCCTCGTTTTCCTAACCTTAGACCGTGATCCCTGGTCAACGGGGCAACCTTCCTGCATTTACCTGTCTAGTCCTGCTAAAACTTTATAGGTTTCTATGAGATGCCCCATCATCCTGTTTAATGTAAGCAAATGATCACATAACATCTTGTGTAGGGCAATTTGTAGCCAATGCACTATAATAGCACCCAGCAGCACTTTTGCCTTCAAGTGTTCCTAAGATGAATATTTGTTTACTTTTTGGAGTGAACCTACTGGTAGTTGATATGTATTTGAGGTGATCACAGCCCTTGCTAATTAGGATAATGCTGGAATCAACTTGCATTTTCAACGTTTCCATATAACATTGAGATGCAAAGCATCACTTGGTTAGCTGCCCCAATAAATTTGTTCGATGTTGGGTGAAATGTTCACAGCCTATTTGACCATCAACATTAAAAAAAAAACTAGGTCAAGAACCAAACAGGGAATATTGAACATTTTTCCAAATATTTTCATTACTCTTCACTGTGTTGCATGTGAAAATTTGAGATTTCTACAAAATGATGACGATCAATATCTCATTCCAAAGTTCATCCCAAATATATATATATGTGTGGTCACTGCATCCTAATGCACTATTTTGTTACATTCAGCTGCAACATTTTATTTGATATTATTTTCAATCATGTTCTTAATGTTTGAAGTTAATCTGGGTCATTATTCAGTTACAGGAATTTTTTTTGTTTTTGTGAGTGTAGTTTGTTCCTGAACTTCCTGTTGACATTTAGCATTTATGGAAAAGAGAAAAAGAACAAGTTACTTTAAGAGTACTGATGTCACTGATAATAGCGGACAGCTGTGCTGTCCTGTGATAGGTCATGGCCTCTGCTCTGTTGATGAAAGTCTTATTTTTTCCACTTTGTGTTATATAAGAACACTGGAATCCTGTGATGACTTGGAGCTGCACATAGTTGAGTATTGTTGCAAAGTTGGGTAGAGTACTTGTGGATTGGAAGGCAGGAAGTTAGAATTAGTTGTTTGTAAAATGCTAGGGGTTGGGGGGAGCATTGCATGGTCCCTTTAAAAGATCATGTGCTTTTTCTGAGCTTAGAGATTTTAAATGGGTGTCTGGGACTAGCAGCTTTAAAATTTGCAAATATACAGACAGCACACAAATTGAAAAATTTGTATCAAAATGCCATAAAGCCAGCAGGCCAAGCACCAATTTTTACCATGACAACAAGTTTGTGAATTTAGCCAATCAATTTGAGCTGGACACTTAGATACCAAAAACCTAATAAATTTGAGTATCATGGCTTCAACAACACAGGACCAAACCTATTGTGAAAAAAAACTGATATGTCATCAAGGGTATAAAAAGAAGGGGGTAGTTAGAATAAACCCCAAAGATAGTTGCCATTCGCCAGAGGTAATGACCCTTAGCTCTGAAGAGAGAACTGTGGGCCCTCACAGCCTCCTCTCTGTCTTAGAGAAAGCACTATCTAAATGACAACAGTACCGACGGCACCACTAGTTAATATTCCTGACAGAAGAATGGATGGAGAAGGCACAGAACATTCCAGAAGGCACGTAATCTGGCTGTAATTTCGAGAAACTAAATTGTTTTTACATACATAAGTGTCAGGACTTGTGTTTTTTGGAACAGCCTACTATTAGCATCTTGCTTTATTTGAGAGTACTTAGTAGTTAGAAGAGATTTATTCAATTTGTTAATAGTTTAGTTAATTTGTTCACTGTTAGTATTATATAATTAACTTGTTACATGTTGATTTTAATGTGAATGTCGGGGATTTATTTTATTTAAACACTAGAATTTAAACTAGGGATTTAAACACTAGAGTCACTAGCTACCCGAAGGTTGCAGAAACAGCAACTCATATTTTGCTTGGGAACCCTGTAGACTAATGGTCTCAATGTGGATTTCACAAGCTTCAAAATCTCCCCTCCCCCTACTGCATCCAACAACCAGCCTAGCTCGTCCCTGCCTCCCTAGCCTGTCTGTCCTTTCTCCCACCTATCCATTCCTCCCACCTCAACTCCCACCCCCACCTCCTACCCACCAGTCTTATCCCTGCCTCCTTGGCCTGTCCGTCTTCCCTGGACTGACCAACCCCCACCCTAACTCCCCACCTACACTCACCTTTACTGCCTCCATCCCCTCCTCCTTGACCTGTCTGTCTCCTCTGTACCTATCTGCTCCTTCACCCATTTTCCATCTGCCTCCCCCCACTCTTTATTTATTTCAGAATCCCCTTCCCCTCCCCCATTTCTGAAGAAGGGTCCAGACCCAAAACTTCAACTTTCCTGTTTCTCTGATGCTGCTTGGCCTGCTGTGTTCTGTACCTTGGTATCTCAGATTCTCCAGCATCAGCAGTTCCTACTATCTCAGAAATTGCAGAAGGGCAGATTATACCACTTTTCACACTCCTTTTGTAGATTATAGGGCAAGGTGCTCCTTTTTTGGTGTTTCTGTTCCAGTTCTCAAAGGCGGGCGGTCAACCTCCACTTTGTAACAGTATAAATAGCACAATGTGGGAAGAGTTAGAAGACAAGGTCAAAAATCAGGTTATAGTCCAACAGGTTTATTTGAAAACACAAGCTTTCCAAGCTCTGCTCCTTCTTCAGGTGCAGTGTGAAAGAGGACGTATACTGACACAGAATTTATAAACAGAAAGGTAACAACCCTAAAAATGGCTGGCTGACTGCCTCCTGTTGAATCTTGGAAAGTTAGCAAGTTAGAAAGGAGACACATGTACACACTCTTTCTCTTTCTCCCCCTCTCCCTCTCTCTCTCACACACACACACACACACACACACATCTATGGGCTGAATTATTTCATCCAAGATGCTTGTGAATTTGCAGATACATTTTATTTTGTTCAAAAAATAAAACCAGCCTGCTGCCAGGTTAAAACACAGACCCTAAACAAGGAGCCACACCTAAAATGCATTGTCTGACCTGAGATGCCACCTCTTGTATACAATGCTAAAACCTTGGGGCAATGACGAAAGAAATTCTGGGATTGGCATTTTAATCAATAGAAACCTGTGTCTCCTTTCTAACAGATTAAAGATTCAACAGGAGGCAGTCAGCCAGCCATTTTTAGGGTTGTTACCTTTCTGTTTATAAATTCTGCATCGGTATATGTCTTCTTTCACACTGCACCTGAGGAAGGAGCAGCGCTGTGAATGCTAGTGTTTTCAGATAAATCTGTTGGACTATAACCTGGTGTCGTATGATTTTTTGACCTTGTCCATCCCAGTCCAACACCAGTTCCTCCACATCATTGCTTAGAAGGCTTTAGGCACTCTGAAAGCAGACTGTAATTCTCTCTCTCAGGAGGGCACATCAATAACACATAGGCCCGAAGATACAATGATAGATTAATCCTTACTTAGTGCAAATATAAGATCTGAGCCTGTCATATGTGTTAGTACCATTTGCGTGGCATTTAGCATCAATGTTTAATAAATAGTGTTACTTTTGAGGTCTAAACCTGAACACCATTTTTAACTCTGTAACTCTGTAACTCTTTTCAACTCTTTTTGTTCCTGTTCTTAACGCTATGTTTCCCTTGACTAGTGGTGACATCAAACCACAGATAAAAGATGTTCAAATAAATACAGCAGTTGCTATAGACCTGAAATGAACATGACATGCTGGAGAAACTCTGGCATCTGTGGAGAGCAAAACAGCTAATGTTTGATATTGGCATGTGATAGTTTCATGCTGTTAACAAAGTAGGAAGAGGAGAAAGTGGAACAGATGACGGGAATGTCCAGAGCAAAAGGCAAAGGGAGTGCTAAAGATGGTCAGAGGTATGATTTTCAATGTACAATCGGTGTTAATGGTTGGAGTTAAGAACAAAAATAGGGCAATTCTGCTGAGAGTGAACAAGATATTAGAGTTAGGATATGTGATCAAAATAAGCGGTAAGAGATTATGGTTAATACAGGCTTTGCTGCTTGGAAAATTATAGCAGGAGTAAAGATCAGAAGCAGATCTGATATCATTTGGAGAAGAGCAGAATAAAAATAATCATTTTTAAATAAATTGTTAGTCTGACTTTAAGCCTAATGGGTAAGTGACAATTCTCCCACATAAACCCATTGTCAGCCACTAATGGTCCCCATTAGCAGCTATTCATTCTCCCAAATTGACCCTTACCCACTCCTTTGTGTGTCCAACCATTTTTCTCTCTTTCTGAGCTCCATCTCCACCTATTGTTTACTCCATCCCCTCCCCCCACCCATCTTCAGCATACATAACAACCTTGTCCTAGCTACAATCAATTCTGAAGAAGGGTAACCAAACCTGAGAAGTTAAACGCTTCTTTCTCTTCACACATGCTGCAAGACCTGCTGCGTTTCTCCAGCAATTCCAAATTTTGTTTCAGATTTCCAGCATCCACGTTTCTTTGTTTTTTTTTGCTTGTATATCTATGGTTACAGCAGTATTTTTGTATTAGTGTATAAAATATAGTGATACTTTGAAGTTTAAACCTGAAGACATTCTTGATTAATGTAAAATATTGCAAATGCCTGAAGTCAAAACAATGTGTTAGAGAAACTGTACAGGCCCATCAGCTTCGACAGAGAGAGAAACAGAGTTAATGGGCCAAGTCTGAGCAGGGTCTTTTTCCAAACGTAGTGAATCTATGTTCTGAAGAAGAGTCACATATTCCCTACAATGTGGAAGCAAGCCATTCAGCCCATCAAGTCAACACTGATCCTCCTAACAGCATCCCACCCAGATCTGCTCCCTTTTCCTACCCCTGTAACCCTGCATTTTCCATGGCTAAGCCACCTCAGCTGCACATCCCTGGGCACAATGGGCAATTTAGCCTGCTCACCCTGCCAACCCTGCACCTCTTCGGACTGCGAAGGAAAGTGGAGAACTCGGAAGAAACCCAAACAGGCACGGGGCGAATGGCGTCATTGTGCCAAAGGGCCCATTGCTGTGCTGTACAGTTCTATGTTCCACCCACTCAGTCATCTGAGACTGGAATCAAACCCAGGCCCCTGGCACTGAAAGATGGCAGTGCTGACCACTGAGCCACTGTGCCACCCATGTTGTAATAGATGTCGAATGTTAACTCTGAGATAACAAGGTGTAGAGCTGGGTGAACACAGCAGGCCAAGCAGCATCCTAGGAGGACAAAAGCTGACGTTTCAGGCCTAGACCCTTCATCAGAAAAAAAATGAAGTAAGTTAAAGTAGCTGATACTAAAATAAGTAAAATGATTTTAAGGTCAGGGCATGTCAGGACATCTCAGCCAAACAGAATGATTGTCTTTTGGCATTTCGGCGTCCTGACACTTCTTGTGATCCAGATGAGCCCATGTCCAGGGTCACGTGCAACAGAAGTGGGAGGCAACAGCCTAGTAGTGTTAAGACTAGTCGGTTAGCCCAGAGAACTAGATAATGCCATTACCTAGGTGAGTAATACCTCAATATTTTTGTATCACGGTCAATTTCAGTCTCACAGTTTCTAAAGCATTACATTTATTTTGGGCAGAAGGCATTCTGCTTATTTATTAGTCACATCTGCTGAAGGGTCTAGGCCCGAAACATCTGCTTTTGTGGTCCTAAGATGCTGCTTGGCCTGCTGTGTTCATCCAGCCCCACACTTTGTTATCTCAGATTCTCCAGCATCTGCAGTTCCTATTATCTCTCTCAAATGTTAACTCTGTTTCTCTCTCCACAGAAGCTGTCAGATCTTTCTCCAGACAATCCTTGACCAGTGGATCTGGAACCCAAACTCACAGTGTGGCATTAAACCATATAATCAAGGAGTTTGCTTTGAGGAATTTAGTCGCTAATAGTGCCTATTAACAACTATTCGCCCTCCCAGCCAAATTGTTATCAACACTTTGTCTGTCCAGCTACTCTCCTCTCTCTTTAGGCTCTATTCTATCATTTACTCCCTAATGTCTCCACCTCCTCTTCTTGCTGCAGAAAAACTGATGTTTTCCCAGCCACCATCAGTTCTGACGAAGGGTTCTCCAGACCTGAAACGTTATCTCTGTTTTCTCCTTCACAGATGCTGCCGGACCTGCTGAGCTTTTCCAGCAACTTTGTTTTTGTTCCTGATTTATAGCATCTGCAGTTCTTTCGGTTTTTATCTGTTGGGCCATACCTAGTTATGGAAAGCTTTCCACCAGTACCTGATCTAACCTGTGATAATGGGAACTGCAGATGCTGGAGAATCCAAGATAATAAAGTGTGGAGCTGGATGAACACAGCAGGCCAAGCAGCATCTCAGGAGCACAAAAGCTAACGTTTCGGGCCTAGACCCTTCATCAGAGAGCTCTTTGATGAAGGGTCTAGGCCTGAAACGTCAGCTTTTGTGCTCCTGAGATGCTGCTTGGCCTGCTGTGTTCATCCAGCTCCACACTTTGTTACCCTGATCTAACCTGATCTCTCAAAGCAGAGGCTTGAAACTAGGGAACTGGAGGTGCAGTTTACAATGTTTAGCTGAGGGTAGAGAAAAAAATAAACATTCTTTTGGCAAAAAAATACATAACCGATAAATGGCTTTTCGAACAATTCAATGCTTTTCGATTTGCAGCAAAGCTGACAAAGTCTGGAGCAAGAGAAAGTGGAAAGCTCATTTCCCAGAGAAAATAAAAAGCTGAGGTCTTCTATTCAGATAATCACTGGCAGTGTAAAACTGCAGGAATGTGAATTGGCCAAGCAGATCAGAGCGCAACACTTTAAAGTTTGCCAAACATGAAGAAATGACTGGAAATGGATTTAATGAAAGAGAAACTATAACAAGGTGTGAACTCATAAATAAGCAGAATGCCTTCTGCCCAAAATAAAGGTACTGCTTTAGAAACTGTGAGACTGAAATTGACCGTGATACAAACATATTGAGGTATTACTGACCTAGGTAATGGCATTATCTAGTTCTCTGGACTAACCGACTAGTCGTAACACTACTAGGCTGTTGCCTCCCACTTCTGTTGCACGTGACCCTGGACATGGGCTCATCTGGATCACAAGAAATGCCAGGACGCCGAAATGCCAAAAGACAATCATTCTGTTTGGCTGAGCTGTCCTGACATGCCTTGACCTTAAAATCAATTTACTTATTTTAGTATCAGCTACTTTAACTTACTTCATATTTTTTTCTCTAACCATTTGTGGGATGTGGGCATTGCTGGCTGTCCAGCATTTCTTGCCCATCTCTAGTTGCCCTTGAGAACGTAGTGGTGAGCTGCCTTCTTGAACTGCTGTAGTCCTCCTGCTGTGGATTGACCCACAATGCTCTTAGGGAGGGAATTCCTGGATTTTGACTCAGCGACTGTGAAGGAACAGTGATATATTTCCAAGTCAGGATGGTAAATGGTTTGGAGGGGAACTTGGAGGTGGTGGTGCTCCCATATGTTAATGTCCTTGTCCTTCTAGATGGAAGTGGTCATGAGTTTGGAAGGTGGTGAGGATCTTTGGTGAATTTCTGCAGTGCATCTTGTAGATAGTACACACTGCTACTACTGAGTGTCCTGGAGGGAGTGGATGCTTGTGGATGTGGTGCCAATCAAGCGTGCTGCGCTGTCCTGGATGGTGTCAAGCTTCTTGAGTGTTGTTGGGATCTTACTCTGGTAATACAAAGTATGAACTGAAGGTAAATAGAAAGTAACAATTCTTCACTCAGAAAAATGAGCTCCCTCTCTCGTGCCTCTAAATTCTTACTTTCTGTGTGCTAGTTTAGAAATTTATGTTTTTCAAAATGACTGAAGTCATAACAGTAGCTACCTAATCAATCTCTTAACTTCCCTGTGATGTCGCTTTTGGACTTTTTAAGCACCGTTGAGCATCTTAGGGTGATTCCACCCTACACCAGCCCAACTTCTTTAAGGTTTAAGCACTTACCCTAGTACAAACATTTATGCACAAGCACATTGGCAAAAAAGATCTCAAAAAATGTAGTAATCCTTTTTTGGTCTGGATTTCCATTGAAGCATTATCGTACACACTTGACCGAGAACCCAGTCTTATAAATGGTATTGTGTGAGTGTGAAGTTGGTTACGCAATCCAAGAGAAATGTTGATTTTGCTTGATTGACATTTTTGTGATTATATTATTTTTTTCTGACATTTTTGTGATTATATCATTTTTTTTCTGTGATCTATTTTGTAGTTGCCTCAATGTTGATTTCCACAAGATTAAGAGATGTGAAATCTTTAAAACCCTGTTATTAGAGCAGATCATTAAAGTATAATTGACACTTCTATGGGACTGAAGGAGCTTCAGGTTGTTTTTGCAAAGAATTACAAATGTGCTTTTATGAAAGCGTAAAATCATAACAGGGAAAATAGGCCTCACTATATTGAGAAATGTAGTTGGCAGTAAATGTATGTATTGTATACAGCATCAAATGCACCTACTTCTGGAACTTCTTCCTGTGGTTTGGTCTCCAAGCCTGGGCAGCACCAGCTGCGTTACCAACTATGTAGAATTGAAACCCCTTTTCCGGTTCTCCACAGTCCTTCATTCACCACGCTTCATGGTAGCTTGGCACAGAGAAAATTTATCTTTCATTTTAAGACTGGCTTTGGAATCTTGGTCTCACATACTGACCTATCTATAGCTGCTCTTTAATTTATTTGAATACATTATTTCATGGGTTGTTGACATTGCTGGCAAGAACACTGCTAATGGGCCATCCCTAATTGCCTGCAAACTGAGTGGCTTTCCCAGCCATTTCAGGGCATAGTTAAGAGTCAACTAGATTCCTGTGGGTCTGGAGTCGCATCTAGGCCAGACAAGCTAAGATTCCTTCTCTCAAGGATATTAGTGAACTGATGATAATGGGAACTGCAGATGCTGGAGAATCCAAGATAATAAAATGTGAGGCTGGATGAGCACAGCAGGCCCAGCAGCTTCTCAGGAGCACAAAAGCTGACGTTTCGGGCCTAGACCCTTCATCAGAGAGGGGGATGGGGTGAGGGTTCCAGAATAAATAGGGAGAGAGGGGGAGGCGGACCAAAGATGGAGAGAAAAGAAGATAGGTGGAGAGGAGAGTATAGGTGGGGAGGTAGGGAGTGGATAGGTCGGTCCAGGGAAGACGGACAGGTCAAAGAGGTGGGATGAGGTTAGTAGCTAGGAGATGGAGGTGCGGCTTTGGGTGGGAGGATGGGATGGGTGAGAGGAAGAACAGGTTAGGGAGGCAGAGACAGGCTGGACTGGTTTTGGGATGCAGTGGGGGGAGGGGACGAACTGGGCTGGTTTTGGGATGCAGTGGGGGAAGGGGACATTTTGAAGCTGGTGAAGTCCACATTGATACCATTGGGCAGCAGGGTTCCCAAGCGGAATATGAGTTGCTATTCCTGCAACTTCCGGGTGGCATCATTGTGGCACTGCAGGAGGCCCATGATGGACATGTCATCTAAAGAATGGGAGGGGGAGTGGAAATGGTTCGCCACTGGGATGTGCAGTTGTTTATTGCGAACCGAGCGGAGGTGTTCTGCAAAGCGGTCCCCAAGCCTCCGCTTGGTTTCCCCAATGTAGAGGAAGCCACACCGGGTACAATGGATACAGCATACCACATTGGCAGATGTGCAGATGAACCTCTGCTTAATATGGAAAGTCATCTTGGGGCCTGGGGCCCCTTGACCTATCTCCTCCCTACCTCCCCACCTATACTCTCCTCTCCACCTATCTTCTTTTCTCTCCATCTTTGGTCCGCCTCCCCCTCTCTCCCTATTTATTCCAGAACCCTCACCCCATCCCCCTCTCTGATGAAGGGTCTAGGCCCGAAACGTCAGCTTTTGTGCTCCTGAGAAGCTGCTGGGCCTGCTGTGTTCATCCAGCCTCACATTTTATTATATTAGTGAACTAACATTGTTTTTACAACAACAGTCACCGTTCCCGAGACTGGATTTCATCCCAGGCGCCTTGATTAAATTGAAATTTATTAAGTGATTTTGCTTTCTCAGAGCTGCTGCAGTGGGATTTAAACCCATGTTCCTACAGCATTAGCCTTGCCTTCTGAATTACCTCACCGCAGAAGCAGCATTGAATTGACTGTAGTTGCATCAGCAACATTGAACTTCACAACAACTAAAGCTATTTGATTCCAGTCTGGATCGGTTCTTCTGATCTTTATTTAAAATGTCATTTTCTGCTGTCAGGAATCCTCTTTATTTTCTGTGTGAGAAGCTGTTTTGGTTCTCCTATCTCCAACCAGAGACAAATGGTTTGTCTTATGAAGAGAGGTTGAGCATTTTGGGCCCGTCTGGAGTTTAGGAACGGACACGAGGGGCCGAATGGCTGACTCCTGTTCCTTTTTTTACGGTCATCATGAGAGGAGATCAAGTTGAGGTATATAAAATGCTAAAGGGGATTGACAGAGTAGATGTCGAAAAGATGTTTCCTGTTATGGGACAATCTAGAAAGAGAGGTCATAGTTTTAAGATAAGGGGTAACATATTTGAAACAGAGACACGGAGGAATTACTTTTCTTCGTGCAATTCCTCAACTCAGAATGTGGTGGATGCTCGACAATTAAGAGACAGGCATATTATTAGTTAAAGGGTTATTGAGGAAAGTAGAGTTGAGGCCGAGATGAGATCAGTCATGAATGTATTAAATGGTGAAGCAGTCTTGAGGGGCTGAATGGTTACACTCCAGATCTTAATTCTAGCATTCTATCCTTGTCTGCTTGTTGGCACCTGCCGCTAAAAGGATGGGTGGTCTCTCTGAATTGTAAGGAGGCAGATTCAACCCACTGAATCAAGTATTTCCCTCTGACTTCCTTTCCCACATCCCTCAGACACCTCACCGCCTGCTGTGTTACCATTCCACAAAATTCAGACACAAATCTACTCCAAGCCTGAGTTGACAGTGACTTTAACCAGTATGTGTCTCAATAGTCAGCAACTTCAAACTACTGGCTCCTCTTTAGCTTGCAGCTCTGATACAATAAATGAACAAGACCCAGCGACACCCAAAAAGAGTACTGGATGCACTCAGAAGGCTGTGTAGCATCTGTGGCGAAGGAAACAAAGTGAATATTTCAGGGAGATGAACTTCCAGTGTATAGTGATTGTAACAAGGTCAGCCAAGTGGGCCTTAAAGAGTACAAATTCTCTGATTGAGACTGTTAATCTGATCCAATCAGGGAGGCCTGGCTGACAGATAAGAACAGGAGTGTCAGACATCTTGTTAACTCTGAGGCCTGGCTCTGAGGGAGCTGGGTCAGTGTCCAGGACTCTCCCTGTGGAAATAACGGGTGATTTGATGACAGGATACTGGCCTCGGAGGAGTTATTTCATGGGTGACGAGAGAAATGCGTGCTCCTGACGAAATTTGCTCACAACAGTTGTCTTTGAGTTGAGGCAAATATTTCTGTTACCAAGCATTATTTTGGAAGGTTGGCTTGTTTGATCCTGCCTTTGAAGATTGGGCTTGGTATTCGGAAAGGAAAATGACGTTGGACAGGATGAAAAGCAATGAGTAATTCTCCTGAAAGCTTGTAGACTTTTTCAGTTCTTAGAAGCCTAATTTTCAGGTTAAGTGTGATCCTCCTGGCCCTGGGGCAGGAGCGTGAAATGGTATCAGGATGCCAAAGCCAGCACAAGACTAAGCGCTAGAGACAACTTTCTTCAGGGGATGAAGTTTAGTGTCCAAATCATGGGAATGGCCCTGCATGGGCAAGAAGCATGGTTGATGTGAGATTACACTCAGTGAAGTATAAAGTTGGGATAGGAGTGACAGCCCTGAACAAACACGTGAAAACTGCAAACTCCTGAACATTTGCGGGAACAAATTGTGTCCAGCTTCTTAACAGGCTTTCCGACTGTTCCAGAACACTTGGGTTCTCCAAATCCATTAAGTGTTGACAGTACCTTGGAATTGGAAATGGACACGGTGGGTGCCAGAGTCTTGTTGCCTTTCCCGCCTGTAGAAGAGAATGGTTTTCTTCCGAGACACGCTGAGCACAAGAGGTGATCAACTGTGCGTTACACAGCCTCTGTGTCAGAGGCAGAGTTGGAGGAACCTGACCCAGACGAGCTACAAAAAAACAGAATCAACCTATGTCCTCAGCTCAGAGGTGTAGGGATATAGTGATTGTGCACCTTATGGAATAAGACTGTTAATCTGACCCAATCAGGGAGCCCTGGCTGACGGATATAGACAGGAGTGTCAGACATCCTGTTCACTCTGAGAGCTGGCTCTGAGGGAGCTGGATCAGTGTTTTGAACTTGGTGACAGGACATGAACTCTGTGGTGTTATTTCACAGTGAAATGATAAAGGTGAGATGTGCAAGAAGATTTACTTTCTCGGTAATTTCACAAGCATACTGCTTCATTTAATGAAACAGTGCGGAACAAAAATCCTAGACTTGTGACAAATGAATTTTGAAGCTTGCTACGATAACTAAAATATTTATTAGATATTGATAGAATATCATTTACATGGTGTTAGTGAAGTGAGTTTTGCAAATTAAGATTTCCAGCATGTTTGTGACTAGTGATAGCAGCAGGGTGCAGCTATAAGCAGCTGTAACACACAATTATTTCAATGATCACTAACAATACAGAGACGGTCTGGAGAGCTTTGTACTTGGCATATTTCCCCTTGGCCCATGCAAGTTCCAACAACTCAAGCATGAACCTCCAGTAGAGGATGTTCCACTTGTTAAGAATTTGACAGGGATGTGAAATCATGGTTTCTTCATGTTTTGCTCAGGACAGACAAACTGTTAAGGTGCCCAACAAGGCACTGTCCTCAATCTTTGTTAAATCTGTAAATTTATAGACCACAAATTTATGATGATTAAAGGAATTAACTCCCTCTTAAGTGTAATCTTTTTCAGCTTTGGTCCAGCAACATCCCTTTCTACTTGGACCCAACTTCATCTAAGCTTTGCATTCAGTTTTTATATCTGAGGAGGCCATGCTAACTTCTTCTTCACTGAAGAATGCAAGTCGAATGTGGATGAGTTCATGGCTATTGACCTCTCCTTCACATTACTCGGACTAGGTTCAGATGGGGCTGATGTCTCCAAGGTCAGTGCCAATAGTCTCCCGGTATCTTCCACTCACACACTGAGCGATGGCAACACATTAGCCTAATTGACTAGCCTCAGTTAACAGGGAGGAGTCAAAGGTAGGGCTGAAACAAGTCAGTCCGAGCTTGATACTTAGACACACTGGGCTTGATTTAGGGACTGTGAAACAGGCAAAGTCTCGGGCATCTTTAGAAGTGTATTGTCTGGAGAGAAGGACGACAGATTAATTATAACATAAAGGGAGCTTAACTGAAATGGAAGGTGAACAGTCACTGGTGTCACAGGGATAGCAAGGGGACTTGGACAATAGTGGGCAAATTGCCACCACACTCCCCCCACCCCACTCTCCCCACCCCCCGCCTTTTGAAACTTAGACTGTGGAGGCTACAGCAATGATGCTCATGGCCTGAGTGGTCTCTACTGCTCTACTGAGATAAATGGACCACAGTTCCTGCTCATTGGGCTAGTGGCCCATTATCTTCCCATCACTACATGAGCTGCCCTGGTCATCTCCAGCCAGTTCAACCATCCGTTCCTGAAAGTTCTCCATGCCCCTCCTCTGCCAGTCTTCAGTCTCTTGGTCTAGATTTGGGACAGTTTTTTTTCAGTGAAAAGGTAAAAAAAGGAAGACTAGAGTATGATGGGAATGGGTGGTTGTTAGGTGAGGAGGAAATGTGGAAGAGACAGGATCCTCTGAGGAGAAAATGAGGAGCATCAATACGAGGAAAACAGAGCAATGGGCAAGAGTGCCCCCGAGGAATGAGGCAATCTGATGGTCAGGCACTTCAAGGACTCTTAAGCTGGGTGGAGCCTTAGCATTTGAGGTTTGAAGGCCAAGGTAAGAGGGGTACAAGGGATCTCAACTTCTACCACTTATGCAATTGGCATCGATGCCTCACTTCCATGTCTTACTAAATCCCGAATTGGCAGACATTACACTTTTGTCAATAAAAAAGGCCAGTTGTTGATTTTAGCTAAAAATGATATCCCCACCTCTGTAAAAGGTAAAAGGCATGCAACTACATTCCCCTGCATCAAGGTTAACAATATATCTGTTATAAAACAGTGAGCACTTCCATGTCATCATTCTACTCCCTGTTAGCAATAATATGGTCCTTGCGCTTAAAGCATCATGGTAATTCCAGGGAGGTCACTCCCTCATCAGGACTATGAAATTGTCACTCATCCTAAAAACGCTCCTCATCAGAGATTGTCCATCACCATTTCGCCAACGCTTCACCTGCATTAAGAATGCACTGGTATCTTGCTGAGGTGCAGAATCCTATATGACAGTGCTCACACTGCAATGAGCTATGACTTGCAATGTATGAACAGGTGAGGTTGCCGTGGGCTCTCTCAATAATTGGAATGTTAATTGGTTCCTTTGAATAGGGCACGTACAGGAAAAACCATTCCTTTGTGAAATGTGTGCAAATATTGTGGAGACTCTTATCTTGGCTGATCCAGCGTCCACTTTTCTGTCCTTTCCACGTAACCCTTGACTCCTCTACTGATCAAAAATCTATCTCAGCCTTGAATATATGCAAGGACTCTGCCACCCTCCCTACCCCCCACCCCATCCCCACATCTTTCTGTGGCAAGGAATCCCAAAGACTCATAACCCTCCGAGAGAAGAAATTCCTCCTCATCTCAATCTCAGATTGGCACCTTTTTATTTGTAGACTGTATCCTGTGGTCTCAGACTCTCTCATGAGGGGAAATATCCTTTCAGCATTTCAAGCCCCTTAAGAACCCTATATGATTCAACTAAATCAACTTTCATTCTTCTAAACTCCAGTGAGTAGACTCCCACCAATTTAGCCTTTACTTTCATATTAGGGATCATCTCAGTGAACCTTCTCTGACCTGCCTCCAATGAAGTGATGCCTTTCCTTAAATAAGGGGCCTTTAAATGCTCATAGTACTTCAGATGTGGTTTCACTAGCACCTTGCACAGTTATAGTAAGTCTTCCCCAAACAAATGCTGGCAGAGCTGCTGAGTTCTCCAGCATTCTCTGTGTTTCCCTCCTGGTACCCATGGATTCCAGTTTTGTAGAGTTCTTTGATGCCACACTCTGTCAAATGTGGCCATGATGCCAAGGTCTGTCACTGTCTCCTCTCCTCTTGAATTCAGCTCTTTTATCCACATTTGAACTAAGGCTGTAATGAGATCAGGAGCTGAGTGGGCCCGGCAGAACTCAAACTGGGCGTCACTGGAGTAGGTTATTGCTGCTTGATGCTGATGTTGATGATGCCTTAGATTGATGGGCTGGTAATTGGCCAGGTTGGATTTGCCCCACTTTTTGTGTACAATGCATACCTGGGCAATTTTCCACATTGTCAGGTCAATGGAACAGCTTGGTTAGGGGAGCGGCTAGTACAGAAGCACAAATCTTCAGTACTATTGCCGGAATTGTGTCAGGACCGACAGCCTTTGCAGTGTCTACTGCATCAGACCATTTAATTATTGCTAACGTTTCTGGTCATTTCATGTTATAGAGATACAGCACTGATCCTTGCAATGATCTCTGCCCAGGCTGGATGGGTCTGGTGAGCAGGTTTTCTCATGCAGTCAGCTAGGAAAGAGACTGAAGTGCACTGCCAATATCTGCAGGGGAGACATTGGTTCTTGGTTTGAGGTGTCTGAAACAGTGTCTGGCTAGCCGTTAAATATGACATGAGAGCCTTCGATTTCACCTTGTCGCGCCATGGGATTTGTTGAGTAAACTCATGCAACGTTGCACTTGCACAGATAATGAGATGAGAAGCATGTGACTGTGCAAAATAGCTTGGCCCAGCCCATTGCAGATAATAAGCCCATCAACATGCGCACCACCTGACTCTTAACTTCAGATGGGAACATTCTGTCCATTCTGTTTAAAATATACTTGGTCATGTACTTTATCTTTGAGGGCATGGCCCCTTCAGGATCAAGATCTGGAACATCTGAGTGGGCTGCACAGCTATATTTTTCCAAGCCTAGATATCACAACAATAAGGAGAATTGTTCAAAGTTGTACCAGGCACCCTTTGCATCCACTTGAAGGAACCTTGGTATAAACTTTCCAGCAAAAGTTGGCCTCTCTGACATAGATTTTGTACTTAAAATGCTGCAGTTGGGCTTGAGTTAACAACCTTCCATTGAGAGTATTGCTTTCGTTTAAGTTTTCCCAATGGCAAATTGGAAACACATAATTTAATAGTTGTAGTTCAATACTGTAGAGCTCTAATGAGCAACACGCAGAAGGTAACAAGATGAGCCAAGCCTGAAAAAGTTTTCAATCCTTGGTTCTGGAGTTCTAAATCGAGGTGGACTGAATCTTCAAAAAGAGCTGCATAGAAATTTTAATGTAAATCTTAAAGTTGACGAGGTGCAACAGTGATCCCAAGCTAAGGTATTTGCTTACTTGAAAACATATCATTTATCTGACACACCACCTAAAACTATGAGAGCAAAAACAGATAGAATGGAGCTGATGGACTCTGAACTGAGGGAAAATTCTGAATTGTTCCTGACCAGGTGACCATTGTTGAAGGAAGAATAAAATACCTCTAAATACTGTGAAAAGATGAATTTCAGACCAATAAACGCAAGAGCATATTGGTAACTAACAATCTTGTGTCAATAAATAACTAAAAGTAAATTGAGAGACAGAGAAATAAAACAACTAATTGAATCCCGTAGTCCAGCCTGCTAATATCAAACAGTGTTTCATCTGATCTTTCAGTTTTTCCACCTTTAATATCCATGACTTAAGTGTCTTTGTGCGTCTTTCTATCTGTGATTGGAATGGAGTACAGGAAGGGGTAGAATTTAAGTTAACAATTCAAGTCTCCCAATTGCTTTTGGTTAAAAACAATTTGTTCTTTGTCAACAGTTAGTTTCTTGCTAAGTCCAGAACCTGATGAGTGTGTTTTTTTTAGCCTTAGTTTGTCTGTCAGGTAAATTGGGGACTTTGGACAGTTTGACTAGATGTTTTTACATTTGTGACTGAGGCTATGTTCCCCTAAAGCTTTGTGTCAAAATGTCAGCTTACTGCTAGCCTGCATGGTACCTCCAAGCAGCAGAACCGCACAGCTTTGAGGGAATGGCCAGAATGGGCCATCATTTCCACTGTGTTACCCCTGTGAGTAGTGACATATCACACAGTTTGATTCCAGACTGAGTTTGCATTCAAGGCAGACTAGTGGAGAAGAGGACAAAGTAAAGAACCATCTTAAGACTTTAACTTCAAAATAACATGTTAATACTAAACACTAATGCACAATGTAATTACAGATATATCAAGCTCTGGTCTAATAGTTTCATTTGGCAAGGGCTAATCTGTCAATTTCATGTGTTAATGTCCACTGGATCTCAAGAGATTCAAGTGTAATTTTGTCCAATGTCATGGAGTGCATTTTTCCACTGTGTTAATTCCAACCCCACTGTGCTGCTAATGCTCAGTGATGTGCAGATCTGTGACATCTTCACAAAATGCTCTGTGGTCTCGAAGCCTTTATTCATCAATGACCACCTCCCATTCAATGTGTCTATCTAAATTTCTCTGCTGTACTCTTCTCCCACCTTCCTGAAATTGAGATGTATTGTTCCTTTATGTAAGGATCAGTTGGTGATCAAGGTGAGGGGAATCTGCCCTTTGCTGTTCACATATGAACATTGGTTGGAATGAGACCAATTAGCTTAATGGCTTGGCCTCTTTTTTCCAAACTTGTTTATTTGATTGTTGCTGAATTAAAGTATGTTATTTTCTATGAAGAATCTGCAAAGGGATTTTGCTAGAATGGTACCAAAGATGAGGAACTTCAATTGTGCAGAGAATTTGAAGAAGCTGGGATTAGTTCCCTTGGGCCAAGCAGGTTAAGGGAGATTTAATAGAGTTGTCTAAAATTATGCGCTAACTGAAAAAGTAGATGGGGAGAAACTATATCTGGAGGGCCAATACCTACAGCTTGGACTAGTGAGTGGGATATGGATTTTTTTTTAATGCGGTGCGTAATAATCTGGAATAAATTCCCTGAAAAATTTTATGGGGAAAAAAATCAACAGCAGCATTCAAATATATTTGTAAAGGAATAATTTGGGAGACAATGGTGAAAGAGGAATGATCTTAGTTGGGCTGCTCTGCCAAGAAACCAACACAAGAATGCTGGCTGATTGGCCTCCTACTGTACTATGTTATTCCATCACAAACAAATAAAGGCTTACATGATATTTTTTAATGTTTGGAAACTGCCACCAAGTGAGTCTGTAGCACACCGGGTGTCAAAAGATCTGAAACCTTCCCAAGTTCAGCCAGCATTTTACCACTGTTTTTCACAAAGCAAACCTCCCCACACCCTACTTCATTTCAAGATTATGATTTTTGGCAATGAATGTGCCAACAGCTGCTTGAAAGGAGTTTGTTCAATAAGGTTATCGTGCTCATATTTTGCTGTAAGTTTTCTTTTACTTGTACCCCCGGCGTGGCTTTCATTGATCAAGTAGTACAAACCGCTAATCCACATTTGGAACACAAGTGCTGTGTGTTGCCAAGATTTCCAAAACACTTATTTTGAAATATTGCTGCCAAGTTTTCACTCATATGAACATGTTAGTATTCAAAAAGTAGCTTAGTTGATCTGCAGCTTGAATACTGCCAATATTATAAAGCAAATATTTCCAGCTGAATGAACTGATTAGCCAGTGAGGTTTTTTAATTCACTCATGGGATGTGTGGGGTATGCTGGTTAGGTCAACATTTATTGTCCATTGCTAATTGCCCTGGAGAAAGTGATAAGGAGCAGCTTTCTTGAGCTGGTGCTGTTTGCGGAGGAAAGGTGAGGATTTCAATTATTTTGACACAGTCCCAGTGAAGGAATGGAGATAGAATATCAAATTAGGGTGATGCACACTTAGGAGAAGAGCTTGAAAGTGATGGTGTTCCGATGCATCTGCTGCAGTTGTTGGTCTAGGTGGTAGAGGTTGCCAGGTTTAGAGATCCTAGGCAAGGAGCCTTATTCAGATGTTGCAATGTATTTTATGAATGACGGACAGCACTACCACTGTGTGCCAGTGGAAGACGGAGTAAATATTGAAGCTAACAAATGTAGCTCATGAAAGTAGAGTGTTGCAGTAACTCCTGAGATGCTGCTGGACCTGCTTTGTTCATCCAGCCTTACATGTTATTATCTTGGATTCTCCAGCATCTGCAGTTCCCATTATCACTGTTGCAGTAACTGCTCTATTTCACTTTCTCTGTAGCTGGCAGTGTTATGCTCATGCCTCATTCCACCCACACCCGTGCCTTTCAGCAGGTTCCTGTATGTCATATAGCTTTAGCACCTGAGCACATGAAGTAGTTTTTATAAAGGACTGAGAATTGGGGGTGTATGCTCCTTTTGTAAGGTAGTGCATTTTCTTGTGAAGAATTGACCTGAGTGTCCCCACAACCACATATCTTTAAAGGTTTCAGCACAGTTATGTTGGCTTCTAAGCTGTTGGCCAAAGTGTTGGCAGGACGCTCAGGCAAAATGAAACTTTTCAATTGAGGCATTTGTGACAAAAATGTTAGTCTACTATTGTGTCTATAATTGGCAAAGGCCGCGAGTTGCCTGCTACGAAGCACAAGCAAAAGCTGACCTTTGCGTGTACTTCAATCTCACCACAACCAATGGAATTACAGGAGGCATTTTCTCAATTGGTTAGATGTTTCTAATCTATTGAAGTATTGTCAGAGGGCATGGGGATTTCAAAGCAACAACATGACTTCTGTTCTGTTTTATTTGAGCTGACTTGCTCTGCACCTTCTGAGTTGGATTTTATGGCCCCCTGCCGATGTGTTTGTGGCAGGGGTGCGAGTAAAATATTTTAAGCAGTTAGCCTACAATCCACCCCTGACTTGGACCCAAAATTGATGGGTTTAAGAGACACATTAGCTGGCATGCCTTGGGATCTATTGAGGCTCTTAAGTGGTAATTGTTGTCTGCTTAAGTCCCTCAAACAATCAACATTGCTATAATACTCTGAATACTCATTGTTATTCCACCTAGCATCATTGTTTGATACAACACACGCTGGGCTTTCTGCTTAATTAATAGAATCCCTATAGCTTGGTCACAAGCCATTCAGCCTGTCGAGTCCATGCTGACCTTCTGAAGAGCATCCCATTCAGACACACCCCTACCCTATAACCCTGCATTTCCCATGGCTAATCCACCTAACCTACACAATCCTTGGACACCATGGGCAATTTAGTATGGCCAATCCACCCAAATTGCACATCTTTGTGGGAGGAAACCAGAGCACCTGGAGGAAACCCATGCGGGTACGGGGAGGATGTGCAAACACCGCACTGGCAGTTGCCGAGGCTGGAATTGAACTCAGTACCCTGGAGCAGTGAGACAGTACTGCTAACCACCGACCCACCATGCCACCCTTTACTGCAATCATCCCTGCAAAAAGATTCTTAAAGCTGTCATTGGTGATTCCACTGGTGGTTTCAGTTGCTCCTGTACTAATACTGACAATAGTGAATGCAAAGAGAGGAAAAAGATCACTTTTTGATTAAAATATCATAGAATATCATTTCCTTATGATCTTTCCCAGGTAAATAATTTAAAATTGGCTGAAATTCAGCACTCTCAATATTTTAAAAAAACCTCAGTGGGAGAGTTACAGAGAACACGCACAAACACATTGGCACTCACATTGCCTGAGGATATTTTTATTTCAATGTGAACGAGCTGTTCCATGCAATTTTCCAAACTGGTGCTACAATTTCTTCAGAAATTTGCTCTGTGAATTTGAGTTGTTATTACCTGTTATTACCTTTAAGCAGGAAGGCTCATAATGGAGTCAAATTGATGACACGAGAGCAAGAAAGTGGTTTGATATGGAGTTCACATGTTGGTTGTCGAAAGCAAAATAAAACCATTACTTACTGATTGATTACACAATTCCCTACTTTAGTATAGTACCTCAGGGAATATGGATGGGAGGAACACATCTTTAATCTAGTATTATAATCGGCTTTGGATTCCAAACACAAGCTTTGGAATTTTTTTTTGAACTTGGTTATTTTATTTGTACTTCGGTATAGTTATGTCTCTTATGAATAAACGAGATTACCAGTTTCAGCCTGAATGTAACACTGGTCATGTGTCTATCCTTTCAAAGTAAATAGGAGAGTGTGACTGGGTGTCTCAATGCTTGAGGTACAAAATATGAAGATCAAAGGGTGATTTGTGACTTTATGTAATCTTGTCATAATGCTCCCATTCTTATTGCTTGGAAGAAGAGACAAAGATCTGCTCATTAAAGCTACCTTACTTATGGGCTGCAACTGCTATGCAGATGATAAAAAATAATTGGAAGCAGTGTAATATAGCAGGAAAACTGACTTTATGTACTTGTCCTATGTCAGATGATTTTTTGAAGCAGCCATTCACAGGATGTGGGCTTCATTTGCTGAGCCAGCATTTATTGCCCATCCCCAGCTACCTTTCAGAAAGTGCTGCTGGAGCTGCTGCTTTGAACCACTGACGCCTATTTGGTATGGGAAGAGCCACATGCCAGTAGGGAGGGAATTCCACAATTTTGACCCAGCAACCCAGAAGGGGAGGTGAAAAATTTCACAGTTGGGATGATGAATTGCCTGGAAGGAAGCATGCAAATAGTGGTACTCCCATTCATCTGCTGCCCTTGTCTATCTAGATGCGACTGGATCTGGGTTTGGAAGATTCTTTGGGAAATTTATGCAGTGCATTTAACACACTGAGCATCAGTGGTGAAGGAATGGATGTTTGTGAATGTAATGTAAATCAAGTGGACTGCTTTGTTCTGGATGGTGTCAAGTTTCTTGAGTGTTGTTGGAGCAGTGCCCCATCACACTCCTGAGTTGAGCCTTGTATTTGGTGGTCAGGCTTTGGAGAGTCAGGATTCCATGGGAATTGTCACGGGATTCCCAGTCTCTGACCTGCTCTTGGGGCCATTGTATTTATATGGCAAACCCAGTTGAGTTTCTGATCAATGGTAACCCCCAGAGGAATAATAGTTTCTTGACACTTCTCAGCTAAACCTGATTGATGTCTACGCCCTGCTGCATTTGGACAGAAACTGCTTCAGAATCTGGGGAGTCACTAAACTTTGTGCAATCATTGGCGAACGCCCCCGCTTCTGATCTTGTGATAGAAGGAAAGTCATTGTTGAAACAGTCGAAGTTGGTTGGGCATAGAACACTACCTTGAGGAACTGCTGCAGAGATATCCCAGAGCTGAGGCGATTAAAGTCCAACAGCCATGACCATCTTCCTATGTTCCAGGTATGACTCCCCCGATTCCCATTGACTCCAGTTTTGCTAGAGATTCTTGTTGCCACACTCAGTCAAATGCAGCCTTAATGCTGAGAGCAGTCATTGTCCCCTCACCTCTGGAATTCAGCTCTTTTGTCCATGTTTGAACCAAGGCTGTAATGAGGTCAGGAGTTGAGTGACCCTCGTGGAACCCAAACTGGGTGTCGCTGAGCAGGTTATTTCTGAGCAGGTGCTACTTGATAGCACCGTTAATGACACCTTCCAGCACTTTATTCATGATTAAAAGTAGACTGATGGGGCGGGAATTGGCTGGGTTGGGTTTGTCCTACTATTTGTGTACAGGACATACCTGAAAAGTTTTCCACATTGCTGGGTAGATTCCAGTAATGTAGATGGACTGGAAGAGTTTGGCTAGGGACATGGTAAGTTCTGGAGCACATACATGATACAAGCCTCATGCAAAATCACTAATTAATCTCCATTTTCAGCTCATTGAGAAAGAATTCCCTTGGTAACGGACAAGGGGCTGCTCATCTGGAACTCATCACCTGAACCCTTTCTAAAGCAAATCCAGAGGTCTCTTATGGCACAGTGGAAAGTATTCCTACCTTTGAGCTAGGAGAGTGTGGGTTCAAGATCTACCGACCCAAGGGTGTGCCATAACATCTTGGAATCAGTTGATTATAAAGAAATATAAGGTTGACCCCGGGGATGGGTCTCCAGAACTGTCTGTTCCGAGCTGGAGCTCTTTAGTGTTCAACAATAACCAATGTTCCTTCCCAGTTGGGCTTCCTGAGCTACTATATCATGTCATTAGTACTATTGTTGCAATGTTGTCAGGGTCCATTATCTCTGTAGTATCCAGTGTCTCCAACCATTTCTTGATATCACATAAAGTGAATCAAATTGGCTGAAAACTAGTATTTGTGATGGTGAGGATCTCCAAAGGAGGCTGAGATAGATCACCCAATTGACACTTCTGTCTGAAGATTGTTACAAATGCTTCAGCCTTATCTTCCACACTGAAGTGTTTGGCTCCCCCATAACTGAGGATGGACAAAGTCAGAAATCACACAACACCAGGTTATAGTCTAGGTTATGCTCCTTCAGCAGCACTTCAAAAGCTTGTGATTTTAAATAATCCTGTAACCTGATGTTGTATGCCTTCTGACTTTGTTCACCCCCATCCAACAGCAGCGTCTCAACAATGAGGATGCGGACCTTGTTGATACCTCCTCTTCCAGTGAGTTGTTAATTGTCCACCACCGTTCATGGCTGGATGTGACAGGCCTGCAGTTCTTTGGTCTGAACCATTGGTTGTGGGATCGTTTACCTCTATATCTCATTTGCTGCTTCTGCTATTTGGTGTGTGTTGTAGCATTAGCAAGTTGGCACCTGTTTTAGGTACGTCTCGTGCTACTCCTGGCAAGCGCTCATGCACTCTTCATTGAATTAGGGTTGATCCCTGTCTTGATGGTAAAGGTTGAATGGGGGATTTGCCAGACCATGAGGTTACATATTGTGTTGAGGTATGATTCTGCTTCTGATATTGGCTGACAGGATTTCCTACTTGATATTGTTATCCTTTGCTGTTGCATTTGGACTCTGGGGTGTGGATTCTTGGATGTGGACACTGGAGAGTGGACTCTTACCTCACTATTTAGTTTAAAACAATCTTCATCACCCTCAGTATGCACCACAGTGGTTCCAGCGTGGTTCAGGTGAAGACCCTCCCAGCACAGCTTCCTGTTTTCTCAGTACTTCTGCCAATGGTGTGTGAGTTAAGAGACACTTCTCCCACAGCCCTTTTTAAAGTAATGTGTAATTAAAGTGCGGTAAAACTTTTTTTTTATCAAGAGCAGTTAGGGTATAGAATGGACTGCCTGGAAATTTTGTGGAAGCAGGTTCAGTTCAGGAGGAAATTGGATGATGTTTGAATAGTGATAGTATACAGGAATAAGGGAAAATGCAAGATATTGGCACTGGATAATAGCATTACTGCAGGCATGAGGGGCTGAATGGCCTTCTTTGGTGCTGTTAGAATTGTTTGATTCTGGCTTTGAGCCAAGCATTCAGTTCTTCAATTTGTTTGTGGCTCAGTTAATAACCTAGAAATTGATTTTAATTTAATTCAATTTACAATCTAAGATGTCCATAATCCCTTGTTCTGAGTACAATTTGTCACTGGTACTCACATGGGCCGTGACAATTAATCCTCTTCGATCCGCTGCAAATTCTGATTGTTCACACCAGGCAGGAAGTACAACCTTTCTTTTAACTACAGAGAAATGTATCTCTCCCCCGATTTATACTTTGCCTTAACTAGAACAACATACCTGTTTACTCCCTTCAATTCCTGTACCTCAAGTTAAAAATCTGCATCAGGTAGCTTACATCTTATTCACAGTAAATCATACCTCCAGTTCCCCACTTTAACAATAAAAACAACCCAAACTTGTCATCAACGCAAACCAAATGGATCACATGTGGGGCGTCATGTTGCAGACATTGGTTAGGCCACTTTTAGAATACTGTTTTAAATTCTGGTCTCCCCACTATAGGAAAGACATTTAAAATTGAAAGGGTTCAGAAAAGATTTGCATGGATGTTGCTAGGGCTGGAGGCTTTGAGCTATAGGGAGACGCTGAACATGCTGGGGCTGTTTTCCCTGGAACATCAGAAGCTGAGGACTGACCTTATAGAGGTTTATAAAATCATAAGGAGCATGGATAGTGTGAATAGCCAAGGCCATTTTCCCAGGGCAGAGGAGTCCATAACTAGAGGCCACAGGTTTAAAGTGAGAGGGGAAAGATTTAGAAGGGACCTAAGAGGCAACTTTTTCATTCAGAGGGTGGTGCATGTATGGAATGAGCTGCCAGAGGAAGTGGTGGAGGTTGGTACAATTACAGTATTTAAAAGGCACCTGGATGGGTACATGGATAGGAAGGGTTGGGAAGGATGTGAGCCAAATACTGGCAAATGAGACTAGATTAATTTAAGATATCTGATTGGCATGGACAAGTCAGACCAAAGAATCTGTTTCCATGTCATACTGCTCTATGATTCTGTGTGCCCTTTCCATTCCTCATTATTCTGTAAATTCAAGACAGTCCCAAAACGCAACAATTTCATTAACTGAGTATTTGTAATGTAAACCACTATTTCAGTAGATTTCATTGTGGGACATATGGTCCCAACCACAGAAAAAAATTGAATACATTTTGATAATTTTAGTGGCCTCATATTTTTCATGATCACAAAAAGCAACGTAAAGATCGTTGACAGGTAGGGTGAACAGATTGTAAACGCAAATTATTGTCACCATAACTGTCCTGTTTAACCAGATATGGAAAGTGTCTCTCAGCTGTGCTCAGCTTGTGATGTTTGGAGGGATGTTAAAGCATCTGTAGCAATGGAGTTGATTCTAAATAAGCGTGCGAGCACGTCGAACCACTTTGCATTGATTCCAATGGAGTTAGGCTTTTTTGCTCCCATCTTCCAGCTGGTTCGGGCTTTTTGCTCCCAATGCCAAACCATTTGGTGTTGCACAATGTAATGTTGTGCCACACTTTTAAGGAAGGGGATGTGGTTTTGAGCTTAATTTTCAAGCAATTAGCTATTTTATACGGCGATACAGAAAAGGGAAGCAGTCTCTACATTAATTTTAGCACCATTCCCGGAAGATACGGAATGCTATGTCTTTGAAGGCTGCTGGAGTCTCTCTGCCTCATCTTGCAGCTGTAATACACTGGAAGAAGTCCAGAGCAAGCTGAATAATGAAAGAATGGTGTCCTTTTGTTGCCAGTAGTAATGATTTTCACAGAATCACAGAAGACTTATGGCATAGAAGTAGACCTTTCAGCCTATCAAGACCGCTCTAGCATTCAATGAGATTGTGGTTGATATGATAATCCTTAACTCCACTTTCCTGCCTTAGGTCCATAAACCTCAATCCCTTACTGATTAAATATCTGTCTATCTCAGCCTTAAACCATGACGCAGAATTTCCCGTCCTCTGTAGTATAGAGTTCCACGTATTCACAACTCTCTGAGAGAAAACATTCCTCCTTACTCCATCTTAGATGAGTGACCCATTACCCAGAGATAACTCCCTTAGGATCTAGACTCTCCTAAAAGGGGAAGCAACCTCTTCACATCTACAGTATCTGCCCTAAAAATCTTCTACATTTCAAAAAGGTCTCCTCTCATTCTTCTAAACTCCGATGTGTACAGTGCTAACCTATTCAACTAAAAACAGAAAATGCGGGAGAAACTTAACAGATCAAGCACCATCTCTGGAGAGAGAGAAACAGAGACAACATTTTGAGGCTGATACAACTGCTTCAGAGCTGAAAGGGATTGGAAAGTCAGCATCTTCGATGCTTTGCTTTTACTCAATCTCTGCTCACCCACTACAAGGAGAGGATCCAGTCCTTGGCAGGTGGAGGACAGAGATCAATCCTGCAGTGATGCTGAAACATCTATGTCCAGCCAACCAAGTAAGTGCTACTCTTTAGTCCACTGTAACTCTTGCATAGACCCTGCTATCAATGACATTCATTGATACCACTTCCAACTATCAGCCACAAAACCTTCTCGTTCTCGCTTATAGTAGGTGCCAGTAAATGGCCATGGCCCTAGTGGACAAAGGGGCTGCCCTACCATTCTTGACCTCTGAGGAAGAGGTTCATGGGAACTTATTATCAAGGGAGCATCATCAAGGCTAACTCCTGTGACCTCACCAGCCCAAATACTGACACCGAAGTGGGACTGTTGGTTGTCGAAGGTTTGGAAGCAGAAACTGGTAAGCATCTCACTACGACATGCACTCAGAGGACCTGGCTGGAGAAGACCCTGTGATATTGGTACTCAGGGACTTTGTCTGCATGCACAGGGCGGAGGCCCACACATTTGTAGGGAGCCACGGCCCCGGTAGTCCAGAGGCAGCTGGGCTGCAGCTATGCTTTGGCTCAAAGTATGAGTCCCTGCCTGGCCCCATGGACATGTTGGCAGCTGCCGTGGAGATCTAGCCCCAGCACCCTCTGGGTCTGCTGGATATCAGCACACATCTGCACTGTGTTGTTTTAGCCGTTGATCCACATGGTTGAAGGCATGGTGACATCAAGGTGATTGGGGTTGGGGTTTGGGGCAAAGCTACCTTGAGCTTTACAGCTAGAAGGGGAGTTACGCATGGCTCCCTCGGTAATCTTCTCCCCCCACACACACACCAGGCCCTCCACTTCCAACCGGCCTGCTCCTAGTCCACTGCTAAACAGCCCAAGATTGGGCTATTTTAATTCATAAGCTGGGGACCTATCTCTCTGTGCAAACTCTCCTTGCACCAGCATTCTAATGTTAGATGCCGTGAGCCCTGAAACGAAGTTGTCTACTTCCAGCGGTCCCACAAGTGGCTCAGGGAGGTGCCTTTGGAGTTTCTGGGATTGGCAATTATCAGATGCCAACATATTTAGAAGAGAGATATGTGTGCCTGGTGCTTATGGATGATGAGATGAGTTGTCTGGGTAAACAGTATGGTAGTTCCTCGCAACCAAATATCACCAGGTACCTGCTCTGACTTACGCACAGAGAATTCTGAATGTCTAGAATCCCTATAGTGTGGAAGTAGGCCATTCTGCCCATCAAGCCCACACTAACCCTCTGAAGCGCATCCCATCCAGGCCCACCCTATCCCTGCATTTCCCATGGCCAATCCACCTAACCTGCACATCTTTGGACTGTGGAAGAAAACCAGAAGCACCCAGAGGAAATGCACGCAGACATGGGGAAGATGTGCAAACTCTACACACAGACACCCGAGCGTGGAATTAAACCCCGGTCCCTGGTGCTGTGAGGCAGCAGTGCTAACCACTGAGCCACCGTGCCATCTAATTTGCTCAATATCACGGAGAAAACATCTGTGGTCATTAACAAGTCATAATCCTCATTAATAGGCAACTTGCAGATGCCTAGAAAGAATCTTACCTCAACATCTGGAACTTAATTAGAGTGTTGTAGTAAGTTGCTCCCAATGCCAAGATAAATTCCAAGGAATTCTCACCTAATTCCACCATATTTTTTGCCATAGCCCAAGTACTTCAGGCTGCCATACAACTCTGAAAACAAAAGACCTTTTGAGTGAATGTTAATCCTGAATGTGCCCCAAGTCTGCTGCCCAAAGTACTTCAAAAACCTGAGGCTTTGCTTTTGGAATTTTTGTTTTTCAAAACATGATATTAAGAGAAAAGGGTCACATTAATCAAAATTCAAAGTAGCAAAGGTGTGGAGGGATTAATGATATTTGGTTTGGATGGCTTATACTGATTAGTTTACATAAATCATAACATGAAGTTATTATTTTGTATTTTCTGCAACACGCCCTAGATCCTGGCCACCAATCAAACAAAGTTTTAAACTGTCAAATAACTCCTGCGATGGATTGGTGGAATGCTTAGCAACAGCAAGTATGGGTTTGCATCTTGGACTTCCCGAAAGTCAAAGACAGTTTGCTGTCCGGTCCTATGGAAAATTAAAGTTGTACCCTTATGGCGTGGATAATTTTCAGATGCATCAATTTCTTCTTGAAATTTGGAAAATGCGTGGAAGAGAATAGAAGCCACTGCTTGTGTTGCCTGTTCACTACCCTCAGAAAAGGCCCAGCAAGCCATTCATTTGCAGCAAATTGCTATGACAAATTACAATAAGCTGCAATGCAAGAATACAGTACTGGGGAAATGTCATCAAGCTAAAGTGCTAACTCTGTTCCTCCTTCTACAGATGCTGCCTGATCTGTTGAGATCATTTACTGTTTGTATTTATGGCAAGCACCATGCAGGCCCCAGCAGTTCTAGAAGGTGGTCCACCATCACTACCCAAAGGGCTATCAATCCCTGCCAGTGGTGCCTATGTTTTGTGAATGAACAAAAATAACACATGCTTCTATTTATAGTTTGCATAAATGGTAGACCAGTTTGACCTTGAGGTGTCTTTCAGCAACTCCCTAAAGATGTTGAAGGGGTAGTTTAAGAATACTAACGTCGGCTTGCCTTCTCCACTGAATCAGTTTGATGAATTCAAGACTCTGCTTGAAACGATCACAAAAGTCAACAGATTCAACGAGCCATCTTCTCTGGTGTAGTGTCTTCATATGAACGTAGCGAAGGAGTTGGGTATCTCAGCTGATTTGCAATACAGTGATGCCAACAGAATGGGTTCAATTCCTGCGCCAGCTGACAGGTCCTTCTCAATCTCCCCCTTTGCCTGTGGAGCGGCGACCCTCGCGTTAAACCTCCACTGGTTGTCTCTCTCAGATAAAAGACCCGTCCTTAGGGCTATGGTGACTTTACCTTTATACCGTTGGGGCAAATTTGAGTGCTTTACTTGACATTGAACAGAATAATAATTGACCTGGAAATGCTTTACTATAAAGCTCTCTAAGCTCTAACATAAATGTTCCCTTTGCATCCATGACGAAGGGGTTTGTAAATTGAAAAATTATACAGTAACAGACAATTAATGAATTACTAGAAGACAGCAAGCACCCTGGAAGCAAAGGCGGGGAGAGAACTACTTAAACAGAATTGAAGATATTAAAAATAGAACACAGGGCAAGGCAACAATGTAGGAAATTTCAAAAAACCAGAAAGGAAGTGGGTCGTGGCTGTCAAAGTGTTGTTTGTTGCTGGGTTGAGATCATTCAATAGTTTGAGGTTTGTAATGACATTAATTTCATTCACTGGACCACCCGGCATTTATGTAGTTGGCAGAAGAAAGTACGGCATGCGTTTTCAGAAGAATTGACTCAGTGCCTGTCTGAATCATTTTGAGGCTAGGCCCTTTTTGTGGCAGGAAAAGATGAGATTTCAGAATGAAATGGTCCGAAGCACGCTGGAATAAAAGTAACTTTACGTGTTGAAGTCAGTGCCACAACGGTTAGAATTACAGCCAAGAATGCGGGACTTCTGAAATTGGGGTGGGGTTGATGTTTTGTAAGCATTGTGCTACAAGCTGGTGATCTTGTGAAAGAGACATTGAGTGAGTCATGGCCTCTGTTGTTTTCACGAAATCGTGCACGACGAAATTGACTTTCAACATAACCATCAAGTAAAATGGACAAGACCACAGGCTAATTACGGACAAAAAGGACATTTGACCCATCCTGAACTATTCACCCAGAAACTAATGTTGTCTGTTTTATACCTCCACTCAATACTGTGGTATTCAATCCATTCTCAACCAATTCTGGGGAATTTACCGGAGATAATGGGGAGAATCCAAGATAACAAAGGGTCTCGGCCCGAAACGTCAGCTTTTGTGCTCCTAAGATACTGCTTGGCTTACTGTGTTCATCCAGCTCTACACTTTGTTATCTGGGGAATAAACCACCAAGTCTCTATCTGGAAATTCATTCCAGTGAAACAATTATTTTTCAACATAAGCTGTAATTACTTTATTACTGAAGATTACTGAGTGCCTTGAACAGTTCTGGGCACCCCACCCTAGGAAGGACATGTTGGCATGTATGGAGTGACATGTAGATTCATTAGATTGATATCTCCAGTTTCCTCCCACTGTTCAAAGATGTGCAAGTTAAATGGATTGGCAATGCTAAATTGTCCATAGTGACCAGGAGTGTTTAGGTTTATAGGATAGGGGGTGTGAGGGTGTGTCTGGGTGTCATGCTCTTCAGAGGGTCAGTGTGGACTTGATGAGCTGAATGGTCTGCTTCCACATTGTTGGAATTCTAAACCTACAAGGTTTTTCCTATGAGGAGAGATGAACCAAATTAGGGTTGTAAATTAGAAACGTAAGAATGAATTAACCACATTTTTCAAGATATTAAGAAGAACTAGTTGGTTGGATTGGGAGAAATTATTTCTGCTCGTTGAAGAGTGTAGGGCTATGGGGTCATAGCCGAGGCAACAGTGAAATGAGGGTTAGAAACTATGGAACTCTCTTCGACAAATAAGACTGAACCTAGATCAAATGTCAATTCTAAAATTGAGATAAATAGGTGTTATCCAAAAGTATTCAAGGTTATAGCGTAAAGGCAGACATAAGGAGTTAGTTAGCAAATCAACCATGGTGCCATTGAAGAACAGAATTGGCTTGGAGGGTAACTGGTTAATTCTGTTCCTACGGTCTTACAGAGAGTGGAGTACTTTAAACAAAAAGTATTGTCACTAATCTGCCCTTCCCCCATTAGAAAATAGAAATTCAGAATTAGCGGCACCATATATTGAGGCTGTTTGAGTACCAGATGGAGTGAAGATTTTCAGAAGCATTTCTTCATGCAGTGAGAGGTGAGAATATGAGCATTTGGTGTGGTTAATGTAATGGTTATGGGCATTGATATCTTTAAGGGGAGGTTTGATGCACATGTGAAGGGAAAGGGATGAAGTAGTTTGGGAAGCAGTATTCAGAACAAGAGGAGATTATGTGTGGTCAAAACAAAAAAATAACTAGCATTGACTAGTTTGGCTAAATGGCCTATTTTTGTGCATTTCTAGATAATACAATGTTATGTATAATTGACTGATCATAGCAATCAATCTCTGCTAATTAATCTCCAAAAGATGCAGCAATAAAATGAAGAATACCTCTCAGTTTTCAAGTGTTTTGTGCATCTTAGATTCAAAATCAACTCTTTCTTCCCAGCCACTACCGTAATTACCGTAGACTATGTTTAAGTTACTCATATAACAAAATATGAAGAAATCAGCCTAAGTTTCAATTTATGATACTAATTACCTTATGTTGTGTGAAGTACTGAAGTAGTGAATTGATTAAGCCATGGGATCACATCTCGTTTGGCACAGAAGCACTTGAGACAACTGGCAAGTGCGGTGTGCTACCAGATACCTAGAAAATTAATGGAGCTAATTTTTCTAAGTATGTGTAACTATGAATTCAAAATAAATGGATGGAATTCTTTCTCCCCACAGAGAAACTTCTAGGTGAGAAAAGCTACCAATTCTGGTGAGATTGGAAGTCCATGCCTACAGTATGGGTAGGTATTCCACAATGAGCTATGATTTCTAGGCTGTAACTTGTCTCTGTGCCGTATCAGTGAACTTCATTCAGAAGATTAATTTCTGTTGTTCGTGAGTTGTAACAGCAACTGAACACATGCTGTATTATTACAGTACAACACATTCTTTTGTATCATTTTGGATCAGGACCCGTCAGAAATCTGAAAGATGGATCCTGAACAGAAACGTCAACTTTCCTGCTTCTGTCTGCTGCCTCGTTTGCTGTGTTCCTCCAGTTCCACACTGTGTTGTCTCTGATTCCAGCATCTGAAGTTCTTACTATGTCTTCTTAATTGTTATGTTGTCTCTAAAATGTATGAGAAACCCTGAATTCCCGTCATTTAACTGCAAAATGAAATTTAATTGCGCTCCAATTTAAGCTATATTTGGCAAACATTCTATTGTTAAGATGAACTCCTTTTATTGAACTTACTTGCATCTAAGCATTTATCTTATGTGAGGCTATGCTGCCAGTGAATTGTGAGGTTTTCTTTTTTTCTTACTTTTTCCCCTTGTAGACCCTCCCATGAGCCAGACAAGCCCTGGATATAGTTATGGGCCCAGGTAGCTTACTGGGCCAGGTGAGTTAATAAAGTGTCAAGAAACAAAGGGCTAGAGAGATTCAAAAAAAGGGAAAAACATACAAATATCAACATGTAATCATTTTGTGTATAAACAAAATCAATGCAAGGTAGGTTTTGACTTTTGAGCTATCGTCTAAAATGGATTAATGGTAAATTGTCATCCTGTTTCACATCCAACTCAATTGTCATTTACATTGAATTTGATGGAAGTGAAAACAATAGGTATAATTGATTTTTTGTGACATCTTTTACACCATCACACAATGCCAAAAGCTATCTCATCATATCCATACCGTCTCTACTTGTTGTTTTTCTATTTTTGCATACCTGGCAAGATACATAGATAATGATGGAGACGTATTACTGTTGTAATAGTTTAACAGCATTGAATATTCTCCAGTAGCTTTAGCATGAAGTACAATGACTTTGCATCACACTGGGGTCAGTTTTGCAAAATAAATAATTACAGCCAACATTAGTGGAAGAGAAATCAATAAACAACTGGATAGTATACTCAGCAGCTCTAACGGTATGTGTGAAAAGAAAGAAAAACTGAGTTAACATTTTGAGACCAGTATGACTCATCTTCAGAAGTTCTTGAGCTTTGAAGGAGAGTAATAGTAGATTTGAAAATGTTGACTCTCTTCACTGATGCTGCCAGACCTGCTGAGTTTTTTTCCAGAATCCTCAGTGTTTGCTGCAAATTCCCAACATCTGCGGAATTTTGATTTTATTGGAAAGTAAAGGATTTGTTAAAACATAATGTTTCATTTGAATGTAATAGGTATCTGTACAATAATTAGAACAAAATTTGAGTGGCAAGCTGATTTTTCTGAGTATCCGATGACATGCACTCAAAGCAGATGAAAGCTATAAAAAATTGCCAGAAGACTTATTCAGTGCTCTTCCTTTCAGAGATGCTGCCGGAGATAGAGGTACAAGCAATGAAATAACGCAGGACAAATTATGGAGGTCATAAAGTATTGGAGGGGGAGATAAAACACAGGAAGATTCCATAGTCAATCAATTATTTCTTTCAGTCTAACCCAGCAATTCACTCTACCTTGTTGGACCCAGGCTTGACATTTAAAATGGTGCAATAGATGTATAATCTCATGTGAGCCATTCAAGGAAGAAGTAGGAAACAGCCTGAGAAATGCAACAAAGAGAGAACAAATTGGTGAGTTCTAATAGTGAAGTGCAATACTCAGTTTAAGGCTGTGATAGAGTCTTGATCAATCAGGAATCAAGGACTACAGGGAAAGGGTAGGAAATTGGACAGAAGGAGTGTTGGACCAGCCGTGAACCTATTAAATGGTGAAGCAGGCTCAAGAGGTTGAACAGCCTACTCCTGATCCTAATTCTTATGGTCTCATGGTCTTAATACCTCCTCTTGGTGTATCTCCATTTTTGTGCATTTTGAAAAGCATGTAAATGATTGTCAGGATGTGTAGTCTGAATGATGTTCAATTGCTAGTATACCAAGATAGACTGGAATAAGTGGCTACTGTGAAACTGTGCATTAATATGCACTGGGAACCCTTATATCCTCAATGGCCATCTCTACCTAACATATATGCTATGTTTCTCCCTTGATGAATCTATAAACTATTATTTTACTGTGCATGTAAATGCAATGCTCTGGGCTGTCATACTCAGATGTGCAATACTGTATCTCTTACCCGGGCCTATTTATTGTATGCTGAGAATCACTGGTCACGCAAATTGAACTTCTAAACATTATCACTAAGATGTTTTTTCCCACTGTTTATTCTGCAATGATGACTATCAACAGGTTTCTGGCAACACCTTCAGCCACAAAGTGCTTGCAGACCTAGATGTCTATCTGTATGCCAAGTACACAGGGATCATGTGCTACTGTTTCAACTCCTGCTGTGGGATTCCAGTGCATGGTAAGAGAGGGAAATGCAATTAATCTACCAGTTTATGACTGGGGTTCACACAAACAATTATTACCTACTGTATAGGATGCCTAACAAGGATGTAAAATGTTGTGCAGGATAGAAAATTGACTTATCAGCAACAGAACCAGAGGAGAGCCAGAATTGGGAAATCACCATGTTCGAAAGAGATTCTGAGTGAGACAGTCCAGATGTTGGTCTTGGAAACATTATAAAGATTGGCAATTTAGGAAAAGCTAACTACCAATATGTATGCAGCAAGAACCCACAAACAACAATGAGATCATGCCCAAATATTCTGTGTTCTCAGTGGCTAGGAATTAGCTGTTAGCAAAAAACCCAGGGAGAATTCCCTGCCTTTCTTCAGGCAGTGCCATGGGTTTTTTTAGCATCAGGTTAGATAGGATTTTGGATTAATATCCCATCATAAAGACAATAACTTCCCTGTCAATTGGATCATAACAATAGAGTTATCATATTGTGTAATGGAAAACATTTCTCCGCCTGAGTGGCCTATGGTCCTTTAAAGCAACTACATAAGAGCTTCAGGGAAAATTAGAGTCTAATTGTGAGGGGGCTCTGCAGGATAAGGTCAACAAGAGGTCAATTGTTCTCTGGTTTCTGAGGCAGAGCATAGTGCGACGTCTGATCTTAAATTTTGATTGCGGTACGGTCAATGAGATTATATTTAAGAAATTCTGGAGAGTGAACAAGCTCTTGGGCAGTAAAATATACAATCTCAATCAGTGGCCTGTTGAAGAGCACATGCAGTTTTCTTATTTTATTGGCTCCAATTTCAAGTTCAATTTCACCCTCCAATAGTGCTGGTAGCAGCATGTTTCATGTGTCAGCTTTCCACATCTTTACAAATTTGTTGGAAGAAACTTGGCAGGGTAGAAATAGCTCAGCACAGTAGCTCAGGTGGCACAGCTCCCTCACAGCGCTAGGGGCCCAGGTTTAATTCCATCCTCAGGCACTGTCTGTGCAGATTTTGCAAGTTCTCCCGCTGTCTGCATGTCTTCAGGTGCTCTGATTTCTTCCCACAGTTCAAAGATAAGCAGGTTAGGTAGATTGGCCATACTAAATTGCCCACAGTGTTGTGCAGGCTAGATGAATTAGCCATGAGAAATGCGGGGTTACAGGGATAGGTTAGGGGGGTGGTCCTGCGTGCAATGTGCTTCAGAGGACTGATGTGGACTTGATGGGCCAAATGGCCTGCTTTAACACTGTGGAATTCTATTAAATCTTCCTCTTGAGCATGAATTTTCTTTAGAATATATTTGTCTACAGTTAAGTACACATACATACAATATGGGAGCATTTGGAAGATTCACATTTGTAGCAGATATTTTGCCAGAATATTTTAGCCATTTGTTCGTTGTGACAAAGTGTGACACAAGAAACATAACATGATGGACATATATACTATTATGTGGGTAGGAGATGATTAAAGACGTTCATACTCTTGACAAAATGTGGCATAAAATCACACCCACTCAATCAGTGAGGTAAAAAGTTCACATGGTATGATATAGCTCCTCTTATGAGTTGGAAGATATGGAATGCTGTTCAGCTGCTTGGAGGAAGTTTTACTCTGGGTCTCATTGATCCATGAGAGCTTCAAATGGAAGGTGAATGACTGAAGAAAACATTTGATTTTCTGAGACTGACTGACGTCTGGTGCGATCATTGATGGAAAACAGATATCGCCAAGTAGTTTTTAGTTAACTCATTCCTGGGATGGGAGCATCACAGATTAGGACAACATTTATTGTCCATTCAAGCTCCGTTAAGCACAAACTATGCTCTCTGAATCTACTGTCTGGCCAAAGATTTACATGAGGTGGATCCTTTAGGATTATAAAAATGGTAAAATATCACCTTTCAAACTTCTGTTCCCCAGTGAGAAAATGCTATGTAATCACTCTTTATGTTTTTGATTTTCAAAAAAATCCATGGAAGTAAAACTTCTGTAAAAGCTTTTCAATACCATAAGACCATAAGACCATAAGACATAGGAGTGGAAGTAAGGCCATTTGGCTCATCAAGTCCATTTAAATCATGGCTGATGGGCATTTCAACACCACTTCCCTGCACTCTCCCCAGAGCCCTTGATTCCTTGTGAGATCAAGAATTTGTCGATCTCTGCCTTGAAGGCATCCAATGTCCTGGCCTCCACTGCACTCCGTGGCAATGAATTCCACAAGCCCACCACTCTCTGGCTGAAGAAATGTCATCTCATTTCAGTTTTAAATTTACCCCCTCTAATTTTAAGGCTATGCCCACGGGTCCTAGTCTCTCCGCCTAACGGAAACAACTTCCTAATGTCCACTCCTGCTAAACCATACATTTTCTTATAAGTTACTATTAGATCTCCCCTCAACCTTGTAAACTCTAATGAGTACAATCCCACGATCCTTAGCCGTTCATCATACATTAAACCTACCATTCCAGGGATCATCTGTGTGAATCTCAGCTGGACATGCTCCAGGGTTAGTGTGTCCTCCCTGAGGTGTGGGGCCCAAAATTGGACACAGTATTCTAAATGGGGCTTAACTAGAGCTTTATAAAGCCTCAGAAGCACATCACCTCTTTGATATTCCAACTCTCTTGAGATAAACGACAACATTACATTTGCTTTCTTAATCACGGACTCTACCTGCAAGTTAGCTTTTAGAGAATCCTGGACCAACACTCCCAGATCCCTTTGTACTTCTGCTTTGCGAATTTTCTCACCGTTTAGAAAATAGTCCATGCCTGTATTCTTTTTTCCAAAGTGCAAAACCTCACATTTACTCACATTGAATTTCATCAGCCATTTCCCGGACCACTCTCCTAAACCGTCTAAATCTTTCCGCAGCTTCCCCACCTCCTCAATACTATCTGCCTGTCCACCTATCTTTGTATCATTGGCAAACTTCGCCAGAATGCCCCCAGTCCCTTCATCCAGATCATTAATACATAAGGTGAACAGCTGCGGCCCCAACACTGAACCCTGCGGGTCACCACTCATCACAGGTTGCCATTCCGAAAAAGAGCCTGTTATCCCAACTCTCTGCCTTCTGTCAGACAGCCAATCCTCAATCCAAGCCAGTAGCTCACCTCGAACACCATGGGCCCTCACCTTGCTCAGCAGCCTCCCGTGAGACACCGTATCAAAGGCCTTTTGGAAGTCTAGATAGATAACATCTACTGGGTTTCCCTGGTCTAACACGCTTGTTACCTCTTCAAAGAATACAGTTTTTCTCATTGTACTCCATTCAGGTATTGCTTAAAGCCAATGCGAAAAGTGCAAAAATCTAGCCCGAATGTTGTACATTTCCATCCTGTTACCTTTCATGACCATGCCTGGCATCCAGATCCCTGTGAAAAGACCTTCCCTTATCCCACCCTCTTTAATCTCCCACAGGCCCTTGCTTTGAATCACATTCAAAACAACTATTGTGCTGGCAGTGGATCACAGCCATGGGGGGAATCACAGCCGCAGTGTTGTGCGTGTTGTTCACAAGGTAGACATGGGAAACATATTTCCTCTTGTGGGTGACCCCAGAATTAGGAGGTAGTGTTCTAAAACTGATACTGTCTCAGAAAAGTATGTGACTTTGGAACTCTTGACCTCAAAAGGCAATGGAGGTAGGGTCACTGAATGCTTTTACGGGGGAGATTGAGTCTTGTCAGGGTTGGAATCAAAGGCTTTCGGGGATAGTTGGGGATTCTGAACAGTAACAGATCAGCCTGGATCTTGTTAAATTGTGAAGAAGGCTCAAGGAGCCCAATGGCCTACCTCCAGAATTATTTAGCTTGTTTCTATGTTATCAGCTTAATTCAAAACCGTGCATTAGGTTTCTTGGCCAGTCTCAGGCTTTGGCATTGGGGATCCATAAGACCATAACAAATAGGAGCAAGTATAGGTCATTTGGCCCCTGGAGCCTGCTCCACCATTCAGTAGGATCATGGCTGATACAACATTCCTCACATCCACTTTCCTGTCTCTCTGACAGATCAAGAATCTATTTATTTCAGCCTCAAATATTCACAAGGATTCTGCCCCCACAACTCTGTGGCAAGGAGCTCCAAAAACTGACAATCCTCTAAGAGGCAAAATTCCTCACCATCGCAGTCATAAATTGGCACCCCTCAATTCACTATATTGTCTGGCTCTAGACTCTCCAATGAAGGAAAGCATCCTCTCAGCAGTTCCCTTGTCAAATCTCTTAAGAACCCTCTAAGTTCTAATGAGATTCCCCTCACAATCTTCTCAATCAGGGTCCCAATCTGTTTTGCCTTCAGGCATAAGCCAATCCCTCCACACCAGGGACCATGCCAGTGAATCCATACTGTGACCTTCTGAACTGGAATTATATAACATCAAGTTAAATTCAGTTGCACAAGGTAGGCAGGCATACAGTTGGAAGAGGAAAATACACATCTGAGGATAGCCTTCACAGTCCTTCAGGTCCTTATAAAGAAAATAAGTTCAACAATTTTTCTCAACTACTCACCCCACCAACTCACATAGGCTCACACAATTACTGCTGGAGCTGAATAATAATGTGCCTTTCCTTTGAAAACATGAATTAGAAGAGAGGGATTCACATTGGGAATAGCTAGTGGCATGTGTGGAAAGCCCTTGGAGAAGGGATTTGTTGTAGCATGTCACATCAGCAGCTGTCAACACTGTCCCACGCTTGAAACAGTAGTTGAGTCATTAATAAGTTTGGTTCCTGGAAGGTGCTTGTTGCCTTTCAATACATCCTCCCTCTTTGTACAACAGAGTGCAGCAACACATCAGAAAAATGGCTGCTTCCTGCCCACCATTCTCCATCAATCAGCAGAAAGAAATAATCTTCTTTCATTCAATCATTTCATTTTTAAAGTTTTCACTCATTCATTCAGGAGATGTATACATGGTGGTGGGTTGGACTTATTGCCCATTCATAATTGGTCTGGATAGGGTGGTGCTGAACAGCCCTCTTGAACTGCTGCAGTCCTTGAAGTGTGGTGACACAGTGCTGTTAGGGAAAGGCTTCCAGAGTCTTGGCCCACCATCAGTGAAGTTAAATCTCCCTTGCGCCTCCTCTGCTATAAGAGATCCAGACTGAATTATTTTCCCTATTCTTAGGGTGCTGGTTATTACACTAATTTCTCTGCTCTTAGTCACTAGTTAGAGGTGACAGTTTGCATCAAAGGATGGGAGCTATCTTTCAATCATTGCTGGCTTCTCTGCAGTGAATGAAAAATAAAGACGCTTTCTCTTGCATCTGCCCCTGTGTATGGACACAGAAGCTGTCCACCTGCCCAACAGCCAATCAGAGAAATGTGGGGATGCTGATAATTCCTGATCCACACAGTATCTTCATTGGGAACCCAATTAACAGTCTGCCTTTGTCTCTGAGTGAAGCTCTGCACATGCGCCCAAGGTGCTGCTCAGTCTCAAACATCTTCCCCAACTGCTTAAACAAAGCAACAATGTAAACACAACTCACAATGAAGTCCAGTAATTTGTTTTCAAAAACGTGCAGCATCTCTGTCCTTAGTTTCCTTGGTTTACAATAGTATTGTAGACATTGTTGTCTTTACGCAGAGTTGTGAGAGCATGGAATGCGTTGCCAGCAGCAGTTGTGGAAGCAAGGTCATTGGGGTCATTGAAGAGACTGCTGGACATGCATACGGTCACAGAAATTTGAGGGTGCATACATGAGGATCAATGGTCGGCACAACATCGTGCGCTGAAGGGCCTGTTCTGTGCTGTACTGTTCTATGTTCTATGTTCTATGTTCTATCCTTTGGCCATTTTGGTCCACAATCCAAAATTAAGAAAATAAAAAGACATGATCTTTATGTTATAGTCTTAGCTTCACTTTTCTGTCTGTCCTTGACAACCATTATTGCCCTTTTAGTCAAAACCTTACCTATTTCTCCCTTAAAAGTATTCAATGATCATGTCCCCACTGCACTATGGCAACAAGAATACCAAACATTCATGACCATCTGAAAGAAACACCACCACCCCTCATCTTCATCTTGAATAGAAAACACCTTATTGTTAAAATGTGTTCCTTAATCTAGCTCACACCCACAAGAGGCAATATCATTTCAGTGATCACCCTGTCCAGTCCTCTTAAGATCTTTTATGCTTCAATAAGATCACCTCTCGTTCTTCTAAACTCCAACAGATACATGCCCAACCTGCTCAACCTTTCATCATGAGATTGCCACCTACATTCGATGCAGAATCAGTTGAGTGAATCTTCTCAGAACTCTTTTTTACCACATACACATCCTTTAAGACCAAAACTGTACACAATATTCCAGGTGTGGTCTCAGCAATGCATAATCAACTGTAGAAAAACATTTCTGAAGAAGGGTCTAGGCCTGAATCGTCAGCCTTCCTGCTCCTCAGATGCTGCTTGGCCTGCTCTGTTCATCCAGCTCTTCACCTTGTTACCTCAGATTCTCCAGTATTTGCAGTTCCTACTATCTCTGTAGAAAAACATTCTTACTTTTGAACTTCATTCTCCTTGCAATAAATTATAACATTCAATTTGCCTTTCTCATTGTTTGCTGCACCTGCAAACTAATGTTTTGTGAATCTTTTTCTAGGATGCAGATCCCTTGTGCCTCAGAGCTCTACAGTTTCTCTCCAGTTAAATAACATTTTGATTTTCTGTTCTTGCTGTCAAAGTGGACAAATCACACATTTGTACCCAACTGCCAAATTTTCCCCACACAATTAACTTATTTATCTCCTCTTTACACATTATTCTTCTACTTTTGTCATTTGCTAATGATCCTTTGGTGTCACCAGCAACTTTAGCAATCAAGCATTTGAGACCCCAACACCAATCCCTGAACTACTCCACTTGTTGCATCCCACCAACCTGAAAAAGTACCATTTATTCCCACCCTCTGTTCCCCACTAGTTAACCAATACTCTATCCATTCTACTAGTTTATTGGCAACACCACAAGCTCTTATTTCATGTAGTTACATTTGACGCAGCACTTTATCAAATGCTTTCTGGAAATCTAAGCATTGTACATCTACCAGTTCCACTTTCTTTATGTTACTTGTTCCTTTCTGAAAGAATACTCATAAACCAGCCAAACATGGTTCTCTTTCACAGAACCATATTGACTCTGCCTGATTGCGTTAAGATTTTCAGGGTGCTGTTATAACGTTTTTAATAATAGACTCCATCATTTCTCTATGGCAGATGTTAGGCTAACTGGAATATATTTTCCTGCTTTCTGCCTTCCTCCTGTCATGAATGGATGAGTCACATTTGCTATTTTCTGATCTGATGGGGCCTTTCCAGAATCTAAGGAGTTTTGAAAAATTAAGGCATTTACAATTTTTGTGCCAATGTCTTTTAATCCTAAAATGAATTCCATCAGGGCAGGGGATTTGTTAGATTTGAGTTCTAACACTTTATCAGACTATGAATGTTTTAACTTCCTCAATCCCTTTCACTTTCTGAGTCATTTTTTTTCTGGGCGTCTTTACAATGAAAATAGACACAAAACATCTGTTCAAAATTTATCTGTCATTACCTTATTTTCTGTTATTAATTCACTAGATTCACTTTTTAGAATATCAATTCTCACTTTACTTAATCTTTCCTTCTCTAAATACCTGTGGAAGCGCTTACTACCCTGTTTTTTATATTTCTAGGAAGCTTTCTTCCATAATGTTAATTTTTCCCTTCTTATTAACCTTTTAGGTGTACTGATCTTTGCCACTGATCGTTGTGAAATTATATACTTTTTGTTTCCATTTGATGTTATCTTTAATTCCCTCAGCTCACCACAGATTAAGAAATTAAGAAATTTTCTTTCGCACTGTAATATATACTTTCTCCACAGCAATGTATTACCAGTTGTCTCTACTGAACTATCCCCCAAATTAGTTGATAATGCTCTCTGATGAAGGGTCTAGGCCTGAAACGTCAGCTTTTGTGCTCCTGAGATGCTGCTTGGCCTGCTGTGTTCATCCAGTCTCACATTTTATTACCCCCAAATTAGTTATCCAGTTTACTTTAGCCAGCTCTGTCTTTTAGTCCTCATAATCAGTCTAATATAAATTTAAAACAACAGTCTTAGATCTATTCCTCCCTCCTTTAAACTGGATGCAAAATTCAAGCATATTATGATATGTGTACATAAGGGTGAGTTTACTATCAAGTCATTCTCTAATTTTGTCTCATAACATTAGAATGAATGTAGAGCTTAACTGACTGTGACGTATTTTCACTTAGAGTCATAGAGTCATTGAGTAATGCAGAGTGGGAAAGGCCCTTCGGCCCAAACTGGCCCATGCTAACTGTGGTGCCCCCTCATCTTATTCCAGGCCATTCCGCATTTGGGCCATATCCCTCCGAACCCTTCCCATCTATGTACCTATCCAAATGATTTCCTTTAAATGTTGAAAGTTTTGACACTTGTGGTAAAACATTTTTGAAGACTTATTGATGGCTGTCATGAGCATTCAGTCAATAGTTTCATTGAGGGTCAGGTCAGGGTACCTTTGGAGATTTTCCAAGTGTGACGTATTTGAAGGCTTACAGCTGGGGTGTTTGGTCAGAGCCAATTAATAACAATAACCAGTTTGACTCAATTTAGGTTTTAATTCTTTGTTTTCTCTTCTCTCATTTAGATTAAAGAATTTAGATTAAAGAAGTATTCAAAAGGACTTTGGATGATTATTTGGCCAGAAATAATGTGTTTGGGGAAGGGGATAAAGCAGGAGATTGGCACTGAGGTAATAATGCTCGTTTGAAAAGCTGGTGTTGGCATGAGTTGAATAGCCTCTTTTTGCTCTGTAACAATTCTGTAATTGTCTGAAATGTACATCCATGTTACTAATTACTCCTTTAAACCTACATAATTACAAATATTTTATTCTGGGTTTTAATGAACACAGATGGGATCTGTGATCGTCATTGACCACCACGCTGTAGTGTTATAATGATGAAACCCCATGTCGTTGGTTTCCTGCAATGAAATCTCAGGCCTCCAATCGATCAGTGAGGTAGGCTACCTATCCTTTCCCACACATCCATAATAGAAGATACACTTAACACATTCAAAGGGATGTCAAGTGGTTTTAATTGTTTAGTGTTAAGGGTTGCCATAGTGTTCAGGGGTGTGTGTGTGTTATAGGGGGATGGGTCTGGGTCGGATGCTTCACGGGGCAGTGTGGACTTGTTGGGCTGAAGGGCCTGTTTCCACATGGTAGGGAGTTTGATCTAATCTAACAATATGTGCGGGCTCTAGAAGCAGCAGGGACTGTACTAATCTGTAAGAAAAAAAAGGAGAGGCAATAGCCTGGTGGTATCACCGCTGGACTACTGATTCAGAGACCTAGGCAATGTTCTGGTGATCCAGGCTTGAATCCTGCTATGGTAGAATTGAATTCAATTTTTAAAAATCTGGAATTAAGAGTCTAATGATGACCATGAACCCATTATTGATTTTTGGGGGAAAAAAACCCATCTGGTTCACCAATGTCTTTCAAGAAGGGAACTGCCATCCATTCCTGGCCTGGCCTGAAGGACCAAATACGTTTACTGTTTGTATTACAGGATCATTCTTTCATGTATGTGTTGTTTTCTCTCTTGGATTATCGAGCTAAATCAGATTGTGATTTATGCCATTGCCCAATTGTATTTTGGGAGCAGAAATTCACAAGCAATTGGAAAATTTCCTTCTCCACAGATAATTGAATGAAATTATGGTTTGTATCGGGGTTGTATGGCAAGTGAGACAACTGCTGCAGTTATCTGGAATGATTTTTAAAAATGTGACAACCATTTCCAGCCTTATAAGGCTTATCTGTCAACACTTTTCCATGGCTTTGAGGCTTTAAAATGGGTTTTAATACATTCCATATTTGTTACTCAGAATATAATAGAAAATATCAAGTAAGCATATTAAATACCTCCCTTTGCTCAACTATTAGTTTCACTACATTCAAAATGTTATGAAAAATAACATTGATTTATAGACTCAATAAAATAAAGTTCAGATAAGTGAAGGAAGTCAAAGGCCTCATTGTTCAAAATGTTCAGCCCCGCTGATTTTTAAATATGTGACTGATATTGCACAGGATTTTAAGCATATGGACCCTAGGTTTTTTTAAATTTTTGTTTGCACTGTGCATTGAGTGGTCAAAGAGGTGACATTTTCAGAATTCCAAAATCATTCGATAGTCAGGCCCCCTTTAAGATTTGGCTGGGAGGCTACCAATATGAATATAGCTGGTCATAGGTAGCTGGTCATTTGGCGGGCCATAAGATGCAGCTTGTTACTTGTCATGGAACTTAAAACCCGAGGCTGTCGTGGCAGGATTGAATTAATCTCCTCCTGGATAATTAGGCAGATTAATGAAGCCAAGGCCATGGGCAGACACAAGAGGTGCAGGAAGGTCATCAGACTGGGCCTTCCACCTTGCTGTACTTGCTCACTGAGGAATACAATGAGTTGTTCATGCAGAATTTCTCTAAATGCTCTTTGACAGAGGGCAGCAAAGTTAGTATTCGATATGGGGATTGCGCAAAGCAATTTCAACCATTGCATTTGCAGTTACAGACTAAAATGCAAGCTCTGGGCTAGGTATTTGATAATGTTGCAGGATTAGCAACAGGAACCAAGGTGTCACATTGTGAGCAGGAAGTACAGCACACAGTGTATTTGTAACAGAATCAAGAATTGAGCAGAGCCATTAGATTACAAACTCATATCATCCCTCCTTGCCCCCCAAAGAGCCAACTCTCATTGGCTGAGGCATTGCCATGGCCAATCAGCGTGGAATTTCTAACCAATCAGCAGCCCTTCCGAATGAAGTATAGATTGTCATGGCCATTTGGAATTTGAATTCTTGCATTTTGTCCTGATGGGTACAAGTCGAAAACATTCAGCTAGGTAGGCCTCTTTTGAGCAGTATTTAAATTGCTTCTTTTGGAAACAGACCGCATTCAGTAAGATCACTCTTTATGAATTATAAACAAAGATTATTTTGGACTGCCACCACCCATCCATGCCCTGGACAGTCATTACAATGAAGAAGAAGGCCATTCAGCACAGTCAGTATATGCCAGAATGCTATACAGCAATCCAGCCACACTTGTTCTCCACTATCACCGCAGTCCTGCAGTTTAAATCCCTTAGCTTTCCATCAAATTGCCTTTTGAAATCATTCATCGTCTCCACATCCTCCGCTATCATCCTAGGTGCCATTGTCACTTACTGTGTAAAGAATGCATCACCCTAAGCCTTAAATTTATGTTTTCTTAGTCCTTGTACCAGCAGCTGATAAAAGGGACAGCTGCGTTCTGCCACCAAAAGCAGATATATTTGTAGTAAAGGAGTAGATGGAATGGAGCAAGCTCCACATTTAAACTGCAGGTCACTACCAGTCTCCACTCCCATTCACTGCTGAGATCCCTCTCCCTTTCAAGCTTCCTGCCCTTGGGTCACGTTCCCTCTTTGACTCCCCCCCCGACCTCCTGATGACAAAATTCCACTTTGTCCCAATTGCTGCTCTTTTGTGGGTGTCACTAGCTGGGCCATTATTTAATCCTCACTCCCTTAATGCCCTCGAGCAGCTAATAGTGAGCTGCCTTCTTGGACCACTGCAGTGTATATTGTGTAGGTACACCCATGGTGCAGACAGGAGGGGAATTCCAGCCCTTTGACCTGGTTTCAATGCAGGAACAGTGATATATCTCCAAATCAGGATGGTGGGTGGCTTGGAAGTGCAGCTAGTGGCATCCTGAAGCATCCATTGACCTAGTCCTTCTGGAGGCTCACTGTTTTGGGTTTGGAAGGTGCTGTCCAAGAAGACGTGACGAGTTATAATTATGTTTTGAAAGACTTAGTCCATGGGATTAAAGAACACCAATTTGAGAATGAGAAGGGGAGGAGATTCTTCTCTGGGTGGGCTGTGAATCTTAGGAACTCACCTCAGAGTGAAAGGGTCCAGAGTCCTTGTTTAAATTTAAGGCTGAGATAGATATTTGTTCAGTAGGGGGCAGGGCTGGATAGTGGGCATGAGGAGCAGTTTAAAAGCGCCAAATGATCTACTCCTGTTCCTATTTCTTATGGCCTTGTGGATAGTACGCAAAGATTGAAGGGAGGGGTTGGCTGGGTTACAATATTTATCTTATGGAGTTGTGTTGGAGATGTGCAGCAATGATGTTTGCATGAGGCAGCAATGGTCACCGGTTCAATCCCTGATGAATTTGAGTTGGCTGGATCCAACCTGTGTATCTGAATGGTCTACTTTGTTAATGCTGAGTCGTGGAGAGAATCAAACCCAACTGTGATACATCCTGCTCTCTGATGATATGTGCTAAAATGTAAAGGGAATTTGGGAACAGACACTAGGCTTTTTTGTGATGCCCCATAATTAAACATCCAGTCATTATCCACTGTCTAGACATGCCTGTAAAGAATGCACCTGAAAATTGGTCATACTGCGGGAGGTAATAATTTTTCATTCCTTCATGGGATGAGGCCAGCATTTAATGCCCATCCCCTATTTATAGTGAAGAGTCAAACACATTGCCATGGTCTGGGGTCACATGTAGGCCAGACCAGGAAAGAGTGGCAGTTTCCTCCTCTAAAGGGCATTAGTGAATCAGATGGGCTTTTCTCCAATAACTGATTCATGGTCATCATTAGACTCTGAATTCCATTTTTTAAAATGAATTCAAATTCCACCATTCCACCCAAACATTACCTGGGTCTCTTGATTAACAGCTGAGTGATAATACCACTGGGCCAACATCTCCCCAATGTCTTGGGCTGGTACAGATGGCATTCCATTCTAGTGGCTTCAGATGGGAGCAAAAATGTCTTGCTGTACCAAGTGAGGAAGCCATCAAGTCCAGAACTGATGTCCTAAAGGGGTTTAAGGAGCTTTTTGTAATGTATTGGTCAAATAAGGTTGTGCATGATATTTCTAACAAGAAATAAATTATCAAAGCTGTATTTATAAATGCAATGAAGCACAACTTTAATAAACCATTGGCAATTTTTTTGTAGCCCGGTCACTACTAAGTATCTTACCAATAACATGCATTTATGTGGCATTTTTTAATGTAGTAAATTGTCCCAAGGACTTTCCCTTGGAAACACTGGGATGGACAGTATCTCTGCTAAGTGTTGAACATAAAGGCAGTAATTTGAATTTCTTGTTTTGAAACTGCAGTGCATTCTTATCAGAAGCACACGCTGCAGTGAAACCTGAGATGGTGGAATGTTTCACTCTCTGTGACCTGAGTTGCCAGATACATAGATGTTCTGTTAAAGATCCTAGGAGCTAGTTTCACATCGGAAGGAAGCAGGAATGTAGATCCTGCATCATCTTCAAAACATGCAGGCAATGAAACAGATGCATTTTTAAAGAAAAGGGGAACCGACAATCAGAGCAGATAACAACATTTTTTAAAAACTGGGCTGAACAGAACGACATTGTTTAAGTGTCCCACATGAGGAGTTGAAGTCAGTGTTTGCCTCCATTGACTCTACCTAGTCTATCTCCAGTCATCGCTTCCCGTACATAGAAATTAATCAGATTAGAATGCTGAATCGTTTCTGTTAGTGTGGTTAGTTACAGAGAATGTCGCCTAGAATAAGGACCAATTGTTTTGAAAGACTGACTCATCAGGAACAGGGATGGGTACAAGTTATGACTGATCAACAGAAGCACCTTTAATCCTTATAGAAACAGTAAGATAAAGATATCAGCCTGTATGCTCCATCCTTTAGTACATCTCTGAAAGTATCTCCTTATCACACAGTGAAGATCTAAATGAATGTCAGCGATAGGTGCAGTAGACGGATCAGACCATTTAGTCCCTTCAGCAGAGATAATTGAGCAAGACTTTATCACCATAGATTGCTGTTTGCAAGTGTCACCATCTTCAGAGAGTTCCGGTTTGTGAATTAGGACTTCCAACTCCTTGTTACAGTCCAACATGTCTCAGTTAGCAAGGCTATCTCGTCTCTGACCCTTTGCATTCAAGACCTGTTGCAGGGCTGGAGCACAAAAATCAAGACTGATGGTTTAGTGGAGCACTGAGGAGGCACTGCATTGTTTTAGATAGTCTTTTAGATAGGATTTTAGATTTGCCTCCTTAGGTGGATCAGTGCAAAAGATCACATTGTAGCTATTCTAAACAAGAGCAGGAGAGCCATCCATGGCCAATATTTATCCCTCAAGCAGCATTATGAAAAACAAATATTCTGGTTATTCTTACATTAGTCTTTGTGGTATCTTACTGCCTGAAGAAGAGGTATTGTTGTGCCTTCTTGACCATAGTCATCTTTCAATACATGCAATTATCATGCAAGTGTAAGTAAAACATGCGATGCAAACTTCCTGAGCCTCATTGAGTTTCATTACTTCTTGATTAAAATGGTGATTCTGATGCAGTTGCTTTACATTCCATGCAGATTACCCGGGATAATCAGGTGATCACACCAGCCATTTCAAATCAGAGTGTCAGCTATTGATATTAACAGATGAAAGTTGAACATTGACTGTCCATTTTAGCTGCGGTTAGAGCAAGGGAGAAGCCTGACAGGGACAGCGAGCCAGTCAAGTAAGGCAGCCAAAGTGGCTGAAAGTGTTATAAGTCATTTTACGTTTTTAGTGTGAACCCTGGCAGTTGTGACAGGAATGCTGTGGGGTCAATAACATCAATGAAGTGACAGCCATTAATTGAATGTAAGTCTACTGATACAAATAGTTGGCACTCAACCTTCCTGTGTGACGTTCTTTTCTAGGTGCAGACTTATATTGCTAACTGGCAGTTGTAGGATCACAAAACACTGAGTCGTGTTGGGAGTGCAATGGGTCATTTATCATCTTGTGGCACTAGAGACAGGTTCTCTTAAACTACCCACAGGTGCTGACTTCTGCAACCACCTCTGCCCAGGCCGCTTTTGTCAGTCAGTGTGGCCTCTTCCTCTGTACTCTCCTGGCTAACCTTTCAACGAACCTTTAGAGAGACCACGCGAAAGTGTGACACCACTTTTGCCCGGCTGCTGACATCTCCAGGGGTGGGTAGGGTGTGAGGAGCAGAAGTTGAGTGATGCTGTTGGCTGCAAGGAGCGAAATGTCCTTTGGGTACTATTGAAACATAGAGCTTGGAAGGTCCTGTCAGTGACATGTTACTGAACGAGCACACTAGTCACCATGAGGCCATTTACAATTAAGCACTTGTTGGCCAGACCAGGTGGGCAGAGCTCGTTTCCTTCCATGAGGATATTAAGAAGCCAGTTGAGTTTCTATGACCATCCAGTAGATCTTGAATAGTGCTGCCACACAAACCAATGTAGAATTTGCTCAATGTGGGACCAAAACTGAATGGCTTCTTCATTGCTGGTTCGACACTGTGATCATTTGCCTGTTGTGCTTCTCCGTTAATAGGATTACATTGAGAAAAATGAGTTCGGTGCATAAGTACCATGGCTGGAAATTGCATAACCTCGATAGAAACCGTGCTATTTTAAACACTTATTGCATTTTAACAACAATGGAGGTTGGTGCAAAGCTTCAACAAGCTCTCCCTCTCTCTTTGCTTCCAGCCAAATGTGATCTGAGATCATTTGACACCATACCATCAGTCATCATCATAGCCGCTAACATCTTATCTTACAAAGGAATACTCCTTACCCTTGCCATTGGAAAATATTATTGAAATCCATTCCAATCCTGGTACTAGCCAGTTATGAGCTACCGTGTTCTTGACCCATCTGAAAAGGCTTCCTCTCAGACATCACACTGCCACTAGACGTAGGGAGGGAGACTGAATCTCCTTTTGTTCCCTTCTCATTACTCAACAGGTTGAAGCTCACAGGTGGTTCAAGAAAACCCATGCTTTGCTGACAGTAATTTAAGTAAAATCATGTTAAGCTGCTTTCCTTCTGCCTCAATGCCTTTTGACAACAGCTACACATTTGTTCTTGTTGTGTTTTACTTCAAAAACATATTAGCAACAAGAAGTGCTTTTATGGACTTCCTTACAGTATGATTACTTCTACAAGGAAATTAATTTTTGTTATTAATTTTTTGGAATGCTGTGCTAGTAAGTCTTGAGTATGATGGACTGGATGCACATCTTGACTTAATCAGATTTGGGTTCATTGCTGTTTCACTATAACGGATGGAGGAACTTTTTTTAACAAGTATTAGTGAAGTCTCTCTTCAACCTCTGATGTAAAGGTCATTAATACATTTGTTGCACTCATACAAGTTAATCCAATTTGTTGTCAGTGGATAACACCCTCAGCTCTGTTCCTTTTATTTCAAAGCCCTCACTGGAGATATAACACCGTAATCCAGGCTTGGCACTGCAGTGCAATACTGAGGGTGTGCTGCATTGTCAGAGATGCTGTCCTTTCAATGATACGTTTAACCCCTCCTACCTCCAAGCGGATATAAATGATCATACTTCTCCTGTCTATGAGAGATGAGCCAGGAATGTGTTAGGGCAATCAAGTCGAGAGAAAACAGAAGGATGAATGAGGGTTCAGTCATGGATGTACTGAGGTAGGAAGAAGTTGATGTTGAGGATTGACTAGCTCAAGCTGTTTTAGCTTGGTGGTAATGTTGTGGGGTAGATGGTGATCTAGACATTGGGGAAATCTCTCATCGTCTTTGTGAACTGCAATGCGATCAGTGACAATCTCCTGGTCCATTTAACATCTCATCTGAAAGTGGAGAAGAGTTTAAATTCATTTTGTGCTGGTAGCTAGAAGTCACAAAAGCAGTGTTTCATTTTACATCCAGTTTCCTTGGGGTGCAGTGTTGCTTTAAGTAAAACTGGAAATAAATTTAAAATGGGCCCTTTTTTTTGTTTTCCAAACAAAAGGCCAGGAGATGGGACACAAAAAGCACCGAGGAACTGTTGAATCCACTTTATCACTGTAGCCCAAAGGCAGATAAGGTGAGTCCGTTTTGTCCAAACAAGGTGACAGCTCAAGCTTAGGCTGTCAATTGATAGTCAGAGAGGAAAGGCCCTATGAATGAAAGGGAAGCTGAACATTAAGCAACTGACAGGAAGGGTGAGGGGTTAATTCAACCCTTTGTATTCTTGAATTGAGAAGAGATAGTGATAGTCACCTCTTCTTAGAGCTTTTGCACAGCAACTTGGTGCTCGGAGGCACAGGCGGGAGTCTCTGGGGATGTATAGTAAATAAAATCGAAGGATTTATATTTATTTACTTATGTACCTGTGCCTCACTGCTGCTTAGCGGTGAGAAATGAGTTGAACTGTGAGCGAGATAACTTGTGGGCTGGCTCTGTTTTGATCTCCAGAGACCTGTTGGGCTTTTAGTCCAGACTAGGATGTGCGAAGGCCAGACAAAGCAGGCAGAGTAAAGCTTCTAGGCTGGGAGTTCAGGAGCCATAGTGGGCGAGAAGCATGTAACACTATCACCGGATCTCAAAGAACTGCTGATAATGGAGACCAGTCTGAAAGAAAAGCAGTGTCCAGCTTTGCTGTGCATTTCTCAGGCAAAATAAAACAGGAAGAAAACATTCCTATTAACAAGAATGGCGAGTAATCTCTGTTTATTCTTTGGGATCACAAAGTGGCAGTGAAGACGGGCTAAAATGAAACAGGTCTCACTGTGCTGATCTGTTACACTTTCATTTTGCAAGTCACCCGTATCAGATAGCCAGCAATAGTTTCTCCACTAAAAATGCTAAATTATTTGGATTAGAAAGTCAGTCTCATTATGGGCAGAGTGATGGCCGATATCAGAGACCAAACGCATGCACAAGAACACCTGAAAGATATTTGACCCAACATTGGTTTGGACTCTTGCCCTGAGAAGCTGCCAGAAACAAGGCTGGATCCCTGACAAGGGTGACATCATGGCTCAGTGGTTAGCACTGCCGACTCACAGCACCAGGGACCCCAAATTTGACACCAGCCTCGGGTATCTTTATGTATGGAATTTGTGCTTTCCCCCCCTGTCTGCATGGGTTTCCATTGCGTGCTCTAGTTTCCTCGTACAGCCCAAAGATGTGCAGGTTAGGTGGATTGGCCATGCTACATTGCCCGTAGTGTCCAGAGATGTGCAGACTAGGGGGATTAACCATGGGAAATACAGGGTTACAGGAATAGGGTGGGAGGGGTGGGGTTCTGGGAGGGATTCTCTTCCGAGGGTCAGTGTGGACATGATGGGCCAATTGGCCTGCATTCACACTGTAGGGATTGTGTGTATGAATGAGAGTAGTGCCTGTTTTCAATCTACTTGCTGATTTTGAAGAAGTGAATCAGACACTGGGACCATCTTTTAAGATTCTTTGGATTAGGAGGTGATTTTATTTCAGAATCTGCTGTGGACGCAGGAGAATGTACTCAACTTTTCTATACCCCCACTCCTGCTGGGCCTGGTCCCCAAGTCAATATTTTAACTACACCCCACCACACACAGGTTTATCAAAGGGCTTTTTGAGCGAACAGCAATCAACTAGAAATTGGTTTTCCTGACACCATGTAGTACTTCCATAGCCAGTGCATGCAGATACTGTGGGAAAGTAACATCTCCAATAAGAAACAATCTAACCATTGCCCCTTGACTTTCAATAGCATGGCCTTCATTGAATCCCCCACTGGCAACGTCTTATGGGTTATTGATCATCAACCAGAAACTTAACTAGCCGTGTAAATACAATGGCTACAAGAGTGGGTCAAAGGCAATCGCAGTGAGCAACTCACACTCAGACTCTCCAAAGCCTGTCCACCATCTACAAGGTACAACTCAGGAGTGAGATGGAATATTCCCCACTTACCTGGATGGGTGCAGCTCCAATAACACTAAAGAAGCTTGACACCATCCAAGATAAAACAGCCTGCTTGATTGGCACGACATTCACAAGCATATACTCCCTCCATCTAGTGGTGCTCAATGACAACAGTGTGTACTATCTGCAAGCTGCACTGCAGAAATTCACCAAAGATCCTGAGAATCTTCCAAACCTACAACCACTTCCATCTAGAAGGGGAACGGCAGCAGACACATTGGGATCGCACTAAGTTCCCCTCCGAGCCACTCACCATCCTGACTCAGAAATATATCACTGTTCCTTTGCTGTCGGTTGGTAAAAATCCTGGAACTCCCTCCCTAAGGACTCTGTAGGTCAACCTACAGCATGCAGACAACTGCAGTTCAGGAAGGAAGCTCACAACAGCAAATAGAGATGGGCAATAAATGCTGGCCCAGCCGGCAACACTGACATTCCAAGAGTGAATAAACTAAAATGCAAATGTAACAGTTATGTTACTGCTGTGGAAATCCAGAAGCCAAGGCTAATGTTTCAATGACATGAATTCAAATCCTGTCATGGTAGCTGAGGGAATTTGACTCAATTAATTAAATAAATCTGAACTGTTAATTGTGGCAATGAAACTAACATCAAATGTGATATAGAAATCCACCCGACTCACAGTTATCCTACAAGTAGGGAAATCTGCTGCCCTTATCTCGTCTGACTGATATGAGTCCAAATCTACACCAGTATGATTGATTCATAACTGTACCCTAACTGTACCCTGTAGGGAACTTAGTGCGATCCCAATGTGTCTGCTGCCGTTCCCCTTCTAGATGGAAGTGGTTGTAGGTTTGGAAGATTCTCAGGATCTTTGGTGAATTTCTGCAGTGCAGCTTGCAGATAGTACACACTGTACTAATAAACTACTTTATTGTATTTAAGATAGATGATCTAATGATCTTCTTCTCTATAACATTTGGGATGGGATTAAATGGTAGCCTTGAAGAGAGATGCACATGACCCTGTGAATGGGTAAATAATAGACCCAGTTTCAGATTTCCCTTAAACTAGGGTGTGACCCATGTTAGGCTACAAACCAGGCCTAAAGTCATATCAGTCATGCCAACTCAGCAGGATGGTGGAACTCATGCCGGGATTTGAACCTGATCCTTAATACTATATTTATGTTCTGAGTCATGAGGAGAGCACTGACATACAATATAATCTCACTGGAGGATTTTACCCTCACTGCTGCATGGAGTCCATGTGAAGTGCTAAAACCATAAAAAAAACCTCAATGCTGGCCCCAACCCACGCACATCTGGGGTTTAATAGACCTTTGTTAGGGAATTGGAGCCAATTTTATCCCAGGGGGAAACTTGACAATTTGATGATTTTAGTCAGGGCTGGTGATCTTGAATTTAACCTGCCTCGCAGTTTTAAGCCCAGCTTTGGAAAGCTTGATCCCTGAAGTAAGGTCAGGTCACACTTCGGGAGATTGTATAGTGCCTTTTACAACATTACCTATGGGCAAAGAGAAGCAACAGTTCTGTGACCTGGTTCATCAGCCTTACCCCACGTGCCTTGCATTGTACACGCCCATACCCCCTTAAGATCGCACCCCCACAACCCCACACTTGGGACTGTAAGGAATAAAAATCTATTGATCTCAGCCTTAAACATACACAGGGTCTCTGTCCCCGCACCTATAGGGTCTGGGTGCTGGGTCAAGGGTGATGATTGGAGTCCCATCAGGCTTCCAGAATTCCAGAGGCTCTGGACTGATTCGTGGAACTTTTGACGAGTCACGCCAGAGAATGTTTGAAGCATGTGCTCTGAACTACTGACCCCTGGCTGTGCTTCCAAGAACAAGGTTTTATGAACATTCGATGGAGAACAATGATTTTAATTTCTCAAGATGTTGTTGTTCTAACGTCGCAAATGATGCTGCAGCGATGAGATATTTCTGGCAGACCTGATTTCCATTCCGTCAGCATTTCACACTGTTTTGTTAAGAATGGTGATATCATTTAACTTGCCTTAATTGGTAGCACACTCGATCACAGCTGGCTGTATGGATTCATGTCCCATGAAGATAATATATGAACGTACATTCCCCTTTCTAAAGGGATCAAAGGACATGGGGGAAAGTAGGAAGAGGCTATTGAGTTGAATGATCATTATGAATGGTGTAGCAGGCTCAAAGGGCTGAATGGCCTACTCCTGCTCCTATTTCCTGTGTTTCTACAAATAGGAGTGGGTGCACTGGCCCTTTAAAACTGGCTTCTCCATTCTATAATCTGGTGTTAACTTCAACTCTACATTCCTGCATATCCCCAAAAACCTTTCAACTCCTTGGTGATCAACAGTCTATCTCCCTCACCCTTGAAAATATTTAAAGATTTGCATCCACTGCCTTTTGCAATGATTCACAGTCTTCTGAGAGAAAAAGAAAAGTTTCCTCATCTCTGTTTTAAGTGGGCACCCCTTCATTTTTTAATGATGACCCTTTGTTCTAGAGTTCATCGGTTAGCTCTGTTGACTGGATGGTTGGTGAGTAATGTCAATAGCATAGGTTAATTCCTCAGTCTGTTAATGTCAGCATGAAGGTCCTGCTTTCTCAACCTGGCTGCTCATTTGAAGTACAGTGAGCCTCAAATTAAATCTGCACCAGTTGCCTCCTCTTTAATGAGAGTGTGGGACTATGTGACACAACCTTTCAGTTCTAGGTTCTCCCACTAGAGGAAACATCGTTTCAACATCCACCTGATCAAGTCCCCTTGGGATTTTATATATTTCAATTAAGTTACCTCTGATGATCTAAACTCCAGAGGACACAGGCTGTCTAGCCTTTCCTCACAAAGCAATCTGCTCATTCCAGGCATTAGCCTACTAAACTTTTGAAACAAAGACAGTCTTAAAGCTGCCATATTCCACATGAGGTCTGAAGATAAGACTCTCTCTAACCCTTCAGGTGGTGCTATCTGAAAGAAGAAGATGGGAATTCTTTCAGGTGTCATGCCAATATCGATGCCATGTTGTGTGTGCACCTTGCCTTCCTGAGATCTGCCTTTAAAAGGCCTCCATATTCTGCGTGAATACAATGTGGCGTCTCTGCCTGGCAGCGAGTCCTCTCACCTTAAAAATATGCCCCCTGGTCTTAATCTCCCACCCTAGGGAAAAGATACCTGTCATTCACCTTGTAAGCAGCACACCAAAAGATGGATGGGTTTGCTGTCATGTCTGCTTTATAACTCAAAGTGTGTTTTACTGTATGGAGTAAACTATGCCAAGGAGGTAAGCAGTCCCTGATGACCGATTGATTATTAGACCATTATCATTTTCATTATGAAATATTAATGCTGTTTCTGGGATCCAGAACAAGGATGTTTCCTTACTTAAATTGCAACTTTAACTAAATGCTGGATAGCATTTTGCAACGTCCTTTGACCCTGAAAGAGGCTATGTAAATACCAGAGATAACAAGGTGTGGAGCTGGTTGAACACAGCAGGCCAAGCAGCATCAGAGGAGCAGGAAGACTGATGTTTTGGGCCTAGACCTTTCTTTCAAACACTGTTACATGACATGTGTCCTCTGTTTTTGACATTTGGAATGTACCATTCCCCAAAAGGTTTTAAGGGCAGCGAGTTGGGTTTGCACTCTTGCTCCATTAGTGCGAAAGCAAAGCAGAAGCCTATGATTAAATATTTTCAGATGTACAGTGGGACAGCTGAAAGAATATAGCAATGGCCTAATGCTGGGAGTGACTGAATGCTGTTACTTTATACTGACCCATTTAGAGGTACAATGAAGAGATTAGCTATTCCAACCAGAAGAATGGGTCCATTATTCTGTTGTTTGCGTCAGCACAGTGTGCCTGTGTGCGGACTATACACCTCACATAACATTTAATCACATTGTTTTTAACAGGGCACCTTCAATGGGACTGACTGGTAATCTGCAGCATTTTAGAAATTCTGCAGCATTGCTGAAGTGAAAGAATATTTTAGGATCTTCAGTCAGTGAGGAAGCTGGGCTTGGTATATTGGTATGGTGGGGGAGTTGGGCGGGCAGAGTTAAATTTGTTTAGAGATTTTGTTATGAGGTGGATGAAGCTTGCATCCTGGGGAAAGCCCTCTTATTTAGTTGAGACTTCTAGCCATGAACTGCATAGAATTCCAGGCAAAAACAGGAAGCGAAGATGACTGTTAGGGATTCTGTGGAATAAAATGAAGACACGTCAGCCAGACTCCAGCTGATTGGACATGGACCCGCCCTGCTATCTGATTCTTCACTGGTTCAGCCATTGGCTACAACATTTTCCAATCAAATTTCCTTTGACATTGATACTTGATTTAAAACAGGGGCATCAGGGCTGGCTGTTTTCACTGTCGTAATTGTCAGACTGTTAGCTTTAAAAAATGTTCTGTCCATAGGAGATAAAAAGGTGTAGAGCTGGATGAACACAGCAGGCCAAGCAGCATCAGAGGAGCAGGAAGGCTGACATTTCAGGCCCAGACCCTTCTTCAGAAATTAGCTTTCCTGCTCCTCTGATGCTGCTTGGCCTCTCTGATGAAGGATCTAGGCCCGAAACGTCAGCTTTTGTGCTCCTGAGATGCTGCTTGGCCTGCTGTGTTCATCCAGCTCCACATTTTGTAATATTTCCATGATGCGGAGGTGCCAGTATTGGACTGGGATGGACAAAGTTGGAAGTCACATGACACCAGGTTAAAGTCCAACAGGTTTTGTTTTTGAAATCACAAGTCACTTTACCTGACGAAGGAGCAGCGCTCTGAAGGCTTGTATTTTCAAAATAAATCTGTTGGGCTCTAACCTGGTGTGACTTCTGAGTTGATATATTTCCAAGTCAGTGAGGTGTGGGACTTGGAGGGGAACTTGCAGCTGACAGTGCTCTAATGTATCAGGTACCCCACAGGGAGAAATTTGTGGGTTTCGAAGACACTCTTAAAAGAGCCCCAGTGAGTTGCTGTAGTGCATATAATGCACATCAGCAGTGAAAGGAGTGGCTTTTTTATGTGGTGATGAGGCACTGAAGAAAAAGATTTCTTCCTCCTGGATGGATAAGCTTCTCGTGTGTTGTTAGAGCTGTACTCTCCACAGGTACATGGAGGGAATTCCACTGTACTATGTGTTGCAGATGGTGAACAGGTTTTGGGGAATTGGGAGATGAGGTACTTGTTGTAGGATTCCAAGCCTCTGACCTGCTCTTGTAGTCACAGTATTTATCTGACTAGTCCAGTTCAGTTTCTGGTCAATGGTTATCCCCAGGATGTTGATGGTAGGGTAATTCATTGAAGATAGCTTCTGCTCAACGGTAATCTTTAGGGTCAGTGGGAATGGGGGCTTCGGGCTGATTGAACTGCACTCATTCAAAATAGGCAAAGGGCTCTTTTTAATTTCATCATCTGTAAAAATGCTGTGTCTCACCTCCAGGGCAGATGAGACTTGAACCTAGACCTTTAGGCCCAGAAATAGGATCACAAAGAGTCCGTTACAAGCCGTGGAGCTTAAAACTGGAGCAATAAATACAGGAAAGTGCTGGAGAGAAACAGCAGGTCATACAGCACAGAAGCATAGCCTTGGATCCAAACTGCCCACACTGACCATAATCCCAAACTAAACTAATGCCACCTATCTGCACCTGGCCCTTATCCTTCCAAACATTTCTTATTCATGTAGGTATCTGAATGTCTTTTAAATGTTGTAATTGTACCCACATCCACCACTTCCTCTGGAAGTTCATTCCACACATCAGCCACTCTCTGTGTAAAAGTGTTGCCCCTCTATTCGTTTTCAAATCTTTCTTCTCACACCTTAAAAATATATCCCCTGGTCCTGAAATCTACCACCCTAGGGAAAAGATATTTGCCATTCACCTTATCTAGACCCCTCATAATTTTGCAAACCTCTGTAAGGTCACCTCTCAGCATGCACTCCAGTGAGAAGAGTTCCAGCCTATCTAGCCAATCTTTGTAACTCAAAGCTTCCATTCCTGGCAATATCCTGATAAATCTTTTTGGAGCCCTCTTCACCATAATAAAATCCTTTCGATAACTGGGTGATGAGGTCTGGACCCAGTACTCTAGCATGACATCCCCACTCCTATACGCAAAGGTCTGAACAATGAAGACATGCTAAATACCTTCTTAACCACCTTGTCTAACTGTGATGCAAACTTCAAAGAATTATGTGCCTGAATCCCTCAGACTCTCTGTTCTGGCAGAAAATGTGGACAGAGAAATAGAGTTAATGTTTCAGCTCCAATGTGACTCATCTTTAGAACTGACAGGGAGATGGAAAATTATTTGTTTTTATGCTGTTGACAAAGGATGGTGGAGGAGGAGCAATTGGAAAAGAAGATGAGGGTGCCCATAGCAACAGGTAAAAGGAATGATAATGAGAGTAGAGGAGAGATAGTCATGCAGAATAGGTGTTAATGGTCGAAGGTGAATCAGCTTTGCTGAGAACAAACCTGTGTAAACATGACACTGGAGGTGGTGGGGGTGCGGGTGGGGGGTATTGAGTAAGGAGTGCAATAAGAATTGGCCACAACACTCATGGTCTGGCAATTATGAAGTCGATGTTGACTCTTGTAGGCTATAAAGTGATGGAATAGAAATCAAGATGCTGTTCCTCCAGCTTGCATTGGGCTTCACTGGAACACTCACTGTAGCTTGGCCTGGACAGAAGTGTCAGTGTGAGAGCAGGATGGTGTATTAAAATGACAAGTGATGGTGTTATTCCTATGGGCAGAGTGGAGTAGTCGAGGAAACGGTCTACCCCGCCCCCAGTCTGCATTTGATCCGGCCAATGTAGAGGAGGCTGCATTGTGAACAGTGAATACAGCAGACTAAATTGGAAGGAGTGCGAGTAAAATATTTCTACACCTGGAAGGTGTGTTTGGGACCTCAGACAGTAAGGAGGGAGAAGGAGAGCAAGTGTTACATGTTTCTATGATTGCATGGGAAGGTATAATGGTGGGGCGAGTAGTGTTGGGGGCGATGGAGAGGTGGATCGTGATACCATGGATGGAGCAATATCGGTGAAATTTTGAAGAAAGGGAATGTGTTCAGAGTGATTCCCAGTTTACTTCCCTCTACACATAAAGAGTGGTAGATGTTTAGAACTCTCTTCCCTAAATGGCAGTGAATGCTGGATCATTTGTTAGTTTTAAATCTGAGCTAGATAAACACTTAAGAAGCGAAGGTATGAAGCGATATGGGCCGAAGGAAGGCCGCAGATCAGCTATGAGAGTCAGAGCAAACTCAAGAGGCTGAATGGCCTACCCCTGCTCTTATATTCCCCAGTGCTCAGATCAGACATTTGAAGCGAGGTGATTAGAATTAGGCAAATTCAGCACCATCCAAGACTTGAAGTTGAGTTTGGGGGATGGAGGGGTTCGTGGTTATTGGCTGCGGTGGTGGAGTGTGGAAGGGAAAGGATAACTTGATAACTCATTGGAGCCGTACATTCATTCCCTCCCCATTCCTCACCTTTAGGCATTCGCAAGACTGAGGAACCAGCCAGTCAACAGAATCGATATTTTCCAAATACACTGGGGAGTATTTTTTTGTAGTGGGACGAGTTATAATTACAGAGGCTGTTAACCCAGCTGAGGATTCGACTGATAAAATTTAAGACCCTGCTGGGCCAATTTATGTAAACTCACTTGTAAGGAGTTTCCTGTGCCCCATGCATTCTTGCCCTGTGAGAAGGGAAGAGTTTAAAGACTGTTAGCTGTCATCTCAAAATGTTAGTAACAGATTTGGAATTGGACCGTGGAGGCTGTAATAAAACAAAGGCTTTTGGTGAATGTCTTGAATGGTCACTGAGAGAAATGTTTTTGAAATATTACCATAGACGGGTACATGCCTCTGGCTGTGAAGAAATCATGGTCTGTACTTCTTTTGTTAACAAGACAGGAATGAGGTTTTATGGGCAACAATGCAGCCTGTCCCCCTGGCACAGTTATGATGTCTTGAGTCTGGCTCATTTTTGGCCACCTAATGGAGCTGGGTCCTTCTTTGGTGAGAGTTGGCAGGAGGAGACTCCCTCAGGAATGGCCAAACAAACGGTTCCTCTTCATTTCACAATTTTTCAAATCCCAGGTCACTTTGTTTCCATCAAGTAACTATTATAGAAAACAGTCAGCACCAGAACCTGAAAATAGAAAGAGCTGGTATCAGGGGAACTGTATTTGTTGTAAATAATTGGAAACCTGAGAGCGGCCATATGGTATCCCTGTAACAGCAGTTAATCTTAAACACAATACCTTTAAACAAGAACCATTTTCAGAATCAGTTCACAGGGCAGGCAAATTACGTACAGGGTTATTGTTTGTTGCTATATCTGCCCATTTTATTGCCTACAAAGCTCTCTGAACAGGTATAAAACATGCACACCACATAAATGAGCCAAATGGAAGAAACAGGCATTTTTGCTTATGTTTTTGTGATGGCATTTATATTAATTATAATAATATTCACCATTTGTTTGCAGTCTGCTGTTCAGATTGGGGTAACGTGTTACTTTAAGGAACAAAATTGAGCGACAGTTGTCTCCCTCTCTTTCTCTCTTGGAAAAGGGAGGACTGAAACAAAAATGTCCAAGTGCTGAAAGGTTCACAAAAACAGTGAGGGATTACTTCAGAGATAACACAGTGTGGAGCTGGGGGAACACAGCAGGCCAGGTAACATCAGAGATAGAGGAAAGCTGATATTTCAGGTTGGGACCCTCCTTCAGAAATGGAAGGGCCCTGACCCGAAGTGTCAGCTTTCCTGCTCCTCTGATGCTGCCTGGTCTGCTGTGTTCCTCCAGCCCCGCACTGTGTTATCTCAGACTCCAGCATCGGCAGTTCTTACTCTCTCTGAGGGATTACTTCGTTTGTGTGTTCCACTACCTTTCTACTCAAACATCATGCTCGGCACCTGGGTCGAGGAGGGCCACTATACCTGCTAAGATAAAGTTGGATAATTATTTGCGATAGCTTTGCTTTAAACCCGATGGCTAGGAAGGGGTGTTCAATTATAGCCCTCTCTCAAGGTAAATATTGCAGTCTGATCTTTATACCTGATGATCTCTAATTTTCTACCTCTGTAACTTTCTAGGCTTCTTTTTAACTCATACACTGCAGGAGGGCGTCTCTGACTAGAACAGCATTTATTGCCTATTCATAATTGCCCAGAGGGCAGTTAAAGCCAACTGCATTGCTGTGGCTCTGAAGTCACATGTAGGCCAGATCGTATGAGGATGATAGATTTCTTTCCCTGAAGGACATGAGTGAACCAGATGGGTTTTTCCGACAATGGTTTCATGGTCGTCATAAGATTCTTTATTGAATTCAAATTCAACCATTTGCCATGGCAGGATTTGAGCCCAGGACCCCAGAACATTTGTTGAGTTTCTAGATTAAAAGTCTAAAAATAATTCCACTAGGCCATGACCTCCACAGGCAATGACAGGATTAATCCTGTTGTTAACGCACATTTAACCAGCTGTCCAATAAACTGACTGGGGAGTTCTCTTTTGACATGCTTCTGACTAATTAACATAGATAATCAAACCCCAGTCTGCATAAAAGCAAAATACTGGGGCAATGCTGGAAATCTGAAATAAACACAGAGAATGCTGGAGAAAATCAGCAGATCTGGCAGCACTGGCAGCATCTAGGCAGAGGAACTGAGTTAACTCTGTCCAGGGCATGTTGTTGGCTATCATCACTCCGAGAAACAGAGTTAATTCTCTAACCAACTCTTAACCAGCCAACTTCCAAAGTAGATGCAATGGTCAAGGGAGTACAACAACACCTCTTCTTCCTCAGAAGTTTAGGAAATTCAACATGTCCAGAAGGATCTTCATTGAGTTTTACAGATGCGCCATAGAAAGAATTCTATCTGGGTGCATCATGGCTTGGTAAGGTAACTGCTCTGTCCAGGATCGTAAGAAATTACAGAAACTGGCGTGTACAGCCCAGGCCATCACGAAGGCCAAACCCCACCCCCATCCATCGTCTCCGTCCACATTTCTTATTGCTGCAGGATGGTTGCCAACATCATCAAAGACTCCTCCCACCCTGGAAATATGCTCTTCCGACCTCTTCCATCAGACAGAAGATACAGAAGCTAGAACACAAGTACCAACAGGGTCAAGAACAGCTTCCTCCCTAATGTTATTAGACTGCCGATACTGCTTGCAAAACAAAACTTTTCACTGTACTGAGGTACATATGACAACAATAAATAACATCACTTTTTAAGTCCAGTGTGACTCTTATGAGTCTGTTTTCTTCTCTGAAGAAGTCATACCGGACATGAAACGTTAACCCTGTTTCTCACTCCACAGAAACTGCCAGACCTGTTGAATTTATCCAGCATTCTCTGTATTTGGCCCGGCCGCCATACTCTGTGTAGTATAATGACAGAATGCAAACTCAGCCAGTGCATGAGCTGAACCCAAGCTGCATCACTGTGTATTGCAAATCGGCTGTCCAGCCTCCTGATCTAACTGACCCTCCCCCTCAACCTCTTCACTCCCCTGACATGTGGTGACCCTGCGTTTAAACCACCCCAGCCATCTCATTCTAACGAGACAGCAGCTCTCTGGCCCAGTAGGACAACAGCAAATTTATCGTCATAGAAGTCTTTCTTTTTAATGAAGCATTGAGAGATGTTCTGAACACAGGAGCAGGGATGTGTTGTTGCAGTTGTACAGGCCCTTGGTGAAACCACACCTGGAATTTTATGTTAACAAAGTGTGAAGCTGGATGAACACAGCAGGCCAAGCAGCGTCTCAGGAGCACAAAAGCTGACGTTTCGGGCCTAGACCCTTCATCAGAGAGGGGGATGGGGTGAGGGTCCTGGAATAAATAGGGAGAGAGGGGGAGGCGGATCGAAGATGGAGAGAAAAGAAGATGGGTAGAGAGGAGAGTATAGGTAAGGTGAGGAGGTAGGGAAGGGATAGGTCAGTCCAGGGAAGACGGACAGGCCAAGGAGGCGGGATGAGGTGGTAGGTAGGAAATGGAGGTGCAGCTTGAAGTGGGAGGAAGGGATGGGTGAGAGGAAGAACAGGTTAGGGAAGCAGAGGCAGGCTGGGCTGGTTTTGGGATGCAGTGGGGGAGGGGATGAGCTGGGCTGGTTTTGAGATGCAGTGGGGGGAGGGAAAGAACTGGGCTAGTTTAGGGATGCAGTGGGGAAAGGGGAGATTTTGAAGCTTGTGAAGTTCACATTGATACCATTGGGCTGCAGGGTTCCCAAGCGGAATATGAGTTGCTGTTCTTGCAACCTTCGGGTGGCATCATTGTGGCACTGCAGGAGGCCCATGATGGACATATCGTCTGAGAAATGGGAGGGGGAGTGGAAATGGTTTGCGACTGGGAGGTGCAGTTGTTTGTTGCGAACTGAGTGGAGGTGTTCTGCAAAGCGGTCCCCAAGCCTCCGCTTGGTTTCCCCAATGTAGAGGAAGCCACACCGGGTACAATGGATACAATATACCACATTGGCAGATGTGCAGGTGAACATCTGCTTGATATGGAATGTCATCTTGGGGCCTGGGATAGGGGTGAGGGAGGAGGTGTGGGGACAAGTGTAGCACTTCCTGCGGTTGAAGGGGGAGGTGCCGGGTGTGGTGGGGTTGGAGGGGAGTGTGGAGCGAACAAGGGAGTCACGGAGAGAGTGGTCTCTCCGGAAAGCAGACAAGGGTGGGGATGGAAAAATGTCTTGGGTGATGGGATCGGATTGTAGATGGCGGAAGTGTCGGAGGATGATACGTTGTATCTGGATTTGGTGGGGTGGTATGTGAGAACGAGGGGGATCCTCTTTGGGCAGTTGTGGCGGGGGCGGGATGTGAGGGATGTGCCTCCCTAACCTGTTCTTCCTCTCACCCATCCCTTCCTCCCACCTCAAGCCGCACCTCCATTTCCTACCTACCATCTCATCCCGCCTCCTTGACCTGTCCGTCTTCCCTGGACTGACCTATCCCCTCCCTACCTCCTCACCTCACCTATACTCTCCTCTCTACCTATCTTCTTTTCTCTCCATCTTCGATCCGCCTCCCCCTCTCTCCCTATTTATTCCAGTTCCCTCTCCCCATCCCCCTCTCTGATGAAGGGTCTAGGCCCAAAACGTCAGCTTTTGTGCTCCTGAGACGCTGCTTGGCCTGCTGTGTTCATCCAGCTCCACACTTTGTTATCTTGTATTCTCCAGCATCTGCAGTTCCCATTATCACTGGAATTTTATGTGCAGTTTTGGTCACCTTTTCTGAGGAAGGATGCTGCTGTTCTCAAGGGAGTGCAGCGAAGGTTTACCAGGATGATTCCGGGGATGGCGGGTCTGATGTGTAAGGAGAAATTGACTAGGTGGGATTTTTTCACTGGAGTACAGACGAATGAGGGGAATCTCATAGAGACTTATAAAATTCTAACAGGGCAGATGCAGGGAGGATTTTCCCGATGGTGAGTGAGCCCACACCAGGGAATCAGTATGAGGATTCGGGTAGGCGATTTAGGACCCAAAGAGTGGTGAGCCTTTGGGATTCATTACCACGGGAAGTAGCGTATGCCAAAACATTGAATGTATTCAAGAGACAGCTAGATATAACACTCGGGGTGAATGGGATCAAAGTTTATGGGAAGAAAGCAGGATCCGGCTATAGAGTCTGTCGATCAGACATGATTGTGAAGAATGGTGGAGCAGGCTCAAAGGGCTGAATGGTGTCCTCCTGTTCCTATCTTCTGTGTTTCAAGAAGCAAACTTCCACTCCATCTCATAGTGGGCAAAGCATCTGATAAAGAAATAATTTGCATCTTTGTAGTACCCTATCATATCTTCAGGCATCCTGATGTGCTTTTAAAATGTGCTCACTTTAGTAATGCAGTCAGACTCTACATCCAAGTTATACATGGCAGTACTCCATCAATAGCAAAGATAAAGGCTAGCCTGCCATAGCCCTACTCCTTTATTACAGAGATGCAACTGGTAGTCCTTTTACATGTGGGTCACCACACCTCAGACAAGGGGACAGGTTGTGACAAAAAAACCCTGCATGGTAATCTCATCCAGTGCTGACACTGTTAGCATCACTTTACAAAGCTATCATTTAACCTACAGAGCTAACTGCTAGAACTGGCTGCCCATGAATAGGGATGTAGAGCAGTAGGTGATAAATGAAGGTCCTGAGATCATTGTACATACCGGTTTGTCCAAGAAGGCTCAACAACACCAACATTCTCGGACTCCTTACTTTAAAATCTCACAGATGAAGAAGAAGAAGAAAGGTGGTTTCATCCTCAACATAAATCTGAAAGTTCTTATCCCTCCAGCCGACCATCTAATTTCAGATTCAGTTTCACATCCCAGTGAGCCAGAGCGAATCAGCTGGTGAGCTGAGTCCGTGCAGAACCCATTCCCCTTTTACATGCTCATGTGGCCAGAACAGCCTGTGTAAAACTGGGTCCCTTTAGACAGCTCAGTGGCTGGCAAGCTGGAAATTTGGGCAGCGAGGCCTCCTGGTGAAAGCAAGATAAGACCCCTAAGGCTGAAACTCAAGTGAATTCTGCAACGATCTCTGATCACTGCCCAGGAATGGAGATGGAGATGATCCTTGCCAAGTCCTTGTTCGTACTAATGTCAGCTCATATTGCCAATGTTACTAAACAGAAAATCTCTCTCCAAAAGGTTTGAAATTTTTTTTCTTTACTCATTAATGGGATGTGGGCATCACTGGCTAGGCAGCATTTATTGCCCATCCCTAATAGCCTAAGGGTAGTTCAGAGTCAACCACGTTGCTGTGGGTCTGGAGTCAGATGTCAGCCAAACCAGGTGGGGAAAACAGTTTCCTTCCCTGAAGGACACTAGTGAACCAGCTGGGCTTTTCCAGCAATCGATAGTTCATCATTAGATTCTTAATTTCAGATATTTATTGAAGTCAAATTCCATCAGCTGCCTTGGCAGGATTTGAACCTGGGTCCCCATAATGTTATCTGGGTCTCTGGAATAGCATCCCAGCAATAACACACTAGGCCATCACCATGCACTAAAAATTCCACTTACAGACACTAAGCCAAATGAAGAGATTCTTGAACTTGTAAGAGCAGAAAAATAATTCTTACATACAGTAAAGAAAATGTCAATCTTTCAGACATCAGATCAAAGCTGAAGAGCTACAGGGATGTTTTCTAAGGAGAAGAGCTCAGAGCAGTCAATGAAGGCTCAGTGTAGAAATAGCTGGATGATGACTGCCATGGAGAAGTCAAAGGTGAGTTACACAGAAGAGTATGTGAGGATGGTGCAAGGTGCATGAGTGTAGCAAATCATGACAGTAGATTTTACATGTGCATTTTATATGCTCAACCTAAATGATGGCTGAGTGAGCTTGAAAGTCAAAAGGCAGCAAGAAGGTTTTGTGTTTGAGTCTCACTCCAGGACTTAAACGCCAAAATTAGGAGAGATGCTTCAATGCCATCCTGAGGGCATGTCATGTGGTTGCTGCCTTTGAAGTGAGATGTGATATGGAGCTCCATGGAATGAACGTTAAAGGTTGCACGGCACAATTTTGAAGAAGGAGGGAAGAGCTATTCCTGGATAATACTTAACCCTCGATTAACATCACAAAAACAAAGGATGTAGTTATAATCACGTTGCTGTTTGTGGGATCTTGCTGTGCACAGCTTGACTGCCTTTTTTTCTTACATTGCAATGGCAACTACACTTCAAAAAAAGTTTTATCAGGTGTAAAATATTTAGGGATGTCCTTCGGTTTTTTTACAGTTGCTTCTAAATATATGTTCTTTCTTTCTTAAATGTAGAAACAAAGTAGATAGGAGAAGGAGGAGGCCATTCAGCCCTTCAAGCCTACTCTGCCATGCTTCATGATTATGGCTGATCATCCAACTCAATAGACTAATCCTGCTTTCTCCCCATAACCTTTGCTTCCGTTCACCCCAAGTGTTATGTCTAGTTGCCTCTTGAATACACCCAATGTTTTGGCGTCAACTATTTCCACAGGCTCACCACTCTTTGGGTGAAGGAATGTCTCCTCACCACCTAATGTCCTAAATTATCTACCCCAAATGCTCAGATTGTGACCCCTGGTTCTGGACACATCCAACATTGGGAACATCCTGTCTGCATCTACCTGTCTAGTCCTGTTAGAATTCTATAAGTCTCTATAAGATGCCCTCTCATTCATCTGAACTCTAGTAAAAACAATCCCAACATAGCCAATCTCTGCTCGTACATCAGTCCTGCCATCCCTGCAATCAGCCTGGTAAACCTTTGCTGCACACCCTTGAGAGCAAGAAAATCCTTCCTCAGAAAAGGACAGCAAAACTGCATATAATTCTCCAGGCGTGGTCTCACCAAAGCCCTGTATAACTGCAACAACACATCCCTGCTCCTGTACTCAACGTCTTGCAATGAAGGCCAACATACCATTTGCACTCAGTCTCAATTATGTAAATTTCAGAGAAAGGGTCACCAGAACATTAACTCTGGCTTTCTTTTCTTCACAAATGCTGCCAGACTAGCTGAGCTTTTCCAGCAACTTCTGTTTTTGTTCCCGATTTACATCATCAGCAGTTCTTTCTGATTTTCTTTACTTTTATGTTCTTTAGTAACTAAACTAAATTGAGAATCCACATAATCCTTTGTGAGACATATGTTTTACCCCGTTCGTGTGGCCATGTTCCAATGGATCTTGCTGATAGGCAGTTTTCTTCAGATTGAACAGGCCCTCAATCTACTGGCCACACCATTTTTATGGAGCTGTATAAGATTCTTTTGGAATGTGTAAGGCTCCAAGCAGGACAATAAAATAAGATTTCCCTTTGGAGCCACACATGGAACTGTTTGTCGTATGTTCAACACAGGGATTGATTGCTGAAGAATTGGATTAATCACCAGGCGTTTTGTGTAGATTTCGCTATTGAAGGGATTTGCAAGAAGCAGCTTTGACAGATGTTGAACAAAGGTTAATGTTTTGGAAGTATAACTGATCATTTCTCCAAGGGAAAATTAATGCAGACTCAAACATGTCATATTAATTTGGGAAGAATTTTCCAGGCAATTTGGAACAAGTTGCCGCTTGCCAATAAAACTAATCTATTTTAATCCTTTTGTCCAGCTTCAGTGAAATGCTTTATTGGATTGGCTAAAATGGTTTCTGTCAGATACCTTTGCAGTGTAGAGTGGTAATGATTTATTCCCACTTAATGCCTTGGACTGATGCATTAAATGTAATCCAGATTGATGGAATAGAATTTTTCTTCCATCTTTTTCTCTGTGGCTTCATGCAGTTTAATGAGAGAAAGAAAGACTCGCATTTCACCATGCACCTTCTTAGATTTCATGTGTTCCAAATATTTAATATTCAATGAACACTGTTTTGAAGTGTAGTCACTGCTGTAATCTTGGAAGTGGTTAAATTAATTTACATTCGAGAAGCTCCACAAATAGCAATCCACTTATAAACAAAGAGAACAAAGAACAGTACAGCACAGGAACAGGCCCTTCAGGCCAAGCACCAACACATGATGCTCTTTCTAAACTGAAGGTGGTCTACACTGTCAATATGCCTCTATTCCCTGCACATTCAAATATCTACCAAAATTCTTCTTAATGCTATTGTATCTGCCTCCACCACCTCGTCTGGCATGCACATTTCAGGCACTGAAAACAATTGCCTCTCACACCTCCTATAAACTTTCCCTCTTTCACCCTACCCCTATACCTCTTTGTAATGGACATTTCTACCCTGGGAATAAAACTCTGACTATCCATTATATCCAAGCCTCTCATAATTTTGTAAACCCCTATCTGGCCACCCTTGATCCTTCGGTGTTCAGTGAAGACAAACCATGTTTGTCCAATCTCTCCTTAATAGCTAATACCCTTTAAACCAGGGAACATCCTGGTAAACCATGTCTATACCCTCTCCAAAACGTCCACATCCATCTGTACATATGACCCCCAGAACAATATACAATATTCAGAACGTGGCCTAACTGAGGTTTTATACAGCTGCAACATGACTTGTTCATTTTTACACTCTATGTCATGATCAATGAAAGGAAGCATGCTGTATATCTTCTTGACCACCTAATCCACTTGAGTTGTTACTTTCAGGGAACTGCAGACCTATACTCCTAGATCCGTCTGTATATTGATGCTACTAAGGGTTCTGCCATTTACTGTATGCTTCACTCTTGCAAGATATCTTCCAAAATGCATCACTTTGTATTTGTCTGGATAAAAATCCAACTGCCATTTCTCTGCGCAAGCCTCTAGCCTGTCTATATCCCTCATGTAGACTCTGACAATCCTCCTCACTATCTGCAGCTCCCACAATCTTTGTGTTGTTTGTAAACTTACTAATCAGGCCACAACATTCTCCTCCAAATCGTTTATATATGTGACAAAGAACAGGAGCTTGCATTGATCCCTGGGCAACACCACTAATTGCAGATCTCCTGTCAGCAAAACACCGTGCCGCTGCTACTCTCTTTCTCCTCTAAGCCAGTTCTGTATCCATCTCACCAGCTCACCACAGATCATATGTGACTTCATTTTTTGTATCAACTTGCCATGATGGACCTTGTCAAAGGTCTTGCTCAAGTCCATATGGACTGCCTGGCCCTCATCATTGTTAATTAATCTGTTTGGCAATGTTATAGTGGATAAATATTGGCCAGAGTACCAGGTGTAACTCTCATGCTCTCCATCAACAGAGTGGCTCTGGGATCTTTACAGCCTGTTTAAGGGGCAGGCGGGGCCTTGGTGTCTAGCCTCATTTGAACAATGTCATCTCTGAGAATCCAGCTTCCTTCTTAAATAAATGCTTCAAAGTTGATAAAATGGCATAGAGTGGGTTAGATCTCCATACAACCTGACCATCTATTCATTGCTAATGGCTGATTGAGAAAAGTAAGACTCACTTGAAGATATGAAGAAGATAAATTGGAGAATTGTCGCTTTCAAATTAATATGAACAAATTTCATAATTTTATTAGATGATCTGCATCAAATGATTCTATTTGGATTTGTGGCAGGATTGAAGGACCAAGGGCTGAATCACATTAGCCTGTGCATTATTACCTAACACCTCATAAATAAGCAAACAGATGGCATGGCATTCTTCAGGGAGGTGGGTGAGCGGGGAGCGTAAGTTTCTAGAAATGTGAAGAAATCTGGCTAGAGTTTCAAGATTGTATGACATTACTGAGAGAGACAAGTATAAACAAAAAGACAGCTTCAAGTTACTCAAGTTCAAAGAAACTGTTATGTGGTGTAACACGGAATCCAGGGCCCCAGTTATTTTCCAAATTTATGAATAATCTAGATCATAATCAGAGACCCACGAATCCAAAGTGGATGACACAAAGATTGATGTGAACCGATAGTGCAAATGGACACATAAAATTACTCAGCGATATTGCAGCAAGTTCAATTCAGGCATTCAAGAGACATTAGGTGATTATAGAGACAACTAATGTCCAAGGATATGGGGAAAAAGCAGGAGATTGGCACTAGGTAATGAAGCTTATTTAACGAGAAATTTCAGGCATGATGGCATCCTCTGTGCTATAACAATTCTGTGATTTGGAGAGAGAGTGGATAGCACCTGAGCCAGAGCTTGAGTGATCATATTGAAGTCAAATGGGTGAAGTATCAAATCTTGTCAACCCTTCTAAAGAATGCCAATGACAGGTCTTAGCAGTGGGAGAGATTCCTGGCCAGCCACTTAATGGGAAGAAGTCGGAGGCTCTACCATCACTATCCAAAACTGTAGGACTATAACATGCATGTAATTGTGTATGTTGCGATATCAACCTGGAATCCTTGGAGGGTTGTGATGGGTTGCTGGTTGGCTGAATGGCCAGCATGAGTCAGATTCGTGCCAACAGCACAAGATTCCATCTCCAGTCTGCCTGGGCTCAATCAGATTCCTTCTCCGTCCTATGGTGCAAATTGTGTGCACCTTTGGGTCAGACCTGTATTTGGGTTGAGAGGAAAAAAAACTGATTAATAGATTAAGTGAGCAGACTGAAAGTGTGGCAAATTGATTTTAGCACAAGTAAATATTGGGTCATCCATTTTCGACCCAAAAGGAAATATAGTTTGAAATGTTTTTTAAATGTTGCAAAGATGTGGAAAATGGAGGTACATAGAGATTTAGCAATTCACGGTAGACCGATCATCAAAGTTCCGAACAGTAAGCAGAAAGACAAATAGAAGTTATGTCTAGAGATTCAGAATATCAAGCAGAAGATGTCCTAGACTTAATACTGAGTTCAACATCAGATTGTGAACCCATTCCCATTTCTTCCCTTTCTTTTAGCCGTACTTGTTACATCCTCTGTCACCATGTCCTCTGTCCCCTACCCTCACTCCAGTGGGACTGTCTGTTCCTTCCAGCCTGACAGTTAGATACAGGTCTGCCATTTTCACATTTTGATCACTTAATTTGCACTATCAGCGGCCTTTCTCACTCAGAAACTGCACCCCCTGCCATTGCAAGAATGCTCCCCCCTCTACAGGTCACATCAGCTCTGATGAAGACTCATGTGGATTTGAAACGTTAGTTTGCCCTCTCTCCACAGATGTTGCTTGACCCTCTGTGGTTTCCAGCATTTTTTATTTTCCGTACATATTCCAGCATCTGCAGTAATTTCCTCCTACACTTTGTTACAAAGTCTTGAGTTAGACTACACCTGGAGTACTGTCCACAGTACAGGGCACTGCGTCTCTGAGAGGATATGATAGCAGTGAAAGGAATGCAGTACACATGCACCAGAAAATTACCAGGGCACCAAGGATAAGATTATTAGGAGAAATTACTTAAACTTGGCTATACAAATACAGGAGTATGTAATAATGTAAGGTCCATAGTATTGAGTGACATTAGCTAGATGCTTTACTGTACAAAATGAAGACTCACTGGCCCCAAAATGTTAACTCTGTTTTCTCTCCACAAATACAGTCAGACATGTTGAGCTTCTCGATCATTCGCTGTTTTATTTCAGATTTCCAACACCTACAGTTGCATTGCATGGTAGGACAGGATGTGATGTTGAAGTCTTTCAGCCTCAGGCCCATTGTCAATTGTCAGGACAAACCCATCTTGTTCACAACTGTCGTTCAGGGAAGGAAACTGCCATCTGTACCTGGCCTGGCCTACATGTGACTCCAGGCCCACAGCAATGTGTTTGACTCTTAACTACTCTCTGGGCAATTAGGTATGGGCATAGAATGCTGGCAATAAATGTCCAGTGACACCACTTTCTTGAGAATGAATTTGTTAAAAGAAGTTTCTAGTTGCGTGTGATCTCAGGCCTTAAAATAAATTGTTGTAGAGTTATGAGATGTTCAATTATCGTCTTTTGAAGTTTGTTAGATGCTGTAAGCATCCCAGTGGATTAGAATATAGCCATTTGTAACTGATTAAAAAACGAAAGGGGGAGAAACTTCAGAAAACAATTGGCTAGTTAGCCTCAGAGATAATGGGAACTGCAGATGCTGGAGATTCCAAGATAATAAAATGTGAGGCTGGATGAACACAGCAGGCCAAGCAGCATCTCAGGAGCACAAAAGCTGACGTTTCGGGCCTAGACCCTTCATCAGAGAGGGGGATGGGGGGAGGGAACTGGAATAAATAGGGAGAGAGGGGGAGGCGGACCGAAGATGGAGAGCAAAGAAGATAGGTGGAGAGGGTGTAGGTGGGGAGGTAGGGAGGGGATAGGTCAGTCCAGGGAAGACGGACAGGTCAAGGAGGTGGGATGAGGTTAGTAGGTAGCTGGGGGAAGAGAGGGGGAGGCGGACCGAAGATGGAGAGCAAAGAAGATAGGTGGAGAGGGTGTAGGTGGGGAGGTAGGGAGGGGATAGGTCAGTCCAGGGAAGACGGACAGGTCAAGGAGGTGGGATGAGGTTAGTAGGTAGCTGGGGGTGCGGCTGGGGGTGGGAGGAAGGGATGGGTGAGAGGAAGAACCGGTTAGGGAGGCAGAGACAGGTTGGACTGGTTTTGGGATGCAGTATCTCATAACTCTACAACAATTTATTTTAAGGCCTGAGATCACACGCAACTAGAAACTTCTTTTAACAAATTCATTCTCAAGAAAGTGGTGTCACTGGACATTTATTGCCAGCATTCTATGCCCATACCTCTCCTGCAGCCATATGGTATCAATGTGGACTTCACCAGTTTCAAAATCTCCCCTTCCCCCACTGCATCCCTAAACCAGCCCAGTTCATCCCCTCCCCCCACTGCACCACACAACCAGCCCAGCTCTTCCCCCCCACCCACTGCATCCCAAAACCAGTCCAACCTGTCTCTGCCTCCCTAACCGGTTCTTCCTCTCACCCATTCCTTCCTCCCACCCCCAGCCGCACCCCCAGCTACCTACTAACCTCATCCCACCTCCTTGACCTGTCCGTCTTCCCTGGACTGACCTATCCCCTCCCTACCTCCCCACCTACACCCTCTCCACCTATCTTCTTTGCTCTCCATCTTCGGTCCGCCTCCCCCTCTCTCCCTATTTATTCCAGTTCCCTCCCCCCATCCCCCTCTCTGATGAAGGGTCTAGGCCCGAAACGTCAGCTTTTGTGCTCCTGAGATGCTGCTTGGCCTGCTGTGTTCATCCAGCCTCACATTTTATTATCTTGGCTAGTTAGCCTTGCATCTTAGTGGGGTAAGATTACAATGGACATCAATTCTGAGGATGAGTCACACCAGACTGGAAACATTAACTGGCTTTCTCTCTCCACAGATGCTCCAGACCTGCTGGAGTTTCTCCAGCATTCTCTGCGTTTGTCTTAGATTTCCAATATCTGCTGTTTCTATTTCACTGCCACTTCTCTTTCAACTCTCCCCACCAAGATAAAGGTTCTGCTCTTCTCATTGACAGGATTTGTGTTTTAATCTTTCAGCATTTCTGAAGAAGACTCATACTGGACTGAAAACGTTACCTCTGCTTTCTCTCTGCGCAGATGCTGCCAGGCCTGCTGAGTTTCTCCAACATTCCCAGTGTTTGTTTCTGGTGTAGGGTAATTGTTGGAATTCATTATTAAGGAGGTCTGAGCAGGATTCTTAGAAATACCCTCGTACAACCAGGTAAAGTTAACGTGGCTTTGTAAAAGGAAAATAGCATTTATCTAATTTATATTAGTATTTTTGAGGAAGTAACATGCACGCTGGATATCAGGGAACTGGTAGATGTTGTGTGCTTGGTTTTACAATATTTGGTACAGTGCCATATCAGAGATTGCTATACAATATGAGTGCGCATAGTGAAGGGATAGCATATTAGCATGGATATCGCAAACTGAGGCAGAAAGTATAAATGGGCCTTTATGGGATTGGCAGTCAATAACTAATGGTAAATCACAGGGATCAGTGCTTGGGCCTCAGCTGAATATAATCCCTATCAAAAGTTGATGCAGAGTCTGAATATGTGGTGGCTATATTTACTGATGATACAAAGGTAGGTAGGAATACATGTTTCTAAAAGGAGATTAGAGATTAAATTTGCAAAACTATGTAGATATATTCAGTGAGTGGCAATAATCTGACACATGGAGTATAATGTGGGAAAATGTGAACTTGTCCACTTTGGCAAGATGACTAGAAAAGGAGTATAGTACTTAAATAGAGAGATATTGAAAACCTCTGAGCCACTGAGGGACCAGAGAGGGTTGGCGTCTAACTCACAAAACATCAGCATGCAGTTACAGCAAGTTGAATGGCATTATAAAAACGGGCAAGTTTTATAGCAGCTAAAGCTGGTGAGAATACATCAGGGCGATACAGTTTTGGTTTCATTATTTGAAAGTAAAAGACATATCTGCAGCGGAAGCAGATTAGACAAAACTTGATTAACTTATTCCTGGGATGAAAGATTACCCTATTGAGAGAAACTTGAAGAGGCTACGCTGTACCCTTGGTGTTTAGCAGAAAGAAAGCTGATCTATGGAAACATGTAAGATCCTTAGGGGACAGGGCAGGAGTAGGTTCTCTGTTGTTGGGGACAGTATTAGAAACATGGGACACAATTAAACATAAGTGGTCTTCTTTATAAGACTGAGATAAAAAGACAATGTTTTCACAGGATTATTAATCTGTAGAATTCTCTTCTGCAGCAAATAGTGGAAGTGTTTCAGTGAATTTTCTAATGTGCAGTTAGATAAATTTTGATAGACAAGGGCTGTTGGCAGCAAATGGAACACTGGTGTTGAGAACCAATCAGCTCAACCCTGATCTTATTGAATGGCTGAGCAGGCTTGAAGGGCCAAATGGCCTCACAATTATCTATCTCCTTTCACACATGTTCAGTCATTATAATTAACTATTTAATCTACAGAGTGGTCCAATAGTGGTTATAACACATTTAAAAGGGACTGATGAGGTAGATAGAGATATAATCAGAGCCAGTCCATTTAGGAGAGAATTTGGAAATATTTCTTCAGGCAGAGGGTGCTGAATCCCGAAGGGGTGACATGGTGGTTCACAGCGCCAGGGGCCTGGGTTTGATTGCACCCTCGGGTGACTGTCTGAGTGGGGTTTGTACGTTCTCCCTGTGTCTATGTGATTTTCCACTGGACGCCTTGGAATCCTCCCATACTCCAAGGATGTGCAGTTAGCCCCAGTGGGTTGGTTTGCCTTTGTGGGGATTTTAAACAAATGGTAAATTGCTTTTCACATCTGGATAAATTCCTAATCCCTCACATAGAGGGTTTATACACAAAGCTGGAAGGGGTTGCCTTTCACAAAGCTGAACAGCAGCCATGCATACTTGCAATTGCATTTAGATTTGACATTTGAGGAGAGCTTCATGCCAACCATCATCTAATGGTTTGGCAGAAAGAAAGATCCAAACTTTGAAGACTGGCTTGAAAGAACAGCCTAGAGCCTCACTAGATACCAACCTGTCAAGAGTTCTTTTTTGATTAATGCACCACCCCACATGCGTCTCCAGGGATAGCACCAGCCGAGTTGCTGATGGGTAGAAGGCTCTGCACCAGGTTAAGTCTGATTTCTTGGACTTGGTGGGTAGGTGGAATGGCATCAGGAATATCAATGCTGGACGCTAGATTCCACCAAGCAAGAGAAACAGTTTGATATGGGGACAAAGTTTGGTGTAAGTTTCACAAAATGGCCTCTGGAGATAAGAAAAACATGGTCAGCACAAGGTGACCTACAAAGGTCAGGGAGATTGACCACTCGATCTGTCAATGTCATATATCTTTGTAATATTATGCTGCCAACTAGTTTACTTGATATTCTAATAATCTTTGTGTCATCGACAAATAGGATATAAGGCTATGTATTGTATAATATATTAATATATGTAATCTATGTATTATATATTATACTTAAAATTTATAAAGTGTGTGGTTGAGGTCCCAGCACGTACAATTGTGGGATTTCTCTAGTCACTTCTTTTCCATTTGAATACATGCCATCATCCATCCGCTCTCTCCTTTACTGCCTATCCATTCACTGAACTCAAGTTATTAGTTTACCTTTGATTCCATGATCATTCATTTAAGTAACAGTTGTCTGAAAAAAAAATGCTGCATTAACAATGTCCTTCTGGAAGTCCATATAAACTACATCTGTAGGCATTCTTATTCCTGTAATGCTTACTCAAGAAAAAATAGGTTCATTCCCCAGGACCTACCCTCTAATAATCCATGTTGGCACCTCCATAACTTGCCTACAGCAGATATTGGATTAACAAAGTTTAAGAATTTCTGCTTGTCTTTCTCTCTCTTTAAATAGTTTGCAATTTTCCAATCAATAGGGACAAACCTTGAACTGCAATAGCTTGGGAGACAAATGGCTAAAATAAATAATTGCTGATAATCAACAGCAGGTTTTTGGCTGAGTCCTGCCAGGAGCACCTTGGTTTCATGCTGGTCAGCTGTCTCAAGAACATAATACAATGGAAGAAAATGGAAATGATACTTAGATTAATAGACAACATGACACAAAAATATTGCTTGTTGTATCGGCAGACACAAAATCAAAAGCAATGCTAGAAATCTAACATTACCTTTGTGGTTTGGAGCCGGCTTTGATCTCCAGTCAGATCAAAGGATACCACAGTCCTTTAAAGAAATGTTGCTAGGTAATTTTTTGATCAAGGAATTTTGATAATGCTTAACAGACACTGTTTTTAAAAGGATGACTCTTTGCTAGGGCTGCCTTCACTTCCTTTAGGGGATTTTGTTTTTGTCCCGCTAAACATTTATTCTGCCCTTATGCTGGGTCTAATGTTAATTGGAACAAAAAGAAGTGGGTGAACTTTGAAAGTGGCATCGCTGTTTTTTTCTGTTAAAAGTCCCTGCCACATGATCACATTGCAACCAGCAGCCCATATTAGCTGGTATTTTCATCATTGAAGATAATGGTCAATGAGCATATCTTTAATCATAAAATAAACTTTCTATTCATTCGAATGGAAAAATCTGATAGCTGAGGAATCTTTACATGACTGCCAACTCCCTGAACTGTTGTAAAGCACACAGGCTAAGGGAAAGGCAAGTGTTGCAGCAAATACCAGCAGATAAACATTGAGATGGTCTCTGATGGCTCCAGATACCTAGCTTGTTCTAAATAAGCTATTTGCTAACCATTCTGCAAAACATTGTGGACAAGCTGTATGGTGGAGGGTCAACAAAAGATCAAAACAGCTCCAAGGTTGCACCTAATTAATAGCAATAAAAAAAATGGAAAATGCTAAACAAAAAAACTCATAAGGGTCTAGCAATACCTTTGGAAACAAAAACCAAATTATCACATCAGATTGTGGGCCATTCTCCAAGTCAGAGAATCACAGAAGCATACAGCATGGAAACAGGCCCTTCAGTCCAAATCATCCATGCTGACCAGTTTTCCTAAACTGAATGAGTGTCATTTACCTGTGTTTGGCCCATGTTCCTCTAAAACTTTCCTATTTATGTATCTCTCCAAATTTTTTTTTTAAATGTTGCAATCATACCCACCTCTACCACTTCCTCTGGCAGCTCATTCTATACATGTACCACTGTTTATGTTGGCGTTAGGGTTAGGCTTAGAGTTAAACATATGCCCTCTAGTTTTGGACTCCCCTACGCCAGGAATAAGACCTTGGCTATTCACCCTTTCTATGACCATATAAAACGCTACATAGTCACTCCTTAACCTCCAATGCTCCAGGCAAAATAGCCCCAACCTATCCAGCCTCTCCTTATAACTGAAACCCTCTAGTCTCACGGAATATGCTGGTTCTTACCTGAAAGATGGGCTGGTTTTTCTTAGCTTACTCTGATTCCATTGTGAACCTCATTGTCCAAAAACCTTTGAGAAAAGAATTGGAGAAGGCTGCTTCAGACTGAGATGGAGGGAAGTTGTTTTCTCCTGGCTGGTGGTGAGCCTGCAGAATTTTCTGCCACAGAAAGCAGTTCAAGCCAAAAACATTGAATGTTTTCAAGAAGGAATTAGATAAAGTTCTGAAGACTAGATGGATCAAACGGCATGGGGGAGAAATCGGAAACAGGGGACTGAGTTGATTGATCAGCCATGATCGCGTTGAATGCTGGAGCAGGCTCGAAGGGCCGAATGGCCTACTCCTGCTCCTATTTTCTATGTTTCTACACGTGGCCAATCCATTCCATTGTTCATGGACCCTCAGGTTTCTACAACTTTACTAGGCTGGGACAGCAATGTGCTTTGTATAAAATGAGTCATCTGGTTCACGAGCGAGAGTAATGTACTTGTATCTTCGTGACATAAATCAGTGCAAGCATGCACCTTTTATGTCCATTTACAATTTCCAATTGACTGATGTTTCACAGTCATAAAAGAGCTCAGCCAGTGTAGCAGATATTATATGAACATGAAATGAGTCAAGTATGTATGAAAGCAACAGGGGGAATGTGCCAATAAAAGTTAAACTCCTCAAATTGCACCAATAATCTTCCAATGTTAGTTTAAGCTGCAATTAGTGTGTTTATTTAACATTAAGTGTAACTTTTCCATGAGATATTGAAGAAAATAAAGGAAATAATTTTGAGTAAAATATTTTTCTATTAAAATTGCCGTGAAATGCTTTTTCTTTGGACAGGCCTGCTTTTGGGGCAAAACCCTACTCAATATGGAGAAATAGGCTGGTGCTTCAGTTCAATACTTGTACATTGCTGTGGGTCAGGATGAGTGCCCATTGCACTATTTCAAATAATGTCCCTTCTTTCTCCTTCTTTTTCTGGTACTCCTGAGCTGCTAGCCTATATTCCCACATTGCCCATCATTGTGACCGTGAGGCTTCTTTCCTAGCTATAACGTAACCACTTTCCCCATTGTGGTTGCCACCTTGCAAGTGGGTCCATCAAACTGTCCATCCATAAGCCAACACTGTCAAACTTCACAATGCTGTACGTCTTCCCCACCATCCACCCACCCACCCGTAACTATCATCACGCTCTACATTTCCCTTCTCACTCAAATGCTGCAACACCCCATGTTATTTTCTGCCCCGATGCCCTGATTTCCAGTTTTACATTGTCATACCTTGCCTCGATCTGGTCTCTGTTTAGACCACACTTGCCTGGTGCTCTGAGGTCTTGAGGGCACTGGTCTACTGAGTGTTTCTGGTACAGGTGCCATTGCACTCCCTCAGTCTCACCTGCTGGAGGTGATGCGGTCTCTGACGGAGGCATGCCGAGGAATAGCAGCAAATGGACTTGAACACCCAGAGCAGCTAGCTGGTGCTTCCTGTTCCTGTCAGCTGAGGCCGGAATGGCACTTTTTCTCACACATTTGTATTCTCCAATGTCCTTGTGAATGCAAGCTTGCAGTGGCTGCACCATGCCTCTTACCCTTGCCAAGGGCAGGCTGTTATTGGCCGTTCTTCCTCACTGAAGTGTGAAGAATCTTGTTTGCACAGCCAATGACATCCACTGCAACCTCTGACCAGGCTGCCTCAGTGAGGCCAGTAGGACTCATGCCTCCATCCCTGAAAAACAGGAGCTCCTCCTCTTCCAGGGTGACGTGGAGGCCAAACTTCAAGTGAGACTTGCTAAATCATGGCACCAATCCTTGTCTGTTCAGAAATGCCTCTCCTGAACACCAAGTGATAGTGTCAGTTGTATCTATACAGTTGGGGGGGGAGGGTGGTGGGATTTGTTGTGATGGTGGGGGGATGTGTGTGTGTATGTGGGTGGGGTCAGGCTATTGGTTGGACGGATGGCAGCGGTCCCAGTTGAGGAAGGCATCATACAGTAATAGAGGCCTACAGCATGAAGGCAGGCCCTTCGGCCCGAACAGGTCCATGCTGACCAAAATGTCCATCCTTGCTAACCCTGTTTCTCTGTGCTTGGCCCATATCCTTCTAAACCCTTCCTATCCATGTATTCGTCCAAATGTCTATCAAATGTTTTAACGTACCCACCTTAACCACTTCTGCTGTCAGCTCATTCCATATGCATGCCACCTTCTGTGTAAAAAAGTTGCCCCTCAGGTTCCCATGTGTTCTTTCCCCTCTTACCTTAAACTGATGCCCTCTAGTCCTCAATTCCCCAAGCCTGGGAAAAAGACTGACTGCATTCACCCAATCCATGCCGCTCATGATCTTATGCACTTCCGTAAGACCCCCCCTCAGTCTCCTACGCTCTAAAGAAAAAAGTCCTAGCTTATCCGACCTCTCCCTAGAACTCAGGCCCGTAACTCCTGGCAAACTCCTTGTAAATTTCTTCTGAACACTTTCCAGTTTAATAACATCCTTCCTACAGCAAGGTGACCAGGTCTGGTAATGATCAGAAGGTTCTAACTGCAGCTATAGTCTCAAGGTACCAAGTCACATAGATAGATTCATGCAGCTGTATTGTAGGAATGAATGCCTTCACAGGTACCCATGATGCCTCAACCTTTGACATTGTAAGGCAATGGCAGAAATGTCAACATCCTGCTCGTGTACTGCTGTGTGAGTGCCCAGGTTCCTCATCCATGAACGTCTCTTTGTCTGGCATCCATGTATGTGCCTATGATCAGTCATCCAATCCATCAGCCCGAGGCCTGTCCACTTCAGGTCTTACTATTGCTGTAAGTCATTTTGAGATTAGGACAATATAGGGTATATTGATCTTAGTAGGACAATAAGTCAGCACAATATTGTGGGCAGAAGGGCCTGTACTGTTCTATGTATCACATAGAGTGTTTCTAACTCTCAGGATTCCTAAAGTGTGGAAACAGATTCTTCAGCCCAATAAGTCCACATTGATCCTCAGAGCATCCCACCCAGACCTGTCCCTATAACCCACACATCCCTGAACACTGTGGGCAATTTAGCACGGCCGATCCACCTAGCCTGCACATCTTTGGACTGTGAGAGGAAACCAGAGCACCCGGAGGAAACCCACGCAGACACGGGGACAATGTGCAAACTCCACACAGAGAGTCCCCCAGTGGAATCGAACCCAGTGCTGGTGGGTGCTGTGAGGCTGCAGTGCTAACCACCAGGCCACTGTGCAGCCCCTCTGTATATAAACCAAACTTAATGTCCTGATAACATAATGCCAACTAACAGAATAAAAAGAAGAAAATAACAGTTATGATGATTAATCAGGAATTAGATTGGGCTGGGTCAGAAACATTCCTGTCACGTTTAAAGATTTGAGAATTTGTTCACAATTCAATCCTCAAAAATGAAAATGAATTTTTAAATTCGCCAAAGATCCTCGTAAAGCACCTTCTATCCTACAACCACAAGCATCTGGAAGGACATGGGCAGTAAACAGATGGGAACACCATTACTCCCTCCAAATTACTCAACATCCTGACTTGGAAATGTATCATTGTTTCTTCCCTGTCGCTAGGTCAAAATCCTGGAACTCCTTCACAAAGAGCATTGTGGGCCTGTCCATATACCACGTGGACTGTGGCAATTTAAGGAGGCGGCTCACCACCTCCATCTCAAGGGCAATTAGAGATGGTAATATTGCTGGCCTAGCCTGTAATGCCCACTTCCATGAGTGAATTAAAAATTTGGACACTGTTAAATGGAAACAAATGGTTTGTATTTGACACAATGGGCTCAAAGTATGGAATAGAAACAAGTTTGATAGGAATCGTTTTGAGAAAGAAGCTAAACATGTTGGAGGCAATTTTATTAATCCAAAACACTGTGTCTTTCTGTGCTGAGATTAAAAAGATAACATTGTGGAAGCTACAATTTGTTTCCCAAGATATAAACATAAGCCTGAAGTTTTGAGAAAATGTTTGGCAGAGATCCAGTTTGAACTCAGAACTTGAAAGTTGGTTTAAGGAGATAAAGAGTAAACAAAAGGGTGATGGGAGAGATTGTGGGTTGATAAGTTTCATCCCAATGAGACCTAATGAGTTTCCCCGTGCAATTGCCTCAAGCTCGCCTCATTAAATCTGGTGCCCCTCATGTCTGATGCTTACCCAAATCTATCACTCACTGTGACTGGATGAACTCACCACTGCTGGGTCTCGCAGAATAGACTGTCATCCCCGGCACTAGCTCTATATGTGGAAGATTGTTATGCACATGGGCAAGTTCTGGCACTCTGAAGCTGCCCTCCTGGTTCATGAGATTTTGCCACTGATGTGGCAGAGAAGGGGTAATTGCTGCCCACTTTGCAGATAGAGACCTGGAGGCTTCAGTGGATAGGGGTGGCATAGAGGGGGCATGGAGACCATTTCCCCGAGGACTGGTGATGGAGGCCTTGGCACCATACCCTTGCAGCCTGCTCCCAGATTGCTAACCTGGCTCAGTGTGGTCCCAGCTGTGGATGAGGGAGGTCAAGGAGAGTGTCATCATCTTCTCTCTGATATCATGCGTTCGCTCTATCTCTGCTACCCTGTCGGCCCCCACCAAGGCTCACATTCTGCACTCCTTCCATTATTCCCTCACTCTCTCTTGCCCAACCCAATTCCCATCCTGCCAACCCTGCATGCCCTCTGGCTGTCGACTCACTCACTCGGGGCTCCTCACCGCCTCTCCACCTTTTATGGGCACTGGCATTTACAGCCATGCCAGAAGCTATCAGGTCACTCAACCCTCCCCTTTGTCCCAATGATAGGGAGGAACAGTCCAAAATGGGGCGGAAAGAGCCGTGTTGGCTGGTGGGCAGCTGGGAATTCAGCGCCTCAGCTCCTGATGCAGACAGCACCACGTGGCGGACTGAATGTGCCCAAGCCCCCAGACCGTGTTGGCGGCTCCTCACTGTTTCAGGACCATCTGACTGAAGGGTGTCTCTCTTGATTTGATTGGGCAACGGTCCTCTCTGACTCTGAGCAGTGGTCATTTGGATGAGCATTCTCCTGTCTGTCTGCTGTGCCAACTGGTGGAGGTGTAATGCTGACGTAGCATGGCGACACGCAGAAACACATCCACTGTCTGGCCCTGTCACTGCTGACAATGGCAACGTTCTGTCCAGCTTTGTGCCTGAGTTAAAAGCCAAGGCATGGCAAGGGAAGGGTGGTGTGCATTCAGGTAGTTGCACAGTGATTGAGCACTAGGAGACTGAGCAAGCCAGCCCCAGTCTAAGCCATGAACTGGGGGGCTGTCCCAGTGCACAAAGTATCCTTGTAGCAGCATTGCACAGTTAGAAGTGGACTGTAGGTGGATGGACCACGTGCCATGATGGTGCAGAGAGGCTGGCAAGTATCAGACGCCTAGGTCTTTGGGTGTGAGGTGCCCATGGAGCATGCCCTGAGATGTAAATGCTATGTTTCTAAGATAAAGGCGTGGAGGAATAAGCTGGAGTCACCAGGCGCCTATTCTGAAGATGTCGGGAAATCTCGGACTCTAGTTTCTCTATGGTGGGTAGGAAAATGGGCATATCAGCTAATGAGCTGAGATTCTGTGTTAATGAGCAAGAATACTCATTAACTGGCCTCTTACCACTCCCTGAGAATCTCGCCTTGATGTCTGGAACTCTGCTGGGAAATACAATTGGTTGCTCTTCTGCCGAGAAAAGCCTCACTGGAAATTCTTACTCAGATCCCCCCGATTCCTGGCCCTACCTTCCCATCATTCAAGGCCTGGGAAGGTTCCACTGCCTGTTTCTTTTTCAAGGTTATTCAGTATTGTGGAAGAAAGGGGAAACAGGCCACTTTTTAAAAATCAGCTCGGTGTTGCACTGTAAACAGGCAGAGTATATTAGCAGGATAATAAAATGTGAGGCTGGATGAACACAGCAGGCCAAGCAGCATCTCAGGCGCACAAAAGCTGACGTTTCGGGCCTAGACCCTTCATCAGAGAGGGGGATGGGGGGAGGGAACTGGAATAAATAGGGAGAGAGGGGGAGGCGGACCGAAGATGGAGAGTAAAGAAGATAGGTGGAGAAGGTGTGGGTGGGGAGGTAGGGAGGGGATAGGTCAGTCCAGGGAAGACGGACAGGTCAAGGAGGTGGGATGAGGTTAGTAGGTAGCTGGGGGTGCGGCTTGGGGTGGGAGGAAGGGATGGGTGAGAGGAAGAACCGGTTAGGGAGGCAGAGACAGGTTGGACTGGTTTTGGGATGCAGTGGGTGGGGGGGAAGAGCTGGGCTGGTTGTGTGGTGCAGTGGGGGGAGGGGATGAACTGGGCTGGTTTAGGGATGCAGTGGGGGAAGGGGAGATTTTGAAACTGGTGAAGTCCACATTGATACCATATGGCTGCAGGGTTCCCAGGCGGAATATGAGTTGCTGTTCCTGCAACCTTCGGGTGGCATCATTGTGGCAGTGCAGGAGGCCCATGATGGACATGTCATCAAGAGAATGGGAGGGGGAGTGGAAATGGTTTGCGACTGGGAGGTGCAGTTGTTTGTTGCGAACTGAGCGGAGGTGTTCTGCAAAGCGGTCCCCAAGCCTCCGCTTGGTTTCCCCAATGTAGAGAAAGCCGCACCGGGTACAGTGGATGCAGTATACCACATTGGCAGATGTGCAGGTGAACCTCTGCTTAATGTGGAATGTCATCTTGGGGCCTGGGATGGGGGTGAGGGAGGAGGTGTGGGGACAAGTGTAGCATTTCCTGCGGTTGCAGTGGAAGGTGCCGGGTGTGGTGGGGTTGGAGGGCAGTGTGGAGCGAACAAGGGAGTCACGGAGAGAGTGGTCTCTCCGGAAAGCAGACAGGGGTGGGGATGGAAAAATGTCTTGGGTGGTGGGGTCGGATTGTAAATGGCGGAAGTGTCGGAGGATAATGCGTTGTATCCGGAGGTTGGTAGGGTGGTGTGTGAGAACGAGGGGGATCCTCTTGGGGCGGTTGTGGCGGGGGCGGGGTGTGAGGGATGTGTCGCGGGAAATGCGGGAGACGCGGTCAAGGGCGTTCTCAATCACCGTGGGGGGGAAGTTGCGGTCCTTAAAGAACTTGGACATCTGGGATGTGCGGGAGTGGAATGTCTTATCGTGGGAGCAGATGCGGCGGAGGCGGAGGAATTGGGAATAGGGGATGGAATTTTTGCAGGAGGGTGGGTGGGAGGAGGTGTATTCTAGGTAGCTGTGGGAGTCGGTGGGCTTGAAATGGACATCAGTTACAAGCTGGTTGCCTGAGATGGAGACTGAGAGGTCCAGGAAGGTGAGGGATGTGCTGGAGATGGCCCAGGTGAACTGAAGGTTGGGGTGGAAGGTGTTGGTGAAGTGGATGAACTTTGCACTTTGGAAGGAGACAACCATGTGCAGTGTCATGATATCCTCCTGAATGCAGTGAATTTGGATAATTATATAATGGAAGTGAGGGTCTACATATGCACAATATGATGTATGTATGTAGTACAATTCTATGATGAAGGACACATAACAAGTTGATACATCAAGCACTGCAACAGTTTGAATCATAGAAAACAACATAGACCATTGAACCCATTGTGCATGTTCTTGCGCTCTCTAAAAGAAACATGACCCTGTTGTTTCCCCAGAGACCTCTAAGTTCTTTCCTTCCGGTATTGATCCAATCCTTATTTGTAGATTACTGGTTCAAATCATGTGTTCGGTGGTATCCACAAACTAAAGTGAAAACACTTCAGCTGAACATAAACCGCATCACTGCAACAAGCCAGAAAGTACACCATGGACAACTGCATTTCTGCTGATCATTATAGAATCCTCTTCCAGCACATTTGCAGGCAATGTATTTCAGATCCCAACAACCCCCAGTGAATTAATTTCCATTGACACCCTTTCTTTCACCTGCTGTCTTAAATCTGTGTCCCCCGATTATTAAACTTCGTTCTACTTCATCATTTTGAACACTTGTTAAATTTCCTCCAAACTATTACTCTAGTTTCTTCAGGCTTGTTACATAACCCCAGTCTCTAGTCTCTGGTGCCATTCTAGTACCTGGCTGAAACCTTGACATCCTCCCTATGGTGTGGTGCCTGGGATTGAATGCAATACTGTAGGTGAAATCTAGAATTCTGTATAAAATTACATTTGCTTCAGTATTCTATGCATCCATCCACAAAATTGAGGATTCCACATGTTTTCCTAAGTGTCTTCAATACAATTTCTCACCTTGCTCCTCCACCTGTGATGATTAGTGCCCATACACTCTGGTCTCCATCTGACCTTACACTCCTTTTGAAGCCGTCTCACCCGAATATATTTGACTCTCCTCACTCCTCCTATCAAAGCATATCACTTTACGCTCCTCTGCATTACTTTATTTTCCAGATGATGGCCCATCGCACTGGTGTTGATTTCATCCTGAAGCCTTGTAACTATCTTCCTCATAGTTAATTTTATCTCATCCCCACATCAAGACTTGGCCACATTCAGCCTGCAAAGCAGCCATCACCATCTTGCTCTCCTTTCTGTCCATTAACCAATTGTGTGTCCATGATGTCATTGACCTTTAATTTTTCGAACAATTGTGACCGTTTACTAAAAACCTTTTGAAAACTCATAAACATAAAGCTAGCCATGTTACTCTCGTCAACTCTCTGGTCATTGAGTGCAATATCCATGAAACAGAATACAAAGGAAGGTGCAGATTTTTGAGTTTGCCTCCGAAAGGATGCTTCTTTTCTTATGCAGCAATGTTTACGTTATCTCCCATAACATAAGATGCAGCATGTGGATATCATGGTGTTCAGGAATCCAACTAGCATTTGGTACAAGTAACTAATAAGTACATTCTTCAGGCAAAGAAGTACCTGGGATACTATGAAGCTATTAGGCTACAACAGAGGAGCATGCTTCCAGTCGAGTGCCATACTTCAAGTGATTTAATATAAGATGGAGGGTGAGATCTTTATGTCTTCAAGTTACCGCTATGTTGCTGTGATGATTTCATGGTCATGTCTCTTAACGCTATGCAAAGTACTGACCTTGAGACATAACAAAACAGTAACTTGTACAAGACTTTCCTTTGGGCGCAGGTGGAGAATTATCTACAGCCTCGGAATACCCATTAGAGAAAAGATCTAAAACCAGTTGGAAGCAGGCAAGACAAATGGCAATAAAAAGTTTGCATCTGTTGGTAAGTGGTAGTGATATGGTACTAACTTAAGACAAAAAGAGTTACAGGCAAATTTGTAATTAAAATAATAATGTAGAAGATGGTTTGAATGTGGAACTTTCTGTTACAAACCCAGATATTGGATCTATTCTCCTCAAAAGAAACTATATATTCTCGTTGAGAGATAATGGGAACTGCAGATGCTGGAGAATTCCAAGATAATAAAATGTGAGGCTGGATGAACACAGCAGGCCAAGCAGCATCTCAGGAGCACAAAAGCTGACGTTTCGGGCCTAGACCCTTCATCTCTGAGTCAGCTTTTGTGCTCCTGAGATGCTGCTTGGCCTGCTGTGTTCATCCAGCCTCACATTTTATTATCTATATATTCTCGTTGTCTGAAAATGATAATTTCTTTTTTCCCTTCCCTTATTCATTCACAGAAGGAGAGTATCACTGGCTAAGCAGCATTTATTGCCCAGAGAGCGGTTAACAGTCAATCCCATTGCTGTGGGTCCGGAATGTCATGTAGGCCAGACCGAGTAATGATGTCAGTTCCCTTCCCTAAAGGACATTAATGAACCAGATGGGTGTTTTTGACAATTGGCAATGGATTCATGGTTGTAATTAGCCTCTTATTTCCAGTTTCTTCTAATTGAACTCAAATTCCATCATCTGCCATTGTGAAATTCGAACTTGGGTCCCTAGAAGATTATTTGTGTCACTGGTTTAATAGTCCAGCAATAATACAACTAGGTCATTGCCTCCTGCTAAGATACAGGATATGCTAAATAGTTCATGTGGAGTAAATACCAGTGCAGAAATAATGACCTGAAGGGACTGTTACTATACAGGAATCAACTGTCAAAGTCACTGCAGTCATTCTTAAAATGATATGAAAACCCTTTATTTTCTTTGCTGTTACTAAATGTACAGCTTCTGCAAACAGGCAATAAGGTCTCTCAGTAACTTGAAACAGACTACACCTGACATACACTTGACCGATTACATGTAGAGTGAAGCAGAGTTAACTATTATGTTATGCAAGATTAAGGTTATTGCTAATGTAATACATTTGAACAGCTTGGCAGGATTGCATGTGCCCAGACAGTATCGAGCCTTCCATGTGCCCAACATATCATTCAAATGTGTGAACAAAATGTAAGCATTTTCTCTGGGTTAAGGTGTGCTGAAGGTCTGTAAACATTTGCTGCACAGACTCAAATCAGGAAACATTTTGTTTGCACTGAGTGAATGAAAACAATATTTGATTGTAATGACTTTTGAATGCAACCTGCTGAAGCTGACTGGAACAGATAATGTCAGTAAATGCTTTGGAAAAAATTTCTATTACATGATTAAACATATATAAATATTGTGGTTTTAGCTAAACTAGTGTGTAATTAGTATAATGCATCCCAGTCTCCCAATAGCCATTGAAGTGCATTAAATGAGTATTTAGTGTAATTGATGAGAAGGTTAAGTTTATATTGTGTCCTGCAGTGAGAGAAAGATAAATGTGTGCTAAATAACTGCCCTAGGACATATCTAAGCAGAAAGTGCAGGTTGCCATAAAACAAACATTAAACTGAGAAACCGCATCATTATCCTGACCAAAATGATAATTGTATCAAGCATATTTAGCTGGCCTGCTAGCAATTAGATCAGTTTGAGAAAATTTTCTCCCTCTCAGCCAACTGGTAGGGACTGCATTGAGCGCATAGTTCGATTCCGTGCAGGTAGCAAGGTGTGGAGCTGGATGAACACAGCACGCCAAGCAGTATCTTAGGAGCAGGAAAGCCGTGCAGGCCTGAGTTACTGCTGTTGACAATTTGCTCGCATCAAAACTGTTGTCACAACCAGGTGTACAGCTGGCTGAACACAACAGCATCCATCCATTCATCCAGCTCTACACCTTGTTATCTCAGATTCTCCAGCATCTGCAGTTCCTACCATCTCTGTTGTCACAACCAACCAGCTCTTGCATCAAGCACAATAACCAATTTTGTCAACTAATTGGAAATTTCAATTTGTCATGTTCTGACTAGTATTCAACAAATTTAAACTGAAAGAACTGTGGATGCTGTAAATCAGAAACAAAAACAGGAATTGCTGGGTTCTAAGGAAGCATCAATCTGATTTGTCTCTCCAGTTGCTGCCAGACCTGCTAAGCTTTTCCAGCAATTTCTGTTCTTGTTCCAACAAATTTAACCAATACTTAATTGACTCTGAAGCACAGGTTCCTGGGAAAGAACAAACAAAAAGGCATTTGATCATTTCGGGGATAGTAATCATTGCATCATAAGGGTTAGCATGACAGTGGGAAAATGACATTGATCGATCAAGAGTAAGCATATTAATTCGGCACAGAATGGGCTTCAATGGGGCAAGAACAGCGCTGAGTTGACTAGATTGGAAGTAAAGACTTTCCAAAAAAAAACTGTACCTGAATAATGGGCTATCTTTCAAAGATGAGATGGTTTATGTGCATTCAAAATATATTCCCCACTCAAAAGAGACAAAATAGGACAAACAAAACCAGAGCTTCCTCGACGACAAAGGTGACAGAAATTAAGTTAAAGAAAGAAGGCTTTGCTTGTCGCAGGTATCAGGTCATAAATACAATTTAGACTGAAGCTGGATACTGAAGGGAGGAGATAAAGCAAATATGACAAGTGAAGAGAAAATTTAAAAAAAAGAGTGGCAACTAACATAAAGCGACATCCCAAAGTCTTGTACAACCATGTCAATAGTAAAAGGATGAGTAGAGCTGATTAGGGACAAAAATGAGGATTTACATAAGAGACATGACTGATTGTTAAAGGAGTACTTTCCGTCTGCCTTTATCCATGAAGCGGATCCTGCCCAGGCTATAGTGACAGAATCATATCTAACTAACATGCTGGAGTTTTTTGAAGAAATAAGATGAATGAATGAATTAGCTTTATTGTCACATAAAGAATTGGTGAAGGCACGGCTGTTAGTGTGGTATAAATAGACTTCCAAATGGTTTTTGATACAGTCCCACATGACACATTCATGTGAAAAGTTATATAGCACAGAATAAAAGGGACAGTAACAACTTGGATACAAAATTGGCTGACAGTTTAGAAAACAGAGAGCCTGAAACGTCAGCCTTCCTGCTCCTCTGATGATGCTTGGCCTGCTGTGCTCATCCAGCTGTACACCTTGTTATATCAGAGAGCTTTGGTTACTGGTTTTTTTTTGGCATGAGTGTTTTTTGGAAGTAATGGTTTTCTTTCTTAAAACAAAAATTAGTCATTTTATGCAAGATGAATACCTGAATTTTAAGATTATTTGATGGAAACATTTTTTCTTCCTTAATGAGGGTTTTCAGCAGTGTTCTCCAGGAATTAGTGTTGGGAACCTTGCTTTTTCCGAAACGTACAAATGATTGTGATTTTGGTGTACAGGAAATAACTTCAAAGATTGCGGATGACAGCAGACTTGAGAGAATTGTAATCCATGAGGAGGACAGTGTTGAACTTCAAAGGGACAGTGGCACATTATTGAAGCGGACAGAAAGGTGTAGATGAAGTGCAAAAGTGAGAGTAATGCATTTTGGCACCAAGAACACAGAGAGACATTATAAAAGATATTACTCCAAAGGTGTGCGAGCAGAAAGTATCAGGTATATACGAACACAAATAGTTAAGTATGGCAGGATAGCGAAAGAGAGCAGTTAATCCAGCATGCAATATTCTAAGGTTTTGAAAAATAGACGCACAGAGCCAAGAACAGGAAGTTTATGATGAGCTTATTTATGAGACTGGTTAGCCTCAGCAGAAACGGTGTGCACTATTGTGGATGCTGCATTATAGGAAGGATGGAATGCAATGGAGTGAGTACAAAAGAGATTAATGAGAACAGCTCGGGGGATGAGGAAACTTTTGGAGCAGTTGGGTCTGTTTTCTTTGTAGAGGAGAAGCTAAGAGGATATTCAATAAAAGTTTTCACAATCATGAGGGGTTCTGGACAGAGTGGACAGGGTGAAGCTGCTCATATCCATAAATACATTGAGAGGCCAAGCAGCATCAGAAGAGCAGGAAGGCTGACGTTTCAGGCCTAGACCCTTCTTCAGAAATTTCTGAATTCCCATTCCAAGGGTCTAGGCCCGAAATGTCAGCTTTCCTGCTCCTCTGATGCTGCTTGGCCTGCTGTGTTCATCCAGACACATACTTTGTTATCTCAGATCCTCCAGCATCTACAGTTCCTACTATCTCTAATACATTGTGACACTACGGTTTTAAAGTGTTTTGCAAACAAACCAAATAAATTGGTTTCATGCAGTGAGGAGTTAGGGGCTGGAACGCACTGGCCTGAAGTGCGGTGGAGCCAGGTTTAATAGAACCATTCATGAGGGCATTGGATAACTGTTTAAATGGAAATAACGTGGTCATGGTTGAAAGATAAAAGATTGGCATTAAGTTAAAATACTCCAAGAATCAATGGAACTCCGTAATTCTAATCGGTGCAGGCATGATGGACTGTTGTCCAGTCGGCAATTCTGTGACCCTTATCCAGTCAGTGTCCGACTATCACCTACACGCTGTGCAGATTCAAGTAAGTGTGTGCTTTATCTTAATGGGAGGTCAGAGGCCGGCTCTGTTACTCTTGGCTGGTTGATGAGGTGTATATTCTTTATGCTTCTCATATCCTGTGATTCTACCTGTCTAAGTAGTGGTTGACAGGAACTGCACGGGCATAGATTGCTCTTTCTCAGATTGGCAGGCATGCAGATTTAAACACTTTGTTCATGGGATTTTTCACGTTCTGAATGGAAATGTTGGTGCAGCTCATGATCCTTTCCATTTCTTGAACCACAATGCAGAAGAAACAGGGTAGGACAGTAGCAGGGCTACACAGCTGGAGCAGAGTTTATCCTTCTCTACACTATCATAATCAACTTCCTGATCTCATCAGCACAACCACTAGATAAGTCAGATCCCAGAATTAAAATTGGTTTTGATAGATGTATAGATAAATCTTTTGTTTAGCTAGGTCATGTGGTGGTTAGCTCAGTTGGCTGGATGGTTGGTTTGCATTACAGAGCAACGTCATCTGCTCATGTTCAATTCCCGCACCAGGTGAGGTTATCAGGAAGGACTGTCCTTCCTAATCTGTCCCCTTGCCTGAGGTGTGGTGATGCTCAGTTAAACCACCACCAGTCATCTCTTTCTAATGAAAGAGCAGCCCTCTCAAGTCACTGAAATACTCACATGAGACTGTGAATCTTCTTTAACAACAGAGCAGAAATTAATTACATCTAAGAGAATTTTAAAACTCTAAAATATAGAAGATATTTAAAATGAACTAAAACACACGTGAAACAAATGATCAGTTTGTTTCCTGATACTATCCATTACAGAAACTCATGTCTGGCAAATTACCCCACATCCCACATTAACTTTCTAACAGAAGTCTAAATTTCTTAAATTTCTACTTAGCTAACATTTTCCTGTTTCTTTCTTATTGATGTGTCCTTTCCAAATCTCCCAGCATGAATTTTTCACAAATCTAAGAGTCTAAATGTTCCCAGTTCTAGTGATCTGCAGATTCCTAGCAAAACTCACGAGGTGTGAAAGTTTCAGAAACTAAATCTTTCTGCTGAGTTCCCTCATCTGGCCTGAACTCCTTCTAGGAGATAAACTAAGCTTATTTCTAAACTCAACCCTGGTGTCTTTTGAACTGAATTAAACACTTATTTAGTACTTGATTCTTATGAGCCAAAGACAAAGCTTATGGCATTACAGCCATGAACCAACAATATGAGCACCTTCCCAATAACACAACAGGGTCTGCAGTCACTTGTTTTCTGACAAACTATTGGGCTAATCACTATTCTGGAAGGACTTTCTGCCTTTATTTTAAAACAAAATCCCTTCTCAGAAGTAACCAACTGCCTCTTTTGAAATCCAAATTCCAAAAGTCACATTTAAATTGATAAATACCATTCACCCCCGTCCCCATGACAACACTGTATCTAAAGTGGCTGTTACGTCCTATGTGTTGAGTTTTGCAAATGTAGATGTTGATTAATTCCTTATTGACGGGCAGCACTGACAATCACGAGATTAGTTTTACCACAACATCGAGTAATGTAACACTTTTGGACCTCAGTATATGATCTTTGCTTCTTGCTAATGTCATTCATGGGATTTCTTGATCATGATCCTGGGCCTCAAAAATGAAAAGAACATTTTCTTCCTCTCCAGAGTTTCAAAATTCTAGCCCTGTGAGTTATTCAGGTGCTGACCTATGGAATACCTTTTGAAAGAGTTTACTTCCCCAACTCTCCTACCTCCATTAAGAACTACTTTGTTACTATAGATACATATATAGACACGTAAGAACTAGGAATTAAAGTGTAAGGTATAAATATTTCACTAGGAAACATTGCACAACTGCACCTGAACAGTATCTATTGTGCAACAGAACCAGTAGGAACCATTACTGGTGATAGTTAATAAAGGGAAAGGTGTACTGAGTTCTGCTCGAAATAAATCTTTCCTAAATCTTTTGCTCCAGAGACACAGTGAGCCTATGCCTCCAAAGCAAGTATTTCCACAGAAAAAAACACATTCAGTTGTGTGTCAGAGCATTTCTATATATTAATCAAAAAAGAAAAATACCAGCAGGAACCAGTCCTTGTCAGTTTGAGCTAGAGGTCTCTTGAACAAGCAACCTGTAAGAAATAAACAAATAGAATTATAATTTCTTTCAAGCTTAAATTGATCTGGATGAAGGGACTGGGGGAATTCTGACAAAGTTTTCCGATGATACAAAGATAGGTGGACAGGCAGGTAGTACTGAGGAGGTGGGGAGGCTGCAGAAAGATTTAGACGGTTTAGGAGAGTGGTCCAGGCAATGGCTGATGAAATTCAATGTGAGCAAATGTGAGGTTTTGCACTTTGGAAAAAAGAATACAGGCATGGACTATTTTCTAAACGGTGAGAAAATTCGCAGATCAGAAGTGCAAAGGGATCTGGGAGTGTTGGTCTAGGATTCTCTAAAGGTTAACTTGCAGGTAGAGTCCGTGATTAAGAAAGCAAATGTAATGTTGTGGTTTATCTCAAGAGGGTTGGAATATAAAAGCAGTGATGTGCTTCTGAGGCTTTATAAAGCTCTAATTAGGCTCCATTTAGAATACTGTGTCCAATTTTGGGCCCCACACCTCAGTAAGGACATACTAGCCCTGGAGCGTGTCCAGCGGAGATTCACACGGATGATCCCTGGAATGGTAGGTTTAATGTATGATGAACGGCTAAGGATCATGGGATTGTATTCATTGGAGTTTAGAAGGTTGAGGGAAGATCTAATAGAAATTTACAAGATGATGTATGGCTTAGAAGGGGTGGACGCTGGGAAGTTGTTTCCATTAGGCGGGGAGACTAGGACCCATGGGCACACCCTTAGAATTAGAGGGGGTAAATTTAAAACGGAAATGAGGAGACATTTCTTCAGCCAGAGAGTGGTGGGCCTGTGGAATTCATTGCCGCAGGGTGCAGTGGAGGCCGGGACGTTAAATGCCTTCAAGGCAGAGATTGATAAATTCTTGATCTCACAAGGAATCAAGGGCTACGGGGAGAGTGCAGGGAACTGGAGTTGAAATGCCCATCAGCCATGATTTAAATGGTGGAGTGGACTTGATGGGCCGAATGGCCTTACTTCCACTCCTATGTCTTCTAGTCTTATGGTCTTATAGCCTAAATTGTGATAACTGAGCAGGAAAAGTGGAAAGCTGCAGTAGGAGCTGATCTTACTGATGTGGTGAGAAAACTGATGTGCTTCCACCTTGTATCGTCTTCCATGGGCATGACCAAGCAATCGATTACGATGTCTGTACGAGTTGTGTATGTGTCTGCAGCGTAAACATGTAATGGAAAATTCCACACAGTTTCATATGTGGTATAACTCAGACCCAAAAAAACACAGCATTCCCAAGCAATAAAGGAACAGGTTGGTGGTAATCTTTTATTCTGTTCAAACTGTCCAGAATTGTCATTCTCAAATCAACTGCCATGAACTGAAATATTTCTAAACACCAAGCAGTGGACTTTCTGCAAAGTCGGAATCTGAACTCGTTTCAGTGATGAGAATCGCTGATGTTCAATGGCAAATGTATTGTTCTTCACCAGAGTTGGCTGCTCAGCAATGGATAACTGAGGTTCGAATTGCTTCAGTCAATATTTTACAGAAACAGAGGTTTGACCATCATTGTTTTGACTGAAGGTCGGTACTCAAGCCATTGGGATTGTCAATTGATAGAAAGACATACAAGATTGACGGGATAATTCAGAGAAAATGAGCGCGACACAAAATAAAAATCACAGATGTTCCAGCTGCTCAGAGATACAAAAAAAGGTATTTTAAGTAATAATGGGAACTGCAGATGCTGGAGAATCCAAGATAACAAAGTGTGAAGCTGGATGAACACAGTAGGCCAAGCAGCATCTCAGGAGCACAAAAGCTGACGTTTCGGGCCTGGACCCTTCATCAGCTTTTGTGCTCCTGAGATGCTGCTTGGCCTGCTGTGTTCATCCAGCTTCACACTTTGTTATCAGGTATTTTAAGTAACCCGTTTAGAGTTGCTATCACACACCTCTGGAGCACCTGGGACTTGAACTCGAGCCTCCCAGTCCAGCGTTGGGGCACTACCACTGCATTACAACAGCAAATACCGCCGTCCCCCACCCTGCCCTGACATTCAGAAATATCAGTCTTGCAGTGCATTGGGGATGGGGGCAAACTGCCCGGGGGAGCAGGGTTTGCTCTAGTGACATACCCACACTCTGTCACAGCTGCACTTTCATTTCTGAACCAGGCTGTGTGGGATTTCAGGTGCAGTGTCCAGCCAGGAGTTCTCAACGGCTGTGTGATGCATAGATGGGCTTGCTTTAAATGGAAGTTCAATTCTGCAATTCAATGATTAATGAAGAATGCATTGCTAACTAAGTGCTGCCTGCAGTGCACATTTATGGCCTTGTGTCAGGGATTAGGTCCAGCCAAGTCTAACAGTGCAAACAGTATCAGAAATTTGATTGGCAAAGATTCCCCATCCAGATCCTTTGAGGTTGAAAATTAACTGTGAGCTCATGTTGAAAGAACGGGTTTACTGCCTTGAAGGTAAAAAATGAAATACATATTTGGGTAAAATGTGTTTCTTGATAGCCAGAGATCAGAGGTTGTATGAGTAACTGAGACGCACCAAGCTCTGCAAGGACATGAACATCAACGTTTGGGAGTGAGCTTACTCCATTACTTTGTAGAAATGACAGCCTGATCAGTAAAATGATACACATCTGCCAATAATCTACATGTTCATTAGGGTTAAAGCAGTGCTTTTGTGTCACAACTGGAATCTTTGCTCCTCTGGTATAGTGACCAAAGGTTATGTGCTCATCCTGGGAAAGACTGATCTAGTTACCATGTGTAATTTCATTATAAGTTCAAAGGAAGAGGATTTTCAGCTCAGTGTGTGCATGCCAATCTTTGAATAAGGTACCCGATTGGTCAGGTCCTCCTGCCCTTTCCTCATTGCTCAGCAAAATTTTCTTCTTTAATTATATCCAATTCCCCATTTGCTCTCATTAACAAGTCTGTTTCACATTTCTCTGTGTTATATTTCATCTGCCATGTGTTTGCCCATTCCACCAGTTTGTTACATCGTACTGATGTCTGAGACTTGCTTCTTGATTGCTCACAGCAAAACAGAATTTTGTATTATCTGCACACCTTGAGAATATGCCCTGCCTTTTGAAATCTGTGTTAGTAATACAGAACATTTCTTCCAATTAAATATTGGAAAGGCATAAGCCATTGTCTTTAGCTGTGCACCCCACTCCTCTCTGTCTAGGAATTGTATGAGGTTCAATTCGACTGTTCTCAAACTTGATCTTCTATTTGAGCCGAAGTTAGTCCTCCATATGTCATCTCCGTCACCAACACCAGCTAATTTGGCCTCCGTGCTATCACCCACTTCTCACCTTCAGTTGTTACAACTCTGTTTTTATGTATAGACTTGACTATTCCAGCCTTTGGCTACCACTCCCTTCTTACACCATCTGTAAACATGAGTGTATCTAAAATTTTGTTGCCCATATCCTAGCTCATATTAAATTCAGTTCCCTATGTTCACTGAACAACATTGACTCCTGGTCTGTATCTTGATTTTAAAATTTGAATCCCTGTTTAAATCCCTCTATGGCCTTGACCTTCTCTATCTCTGCATCACCTCTGGCTCTCCAATATTTCAAGATCTTTGTGCTCCTCTGTAGTTCGTGTCTCTTGAATATCCTCGGTTTTTCATTGTGCCAGCATTGGCAGCCATGCCTTCAGCTGCATGAGGCTTTAAGCTCCTGAATTCTCACCGGATTCCCATTTCTCTTGATTTCTCTCTTCCTTTAAGGTGCTCTTTAAAATCCATCTCTCTGTAAACATTCCAACATTTCTTGTGAATTGATTTGGGACATTCTACTACGTGATAGATATGGTGCTGTTGCTCAACGGAAAATAATTCCATCTTTTCCTGCATCTTTACAATTTGAAATTTGTTCAGGATGCCATTTCTATAAAACTCATGAGTGCAGTTCCAACAGCACACAAGAATTTGAACATCATCTGGGACAATGCAAACTGCTTGACCAACACCCCATTTACCATCGTAAACAGTCATCCATTCCACCATCGGTTTGCAGTCACAGCAGAGTGCACGACCTAAACAATGCAAGGCAACTGCTGGCGAAAACTCTTCCAACAGCACCTTCCAATCCCATGACCTCTACTACCTAAAAGAGCAAAGGCAGGAGATATATTATAACATGTTTAACTGCACATCATCCTGACTTGAAGCTACATCCTTCACTGTCACTGGGTCATACTATGGCTGTACCTACACCAGATGGACTGCAGCAGCTCAAAAAGCCAGCACACTGCCAACTTCTGGAGGTCAATTGGAGCTGATCAACAAAAGCTGACCTTGCTGACGATACTCACATCCCATGCAAGAATAAAAAAAATCATCAGGAATTTTCGTGGGACACCTTTAACAGGATTTCAGACACCCGGCGATATTTATTCTGAAAATTCTCTGGGGGTATCACCTTGGTGATTAAAATATTAGAAATAGTTACTCACTGTTTGCTGACAGGCACCTGGAGGATAATTTGTCCCCATTTGCCTCCGTTCCCATTCCATACTGGAATGAAAAATCCATCCTTCCTTCAGATGTCTGTAAAATGCAAGCGGTAAGAAGAACATGATCACACTAACTTCTACCAATATTTGAAGGATGCTTTTCATGAAGACATTCCCTCTTCACAATAAATCCCTTCTCCTCCCAGTTCTGAATTTCAATGAGATTGTCACAAAGGATAATGAGGTGCTACTCACCCTGGATCTTTTCCCAAATGATTTGGCCTGGCCTCTGCTCATATCACTGGACAATGTGTCAGCCAATAGCCAGATACCCTTATCTTCAAGAATGTTAGCAACAGGAGCAGGATAATTCTATTATAAGCCTGCTATGACTGATCTTGGGCTTCAACCTTTCTGCTGTCATTCCATATTGCTCTACTTCCTGAAGGACCAAAAATCTGCCTCAGCCTTCAACAATGTAATCAACAATAGAGCACCTGCAGTTCTCTGGGACAGTGAATTCCATAGACTCACAATCCTTTCAGTGAAGTCATTTCTCCTCAACATGCTCCTAATTGATCAGTGCCTCATCTGAAGATGGTGGCCCCAATGTGTTTTTGATTCTCTGACCAGCAGAAACAACTGCTCAGCATCTATCTATCCTGACAAATTGCTTGAGAATCTTGTGCATCTCAAAGTGATCGCCTCTCATTCTTCTAAACTCCAGGGAATACAATTCCAATTTTCTCAGCCACTCATCATAGGACAACTTATGAGGGAGAAGGCAACCCAAAGAATAACATTCAAACATGGCACTGTATAAAGCAGCAGTGGCTGTCTTGGAATGATGCTGAGTACGAGGTGGTCCCCTACAGAACATATCCTCAGTATAATTGCAGTTAGTCTGTTTGTTTGTTGTTTTTAGAAGCTAATTATGATTGGTCCATGGTTTGTTCGCCATTCCCTGCCAACCGCTGCCCAAGCTAATAGTGATCCTCAAAGTCAAAACAATAACAGAGAAAACAAACAAAAAAATATAAAAGCGAGAGCAAAAGCCCCATTGTACAACATGCCACAACAAAACTGGATATTGTGCAATGCGAAGCCATTCCACAAAAGCCACAGTCCTACATCACAAACCAATAACTCTGAGTGAACTATCAGTCTGTTCATCCAACAGAAACCAGATGGCTGTATACAGCAGGTTGATCAGATTCTGAAAGAGAAAGGCTGTGTAAAACATTTCAAGTGGCAGATTCATCAGCGTAGGGAAGCAGTTGAAACGCAAAGATCACAAAGGAAGGAAAAATGCTTGAGGCAGAGTGGGTATAGAGAAAGTGGCCAAAATTCTGAGGAAAAAGCCTTTATTCAACAAAATGAAAATCAACCTCTTAAAACACACTGCCAGCATTATTATTGGATTTGAACCTAGGCCTCTGGGAGAGAAGTAGGGAGACTATACCACTGCATTATAAAATCATCAGCCTACTATATTACCTGGTCTCCCATTTAAATACTAATCAGGCACGAGTTTTTCTCAGCTTCTGCATTCGAGTTAGTATGGCTATTGGCAAGAAAGCTAAAAGATAAAGTCAGTAGCAGATGAAATTCCATCACATGAAATGCTGTCCAAATTCCATCAGAACATTAAAGGATTGACCAACTGAAGTGTTTAAATTCATGAAAGAATTCACTAGATGTAGATGCAGAGAACTTGTTTTCTCAGGAATCCAGAACAAGGTGCTATAATCTGAAACTTGCGCCTGGGCCTTTCAGGAATGCCATCATGAAGCATTGTTTTCATGCATAAGGTGGTGGAAATTATTCTTCCAAGCTCTCTTTCCCAACAGGTTGCAGCTGACAGAATAAGTGAAGATTTTGATAGATTTTTGTTAGGGCCCCAGGGATCAGGAGAAAAGATGAGTAGGAGTTGTGTTTATCAACCAGCCATGATATAATTCAATAGCAGAGTGGGTTCAATGGATGGAATGGTTTACTCCTGTTCATAAACCACAGAGCCACAAAGGAAGTCAACTCAGTTGGATATTTCACCAGATATGGCTGTATTGGTCAACAGAACTAACTGACGAAAAGCATTGCTTATTAGACTTCTCACAACAAAATGCCTAGCTTGCCTGGTTATGAGTACAAACCAAAAACACATATCATGGGCAGACCTTTCACACTTCACCTGTAAACAACAAGAGACATTATCCAATGTTGACTGCAACGTTGCTCAAAAACTTGGTCCTGGGATTGCTGATCCTCACTTTTGCCAACAGTAAAGAGCTTTGAACCGTTGAAGGCTTCATCTCAGCAAACCATGCTCAGAAAGAAATAATTAATTTCTATTTTTTTTCCCTTATGTTACATCTTCAGGTCTTCCAAATAATGAATGATTTTTGTAGCATTTTATAGGTGAACGTGGCAGCTAATTTATTCATGGCAAACTCCTGGAAATAGTGTATGAACACCAATGGCCTCTTTTGACAACATACAAATTCCCTGTACACTTTTTTTTTGGCTCCCCACCTGGTTGGTGAGACTGCCCTTGCCTGGATTAAATTGGATGCTATTGGATCATGACCAATGGGCTGGTTATGTTTAAAGTAATCCTGTATTGGGATGGGCCCTCCTGGGACAGAGTAACAGAGATTAAGTCAATGAGTACCTGAAGCTGCTGACACAGAACACCTGAAGAAAGAGTTTTACCACGCATCGATGAAATTCTTCAGTGTGGGTGAGCAAAGGAAAATCCCAAAAATACATCGTAAGTGTTATGTAATGCTTCAATTTAATTGCTCTTGAGAGGGGGTCCAACTTTAACATGTCCATTTCCTCCACAGTGAAGCCAGTTATAAAACCAGCCCAATAAAATTTACAATTCGGACATGATGACTGCTCCAGTCTGGAACACTTGGGACCAAGTCAGACGTCACATGGCATCAGGTTATAGTGCAACAGGTTTATTTGGAATCACAAGCTTTTGTAGCACTGCTCCTTAGTCAGGTGAAGTCTTCTGTCTATGTCTACCCAAGCCCAACATTGGCACAGCCCTATCATGGGACCACATCATTTCTGGATTTTGAAATTTTATGGACTATAGAATGGTATTGGAATGCCTAACCACAAGTTTCTGAATTGAAAACCACCATGTATATAAATATTTTAATTATAAATTAGTATAATTTAATTAAATATAAATTAGTGATTAAATATGACCAAACAAAAATAAAATTGTTTTATTTATTCACAACTTTCCATTTCTAATGCACTGTTCAAAACAAAATATCATGAGCTGTTTAGATCTGCTCAATACATTTCTGGGTAACTATACTTGCGCAGATTTTCAGACCATGTATGAACAGGAAGCAGAAAAATACTATGCGGCCCCTCAAATGTGTTTTGCTATTCAATAAGATCATGGCGGATCTGTTGAGTATTTGAATTCCACATGCTCATCTACTCTTGGTCATTTTGATTCTGCTGTCCAACAAGTATCTTTCTAGAATAAAACAAAGAACTGTGGATGCTGGCAATCAGAAACCAACAAAAACAGAAATAGATGGTAGTGGGACTGGCAGCATCTGTGAAACGTAATCACTGTTAATGTTTTGAGTTTAATGTTTCCTTCAGAAGGTCTTCAGTTCTGAAGATGGGTCACTGGATTTGAAGTATTAACTTTGTTTTCTCTTCACAGATGCTGCCAGGCTTTGGCCAACAACTTCAATTTTTTAAGAATCAATCTATGTCTGCCTTAAAATATTTAATGACTTCACCCAATTGGAGCCACAGGTAGATGGGACAGTGAAGAAGGCATTTGATATGCTTGCCTTTATTGATAGAAAATTGTGCACAAGAGTTGGGAAGTCATGTTGTGGCTGCACAGGACAGTCATTTGGCCACTTTTGGAATATTGTATGCAAGTCTGGTCTTCAGGATTGCTCGATACTCTTTTATTCATGGAGACTTTCATCTCCGCATCGCTGGCGCTCATGAGCCAAAGGCATAAAAATCAGAAGGGCATCAGTAATAATTTGGTTTTTTTCGGAAAAAGTACAATAGTTGAATCCTTCATCTTTCCAATTAGAAGGCTATTTCTAAGGATGAGGTGGAGATTGAGGAGGCAGGTTGTTGATTGACAGTCAAGAATCATCCAGTTATGTAACAATGAGTCTGTTAGCTTTCCACCTGAAGAATTATAGAATCCCTATAGTGTGGAAACCGGCCATTCAGCCCAACAAGTTCACACTGCCCTTCCAAACAGCATCCCACTCAGATCCAGTCCCCTAATTTACATGTCTAACCCACACATCCCTGAGCACTACGGGCAATTTAGCATGGCCAATCCACCTATCCTGCACGTCTTTGGACTGTGGGAAGGAAACACACACAGATACAGGGAGAATGTGCAAACTCCACACAGACAGTCACCCAAGGGTGGAATTGAGCCCGGGTCCCTGGCGCTGTGAGGCAGCAGTGCTAACCACTGAGCCACCGTGCCGGCTGAAAGTGAGATACTGTCTGTATCAACATGCTGGGTGGTGGAGGTAAGTGATGAAATCCTCCAGGAATATCAACACTGTAGTGTTAACTCTTTGGTCCTGAAATAGAGAGACCAGATTCTTGCAAGTCAAAAGTAAACAGACTCCATGATGAATGAAAACCAGTGCCAAGAGACTGGGAGAGGGCCAGTTAAAGGTAGGTGGTCATGAGATGATGTCTCCCACAATATGATCCATCAGAAGTGGCAGCCTGGCTAATCCATAGATCAGTCAATTCCTTGACAGACCTATGGGAGCTTCCAGTAATAGCTTAAAATTCATAACAATTTGCTGCCTTCCAGATGGTGCAATAGAAAGGTACAACAGCTAAGCTTTATAAGGGCTTCCAGTGTGCAGTAGGAGTAGCAGAAACATTGAGACTACAAGACCACAGGAACAGAGGTGGGCCATACAGCCCAGAAGGTCTGCTCTGCCACACAGTGTGGCCAAGGCTGATCTGGTAACCTTTAGCTCCAATTGTCTGAGTTCTCAAGGATACATGAATGTAATCATTAATCATTTGCAGGCATTCCTCCTATAACGCAATAGTTGTGTTCTTGTGAGACCTCGCGCTATAGAAAATCACCTTGTAGTGAAATCGCTATGGAAAATAACTGTACTGTACAGTAGAAAGTTCACTTTATCAAAACAGCACCACTAATCATCAATTGTAATGCAGCCAATTTGCATTAACGAAACACGGGTTAAAGCAGAAATACCTATACTTAGAGAAAGTCATGAACTAATGTCATTTACTGATTCCTTACTTGGAGAATTGTAAACTTATTTGCTGCCCCACACATGGACACAACTATGTGTGAATAGATAAATGACTTTACCTTTCTCATTTCATTTTCCCTATTTTTTCCTCTCACAGTCCTGAGATTCTCTTCAGCTTAAATGTTATTCACTGACCAGAAAAATAATAGGTTGAATTTCCCTGAGGTCAGGCAAAAGTGTTGTGAGCTGATTGATCTTTGGACTTAGCTCCTTTGTTAGTGGGAACTCTCTTGCTTGAATGAAATCTGAGTCAAATGGATTTGGGTGTAGTAGAGCTGCTCTGAAATCGATGGCACCATAAAGCTGTGAGATATACTGGGGACACCTTTCCAAATAAAGTATGACTAAAGAACTGTTAGAATGGGCAACAGGTATATGGCTTTGGACCACATATCCAAACAATATGGAAATATGCTTCCTTCAATTTTTTGACTTCCAGCCTCTTTCATTGTTGTTCCCATCCAAGTGCCAGAAAATGGGATTCAAATAGTCAGGGGCTGGTTACTGATGGGCCAAGTAGCCTTTTTCTGTGCTGTAGACCACTTTGACTCTGTGACCTCTGGAAGACTTTCAAGAATTTGTTACACTGGGGCCACTGAAGCATTCTTTATTTCCTTCAAACAGGTAGTTCACATTATAGCAGGACTCTCATTTAGGTATTGCGAGCTGGCACCCTGGAGAGAGAGAGAGAGAGAGAGACAAAAAAAAACAACTTGAATGACAAGCCATGAGCCTTGATCCTGAGTGTTGAAATTTAGAAGCTCACGCAGTGCAGGAGACCTCACTTTGATTACAGACTTGTTTCATTGGCAGGGCAAGGGGGGAAGGGACTCAGGGGAAGGAAAGTGTAGAAGCTCTGACGATGCTTGCGTGAAAGTCAGGAAAGGTGAAAACCCAGACATCTGAAATGCCAGGACACCAGGACCTTCAGTGAAATGCTGGGACTCTCCCAACATAAACCGAAACATCTGATCACAATATCTTGTAAAGATGGAGCTTTGTGCATTCCAAAAATATAGTTCTGCTTTTTCTCCTTTGTTTGTTTCAATTTTGTTTTGCTGTTGATAGAAATAGGACCAGGAGTTGGCCAAATGACCCTAAAGTCTGCTCTGTCTTTCCTCCTTGTCTCAGCCCAAAATAGTCCTTATTTTGAGACTGGTGCTGTTTGTGCAATTAAAGCAAGCCTGCACTTCATTTCTTTAAATGTAGGGATCTACAGCACCTGTCTGACCTAATGTGGCAGAGGAAAATCACTTACTGGTCCAACTAGAAGATGCTCTGGCATTGGCAGGAAGTAGCCTATTGTACTGAGCTTGCAGCCACATGTAACATTGATATGAAAGATATTATTTCTGGGACTATGGGCAGGATCGGGATATTAGGGTTTACTCCTCTAAGATCCTAAGATGTTCCCAGACAGGTCTATAAAGCACCAGCACAGTGCTTACTCAAAATAAGGCACATCTCAGTACTAACCTATTCAGACTGTTATTTCCTTATGTATCATCCCAGATCCCTGGTTTTAGATTCACCACCCATAAGAACTAATATCTTCCCTATGAGGGCCCCAAGAATAATACATGGCTTAAAGAAACAGAATCCCTACAGTGCGCAAGCAGGCCATTCAGCTCATACTATCCCTCCAAAAAGTATCCCACCCCCTGCATTACCCATCCCTGGACACTATGGGTAGTTTAGCTCAAGCACTCTGCCTAACCTGCACATCTTTGAACCATGGGAGGAAACCCACACAGACACTGGGAAAATGCGCAAGCAAAATCCCAACACAGGCAATTGCCTAACAGTGGGCTTGAACCAGGGACCCTGGTGCTAGGGGGCAGCAGTGCTGAGCACTGAGCCACTTTTCTGCTCAGTCCCCTTTAATAGATCAAGTCCCTCATCCCAGCATCCAACCTAGCAAGCCTTTGCTCTCCTGCCCCTTTAAAAAGTATATCCTTCCTTAAATAAGTAGACATCACAAGATAAGACCTCATTAAAGATGTAAATATATTTATCGTAAAGCTTGTTTTCCCTTACATCCAAAGCCCCTTGTGATGAAAGCTCACATACCATTGTAATGTTTACAACTAATCTGCCGAGCTTTCTGCAATGGAGCTATCAGAAAGTGCATGTGGTGAGTAACCAACTCAAAGAGCTTAGATAATGGAAAAATATAATTCATCCCTTTCCGCTGATAATTTTGAGGAAAATTGAGGCTTTTGGCATAAAACATTATGCCGTAAGTTCTTATGGAATGTTAAGAAAACACAGATGAATGTCTAAACAATAAAGCATTTGAAATGCGTAATATCAGATGTTTATCAAATTATGGAAACTTACAGTACACAAAGGTCATGTGTCCCATCTGGTCTGTGCTAGCCTAATTCTGCTTTCCAACTCTTGACCCCTAGCTTCGTTGGTCCTACAATTTTAGATGCATATCTAGATGTGTCTTAAGTGTAATGAGCATATTTTTTTAACCTCTAGCACTGTCAGGCATTGAGTTCAAGATCACTGTCATCATCTGGGTAACAAAGATTCTCCTCACCTACTAACCCATCTGCTCACCACTTCAATATTTACCCACTGGGTATCAGGACCTCTCTGCTAAAGGAACTAGAGGTCATTTGAGTCATTTCTGTTCAAAGAAAACAACCCAGACTATCCAATCTGAGCTAAGATTCTCCAGTGCTAGCAATGGCCTTGTAATTCTTCTTTATAATCTCTCATTTTCTCTCCTTTATCCCTAACTTTTTTGAAAGATCTTGATGTCCAGAAATTTCACATTGCTATGTTTCTCCCTAATACTAGGGTGATGGACATCAATGGTTTCTGAGAAGGTTGGGTGAGCAAACCAGTTTTAACAAATTTGAAGAAAGGATAGCATTGGGTTTGAGAAAGGGAAACACGCATGAGTCTTGAAGTTAGTAGGAAATTTGGAAGGGAAACATGTTGAGTCCACTATTATCAGATGTGTTCCAGGTACCATCTCAATCAAATTTTAAATAATATTCAATGCCATGAACAAAATCTGTTGGTCAGTGAAAGGTTAGGCAGCTGAATGATGTGGCTAGAAGCATGCAACATCGACTTTTACATTTGTGAAATACTGTGGCCAATTCTGGAACAGCAAGTGATTCTGTAGAAAGAATGGGCTCCATTTGTGCAACCAACGATAATCCAGCGACAAGAATAGATAACTATAATTGTGAATGTCAAATAATAAACCTGAAGGACTCAAATTGAGAGACTTAAATGATGTGGCAAAGTGAGTAAAAATAACTCTTTGAAAATACAAAGCAGGAGGACTTCTTTTACATCCACAGGGTGGTGGGAATCTAGAACACACTGTTTGTAGGGGTGGTAGAGGCAGAAACATTTAAGAAGCTTTTAGATGTGATTTGCAATTCCCAGGTGCACAAGGCCAAAGGCCAAATGCTGAAAAGTGGGATTAAAAAACTTAGTTGGTTGCTTTTGACTAACACTGAGTCAGTTGGCTGAAGGACCTTTTTCTGTGCTGACAGCATCTAAAACCAGTTCCCTGCTAAGTATTTGCTGAAGCTGCACGATAGTTTTCTGTGTTTCTGGAACTATCTCTCTCACTTTTTAAATAATATTCTGCTTCTCTATTTTTCTTACTGAATGCATAATTTTCTTCTTCTTTTATTCTGCTGTTAGGGAAGGAGTTCCAGGATTTTGATCCCGTGACAGTAAAAGAGCCGGGTTTGGGGACACTGAGGAGCACATGCAGCATGCTCTAGGGAAGTGCTTGCACATGTGCTGGTGAATGAGGTTATTGACAAGGGCCCGCAAGCACGACTTTATCTCTGGGTTGGCTGCCTTCTTGCGAACATCTGACACTATTGAGTCAACCAGCAAGCCCAGTGTTCAATTAGGGGAATTATCAATAATTTCCTCCCAACTGCGAGAATAAAAATCTCATAATTTCTCACATTTGAGACATCTTGTAACATATTTGAGCCAGCTGATGCTGACAAACACTATCTATGTGTACAGACTTAGGGAGTTCTTTTCCTGTTTCCTGTTCTTTTCCTCTCTGCGTCCTTTTAACTTTTGATGAAGGTTTCTAAACGGTATTGAAGCCTCTTGAAGGCATCCAATGGCTTTCTTTGTTGATTGCCTCCTTTTGTGACAATCCTTTCATAGTCCAATGCTTTAGTTTTAATGTACACTACCAATCCTGCCACCAGTCGGCTTTTTACATTGGCTCAAAATCACACTTAAATGTTCATATAGCATTGGTTTATTTTGGGTATTTTTGTGGGTTATTCTCCAACAAAATAGAAATTAAAGACTTTAAAATCCAGGCGACCTGCATTTAGGCAGGCTCAGGATTGCTCAATCGCTGCGTCAAAAGACATTCAAATTATCAAACGATTGAAAAAAAAGCCAAAAGAACTGTAGATGCTGTAAATCAGGAACAAAACCAAAGTTGTTGTATCAAATGATTATTACGCAAGAATTATAGCTTGCTTTAAAACCCATGCATAAGCAAGTTATTTTCCAAGGAATATAAATTAAAGAATTAAAAAGATCCTCACTGGAAAATCCATGCAAAGTAAACATGCCTAGGCAGGCTCAGCACTGGGCAACTATATTTCAATAGCATGCCTATTTCCCATACATCCATGTTTGTTTTCTGCAGATTATGCCTGATCAGACATTGAATGCAATCATTGCGTAATCCTTGGCCTCTTCTCCTGTACATGAGCATCGCCAAAAAACCATCCTGCAACATTGTCAAACTTCTGTGACTGCAAGGCTCTTGAGACTTGCACGCATACAGAAAATCGCCTTTGAGAAGGTGGTGGTGAGCTGCTTTCTTGAACTGCTACAGTCCACATGCTGTATGTACACCCACAATGCTGCTAGAAAGGGATTTCATGGATTTTGAACCAATGTCATTGAAGGAATGGCGATGTATTTCCAAATTAGGACAGTGAGTGGTTTGGAGGGGAGTTGCCAAGTTGTAGTGTTCTTTTGTATCTGCTTCCCTTGTTCTTCTAGATGGTAGAGATCATGGGTTTGGAAGATTCTATCTAAGGATCCTTGGTGAATTTCTGCGGTGCATCTTGTAGATAGTAGTAGCAGTGTGTACTAAGCATCGGTAGTGGAGTGAATGGATGATTGTGGATGTGGTGCCAATCCAGCGGGCTGGATGGTGTAAAGCTTCTTGAGTGTTGCTAGTGCTGCACTCATCCAGGCAAGCAGGGAGTATTCCATCATTTTCCTATCATTGTGCCTTGTAGATAGTGGACAGACACTGGGGAGTCAGGAGGTAAGTTACTTGCTAGGTGGTTAGTGAATTGTTGATGGATTGAATGGAGTCTGTGGCTAGTCATGCACTTGGTAGGATATGGCATTTGGAAGGAGCATTCATTGAGTTTGACCATTTATGTGGGGTCATTGAACTTCTCACAGCACTTCATCAAGACCCTTGGACATCCATGAATATCTGCTGCTATTACCTTCTGTATTTCTGGAGTTCTTCCTGGGCCACTGCAGATACAGAGGCGCTCAACTGTTTTCCACCTCGTCGACCAAGGCAGAGTCAACATTTGGAATTCTGTGCCCCCTCCCTGCTGGTGAGCAGCTTCATACTCTATTGCAAGTGTTGAAGTCACAACTTAGGACCTGACAACCATAAAGTTGGATCATGGCTTCCCAGGCTGACCACTAACGTTGGCCAGCAGACCTGTCCATGCAGCATTTAAAAAGGGTAGCGATTATGCTCTTCCAAATGACATCATCCTTCAAAGTTTCCCACATTCCTGGGGGTCTGTCCAAATCTATTCTGGTCTCACTTGTTTAAGATGTGCTTTAAGTGATGTTAGCCGCTCACAATAAGATACCATCATAGTGAGTATTCAAAGGAAGGCTCTTATATCCTTATGCATCACCCAGGATCCTTGGCTTTAGATTCTCCAGCCATATGAACCATATTTTCCTTGGTAGGAACCCAAGAATAATATATACTTTAAAGAAACAAACTCTCATTCGTTGAAATTCCAGACGAAATGCTGCCGATAGAGATGTGCCAAAATATTCAGCAACAGCAGAGCTGAGAAATCATCACTTTTAGTGAGTTAATTTTTCCAATTCAAGCTCACATGCAGCCAAAAACTAAATATTACATTAATAAAACAAAGTACAGTCTGAGTGATGATGGCTATCTCTTCAACAGCCAAGCTTGTTTCACGATAAACTTGCCAGACGGAGAGAAGCAATTGTTTACAAGATTCATTGGCTGTCACTGGGGAGATACAATGGCACTGGATACAGTCCAGAGAAAGTTCGCTCAGATGATCTTGGGTATAGAGGGACTGTCTTAAGAATAAAAAGCAGTACAGTAAAGGAACAGGCCCTTCAGTCCACCAGGACTGTGCCAACTCATGATGCCTTTCTAAACTAAAAACCTTTTGCCTCTACACTGTCCATATCTGTCCATTCCGTACTTATCCAGATATCCGTCAAATGATGCTATTGTGTCTGGCTCCACCACCACCTCTGGAAGCGCATTTCAGGCACTTAAATTGCAAAAAGCATTTGTCTCTCACATCTCTTTTACACTTTCCCCCTGTTGCAAAGTTGGGAAGAGTATTTGTGGATTGGGAGGCAGAATTTGGTGTCTGCAAAATGCAAGGAGGGGAAAAAGCATTGCACGGTCCCTTTAAAAGATGATGTGCTTTTTCTGTGCTGAGCGATTTTAAATGGGTGTCTGTGAGCAGAGGTTTGGAAGTTTACAAGTACACAGAGAGCACCTGAATTGAAACATTTGATCGAAAGGCCATATAGTTTGCGGGACAAGCAGAAGTTCTAAACAAGACAATGGGCTTTTGAATTTAGCTAATCAATTTGAAGCAGGCACTTAGATACCAAAACAAAAATGAAGTTTAAACCTGATGGTTTTGACAACTTAGGACCAATCCTGTTGTAAGAAATATTGATTTGCTTTCCATGATATAAAAGAAGGGGGAAGTTGGACAAGCCACAGAGCTAATTGCCATCCGACAGAGCTAGCTGCCATCCACCAGAGCTAATGGCTCTCGACTCTCAAGAGAGAATTGCCGGCTCTCGCAGCCTCCTCTATGTCTTAGAGAAAGCATCATCTAAATAACAATGGTACCAGCAGCACAACTAGTTAATATTCCTGACAGAAGTATCAATGGAGAAGGCACAGAACATTCCAGAAGACACGAAACGTGGCTGTAATTTTGAGAGACTAATATAAGTGGCATTTGTATTTATTGAATAGCATTCCATTAGAATCTTGCTGTATTTGGGTTTAGTTAGTAGTTAGAAGGGATTTATCCTATTTGTTAAAAGTTTAGTTAATTTGTTCACTGCTACAGTCAGATAAATAAATTGTTACTCATTGATTTTAAAGTGAGTGTCAAGGATTTATTTTATACAACCATAAGAAGTTGCTGAAAAGCAGGTTACACCACTTTTCACACATCTTTTACAGATTTTGAGGCAAGGAACTCCTCTTTGGGTATTTCAGTTTTAGTCCTCAGAAGGAATTCAACCTCAGCTTTACAACACCCCTTTTACCTTAAACCTATGTCCCTAGTAATTGAGATCAGAGATAATGGGAACTGCAGATGCTGGAGAATCCGAGATAAAAAATGTGTGGAGCTGGATGAATGCAGCAGGTGCTCCTAAGATGCTGCTTGATCTGCTGTGTTCATCCAGCTCCACACTTTGTTATCCCTAGTAATTTGCATTTCTACCGTGAGAAAAAAGATTCTGAGTATTCGTTCTATGCATGGCTCTCATGTTTTTATAAACTTCTATCAGGTTGCCTCCCTGTCCTTTGATGTTCAAGTGAAAACAAGCCAAGTTTGTCAAATTTATCCTCGTAGCTAGTACCCTCCAAACCAAACAACAATAATTTCTGTAGCAACTCCAATCCTCCTCATCCTTCAGGTAGTGTGATGATCAGGACTGTACAAAATATTTCAAATGTGGCCTATCTAAAGTTCTATACAGATGCAACATGACTTGTCAATTTTTACACTCTACGGCCCAACCAGTAAAGACAAGCATGCCCTATGTGTTCTTGACCACCTTGTCCACTCATATTATCACTTTCAGAGAACTGTGGTCCCCTATGCCTAGATCCATCTGTATGTTGATACTGCTCAGGGTTCTGCTATTTACTGTATACTTCCCTCCTGCATTTGATCTTCCAAAATGCATAAACCTTGCATTTGCCTAGATGATAGTACATCCTGCCATTGGTCTGCCTAAGTCTCAAGCCTATTTATATCTTGCTGAATCCTCCTCACTATCTGCAGTTCATCCAAACTTTGTGCCATCAGCAAACTTACTAATCACACCACCTACATTGTCCTCAAAGTTATTTATGTTTAGTATAATCAACAGGGGTCTCAGTGGTGATCCCTGTGGAACGTGTCTGGTGGGTTTCCTCTGGGTGTTCCAGTTTCCTTCCATAGTCCAAAGACGTGCAGGTTAGGTGGATTGGCCATGCTAAATTGCCCATAGTGTTCAGGGATGTGTAGATTAGGTGGGTTATAGGGTGATGGATCTGGGTGGGATGCCCTGAGGTTCGGTGTGGACTTGTTGGACCGAAGGGCTCATTTCCACACTATAGAAATTCTATGATTCTATGATTCTATGAATACCATTGGTCACAGATCTCCAGTCAGATAAGCACCCTTCCACTGCTCCTCTCTGATTTCAAGAACTAAAGCTATTTCTGCTCCTACATCTTATGGTCTCATATTGAAAGCATGCCACTGTTGGAGGGTAATTGATCGAATGGATTGTCAGTAGTGGGCTACTACTACTATTTAGAGCCACAAAATCTTCTTATCCTCACAGGAAAACATCTTTATCTACAAGTGGTCTCCCAGATTTATTCTAAGACATATACACCTTCACAATGAAACATATGTCTTGGTCATTCAGTGAAAATTTAAAATGTTTTGGAATGAATAATAACAATAATAATACCACAGCCTGGCTATTACTATCTTAAGGAGCACCGCACTGCCTGCAGCTTACATGCACAACATTCTTTTTGTAGTATGTGGAAATAACTGGCATGGTCAGCATTCATTGTCCATCCCTAATTGCCCTTGAGCTGAGTGTCCCACTCAGCCATTGCAGAGGGCAGTTAAGAGTCATTCACACTTCTGTAGGTCCGGAGTCACACGTAGGCTAGACTGAGTAAAGATTGCAGATTTCCTTCCCTGGAGGACATTAGTGAAGCAAATGGGCTTTTACAACAATTGATAACAGTTTCATGCACCTTCCTGTGCAGCACCTTGCCAAAGGCTTTCTGGAAATATAGAGAGGTCATGCCCACTGGTTGTCCTTTGCCTCACTTACTCAATACTTCCTCAAAGAATTCTAAGATTTGTCAGGCATGACCTTCCTTTGATGAAGCCGTGCTGACTCAGCCCTATTTTACCATGTAGTCTCAAGTAATCTGCAACCTCTGCCTTAATAATAGACTGTAAAATCTCACCAGGCTAACTGGCCTATCTTTTCCTGTCTTCTGTCTCCCTCCCTGCTTAAACAGAGGCATTACACTTGATATTTTCCAATCCTCTGTGACCCTCCCTGACTCCAGTCATTTCTGAAAGATCACCACTAATGCTTCCACAATCTCCTCAGCTATCTCTTTCAGAACTGTGGTCTGGATAATTTATTGACTTTCAGACCTATCAGCTTCCCCAGCACCTTCTCCTTAAAGATAGCCATCATACTTACCTCTACCCTCCCACTCTCTCTCTTTCACTCTTTCTTGAAGTTCTGGTGATGTCTTCCACCGTGAAACAAAAAAAGAAGTTGCTGGAAAAGCTCAGCAGGTCTTTCAGTGTCTGTGAAGAAAAAAACTGAGTTAACACTTTGGGTCTGTTGACCCTTCCTCAGAGCTTCTGTTTTTTGTTTCTGATTTACAGCACCCGTGATTCTTTTGGTTTTTATTTGGTCTTGTGGGAACTGATGTAAAGTACCAAGATAACAAAGTGTGGAGCTGGATGAACACAGCAGGCCAAGCAGCATCTCAGGAGCACAAAAGCTGACGTTTCGGGCCTAGACCCTTCATCAGAGAGGGGAATGGGGAGAGGGTTCTGAGATAAATAGCTTTTGTGCTCCTGTGATGCTACTTGGCCTGCTTTGTTCATCTAGCTCCACACTTTGTTATCTTGGATTCTCCAGCATCTGCAGTTCCCATTATCACTGATACAATTTTAACCTCACTGCGAAGCCTCTTCCAGGGATGCCTAACCTGAAGAAGTTACCCTCCTCCCTCCAGATCAACCTCAGGGTATCTCTCTCCCACTGCAACTCTCTTGCAATCCACCTATCTTCTTTTCTCTCCATCTTCGGTCTGCCTCCCCCTCTCTCCTTATTTATTCCAGAACCCTCTCCCCATCCCCCTCTCTGATGAAGGGTCTAAGCCCGAAACGTCAGCTTTTGTGCTCCTGAGATGCTGCTGGCCCTGCTGTGTTCATCCAGCTCCACATTATGTTACCTTGGATTCTCCAGCATCTGCAGTTCCCACTATCACTGATGTAAAGTACCAGTTTGTTTATTTCTTTGTTCCCCATTAGTACTTCCCCAGCCTCATTTTCCAGCAGCCCAATAAAATGCTTAACTTCTGCCTGTTTTCATTTGATTACAAAATCTTGGAAAGCGCCAAATCTGCCACTGTCTTGAATTTGAAAGTGTGCTCGTTTCCCTGTATAATTATACAGGAAATATGAAACAGAAACAGCCAGTGCTGGTGATTGTTCTCCACTCAAGCACCTCCGTCATTTGTCATCAAAAGTTATCATTTCAACCTTCCTTCATCCTCAGATGCTTACCTAGCTCCTTATGAATTGTATCTATCCTGTTCACTTTGACCACTCTCCATGATAGTTAGGTCCATAACCTCAGTGCTTTTTGAGTAAGAAGTTATTTCTAAATTCCCTGTTTGATTTCTCGGTGCCTTTAGCCTCTAGTTGTGCTCTTCTCCAGAAAAGGATACTTTCTCTCCATGTTCACACTCTAAGGCCTTTCACATTCGAAAGACCTCTCCTCCTGATCACCCTTTGTCTCAAATCCTTTCTGAAGAGAGACTGAGCCAGTCAATCCTTTTCTGATTTGTACACCTACAAGTATAGAACCACATCTCTTTCGAAGAAACAATCTTAGTTTGCCTTCATATAGCAACTTAAATGCATAGTATTTAATATAGTCAGATACCTGTAGGTGCTTCGCAGGAGGAAAAACAAACAAAACAAAACTGGCACCAAATCAATGAAAGGGAAAACAACACAGCTGGGCAAACATTTATTCAAGGAAGACCATTTCAAGGAACGAGAGTAGGATAGAGAGCTGGCGAAATGTAGAGAGGTTGTGGATAGTTGAAAGTCTGGATGCCATAGAGAAGTGAGAGAAGTGGGGGAGTTGAAAGAATGCAGAGTTTGAAAGAATGCAAGGTTCCTTTAACCATGTGAATAAAAGCACTCAGCAATGTATGTGAAAACTCAAACATCTCCAAGAAATTGTCACAATAATAAATAATGCTTCATTGTCATAAAACACAAGCGCAAAACGTAGCAGAATTTTACCTCCAAGAGCCTCCAGTACAGAGGCAGGCAAGAAGAATATCAAGAAGAATGGCACATTTTCAATAACATATTATTGTATATGCAGTGTAAAATACTGATCAACACAAAACAATACAAACTACCACTGTTGCAGTTTGTTTGTGTGAGTAGAAAGTGGCGCAGATAGTGAAACCACGGGGAAGTGCATTACAAACAAAATGTAAATAATTGACAAAAGTTGCATTCTCAAAATCACAAACCAGGTCTTTGTAATGAACAGAAAACACAGGAAATGTTGGACAATAGGCCAAAATACTTTTTTTCAATCAGAGTTACTGAGCAGCATAATTAAGTAGTCGATTGACTTCCTGCTCTTCTCTCAATAGTTTCCTATTTTAACTATATTTCTGATGATCATGGGTTTTCATTTCATCTCTCCCATACCCTCACCCTGATGCTGGGACAGGAATAGGCCATTCAGCCCTTGTGAGACTCCTCCATTCTTCAATTCGATGTGGCTGCTTGTTCTGCAGATCACTGTTGGCATGCCCTAATTGAAAAACCATCTCAGAATCTCGTTCTTAAAAGCTATAACTGTCCAACACACACAGCTATTTAAGAGAAAGAGTTGCAGATTCCCACTACCCTTTTCCATGAAGAACATTTCTTCATTTCACCACTGAGCAATGCTAATTTTAATGTTGTGGCCGCTTACTCTGGACTCCCCTAGCCAAGGAAATGGTTTCTCAAAATTGACGCATCCTTTTAAGACTTTAAGCATCTGAATAGTTGATTCGTGAATCATCTACATTTAGCTATATTGTTCACCTAATTATGTAGCGCTGAAGCCCAGCAGGCATCTTCAGCTCCACTTAAAGAGGTGAATCCAGATGAATGTATACTTAAGTAAAGAGAAAGGAATTATGTTGAGACTTGGAACCAGTGACTGTTTTTCAAGAAATCTGAACACTGACGCCAAACGAAATGTGAGGTGTTGACTTTGGGCTTGATTACAGCTGCATCAGCCAAACAATCACATCAATACTATTTCAACAGATGATGGAGACATGTACGCACTATGTCTGGAACCTTCTAGAAGTTGGCAAATGCTTGCCTACAGCGTTTCGCAGAACCATTGTGGCAATATCTATGTACAAGATCTACACATTGTGATGATTTCCTCATGCAATAGATTCCTGTTAAAGAGGAACAACATTCGTAACTCAGCGGGTCCGGCAACAATCTGTGGTGAGAGAAACAGAGTTAATGTTTCGAGTCTATTATGGCACTTCTCCAGGATTGAAAGGGGCTGCCATTACAACATGCCATCCTGCCAGAGTGTCGTGTTTCAGTCTTGCTGACTTTGACTGACTTTGAAAGTGCAGTCACTTTCTCCTACTCACACCTGTTATTTATACCTATTTTACACACTTATCCCTCTTGTACCACCATAAGCATTCTCTTTGTCTTTTGCTCTGATCATGTTCACAGTCTGTTCCTCTCAGTCCTCCTCCATCTCTGTCAACAGCACTATTTTGCAGCTCCCTTCAGCATAATGAAGGTTCACTAGACTCAAGACATTTTCTCTGTTTCTCTCCCCACAGAAGCTGCCAGACCTGTTGGATTTCTCTAACTCTTACAATTGTTATTTCGGATTTCTAGCATCAGCAAGACTTTGCTTGAATTTAGAAATTTATACTTTTGCTCTTAAGCCTCCAGATATGCTCAAGACGGAGTATATTTCTTCAATTATGTTGCTTAGCAAAATCAAATGGACAGTGCCCCTGTTTGTAACGAGTTCGGAATTAAACAATACGTGAAGGTATATTTTGGATGCCCCTATCACTGTCACAGCGCTGCAAAGAAACCTTTTACAAGCCGTATGTACAGCTGCATGGAACATCGCTGTGGCATTCTGAATCAGAAAGTTTAACTGTTTTGAATCTCTGGGAACAAGAAGATAATATCAGGCACTGCACGCCCAGCAGGTTAAAGGTAAGAAATCTATGGCCTGTTTGCCAATAAACATGAACATTTCATCCTCACACACTCTTCAGTTTTCCCATAATCAGAATTTGATTTGGGATAACTGGGGCTATATTAGCTGAACAATGACTCATGGAGCGGATTCAGAAATCAGACTCAGTCGGCCAAGGGCAAATTATAATCAAGTGCATCAAACAACTCCCGGAGTTATTAAAAAGTCGTTTGGAATGTTGGAAATGTGCTTCAGATGTCTAAACTGGCCTTGCAAAACATCCCAGTATGTCCCTATGAAGTAACGCCAAATCCTTTTGGCTTGTTTCACCCCTGCACGACTTTGCCATTTGTGTGCGGAATAATAAATGACCTTCCGAAGAAGATTATGTTGCTGGCATATGGAACAATGGACTGTGAGCAGGCTTCTAGGGCATGCTGCAGTAAAACCATCTGTAAGCACATTTAGTGAAACAATATTTCACTCAGTCGTAGGCAGGTGCTCTAATACCCTTCATATTTAGATTTGACTGCTCCTGGCTAAACTATCCCACAGGCAGACAGAAGGATTGGTTCAAGGCATACTGAGCAATGATAGCTCTATCAGGAATTATACCAGAACATTCGGAGGATGAACCTTCTTGGACTTGAAATGTTAACTTATCTCTGCTTCCCTCTCAACAGGCGTTGTCAAACCTGCTGAGTTACTACAGCGCTTTTTATTTTTCTCATCGTAAGCAACGTCCTCTCCTGTGCTTTCATCAGTGCATTCATGTCCTTCTGACAGTGTAGCAGCCAGAACTGCTCACAGTATTCTATCTATGGCCTAATCAATGTTTTATAAAGTTGTAACAATAAATGCCACTATATTCTACACACCAGCCAATAAAGACAAGCTTTTCGTTTGCTTCTTTCACCATCTTGTCTACCTGTGCTGACACCTTCAGGGATCTATGGGCTTATACACCAAGGTTCCTTTGTTCCTCAGTACTCCCTAGGGACCTGCCATTCGTTTTGTACATCCTTCCCTTACAAAACCTCCCAAAGTGCACCACCTTGCACTTATTGGGATTAAATTGTATCTGCCTAATTTATTAGCTGGTCAAAATCAGACTGTAGCCTGAGACCATCCTCCTCATTATCACAACACTCCCAATTTTTTGTCATCTGTACACAGTAATTATACCTTCTACATTCACATCCAGTTCATTAATGTACATAACAGCAAAGGTCCCAGTGCCAAGCATAGGCCACAGGCTTCCAATTACAAAAGCTACCCTCCACCATCAATCTTTGCCTCCTATTTACATACCAGCTTTGGGTCCAGTCCACCAACTTACCTTGGATCCCGTGGGCTCTTACCTTTTGGACCAGCGTTTCATGTGGGACCTTGTCAAAGGCCTTACTGAAGTCCATGCAAACTACACTGAGTTCTGCGAGCAGTTCTGGCCATCCTGCTAAAGAAAGGATATTATCAGACTGGAAAGAGTGCAGAAAAATCTTGCTAAAATGCTTCCTGGAATGGAAAGTCTGAGTTATAAGAAGAGGCTGGATAGATTGGGACTTGTTTCACTGGAGCAGAGGAGACTAACGGGAGACCTTATAGAGGTCTAATAAAACCATGAGAGGTATAGGTAAGATAGATAGCCAACAGCATTTCCCCATGTTAGGGGAGTCTAAAACTAGACAGCTCAGGTTTAAAGTGAGAGGGGAGAGATACAAAAGGGTCCAAAGGGGCAATTTCTTTCACACAGAGGGTGGTGAGTATTTGGAATAGGCTGCCAGAGATAGTGGTGGAGGCAAGTACATTTTTTTCATTTGGACAGGTACATGGATGTGATAGGTATGGGGGGATATGAACCAAACATAGGCAAATGGGACTAGACAAATTGTGAAAATTGGGTGGCATGGGAAAGTTGGGCCAACGGCCTGTTTCCAAGCTGTAAAAGTCTATGACTCTAAATGCACTAACCTCATCAACAGATTTAGTGACCTTTTAAAAAAACTCAATTCAATTTCTCAGAAATTATTTCCCTCTAACAATTTCATGCTGACTGTCCTTGATCAATCGCTGCTTTCCCATGTATTGATTAGTCCAATCCTTTGGATTTTTTCCCAATAATTTCTATTCCATTGACATCAAACTAACTGGTCTGTAATTACCTGGCCTATCCCTGCTGCCCATCTTGAACAAAGGAACCATATTAGGTAAATTCCAGTCATCCGTCACTTTACCTGTGGCCAGCAAAGTATTAAATTTCTCTGCCAGTGCCTCAGCAATCTCCTCCCTTGTACCCCATAGCAGCCTGTGAATACAGATGAAAAGTATTCATTTAAGACCTCACCCGCATCATTGTTTCCTTGATATCAGAGATAATGGGAACTGCAGATGCTGGAGATTCCAAGATAATAAAATGTGAGGCTGGATGAACACAGCAGGCCAAGCAGCATCTCAGGAGCACAAAAGCTGACGTTTCGGGCCCGAAACGTCAGCTTTTGTGCTCCTGAGATGCTGCTTGGCCTGCTGTGTTCATCCAGCCTCACATTTTATTATCATTGTTTCCTTGCACAGGTTGCCCCTTTGGTCTCTAATAGGCCTAATAGGTCCCACTCTTTCCCTGGTGGTCCTCTTACTCTTAATACACTTATTAAAAGCCTTGGGGTTTTCCTTGATCCTATTTGCCAAAGATATTTTATGGCCTCTTTTACCCCTTCCAATTTCCTTTTTAAGTACCCTTCTACATTCTCTCTACATTTAAAGGACCCCCATTGTTTTCAATCTGCTGTACCTGATACATGTTTCCCTCTTTATCCTTATCAAACTCTCGATATCCCTTGACATCCAGGGCTTCCCAGACTTGCTACCCTTGTCTTTCACTCTTAAAGGAATGTCTTAATTTTTCAAAATACTACTTGTAAAAGACTGCCTACTTTCCAATTTAAGATTGAGATGAGGAGGAATTTCACCTCCCAGTTGTGAGTCTTTGGAATTCCTTATGATAGAGCACCGTGGAGCTAGAATCCTTGTGAATAATTAAGACTCAGACAGATTGATTCTTGATCAAGGCTTACAGGGAAAGGGCGAAACATGGATGTGAGAAATATCAGAATAGCCATGATCCTATTGAATGGCAGAGCAGATTTGATGGGCTGAATGGCCTCCTCCCGTTCCTACTTCTTAATGGTTTTATGGATACATAAGCGTCTCCGGATACAGCTTGAATAAAGAAGATGAACCCACCCAAATAATTCAGACAGAGAACATGAACAGCAGACCCGAACTGGAGGCTCAGCCCGTCCAAAATTTTACCAACATCATCATCCGTCTAGAATTAACTTGACAATCCGGGATTGCGTGCTCCAAATTCCTGCTCATCAGTGTTTCCACGATGCCAGCTAGAATCGTGTAGTGAACCAGAATGATTTTATAATGTCAGCGAAGACTCAAACGGCAACAAAGCTGGATGGGAAGGCAGAAAGCGAGGATGAGAAATTAATCAGAGATAATGGGAACTGCAGATGCTGGAGAATCCAAGATAACAAAGTGTGAAGCTGGATGAACACAGCAGGCCCAGCAGCATCTCAGGAGCACAAAAGCTGACGTTTCGGGCCTAGACCGATGAAGGGTCTAGGCCCGAAATGTCAGCTTTTGTGCTCCTGAGATGCTGTTTGGCCTGCTGTGTTCATCCAGCCTCACACTTTGTTAACGAGAAATGGTTTTGGCTTCAGCACTGAGCACCACGATGAAAGCCTTAAAATAATTGCACCGCAAAATAAAATTGTTTTGACAATATCTTATGGCCAAAGAGTAAAAGACTCACGCGGGACAATTCATGCAATCAAAGCAAGCGCATATAATTTCCCCTTACATCCTTACTACATGGAGCCAAAGATAATCAAAATGCTTCTTGTTTTGCAAAAGCAAACCTAAGGTAGAACTGAAACCAAAGGAAAGAACTATATGCAAGATAAAAGTTTCACAGTAAGATGGGTTGGGTTCACTCCCTTCAAACAAGGTGCTCCATTAATTTATTTCTTTTATTTACGGAGAAGTCATTTCAAATTACAACCTTATGGCACCAAACTACAATATAAGATCATACACCTCCAAGTTGCACGCAAAGTCTGTTTGCTTTATTATGTCTTGCATTATTTCCACACAGCCTCTTACGATGAGCTCATCTGTGAGGTTTGAGATGCCAATTTTTGATGTATGGAGGGGAGAGGGAGGGTGTGGAGAGAAAGAGAGAGAGAGCAAGAGAGAGTGAGTTTTTACCACTTGGAGAGTAATAGGAAAATGCTTAGAAAAGTGATTGAATGCCAAGCTGAAAAGGCAGGCTGCTAACAGAATAGGGAATAAAATTTCTTAAATTCTTATTTGAGTTTTGCTGAGAGTGTTGCATCACACTCCTGGTTTGTGTCTGTTAGAAGGTGGACAGACTTTAGGGACATGAGAGGTGAATCACTCACTGTAGAATTCCCAAACTCTTTGACTTGATCTTTCGGCCACAGTATTTGTATGGCCAGTCCAGTTCAATTTTTGCTCAATGATAACCCACAGCGTATTAATTCTTCAGTGATAGTAGTGTCAAGGGACATGGTTGGATTGTCTTTTATTGCAATTGGTCATTATGTGGCTCAAACACTGTTTGTCACCTAAGCCCGAATGTGTTCAGACCTGCTGCATAATGGCAAAGACTGCTTTTGTATCTGGAAATGGTATTGAACATTGTACAAGCAACAGGAATTCTAGGTTTAGGATTGAGAGAAGGCCATTGATGAAGCAGCTGAAGATGGTAGGGCATAGGACATGGCCCTGGGAAACATTTGAGCTAATGTTCTGAGATTAATATGATAGGCCTCCAATCACCACAGCCAGCTCGTTTGTTCTAGGTATGATTCTGACAAATGTAGAGCTTTCCCCCAATCCCATTGAAATAAATCCTGAAGCAGTTACTGGGTTCCACTCTCACTCACTTGCTGCTTAATGTTAAAGTCAGTCATTTGACTCCATCTTCTGAGTTCAGCTCTTTGTTCCATGTTTGAACCAAGGATAGAATGAGGTCAGCTGATCAATTTGCCCTGTCCCAATCCAAATTGATCATCAGTATACAGATTATTGCTAAGTACATGTCAGTTTATCTCATTGTTCACGGCAACTTCCCTCCATTTGCTGATCATTGAGAGTGGACTGGGGTCGGGGTGGTATTTGATTAGATTGGATTTGTCCTGCTTGTTGTGGACAGGACATATGTGGACAATTTTCCTATTTGATTGGTTAAATGTCAATCTTATAGCTGTACTGGAACAGCTGGTTCTATAGCACAAGTCATCAGTACTATTGCCAGAATGTTAGCTCTGTCCAAAGCCTTGGCAGTATCTACTGCCTTCAGTCATTCCTTGACATTGTGTGGGATGAATTGAGTTGGTTTATTGGTATCTGTGATGCAGTTGGCCTTGGGAGGAGGCCAACATGGATCATCCTCCTGGTACATTTGGCTGAAGTTGCTCATAATTGCTTCAGCCTTATATTTTGCACTGCTGCGCTGTTCTCCCCATCAGTGACAATGGAAAGTGCCCAGCCCTCCTTCTAGTTATTAATTGCCCACCAATATGCATGACTGGATGTGTTAGCACTGCAGGGCTTGTTTAAGTCTATCGGTTATGGAACTGCTTCACCCTGTCCCTCACCTATTGCTTTAGGCACTCTGAAACTTTGGCCTGGAGTAGGAGTTTGAGGGGTGATCCTATAGAGGTTATTAAAAAATGTTTAAATCATGAGGGCCATAGGTAATGTGAATGGCAGGTTTCTTTCCCTTATGGTGGGGGATTTCAAGATTAGGAGGCATATTTTAAAGGTGAGAGGAGAAAGATTTTAAAAAAGGCATGGGGATAACTTTTTTTACACACAGTGGTTCATGTGTAAGAGGTGGATGCCAGTGCACTTACAATGTTTAAAAGATATTTGGATAAGTACAAGAAATAAGAAATATTTGGAGGGATATGAGCCAAGCACAGGCAAGCGGGACGAGTTCATTTTGGGATTATGGTCGACATGGGCTGGTTGAGCCCAAGGGTCTGTTTCCATGCTGTATAAATCTATGACTCTATGACGAAGTGAAGATTTGCTGAAAAAGACACGTTTTTTTCAAAACATTCCGTTGAAGACTGGAAGAACATGCACACACACTGTGCCTGCATCAACTTAAAAAATAGATGAAAGTCATTCTCAGGGCAATCTCTCTCTCAATTGGAATTAACCTGCTTGATTTAAAATTTAAACAACGTTTGAGAATTAACTGTCAGCCGTGTACAACTGGTGTGTTTTTCAGGGCAACACCTCTACCAATCAGAGATAACAAGGTGTAGCAGGCCGAGCAGCATCAGAGGAGCAGGAAAGCTGATGTTTCGGACCTAGACCCCAGCCAATCAGTCAATTTGCCAATCAACCAGGATCCTTCCCTCATACAGTGCAAATGCTTTCTCTTTAGTCTGGTATTCCTTAAGAATTCTCCAGACGAGTACAAGATAAGATGCTTAAGCAAGCTTTGTCTTTATTCAACAATTTTCATTTCCTGCATCACCAAAGGGCTAAGCAAAGATGTGTTTACCTAAGTAGCACTCAAAATCCTCTCCAGTGACCACTTGTGTTCAACAGAGGAGTGGTCGTGGAATGAAATGTTAACAATTGAAATGAAAGCAAGCATCTGCAGGCAATTTGATTCCCAAATAAAAGCAAAGCTCTGCGGTTGCTGACGATCTAACTAAAAACAAAAACCTCCAGAGAAACTCACCAGATCTAGAACCATCTGGAGAGAGAGAGAGAGAGAGAGAGAGCATGAGAGAGAGTGCGTGAAAAAGAGAGAGAGAGATACATAGGTAGATAGCGAGAGTGAGAGAGAGAGAAAGGAAATGCAAAGATAATGTTTTGAGATCAAGGTGACTCTTCTCCAGGGTGTACTGCTTTCTGGGACTGTCATATGAGCATGTTAGTGCAGGGGCAACAGGGGTGACTGGTTAGACCTATACTCAATGGAGCGCAGAGGAGTGGGTGAATTGAATTGAATTGTTCTCGTTTTATTGTCACATACATTCAAATGAGTACAATGAAACGTTGATAAGTCACCATTTCTAGTGGCCATCTTAGGTACAAAAGTACTAAGGTACAGCGTCTTCATTTACAAGATTAATTACAGCGTAACAATGTCACCATCACATGGCACCATCTTAGGTACAGAGTACAGAGCTACAACCCTTAGTTACAGAACAGAGAATTGAAGAAAACAAGTTACATTACAGCTATACACTGCATAACCATAGGCCAGAAAAACAAGAAGTTAAAAAGACAAATATCATAGTCTCTCTCCAAGGCCTCTCCACAACAGACCAGTGTTGGGGCCCTCCACATGGTCTGACCTCTGGCTGCCACCATGCTCTGTACTGTGCCACTGTCCCTGCTTCAGGCCCCTGGTCACTGGTGTCCCCACTTCAGGTCCCTGGTCACTGGTGTCCCTGCTTCAGGCCCCTGGACACTGGTGTCCCTGCTTCAGGCCCCTGGTCACTGGTGTCCCCGCTTCAGGCCCCTGGTCACTGGTGTCCCAGCTTCAGGCCCCTGGTCACTGGTGTCCCTGCTTCAGGCCCCTGGTCACTGGTGTCCCCACTTCAGGCCCCTGGTCACTGGTGTCCCTGCTTCAGGCCCCTGGTCACTGGTGTCCCCACTTCAGGCCCCTGGTCACTGGTGTCCCTGCTTCAGGCCCCTGGTCACTGGTGTCCCCACTTCAGGCCCCTGGTCACTGGTGTCCCTGCTTCAGGCCCCTGGTCACTGGTGTCCCCGCTTCAGGACCCTGGTCACTGGTGTCCCAGCTTCAGGCCCCTGGTCACTGGTGTCCCCGCTTCAGGCCCCTGGTCACTGGTGTCCCTGCTTCAGGTCCCTGGTCATAGGTGTCTCTGCTTTGGGTGAGTGATCACATTGAAGCATGAAGGATCCTGAGAGACCTTGGCAGGATAAACATTAAGAGATTGTTTCCCCTTGTGAGGAAGCTAGGGAGTATAGTTTCATAGCTGGGGGAAAGATCTGCCATCATCTGCCAGGTAGAAGGTATTTCTTCTTTGAGAGGTTTAGTTGTCTTTGGAATTCTATGTAATGGAGAGGAGTGAAGGCTTGAGTCATCAAATAATATTCAAGAGTGTTTTTGAGCAAAAAGGGAGTCAAAGATTATAGTAGGCAGATAGGAAAGTGGATCTGAGGCCTAAGTTGCATCAGCCATGATCTCATTAAATGGCAGAGCAAGCTCAGGGGGCCATAAGGCATAATCTGTCTCCACCTCTTAAGTTCTAAATTGTTGTTCGTTGTAGAAGAGATTATACACTCCGTTCTCCCACAAGGAGAAACAACCTTTCCACATTCACCTTGTCAAGTCCAATTAAGAATCTTGTGTGTTTCAATAACATTGTCTTTCATTTTTCTATATTCCAATGAGTAGAAACCAACTCAACCTCTGCTCATGAGAGAATCCCTCCATACCTGTTATTAGCCTTGCAAACATTCATTTGCAATAAGTTACATTGATAAAATGTTATAGATAATTGCCCTACTTTCTTGAGATTTTAAGTGTTCTTTTTATGTTAACTAATTAATTTTTGCCCTGCTACCTTGTTAATCTGCGTTGGACAAACCATTGTGACAAAACCTATGGAACAGAGTTTGGATTGAAATTGGCAGAAAAAAAGTATCAAAAATAAAAGCATCTAAAAGACAGAATTTTGATCTGAAACGTAGTAACCTGAACTGAGAGTATGCTGTTGGAGGGGAGTGTTTGTGTTTACGTGCTTCACAATTTGTAAAGATTGGAGGCTATGAAGAATTCCAAAAGAAATGTGAAAGCAAGATTTACTCATGGAGTACTGTGGGAGAAGAGGTGGGATTAAACATAATTTGGAAGGTTCCAAACTGGAAAGTAACTGGATTCACAAAAATACCACAGGGCTGGTGAAATCTTGCATTTCATGATATCTGGATGATGTAGCTCCTATTACTGCAAAGAATGAGAACAGTGCTGAAGGAAATTTAATCGATATGGCAAGCTTTGAGTTTCCACAACACAATTTTATGCCTAGTGCAATCCAACTGCCTGAAGAGAACCTTTCAGCACATTTGCCAAAGCAGTTAATAAATTATTTTTGTTGCATATGTTCCTGTTATAGTAGCTTGTACTGACAGGTACAGAACCCACTGACATCCTGGCTCAATTACTGTTGCCTGATTTTGATTTAATCCATACTTGCATGAGGCCAGAGACTAATTTTTTTAAGTCTTCCTGAAAGATACAGCCCTTGCTTGCCAATTGGAACCAATGTCCCGATTCAGGTTCAGTTGCACTTTGGAAAGAGCTGCAAATTGAGGTTTGGTAGAGAGGGATTGTGGGGGAATGTGGGTTCAACAAAGTCGTATCTGGGTATTGTTCTTGCTGCATATTCTTATTAATTATTATTATCAATGGCTGGCTGGCAAGGTGGCCCAACTCAATTTCTGTTGTTCCTCTAGCACACTGTACTCCATCACCGCTTGGCTTGAGAGACACATCAATCAAAGCTGAGCTCCCTGCTCTGATTGAATTGATGGGTGCCGGAAAGTGCTTGAATTTAGATGACTATTTTCTGTGATTGGAAGGCAAACATGTGTTTCCTGGTGGGAGTAACACTTTTACACCTGTCAGTACATCAGCAAAACCGCGTCACTCATCGCAAGTCACTTCAGCTTTCTTCTTTCTCCACCAGCATCTCTGCATTTTCCCAAATGCACCACACGTTTAATAAAAATGTTAGCTGGCTCAAAACTTAATTACTCAAAAGCATTGAGCAAACTACACGTCTTTCATCTGGCACATTCCAATAATCTGCTTGCTTTGGCCACATCTTCCCTTTTCATGAGCCTGTCAATGGTTAGTGCCCATTGAGGGGCTAAATTGGGCCATGTAATGTCCATTATTTTGGTTGCTATGGAGTTATCACTTTAGATGGCAACTGTAAAGTGTTGACATTCTAACACAGAGATGAAGAGGAAATTTCTTCTCTCAGAGAGTATTAGATTTGTGCAATTGTTTAGTGCACAGGGCTGTCGAGGCTGGGTTGTTCAGTGTATTCAAGGCTGAGATAGACACTTTTATCAATGAGGGAAAGGTGGTTATGGGGAAAAGGTGGGAAAGTGGAATTGAGGATTATTAGATCCCCATTATCTCACTAAATGGTGGAGCAGCCTCAGTGGGCTGAATGGCCTACTGTGATTTTTAATTGCTAGTACCATGCAGAGTTGCAAGAAAATGACGCTAATGAGAGTGGAACACTGAAATGAAGACAGCATTAACAATTACTAATTCCACAATCTAGCCAGTGCCCCGTACTAATCTCACACTGTTGAATGTGATACCAAGTAGAAAGAAGCATCTTCCACCATTGTTACATAAAGAAACAATGAAGTGCTTACACATTCATTCCAATTGTATAAGTTTATGTCGTTTCCTATACTTGGGTAAAATTTGAATGTTTTACAGCTCTGGTTACTTTGCTGTACTTGTGTTGAAAGAGACTTTGCTTGTGCCTCATGCTAACTCAGGAATTTTTGTATTACAGTTGCTTCCACTTGGTGGTTGCAGCTTCCTCTGAAGAACAATGTGAGAATGGAGAGAAGCCATACTGAGCGGGGCAAACTAGTGACCAAGGGAGAAGCAGAAGGCTGAGAGGATCTTTCAGTAAAATATCAGATCCTCCAAAAGTGTTTGAAAAGCAGTTCTCTTCCCCACAACCTCAGCATGAGCTAATGTGCGAGCCGTCATTTCTTAGCGGGAGAGATCATGTGTGAAATACATTAGCCGCGGCATTCTCAAAGCAGTTTGTGAACAGCGTTGACTCCAGCTGTCAATGTGCCCGCAACTCTTAATTGTTCTGGTGCTTTTTGGTAGCTGCTAAGCAACAGCTCACCACTGATTATCTATCCAAAAAGAAGCACACTTCTCTAGTTACAGAGAAGAAGGAGCCATCCTTAGATTTGCAAGAAAGGAATGCTCCAGTCCACATTATTCAGGATCCTTTTCATTCCATATAGATTTTGCTGTGCCTCATCTGAATGCAGGAATTTTTGTATTATGGTCGCCACAACTGTTTTCAGGATTTTTCCAGTTTAATAAATACCTTTATTTCTCAACTGCATGCCTGTAAATGAGAAATATCAGTCAGACAATGTTGCATTCATTTCTCACTATTATCTGAAAAAGGTTGTTCATATAATGGCGTGACTGGGATCACATCATTTGGTACACTCCAGGGGACCCTATGTATGATCCGTGGCTCGCTGTATTCAGTTGGAATAACACAATCCAGACAAAGGGGACATGAGGTCCACATACAACAGCGATCAGTGGTGCTAACTGTTCATTACCCATCGATAGAAAGTTGAGCCGTTCTCTCTGACCACCCATTGTACCCAGATGTCTGACTATACATGCATTTCCCAGAAGAACCACCCTGGGCACTGTGTGACTGTGTAACTCAGTATTCAGGCCAATATTTATCCCTCAAGCAATGTTGTAGAAATGGATTTTATGGTATTCCATTGTTGTTTGTTGGAGCTTGCTGCATTCTAAATGTCCACCATAGTTCTTAAATTACAATATCTACATTTCAAAGCTTTTTCCTTGGCTGTAAAATGCTTTGGAATATGCTTGTGAAACATGCTAGATAAGTGTAAATGCAGGCTTTTCTCTCTTGTCATTTTCTCTTATTTTCTGTCTTCCTCATTCCTTTCTCATTTAATATTTTTCTCCATGTTTTTGTTCTTGCCTCACTTTACAAGGTGATTTCTTGCTGACAGCAGAGTTAAAGAGATGGACATCAACCTCCATTAAAGAGAACTCAAAATCTTGGCAGGCATAAAACGGAAGAGTGACTTCTGTCAAACATTGTTCATATGCCCTTAATCATAAATCATCTGCTTTCCACCTCACATCTCAAGAACCAGTGGGTAGTCTTAATATTTTCACCTGTTAGCACAGGAGTTTAAAAAATCTCCATTCCAGACAGGCTGCTATAAAATTTTCTGCTAACTACCTTCATTGTGCGTTGATATATGCTAATGCCACAGGTAATAAATATCTAGGTGATAAGGACATAATACTTCAGAGGGCATATGTTAATGATTTGGCTAACATTATTTTTGTGCTACTTCCAAATAAAACACGTTTTTTTCCATTTCTGTATCCTTCTCAAAGTAAACTACACAGAATAATATGATGCCTATTTATTTACTTTTATTTTGTTTGGCAAAGGTCAGGATTTTAATATTTTTGTGCACTCATTTTTTAGAGGAGTTAGCCAAAGCTTAAATTGAACTGTTAACATCCGATGGGTACAGCCAAAATTGAGAGAACTGTCCCACAGACAAGTCATGCAATAGCCTGACAGAGTGATACTCACAGAATATATGCTGCAGAAGATCTCCCAGGTACCATGACCATCTTCCCTGGGTATGTCCCATCTCACCAACTGGACAGACCCAGCACACATGATGGTACAGTGATATACAGTCATGAGTGAGTGGTCTAGGAACTCTCAACACAGATTTTGGATGCCAAATACAGGCACGGAGGCCTCCTGATGATTACCACTTAAATGTTTCCCTCTGCACCTTCCCCAAGGCCCCCATTCCTTCAGCTGATAAATCAGTACTCCCCATGGTGAAGCACCACTTGAAGAAGTGCTGAGTGTGGCAAGGCTACTGAAAGCGTTGTGGATCGGACATGTTAATGTCCCTCACCAAGACTGCGTCTGTAGTTCCGCTGCTGAATGGGCTGCCTTAGATCCCGAAAGACATAGCTGCTCGGCTGGACCCATATATTGGTGAGAGAAACTGCAAAAGAGAAAACCAACAAGATCCTGTCCTTACCAATCTGTTACCAATGAATGTATCCATGATGGCTTTGGCGGAAGTGATTCCCACACTGTTCTTCTGAAGATAAAGTCCTGTCTTCACATTGAGGATACCTTCCATTGTGTATGCAGCCTACCACCATGCTAATTGGGATGGATTTCAAACAAATCAAGCAATCCACAACAGGATATATATATCACAAACTGTATGCCATCAGCAGCAGCACAATTGTTTTCAACCACAATCATAACCCAGCATATAACCCATTCCATATTACCATCAAGCCAGGGGATCAACCTTCCTGGTTCAGTGTAGTGTGCAGGAGGATATGCCAGGAGCAGACCCAGGCATATCTAAAAATGAGGTGCCAACTAGATTAAGCTATAACAGTGGACTGCTTGCATACCAAATAGAAAAAGCAGTAAGTGATAGGCAGGGCTAAGTGATTCTCATTCCACAGCCAATGGATCAGATCTGAGCTCTGCAATTCGGCCACATCCAGTCATGAATGGGGCTGGATGATTAAACAAGTCACTGGGAGGAGGAGGCTCCACAAATATCCTCATCCTCAATGATGTCAAAGGTTAGTGCATCAGTGCACCATATATACGGCTGCAGCATTCGCAACAATCTTCAGATAGAAGTGCCAAGTAAATGAACAGTCTCGGTCTCCTCCAGAAGTCCCCAGCATCACAGAGGCCAGTATTCAGCCAATTTGATTCACACCTCATGATATCACCTGCTTCACGCCTTGGTCAACAAAAGTCCAGGCCAAAGTGAAAGTTTAATTATCCTGTTTCCAAATTTTAGTTAGAGAACAGGACAGGACTGTTTTACATTATTTTGCATTTTCTGACCATAATAAATAAATTAGTACTTTAATTTCACAGTAACTTACAATGCTGATCATTTCACTGATAAATGTAAGATGTTTCATTCTTTTTTACACAATGCACATTTTTCGATGCGATAGAAAATGAACAATTTTGATAGAATGAATAGGGAAGTGGTGGTGTAACCAAAGAGCAAATATTTAAGATAATAATAAGATTTTAATTGCCTTTAAATGTATAATATTTGACGTTTACTTCTGTACTTACAAGTTGTGATTATTCTAACCTGTATGTTTATTTGAATGTCTACAATTATCATTATCCACCATTTTGAATTTACGTTTACCTAGAAACCTGTCTGTAATAACAGTCAGAGATAATGGGAACTGCAGATGCTGGAGAATCCGAGATAACAAAGTGTGGAGCTGGATGAACACAGAAGGCCCAGCAGCATCTCAGGAGCACAAAAGCTGACATTTTGGGCCTAGACCCTTCATCAGAAGAAGGGTCCTGGCCCGAAACGTCAGCTTTTGCGCTCCTAAGATGCTGCTTGGCCTGCTGTGTTCATCCAGCTCCACACTTTGTTATCTCTAATAACAGTCACTCTGTACTTACTTGTGTGTGATTATATTTACCCTGGAATTTGTACCCCTGTGAGAATGTAACTTGTAGATTTATGTGTCTCTGCTTATGTCCTTGTCCTTACATTATGTTAATATGTGTCTCTGATGACCTGTTGATTTACCTGATTATCAGGATGTATAGATTTAACTGTTGATGAGGACTGCAGATTTACTGTCCTCCGATAATCTTTGCCAATAGAATTATTTAACTGTTGATCATGATCTATCAATTCCCTTGTGGTGACCTGTTAATGCCTAACTACTCCATTCAGTCATGGGTACATGCACCCACTAACTGGCTGAGATGAGTCAGGAGAGAAAATTCTGGCCAAATCTTCTTTGGAGTGTCAGGCTGAGCAGGCTCCAGAAGACCAGGGGAACTGCTGTCAGAGATAATGGGAACTGCCGATGCTGGAGAATCCAAGATAACAAAGTGTGGGGCTGGATGAACACAGCAGGCCATGCAGCATGCTTGGCCCACTGTGTTCATCCAGCACCACACTTTGTTATCAGGGGAACTGCTGTCATCGTTTGACCCCCACAGTAGGAATTCCTCTCAGTTCACCCTTGAAGGCTGTAACTTCATCAGTTCCTTGATTGAGGATGATTTGGTTCCACTCAGTTTGATGGGTTTTGAGATGATTATCCAGTCTGTGCTCCGTACTGGGCAGGTGGTGCTTGGGAGTTGGGAAGACGAATTGTTTGGAAATTTGTTCTCCGATGCCTCTGCCTTCCCAGCCGAGTCTCTCAATGTGTTAGGTTTCTTCTCTATTTTGTTCGATCACAACCCAGGGACCTCCAGGAGTTCACTGACATATCTAACCTCTTCAGGGAATAATTTGAGCTCCTTCCCCTAAAACACTTCTTCCTGGCTCTCTCCTGCCGCGCACAAGTTCTGAGCAGAACAGTTGAAGGCTAGAACAAAACCTTACTCTCTGTAAGTTCTGACCAAATATTCTAGAGGCCATATGACAATAGAAATAAGAGCAGGAGTAGATTTTGGCCCATTGAACCATTTCCACAATTCATTACAACCACCGTTGATTTTCCACTTCAACTGTACTTTTTTTGCCCATCCCCCGTATCCCTTGGTGCCTTGGTAGATCAAAAATCTATTGAAATTTCTCCAAGAAAATAAACCCAATTGCAAGAAAATATTATCTTTCAAAACCAACTGATAGATTTTTGGCAAGAAAATCAGGGAATATGAAACAAGGTCATTTAAATGGATTGCAGAAACAGCCATGAGACAGTGGCATAATAATAATTTGCTGGAACACTAATGCAACACCCAAAATATTGCTTAGAACATTAATTTTGCTGACTTTTCCCCTCAAATTCCTCACCGATGAAAAATCTATCTCAGACTTAAATATATTTAATGGCCCAGGCTCAACTGCTCAGTCCGGCAAAGAATTCCACAGTCTCCTCACTATCTGGGAGAGGGGAATTCCTCCTCACCTCTGCCTTGAATGATGATCCCTTGCTGTGAGATGGTTTCCTATGCTCCTAGACCCTCCCACAATGGGAAACAATCTCACTGCATTTGGCCTGCCAAGGCCTCTGAGCATCTGTCTGTTTCAATCAAGCCTCCTCTCATTCGTCTAGACTCCAATGAGTATAGGCCTAACTACTTAATCTCTACCTATAAAACAGTCCCTCCATACCTGCAATTAGTTGAGTGAGCCTTCCCTGGCCAATATATCTATGCTAAGATATCCAAACCGTTCACAATATTCTGGCTATGGTCTAACTAGTGCCTTCTGGAGTTTTAGCAAGACTTTGTTATTTTTATACTGCATTCTCTTTGAAATAAATAACACGTGCTCCTGAAATGCTGCTTGGCCTGTTGTGGTCATCCAGCTTCACACTTTGTTATCTTGGATTCTCCAGCATCTGCAGTTCCCATTATCTCTAACATTCCACTGCCTTCCCTATTACCTGTTCAACTTACATGGTAACTTTTTTGTCATTCATACGCAAGTACCTTCAGTTCTGTGCTTTCTCCATTTAAATAATATTCAACTTCTCTATTCTTCCTGTCAAAGTGCATAACTTCACATTTTCTCACATTATACCCTATCTGTCAGGTTTTTATCCACTCACTTAATCTGTTTATTTCCGTCTGTATGCTGTTGGTGTCATTGTCCCTACTTGCATTCCAACGTTTTTTCGTGTCATCCGCAAAATTGGCTACAATACATTCACTTCCCTCATCCAAGTCATTACTATATATCATAAATAAGGTGGCTCCCGCTCTGATCCCTGTTCTAAAATAGTTGAAGGTTGCTTTCTTGAAAATGCTCTCCTTTTCCCGACTCTGTCTTCCATTAGTTAGCCAATTCTCTATGCATGTTAATAAACTACCTCCAAAACCATGGGGTCTAGTTAAATAGCCTAGAGTGTAGTACCTAATTAAATGATTTTGGGACATCAGAAATATATAGTATCCACATATATTTCCTTCATCTACATTGTTTGTTACCTCCTCAAAAAACTGGAATAAATTTGTCAGGCATGATTTCCCCTTCATGTAGCCAACCTGACTCTGCTTGATTATTTTGTACATTTCTAATTGCTCTGCTACTACAGAACACCCTCTATAATAAATTCTATCATTACTCTATCTGTATAGTACAATCTGCCTGCATTGCATGTATGACAGCACTTTTCACTGTATCTTGGTACATGTGACAAAAACAAATTAAATCAAATCAAATCCCTTTGAATCTCATAAAGGTAATCTGTTGTAACGTGTCCATTGCATTTCTTGTAAAGGGTTTGTGCGGAAAACCTGGCAGTGGTTTGTAACTAAATGCTGGGCGTTTACTTTACATTTGTCATTGGTGCTCGCCTATTTCAAACATTTATCACTAATATGCTCCAGCAGAGTCAGAAAGTCCCCAAACCAAATCTGTGCTAGGGACCTCTCTGCCTTATTTGGTTATTCTTTAATGGGATGTGGATGTCTCTGGTGTTATTACAAGGCTGTGAGTACCTGAAAGGAATAACTGACATCATTAAATAAATTCTGGCATCAGGGCAGAAAGGAATGGTTCTGGGAGGATTTATTCGGTTTTATGTTTCTTACCAAAGTTGTGTGAGAATGTTTCGGTAGCAGTGTGCATATTCTCACTCCTGATGTCTGACGAGGGACCACATGTATCCCCGGTGTCATGGAACTAGTTATTAAGTAATAAATAATGAGTCTATTTTACTGTTCATCATGTCTTACCAACTTGATAGAATTCTTTGAGGAAGTGACAAAGTTGATAGATGAGGGAAGGGCTGTAGATGTCATATACATGGACTTCAGTAAAGTGTTTGATAAGGTTCCCCATGGTAGGCTGATGGAGAAAGTGAAGCCACATGGGGTCCAGGGTGTTCTAGCTAGGTGGATAGAGAACTGGCTGGGCAACAGGAGACAGAGAGTACTAGTAGAAGGGAGTTTCTCAAATTGGAGAAATGTGACCAGTGGTGTTCCACATAGATCCGTGTTAGGACCACTGTTGTTTGCGATATACATAAATGATCTGGAGGAAGGTATAAATGGCCTGATTAGCAAATTTACAGATGACACTAAGATTGGTGGAGTAGCAGATAGTGAAGGGGACTGTCGGAGAATGCAGCAAAATATAGATAGATTGGAGATTTGGGTGGAGAAATGGCAGATGGAGTTCAATCCAGGCAAATGTGAGGTGATGGATTTTGGAAGATCCAATTCAAGAGCGAACTATGCAATAAATGGAAAAGCCCTGGGAAAAATTGACGCACAGAGAGATCTGGGTGTTCAGGTCCATTGTACCCTGAAGGTGGCAACACAGGTCAATAGAGTGGTCAGGAAGACATACAGCATGCCTTCATTCATTGGCCGGGGTATTGAGTACAAGAGTTGGCAGGTCATGTTACAGTTGTATAGGACTTTAGATCGACCACATTTGGAATACTGCATACAGTTCTGGTCGCCACATTACCAAAAGGATTTAGAGAGGGTGCAGAGGAGGTTCACCAGGATGTTGCCTGGTATGGACGGTGCGAGCAATGAAGATAGGTTGAGTAGATTAGGATTATTCACATTAGAAAGACGAAGGTTGAGGGGGAACCTGATTGGGTCTACAAAAGCATAAGAGGTACAGACAGGGGGATACCAAGAAGCTTTTTCCCAAAGTGGGGGACTCAATTACTAGGCGGTCACAATTTCAAGGTGCGGGGGAAAAGTTTAAGGGAGATATGTGTGGAAAGTTCTTTAAGCAGAGGGTGGTGGATAGCTGGAACGCATTGCCAGCAGATGCGGTAGGGGCAGGCACGATAACATCATTTAAGGTGTAGCTAGACGGATACATGAATGGGCAGGGAGCAGAGGGATACAGATCCTTGGAAAATGGGGGACAGGTTTAGATAGAGGATCTGGATCAGCGCAGGCTTGGAGGGCCAAAGGGCCTGTTTCTGTGCTGTAATTTTCTTTGTTCTTTGTTCTTAGTTCTTGCCAATCCTAACTTCTGCTGAAGACCTCATGTGATCATCCTTCCCCACATGGTATCAATGGTTGAAACCAATTGCAACAAAAAGGATTGAACAGGAGACCTAGGGGCAGGAGGAGGCCATTCAGCCCTTTGAACTTGCTCCACCATTGAATGCAATCATGGCTAATCTCATCTAAGCCTTAACTTCATTTTCCTGCCCATTCTCCATAAACCTCCAACCTGTTACTAGGTAAACATTGGTTTATTTTCTCCTGATACTTACTCAATGTCATAGCATCCAACACTCACTGGGGTAGTGAATTCCACACCCTTGTGTTCCTTTGAGAGAGATAATTCCTCTCATCTCTGTTTTAAATCTGCCACCCTTATCCTAAATCTGTAAAATCAGGACAGTGAATCTACCCAAACCTTATTAACATGGGGGACTCAATGGCCTCAGTACTGCTGCCGCACAGCGCCAGGGACCTGGGTTCAATTCCATCCTCAGGCAACTGTCTGTGTGGAGGTTACACATTCACCTTGTGTCTGTGTGTGTTATCTCCGGGTGCTCCGGTTTCCTCTCACACACCAAAGATGTGCAGGTTAGGGTGGAATGGCCATGCTAAATTGCCCATAGTGTGCAGGGTTAGACGTGGGAAATGCAGGACTACAGGGATAGGGTAGTGGGTTGGGCCTAGGTGGGATGCTCTTTGGAGGGTCTGTATAGATTTAATGAACTGAGTAGCATTCTATGTCAATAGCTTCTCTAAGTCTTTAAAACCAACCTATTACTAGCCAGCAGGGCCAACATTTGTTGTCCATCCCTAATTACTCTTGAATCTTGTGAATGATTTGCTTAGCCACGACAGAGGGCAGGTAAGAATTCAGCACATTGCTGTAGATGGAAGGTAGACAAGGTAAGAACAGCAGATTTTTTTTTCCCTTGAACAGCATTAATGAATCAGGAGGGTGTTTTAACAGCAACCAAAGATAGTTATTGTGGCCAACATCACTGAGAATAGATTTTATTAGCTAAATTGAATTTAAATCTCACCTGTTATCCTGGTGGGATGTGAATCTGTGTCCCCAAGCATTAGACTAGGCCCCTGGTTTAGTAGTCTAGTGGCATTACCACTGCATCATCATTTACCTTTTAAGATGACATTGCTAAACATAACTTCACAAAGTAACATCACACTTATACTTTATAAATTATCACTTACTCTTCAAGAATGGTGGCTAACCGTGCTATATTAAATTATACCACACTTCATACTTTGTAGCAAGAATTACAAGTAATCCAAAGAGTGCCACATATATCTTTGCATTTTTGGTTATCCTATTTGGATCAAAGTTTAAGCAAGCTCAACTATCTTGTCTCTTGTTGATGGCTCACTATTAGCAATTTTGAAATAAATGCAGCTTTCAGAATCTTATCCTTTCTCAAATTGCAATTGCTTTTGATGTGTGTAATGCTAACAATCCCCTTTAAGTGAAAACTTCCCACATGGAGCTGAAAGGGATTAGAGGTACCACTATTTACAGCAGTCAGTTCCCTCCTGCCCGTTTACAGTGACAAATTGAGGAAATCAAAATTGAATAGGTGAATAGTCACACTTTGAAACGGTATGTTATTATTGATTGGGTGTTTTCTCTCCATAGTTTTAAATTACATTCTGGGAAGATGGGTGTAAAGAGATAGCTCCTCGGTCATAGGGACAGCAACAATCTAGGATGTTGGGCATTGCACTATGCACCTTTGAAGAAGCAATTCAGCAGATAGTTTTCAAAGGCATTATCCCAGAGCACAGACAGTTAAGGTTGTGTAATGACCAAATTTTAAAGAGGAGAAAAGTTCTCAGATATCAGTCACAACCAGCAGAAACTGTATATCTTCTTTGTGGGGTGTATCAGAATCGCCCCCTGGCACTTCCAAACCGGGGAGGGCTACACCGTTAGAGACAGGCTGGCCAAAGAGCTTTGCTGGCTCCAACTGGCCTCCAGCTACATTAAATGGCTTAGGATGGATGTGAGACCGGAGACCAATTGTTTACAAGGAGGAAACTGTATTTTGAATAGCAGCTCAGTAAGCAGGTTGTTAACAATGTGAACCTATTCAATAGGCAGACAGTAATTCAACCTCCACTCTCTCGTCCCCAAGGAGCCAATGCTTCCCCATCTGATAAACCAGCGAACTATTTATATATCGGTATTTTTAAAGGCTATTTCAGATCTTTGTTATGTTTCATAGAAACAATTACCTTTTTGGTATAAGCAAGCCTCAATACCTGATAAATATGCATTAAAAGACATTTGGAAAATGCATACATAAAGATACACTTTCCTACCTTTCCTGCTGTGCTAGATCACTTGGAAAGAAATCACTTATGTTTATATCACACCTCTCACATCCCGAAACTTTTTTCAGCTAATGTTAGACTTTGAGATGCACACAAGATTGCATTACCAAACAGCATGTTTTAATGATGTTGATTTGAGGGATAAATATTGCCCAGGACATTGAAAAGAATTAGATAAAACAACAAAGTGGAAATGCTGGAAATCTGAAACAAGAACAATAAACAGTTATGAAGAAGGGTCACTGGACTTAAAATGTTAACTCTCATTTCTGTCTACAGATGCTGTCAAATCTGCTGAGTTTCTTCAGCAATTTACTGCTTTTGTACTAAGGACACCTTCTCTCCTCTTTTTTGAAGTTGTGCCTTGCCCATTTGAGGGGTCCTCAACTTCTGTGGAAGACAACACCTCAGGCCTGTGCAGCACTCTCCTTGTATCAGCTTTGAGTGTATACTTAGATTCCTGGACTAGGACTTGAACTCATAACTTTCTGATGCATTAAATGAGAGTGATGCTAACTGAGCCTTGGCTACTGCTAAGAAAACAAATCTGCCTTTCTATTAAACCTAAGAATTTATTTGACCAGAATTGGTCTGTTTATTTCTGTGATGAGTGGAGCCTGGAAAATAGATCTTATGATCTGCATGACAAAGATTGCTTCCAGAGTGGTGCATCATACGTTGTGGCCAGCGTTATACTGAGTGACAATAAACTCTTAACCCTTAGACTGCTATATGAAGTTCAGAAGATGGTCTTTAGTATTAGTGATTTCAGTTAACAAAATAGCTTTACCGCACTGTGATAGGGGAAGAGGAGGTATTTTCGGTAAGTATACAGTTTTCAACAGCATGGAATCTTTAAACTGTCAGTGAATAAGCTTTTGACAACAAAAGGTAGGAACGGATCTGTTTCATGAAAGACTAGTTCTTCCCTCACAAATGTTCATTACCCTACAAGCCTTGTATAAATACCCCCGACCCCAACCCACTACCAACCCCTCACCTCCACCTCTGCTTCTGTTGCTCAGCTTCTCCCTTTCTTACATTACGATATTGTGCAGACTATGCATTGCTAAGTTTTTCCAAGATGAAGCTGTTGTATGAATGCAGGTTGAGATTCTGGTGGAATCTGTGCCAAGAACAGAAGGTCGCTGAACTTGTCAGCCCAAGCTTCTTGCTGCATTCCTGAAACTCTGAATGAAGTTCACTCTTCAAGAAGACAAAATTGCCCCTGGGACGTGGGCAACACTGAGATAGCTGCATTCACTAGGCTTTGGCCTTAGGGAATAAACAACCAGCCATAAACTAGGACCAAAGCCTCAGGTGGCATTCCTTTCATGAAGGACATTGCTCAACAAGATGAGATTTTGCAACTGTCTTCATGCTTACAACTTACCTACAAATCATCAGAGTTCATTTCCTAATTTACCATCCAGGGTCTTAATTCACAGCCCTTGATTTGAGAGCCTAGAACCAAAAGTTCCATGCTACTTTAAATAACAAAGTGGAAAATTGGCAGCAACATGCTCAGTATGTTGCAGGAAGATACCCGAGTTCAGAGATTGGGTGATGTCCAATTCATTCAGGGAGTCCAGGTGGCTGTTGCAACAGGTGACTTTACAAGTATGTCGTAGTCTGGAGCTACGGATAGTGATGGTCGAGACTCCAACTTTCTACCCATTCTAACCTCTCTCATTCTTATAGCTTACCTTTGGCATCTGTTGGAAGTATTTACTAGTTGACACTCAGCCCAGTTGGTCATGTTATGAAGGTATCTTCCTTACCAACAAGCTTTGGAGTAGGGCCTGAACCCAGAGCTACTGGTATACAGACACATGACTCCTGCCCTGTTGACTGGATAAATATGTGAACAACAGCATTGTCGACTGTGAAGGGCAACATTCTGGAAAGAAAGTGAAGGAATCAAAGGGGGTAAACTTAATGGGAAGATAGTGAAGCACCTAAATGAACAAACACATGGAAGTACCCTCAAAGATTTAAGTGTAATGTGTGACTTATGCCTACTTTATATCATTTATTTTAGAGTTTGGATTTTGAGCTAGTGGTATGGGGATTTTGGTTTGCTTTTGTGAGCTGGTTTAATGATCAACTTGTTGACATTTCTGGAGACGTGACTTTTTAAAAACATCATGAGAGACAGAGTCCCTGGGGTGTAATCAGGATTTGTTTGTGTTGTGAAAGTTTTACCATTAGACAGGGTAAACATTGAAAAGCATTAGCTTGCTTTCTGTTTAAAAGATGGAGGGATTGATTTTTGTTTTTTTACTTTGGTTAAAACCCATAGCTTGGAAAGCTTTTGGTTTCGGCCTGCAGAAGACCTGGCTGAAGTTCAATGTATGAAACAGACATTTTTTCCTAGAGAAAAGAGTTAATTCAGAGAAGTTAGAAAATAGGTTACCTCAGTGTTTGGGTTTTAATAAAAAGGTCCATTCCAGAATTGTTGGTAGAACTCTGAAGAGGTTGTTTGTAAGTTTAAACTCAGTTGCGTGAACAACGATAAAGAGACTATCAAATGCTAAAGAGCAGGAATCAAAAGAAACAGTTAAATCAAACCAATCGGTATATTAGAAACTGGAATTCTCTCAGGTGTTTAAATGTTGTAATATGATGGTGTTAGGTTATATAACATTGTAATTTATTATGAATCTTGAAATCTTTCAAATTGTGTTATAGGTAAACAATTTGGTTTATTCTATTTCATCTTCATCTTTTGCATAATAAACTTTAGCATTATTGTTAAAACCAAATTGGCAGATTTCAGTGATAATGGGAACTGCAGATGCTGGAGAATCCAAGACAACAAAATGTGAGGCTGGATGAACACAGCAGGCCAAGCAGCATCTCAGGAGCACAAAAGCTGACGTTTCGGGCCTAGACCCTTCATCAGAGAGAAAAAAGTTAATTCAGAGAAGTTAGAAAATAGGTTACCTCGGTGTTTGGGTTTTAATAAAAAGGTCCATTCCAGAATTGTTGGTAGAACTCTGAAGAGGTTGTTTGTAAGTTTAAACTCAGTTGCGTGAACAACGATAAAGAGACTATCAAATGCTAAAGAGCAGGAATCAAAAGAAACAGTTAAATCAAACCAATCGGTATATTAGAAACTGGGATTCTCTCAGGTGTTTAAATGTTGTAATATGATGGTGTTAGGTTATATAACATTGTAATTTATTATGAATCTTGAAATCTTTCAAATTGTGTTATAGGTAAAAAATTTGGTTTAAAGAGAGCCTCTCTGATGAAGGGTCTAGGCCCGAAACGTCAGCTTTTGTGCTCCTGAGATGCTGATTGGCCTGCTGTGTTCATCCAGCCTCACATTTTGTTGGCAGATTTCAGTGAAAGTGTGTCTTATCAAATAAAAACAAAATAAAATTATGATGTCAATCTGGAATCTGACTTGTCCAATAGTAACACCAGTTGGGATCATAACACAATTGTGGTTACAATACATCAGAGAAAAAGAAACATGTTTTGCAAATATAAATAGTTCAAAAAAGAGAAAAAAGAATCAAAACATTTTTAGATATTTGTTCAACTGCTGTTTGTGGGATGTGGGTGTTGCTAGCTGGGCCAGGCTCATGTCTAGTTGCCTTGAAAAGGTGGTGAAGAGCTGCCTTCTAGAACCACTGCAATCCACGTGGTGTAGGAACAGTCACAATGCAGTTCAGGAGGGAGTTCCAGGATTTTGACCCAGTGACAGTAAAGGAATAATGATAGACATCTGGATCACAATGGAAAGTGGCTTAGATGGGAACTTGAAGATGGCCATGTTTCGGTTCGCTCACTGCCCTTGTCCTTTATGTTGTAGAACTCCAGCAATTGTGAGATGCTATCTAAGGAGTCTTGGAGAGTTGCTGCAGTACAATTTGTGTGTGGTACTCACTTCTGCCACTTTACCAGTGGTGGAGAGTGTGAGCATTTAAGATAGTGGATAGGGTGCCAGTCAAGCAAGTGGCTTTGTTATGGATAATGTTGAGTTTCTTGAATGTGATTGGGGCTGAACTCATGAAGACAGTTAGAGAGTATTCCTTCACACTCCTGATGTGTGTAGGTAAGTACTGGATAAGGCTTTGGGGAGGAAGGAGGTGAGGCATTTACCACAGAATTCCCAGAGCCTGCCCTACTCTTGTAGTCACAATATTTATATGGCAAGTCCAGCTCAGATTTTCATCAGTGGTAGCCTCCCAGATGTTGATAGTGTGGAATTCAACCATGGTAAACTGAATGTCAAAGTGAGATGCTCTCTTGTTGAAGATAATCATTGTGTAGGCAATTGTTATTTGCCATCCATAAACCTAGGAGGGAATTTTCTTCAGGACTGGCTGTATTTGGGCATGGACTGCTTCAGAATCCCCACTTCTGATTTTATGATCGAGGGAAGTACATAATGCAGCAGCGAGAGATGGTTGGGCTTAGTTAACTCCCCTGATGAACTCCTGCAGTGATCTCTTGGAGCTGAAATGACTAACTGCCCAAACCACAACTATCTTTCTTTATATTAGGTCTAACTCCAAGCAATAGGGAGCTTTCTTTGACTCCAGTTTGTCAGGTCTTCTTGATGTCACTCTTGTTCAGGTCTGCCTTGATGTTGACATCACTCTTAATAAACTCAACTCTTTTTTGGAATAAGGTTAATGAGATCAGAAGCCAAGTAGACCTGGCAGAACACAAACTGAGCATTGTGTGAGCAGATTACTGCCGTGTAAGTGCTGCTTGAACGCACTGTCGAGGACCACTTCCATCCTTTTGCTGATAATGGAGCATAGACCAATGGGACAATAATTGTTGAATCGTATTTGCTGTTGACAGGAGACACTGAAGCAATTTTCCGCATTGTCGTGTAGGTTTAACGAGTTGCGTGTAGCTTTGCACACCCTGCATGTTAAAGCGCATAGGATATATTCAGCAGCATCATTTCAGGATGGAAAACTATTTCTGAAGTGAGTGAGAAAATAGGGCTCCTTGCAACACAGCAGGGGAAAGCTAAAAATGGGATTTAATTGAGGTTTCTAAAACAATGAGGACTTTTGATGGAAGGAAGCAGGAGAGACTATTTTGTCACATTAAAATCAGTAATAAGGGACTTATCCATTTGAACTCATCTCTGGGAAGGAGGACAAAATGAAGCTAAAATTCTTTTGAGGAAGTTTTTAAAACATGGAATATTTTTACACAGGGTGTGGTTGAGACAGGGCCTATTGTATCTTTCAAGGAAAAGTTGAGAAAAATATTTGAAACAGAACAAAACGCAGACCTGTGGGAAGAGAGCAAGCCAATGAAATTAATTTGCTTTGCTCGAGCAGAGAGCTGGCACCAAGACAATGGGGTGAAAGGCCTTCTTTCTTGCTGTAAACCTCGATGGCTCTATGGTGTGGTTTCTACAGGAATGTAGGGGATATTGTGCTGAAGGAGAATTAACATGCAGTGCCATGTGATCTCTTGCCAAGATAACACTTCCCTCCCAGTTCATGCTGGACAAGGTCTTGAATCTGCGCCAAGAACTCTGAGGTCAAATAAAGATCAGAGTGAAATAGGGCAGCTCTGTCTGTGGGAGGAGAACTCAAGACAGCCCAATGGTGATTGCTGCAGTCCAGGCAAGATGCAGCATCTCAACTCACTTTGCCATTTCCAAACCGTTTCTTTGATACCAAATACATAATCACAGATGTGAAACTTTGGTCACCAAGGAAACTTTCCAAGTCCTCTAACTCAGATAAGATCATGAAAGGAGAAAGAAGTTAACCTTGCCAGGATGAAACCGATGCAACATCTGCAGAACAGGCACAGGGTGAAAGAGCCCAAGATATTTTCAAAATCACTAGCATGTCCGGAGGTAGGAACAAGGCAGAACCACAAAGTAAAAGAGCAACAAACCAGAGCAACTAACAAGACCACAAGATCAATTACTTTGCCTTGAATAGACTTTTGCTGGAATCTAATGGTGGGCAGAGGCGGTGGGGATCTCATCTCCCAGCTGAAGAGGCATTGAGATCAATGCCACCTCCTGCGTAGCCTCGTTTTGGTTAGGTCACCCCTATGCATCGAGGTCAGGGAGAGTTGAAGGGGTGGGTTGTGGTATGGTAGACCACCAGGAGCTGGTCACTACTCAGAGGGCAGCAGATCTATTAAACAGCCATGTTACAAAGAAGGACTGAAAGAACTGTAGATGCTGTAAATCAGGAACAAAAACAGAAAATCAGAGTTAACACTTTGAGTCCTGTTTCAGGCCAGAAACGTTAACTCTGGCTTTTTCTTCACAGATGCTGTCAGACCGACTGAGCTTTTCCAGCAACTTCTATTTTTGTCCATGTTACAAAAAAGGACCATTTTGAACAATATGTTAATTTCCAAGTATTATTGGGTTTTATTGTTGCTTTTTCACTCTGGCTTCCCAATGCTGAATCCCGGTACCTCTGAATGCCGAATCCTTCCCAGGAGCCCACTTATACGCCAGTGTTTGTTAACTGTGCTCCCTGTATAGCCGACCACTCACATGCTCTCCCCGTTCCCCATAATGAGTTGAACATCATCCACACTTGTACCTGAGAGTCCTGTCAGTTCCAGGAGACGATAAAGTACTTGTTGGTAAAACGATAGTTTGCTGAAGGAAATCTCTAGATTTAGCAAACAGTGATTTGCATTATTCCACTCGTTCCTCAATTTAATGGGACCCAGATGTTTTGATTTAGCTGCTCGAATCTCAGTATTGTCGAGGCTACTGATTTCCATTCAATTCTTGAGTTGCTGTAATTTTGTTTTTGAGACAGACCTCCCTATCGAGAAAGTTGCATTGCAAAGTGAAAACATCAAAAACAGGCTCAGTGGTTAACATAATAAAATGTGAGGCTGGATGAACACAGCAGGCCCAGCAGCAACTCAGGAGCACAAAAGTTGACGTTTCGGGCCTAGACCCTTCATCAGAGAGGGTCTCTGATGAAGGGTCTAGGCCCGAAACGTCAGCTTTTGTGCTCCTGAGATGCTGCTGGGCCTGCTGTGTTCATCCAGCCTCACATTTTATTATCTTGGATTCTCCAGCATCTGCAGTTCCCATTATCAGTGGTTAACATTCCTGCCTCACAGTATTAGGGACCCAAGTTCAAACCCAGTTTTGGGTGACTGCCTGTGTGGAGTTTGCACATTCTCGCTGTGCCTGCATGGGTTTCCTATGGGTGCTCCAGTTTCCTTCCGCAGTCCAAAGAAGTGCACGTTAGGTGGATTGGCAGTGCTAAAGTGCCCATGGATGTGCGGGTTAGGTGGCCACCCACGGGAAACACATGGTTATAGGGGTGGGATGCCTGGGTGAGATGCTGCTGGGAGGGTCAGAGTGGACGCAATGGGCCAAATGGCCTGCTTCCTCACTGTAGGGATACCGTGTAAAGGTCACTTCCAAGGTTCCATTGTTTTCTTTTCTATCTCTATCAGAATACCACACCCCAGCACCAGCCTAAAGAACAACAAGCATGATTTCCTTGACATTTCTCTGTAGTTTCAATTGCTAATACTCTGAATGGCAGCCTACCTTAATTATGGAAACATAGCGAATAGGACCAGGAGTAGGTCATTCAGCCCTCTGAGCCTGCTCCACCATTCAATCTGATCGTGGATGATCATCCAACCCAATACCCTTGCTCCCACTTTTATCCCTTCGATCCCTTCAGCCCTAAGGACAGTACATAACTCCTTCTTGCAAACGTTCAATATTTTGGCCTCACCTGCTTTCTGTGGCAGTGAATTCCACGGGCTCACCACTCTCTGGATGAATCAGAGATCTCTGCTCTGAATGTCATTGAGTATTCTATTACACAGCACTTAGGCCTTTGAAATATTCTGATTACCCCCAGAGGGCTGTCACATGATCTGTTAGAATCAACACAGCTTGCCACCCCCACAAAATAAGGTTGCAGGTATCCTGTGTGAAATTATATAAGAGCTTGCAGCAGTAAAATAGACCACCTGGTCCAGCTGGCCTGTCAACATAGGAGCTGGGGCCACAACTAGGCCATTCAATCCATTGAGGCTGCTGTGACAGTCAATAACTGTTTTGAATTCCATATTCCCTTCTCCCACTGACTTTGATTCTCTGACCTTGCAAGAATCTCTCCATCTCTGTTTTAAATATATTCCCTCTTTGCCACAGAGTTCTAAAGTCACCCTGAGACAAAAAAAAAATTCTCCTTGCTCTGGTCCTGAAAGGCCTCCAATTTTCAGTATCCTCTCGGTCTAGGCTCAGCCCAAGAGCAAACATCCTTTCCATGCTAAACCTGACATGGCCTTTCTGGATTTTATACTTTTCAGCTAAGTCACCCCTCAACCTTATAACCTCCCCTGTCTAACTTGGAATTCCACTTTTTCTATTTAAATAATACTCTGTGTTTTCATTCTTTTCACCAAAGTCAAGAGTTTCACATTTTGCTACATTATACTTCACCTGCCAGTGTTTTGCCAACTCACTCAAACAGTTTCTTTTCATCTGCAAACTTTTGTTATAGGGGATGGTTCTGGGTGGGATGCTCTGAGGCTTGGTATGGACTTGTTGGGCAAAAAGGCCTGTTTCCACACTGCAGGGATTCCATGATCTTATGATCCTTATGTACAGTCCACAACACACTTCCTTACCTACCCTTGTGTCATCTACAAATTGAACCACTGTGCTTTCCTCATTAGAAGTCATTGATACAGATTGTAACAAGTTGAGGGCTCAGCATAGACCCCTGCAGGATTCCATTCACCACTTCATGCCAATCAAACAACGTCCCATTTATGCATGATCTCTGTTTCCAGCCAGCCTGCCATCCAATCTTCTTTACATGCTCTGATTTTATCCGCTGCACCATGAGCTTCTCTTTGTGCAATGACCAAGCTGCTATTTAGGTCTCATAAGCACCTGCTCAGCAATGAACTTTATCCAGACTTGGTAAGACCATAAAACCATAAGAAATAGGAACAGAGATAGGCCATTCAGCCCCTTGAGCCTGTTCTGCCATTCAGTAGGATCATGGCTGATCTGACACTCTTCACATCCACTTTTCTGCCCTGTCTCTGTAACCCTTGATTTCTCTACCGATCACAAATCTATATATCTCAGCCATTATTATATACAAGGACTCTGCCCCCACAGCTCTCTGTGGCATGGAGGTCCAAAGACTCACAACCACCTTAAAAGAAAAAATGCTTCCTCATCTCAGTCTTAATTCTGCACTCCTTAATTCTGGAACTGTGCCTCTCGTCCTAGATTTTCCCCTGAGGGAAAACATCTTCTCAGCATTTACTGTGTCAAGCCCATTAAGAATCCTATATGTTTCAATAACATTACCTCTTATTCTCCCAAACATCAATAAATAGATTCCCACCCTGTTTAGCCTTTACACATTAGGCTATCCCTCCACACCAGGGATCATCCTAATAAATCTTTTCTGAGCTGTCTCCAATAAAATGATATCTTGCCCTAAATATGTGAACTAAAATTTCCCACATTACTCCAGATGTGGTCTCACCAGAACCTTGTACAGTTGCTGTTAGACTTCCCTACTCTTATACTCCAACCCCCTTGAAATAAGAGCCAATATCCCATCAGCCTTCCTGATTACGTGCTGCACCTTTTACTAGCTTCCAGTGTTTTGTGCATACATTCTCCCAAGTCCATTGGGATTGCGACATTCTGCAGTTTTTCTCCTTTTAAATTATACTGTTCTTTTGTCCTCCCTTCCAAAATGAACAAACTTCATACTTATCCACCTTATATTTCATCTGCCAACTTTTTATCTCTTTACAAACTGCAGAGAGTAACCTGCCTTTCTATCAATTTTTCTGCCAATTGATATATCATTTTTTTATTTCCTACCCCTTCATGTATTCATCCAGGAAGGGAGAAGGGGAGGTGATGGCCTAGTGGGATTATTGCTGGACAGTTACTTCAGAGACCTCAGGTAACAATCAAGTTTCAAATCTCACCATGGCAGACAGTGAAGCTTGAATTCAATAAAAATTTAGAATTAAGAGTCTAATGCTGGCCCTGAATCTGTTGTTGATTGTCAGGGGGAAAAAAATCCATCCGGCTCAATAACATTCTTTAGGGAAAGGAACTGTCATCCTTACCCAGTCTAACTTACACATGGCTCCAGACCTACAGCAGCATAGTTGACTCTTAGGTGCCCTCTGGGCAAAAAGGATGTGCAATAAATTAATGAACAAAAATAAATCAACTTTTAAAAAGTCCAGCTTCCTTCAGATGACATCTACACTGTTCACCACAGTTGTTCCAAGTCTTAGCAAATTCTTGGCACTCACTTTGTGAATAAGTTTCCCCTGAATTCGTCACAGGATTTATTAGTGCCCTTACATTGACAAATATTGTTGATTGAACCAATTAGTGTAAACATCCAATCTATATCCAGTATGCATTAAGCATTTCCTCAACATTAAAGATTTCTATCAGATCACCCCACTCTCCTGAGCCTCCTCTCTTCTGGAGAAAGTGATCCCATTCTGTCACTCCTTTCCTGAGAGTTATTACTGCTCAGATCTGGTGATATGCTTGAGAGGGAATGATCATGTGCCTTTTTCAAAAGGGCCAAAATGGTTTTAAAAACTGCCTGTCTGATTCAGGGGTACAACTACCTTCAAGGAGGTGGTAAATGATCGTAATCTAATTTCTCCCAGTCTTAGTGTCATCCCCTACCTTCAAAATGAGCCTCTCACTTCCACACTCACCTGTCACTTTCCACCACCAAACTCAATGCCCAACGCCTCAACACACTAGTGTGCAGTCCATAAAAATTCTTTTGACTGCACAAATTATTTTTAATGACCACCTTCAGGATGTCTATAGCAATGTTTTCTGTTTTTCCTGCTAATCTTTATTCAGGGTTATTAAAGATAACATTGCAAAGATGTGACTGCTTGATTTTGCAGATATATTTTATTTTGCTCAGAAAGCACACAATTTATGGACAGTCAGTCAATGTGGCCTTTTAGAAATTCCTACTTTAGAAATAAAATCAGTCTGACTCCAAACCAAAGCTCAAACAGATTCTAAGCAAGGCCTCACACCTAACATGCATTGTCTGATCTAAAATGCTACCACTTCTTTACTCTAATAAAACCTTTAGTTCTCTGGGGACAGTGACTTGAAAGAAATTCAGGGACTTATATATACGCATTAATAGGATATAACCTTCTAGCTGATTAAAGATTTAACAGCATCTTAGATTTGTTCAATCAATTGTACAATCCTTTGATCTTTTACTTATAAGTTCTGTGTCTGATGCCACCTCTCTCACTAAACCTGGAGAAGGAGCAAGGATCCAGAAGGTTGTACTTTCAAATAAACTGTTGGACTATAACCTGGTGTCGTGTGATTTCTGACCTTGCTCACTCCAACACTGGCACCTCCACATCATGATCTGACATGAGCCCTTAGGCAAAGGCAGAGTGATTGTACATTCTGTCCTGCACAAATACATTTCTCTGGCAAGTCTATTTTGGGGTGGATCTAAGGTGGAGCTGAATATTTCAGGTAGAGGGTTGGGGAAGTTGTTGGAGGTCATTGGCTGAGAGTTTTGTTCTATTATGGGAGCAACTCCCAACAGGCTGAGACCTGGCCCAATCTCAACTACCTTTCTTCAAAAGACCAGCTTCTACAAAGGCCTGAGCAATGTTTTGTTTTTAATTTCAGTGCCTACCACTCCCTCAGCACAGGCATACATGTGCTCATTGTCATTGAGTGAGTTCAGAGAGTTCAGAATCAGTCAGATAATAAGAATTTATGTATAGAATCCAGGCTGAGACTTGAGTACAGTACTGGGATTCATACTGGGGATTGCAACATAGCCAATGTGCCTTCTTTTAAGCAAGATGTTAAACCAGTCTGCTCTTTTAAGTGCTTGTAAAAGATCCCATGTCAAAATGTTAGCAAGAAGAAAGAGGAATGCTTGGGAGATTTTATGACAATTGATAATAATTTCATGGTTACCACTGCTTAGATTAATTTTGCTGGAGCTTTGGAACCTGAGGGATGACCTTATAGATGTTTACAAAATCATGAGGGGCATAGACAGGGTGAATAGCCTTTTCCCCAGGGCAGGGGAGCCCAAAACTAGAGGTCAAAGGTTTAAGGTGAGAGGGGAAAGATTTATAAGGGACCTAAGGGGGAGCTTTTTTCATGCTGTTTCGGTACTGTACATCTCTGTAACAGTATGGATTCCTGATTGTATTAATAGAATTTAAATTCCACCAGCTGCCATGGAGGGGTTTGGAGCCAAGACCCAGAGCATTAATCTTGACTAGTGGTTTATTTGTCCCATGGCATTACCCCATACCACTATCACTACGAGAAAAGGTTTGACACAAACCTCTTTTGTGCTAAAAATACGAACGCTGCTGATGTCATAAGGAACAACCATAATTATTCCACTCCAATTTCTATCCTTGCCTTGTCTAAATCTTATGGCAATGTATAATTATTGATTCCAGTCCTATCTGGAGAGACTGAGCAAGGACTTTTTATGTTTAACGGGAATGGCACTGTGGACTTGCTGGAGAGATCAGATGATGTGATAGATTAAATTTTCTCACTCGTACAATATAAATTTCAGGGGTAAGGATGAGAGTTTAATGTTCCACTTTCTGCTTTTTAGAGAACTGAGTTCTCACTCGTTAAGAGACCTACAGGGTATACCCGTGATGAAAACAGAAACCGATACCTTTATTTCATGGGATCTCAAACTAGCTAGGCCGTCTTTTAATGTGTTGTAAAATGGGAGACAACACTCACTCAGCAGGTAAACAGATAGCTGATAAAAGGGTTCTGTTAAATGGATAAATAAGCAGTTTAAAGGTATTAACGTGGAGCTTGACAGATGGCAATGATTTGGAAACATCCACAAGGTACAGATGGCTTTGTGTTCTATGATTGCTAAGCTTTTAGAAAATCCTTTTAATGTGTGATTTAGGCTGTCATTGTCACCTTTACTGCTTTGATGGTTAACTTGATCAAACTCACAAGCCCTAACAGTTGAGCTTCTACATCAAAAGAAGAATTCCCTTTAATCCATAACATCTCATTCTAGTTATTTGTTTACTTCATAGTTAATATATATATAGGATCTCAGCAATTTTTTTATTGCAATTTACTGTTATAGTCCCTAGAAACTGTTTTCAGAAACTGTTAAGAAGATATGGCAAGAAAAAGCTTTCTGAATATTGTTTATTAACCTCTTGTGGGCTCATTCTATTTGTATTGCTTTTGTATATTCTTCAGTGTGCTGTTCTAAACATAGGTAAATCTGAGTAAGAAATTTAGCCAGATTCAGTCACATAGTTTTGGCCCTATGCAGGCTTTTAGTTTTCTGCCTTCTGAGATATTGGAAGAATGTAAAAGTATTTCTTACATTTTCAATTTATGATTCATTCAAATTTGGGTTTAGAATTGAGATCTGCATGAAATTATCCTCCAGAAATTACAAATACAGGCTCCACGAAGCATGAATAGAGACAAATGTTATGCCAAGGTACTTTTGAGAATTTGGTCTTAAGTGGAGTGTGATTCACCACTCAGTGAGGAAACAAGAGATCCTTTCAAATTATTGCTGTTTAATCTTGACTCGATTCAATTTTCAGCCGCGATTTTGTGCAGCTGGGAGCTTCATGAAATTTCAAAAGAGGGTGAAGGAGCATTTTCCTCTGTCTCAAGTAATATGATGTTTCCAACACGCCAGAGAGGCTTGGCTGGAAGGAAGCCACAGATGGTTCTTCCATGGGAGAATCTCTAAAAATTCCAAACTGAATGCTCTGAGGTCATTTCTGGAGTGTTACTGAGCTTTATTGTTCTGCTGCTGGTATTTTGAACTCCGTCAGTCATAATTCTGTCTATTACACTTAGTCAGTCTTCCTCTGTCTCCATAAACCATTGTGTGTTGTGCTCCCCAGCATAGTACCTGCATTAAGAAGGAGGCATTGGTTCGGTCATTTGGCTGAATGCTGGTTAGCAATGTCAACAGTGTAGGTTCAATTCCCACACTGGCTTAGGTTTTGATGAAGATCACACCTTCTCAACCTTACCTGAGGTGTGGTGGGCCACTGCTGGTCATCTGTCTCTTTAATGGGAGAGCAGCCCTATGGTCCAGTAGGACTTTAGATACATTGAGATATAAGAGTTCATTTAAATAGCAACTAAAGAAATGCAACTGTTAAGTAAAAAGCATTGTTGATAAACAATCATGATTTGCTTTATTTAAAAAATTATGAATTATCACGTAAAATAAATCATTCTGAATACATGTAGAACTGTTCTATACAAAAAACCTTTACTCATTCTAAAATTTGGAAAAATACAATAATTGAATATAATCAATTCCTGTTGAATGATATTAACAGCTCTTGAAAGCAACACTGACAATGAAAGTAAGAATTCTACAGCAATATGGTTTGCTTAAATTGTTTCAATGTTCTTTGATGATAGAATTCGGTAAATATTGCGATTTTTCTCAATTCTCTGAATTCTGTGATGACTGGTTAAGAAAGTAAGTGCAAAACTTTAAGAATATTCTCAGATTATAATGGCTACTTTTTAAGCAATTATGAACCCGGGCAATGGGATAACAATTTTCTTTTGACTTTGCTCAGCAAACCATAATTAATTACGACCGCAAAGTGATTAAAAAACTAAAAGCTTTATTAAAACATGCACTTGGTACTTCATCCCCTGATTCACCCTCTCTGAAACCTTTGCTTGTGTAAGCAAAATTTATTCATCTGCAATTCTACATCCCTGACCACTGTAACATTAGTGAAATCAAGCTAGTGTTTATCATTTCCTAAATCTTCCTCACTTGTAATGAGCCAATTTTCCTTTAGAAAGGAGCGAGAGGGAGGAATACCTTGCATACTTTACTCAAAATAATGTACAGTCAGTGGAATGCAGTAGAGATGGTTCCAGGTTCTCTTGAAGGTGCAAATCTAGTCTGTGCACATCCAGGTCCCAAACCAGCTTGGAAACCCATGCCTGCACCAGTTTAGCCTGTGGATATCTGTATTACATCTACACAGTGCCATTTCTCAGTAACATGCTGCAGCTGATGTCCTTTAATCATAAAGTTAGTCATTACATCATCAACAGCGTTGCTGTAGCTATTAGAAAACTAACTGCTGAAATGGTTACAATGAAAGTTATCTCATCAAGGGATACAGATGAAGATAGATAAACAATAAGAACAAAATTCAAGTGATTAATAAACAATGTGAACTCTTCTAATGAGATGATTTTCCAGTAAACACTCCCATTACTCTCTACAACATGCTTTCCAATATTATTTCACTATTCATTCTTCCAGTCTCTCTATTGTTATGCGTTGGAGTGAGCAAGAAGGGAAGACTAAAATAACCTTATTTTGTAATAAGCATTTTTCATCAATAATACATACTTCATTGCACCCTTTATGTGCTTTAAACCCTCAGGGTGTCCTCCTATTAACAATATATTTTGATATTTGTAGGGAACTCTTAAACAAAAAAAAAGCTGCATTCATTCCCAATGCCAGCAAGCCTGAATTGAGGATGCGCTGCTGAGAAAGGAACTGGCTTGATTTTTTTTCTTCAAGAAGATCCCAAGTTTTGGCTTACAATACTGTACATAAAATCCTATACAAATTTACAGTTAAAAGGTTTAGCCGCCACTTAGAGGTTTCATTTTCTGCTTCTCTCCTTTCATAACACATCCTGTGTTCATTTCTATCTTAATTGGTATTTTTAGACCATAAATCGCAACTGACATCTGTGTTTTCTTTCTTTGGTAAACCCGACTCTTAAACTTTTATCCACTGCCTCTAACTGTAAACTTTGTAACAATTCCTCCTGTTGCATCAAAAAAAGTTTCATATTCACTGGCTACTGCAGGGGTGAAGTTACATTAAACATTAGCAGGTGTGAGCATGTGGCTGTACCTGTGAAATCTAACTTAGTTATCTGATCTCATGTGAACATCATTAAGGGAGATTTCTATTCCCAGCACATGCCAGTGATGTGCACTTCAGACACATGGGCTCTGATCTTGCATTCATTAATTTTGGTATAGGAATTGCACAAATTCTTGATATGTACTTCCATCATATGTTGGCACTTTTATGTGGAAAGCACCTATTAAGATAACTTGCAGGCAAAATTACTAATGTTGCATGGGTCTCCCAGCAAATTGGCAGTTCATTTTTACACCCTAGCCAACAATGTAAAAGAAAATTTGGGGTGGTGCTTAATGGGTTTCCTCTTTGGTAGGATCCCAGTTCTACTACTGAAGAAAAAAATGTTTTTTATTTCCTCCATTTGTCATTTTGTTCTGCATTATTCTGCTTGTAATGGTTTTGCCTATTTGAAACTATCAGGTCAAAATCTCTAAGGTTTCAAGATGAAGATATCAACATGAGTGCAAATTATGTTGCTGCTCTGTTGAATTGAAAATATTGAGATCAAATAGAACCCGCAGGAGCACAGGATGATTGAGGCCTTTTGATAGACTAACCCTACTAACCTCCCTTGTCACTTCTCTTTCAAACCATTCTGCCTCCAGGTAACGTAAGTGCTTCAAAAGGCTTGATATGATTTTTAACATGTGCCCCATGTTAGTTGAATCATTTACATTGAACAAGAGGTAAGAATTGGAAAACAGGTCAGTATAAACAGAATTACATGGCACAGAAGCTTTGAAAAAACTATTCTAATAGATCAACTCATGCTCTGTGTTCCTCATAGTCCTGCAAGACTTTCCTTTTCAATTATGTATTCAGTTACCTTTTGAAGTTATTATTGAATCTTCTTTCAAAATCCTTTCAGAAAATGCATTCCAGATCATAACAACTAACTGTGTAAAACAATTTCTCCTCATCTCCTCCCTTGTTCTTTTATCAATTACCTCCATCTGTATCTTCTGGTTGTTGATAGTGGAAATAATTTCTCCCCACCTCGTCTGCTTCTTAAATTTGAGAATCTCTATTAAATAATCCCTTAACCTTTTCTACTCTAAGGAGAAAGATCACTTGTGGAATTTTACTGCCCTGTGAAGCATTTGAGGCGGAGAGGGCCTAGGCCCGAAACATCAGCTTTCCTGCTCCTCTGATGCTGCTTGGCCTGCTGTATTCATCCAGCTCTACACCTTGTTATCTCAAGCACTTGAGGTTACCTTGTTGAATGTTTTTAAGGCAAAGATAAATAGATTTTGGAATAGTAAAGGAATTAAGGGTATAGTGAGTGGGCAGGTTGACAAAGCTGAGGCCATGAAACGATCAGCCATGATCTTATTGAATGGTGGAGCAGGCTTGATGGGCCGGATGGCCGACTCCTGCTCCTATTTCTTATGTTCTTATGATCTTCTCCAGTTTCCTAAAAAAATTAAATTTGAGGTACAGATCAAAGGAGCTATGATTGTTACCGAAGAAGGTTGAACAACTCTGTCTGAGGAAGGCCTTGTGAAGGTCAATGTATATGGCCTTGTACTGGCCACTAGAAGAACTCATTCAAAATGACAGTGCAGAACCAACAAGCCAAAAGCACAGAAAGACATTTGCAGAGACGTTCTTTGTGTTATAATTATATGGACTGAAAGCCTGAAACAGCCTCAACAATGAGAGCACCTTCACCACTGACTGAAGCTGTTCAAAACTACTATCAGCTCAAGGAGCAACTAGGGAGGAGTAATAACTGCCCATCTCTTCCGCAATGCCTACATCCTGAGTATTATGTTTTTTCATACATTTTATAAATTGAATAGTAAATCAAAGATTACAGCTTGACACTCCCCACTAAGGTTAGTGATGGTCTTCAATTAATTTGGATGTGCTGGACTATCATATAATGGTCAGAATGGGTGTGCTGTGGTCTTCAGACCTGGTCCTCTGTGTTCTTTTACTATAAGCGTGAATGAACTCTTGTGAGAGAAATGGCACTTTAACAAATCCTGTATTATTTACACAATGTGCTCCAACAAAAGCACCTTACTTCACAGTCTCAGGGCCACAGTGGAATCCCAACATACTCAGATTTTCTGGCAGATGTGCAACCTTGATTTGGCCTCTTTCCAGATTTTACAGGCAAGTCCTTTTGCACAGTCACAGCGCTGGAAAAGCTCCAAACCGTGTGAACCCTTCCTTTTCTGCTTTGTGCATACTTCTCCTTGGCGTAGGACTGGTTTACAGATCTTGGTCCAAAAGTGGCGAGCGCAGCAGAATCCCTCTGCGCAGTCTGACGAGCGCAAACACGAGTCCCCTTCATGACCTGCACAACATGAAAACAACCAGCTTGCACTTACTTGGTACCTTTAATATTGGAAAAGCAAAGTGTAGTCATTTATACGAACAGACAATAAGCAACAAAGAGTCAGGAGGTGATATCTGTAGGGTTGGACCCAATAGTATTTGTTTTAACGGGCTTGTGGGACATGGACAGGGCTGGCTGGCCAGTGGTCAAAAAGCTTGAGCTTGAAGGACAGGATAAGTGGTTTAAGGACACAACTCCGAAACTTAGGAGCAAGTATGTGACGACAATGCTGCCAATCCTTGGAAGAGTGGAGGGGATTCATTGGTGGTTAGGTCTGGCGAGATTTCTGTCTGATCTCAGAATATCTACCTCATCTGAAATGTGGTCAACCCAGGGGAGTCAGGTCGAAAGGGATAGTGACAATAAAACTATTCTGTGGCAGATAAGAGATCTTTATTACATTTGATATTGCTTTGCATAGTCTTTTGGAAGTCCACACATCCCATGTCAACTGCATTACCCTTTGTTACTTCATCAAAAACCTCAATGGCCTTCACTGAATATGATTTGCCTTTAACCAATCTGCTCTGGTTTTCTTGAATTGATCTATGCTTGGCCAAATGACTGTTAACTTTCTCCCAGGTTATCATGCTCACAAGACTGCTCTATCCTTACAGCCGCTTTTAAACAATAATATAACATTTGCGATTCTCCAGGTATCCAGAAACACCTTGGTGAGATACCAGAAGACTGGAGGGTGACTGATGTTGTGCCTTTATTCTAGAAATGCTGCATGGAGAAACCTGGGAACTATAGACCTGTGAGCCTGACATCGGTGGTGGATACGTTGTTCAAGGTGATTCTGAAATGTAGGGTTAACATGCATTTGGAGAGGCAAGGAATGATTAGGGTATTCAGCACGGCTTTGTGTGAAAGAAACTGTGTCTCATAAACTTGATTTAGTTTTCTTAGGAAGTAACCAAAAGGATTGATGAGTACAGAGCAGTAGATGTTATTGATATGGGCTTTAGTAAAGCCTTTGACAGGATTCTGCACAGTAGACCAATAAAGTTAGATCACTTGGGATTCAGAGTGAGCTTGCCAACAGGATACAGAATTGGCTTGAAGGTAGGAGACAGAGCATGGTGGTGGAGGGTTGTTTTCTGGACTGTGACCAGCGGCATTCTGCAGAGATTGGTACTGGATCTACTGTTGTTTGTCATTTATATAAAAGGTTTGGATGAGTATATAGGAGGCACAGTTAGTAAGTTTGCTGATGACACCAAAATTGGTGGTATAGTGTACAATGAAGAAGGTTATCCAAGATTACAAAGAGATGTTGATCAATTGGGCAAATAGGCTGAGGAGTGGCAGATGGAGTTTATTCAGATAAATGTAAGAAGTTGTATTTTGGTCAAACAAACAAGGGCAGGGCTTATACAATTAATGGTAAGGCCCTGGGTAGTGTTGTAGAACAGAGAGTCCAAGGTTCAGGTAGATAATTCTTTGAAATTTGTGTCACAGGTGGACAGGATGGTTAAGAACATGTTTAGTACACTTGTCTTCAATGCTCAGATCTTTGAGTATTGGATTTCGGACTCCATGTTGAGGTTGTGCAGGATGTTGAAGAGACTTTCTTCTGGAGTGTGGTATACAGCTCTGGTCACCCTGCTTTAGGAAGGATTTTATTAAATTGGAGAGGGTTCATAAAAGATTTATCGGGATGTTGCTAGGAATGAAGGGTTTGAGTTATAAAAATGGACTGTAGAGGCTGGGAGTTTTTTTTCACTGCAGCATAGGAGGTTGAGGGATGACCTTCAGAGATAATGGGAACTGCAAATGCTGACGAATCCGAGCTAACAAAGTGTGGAGCTGGATGAACACAACAGGCCAAGCAGCATCTTAGGAGCACTAAAGCTGACGTTTCGGGCCTAGACCCTTCGTCAGATTGTTAATGTTTATAAAATCATGAGGAACATAGATATGATGAATAGCAAAGGTCTTTTCCTTAGGCTGGGGGACAAACTAGGACAAAATCTCAACTGGCTCGCATTATCTTTAAGTAGGATTATTAAAGCACTAAAGAACTTGATCGCATCAATAAAGGGTCAAAAAGAGCAGTAATTAGTTGGGGGTGATTAAAGCTTGGTCGAATAAGTGGTTTAAAAGTGTCTGCCTTTGATGGAGAGGCAAGAATGTGTTAGAAGGGAACTGGAGAGAGTAGAAAAGTCAAAAACACAGTCAAAAGTAGTAGAAGTGATGGAAATGACATTTCCAAGATGGAACTATCATAGGAATATAAAGCTTATGAATGATTGTAAACTGGGAGGGAATTCCATGAATACGGAGGGATTTAGAAGACAAAAATGAACTTTAAATTGAAGGCATTGAGGGTCTGGCAGGCAATGTAGACCAGGTGAGACAGGCTAGAATGAGGCTCTGTCAACTCACCTGGGAATGGACCAGACTTAGGCTGCACAAATGTTTACGAAAAGAAGAACATTGAAATGGAGTCGAGAAAGACAAGGGTGGGTGTTACAATCACAGGAGTGCATGGTGTTACAAACTTGAAAGGAGTTGGTCCTTATGAATGAAAGAATATGGATCAGAAACTCAGCTGAGGGTCAAATAGGAGGTTGAAGTTGGAGCAGGTTTGGTTGAGCCTAATAAACTGTCCTCCAGCAACACTTCTCAACACAAACTTTATGGACTTCAGTAAGGCATTTGATTTGATAAGGTTCCCCATGGAAGGCTCATTCAGAAGGTCAGGAGGAATGGGATACAGGGGAACTTAGCTGCTTGGATACAGAATTGGCTGGCCAACAGAAGACAGCGAGTGGTAGTAGAAGGAAAATATTCTGCCTGGAAGTCAGTGGTGAGTGGGGTTCCACAGGGCTCTGTCCTTGGGCCTCTACTGTTTGTAATTTTTATTAATGACTTGGACGAGGGAATTGAAGGATGGGTCAGCAAGTTTGCAGACGACACAAAGGTCGGAGGTGTCGTTGACAGTGTAGAGGGCTGTTGTAGGCTGCAGCGGGACATTGACAGGATGCAGAGATGGGCTGAGAGGTGGCAGATGGAGTTCAACCTGGATAAATGCGAGGTGATGCATTTTGGAAGGTCGAATTTGAAAGCTGAGTACAGGATTAAGGATAGGATTCTTGGCAGCGTGGAGGAACAGAGGGATCTTGGTGTGCAGATACATAGATCCCTTAAAATGGCCACCCAAGTGGACAGGGTTGTTAAGAAAGCATATGGTGTTTTGGCTTTCATTAACAGGGGGATTGAGTTTAAGAGTCGTGAGATCTTGTTGCAGCTCTATAAAACTTTGGTTAGACCGCACTTGGAATACTGCGTCCAGTTCTGGGCGCCCTATTATAGGAAAGATGTGGATGCTTTGGAGAGGGTTCAGAGGAGGTTTACCAGGATGCTGCCTGGACTGGAGGGCTTATCTTATGAAGAGAGGTTGACTGAGCTCGGTCTCTTTTCATTGGAGAAAAGGAGGAGGAGAGGGGACCTAATTGAGGTATACAAGATAATGAGAGGCATAGATAGAGTCGATAGCCAGAGACTATTTCCCAGGGCAGAAATGGCTAGCACGAGGGGTCATAGTTTTAAGCTGGTTGGTGGAAAGTATAGAGGGGATGTCAGAGGCAGGTTCTTTACGCAGAGAGTTGTGAGAGCATGGAATGCGTTGCCAGCAGCAGTTGTGGAAGCAAGGTCATTGGGGTCATTTAAGAGACTGCTGGACATGCATATGGTCACAGAAATTTGAGGGTGCATCCATGAGGATCAATGGTCGGCACAACATTGTGGGCTGAAGGGCCTGTTCTGTGCTGTACTGTTCTATGTTCTATGTTCTATGTTCTAAATGTGCTGCTGACCAATGCAAACAGTATAACCTAACAATGCAAATCAGTGAATCGATCAGTCTATATTGATGATAGTCCTTCCTTCTTTAGGAAATGATCAGCAATAGCTGAGAACGTCTTTTATTTGCCAGATTTAACTTTAAAGCTTCAGTATGTGAATAAAAAAAATTGGAAACCAGGAGCCTAAATGAATTATTCTTTAACAATGCCTGCAAAAGCTTGACTCTGAATTTTTCTAACATCTGAACACATTTGACAAGATTGGGAGGAACAAGTGGCTTCTTCTGAGGTTCCCTTGGAGTTTTAACAAGCATGTCACAAAGCCAAACATCCTTGCTATTTCACTCATTGTCATTCATGGAAGCCACTAATGGCCCACTGCGTGACTGTTGCAACTTAACTTAGCAATAGGAGAACAGCAACTATATTAGCAATGTACAGAGAAACCTGCCAAGTATAGATAATGGGGTTGAAGAAAAAGGCTCCGGATTGACTGAAAACCATTGCAAAACCCACAATTATCTTTGGCCAGATTCAGCGTCAGGCACCTACATTGTCCTCCAGAAGTTGTTGTTGTGAACTTCGAGGACCACATGGGCAGCGATAAATATACATATGAAAAATATTACTACCATCCTTTATTCTCTTCCCCCTCAATTTACTTCAGAGTGCCTCAGCCAGTATATACACTAAGTGGCACTATGTAATACAGCATGATTTGATCCAAAGGTGTGCAGGTTACGTGGATAGGACATGCTAAATTGACCATAGTGTCCAGGGACGTGTAGGTTAGGTGGATTAGCCATGGAAATGCAAGGTTACAGGGATAGGGTGGGGGGTGGATCTGGGTGGGAAGTTCTTCAGAGGGTTGGTGTGGACTTGATGGGCCAAAGGGCTGGCTTCCACTCTGTAGGGAACATATGAGTATCTTATGTGTAGTACAATGCACCTGGTATTGGGTCCCAGGTCTGACTGAAGTAATTCGCACTCCACATTCTCATAATTGCTGCATGGGGCAAGGTGTGACATTTTTCCACACTTTGCTGATTCTACTGAAGGGTGATAATGCCACTAACCTTTCTCACGTGACGGTTTCGCCTGTGTGTTTCCCACAATCTGCCAATACGAGCCCTTGGATCCATGGTGGGTTCCCTTCTTGGTGTGCTCTTGTATGTCGCCAGGGAGGGTTCTGCGACTGGTGCCGTCGAGAAGTGGTACACAGATACCTGAATAAAGGGATAAAAATAGCTGCATCGAAACCAGGCATTACACACACACAGTTAAGGATTTGCAGCAATTAATTGGGTCATGGTGGAGTAGGGCAGCATTGCACGGACAAGATTAAGCTTTAATTTGCCCCATTTGCACAGAAATGACTTTCAGTCTCTTATGCCTTCAGGGCAAAAATAATATTTAATTCCTTATATCCACTGCATGGTAGATTGCTAATATTCCCATGTTTCTGTCTATTTGGATATCTTCACGTGTATCTTTATGTTTGTGTGTTTAAATACATTTGTGTGGGAGTATATGTATGTATCTGTGTTTCTGTGTCTCGATGTTATTTCTGCAGGGGTGTGTGTGTGTGTGTGTGTGTGTGTGTGTGTGTGTGTGTGTGTGTGTCCATTTGTGTGTGTGTGTGTGTGTGTGTGTGTGTCTGTGTCTGTGTCTGTGTGTCTGTGTGTGCGCACACATGTCGTTAATCCCTCAGAGGAGCATGGCACTCAAGGCAAGAACTTGCATGTGAAGACTTCTATCATTGGGAGGCTTTTGCACTCCACCTACCACTCAGTTCTGGCTAACCAGGAAAGTTTTCCTCTCTTAGTGCCTGTCAACAAAGCATTAGAAAGGGTCGCAGATTAGCAGCCAACCTGTCTGGCCATGTTATGACACACATGCTAAAACAGAGCTAATGTTGCAGATTTTCTATCACAACTGGAAGGAGTTGCAGATTTGGCGATTTGTAATCCAGTACAGATTGGGAATGGGAGGCAAGGAAAGAACCAAAGGAAAGGTCTGTGATAGGATGGAAGGCAGGAAAAGACAAAGGGTTGTCGGTAATGGGAAATCTAATAAAAGAAAAGGTGATTGTAATAAGGCAGCATGGCACAGAAAATCACTGGGGGTGAAGAGGGCAGGCTGACAGCTCACCAAGAAGAAAAGTCAGCAATAACAGGCCTGTCCTGCAGCCATAATGCATCGAGGTTGGGCTAATATGATGAATTTTGGGACTTCTGCTCTGCACTAGGAGGATGTCTTAACTTATCAAACAACCAGCCAAAATGATTGGCTGTTCCTACAGTCCTGACAGTGTCAAAGCTCCATTGTGGGTTATGTCAGAATTGCAGGCAGTACTATCTTCTGTAGCTTTAATGGGATGGTTTTCACCTCAGAGTCAGAAGCTTGTAAGCTCCATTCTGGAACTGTAAGTATATGCTTTGGGTTGCCTCTCTGGTCAACACTGAAGGAGTGACATTTTTATGATGAGATGTTAGAGCAAGTGCTCATCATCCCATTCAATCCAAAGGAGAAGACAAGGTCTCCATGGAGACCTAGCCAACATTAATTACACAAAAATGTCACTAAAATGGATTGCATTGCTGTTTGTTAGATCTTGCTGTGTTCAATTTGATTGCCACCAATTCCTAAATTGCAATAATAGGCTACATTATTCCACAAACATTCGGTTGGCTGGAAGGTCCTGTGTTTGTGAAAGGCACTAACTCAATGGAAGTTCTTGCTTTACCTTTTAATTTTGATTTTATTGTCACTTGTACCGAAATACAGTGAAAAGTTTTGCTTACGAGTGGTACAGGCAGATCAAAGCAATCAAAGGATGTACAGATAAAAAAGACTTAGAAGCCTACAGGTACATTGCAGGCTACATTATTTGAGGCTAGAATCAAATCAACAGTCTGATAACAGCCAGAAAGAAGCTGTTCCTGAACCTGCCTGTGTGTGTGTTCAGGCTTCTATGTTTTCTGCCTGATAGAAGTTGTTGTAGGAGATCATTACCAGGGCGTGATGGGTCTTTGACGATGTTGGCTGCCTTTCCACAGCAGCGAGCCATGTAGATAGAGTCCATGGATGGAAGGTTGGCTTCTGTGATGGTCTGGGCTGTGCTCACCACCTTCTGTAGTTTCTTACGGTCCTGGGCAGAGCAGTTGCCGTACTGGGCCATTTTGTACCAGGACAGCATGCTTTCAATGGTGCATCTGTAGAAAGTAGTGAGGGACCTTACGGACATGCCAAATTTCCTGAGCCACATAAGGAAGAGGAGGCATCGTTCTGCTTTCTTGAGTGTCGCACTTATGTGGGAAATCCAGGACAGGTCATCGGTTATTGTTACTCTGAGGAACTTGATGCTCTTCACTCTCCCCAACTCAGTTCTGTTAATGTGTACGGGGGAGAATTCTCCTCCTTTCTTTCTGAAGTTGATGATCAATTCTTTAATTTTGTCGACGATGACAGTCGGATTGTTTTCATGGCACCAAGTCACCAAGCCCTCTATCTCCCTTCTGTATTTTGACTTGTCATTCTTAGATATCTGCCACACTATGGTGCTATTGTCAGCGGGCTGGTAGATGGCGTTTTTTGGAATTTGGCAACACAGTCATAAGGTGCAGGCAGTACAGTAGGGGGCTGAGGATGCATCCCTGGGGGCTCCAGTGTTGAGTGTTATTGTGGAGGAAGTGTTGTTATCTGTTTGCAACCCATGGGCCAGAAAGCTAAGGATCCAGTCATAGACAGTGAGTTTTAGTTACAGTTAGGTTCTTTAAATAAGTTAAGTAGAATGGGGCAATTAGGTGGGAGTCACGAGTCCTGAGGCATCAGCTTGAGGGTGTCTGTCTAGAATCCTACACAACTGGCCTGAACAATAATGACCCCAGAGGTATATATCATTAAACACATACTGTATTTTTGGATTTTGATTTGATTTATTATTGTCACATGTAAGGAGATACAGTGAAAAGTGTTGTTTTGGGTGCTGTCCAGACAAAACATACATTACATAAGTATAACCGGGTTATAGAACAGAATGCAGAATATAGTGTTACAGCTACTGAGAAGTTGTAGAGAAAGATCAACTCTAACATGTGAGAGGCCCATTTATATATCTGTTAACAGCGGGGATGAAGCTGTTCTTAAATCTGTTGGTATGTGTTTTCAAACACATGCATCTTCTGCCTGATGGGACTCTTGCTCCGAAAAACTCAGTTCTAAAGATACATGCAAAACTACTTCAGAGGCTTGATGTATTAAGTTGGTTCACCTATCAATATGGCCACGAAATAAAAATAAATATCCTTTTAATAAAACATATCCACAGCTTCTGTTCACTTCACATTCCGCAAAATGGTGCAGAAAATAAAAAGGCCCAGATGTTTCTTTAGGAACGTGATCAAAATGGCATGCAACGCGGCACAGGACCCTGCTTTAGCATAAAGAATGCAAGTTGAAGAATTAGCTCTAAGACCGTCTCAAAGGGACAAATGGTCCCATTCTACATTGCAATGTTGACAATTCCAAATGGTTTCCCAGAGCACAAAATGACACAGTCCTTGATTCCAGTCCATAGTTTAGGTCGAAGCTCATGTCCTATGGGATCACACAATTTCTGACTTGCTACTTCTAGACTAAAAAGATGAAGAAGATCGGGACAGTCTGTGGTGAGCAGCGCGCTGATTGTCATCTCTTCGATGATATTGCTTAGAAATGATATGAAGTCGCAAGGCAACATGGTTGCAATGACTAAAATGTAAATTAAAAAGCGGGGCAGTTTTGGCACTGGTACTGTGTTTTCCCAGAAGAAAACAAAACAATAACAAACCAGCAATATTTTAAAATGAATGTACTGGTGATACAGGAGTTCCGCTTCAAGTTATATAAAATGGGTCGGGGCATGTGTTACAGTTTTTATCCCCTTCTGAGAAAGATTTGCTCATAGTGTTGCTCTCATGAACTCCTAAATCTGGGAGAAGAGTAATTAAACAACAAAAGCTCATTTGAAGAACAGGCTCTGCAATCACTCTGTGATTAAAAGCTCATTAAGGGTCATTGGTCTGAGGAGATAATACCAGAACAAACAATGACAATGGAAATCTGACCACAGAGCCATACAGCATAGAAACGGAGCCTTTGGTCCAACTAGTCCATGCAGACCATGTTCCCAAACTAAACTACACCCACCCCTACCTGTGCTTGGCCCCTGTCCCTCCAAACATTTCCTATTCATGTACTTGTCTAAATGTCTTCTAAATGTTGTAAGTGTACTTGCATCCAATGCCTCCTCTGGCAGATCATTCCACACACAAACCACTCACTGTGTGAAAAAGTTGCCCCATGTCCTTTTAAATCTTTCTTCTGTCACCTGAAATGTATGCCCTCTAGTTTTGAACTCCCCTGCACTCGGAAAAAGAATCTCGCAGCTCACCTTATCAATGCCCCTCGCGATTTTACAAACCCCTATAAGGTCTCCCCCTAACCACCTTTGCTCCAGTGAAGTAAGCCTCAATCTATTTTTATAACTCAATCCCTCCAGTCCCAGCAACATCCTGGTAAGTTTTTTCTGAACCCGCTCCAGTTTAGTAATATCCTTCCCATAACAGGACGACTAGAACTGCACACAGTATTCCAGAAGTTGCCTCATTAACATTCTGTACAACCTCAACATGACGTCCATAGACTGTTGACTTACTACAATTTTGTGTTATTATTCCCCTACCATTCATTTCTATGTTTTCCTAATGAATGGATTTGAGTAGAAGAAACAGAAGATAAACCTAACATACTCTCACACTTCTTTAAAGTAAGCTTAACATCAACATTCTGAATCTCAAACCCAAAGCCCCTATCCTGGCTTTACTTTTTGTCTTCCAAACAGACCTCTCTCTGCAGTTTTGAGTTTCTGGGCAGCTCTCTGCTCCCTCAAAATACAGAATCCTGAACCGGTTGTAGGGATTTGCACTGAATCTCAAATACTATGGTCCAACCTGGTGTGCATTAGATTGCTTTGGACAAGCCTGGAATCAGATGTGTTGCCTTTTCAGCTACCTGAGGTCAAATTTGACTTTGGGGAATTGGAGGAGGTGTGAGTGAAACACAATTGCCACAGAGAATTTGAAGCGTACTTTCATTCCCACCTTGTTGGTTGGTTATCACACAGAAGACAGACAGTTGGGATTAAATGATCTTTTTCAGATTGTAGAAACATAACTAGTGGAATGCTATTAGGATCAGTCCCAGAGCTTCAATTGTTTACTGTCTATATTAATGATTTTGAGGAGGGAGGAGAGTGTGATGTTTGCAAATTTGCTGATGATGTAAAAATATATAATGGGTTATGCTGTGGACGTAAGGAATCTGCAAGGGGTTTTAGTTTAGTTGAGCGAGTGAGCAAAAACTTGCCAGCTGGGGTGTAATGTAGGAAAGTGTGAGAGATTGTGTACTTTGGTGGGAAGGATCAAAAACCAGACTTTTATTTAAATGGATGGAGACTCCATAAAGCTGCAGTGCAGAGGGATCCACATGTTCTTTGGCATGTAACATAAAATGTTAGCATGCAGGAAGGGCAAATAATTAAACAAGCAAATGAAATTTTGGCCTTTATTGTTATAGTATAAAAATAGCAGCCTCTTTACAGGTTGTTTATGAGGCAGCACCTGGAGTACTGTGCACAGTTTTGGTTCCTGTATTTAAAAAAGCATACACTGGTAATGGTTGTAGTGCCAAACAGATTCGCCCAAATCCCCATAGTATGCAAGCTGGCCATTCAGCCCACTGAGGCTGCACCCACCCACTTAAGAGCATCTGACTCAGACCTGGCCCCCTACACTATCCCTGTAACCCTACATTTTCCATAGCTAATCCCACTTAACCTCCACAATTTAGCATGGCCAATCCACCGAACTTGAACATCTTTGGACTGTGGGAGGAAACAGGAGCACCCAGAGGAAACCCACACAGACACAGAGAGAATGTGCAAGTTCCACGTAGACAGTTGCCTGAAGCTGGAATTGAACCCGGGTCCCTGGTGTTGTGAGGTAGTAGTACGAACCACTGAGCCACTGAGGCTGATTCCTGGGATGAAGGGGTTGACTTATCGGGAACAGCTAAAGAGACTTGACCTTGATTCATTAGAGTTTAGAAGAATGAAGTATGATCTTATTGAAAAATGCAAGGCTGTGAGGGGGTTTGACAGGATAGACGTTGAGAAAATTTTTCCACGAGTGGGGTCACCTTAAACTTGGGGGCATAGTTACAGAATGTGGGGACATTCATTTAAATTTGAGATGCAAGGAAATTTCCTCTCACAGTGGATAGTGAATGTCTGAAGTTCTCGAACCCCAGACAGTTGTGGAGGCAAGATCACTGGAAGCATTGAAAGAGGAGGGAGATAGGTTATTAAAATATTGAAGAGTTGAGGCCTGGGAGAAATGAGCGATGATTTTGTAGAATAGAGGGGCAGGCTTGAGGGGGTGAATATCATATTTCTGCTCCTAATTTTCACAGGTAAATAATTCTCACTGCCACGCACACTTACTCCGTTTGTTTTTAAGGGTTTCTCCATCTCTTACCTTTTATGGTACAGGCCCCTGCCCAAAGCAGCAACTGTCCAACGTGAAAAAGGCTGTGCACAGCATTCAGTGCTAGCAACCTTCATAAGAATTATAGCTACTCCCACTCTATTTTTAATTGCCAAGCTTTTCCATCATATAAAAAGTCCTGGCCTAATTTATGGTTTGTTTTATTTGGTCTATGGTAATTCCATTGGTCAGCTTTCTGGATGGAACCCTGCTACACATAACACGTGTGATTAATCTATCAGTGCCAAATATATTAGTGAAACCTCTGATAGGCTCTGACACATGGGTTCCTATGTCGCGGGTTTCTAGTCTGCTCCGTCTGTGCAATTGTTTGGTCATTTATTTTCTGCCTTGTTTTCTTTAAATGCACTCAGGAATTTCCTGGCACCTATTCCCCTTTGAACATTAATCTACCCCATATGAATCATTCTGTCCACCCATCATCCAATTACTCTCTCAAAGTTCATCAGCTTTGTTCAGCTCATGTGTCTTCAGTACATACAATCTTGATTCCTCTCATAGCAGAGCAGTTGAAAGATCCTCATCTAAACCACTCCTAACGCAGCTTTTCCCAATCCTTCACAGCTCTGGTTTGTTTCTCTTACTCATGAGTCGCAGTAGAGTTTTCGGTGCTTATTTCTGGTTGTTACAGTTATGGTTCTGCTGATATTCACAGCCTGAGTATTGTCTCTCATCCCAAGTGTATGCCCCATCTCTCAAAGCTGTGAAGTAGGGCTTAACCTCCGGACTCAGTGACCAGAGTGCGAATATGAAGGAAAGAATGGCATGCAAAAGTTAAAATAATATGTCAAGTTCCAAGCAAAACCCATCTGCCACTAAGGAATGAGTTCCAGTTCATACTGTACAGCTGCACCAAAGCATTACTAAAGCGTTACTAATCTGCATAATGTTATAACTGCTATTTGATTGATAATGATATTGCTTGACTTGAGGCAAGTTTCTTTCTACTTTGCCCCTGCTGTGTGTTAGGCAGATAGAAGCAAGGTGGAACTGGAAACAATAGCAACAGCAAAGACTAATGAGTTATGAATCAAAACCTGGTGGTTTTTGTGGATACAGAAGATTTGCAGAAACTGCATGAGGTTAAGAGTCGGCAGAAGGTAGTTTTTTCCAATGCTTCAACAATAAAGTGGCAAACTGTGGACTACAACACAAACTGGGAGTAAGTACCACAGAACTTCTTTTTCATTCATGCAGCATTATTGGCTGAGCCAGCATTTATTGCCCATCTGAAAACTGCTGCTTGAACTGAGTGTTTTGCTGGGACCATTTCAGAGGGCAGTTTAGAGTCAACCACATTGATGCGGGTCTGGAGGGTCATGTTGGCCAGGCCTGTTAGGAACAACAGATTTCCTTCCCTGAAGTTAACCTTTCAAGTCTGTATGATCCTTCGTCAGAGCTTTCCCCCAGTTGTTAACACAGATCAGATCTGATTACAGCGTCCAGGCTTTTTTCAGTTGAATTGGCAATGCTGCTGCAGGATGTAGAAGGGTAGTGGGGGCATGTTCAACATCATTAAAAGTCTCTCTTGGTAGAGGAACAGTTCAGCAGACTTGTTCCCAGAATGGTGCGACTGTCTATGAAGAGAAATTGGGCAAATTAGACCTGCATTCTCTGGAGTTTTGAAGAATGAGAGGTGATCTCATTGAAAGTTAAAGAAATACTGAAAGGGACAGAATGGGGGAGGCGCAGCTAAGATGTTTCACCTGGTTGCAGAGCCTAGAACCAGAGGCCTGATTATCAAGGGGATGCCACTTTGGTCTGAAATGAGGAGAAATTATTTTACTGTTTAGAATTTTCTACCGCAGAGGTAAGTGGAAGCTCAGTCTTTGAGTATGTTTAAGGTTGAGACTTATCTGGTTCTGGTTACTTAAGGCATGACAGGGTTTTGGAGATGGGATGTGTAAAAAGCATTAAAGGGTTCAATCAACCAAGATTGCTCTCAATTGCAGGGTAGGCACAATGGGCTGAATGGCCTATTCCTGTTCCTGTGTTTCTATAGGCTGGATCTTGTTAATGTTGAGGGGTGATAAGATGTTTGTCTTCAGAATGAGTGAAAGATTTATTTTTTTTTCCAAACAGTGACCTGACCTCAAAGAATTAGAGGCAGGACTGCAATAGGAGATCACGGATTTTCTGTGGTGCTATCTTCGAGCATGTACCCCTTACTGGATACAGAGAATCAACAAGGCCATCCTTCTATATCAACCTGTAGTAAACAGAATGGTTACCATTAAATAAAGAGTGAAGTTGTCACTATCGACAGAAATGTCACAACTCACATCCAGCAGATGCTTGTTGAGAATGAGGGAGGGAAATTACCTGAGTAGCCCCTATACCTAACACTTCAGTGTCAGCTGGAACCCATGTCTCATTAATCAAAGCTTGAGGAAGCCTTGAAAAGCCAGGAATTGTGAGGCGACAATATTTTTGCAGTGCCTGACACTTGACAACAAATTCATATGGTGTACTTTGGGCAGTGTGGTTTCTGGCAAGACTATAAAAGTAAAGTGCCAGGCTACAGCTGTGATCGCATCATTCAACGGACTCCTTTGATGAGCCACCAATGTGAATGCACAGCTGCCAGGCTAAAAACCCAGCTGTCACAACTCCATTAGACAGGACAGGTGACCACGGTCTCTCGTGCCCAGTCAACTGTGTCTTTCACCATTCGAAGCCAGGAATTATGTGAACTGCTGCAAAGAACTACCCAGTGCAACAGAGAATTGCAATAAAATGGTGTCTTCCTTCACTATCTGTTTAAAACAGTATGTTTAAACTTAAGTTCTGAGGAAGGGTCACCGGACCCAAAATGTTAACTCTGTTTTTTCAACACAGATGCTGCCAGACCTGCTGAGCTTTTCCAGTAGTTTTGTTTTTCTTCCTGATTTACAGCACCCGCAGTTCTTTCGGTTTTTATTCAGTACATTTCAACTGTTGTTCCAATGAGGAATTTGCCCAGAACGAGCCAGCATACTGCGGCAAATAAAATTTTAAGACATGAACGCCGTGTGTTTTGGAAATGGGTGTGATTTATTCAAACAGCCTTCTCCATTCACATTGGGTCATTTATTGCTGGGGGAGATGTGCCTCTTGCTAAACAGTTTCTAGCTCAAGTAAATCCAGGGTCCTTGTCCTTCTTACTATTCGAAAAATAATCTCTTTGATGTTGATTTTGCAGCTCTCCACATACTTTATGAGTGGAATTTGCCCCTGCCTGGTGTGCCACGGGCAATGGTGCAAAAAGTGGAAAAATACAGACAGAACGTCCAAATGACAACATGAGAATTCTGCACCTTTCCCCATAAGCCTCAAATGGCCACTTCAGAATCTCACTATTGAATGGCGGCTATCTTATATTAATGCATGTCCTTCTCATTAGAGCTCCAACTCACCTTATTTACAGATCTCTTCCAATTCCCCTCTCTTTCCCAAGAAACTGGAAGGTGCAAAATTCCCAACCAATAAATTGGAGCAGGTAGCTAGAAGCTGCAGCTCACTGAAAGCTCATCCCAGTCAACATCTCGACTTCTTCTCTATAACAGCTCCACAGCTGCCTTCCTTCGTCCACACAAGTCAGCAAACCACCAACCTCACCACATCACCACGCTTGCTCTCCAACCAACTCTCACACCACTTCACTCCATCAGCTCTTTATGGCTCAGAGACGCCAAAGACTAGCTTATTTCTTCTTGGTCACTTTGCACATAGGAACACACACTTATCTCATGCATCTACACAGGACTCATCTCATGGGTCTTAGCTTGCTTTCTTAGTACTCATTGTCAACCCCTGTGTGGCTCACAATGCTTTCTAAACGCACACGGATCTTCCACGCTTAGTCACAGGCCACCAGCCTATGAGGCTTGCATTACATTGTTAACTCAGAGGGCAGCGAGATTTAGAACTTAAGGAGGATGAGATGGGCAAGAAGCATTAAGTGAACGAATACAATAGAGAGAGTTGTAGTCCATGAGTCTTGTGGGAGGCAGCTGCAGTACCTGAATTAGAGTGACTGATGGCTCTGCGAGTGTGAGATCTTACTGAGTAGATGGTGACAGCTATTCTTGTGGAGCACAGAAGATCATTGACTCTCCTCCTATCCTGCCTGACATCCTGTCACCCCTAGGATATTGCACTGACCTGGGTTCCAATCTGTACTCAGGCTGGGTCTGGTAGTGTGGCTGTCTGTGGGGGTCCATAGGGTAACGGACTGCCCTCCACTCCTCCACCACATCCACCATCGCGACCAGGTCCCTGTCCATGATGCAGACAGCGAGCTCTTCTTTCCTCTGGGCCATTTGCTGAATGTAGGGGCTTGATCTGTACAGCGTGAGGGGCAGTTCCTGGCTTGCAGCAACTGAACTGGTGTGCGTAGCTGGGATTTAAATATGGTGCCGGTGAATTCAACACCGTAAGGTCCCAGCGACAATGACTGCTTCCACTCATGAGCTACAAAATACCCCAAAAGACACACTGGAGCCTAGTTACATTACTAATGAGGTGTAAGCTGGAAGATAATGTGTGAAAAGTGATTCTGAGCCAGAAGGAGCATGCATTTTGCTCAGCAAAACACTTTATGTGAAAATGAGAATTTTCTGCCTGTAAGTTTCATTAGAAGATATGTATTCTAACAGGTGCAAGAAGCTGTACAGAGTACTTTGAAGGCAAAATTTAACATTGCTTACTTGTTTGCTGGGCAAGAAACAGGAACAGAAAGATCCAAATTTAAAGCAAACCTCCCACTTGCAAACAATGTTCCCAATTGATTCAGGAGCTGGGGAGGTGTCTCTAATAAGGAACTTCAGGCTCGATTTAGGACCCAGATATAAAACTGGGTTGCCCTGAATGCAGTAGATCAGGATTACCTTGACTACCAGCAGGCTAAAGCAGATATTAAAGAGAAGGCTAGAACCTGCCACTGGAAAGAAAAGGATAACTCTTTTATAAAAATGAATCTGAATAGGAGTTAATGGGAACAGGAGTACTCCTACTGATTCTGTAATAAAGCTGTCGGGCTGATAGCCAAAGTCCCCTCTATTCCTGCTCCCCTTACTACAGCTCCTTTCCCAGACATTCATCCTCACCAGCCAATTTTCACACAGCAAGGCCCTACCGATGATGAGATCATTGTCATAAGACGTTCCGCACTCATCATAGGATCAAATTCACTTGGTAGGTTTACTGCTCCTATCCTCTTTTTTGGTCAAGATATACAAGGTCTGCCTGGTCTAGTGTGGGTACAGTAAAACAGTTTGTTAGTGCAATGACAAAGCACTCTTGTCTTTAACAAAGATACATTTTATTGCATGATACTGCTCAGATGTACTGGTATAATAGACATTATTACTGAGGCTGGAGGAAACCTTGATTTAGATCTTACTCCTTCAAGATGTGAAGCTGTTTCTCCCACTTTATGTGTTTAATGCACTCCTCAGTATTAACTCTTTGATTCCCATACACCCTTAAACAATAGTAATGGCCAGATATTCTGCTTTAGCGAACCTAGTTTATGAATAGGTATTACCCAGGACTCTAGGGAAAACAGTCCTTCTCCTCTCTGAATGGTGGTGTGGGATGCACCATGGCTACCAAAGAGGGAGGTTCAATTAGCATCTCATCCAAAGGGGAGAACCCTTGTCGCTGCTGCACTGATGGATTAGCCTGGATTGTGAATTCGAGTCCCTGGAGTGAGACTGGAATCATCAACCTTCTAATGTGGAGCTAACTGAGCCATAGGTTATTTTTTATATTAATTCACAGGATGTGGGTGTCACTTAACGAACCAGCATTTATTGCCCACCTATAGTTGCCTTGAGAAGGCGGTGGTGAGCTGCCTTCTTGAAGTACTGTAGGTAGACCCACAATATTGTTGGAGAAGGGGTTCCAGGATTTTGACCCAGTGGCAGTGCATGACTGGTAAGTTCCAGGTTAGGATGGTGTGTGGCTTGGTGGGGAACTTGCAGCTGATGGTGTTCCCATGCATCTGCTGTGCTTGTCCTTCTAAATGATAGTGGTTGTGAGTCTGGAAGGTGCTGTCCAAGGATTTTTGACAAATTTCTGCAGTGCATCTTGACGATAGTACACACTGCTACTACTGAGCATCAGTAGTGGAGGGAATGGATGTTTGTGGATGTGGTGCCAAACAAGTGGGCTGCTTTACCCTGAATAGTGTCAAGCCTGTAGAGTTTAGCTGGAGCTGCAGTCAGTGAGGAGTATTCCATCACAATGCTGACTTGTTCTTTGTAGACAGTGGACAGGTTTTGGGGAGTCAGGAGGTGAGTTGCTCACTGCAGGATTCCAAGCCAATGACCTGCTCTGGTAGGCACAGTACTTCAGTGACTAGTCCCAGCTCAATTTTTGATGAGACAGAACATAGCTGATTTCTTTTGAAGGAAGGGCACTCACTTTGTACACCCCCCTCCCCTTAATGATCAACTTAACTCTTCATTTCCTGCTCGGTTAAGATTAACATCTAACATCAAGTGCCTGTCCAGTTTAAGTTCTTCTTTCTCTTGACCCAGTGAGGAAAAAGCTAACGTACCGTTATTGCAGTAGTTTCCAGGGCAGCACATCGAGTCTCTATGGCATCGTTTCTTCCTCCTCCTGCAAGACATGCACGATGGGTGGCCTTGATGGTGCGAATGGTGACAATACCCACTGGGTCCACACTCTTTATCACTGCTGCATGCCAGGTTCTGAAACATGCAAAAAATAAACACACACCTATAAGCCTTTTTTTATAAAGCTGTGGGTGAGCCTGAGACAATCCTTCAGATTGAGGGGAGGCTGTTTAGGGCAGGGAACAGGGAAGGGATGATCGTGTAAAACCTACTGAGTACTTATGCCCCGAAGGGAAAAGTATCGGGTTTTAGTGTGCTTTGGGTTGCAAATACTGGCTGCGTTCGGTGAGCTGCCTCACATTATCGAGCGCCTCTGAAAAGCTAGCTTTAGTCTGAAATCATTTTCACACAGATATCCTCTTCTTATCTCAGTCAGCACATCATGCCCCTCAAACAATGTCATCTCGCTTCACAAAGTAACCATCAGGACACTCTGCTTCCTGCTCACTGCTGGGTGTGACAGCGCAAAGAAAGGAAGGTAATTAAAGTGGCAGCAATGTAGCAGTGGTTGCCCATGACAAGAACCTGTAATTTGTCTGTACCATGGCAACAACACAGTTAAAGATAATTCACCCGCTCCGAGTTAACCATTTTTCAACAATAGGTGCAGGTTGTGACAGAAGCTCAAGTGCTCTGTATCACGAGCAAATAATTATGCGTTCCCAAACTATCTATTATATTACAACGGCACATAACTGAATAAACTTCCTGTCAACTTTTATTATAAAAACGTCAATGTAAACATGTCACTGCATTATTGAGACCTGGTTATCAATGGTTGTTCTGTGGCACCACTGCTGGTGGGGTAGTGTAATTACAATGTGACAATTTCACACTGAAGGAATTGGCATTGAGATAGCATCACGGAAGAACACGGGACAACCCAAAGAGATTTACGGAAGTGAAGTACTTTTCAAAATGCTGCCACTTCTATAACTGTAGGAGACATGAAAATCCATTGTGCACAGAAACACCCCATGAACAAAACTGAGTTGGATGGCCAGGTGTGCTCCTAAGATGCTGCTTGGCCTGCTGTGTTCATCCAACTCCACACTTTGTTATCTTGGATGGCTAGGTAGTCTTTTCTTTTGAAGTTGGTCAATAGTCTTTGGAAAGAACGTAGCCAGTTTTCATCATAAACATGAACATGAAAGGTTATGTAAAACTATGGACAGAATATATTGCTTTGAAATCTGGAGTGAATTATGCTGCACAGTGGCTCAGTGGTTAGCACTTCTGCCTCACAATGCCAGGGATCCTGTTCAACTCCACCCTGGGGCAACTATCTGTGTGGAGTTTGCACATTCTCTTCATGTCTACATGGCTTTCCTCTCGGTATTCCAGTTGCCTCCTCATAGTCCAAAGATGTGCAGGTTAGGTGGATTGGTAATGCTAACCTGCCCATAAAGTCCAGAGCTGTGGAGGCTGGGTGGGTTAGCCAAGGGTAATGCAGGGTTGAAGGGATAAGGTTGGGTGGGGGGCAGGTGGGTCTGGGTCAGATGCTGTTCAGAGGATTGATGTGGACTCGAAGATCTGCTTCCACACTGTTGGGATTCTATTCTGGTGAGATGGAATCCCATTGCATGGGGCGGCGGAGGGCTCTCACTTGGTAGCCGGAGCACTGCCTCCTTTATCTGAAGGCCCACCCAACCACAAATCAATCAGGCAATAGCCAGGCCACCAGCGGGACAATCCCCTGGAATCAAGACCCCAGAGGTACAAGTCTTGCCCGCCAAGAGCTGCTGGCCAATCAGAGGCTAGCAGTTCATGTGCTCAGCAGCGCCACAAGTGGGAGACTATGGTAACTGCAAGAAAAATGTTTGACAGATCTCCAGGATCATGAACGGTCCGTTTAAATAATATGGTGGGATTGGGGTGGAGAGGAATCCAGGATTCAGGGTGGACAGGGAGGACTGTGGATTCAGGAGCAAGGGCAGGTTTGTTGGATATCAACTGGGTCCCAAGTGCCAATGACCAGACTCGCACTGGAGCATGGATTGCCTTAGATCAAGAGTCCATTTGGCACCAGGGCAGGTAGGTCAGCCATGGGCTTTCCTGACTAGAACTTAATTCCAGCAGAATCCCCATGATGATAGAGTTCAGGTAAACTGGCACCCTGCCAATCTAAATGCCTTTCCTGCTTTTACATTTGCCACCTCCCTGAGCAAACTATTCTACTGGCACTTTCTGGTCTAAATGTTCCCAATTTCCAAAAGACCTGAAAAAATAAATATTTTGTGTCTCTCCACTTCATTTGATATCGAACAGCTACCTTAAAAAAACTATTAAAAATTTTTGAAAAAAAATGATTAGTCATTCTTTGGGGACTTTCAGAGTGTGTTGAAATGTTTAAATGGCTTGGAGGAAAGAAGCAAATATTCTGCTGCCAAATTTGCAGACGTCTCCAAAATAGCTGGAAAGGCAAGTTACAAAGAGGATACAAACAGTTTACAGAGAGGTATTGTTAGATTAAGTAAGTGGGCAAAAAGTTGCCAAGTAGGGTGTAATATGGAAAAATGTTAGGTTTGTTCATTTCCGAAGGGAGAACAAAAGAATAGAGAGTCTTACTCAAATGGAGAAAACCTGCAGAAAGCTGCAACACAGAGGGATTTGGGGATACTTGTGCATGGAACTGAGAAAGGTGGAGCACGGGTGCAGCAGGTAGTCAGGAAGGCTAATGGAATGTGGGCTCTGGTCTCAAGGGGGTTGGAGTATAAGAGGAGGGAAGCCTTACTGCGACTGTACAAGGTGTAGGGGAGACCACATCTGCAGTACCATGAACAATTTTGGTCCCTTTATTTACAGAAAGATATCATTTCATTAAAGGCAGTTCAGAGAATGTTCTCTAGGATGATCCCTGGTCTGGAGGGATTGCAAAGAACAAAGACAAAACAAGTTGGGACCCTACTCACAGGAGTTTAGAAGAATGAGAGATGGTCTCATTCAAGCATATAGGATTCTTAAAGGATTTGATAGGGCATATGCGGAGAGGATATTGCCTCTCATAGGAGGGTCTAGGATCAGAAGGCATCATCTCAGAATAAAAAGGTGCCATTTTAAGACTGAGACGAGGAGGAATTTCTTCTCTCAGAGGGTGTGAATTTTTAGAACTCCTTACAACAGAGGTTTGTGGGGGCAGAGTCCTTGTATATATTTAAGGCTGAGATAAATAGATTCCTCATCCATATGGGAATCAAGGGTTATGGGGGCAAGGCAGGAAAGTGGACACGGGGAATATCAGGTCAGCCATGATCCTGTTGAATGACAGAATGGGCACAAGGTGCGGAACAGCTTACTCCTGTACCAATTTCTTATGGTCTACTATTCATCCTCATGGTTTTACATATCCCATTACTGCAGTCCTGAAAATTTCTGCAATTCTTTTGTTCATTTTTTTTGTCATTTTTAATCAAAAATTTTTTTGATGCAATGCTAAATATAAGCCTAAGGTTTGAAAACACTTTTTTGTTTTGCATTTGTTCAAGGGATGTGGGCATTGCTGGCAAAGCCATTAGTTGTTGCCAGTCTCTAATTGCATTTCTGCTATTTGCTTGAGCTATTGCCATACACAGTGCTGTTCGGGAGTGATTTTTGAAGCAGTGACAGGGAAGGAATGGCAATATATTTCCAAGTCAGGATGGCGAGTGGCTGGGAGGGAAATGTGCAGCTAGTGGTGTTTCCATGTATCTGCTGTGCTCATTTAATTAGTTAGTAGATACCTGGGTTTGCAAGGTGGCTGTTGAAGGAGCTTTGGAGATTTGCTATTGTGCGTCTTCTGGATGATTAACACACACTGCCACTATGCTCCATTGGTAGAGGGACTGTTTGATTATGATTGCAGGTTGGGGTTACAATCAAGCAGGTTCCTTTGTTGGTGGTCAGCTTCCTGATTATTTTGGAGGTCAATTTATCCAGGCAAGTGAATGTAACATTGAAATAAATATCAAAATATACATCAGACTGAGGATCACTGGATGACCTTAAACCCTTGGTTACCACTTGCTTTAGTTTTTTTTTGAATTATTGATTAGTGCTATTTTATAATCTTTTTGATTAAACATTATGATAGCAGATGGAAAGGGGTCTGGATGCCTTAACTGGTACAGTGTAATATAAGACCATAAGACATAGGAGTGGAAGTAAAGCCATTTGGCCCATCAAGTCCACTCCGCCATTTAAATCATGGCTGATGGGCATTTCAACACCACTTCCCTTCACTCTCCCCAGAGCCCTTGATTCCTTCTGAGATCAAGAATTTGTCGATCTCTGCCTCGAAGGCATCCAACGTCCTGGCTTCCACTGCACTCCGTGGCAATGAATTCCACAAGCCCACCACTGAAGAAATGTCGTCTCATTTCAGTTTTAAATCTACCCCCTCTAATTTTAAGGCTGTGCCCACGGGTCCTAGTCTCCCCACTTACCGGAAACAACTTCCTAGCGTCCACCCCTTCTAAACCATACATTATCTTGTAACTTTCTATTAGATCTCCCCTCAACCTTCTAAACTCTACTGAGTACAATCCCAGGATCCTTAGCTGTTCATCATATGTTAAACCTACCATTCCAGGGATCATCCGTGTGAATCTCCACTGGGCACGCTCCAGGGCTAGTATGTCCTTACTGAGGTGTGGGGCCCAAAATTGGACACAGTATTCTAAATGGGGCCTAACTAGAGCCTTATAAAGCCTCAGAAGCACATCACTGCTTTTATATTCCAACCCTCTTGAGAAAAACGACAACATTGCATTCGCTTTCTTAATTACGGACTCTACCTGCAAGTTAACCTTTAGAGAATCCTGGACCAACACTCCCAGATCCCTTTGCACTTCTGATTTGCGAATTTTCTCACCGTTTAGAAAATAGTCCATGCCTGTATTCTTTTTTCCAAAGTGCAAAACCTCACATTTTCTCACATTGAATTTCATCAGCCATTTCCTGGGCCACTCTCCTAAACTGTCTAAATCTTTCTGCAGCTTCCCCACCTCCTCAGTACTACCTGCCTGTCCACCTATCTTTGTATCATCGGAAAACTTTGCCAGAATGCCCCCAGTCCCTTCATCCAGATCATTAATATATAAGGTGAACAGCTGTGACCCCAACACTGAACCCTGCGGGACACCACTCGTCACCGGTTGCCATTCCGAAAAAGAGACTTTTATCTCAACTCTCTGCTTTCTGTCAGACAGCCAATCCTCAATCCAAGCCAGTAGCTCACCTTGAACACCATGGGCCCTCACCTTGCTCAGCAGCATCCCGTGAGGCACTGTATCAAAGGCCTTTTGGAAGTCTAGATAGATAACATTGGAAGTCTTGATAGATAACATTGTGGACTTGATTCCTTGATTGAGGTAGACTTGGGACCTGTCTCACTGCCTTGTCCTGGGAAGTGAAAGGCAACAGTAAACTGGCTCAGGGCACCAACAGACAATGAGCCAAAGAGGTGTCTTCAGGAAAAGTACACTTACTATCTGACGGAGTTTGGGAACACTGTTTTATTTACATAATATATTCTCCCATGGGATGTGGGCATCAGTGGAAAGGCCATCATTTGTTGCCCAAATCTAATTGCCCTTGCTTGGTAAGTGGGTACCTGTAGGGCAGTCTGGGAAAGGATGACACATTTCCATCCCTAAAAGACAGGAGCAAATCAGATAGCTTTTATATGGTTACTATCACATACACTACCATCAACTATATCTTTTCATCAACTGAATTGAAGTTTGTCGTGACATGGTGGGATTTCAACCCTTGTCCTGAAATAAAAACTCCAGAGGCGAAGAACATTTCTGTGACACCACCATCTCCTCCTCTGCAATATAAATGACTGAAGGCAAACATGATGGACTTTGGTCCTTGCTTGTTTACTATTCGTGTTTTTCCAGGATCAGGCAGAATGCTTCCCTGCTGGAATTTCATTTGTTCCCACCATCTTTTGATCCAGTGATCTGGACACAGAAATATATCGCTGTTCTGGTCCTTGGAAGGATGGGAGGTGTATAGCTGATTGCAGCGATAGGGGACGGGGCCCTTGAACTTATAAGAATGGAGAATTGTATTGTAAGATAGTTTCACAACAGCTTTCTTCTAATGAGACCAATGTTGTAAACAACAAAATGAATTTGAAGCCATCATTGTGCCTTTATATGTTTTTATAAGAGCCCTCCTCATTCTTCTAAATTCCAATGAGTATGGCCCCCAGGCTGCTCAACCTCTCCTCATGAGCCAACCCTCTTAACTTCAGAATCAATCTCGTGAACCTCCTCTGGTCTTCCTCCAGTGCCAGTACATCCTTTCTCAGCGTAAGGAGACCAATACTGTGCACGGTACTCCAGGTGTGGCTTCACCAGCAACCTGCACAGTTACAGAATAACCTCCCTGTTTTTAAACTCCATCCCTCTGGTAATGAAAGACAATATTCCATCTCATTTCTTAACTACCTGCTGCACTTGCAATCCAATATTTTGTTATTCACTCTGAGGACAATGTGGTGTCCCAAAGTTGTGGGGAGAGGAAGTCAATGACACAGGATGCCCCAACATTTTCAGTTGCCCTTTAAACATTGCACAGCATACATTTTAAGAAATGAGTAAGTCACAGTTCTGGCTAGACTTTCTGACTCTGATAGCCTGCCCTTTCCTCAAGGACAAAAGTCAGGAATTTACCTAACAATCACCAATCTAGAGAGATGTCCCTCAGCATCAGATTCCACTTGCCTCAAAGATGTTTTTACTCCTCCAGGGAGCTTCCCCAGATCACATCCACAGACAATAGCCAAGCAATAGTTATATATGGAAAGGTCAAGTCAAATGCTGCTCCATTTTAGCAACTAAACCATGCCCCAGACTCTCCCTAACTATGACACTCGGGATTAGTTAGATTGTAGCAATAAAGAATTAAATATTGGATTTCAATTAAAAGGTTCAATGAGAACTCATAAACTAATTTCTTTCTCATTTCATGACTAGGTAATCATTTTAACATCACTCCCACATGCTTTTTATAGAGGTTGTTTCCAGTAGCTCCTGAAGATTTGCTGAAAAATACATTAAACCTTTTGAAGAAATATGGCACCTTAGTAAATCAATGCTGCAAGAAGAAGCCTGCATCTGTAAAGCACCTATCGGTAGAATAGAACTTGTTTAGAAGGACCTGCTATGGCACAGTAATGGTGTCCTTGTATAACAGCCAGCAGTCCTGGGTTAAGGCTCCACCCATTTCAGAGGCGTGTAAAGCTTCTTTGAACTGACTAATTCGGAAACACCTAGAGTTACGTTTAGTGCTCCTGTCTCTAAGCCAAAAGGTTTCAGCGCCAATGTTTGAGTCTTGAACAGATATTCCAGACTACTACAATACGTCTGTTATGATGCAGATAAGTTAAGGTCCAAACTGCTGGTTCTGGTGAGAATCATGGAATCCCTATAGCGTGGAAGAAGGCCATTCGGCCCATAAAGTCCACACCAACCCACTGAAGGGCATCCCACCCTGACCCTATTCCTTACCCTACCCCTATAATTCTGCATTTCCCATGGCTAACTCACCTAACCTGAACATCCCCGGACACGAATGAAAATTGAGCATGGCCAAACCACCTAGCCTGCACATCTTTGGACTGTGGGAGGAAACCAGAGCACCCGGGGGAAACCCACACAGACACAGGGAGAATGTGCAAATTCCACACCAACAGTCACCCGAGGCTGGCATAAAATTTTCGGCCACTTACTTGAATAAGGAAAGGGAGTGTTTGTAAGGAACCAACAGTACATTGACTGGTAAACTCATGACCAATGACTGTTTATGAGACTTTGCTGCATGCAAATTAGCCACTTCACAACAGGAGTTATAATATTCCAAAAGTCGTGTGAAGTGCTTTGAGCTGTGCTGAGGATGTGGATGGTGCTGTACTGATGCAAGTTTTTTTTCCTTTCCAAAATAGAAATAAGTTAAAGTATCATAAAATATAATAATTCAAAATATAAAAATTAAGAGAGTTTAGATCTGATTTGCAGAAGAAATGTCTTCCCCAGAGAGTGGTGAGCCTGTGGAATTCACTAACATAGAAAGCAGTCAAGGAAAAATATTGTATGATTTCAAGATGGAGTTGGATATAGCACTTGGGGCTAGGGGCCAAAGGATATGGGTGAAAAGCAGGGACAGGTTACTGAATTGGGTGATTGAACAGCACAGCAGGCTTGAAGGACTGAATGCCCTACTCCTGTTTCTATTTTATCTTTTTCTGTGCTTTTCTAAACTCTTGGAAGTTTTACAGGATCAGGATTATCTCCACCCCCTGAATAATCATTAGGTGAGAGTTGTTCTAGCTTCCTTACATTTATTTCATAATGCTCAGCGATAAGTACTCACAGCAGATTGCAACAGAAATAGCACACACAGTGCTGAGACTTTGACAGAAGGGTGACTTAGAACCATTATACTAACAGGCCTTTTCCTGTTTAATTTGATGTACTGATTAGCTTGTTTGGAAACAGTGCAATCTACACAAGTCCAAGTTGCTTATTCACAATTGTCTCACTAATTTCAATAGTATTGAATTCCTGTTGAAAATGAACAGCTCCACTGGTAAATAGTTCCTTTCTTTAGTAGTGTCCTGTCCCAATAATCTGAAGCAGTATCATGCTCAGCGGTGCTTTGATAAGGCTTGCTTCTCTTTCAGAAGTTTGTATATTTCTCCTGTTCAACAACTGAGTCTTTCTCTCTGAAGCTTAGGACATCTACCCCTCCCTCCCAGTCCCTATCCCTCACTTCCCAGGCTTTCCCCCTTTGGGCACGTCTCAAATACGGCTGAGAGAGTTGGCAGACACCTGACCAACTTCTCACACCCGTGCCAATGCTGCAATATGCCATTCACATGGAGTTGGGGATCAGGGAGTCCTTTCAGTTGCCTAAGTGGCTGCGTCCATTGGCATTGTTCTGGGTCTCCTTGCAGCACATTCAGTCAGCCTGTGACTCCATGCAGCATTTTCTTTGGCATCATGGTGTGCCTGGCCCGGAATTCCAACAGGGAGTGTGAGGGTTTGGTGGGGGGGAGCAGTTTGATCCTTCAGCCCGAAAGCCGTGAAATGGACTAAGTGGACTTTGTCTTAAATTCTCTTTTTAATGTTTTCTCTTTATTCTATTATCACTGAAGGACTGTTATTCTGAACTTGCTATTCCTTTATTTTTCAAATTTGTCACTATGATTTTGTACTTTTGTAGGTTTGTAATGCCAGCCTTTTTACTTATTTATTTTTTAAATTTTTTTTCCAAAGAATTTGTACTCAAGAATCTGTACCTAAGATGACACCGTAAGTGTAAATCTTTCACTGTAGCTATGTTGAGGTACCAGTGTTATATTGGGATGGTGATTTCCGAAAGCTTGTGATTTTGAATAAACTTGTTGGACTATAAGCTGGTGTCATTTGATTTCTGCCTTTGTACTCATGTGAGTACATGTGACAATAAAGCAAATTCAATTCAAATTCAATTCAAATACTTTTTTCCTGCTCCTCTTCGAGACAGTGTGCAGTCTGTTCTGGGTTTCTTACCGATGCTTGTATGGGTGAGAAACTTACTGAAGTGAGCATGGGAGAACAAGAACAAAATTTTTAAAAAAAATGCTCTATCACTTGGAATATTCGTGCTCCTACACGACCATCACCTCCAATCAGAAATCCGTGGCTTCTCTGATAATGACTAGTTAGTATGAAACAAAGCCATTCCAAACACAGTGATCCCATGATTTAACTGGGTCTCTGAGCAAATAAAATAAAACACTCTAGCTTTCCCACCTGGGTTACCAGACTTCAGGTGAGAAATGTAGATGTGGACATCACCAGCAAAATCCAGCTCTACCTGCTGTTGAGCTGGTTAGAATCGGGGGCTGTTGGGTGCAGGCCAAGCATGGATTTGGCAAGTTGAACCAGGCAACAGCACTAAGCTTGAGGCTGAACCTCACAATCAACCAGCAGCTTCAGACGGTGAGGGAGGAAGGCTGGTGAGAAAGATCTTGGTAGGGTAAAGCCAGCCAGAGGCTTCTTATTAACCCTTTCAGGCTAACCACCTCATACAACAGGCCATTCAGCCCCTGGGACCTATCATTCAATCATACTGATTCAGCAACTCCTGCCTGATTTTCATCAACATCAAAATAACAATTGAGTGGTTTCTGCAATTCTGGGAGATTCCACCCACAAAGCCAATACCCTGAGCATAGGGGCAATAAAATTTTCCCTTGATATTGCTTGGAGAGTTCTTAACTGATTTGTTAAATGTAAAAGACAATTGGTTATAAGAGCAGTTTGAAAATACTATTTCTTCACATCAGCCATAGTGATTGAAGCTTTAGCGAGCAGTCCCTGGAATTCACTCCCCGATGCCCTTCACTTCTCCTTTAAGATTTGCCTTAAAATCCTGCCTTTAGATCAAAAGATCGTCTTCCTCTCTTGATTTCCCTTTGGCTAGTGTCCAAATTTACTTTGGCAAAATGATTCGGGATTGTTCTGCATGTCAGAGGTTTTATATAAACCCGACTTGTTGTTGTTCCAGTTTTTTATATTTTTGTTTACAGCTTGCGTTACCACAGCATATTGCTGTCTTTCATTCTTCCCCGATTGCCCTGAAGTCATTCAGAGTCAGTCACATAGTGTGGGACTGGAGTCACGAGTCCACCAGACTGGGCAGTGGGTGGCAGATTCCTGGCATTGGCGAACCAGCTGGGATTCAAGCCAACAATTTGGCAGCTGTTTGTTGTCATTTTGTTTCTGACAGTAGCCCACAAATTGCATGATTTATTGAGTTCAACTTAAGATGGTTCAAATTTGAACTCATCACCACGTTCACAGCTCATTTTCTCCATTTTTAAAATATTCTGCTAAATCAGGTTCCAAATCCCAGGGATTGCCAATGATGACATTGGAGCATACCTTTGCATGATTGATGCCTACTTTATAATGACAACAGTATATCATAGCACTGTTCATCTACTGAAATTCCAAATGTTCATTCCCAAACTTACACCTTTAATTGCACTCTTTGTTGTGCAACTGATATTCTTCACTTATTGATCTTGTTCTTGTAGTTATAAACTACAAGCATCAAAACACTAATAACCTAAAAGCCTGTCACCCCTCATCCAGTTAACAACTGCTTCCAGAATTAACAGAATATGATCATTATGCCAGCTCACTGCTTGACTGACATCAGATAACCCACAGCTCTGGAGTATTGGTTCTTTTACATTTAATTCTACTGGCCGGTACCCACTGAACAGATGCAATTTATTTCTGATCCAAAACCAGGGATCGCAGGTACAAAGAAATGTGGCAACTGTTGCTTCTGAAATGGAATTTAGAGTAGCAACTGTTGTATCTGTTACAGACCCAATCCCATTACAGCTTGGTCACCATTAGTCACCAATCCTCACTGCACAAAAGTTACTTTCTTTCTGAATCACCAACAGACAATATGCAGTAAATGCAGAATTGCATAATTTCAATGATGGTGGACAGCCAGGATATATGATATGATATGATATATGATATATGGTATATAATATATGATAATTCACTGCCTTTTGAAGGCTGACATCAACCTTCTCCAAGGTTTCATTCTTGCTCCCCACCCCCATATAATGGAGTGACCATAGCTGCCTGAGAAAATGTGCTTCTCCACCTTAGCGCCCATCTCTCTTCCCTTCAATGCTCATCCAATTCCACTTTGAAGGCTACTATCCTATCAGGCAATGCATTCTAGCTTCTAACTGATCACTAACATGAAGAAGATGTTTAAAATTAGATAGAGTAGACACAAAAATATTTTCCCCTTGGTGGAGGGGGCAATTTTCCCCGAATGGAGGGATCAATGACCAGGCTGTCGAATTTAAGTTAAAGGAAAGGAGGTTTAGAGGGGATGTGAGAAAATATTCCCTCTACCACAGATGGTGGTAGGAATCTGGAACTCACTGCCTGTAACGATGGTAGAGGCAGAAATCCTTATACCATTTAAGAAGTATTTAGATGTACACTTGCAATACCAAGGCATACAAGGCTATGGGCCAAGTGTTGGAAAATAGGAGTAGAATAGTTTAGTGCTTGTTTCTAACTGGCACAGATTCCATGGGCCAAAGGGGAGAGATGTTGATGCAGTGGTAATGCCGCTAGACTATTAATTCAAAGGCTTAGATTAAATGGGTTCCAATAGCAACTGATGGAGTTTTCATTAAATACAGAATTAGAAACTGTACTGAGCAATGATGGCCATCTAACTATCGTCAATTGTTTTTCAAAGCTCTTCTGGCTCATTGATAGCTTTTTGGGAAGGAAATCTGCCGTCTTTACCTGGTCTGGTCTACGTGTGACTCCAAACACAAAGAAATGTGGTTGACTCTTAACTGCCCTTTGAAAGGGTCTAGCAAAGCCACTCATTTCAAGGGAATTGGGATGGGTACAAATACTGGCCTAAACAGTGATGCCATAAAGTAGGAAAAATATCAGTATACATGCTGCTCTTATTGTAAATGCTACCAGCAGGTGGAGTAACGAGCACATGCACAAAACAGATGCTTTATAGCACAATGTCATTGCCCAGTGCTAGAGAACACACTGCTAATATAGAGTCATAGAGACATACAGCATGGAAACGGGCCCTTCGGTCCAACTTGTCCATGCTAACCAGACATTCTATATAATGTTCTGTGTATGAATTTTGTTAGATTTCGTAACTCTGTATCCCCTGGTTATTGACCTTTATTGTAAACACTGTACATCTGAACACTTTTAAGATTTTAAACACCTCTATTAAAACTTCCAAACATCTCTGCTGCACAGCTTCTCTAGTTTATTCATTGACCTTACGCCTCTCTGAAGTGGATGTGGTAAGGAATTCAATGTTGAGTAAGTTCCTCCTGTGTCCCCATTTCTTCATTTTGTGCCTTTGTATTCTATGTTTTAGTTTATCTTTCTCTGTTGTAAGATGGTGCCGGAGAGCAGCCACACTATACAACATTTTTCACTGTATTTTGTCACAAGATACGCACGATAAATAAATCAAATCAAATCAAATCAACCTGTTCTACAAGGCATAAGTCAGGGAGGTGAATTCTCTTCACTTGCTTGAAATGATCCAGCTCCAATTACACTTCAGTTCAGATTGGTACTCCATCCACCATCTCAAACTTCAAATTTCCTCATCACTGACGCACAGGAGCTGCAACGTGTTCAATTTAAAAGATGCATGCAGTTAACCAAAAGCTTTTTCTGGGCAGCATCTACAAAACACATGACATCTACCGCCTAGAAATATAGGTGCATCTAATATTACTGCTGATACACCACCACCTGAAAGTTCTCCCACAAGCCACACACCAACCTGACTTTGAACGAAACGACTGTTCCTTCAACGTCGCTGGGTTGAACAGCCAGAACTCCCTTCCTAACGGCACTATGGCACACTCATCTATTAAGGAAGGCAGCTCGCCACCATCTTCTCAAGGGCAACTAAGGATGAGCAATAAATGTTGACCGTGTCAATAATGTCCATATCCTATTAACATGAAAAAGATATTTTATTGTTACACTTCTTAGCTCCCTTATTGCTTAGGAAATGCACCCAGTAAGAAACAACTCTATAAATCCAGGGAAATTTCAGCTTCCATCCCAGATTTTCACTGGGGTAGCTTTTTTCTGCCGAAGTGAAGCTCGTGGAGCCTATAATTGTCTTAGCTGCTTGTGCAAAAAGGATTAAATCAGCCTGATTGCTACAGCAAAAATTCCAAAAAAAAATGGGAAGTAGGTGGACACCAGATAAGAATGGGACTTGCTGTGAAACCCCAAGCAGTTGAATAGCTTCAGCACTAAATTAGGAGTTGAATTGAGTAGGGAGACAGGCATGTCAGTATATCCATAAATTGTGCACTGGGACAGGATAGGAAATGCTGGAAAATGTGGGTACATAATTTTGTGTACTGAAATCCACAACTACGGGGATAGCGTGGGCTGCTCTGGGTAGCATGGTGGATCAGTGGTTAGCACTGCTGTCTCAAAGTGCCTGGGACCACATTCGATTCCACTCTCAGGCGACTGTCTGTGTGGAGTTTGCACATTCTCCCTGTGTCTTTGTGGGTTTCCTCTGGGTGCTCTGGTTTCCTCCCTCAGTCCAAAGGCGTGCAGGTGGATTAGGTGGATTGGCCATGTTAAACTGGCCATAGTGTCCAGGGTTGTGTAAATTAGGTGAATTAGCCATAGGAAATACAGGGTTACAGGGACTGGGGATGGGTCTGGGTGGGATGGTGTGGACATGTTGGGCCGAAAGGCCTTTGCAGTGTAGAGATTCTATGATTAGTTTGGGCACCTGTGTATATATAATGCTCCCCTTCGAGACCTTGGGGCAGCGTTAGTGCCCCTGCCTCTGGGCTAGGAGGTCTGAGTCCAAGTCCTACCTGCTCCAGAGGTGTGTAATAAAATCTCTGAATAGAGACAATATAGAAAATATCTGAGTACTCATCCTCACATAAATGGAAAGTAATATATTTGCAAGCTGCGTGGAGAGCCATGTACAGCACATAAGTACCAGCATAGTAAACTGTCTGGTACAAGTCTGATCCTGTGCAAGATACAAGACAGCAAATTTGTTGCTAGCGACCAGGAGTTGAAACCCATCAATCCCAGAGGTGACAGGACTGAACTGAATCGGCAGCTTTGTGACTGCGTTGAGCTGGGGTGGAACGGAAGGGTGTAGAGATAGGGGAACACTGATCAAACTGGGAATCCTTGCCCATATAAACGTGCTGCTTTCTAACTCCAGCTCAAGAAATAAAAGATCACAGATAATGTTATGGCTGATAAGCATCCCCTACCTTTACACCCACTCTCGGCAGTGCATGGCTTTTAGATGTTTAAACATCCTTCATTATCTCATATTTCTTTCCGTTTTTAAGAACATTGGCTTTAGTCACATTTGTTTCTCTACCTGTCTCCTCCTGTCTCACTTATTTTGCACAGAAAGTGAAACGAGACATTCAAATGTCGTTTTCGGAGACACATCGCTGTTTATACTATGGTGATTAGTTTGCTATTAGTTCCATTTGAAAGCTGGTTAATCCACAGATGCCCATTGTTTATTGGCTTTATTTGTGTTCACTAAATGATTTGTTCCCAAGCTGAGCCTTTCTTACATTTGATTCACTGCTAGCTTGTCCCATTCATGTCAAATTTTCAATCTTGATGGCTTTTTCCTATTAAGTCTGGTTCCTCTCTATTGCAACTTTTCACACAACTATAGAAAGCAAGTTTCCAGAGCAGCACTCATCTCCCAATGGACCACAACATTATCATATCAGAGCTAAGCCTTATGACTATGCAAACAAAGATTTGCAAAAATGTTCCTCTTTGAAAAATCATTGGTTTATTATAAGATTCAAATGCGGAACAGGCTGCTCCTACCAATTCAACATAACAGATATTGAATTATCTAATAACTTAAACTGAGCAACATAAATATTACACAGCAAAGTGAAACTTGGGTGTTTGATAAAACCAAAATGATGAGTTAATTTGAACTGGAGCAGAGAACATCTGACTTGTGTATGTAGTCTAACATCAGACTGATCTCAACAGTGTTACTTCTAACCACTCGCTTATCAACCATTGGTATTTATTAGACAAATTCTGCACTGGGCAGATTCCCGCGCACACGGCTCAGGATGAGGAATTAAAAATATAATGAAAGGCTTGGAATACCAGGGTTCCTTTGCTCAAACAGTGAGATTGAAAAGTTGTGGGCAGAAATGTTAATTGTTATGAAGGAATGGGACAGATTGTTTTCAGTGGTTGACAGGCGTGTGTACATGCGGGTGGGATAGTGCTATGGAATGAGGAATCTCTTAAAGCGGGGAGGCTGCTGTGCTACAAATGTGCAAAAACATGGAGTTTTTTTTATTTACTCATAGGACGTCAATGTTGCTGGCTGGGCTAGCATGTAAGTTTCATCCCTAGTTGCCCCTGAGTAGGTGGTGGTTAGCTGCCTTCTGGATCTGCACATCTGAATGTGCTGTAGGTTGCCCTTACAGAGGGAATTCCAGGATTTTGACCAAGCAGCATTGAAGGAATAGTGATTGATATATTTCCAAGTCAGGATGGTGAGTGGCTTGGACAGGGACTTGCAGGTGTGGCATTTCTGTGTGTCTGGTACCCTTGTCCTTCTAGATGGAAGTGGTCATGAGTTTAGAAGATGCTGTATAAGGATCTTTGGTGAACTTCTGCAGCACACCTTGTAGTTAGTACATATTGCTGCGACTGAGTGTCAGAGGTGGAGGGAGTGGGTGATTGTAGAGGTGGTGTTAATCAAGCGGGCTGCTTTATCCTGCTTTGTCCCAAGCTTCTCAAGTGTTGTTGAAGCTGCACTCATCCAAGCAAGTGTAGAATATTCCATGAGACTCATGACTTGTGCCATGTAGATGGTAGGCAAACTGGGAAGTCAGGAGGTGAATTACTTTCTACAGTATTCCTTGCCTCTGACCTGCCCTTGTATCCCCTGTGTTTATGTGGCAAGTCCAGTTGAGTTTCTGGCCAATGGTAACCCCAACAATGTTGATAGTCGAGGATTCAGTGATGGTAACACCATTGAATGTCAAGGGGAGGTAGTTATATTGTCTTTTATTGGAGATGGTCATTGTCTGGCATTTATGTGGCACAAATTTACTTGCCATTTGTCAGCACACGCCTGGATATTCTCCAGATCTTGTTGCATGTCAACATGCACCCTTCGGTATCTGAGAAATCATGAATGGTGCTGAATATTATGCAATTACCAGTGAACATCCCCACTTCTGACCCTAGGTTGGAAGGAAGTTTATCGATAAAGCAGCTGAAGATGTTCACTGAGGAACGCCTGCAGAGGTGTCCTGGAGCTGAGATGACTGGCATCCAACAGCCACGGCCATCTTCCCACATGTAAGGCCTGGCTCCAACCATCGGAGAGTTTGCCCCCATCACCTATTGATTCCAGCTTTGCCAGGACGCCTTGTTGCCTTACTTTGTCAAATGTAGCCTTGATGTCAAGGGATGTCACTCTCACCTCACTTCTGGAATTCAGCTCTTTTGTCCATGTCTGAACCAAGGCTGTAATGAGGTCAGGAGCTGAGTGGCCCTGGTGGAATCCAAAAGGGGCATTGCTGAGCAGGTTATTGCTGAGCAGGTGCTGCTTGGTAGCACTGTTACTGACACCTTCCATCACTTTGCTGATGATCGAGAGGAGACTGATGGAGTGGTAATTGGCTGGGTTGGATTTGTCTTGCTTTTTGCATACAGGACATACTTAGGAAGGTTTCCACACTGTTGGGTAAATGCCAGTGTTGTAACTGTACTAGCACAGCTTGGCTAGGGAAGTGGCAAGCTCTGGAGCACAAGTCTTCAGTACTATTGCCGGAATGTTGTCAGGGCCCATAGCCTTTGCAGTAGCCAGTGTCTCCAACTGTTTCCTAACAACAAACAAACTGAATTGATTTGGCTGAAGACTGGTGTCTGTGATGGTGGGGACCACTGGTCAAGGCCAACTTGGATCATTCACTCGGCACTTCTGGCTGAAGACTCCTGCGAATCTGATATTGGATGTGGGATCATTTAGTGGGATCTGTCAATTGTTTGTTGCTTATACGGTTTCGCATGCAAGTAGTCCTGTTTGGCAGCTTCACCAGGTTGGCCCCTTATTTTTAGGTGTGCCTGGTGCTGCTCGCGGCATGCTCTCTTGCACTCTCCATTAAACCAGGGTTGATCCACTGGCTTGATGATACTGATTGAGTGGGGGATATGCTGAACCAGAAAGTTGCAGATTGTGCTGGAGTACAGTCCTGATGCTGTTGATGGCCTGCCTCATGGATGCCCAGTCTTGAGTTGACAGATCTGCTCAAAATCTGACCCATTTAGCACAGTGATAGTGCTACATAACACGATGGAAGTTATTTTCAGTGTAAAGGCAGGATTTGATCTCCGCAATTACTGTGCAGTGGTCATTCTTATTGATAGTGTCATGGAAAGACACAACTGCAGCTGGCATATTGGTGAAGATAAAGGTATCATTTCCCCTCTTGTTGGCTCCCTCACCACCTGCCGCAGACCTAGTCTAGCAATAATGTCCTTTCGGACCTGACCAACTTGATCTGTAGTGCTGCTGCCAAGCCACACTTGGTAGTGGACATCGAAGTCCACACTCTCCACCCAGAGTACATTTTGTGCTCTTGCCATCCTCAGTCATTCCTCCGACTGTTGTTCAACATGGAGCAGTACTAATTTATCAGCCCAGGGGACAGTTTCTTTGCTCATGTTTAACCTAAAGCCATGAGACTTCGTGGGGTCTGGAGTCGATGTTGAGGGCTTCCAGGGCAAATCCCTCCTAACTGCTATGCTGTCACCTCTGCTGGGTTTGTCCTCCCAGTGGGACAGGTCATATCCAGGGATGGTGTCTGGGACATTGTCTATAAGGTATGACTCTGTGAGTTTAACTATGTCAGGCTGTTGCTTGATTAGTCTGTGAGGCAGCTCTCCCAATTCTGGCATGAGACCCCCAGAGGTTGGTGAGGACGACTTTGCAGGATCAACAAGGCTGTTTCTGCCATTGCCTTTGCCAGTGTCTACATTGATACTTTGTCTGGTTTTATTTCTTTATTGAAACTTTGTACCAATCGATGGTCTAAGGCCATTTCAGAAGGCAATTGAGAGTCAACCATGTTGTTGTGGGTCTGAAGTCACATTTAAGCTGGAGACCAGATAAGGGTGGCAGATCTCACTCCCTGAAGGGCATTAGCGAACTATCCCCCATCAACTATTTCATGGTCATCAGTGTATCCTTAATTCCAAGCTTTTTTTTTAAACTGAATTCAAATTCCACCATGCCTTGACAAGATTCAAACCCAGGTCCTCCGAACATTAAGTCAAACAGAAATTGCTGGAAACCTCAGTGGGTCTGGCAGCATCTGTGAAGAGAAATCTGACTTAATTTTTCAGGTTCAGTGATCCTTCTTCAGAAAGGTCTTCTTCTTCTGAAGGGTCACTGGACCCGAAACATTAACCTTGGCTTCTCTCTGCAGATGTTGCCAGATCTGTTGGGTTTCTCCAGCATTCCATGTTTGTTTCAATACCCATACCAGATGTGAGGCCACCTTAGCCCCCATTTGCAGAATGGTTATCCTTAAGCTATAGATAACCAATTGTACCTTTCTAACAGTGAAAGCTGTTATAGGCTTTGGCATCTTAGCATCACCAATTTGTTGTACCTGAGATATTGCTTGCCAAATTCTAGCCAGTCTCTAACAAAATGTGATGATGCTTTGTGTTCAAGTGATTGGTGACAAAGTCAGTGTGAGACTTGTGCATGATATCACAATGATATGATGCTTCTCCTGACTTCACTTCTCTCTCCTTTATTGGGAAGAGAGAGATGAGATCCTGTTTTAAACACAATGCTGTATATACCTTTAAGACACCATATTTGGTGTTTCATAACACAGTGTGGAGCTGGAGGGACACAGCAGGCCAGGCAGCATCAGAGGAGCAGGGAAGCTGACATTTCAGGTTGGGCAAACATCAGCTTTCCTGCTCCTCTGATGCTGCCTGGCCTGCTGTGTTCCTCCTGCTCCATGCTGTGTTATCTCAGACTCTAGCATTGGCAGTACTTACTAACTCTCAGACCTGGTGTTGCCTTTGATTTGTGAAGTTCATTCCAACCAACTAAGATTTGTATATACATTAATGCCCTCTGATATATGTTCATGCTCAATGTAAGTAATCAATCCACTTACTGACTGAATTTTTGACAGTAATTGTCAGTCCTGGCTCTGGATAGAAATTTTGCCTCTGAGCAAGAAGATTGTCAGTTCAGGTTCCAGTCCAGAATCTTGAACACTTAATACAGGATATACCTCACAGTACTGAAGGGTTCTGTACTGTCAGAGGTGCCATCTTTCAGATGAGGTGTTAAAACAAGGCCTTCTCTGCCCTTTTAGACAAATGTCAAGATCCTGCAGCATAAACTTGAGGAAGAACATGAGAGACCTCCCCGGTGTTCTTGCCAATTTATGCCCCTCAACTAACAAATAGTAAGATCACTTGGACCTTTATTTAAGGGCTGTTTATGGGTCACCACTGTATGAACGTTGACTTTTATGCTTCCTACATTGCAAATGTGACATTTTAAAAATTACCTCATTATTTGTGAGTGTTTTGGCACATTTGTAGGTTGAGAAAGATGGTTTATAAATACATGTTCTTTCTTTGCATATACTTCAGTAAAGAATATATTGCCTCCACTGCTTCAGTGGTTTTCCAATTACCTCCAACGATATTTGTAAAGTTACTCATTTTTAATTGCCCGCATATCGAAACACGTATACTCGTATCCTAGGCAAGAGTGTTACCAACTCAGTCACAGCTGCCACTGATATTAGAGCTGACACCTAGGGGTAAATTTCATCATCGCTGCTTGGGTGGTAATCTGCTGCTTGCCATGTGTTTAGGGCAGTGATTTTCAAATTCTTCCTAGAAAAATGTTGGCAAATTCCCCATGATTCCGCTCACCACAAACATTGCTTCACTCCTGACCCACCCCAGTACTAACATCTAAAAGGCAGCATTAACTGAAAGAACACAGAAGCATGCTCTCTGTGAACACTCTAGCGAGTTAGTAAACACAAAACAAAAACCTGCAGAATTCCAGAGATACAACCAGAAGACCTCAAACACCACAGGCATCCCTCAAGAGATCCCAGTTTTTGAAACGTATGACTCAGAAGATCAAGGTTCAACTTGAATTGATAAAACAAGACAACTGGAGAATGATGAGCTCGATGTTTGCTCATTAATATCAAATGCTAAAACCATAATAACTAAAAGAATAATTTATCCAACTTTACTTCTAATAGTAGTCAGTTTATGTTTCTAAGTTTCAATAAAGTAACTGCAAAGAAAACATGAATACTCATTATTAAAAGCATTTTCATTACGTCAGTCTCACAGGAGGTGCAAAGTTGACATGTTTGCTACAGTTATTAGCTTTTATCATTGAAATGCAATGATATTACTCCCTTGCATACAAAAACACTACACAAACCAAAATAATGGTTCAAAGAATAAAAATGCTCTGGCATTTGTAAGACACCTTTCACGATCTCAGGATGTCTTAACATGAATGACAACCAATGATGTATTTTGAAATGTTGTCCCTGTTGCAATGTAGAAAATATGGCAGTCAATTTGCATACGGCAGCTCATACTTGGTACAGTCAGTTGTTGGAAGAAGGACAAATATTGGTTGGATCCATACGGGAGACTCATCTATTGTTTACTGAGTGGTGTCCACAGAACTTCCACATCCAACTGTGAGAGCAGATTTTTCATCTCATCCGCAAAACAGCACTGTCTTGCAGCACTGAAATGCCAGCCTAGGTTAAATGAGCAAATCTCTGTATTGGGACTTAATCCTCTGATGTAGAGGTAAAAGTATCACCAACAGAGCCACAAGTGAGATCGAGAAATCACCAAAATAAATTTGCCAAAAGAAGAAGCTGCGCATACCACGTAACATTATGTGCCGTCAGTAGCAGAATTATTCAAGCTGAAGCAACATTACATGGCTGAGAAAACTCTCCAACCTTACAATGTGCACAATTGTTTAATGTTAAACTTTCCCCTTAATCTTAAAGGAGTTTCATTTTGAATTGCCAATAAACTAGATGTACAAAAAGTCAAATTGCTTGTATTGTACAATATTACACAGAATTACTTTAAAATTGCTTAGAAATAGAATTTTGATCCGAAGAGTCAGCATTGGTGTTTATCCTCTACACAATTTCCAATAATCTAAATCTCAGGTGCCTCTTTCTCCACAACTTTAAGCTATCTTTTTTCTTCTTATCCTACCTGTATCTATTGTGACATGGATTTTGACTGAGATTTCTCCTGCCCCGTCACTGCTACTTTGGCCAAAGCAACAAGTGGCATTTATATAGCACTCATAAATGAATAAATGCGTCAAGGGTCTTCACTCTCTTAAACAGGGACTCCTTCAAAAGATGAATTGGGGAAATGGGTTAAACCTCAAACAACTTCATCACCTTCAGTCATTGATTCTGGTGGCATTCTTAACCCTTCCTGGATGACAGTCTCCCCTGTCTTCCCGCCTCCCTTACATTTCATCTCGACTCATTCTACACAGTCTCAACACTGGAAAGGAGTTTATGTCTTCTTTTTATGTCTCCATCCACTCTGACTCATCCCTTCATGATCTTCAGTCTGCCCATCAAATCACTGTTCTTTCCTTCTGTGTTCTAAGCCTGCAACCTTTCAACATGATTGTGTTGGGAGTAAAAATAGACTTTGCAAATTCATTCTAAAGGCATTAAATGATTCTTGTCTGATACTAATTGTGGAGTGACCTTATTCTAGTTATATCCTCAGTTTCTATTCAAGCAACCCCAGAACTGATTTCTCTCAATTTAAAACATAACGTGTTTAATCTGGTGAAAAGGGTATTATGGCATTCTCTTTATCCGTCACCACCAGTGCATGGTCAGAAATAATAGGATTTCACCATCAATCTAAGTCCCCTCATGCGGAATAAGCAGGAAGGCAGTTCAATTCCTGGTCCTGGTCAGAGGTAACCTGGTCCCCAAGGCAGTTGCCTTCAGGATCTGTGACTGAAGACTTTCAACCAAGCTTGCTGGACGCTTCAAGCTACAGAATCACAGAATTGTGTCTGCAGTGAAGGAGGCCATTTGGCACATCGTACGTGCACCAGCTCTTCAAATGGCCATCAAGACCTAATGCCAATGTCCTGCTTTACCCACGGCACACCTGCACACTATTTCTATCCCAAAAAAAACCATGCAATGCCTTCTGGAAATGCTTGATTTGAACTTGCGTCCAGCATATTCCCAGGCAGTACCCGCACAACATGACCGCTGGCTGAGCGAAAAAGACTTTCTCACGTCACCCCTGCTTCACTTGACTCATGCTTCTTCTTCTCACTCCTTCTGCCGTCAGGAATAACTTCCCCCCACCTACGCTATCCAGCCGCTCATGATCTTGGAATCTCCTCTCAGCCTTTTTCTGTCCGGGGTGAACAGCCCCAGCTTTTGTCCTCATCTCTAGAGTTTCACATTCCTGGAACCATTCTTGTGAATCGCTTCTGCGTTCTCGCCCCAATGCGTTCACATCTTTCCCGAAATGTGGGCCAAGAGCTGGACACAGCTTTCCAGCCCAGGCCCAACAGGTGTCGTGTATACGTTCAATACCACCTCTTTGATCCTGTTACTCAGTGCTGCTATTAATGAAGGAGCAAACTACTGCAGATGCTGGAGTCTGCACTGAAAGACAGATGGAAATTACAGGCAGCATTAATAAAGGAGCAAATTAAGGCAGATGCTGGAATCTGTTTTGAAAAACAACAAAAAAAAGCTGGAAATGCCCAGCAGGTCAAGCAACAGAGGTGATTTCCAGCATTTTTGAATTCCAGTCCTATTAATATAGCAGGCAGTCTCTGGAAAACTCCTTTTGCCAACCTCAGTGAGTCCCAAAAGGGGAAGAGAGGTGCTGTCTTGCAGATGATCTCGATCTTTCACTCACCTGGTTAGCGATGGGGTTCTTCTTCCCGAGCTTACCGGGCTGCAAGCCGACAGACCGGTTGACCGGGGGATGGACCTGGTCGGCGGCTGGCTCGCTCGCCGGAGATTTGATTGAGTTGATTTTGGATCTGGCGGTGTGAATGCTCGGGGAGCCCAGGATGAGCAAGGTAGCCCAGAGAAAGAGACAGCCGGCGGGAATCATCCTCCAGCAGACACGCTAGTAGAGACAGAGTAGGGGTGTCGGGGGGTGGGGGTGTTGTTGGAATCACTAAGGAGCAACTTTACAAATAAAAAAGGAAAAAAAAATCACTCAAAGGCTGGGGATAGTCGCTGCTGCTCTCTTCCCCCCTGCTTTATGCTATCGGTGTTTCTCTGAACTGCATTTGCCTGAAAAGCACTCGCCGTTTCTCGGTCTGTGTGCCCTCCTTCTCCAAGCCCTTCTATTTATACAGACCTCCGTCTGATTCCCACCCGCTCACCGCGCCCCCCCAACCCCTACACCACCTCCACCCCTAAATCCAGGAGATTCAGAAACAGAGAGAGAGGAGGGGGTGTTCACATCCAAGCGCCTCTCCCCTCCCCACTAACCCCCTCCTCCACATCCCAATACGAAATAACACCCTCCCTCTCCAAAGAGCCGCGACCAAACACAGACAGAGAGAGAGAGAGAGAGATTACAATTACTGAGAACTTGGGGGAACAGGAACATTGCTGGGATCCTCCTGACAATATTGCATTGCACACAGAGAGTTGGATTGGGAGGGTGTCTAGGAGCGGGGATCTCTGTCCTCTCTGGGGCTGATTGTCTCTCCCTGCCCCTTTGATCTGATCCCTGGGTACCAGGAAGGACAGACCACCCCCCCTCCCCCGGGAGTTGTTTAATTTCATCAATGTTGCAGACACAACCTGGGCTCTGAATGGATTTTACATTCTTTAGTCTTTTACAGTTCTGTCAACAGACTATAGATGCTGCATCCGTAAGTCCAGTCTATTTATCCCTTTAAAAGTAGACTGTCTGGTGGTCTGGGCTGAGGAGTGATTGTTTTGGGGGGGGGGGGTGGTTTGTGGGGTGGCATTGATTGGGACAAGAGTGAAGAAGGGGATGTGTAATTCGCCGATTGTCCGGGAGATGAACAAACCCGATGTAATGATGCCCGGAATTGTGGTTCTATCTCTCTCACACACACACACATACCATTCTCTGTTTAATTCCAATTTCAAACTGCGAGAGAAACAAATCATTTCAAAGTTCATTGAGCGCGACCCCTCCAGCCATCGGAAAACAAACAACAGAACATAAAACAAAGCAAAACAAACATGACAAGAATTCAAAACTATTTTTCAAGCTTTATCTGAAGCATGCATTGGAAGAGCGTGCGCGAGGAGAAGTGAACTATTCATCGACATTTAGAAAGTATTTCAGTGAAATGCAGACTTTCCCGAGTAGAACTGACCTTCCCTCTGGGGAACAGTTAGAGAGAGAGAGAGAGAGAGACGGATGATGGAGCAACGCATTTCCGTCTTCCTCCTGCTTTTGATGCAGGCCACTTAAAACGTTAACTCATGTCCCTCTGTCCACAGGCACGGATGAATCAGCTGGGCATTTAGCATCACCGAGGTCTATTGCTTGGAAACAGGCCCTTCGGCCCAATTTGTTCATGCCACCCAGTTTTCATAATTTAATCTAGTCCAATTTGCCTGCCTTTGGTCTATATCCCTCTATACCTATCCCATCCGTGCTTCTTCAATGACAAATTGTATCTGCCTCCACCGATATCTCTGGCAGCCCATTCCAAACACTCACCACCCTCTGTGTGAAAGGAATTGCCCCTCTGGACCCTTTTGTATCTCTCTCTATAACCTTAAACTTATGCCCTCTGGTTTTTTATTCCTATACTATGGGGAAAAGCTGCATTTCCTGTATTTTCTGTTTTTAATTTCAGATTTCCATCATCTCCAGGTATTTTGCTATTGTTATTAATCAGTGCTGTCCAACATTAGATGACTGGGAATCGACAAGTGAATAAAAGCAACACATTAACAGGATGAGTACTAGTCATTGGTCTAATAGTGAAAACAGAATATAGAAGCAACAGTAGGCCATTCAGCCCTTTGAGCCTGCTACACCATTCAACATGATCACAACTGGTCATCCAACTCAGTCCCCAGTTTCCACTTTCTTAGGCTGTATCCTTAGACTGTGACCTCCTGGTCATCGGGAAAATTCCTTATGCGTTTACTTGTCCAGTTCTGTTAGCATTTCAAAGAAGTCCATTAGAAGTGTTGGTTAGGTGGATTGGCCATGCCAAATTGTCTATAGACTGCAGGGATGTGTGGGCTGGATGGATCAACCATGGCAAATGCAGGGATAGGGTAGGGGATGGAGTACTCTTCAGAGGGTCAGTGTGGTCTCGATGGGCCAAATGGCCTGCTTCCACACTTAGGGATTCTATAGTTTTAGAGGTTTCATGAGATTTGTTGAGATACTTGCTTTCTGTAAGTAATAGGATTCACCCAAACTCCAGTGAATATAGTCCTAAACTCAAAACTCTGCCTCTGTACACAGTTGGTGCAGTGTTAAGAAGGCAAGCAAAGGGTAACCGGTGAATTTTGGTGTATTTTGCCTTTTTACTTAATGAAGAATAGTAGATATTTGCCATTATAAGCATAGGATCCATGTATCTGGATTGTAGAAAACACTCAGCTCTGGTGGTACCATTCCTGAGTCCAAGTCAGAATCTGCAAGATTTACACTTCACTCCAGACAAACTTAGTAAGTGGATATGGGCTGTGATTTCGAGCTGCACATCCAGAAATCCATTCTTCAGTGAGGTAAAGCTTGTGTTACATCTCACTGTGGTGGTCCACTGGAAATCAAGCTTCATTATTTCCAGAGTCATCACAAAAGTTGAAGATTTGTAAAATATGGAGAATTTCCCAATTTACCTGATCTTCAGACATGGATTGACAGAAAACATGAATCAAGTTTCTTTATTGAACAAGAATTACTATTCATTACAAGTAAATAGACTCGAGCTGCAAGTAAGCAATTATGAACCATCAACACATAACTCTACTACTTAAACTCTAACCCCTAATAACTCTCCCTGCACGTGCACACGCATAGAGATGGCAGCACAGTGGCTCAGTGGTTAGCACTGCTGCCTCAAGCACCAGGGACCGGGGTTTGATTCCACCCTTGGGTGACTGTGTGGAGTTTGCACATTCTCCCATGTCTGCATGGGTTGCTTCTCAAAGTCCAAAGATATGCAGGCTAGGTGGTTTAGCCATGGGAAATGCAGAGATTGGGTTGGGGGTTGGGTCTGGTTGAGATGCTCTTCAGTTTTGGTGTGAATTCAATGTGCTGAATGGCCTACTTCCACACTGTGAGGGATTCTGTTCTATGTAATAGGGAAAAATACGGGTAAAAGGAAGACTTGAAAAGCAGTTCCGTGTTCATAGGACCTACTGAGATGACCCTTGTGCTGATCACAATACTGCTTCTTGGTCTTCCTTTTCCCGTTGTTATCACTAGCCTTAAAAAGATAAGGGGTGACTGATTCACACTTTTAAATGCTCTCAAACTTATCAGTTAAAAGTCACAACTTGCAGTAACAGCTGAAAGAAAAATAATTATACTGCATAGAATAGAAAGATCTCCTGAGTTGGTAGATGTCTGATAGCTTCTCATTTTCTTGGTTGCAAGTCTATAGACCAATCAGCTACTGAGCTGGTTTGGCTCCAACTCATCTGCACTTCTACTACTGCTTGAACTAGCATCTGTGTAAACAGTGCTTACAATGAGTAGCCGGTTACTTGCTTTCAAGATGCAGCAATAGTTGACTCTAAAACAGTTGTGTTCCCATTTTTGTCCACAATTAAAAATGCAGAAAATTAAAAAGACACAATCTCTACACTTTCAGCCTCCGTAGCTTATAGATTACAGATTGACAGACACCAACTAGTTTATTTTTGTTTTCTTTGAGGTACTGGAATGTAGCTTAATAAATGATTGTTTTGTAATATTTGCAAGTCACACTGTCACAGCAGTAACTACTTGCGCTCTCCTGCCTTCAGTCAAGATTGTGATCAGCAAAAATGAAGAGGGAAATAAAAGCAACACATTGTAATTGCTGACAACAAAATGTGAGGCTGGATGAACACAGCAGGCCAAGCAGCATCTCAGGAGCACAAAAGCTGACGTTTCGGGCCTAGACCCTTCATCAGAGAGGGGGATGGGGTGAGGGTTCTGGAATAAATAGGGAGAGAGGGGGAGGCGGACTGAAGATGGAGAGAAAAGAAGATAGGTGGAGAGAGTATAGGTGGGGAGGGAGGGAGGGGATAGGTCAGTCCAGGGAAGACGGTCAGGTCAAGGAGGTGGGATGAGGTTAGTAGGTAGATGGGGGTGCGGCTTGGGGTGGGAGGAAGGGATGGGTGAGAGGAAGAACAGGTTAGGGAGGCAGAGACAGGTTGGACTGGTTTTGGGATGCAGTGGGTGGAGGGGAAGAGCTGGGCTGGTTGTGTGGTGCAGTGGGGGGAGGGGACGAACTGGGCTGGTTTAGGGATGCAGTTGCATCCCTAATTGCTGCTTTCTGTGCAAGGCAAGATTTAGATGCCTTTTGCTAAAAAAAACTCACGCATTATCTTACTGTTCAGATTATTGAAAGGCTCCTTGAAGTATTTTGATCAAGAAAACAGGAATGTAGTAATACAGTGCTGAAGTTGCTGGACAAACAATCTAGATTCCTACGATAATAATTGGAAGCAGAATTTTATGCGTCCTGCTCAGCCGTTTGCAGGCCCTGGAGCAGTGGTCACACAAGGTTCCCTCAGGTGGCTTTCCCTCTTGCTTGCTCCATATGTGTCTGCAGGTTTACAGGAGACTGGGGAGGCTTAGGGTTTGCCACTCATCTCCCCCACCACATCCCCTCACCCCTCCCCATAAGCACACAAGCACTCACAGAAACACACGCAAAGCTGATGCTGTGCAGAGGCCAATTACATGGGACATAAGAACTGCTTCCTACCCTCCCTCACTTTAGACGTTGACATGAGGGGCTCGGAGGCAGAGAAGCATTAAATGCTATGACCAATTCCTCAGGTAATGGGGTCAGATGGTCCTTCCCCCCCCCCATCTGAAATTTCCTGTTCCAGTGGGATTTTGGGGGAAGGATGGGTTGAAATGTAGAATCTATGTCGAGACTATGTGGCAGGGTGAAGATGATTACTTTGGACTTTCCACTGTTCAGCTGAATGAAATTGAATCTCATCCAAGACTGGAGGCCAGGTGAACATGTGAGAGCACAGTCAGGGAGTTACTGAGAGGATGTTTCCAATTATGGGATAGATAGGAACAAAGGGGTCACAGTTAAGAATACGAGACCTACCTTGTTAAAACTCCTGTCCTGAATGGAACAGCTTACATTCTTTACTGGGTTGTTCGCTTCTCTGCGGAATGCTCTCATCCAGAAAAGAGTGGAAGCTGCGTTATTCAAGACAGGAGTTAGATAGATTTTTGATAGAGAAGAATGTTGAGTTGAGATCCATAACCAGATCAGTCATGTGCTTGTTGATTGGCAGCGTAGTCTCAAAGTTCAAACCCTGCTTCTAAGTCTTATATTACTGCAAGAGAAATGGTGGAAAATTAATGTTAGGTGTTACATAGAAACTGACCTTTCTCTGCCATAATGCCATTACAAAGTCAGCATTTAACTGAGAAATGGGACAGAACTAAAGATCGCTTGGACGCACTTTAGATATAGTACGTGATTAGAGTGGAGTCATACTGCATTTAGTCCAAATCCTGTTTGGTGACAATACCCACTAATAATGACTTCAAACCTGGTTTCAGTGAATCTTATGTTAGATTGGAACCAGATATCTGGGTTACACTATCCACTTGTTGATGTGCAGTCAAAACCTCTGAGCTCCGATGCAAATTGCTTTAGATCCACTGGCAATGAAAGAGAGGTTAAAGTTCAGGTATACTTTTAAATAAAAGTCAGTTCTAATGAGAGGTTATGCTGTAAAATCTTGATCTATCTTGCCCTGTATTTGTATTTTATCTCACTGTAAGTCTTTTGAAGAGGTAACATTCAACAACTTGAATAAATGTAGTCCTTATAAGATACTTCACAAGAAAAAGAAATTGGGGGCCAAGCCAAAGCTTAAGAAAGTTAAACTTTCCAACCAATCAGTACCCTTTCCACCCTTAGTATACATTGTTGTGATCATTTGAATTGGTTTTCATGCATTTGTCCTGATGAATACAAGACAAGTGCTTTGGTGGCACATCTCCTTCCAGCAAAACTGAAGTTAAATCAAATGTGAGAACCAAAAATTTAGTTAAAAAGATGAGTTTTAGGGAGGGTCATAAAGGATGGAAATAATGTGAAGGTGCAAATTGGCATAAGGAAGAACTGCAAAACACAGGGCAGAAGACTTGAACTTCCAATGAAGTTAGTGAGGCCAATGTGAGAGAAGTGGAGAATTCTAGGCGAGTTGATTATCTGAACAAGGAGCAAAGCAATAGGGAGACTAAACAAAAGCAGGAGGCTGAGGAAGACCTTGAAACAATGTAGGTCATTGAGGGCCGGTGCAATGGTTAAGTGAAATTGAGTACGGAATAGCATATGGAAAGCAGAGTTTTGTATAAGCTGTAGCACAGGGTGTACAGAATGGGAGACCAGCCAGGAAAGTTTTGTACTAATTAAATTTGAAGGTATCAAAGGTATTTATGAGGGTTTCAGAAGCAGATTGATTCAGCGGGGATGCATAAAGGTGATATGGAAACAGTGAAGAGCTGTGACTGAGATAAGAATATTTTTGGGAGATAGCAGGATGTTCGTGAGCATTGAAAAGAAAGATGAATTGGCTTTGAGGCATCAGTCAGCGAGGACAGAGTCCTCAATATTCATGTCATTTCTCTCGAAACACTGAAGTTGCCAAAGAAAATTTGTAGTGTGTGAAGTTAAGGCTATTACTTAATCTTGAGCGAAGTGAAGCTCAGACTTATTAGCAACATTGTAGACTGAAAGACACTGTGACCAGGGCACTAACCCATAACAGAATGATGTATAGTGAGCCACATTAATTGTGTTTATCTGCTATGAGTGCTAAGACAACTCTATACCCCATAGAGCAAGCCAAAGGAAATCTGGTCTATTGTGTAAACCCTGTTTAGATAAACGCATCATTAAGAGGCCACTTCATATAAGTTGAGCAAATATTAAATTTAATTCCCTTTCTTCCAGTTGGTTTTCAAAATATTACCCACTAATTATTGCAACAAACCCTCCCAATACAGAATTCCTTTCCCCTCCAGCTTACCAGATGCATTTACTTTAAGGTTAGACTCCATTACAATAGCATAGAGGGATTTCAGGTGAATTCACTAAGATTAATTGATTGATTTTTTTGCCATGTGTAGCAGAATACAGTGAAAAGCTTTGTTTATGAGAGGTACAGGCAGATCACTGTAAGCAAAGGATGTACAGATCAAAAAGACTTAGAGACATACAGGTTACATCGAACAAGGTGTTCTCTAGGTGAGATTAACGTTAGCAAGATCAGCATAATTTGAGGCTACAGAGTCCATTAATCAATCTGATGATGGCCAGGAAAAAACTGTTCCTGAACTTGCTGGTGCATGTGTTCAGGCTTCTGTATCTTCTGCCTAATGGAAGGATGTGGCAGATCAATACCAGGGTGTGATGGGTCATTAATGATGCTGGCAGCCTTTCTGTAGCAGCGAGGCGGGGACTAGAGCTCTGTATATCCAAGGGCAAAATGATGAGTAATAACTGGCAAAAGAAAGGAAAAGGTTGGGAGAAGTTGTTAATTTATCATAATGGAAGAACTTAAAAGTCATTCATCGACCTAGTCCTGCGATAATATCTGCCTTGTGTGCATAGATGACTCTCATTTGCAGTTGTTGCCATTTTTATCCAAAGTTTAAAGAGAAAATCAAGTTATTGGTGAAAAAATGTGTATTTTACTCATTGGCAGATGTGGACATCACTAGCTAAGGCAGCATTTATTGCACAACCCCAATTTCCCAGAGGGCAGTTGAGAGTCATCAACGTTTCTATGTGCCTGGAGTCACGCATGGGTCTTAGCAGGTAAGGATGGCAGTTTCCTTTCCTAATGAGCATTAGTGAACAAAATGGGTATTTCCAACTACTGACAATGGATTCGTTGTTATTGGTAGACTCTTAATTCCAGATATTTATTAAAATCAAATTTTATCGTCTGCCTGGCAAGATTCAGGCCAGGACTCCAAACCATCACGCAGCCCTTTTTGCAACTAATAACAATTTGCTTCAGGTGTCTTTGTGACTAATCCAATTTCACCCACCAGTGAAGGTTGGCATTAAATGCTCAGGCCAATATTAAACACTAATTCTAGCACATTTGCAAAGGGCCAAATCACCTCTTCTTTTATGGGATTTTCTTTGTTTTAATAGGAAAAGCTTTATCTCATGTGCTGGGCACATTTGAAAAGCAGTAAGGTTTATTTCTGCATATATTTCTCATCTAACCTATTGCTGAATTTGAGGCAAGGCCAATACAGCAACAAGGATGTGTGGTGCCTTTGTATGGACACCCAGGGTTCTGTTGTGGTCACTTGGTGAAAGAGAAATGCTGTCTCACACACACACACACACACACACACACACACACACACACACACACACAGGTACGCACACACACACACACACGTACGCGCGCACACACACACACACACACACACACACACACACACACACACACACACACACACACACACACACACACACACACACACACCACTCCTTCTTTTGTTGTGCACTCCAGGGATCTAATAAGTGGTTCTGCATCATTATGTTCTGAAGACTGTGCGATTAATCACCTATTGAGGTGCAATGTAAGAGAGTGACAGAAAGTGAGAACAAACTGAGGTGACAATTCCTTTCACCATGTGCAGGATAATGGTCAAATGAAACACCCAACTTTGGCATCAGTAAATAAATCTGAGTTGTAGCTCAATTAAAAAAATACAGTCCTCTTTTATGGGATATTTAAAAACATGAGGCTAAGGGTAATTTACCACCATGCTCAAGGTTTTAAGTCAGTTAATAGCATACAGAAGGTATACTGTTTTATTTGGTGGTCCCTATTCACTGTTAGCTGGTTATTAGGCCAACTGCAGGCATTAACTGGGGCTTGTGTCTAACCGAGTGTGTTCTACTCATGACTTGATTGTATTTCAATGCACTAATTTAAGCCACTCAATCAGACATCAATTGCTGCTTTATACACTTATGCATTCATGCATGAAACACTTGTAATTGATAAGTAATAGCAGTGAATACAAAAAATATCTAGTAGAACAAAATATCACAGAATATAATGTAAAATACATTGCAAAAGAAGAGATAACAAGGTGTGGAGCTGGAGGAACACAGCAGGCCAGGCAGCATCAGAGGAGCAGCAAAGTTGGTGTTTCAGGTCAGAACTGATCTCCAGACTTCTTCAGCTATCTCCGACATCGCAAAATAATGTGATTTCACTGTTGTAGTGAAGATTTATTACTTGTTGCATGGGGTAGAACTGGAAACAATTGTTCTTCGGAACTTATGTGGCTTTTTCCAAAACCACAGAGTATGAGCTAATACACAGTCTGGTATCAGTTAAAAAGTTACTAAATATTGTAAGTATCAGATTCTCAAAAAGCACAAAAACAGCTTCAAAATTTGAACAGGGTCACATCAGACAGTTCAAACAGTAGCAATCGGCTATCCCGAAAATTTTCACAAAGCGTTAATGCATCATAGCTCATCTCTGTTGAATGATGTGTGATGATAACCCACACCTTGATCGGGCCTCCCCAAACTGTAGGTTGTGAACTCCTGTGGTGTCAGCCCCCAAAATGTTTGGGTTGTGCGCTCCAAAGCAGCAATGGCTGCTCTGAGTAAATCTGAACAGCTGTGAGGTCCTTTTACAGCTTGGAATTGTTAAAAATAGTGGATGAACCTAATTACCCAATCACGTAAACACAATCCTGCCCGAAAAAAAAACCAAATGGGAAGTTAAATGCTCTTTACTTTAAAAAGTGTGGATTAAACAGCTTTGACTCCCTGATGCTCCCCATTTCCCCACCACCAGAGCTTCTGTATGTTCCCCACTTCTGGGCACACCATTCCTCCAACACACATTTTTGTTCTCAGGGAACTTCTCCTTTCTGATCTTGGAGATGCGTTTATACAATCGACATTCGCTCATTCTTAGATTGTGGATTTTGCTGACAAGGCCAATGTTATTACTTCTCCATGAAAAGAGGCAGTGAGTACTTTCCTTTAGCTACTGCCTGCAATGCGATGGTCACCCATCCCACTGCCAAAGTAAATGACAGATCGTAAAGCACTTTGAGACATTGGGATCGCCTAAGGATGTGAACGATGCTATATAAATGCAAACTCTTCCTCCCTTGAAATGGGTGAACACCTTTAACAGTGAAAGGAAGAGGAATGTGGTCTGAATGATGGAATGGCATGTTCATTAATAACAGCAATTTTTTTTCCAAACAATAGCTGTTTGTATATTTATTCATGGAATTTCTCCTCAATGTTCTCCTGATCATTGATTTTAACTTTCGTGGAAAGTCAGAGAAATGTCTGAAATGATTTTCCTGTATTTCCCAGTAGTTTATCTGAAGTTATATTAGAAGATTTAAAAAGCTCTAAGATATTCAACCATTGTGCATCCTGAGAAGGTAACATCAGCGACAATAGGTTTATCCAGCAGGTGTTCCTTTGGGTTGACATGTAAGGAGAGGCTTGAGAGGACAAAGTCTGTCCTTGCCACATCCCACGTCATACTTTCGACATGTTGAAGGCTACTTTCCCCCACACAGCAATACCCATAGAATCCCTACATCCCCATTCGGCCCATCAAGTCTACACCAACCCTCCAAAGAGCATCCCACCCAGACCCACTCCCCTACCCTTTCCCTGCATCTCCCATGGCCAATCCTCCTGCCTGCACATCTTTTGCACTGTAGGAGGAAACTGGAGCACCCTGAGGAGACCCACACAGACACAGGGAGAACATGCAAACTCTACACAGAAAGTCACCTGAGAGTGGAATCTCTGGTGCTGTGAGGCAGCAGTGCGAACCACTGAGCCTCCATGAGCAAAACAGATGGGTGCATGCCATTGTCAAAAGGTGGGGCTCACCCCTACTGTTAGCTGTTTGTCAGCTTGGAGCAAATAGCCTGTCTGGCTTGTTCTTAGGTATGGGACTTCCATTGCTCTACCTGCCATTGGCTGCCTATTTTATTTGTTGGCATACCCCAAAAACTGAAGGTGCTGCTAGGGTTTTGGAATGGGTGCCTAATTACATGCAGGGTCTGATTTAATGCATTGCTAGTTTGGACTGATACATATCCTGTTTCATCAAAAAAGGATGTACAAAGTGCCTGAGCATAAATTAATGCCTCTTGAATGTTAATAACGACAGCAGCATCTTAGGCTATGGGAATAATGTATCTCCTAACTTCTTTATTAAGAATAGTGTCAGGATCTGGGGGATTATGAACTTAATTAGTCTTTATGACTCTCTCACTCATTGCTCAGAATGTAAAATCAATTCAATACCATTAGATCACAGATTCAACATTCATTACATTATATAGATCTAAGCCAGTTGATAATGTATGAAACTGGAATCAAATCAAGGGGCTCACCTTTGTCCCCGTCCACCCACACATCAACGAATACCAGTCATGTTTGGACATTGAGCAGTTTTTCCGCCGCCTTCGCCTCCATGCTTACTTCTTTAACCGGGAGCCTAACCCTCCTTCTACTGGCCCCTTCACCCGCCTCCAACACAAGTCCTCTTCCTGGACACCACCCCCAGGCCTCCGACCCTCCCTCGACCTCTTCATCTCCAACTGCCGTCGAGACATCAACCGCCTCAATCTCTCCACCCCTCTCACCCACTCCAACCTCTCCACCGCAGAACGGGCAGCCCTCCGCTCCCTCCGCTCCAACCCCAACCTCACCATCAAACCTGCAGACGAGGGAGGCACAGTGGTAGTATGACGCATTGACCTCTACCTCGCCGAGACCAAACGCCAAGTCTCTGACATCTCCTCCTACCGCCCCCTTGATCATGACCCCACCCCCGAGCACCAAACCATCATCTCCAACACCATCCATGACCTCATCACCTCAGGGGACCTCCCACCCACAGCCTCCAACCTCTTGTTCCCCAACCCCGCACGGCCCATTTCTATCTCCTTCCCAAAATCCACAAACATGCCCGCCCTGGTTGGCCCATTGTCTCAGCCTGTTCCTGCCCCACCGAACTCATCTCCACCCAACTGGACTCTATTTTCTCCCCTTTGGTCCAGGAACTCCCTACCTACGTCTGTGACACCACCCATGACCTCCACCTCCTCCAGGACTTCCAATTCCCTGGCCCTCAACACCTCATTTTCACCATGGACGTCCAGTCCCTATACAACTGTATTCCTCATGCAGATGGCCTCAAGGCCCTCCGCTTCTTCCTGTCCCACAAGCCCGACCAATTCCCATCCACTGACACCCTCATCCGCCCAGCTGAACTCGTCCTCGCCCTCAACAACTTCTCTTTCAATTCCTCCCACTTCCTAGGGGGTGGCCATGGGTACCCGCATGGGCCCAAGCTATGCCTGCCTCTTTGTAGGTTATGTGGAACAGTCCCTCTTCCACACCTACACAGGCCCCAAACCCCACCTCTTCCTCTGTTACATTGATGACTGTGTCGGCGCCGCCTCTTGCTCCCCAGAGGAGCTCGAACAGTTCATCCACTTCACCAACACCTTCCACCCCAACCTCAAGTTCACCTGGGCCATCTCCAGCAAACCCCTCACCTTCCTGAACCTCTCAGTCTCCATCTCAGGTAACCAGCTGGAAACTGATGTTCATTTCAAGCCCACTGACTCCCACAGCTACCTAGAATACACCTCCTCCCACCCACCTTCTTGCAAAAATTCCATCCCCTATTCCCAATTCCTCCGCCTCCGCCGCATCTGCTCCCAGGATGAGGCAATCCACTCCCGCACATCCCAGATGTCCAAGTTCTTCAAGGACCGCAACTTTCCCCCCGCAGTGGTCGAGAATGCCCTTGACCTGTCTCCCGCATTTCCTGCAACACATCCCTCACACCCCGCCCCCACCACAACCGCCCCAAGAGGATACCCCTCGTTCTCACATACCACCCCACCAACCTCTGGATACAACGCATCATCCTCCGACACTTCCGCCATCTACAATCCGACACCACCACCCAAGCTATTTTCCCATCCCCACCCTTGTCTGCCTTCTGGAGAGACCACTGTCTCCGTGACTCCCTTGTCCGCTCCACACTGCCCTCCAACCCCACCACACCTGGCACCTTCCCCTGCAACCACAGGAAGATCTACACTTGCCCCCACACCTCCTCCCTCACCCCTATCCCAGGCCCCAAGATGACCTTCCATATCAAGCAGATGTTCATCTGCACATCTGCCAATGTGGTATATTGTATACATTGTACCCGGTGTGGCTTCCTCTACATTGGGGAAACCAAGCGGAGGCTTGGGGACCGCTTTGTAGAACACCTCCGCTAAGATCGCAACAAACAACTGCACCTCCCAGTCGTGAACCATTTTAACTCCCCCTCCCATTCTTTAGATGACATGTCCATCATGGGCCTCCTGCAGTGCCACAATGATGCCACCCGAAGGTTGCAAGAACAGCAACTCATATTCCGTTTGGGAACCCTGCAGCCCAACGGTATCAATGTGGACTTCACAAGCTTAAAAATCTCCCTTTTCCCCACTGCATCCCAAAACCAGCCCAGTTCGTCCCCTCCCCCCACTGCATCACAAAACCAGCCCAGTCTGTCTCTGCCTCCCTAACCTGTTCTTCCTCTCACCCATCCCCTCCTCGCACCTCAAGCCGCACCTCCATTTCCTACCTACCACCTCATCCCGCCTCCTTGACCTGTCTGTCTTCCCTGGACTGACCTATCCCCTCCCTACCTCCTCACCTATACTCTCCTCTCTACCTATCTTCTTTTTTCTCCATCTTCGGTTCGCCTCCCCCTCTCTCCCTATTTATTCCAGTTCCCTCTCCCCATCCCCCTCTCTGATGAAGGGTCTCGGCCCGAAACGTCAGCTTTTGTGCTCCTGAGATGCTGCTTGGTCTGCTGTGTTCGTCCAGCTCCACACTTTGTTATCTTGGACAAATCTTCTGTCTTGATTGTAGATGTATTCATAGAATTCAACAGTGCGTTTCTCTATGACCCACCAACACTGAGTGTCCTGGCAGTTCCTTTTCATATATACTCAAGACCTTCAGTCAGTCAATACCCTCCACTTGTTTATCCTTCAGTTTAACTCTAGAATTAACGCAATAACAACACCTTTAACAGAAAAGCCCATATTTCAACACAGTTAGTGACAACTTGAAGAGGTCAGATCTATCATAAGGGAACTCACTTGCATGAACATACATGGAGATCACTTATTCTCTTCCACAGGTTTAGCTCTCTGCTGATCTGCTACTCATCTGCTGTTGAAGACTTGTCATATCATAGGATGGATTTAGCACAGAAGGAGGCCATTCGATCTGTTGGCTGTATACCAGTTCTTTACAAGAATAATTCATTCAGCCCCATTCACTCAGCCTTTTCACTGGAGCCCTGAAATTTTTTGTCTCTTCAGATAATTATCAAATTCCCTTTTGAAAGCCACATCTGAATCTGCATTCATCAAACGTACAGGTAGTGCAGCCCAGATTCTAACCATCACCTGCTTAAAATTGCTCTTCTTTTGTCACCATTCCTTTAGAAAATCACCCTAAAGGGTGCCACTGTCCATCCTTCTGCCAAGGGTAACAGTTTCTCTCTCCCTTTCTCTCTGCCTGTGGTTTTGAGTAACTTAATCAAGTCTCCTCTCAAGCTTCTCCTCTCCAAAGAGAGCAGTCACAGTGTCTCTAATCTATTCATGGAACTGGTGCTCTTCACTGTTGGAACTTTGCTTGTGATTTTTTTATCTGCTGCTGCCCCCACATCCTTCCAAACCAGCAGCCTGGTGCTGGAGTACGGATCCTGAGCCCATCTGCTCTGCCCGCTTTTTTTTTTGGTCTTTTCTTTCTTTCTTGTTTTTGCATCCCTCTTGTGAAGAGCTTGGGTTGCGGTAGCGGCAAGGCGAGACCAACGCGATGCGTTTGAGGGTCCCCAGCGGCCTCTGCGTCCAGCGCGGATCCTTGGAGGCCACTTTGGTCCAAAAACAAAACCCGATGGCATCGGTGGCCGCTGCTTTGGTGAGGACTGACAGTGCCGAGGGCAGCGGTGGAGGGGAGGGTGGCATCGGAGAGTGGTCCCTCGTGTGAACGGTGGCACGGTGAAAGGGGGTCTTGTGGCTGGCTGCTCCGCACGCATGGGCTGAGCACTTCACGAGGAGAGGCTGCGTAACTTTATTTCTTTCCTCTTCTGCCTTTATATTCTACGTTTTGGTTTATTTTTGTGTGTTTTAAGATGGCGGTGGAGAGTGGCGACAGCATGTGACACTCTTCCCTCTACTTTGTAACACAACACGCATGACGATAAATAAATTAATCAAATCAAAACCAAACATAACATTCCTGTTGAGACCACACCAGTGCTTTGTAAAGGCCCCCGGAACCTCCTCAATGTCTGTCCCTATTCATAAAGTCTGGCGTCATTCTCGAAGGCACTATACTCAACATTTCCTGCCACCCTATGATGACTTTTGCACATGCACCCCAGGTCCTTCAGCACTGCCTTTAGAATTGTCACCTTTTACATTGCAGCGCCTCACTCTTCCTGATTTTTCTTGGTTTATTTCTCATTCATCGTTCTCCTCATTTGGCTGGCAAGATTAGTTAGCAGGATGGCTAAAGATGCCCTCAGAAGTTGGGTGTTTAATTAGTAAATGCTGTGTAACGGCATCACTATGGTACACGACCCAATATTGCTGAAGTTATGCAACATGTAATACAGTAGGTGGTGCCTGACTTCCAGGAATTTATTATTCAACTTAATTCAATTATCTATCAACATGTAGCAGCAAGTATATTCACCACAAATATCCATTAACATCTGTCCTGGGCATGTCCCAACTCAAGTCTCATAAATAAGAGTTACTGACCAGGTAGGCAAGCAGTTTCCCGTTGCAGTTCCTCACAGTCTTTAATCTTCACAATCCCCTTACTTAGATCGGCTCTAGCCATTGAGGTCAGGTGCGTGATACTGTCATGTGGGTGGTTAGTGCATATACTGTAGAGCTGGATGAACACATCAGGCCAGGCAGCATCAGAGGAGCAGGAAGGCTGACATTTCAGATCAGGACCCATTTCTGAAGAAGGGTCCCGACCCAAAATGTCAGCTTCCCTGCTCCTCTGATGCTGCCTGGCCTGCTGTGTTCCTCCAGCCCCGCACTGTGTTATCTCAGACTCCAGCATCGGCAGTTCTTACTATCTCTGGGAATAATTCCTGCTTTGGCTAAGGTTACGACAGAGGTCTCTCTTACTCAACCTCTCCCCTCACCTGAGATGTGGTGACCCTCAGGCTAAACACACCCCCAGCCACCTCTTGGAATGAGGGGGAATCTCATAGAAGCCAATAAGGTTCTAACAGGGATAGAAATGTTAGATGCAGGAAAGATGTTTGCAACGTTGGGTGAGTCTACAACCAGGGGTCATATTTAAAGGAGAAGGGTTGGGCCATTTTATGACTGCAATGAGGAGAAATGTCTTCACCCAGGGAGTGGTGAGCCTGTGGAATTCTTTACCATTGCAAGTGGTTGAGGCCAAAACGTCACGCGTTTTCAAGATAGTTGTAGATATAGCTCTTGTGGAGATCAAGCAATATGGTGAGAGGTCAGAATTAGGATGTTGGGCTCGATGTTCAGCCGTGATTGTAATGAATGGCAGGGCAGGCTCAAAGGGCCTACTCCTGCTCCTATCTTCGATGTTTCTGTATGTTTCTATGAGCAGCATTGTATCAGCATTTCGCATCAGTCAGGTGTGTGCACTATGGCGTCATGAGCCATGGTCACAGTGGATAGCTCTAGCCCCCCCAGTAACAAGCCTCACGAGGAACCAGCCCCTCAATCACACCAGATACATGAGAATGCTCCAGAATGCAGGTATCGTGGCAGCTGCCAGGGTAGTGGACATTCACTACCGCGAGCAATGGCCTGAACATGAATCGAATGGAACCTGTTTGTGATGATGAACTCCGCAGCGTGATACGGTCCCCCTCAGTGTCAAGCGTATGTTTGTACTAATAATGGCACACTGGCACCAGCTATTTTCCCAAATCTACCCAACTGACTGCGGAGGTGATCTCAACATCGGGACAGCGACATGAGCTGCAGTGGTCTTGCATAGATGGCACTGGTCACTGTCTTGATGCATGTGTGGCAGCACTTTGGAAAGACCCCAACCAGACAATCCTATAGCTCCAGCTGAGTGACTGGCAGGTTACATCGAAATGAACATCACAGCAACATTGTGCAAACCCTTCCCTTCTTGGATCCACATCAATCGTTCAACTTTTCACTGCTTTCAGCACATAACATCATTAAATTCACATGACAGATGATGTTCATGTATTTGCCTCCCACAGCTTCCTCGGAAGTTGGCCTTTCGCCAACATTAGCTTCTTCTTTAAGTCACTGCTATTATCCTCAGCATTACTGAATCATAGTATCCCTATAGTACAGATAGAGGTCTTATGGCCTTTCACATCTGCACCAACCCTCTGAGGAGCATACCAGCCCCGGACCCGATCCCTGTAACCCTGCATTTCCCATGGCCAATCTGCCTCACCTGCACATCTTTGGAGTGCTGGAAGAAAGGAAACCAGAGCACCTGGAGGAAACTCACACAGACTCGGTGAGAAGTTACAAACTCCACACAGACAGTCACCGGTCCTTGGTGCTATGATGCAGCAGTGCTAAGCACTGAGCCACCGTGCCAGCCCATTGAGATGTACAACCACCAGTGGCATGAGGCAAATTGATTGTGATCAGCCTTTGACCCCTACGCGTCCTCACTTCCCAAGCCTAGCAAACAGGCAGCTGCGCAATTGTGGATTAAATGTTCCTGGGGTAGGCAAATAGATGCTGCATGTCTTTGTTCCTTCAGTGCAAACCCATGCTTCTACCCAACAGCCAAACACATACTCCAACCGCCCCGAGTATTAACCCCACCACTTTCTCATGCTTATTCGTCACCACAGAATGGGAAGTGATGGCGGAGAACATAGGCCACCGCGACGCGAACTGGCCATCATAGACACCAGGCTTCACCTGGTCTCCTGGTACGCGCACCCCCCCCCCAGAGTCACCATGCCCGTTTTTGACCTTGCACTACTCCTCCCCGCCAAGTCAATTTCCACCCATTCCCTTCCCCCACCCAGTGTGAAGTCCCATCACGTTGAACATCACCAACAGCTGTCCTTGCTGTCCCCTGCACCTCCACATTTACTTTAAAGTTGCCTGCCACCACTCCTCCTCACTGCTCACCCTGTGCTGCCCACCTCCCATAAGCTGCTGTGCCCGCTGAGGGCTTCCACGTACTCCCGTGCAACTGGATTCATTACCCCTACCCCCACCCCATTGTCGCCCTTACCCCACCCCATTACTGTCCCTACCCCCACCCCATTACCATCTCTACCCCCACCCCATTATCATCCCTACCCCACCCCATTACTGTCCCCACACCCACCCAATTACCGTCTCTAACCTCCACCCCATTATCATCCCTACCCCACCCCATTACTGTCCCTACCCCCACCCCATTACCGTCTCTAACCTCCACCCCATTATCATCCCTACCCCACCCCATTACTGTCCCTACACCCACCCCATTACCATCTCTAACCTCCACCCCATTATCATCCCTGCCCCCACCCCATTACTGTCCCTACCCCCACCCCATTACCATCTCTACCCCCACCCCATTATCATCCCTGCCCCCACCCCATTAATGTCCCTGCCCTGACCCATTACTGTCCCTACCCCCATCCCATTACCGAATCTACCCCCACCCCATTATCATCCATACCCCCACCCCATTAATGTCCCTGCCCTGACCCATTACTGTCCCTACCCCCATCCCATTACTGACTCTACCCCCACCCCATTATCATCCCTACCCCACCCCATTACTGTCCCTACCCCCACCCCATTACCATCTCTACCCCCACCCCATTATCATCCCTGCCCCCACCCCATTAATGTCCCTGCCCTGACCCATTACTGTCCCTACCCCCATCCCATTACCGACTCTACCCCCACCCCATTATCATCCCTACCCCCACCCCATTAATGTCCCTGCCCTGACCCATTACTGTCCCTACCCCCATCCCATTACCGACTCTACCCCCACCCCATTATCATCCCTACCCCCATCCCATTAATGTCCCTGCCCTGACCCATTACTGTCCCTACCCCCACCCCATTATCGTTCCTACCCCCGCTCCATTTCTGTCCCTATCCCCACCCCATTATCGTCCCAGCCCCAACCCCATTACTGTCCCTACCCCTACCCTAATAATGTCCCTGCCTCCACCCATTACTGTCCCTACCCCACTCCACCCCACCCCATTGTCATCCCTGCCCTGCCCCCAACACTGCCCCCACCACCATTATTGTCACCACCCCCACTCCATTACTGAGCCTGCCCCCACCCCATTACTGTCCCTACCCCCACCACATTATCATACCTGCCTCCACCTCATTAACATCCCTAACCCCACCCCCACCCCACTATTATCTTTGTTGTAAATGAATGAGAAATTACTGAAATTACTGAAGAAGGGTCCCGACCCGAAACGTCAAGCTGTCCTGCTCCTCTGATGCTGCTTGGCCTGCAGGTTATTATTGCATGGTTGCTTCTGAGAGTCTGCTTTGAGCAAATTGGCTGCTGGGTCTCCTGCATCGCAACAGTGGCTTCAGAAGTAATTCATTAATTGACTTTGGGACAATCTGTAGTCATGAAAGGTGCTATATAAATGCAGGGTTTTTTTTCTTGCTTACAATGATTGTGTTTCCTTTGTGAATCCCTCATCCAAAATAAATCAGTAACAAAAACAAAAACATCAAAATCCAACAATCAAACGCAAACTCTACAGAGATAGTAGGAACTGCTGATGCTGGAGAATCTGAGACAACACAGTGTGAAGTTGGATGAACACAGCAGGCCAAGCAGCATCTCAGGAGCAGGAAAGCTTGACGTTTTGGGCTGGGACCTTCTTCGGTAATTTCAGTAATTTCTCTCATTCATTTACAACAAAGATAGACAGAAAATCTAGCCTTCGTAGGGATTGCATGTCCTGTAGAGATTGAGAAGTCCATCAGCCCCACCCTCACCCTGGTAGTTATCCCGAAAATTTACCATTCTTGCATTTCCACTTCAGTGTTGCCTTTTCAAACAGAGTGTTGGAAATCACTGGCATTGGAACTAAGCAAGAATAAAAATTTAAGAAAAACAAAAGCGCTCCCAGGCTCCAAAGGCTACCTTGGGGTGGCTAAGGCATTTTGGGTAAAAGGACCCTTGCTCTGGGATTAAAACTCCATTTTGCAAACCTTTACTGAGTCATGAAATAGTGCACCCACATCGCAGGCTGTGTTCAACCAGCAAACCCTTGCTAATTAAAAACAATTAGGGCCTAAATTCATTACTGAGGGAAATCAACTGCCTCCCAACTCGGCTGCTTGGTCCAGGATGTGTGTGTGAGAGAGAAAGAGAGAGAGAGAGAGAGAGAGAGAGAGAGAGAGAGGACCCTATGGAATCTCTATTCCTTTTGATCTTCAGAATCCCAGTTGGCATCCAACAATTGAGGTAGGATTCCAATCTGAACAGTGAAGCAGCCTCCAGCCACAAGCAGCTGGATGGACTTACTCGGCAGTTTAGAGGCTCACCATAAAATTATCTTGGACGGGTCATGTGTCTCCATGGGGTGACCAAAGCACCACTCCCCCCAGCACAGTTTCAACTATTAATCACCAGTCTTTCAGGCAAGAGAAAAGTACCCATCAGCTGTTGGTAATGGACACTAAATATCTGCAAACTTGTGTTGCCCTCTCCTCATGTTACAGCTCAGAATCATGTTGCCTCCTCCCACACTATAAGGAAAATATCTCAATCTGTGTGTGCGGCCTGCTGACCTCGGCCTGGGATTCATTTTTCCTTCCTTACTGTGTACACCACAAGAACACATTAATCAAAACGCAGCATTAAAATGATAGGCATGGTCACAAGCACAAAGAAACTCATGCTAACCACAAACGGCTCCAGGCTTGGGGTTGTTAAATTGTGGACTAGATCAGCACCTCTCACAATGGATGTGGAACTGATTGAGTAAAATGGGTCTGACACTTACAACAGTTGTTGTGCCTGTTGCTATCTGTACCTTCTAAATGTGTGGGTTCTTTGCGGGGTGTTAAATAGTCTAGTGTGTGTGACGTTAGCCGCCTTCTGATCTAACAAGAAGTGTCCTGTATAGTAAACAAACTGTAATTCATTACATCTTTGTAACCACTTACAGGTTATAAGAGTGAGCTCTGCACTATTACAAAGGCTGTTAGGAAGACCCAGTCTGGGGTTTACTTCCCATGAGACCCTACTGACCCACCAATTCCTCATGACATCTTAACCGTGAGTGGTAGGTATTGCACTCAATTACTTTTCAGATCCATCCAAACGATATCCAATATTTCTCCCACTTTTTTCTAATAATTATAATTGCTGTACATCTTTTGATTTAATCAGATTTATTACTACCAAATCTCCCACCCAACAGGCCTTTCGCTTATAGGACAAATTAGGACAATCTGAAGGCTCGTTCATTCTCCGCATATAGACTCTCTTTCGACCTGGTCAAATGGAAGTTTGTTGGGTAGGGAATGGTTGTCTTCCACTGTGTTCTAGACAGTCTGAGGTTCCCTTCTGCCTTCAGGTCTCCCATTCAATAACCTGAAGGCAGTCCAATGCTAACAGGTTGGGGTTCCTGAAGTTCCTCTCTACGGCCCCTTCCTGTGTTTGAAATGGGTTTTCACTGCCATGCCATTGGGCCTTTGCTGCGGCTAAACCTCAGCCCAATGCTGATAGATGGCTGGCCACTGATTTTGGTTACAGTCCCTTCTCCCCCCCCACATTTGTATGGGTTATCTCTCAGCAGAGGTGAGAGGTGAATGTATTTTATACTGTCAATATTCTTTATTTTTGTCTCTCTTGGACTACTGTTAGCACAACCCTTGCCTCTTCCTCTGGGAACCCTTACTATCTGTTCCATTTACACCTCCTCGCCTTTTATCCACAACATTGAAACCATCATTCCCAGCCCCTTCTGTTCCAAAGAAAAACCATACTAGACTTGAAATGTTAACTCTCTTTCTCCACAGATGATGAGTTTCACCAGCACTGTCTGTCTTTGTTTAAGTGGCATATACCAAATTGAAAATAGTGCAAACAAAAAAAAATCACTGTTGAGGCACTAGGCGTGTTTTTCAGCCTGGGCTGCAGTAGGGAAGGAAGTAAAAGAACAAACACTGCACCTCCTGTGCTTGCTGGGGGAGCTGCCATGGTGGGGATGAGGAGGAGAGGAAAAGTTGGGTTTGAATGAGGTGCAGACCACGGAGCCATAGAGAAAGCATTATGGCATTAGACATTAAGCATTAAGCAGCATGGAGTGAGGGAAGGAAATGCGTGGTGGTAGCACCATGCTGGATTTGGTTGAGGTAGGTGAAAGATGATCCACTGAACCTTGAAATTGGTGCGGTGGGAGGTGGCGATGAGGAGAATGCTGAGTCTGGTAAGAGATGAGAGCAGAAGCACAGAAATTAACATGGACACAGTCAAAAACCCTGTTAACTATTATAAAGGGGAATCCTCAAATGAGAAAAAAGGTAAATGTTTCAGAAATAAGGGAGCTTTTAGATGGAATGGTGGCAGTGTATCTGGGAGAATGGAATGAAGTCTTTACAGCAAGCTGAGTGCTGGGAAATGCAACCAAGTGAACTAAAGAGTTATTGAGCTTATTTTGAGCAACAAACAATAGCCAATCCCTATAAATGGGTGCAGAGATGTCAAAGAAGAGATGAGTCAATGTTGGACCATGTTAAATTGATGGAAAGGCGGAAATTAAAAGCAAAGTAAATTAAATCTTCCCTTTCAAGGTGAGAGAAAGGGATTGTTCAGCATGGGCAGTCTTTATCAGTGGCAGGTCTTAGTTAGGGATGGGCTACACAAGTAGGAATAACCTCAGACCAAAATACAGGAATACCTCTATTAATTTCATCCTTTACAAGGCAGTTGATGTGGAAAATTACAATCTAAAGCCTGGAAAAGACTATTAGCATCAATACAATTAGTAACAACGACTGGCAAAGTAAGAGCAATTCTCTATTCTCTTCTCTGCAGTTTCTTTTACAAACTTTTAACTTCTAAAACGAACCTGGAAAGGGAAGAAGGAGGCAAGTCCCAGATCAGAGGCCATCACTGGTGTGTCCTGGAGGTGAGTCCCAGATCGGAGGCCATCACTGGTATGTCCCAGAGGTGAGTCCCAGATCAGAGGCCGTCACTGGTGAGTCCCGGAGGTGAGCCCCAGATCGGAGGCCATCACTGGAATGTCCCGGAGGTGAGTCCCAGATGGGAGGCCGTCACTGGTGTGTCCTGGAGGTGAGTCCCAGATCGGAGGCCATCACTGGTATGTCCCAGAGGTGAGTCCCAGATCAGAGGCCGTCACTGGTGAGTCCCGGAGGTGAGCCCCAGATCGGAGGCCATCACTGGAATGTCCCGGAGGTGAGTCCCAGATGGGAGGCCGTCACTGGTGTGTCCTGGAGGTGAGTCCCAGATCGAGGGCCGTCACTAGTGAGTCCCGGAGGTGAGTCCCAGATCGAAGCCATCACTGGTGAGTCCCGGAGGTGAGTCCCAGATCAGACGCCGTCACTGGTGAGTCTCGGAGGTGAGTCCCAGATGGGAGGCCATCACTGGTGTGTCCCGGAGGTGAGTCCCAGATCGAAGCCATCACTGGTGAGTCCCGGAGGTGAGCCCCAGATCAGAGACCATCACTGGTGAGTCCCGGAGGTGAGTCCCAGATTGAAAGCTGTCACTGGTGAGTCCCGGAGGTGAGTCCCAGATCGGAGGCTGGTGCAGGGAGGTCAGTCCTGGACTGGAGGGTGCTGATGGGAAGCAAGGCCCTTGCAGACCCCAAATGAGGTCTTTGAGTTTTGAAGTCCAGCATTGGCTGGAGGCTTGGCCTAGTGTGGTCTGGAGTCTAGGTGCTGGCATGGACTTGGTGGAAAGGACTGTAATTTGAGTCCATTTAAAAACTTTTATTCTTATGTTGGACTTTTATTTATTATTCTTGCAATTCTATAACAAATACTTAAGTATCTGTACATAGGTATCCTGCACTAAGATGGTACCATAAGCAGCGACATTACAAACATTTCACAGGCACTCATTTGAGTGCACGTGACAATAATGCTAATTCATTCATTACAAAGATTTGGAACATTCACGATGGGCCAAATGACCATTTACATTGTATCATCCTCTGTTTCATTTTCTATCTGGAGCTTTGTTTGAGACGGCGATAAAGACGTAGGGCAGAAGGTGTGTCAAAAATCTTTAGAATGGAAGGTTTGAAGACCATGTGAAGAATTCCTCAGAGGATGATGTTTTCATCTTGAGCGATTAAATGGAATTTACAGCACAGTGCAGAAACAGGCCATTTGTCCCACTTGTTAAATGCCAGTATTTATCTCCAGTACAAGGCTCCTCCTGCTTTCCTTTGTCTAACTCTAGCTGTGTACACCTCCTTGATTAAGAATGGGCATCCGTCCTCAATGTTAACCTTCTGGAAGCTAAAAAAAAGAAATAAAAGCAGCTAGTTGGATTGATTGTCAGAAAGATCACTAGACTGAATGAAGAGATTCATAATAATTACTTATCTAAGAAAAATTATTTAAAATAGAATAAAGATCTGAAAATGAATGAGTACATAGAATCATATATACATAAGTTAATACAAAAGCAACAATGTTTATATAATGGCTTTAAGGCAATAAAACCCACAGGAGCATTATAAAACAAAATATTGCAATGAATAAGAAATCTAAATGGACATACAATGTATACAATAGTTGACAAGAGGTAACTGTATAAAAAAAAGGCAAGGCATTGATAGCATTAAGGGTGCAAATTATTAGGGGCGCCAATTTTTAGCCAACCCAGAGTGCGTAGGACGCTGAAGATATTTAAAGATAAATTGCATTGAAACACCATGGAGAGAGCAAGGAAATGGCAGATGTGTTAAATGAACCCTCGACAACAATGTGAACCAATTCCAGACCCAGTCAAACTGCTGCGGAATGTACAACATATGTAGAGGCCTGTGGGGTGAATTCAAAGTGTAAGGGGTTGGTGTTCATCTTTTCATGAAAACATACAGAAAAGTAAATGCGCCAACGGCATGGTGCAGTTTTGGGAGAATGAATGTCCTTGCTGTAGTTATTGCTATCCCACAACAACAGTGCTAAAAATTGTTGTGAAAAGGGACGTAAAAGTAAATCATGAAGGACAAGGAAGACCAGTCAGCCAACCTCGGTTTATCACCACAGATCAATCTGACACTCCTTGCATTGTTACACTGGACTGCTACTTAAACAATTGCTAGACTTTCACTCTGTGATTGTGCCCTGTGCTGCTCCAAGCAATAGTCTGGTGCTTGCTTTTTCCCAGACAACATCAATGTTGCAGAAGCTGGATCCTGGTGTTGATCACTTCCTTAGGGCTCCTTGACCAGTTGTTTGAACATCCATAATGTCCAATGTTAACTAAGCTTAAGTCCTCATCCTTATTGATCCACAGGTTTCTTTATTTTGGAGCTCATGCCTTTTGAATGACGGACATACTGTTCGTTCCTCATCCACAGAGTTTGGTCGTATGGGGTTGATGTCCTGGAGTGCACTTCATCCACTCCCACCTTACCCACTGCATTCGGACCCTCCATTAGTTGTGAGGCCTGCTATTTTAATCTCACTCTGTAGCTCCCAACACACGTTGCCATCAAAAGCCCACAGTCCTTTACACAGTTACTGGTAAAGTTTCATTACCTAAAGGACTGCCAAATACTGCACACTCAAAATAGTGAGCTCCCAACCAGTGGAGGATCACACATTTGACATTTGCTGCGAATGACCCCTGGAGATTTGTAGGCATTAGCTAGACATTCCTGAATGGTTGTGATTTTCAGATTGCAACATCCACTGCCTCCATGTTTAATTATGGAATCATAGATTCATGCAGTATGGAAACAGAACCTTTGGCCCAACTAGATCCTGTCAACCATGTTATCATGTTAGCATTTGGCCCATAGTCCTCCAACCCTTTCCAAATCATGCAATTATCCAAATGTCTTTTAAACATTTTAACTATACCTCCATCCACTACTTCCCCTGGCGGTTCGCTCCACATACGAACCACCTTGTGTATGAAAACGTTGCCCCTCATGTCCTTGTTAAATCTTTCTCCTTTCACTTTAAAAATATACCTCATAGTATTGAACTCCCCCACCCTAGGGAAAAGACGCTTACTATTCACCTTATCTATGCCCCGCATGATTTTACAAACTTCAGTCAGGTTACCCCTTACCCTCCTTCTCTCCAATAGGCCTACTCGGCCTATCTTTATAACTCAAACCTTCCAGTTCTGGCTATATCCCGGTAAATCTTTTCTGAACACTTTCCAATTTAATAATTTCCTTCCCACAGCAGGGCAACCAGAGCTGCACACAGTATTCCAGAAGAGGCCTAACCATCGTCCTGTACAACCTCAACAAGATGAAGGATAGTGTCCCTCAAATCAGCACCATTATCTCCTTCAGTTGCAAAAGTCACAAGAAATATTCCTTTACACCTAGAGGTTCACAATTACCAGCATCTGAAGCAATTGTTTCAATACTATGGTTGCAACAAGACTGAAAGTATCAAGTACCATGGAAAACTTGATCATCTTTATGACAAAAGCAAAATACCATGGATGCTGGAATTTCCAAACAGAAACAGAGGATCCTGAAAATACTCAACTGATCGCACAGCATCTGTGGAGAGAAAACGAGATTTAACGTCTCATGTTTGCTGTTCAGATGACAGGCTGCTGACCTGAAATGTTTCTCTCTCCACGGAAGTTGCTTGATCAGCATTTTTTTTTTATTCATTCACAGGGTGTGGGCATTGTTGGCTGGTCCAGCATTTACTATCCAATTCTAATGGATATGGATAATGAAGGGATAGTGTAGGGGGAGGGGCTTACAGGTCGGAACAACATTGAGAGCCGAAGGGCCTGTTCTGCGCTGTATTGTTCTATGTTCTATGTTCTAATCCATTAAAGGGCAATTCAAGGTCAACCACATTATCACGGATTTGGAGTCATATGCAGATCAGACCAGATAAGGATTGCAGATTTTATTGAACTAGGTGGGTTTTCATGAAATGAGAATAGCTTCATGGTCATCATTCGATTCTTGATTTCAGATATTCTCTAGAAAATGAATTCAAGTTCTAAGATGGTGAGATTTGATCCCAGTTTCTCAGAATACTACCTGGGTGTCTGAAGTAATAGCCTAACAAAAATATCTCTAAGCCATTGTCTTCCTCATTTTCTAGTGTTCATTTGTACTCATCTGTCCAATTTTTGATATTATTCTTATTTCTTATTCTCATCCTTCTTGTTTCTTACATTAAAAGCTAATGTGCACTAACTTCAATCAGCAAACACTTCACATGATTCCTGCCCATCTGCTGAAGGTCAGGATGTGCAGGTGCTGCTGTTGAACTGGGGTGGTCAAAGTGAGTAGTGACACAACACCAGATTACAGTCCAACAGGTTCAAGTTAAATCACAGGCTTATGAAGCGCTGCTCCTTTGTTACTTGAAGTGTAGTCGACTCATCTGATGAAGGAGCAGTGTTATAAAAGCTTACAATTTCAAGCAAACCTGTTGGACTGGAACCTGGTGTTGTGTGACTTCTGACTTGCTGAAGATCAGGCTTAACCTGGTCGTGTTCAACATGTCTCTCTAAAAATGGTACATCAGCCTTTCAATCGCTTACATTGCCGGCACCAAAATAAAGATTTCCCAAAATTGTTTCAATATAATTGTTTAGCTGTCCTCTAATACTGATTAGCCTGGCTGGCCCAGGATTCATTACAACGCAAATAATTCAAAGGGAGCTTTCCAGTTTTATTAAGAGGAGGAAATGTTTATGTGGTCAATAACTCTTAAAATGGCAATGCTGCTGCTTTGGGAACAGTACTGTCAAAATTATTTCGATATTATGACATCTCAACACAATACATATGGACAGTTGTTTAACATGGAAGCCTGTTCATTCAGTTGTATGCAGCAGGCTGAGTTTGCTGAAATAAATCCAAAAGTTTGTTCACCCTTGAGATGGGCCTCTTGCATTGATTTGATGAACTAACATTACCTACATGCTATTCTATGTGTCGCACTTAAGGAATTTGGATGATTTTATGAACTGCTCTTGAGCATGTAAAGACATTTTCAACCCTTGGTTCTGGTATTATTTATTCTATACTTGCTATGCCTCACTGGTTTAGCATACTGAATATCAAGCCGCTATCATCACACAAGTTAAAGATTTTAAGAAGTACACAGAATTTATCAATCGATTTGTCCTCTAGACTCAGGCTGACAGAAAGTATGGAGCAGGTTTTTATACTTAACATAAATGATTTTTTATTCCAAGTAATTAGATTCTAGCTACAGGCAATCAATTATAAACTATTGGCATAGAACACTGCTAATTAAAACTCTAATCCCCTTATAAACTTGCTCTTAGACACAAGCACACAGACAGAGAAAATACATGGGTGTTATGGGGAGCAAGAAAGACTGGAAAGGCAGTACAATGGTTCCTGAAATGATTCTTGCACTGGTCAAAGTGCTAATTCTCAGTTCCCCTTCTCCAGATGCTTCCACTGGTTTGCAAGAGGTACAGGACAGCTGGATCCCTAATAAAAGGTATCTGACGTCTCAATAAAAAGTCACGGGTTACAGCAACTCCCAAAGGAAAGATAAAATGGTTTTGTTCAAGCTTAAAGTGGCTGTTATTGCAGAGAACCTAAAGGAAGCTGCTGACCTGCTGGAGCTCTCTGTGCTGAACTGTTCAGCTGCCTAGGAACCAATCAGATAGTTGTTGACAAGCAGAGCTCTTTGTCATCGATAACTGGTCATGGGTCCACAAAACGATCAGCTACTTGTACCAAGTAAAGTTCTATTTGTAAATAAAACCTTTTCCAGTTCTAGTTCATCTGCAAGTACACTTTAAGCACTGCAGCTGTGTAAACAATGTCTGCAACGAGAGTCAGATTATTTGCTTTCCAAACATGTAGCAATTGTTGGTTTTTAAGATAGTTCTTTTCTCATTTCAATCATCAATTAAGAATATAGAATAATCAAAACAAACTTTTAAAAAATTCTCTACATATTGAATCAAAACGTGCCAAGCAAGGTTGTCCCCGACTATGTTTGCTTAGTTTCTGAGCAACGCTCCACTGTGACTTTGTGCTTGTGCATTGTTATAGATCATAGGAAATGGATAACTATCAATTTCATGCAAGTCTAAAGGCCAAACTGACTCTGCTGACATGGTGAGAAGGATGAGTAATTGTGCACAGAAGAAAAAGCCTCTCTTGGTGATAGTGATCTTGGTTTTCATGGCTGTAATTAACCCGAGTGCACAACAAGCAAATACCAGAGCATTTCATGGCACCCTCCTGCAGGCTAAATGCAATTCCACTTCACCTTTCTGCAAGGTACTGACAGATCTTTATACTCCTTCGATTTTAAAATGGAGAAAGGAAATCATCTCTCACACACCCAAATCACTTGAGATTTTGTATTTAAATAAACGTTCTGATTTATCTTCAGCAGAACAAACAGCACAACGTAGATTACTGAGCAGAACAAATTTCTGGGATTCTGAATACCACAGTATACATCGCAGGTCATTTACATGAAGCACTTTAAATGGAGGTGCCTGTATTACGAAGGTCTGAATGTGACAAACAGCATTGTGCAGACCCTGTGTGGAGTACTGTTTTGAGCACCATACCTTCACTCGGCTGGACAGATGCAGTGCTGATACACCAGCATGGATGTCAGGTCCTGAGAGGGTTTGGATGTGTTGTGGGGATTCGTCATGTACCCCTGAGGAGTTCATGGTGTCAGTGGTGAAACAGGGTGCTTAGCTTAATGTTTATGCAGGAGTGAGACCAGATATTAATTCTTCTAACTTTTCCTGGCTAACTCTTCAGGCTAGCCAGCCAAAACTGTGCAAAATCTACAACCGTAACTCAGAGTCATTCTTGGAAGGTTCGGGATGCCAGGTAATTGTCCAGTGAAAATGTTCAACTTCCAAGCTAATTCCCACAGACTCAGCTCCAACAGGAAATTCCGGATGGTCCACTCTGTGCTACTATAATGACCTTCAGTCAGAACATTGGAGTCTATATTTTCTTGCATTTTGAATACTAAGAGGCAATCTGATGAAGATGTTTAATATGTTAAGAGGATTCGGGGGAATATACAAAGAAAAAATTTCTTCTGGTGGACAGTTTAGGACAAGGGGAGAGAATCCCTGACCAGTGAAGAAGGAAATCGGGAAGTGTATTTTCACAAAAAGAATTTGGAATTCTTTACCCTAGAAGGTTTGTGGATACTGGTTCAATTGCAATTATCAAGACTGTCATCCCTGGACCTCATGTCAAAATATCAACAAAAGTCAAACTAAAGTGTGAAAATGGAGTGAACATACTAATCAATTATGATCTTGTTGAATTGTTTAATGTTTAATGACTGATAGCTTCCAAATTCTAGAGTGTTCAGATGACCTTAAAACCCTGATTTGTCCACGTTTATGGTCACCTATAATAAACAATATTTTGTCTGAGTGTGTAGATATTTTATCTCAATTGACATTTCATTTCAATTGACATCACCCTTCAGCCTTTGAAACTCAAAGGATTACAGACTCAGCCTCTTTAATCTCAAGAGAATCTCACCATCCCAGGGATCAATCAGGTGAACCTCCGTTGTATTCCTTCTGAGGCAAGTATATCCTTCTTTTGAAAACAAGGCCAAAAAAGTACAGAATGCTTCAAGTAGAGTATCACCAAAGCTCTATTCAGCTGCAGCAAGACATCTTTACTCCTGTACTCAGATCCCCTTGTGATCAATGCTAACAAAACATTTGCCTTCCCAACAGCTTGTGGCAACTGTGTGCTAACTTTAAGTCACTTGAGCATCTTCTGGTAGTGTCCCTACCTCCAGGTTGGAAGGTCTGGGTTCAAATCATAGTTCTGTCAAACATGTCACTTTGAACAGAGATAATGGGAACTGCAGATGCTGGAGAATCCAAGATAATAAAGTATGAAGCTGGATGAACACAGCAGGCCCAGCAGCATCTCAGGAGCACAAAAGCTGACGTTTCAGGCCTAGACCCTTTGAACACCCAGCTTTCCCAATGTCTCACCATTTAAGAAATATTCTGACTTTTCGCTTCTTTCACCAGTGTGAATAATTTCAGCGTACTGAATTAGATGATGAACCATGATCATATTGAATGGCAGAGTAAGCTCAAAGGGCTGAATGGCCTACTCCTGTTCTTAATTTCTGTGTTTCTGTTTTATATTTATTCACGTTGTACCTGTCATGTTCTAGCTCATTCACTTAGACTGTCCAACTTTTCTTGAAGCCTTCTCATATAATCCTTGCAACTCATGTTCCCACCCAATTTAGTATCAGTACCAAATCTGGAAATATTACAAGTGGTCCCCATATCTAAGATATTTATATAAATTGTGAACAGTTGTAGCTCCAGCTGTGATCCATGCTGTAGACCCGTGGTAACAGCTTGCCATCCTCAGACTGACCCGTTTAAACCTATTCTCTGTCTTCACTCTGTCAACAGTGCCTGCTTGAGTTTTCTCCAGATGCACCAGTTTCCTCCCACCGTCCAAAGATGTGTAGGCTAGATGGATTGGCTGTGCTAAATTGCCCATAGTGTTCAGGGATCTGTAGATTCGGGGGATAGGTCTGGGTAGGATGGTCTGAGTGTCAAGGTGGACTTGTGGGCTGAAGGGCCTGCTTCCACACTGTAGGGATTCTATGATGATGAACATAGTGGTCCTGCTGGACAGTGTAATGCAGTGCAGGACTTCACCTCTCCTCAGGATAATCAGTGAATGCCACAATAACAGACCATGCCAATTGATCCAAGGCTGCCATCTGGGTTAATGCAGTCTCAACTTTCTGTAGGAATGTCTAGCACTGTAGGAAGAGCGTTAATGACCTTCTCCAAACTGCCAAATGTGTTTCCTATCTTTGGTTACTGTCTCATCGTCAGATATTGGAGTCCCATTTGAATCCGTGCTAGGTTTCTGATCCCATGTCCTTTCCAATATAAAGATTATCTACCTCCACCTCTAAAACATCACCCACCTCCATCCCTGCCTCACTGTGAACAACTACTCACCGAAGGTAGTATCTGAGATAATGGGAACTGCAGATGCTGGAGAATCCAAGATAACAAAGTTTGCTGAGCGAAAGAATGAGGGGTGAACTAAAGTTTGTTCAAGGAAGTAAATACCGAGGGTTGGTGTTAAAGTCTGAGTGGGAGGTTTTGAGGTACAGATATTTAGGTTAGAGACTTGCAGGTTTGTTAGACCTTTTTGGGTCTAAATCGCTGAAGGTGAAGTGGCCAATGCATGGATGAAAATGTTGCAAGATATACGTGGAGTTGGGGATTTGGAAGAATGCAAAACTCTTGAAGCATTGTAGAACCTGAGGATGTTGCAGAGACAAGGAAGGACAAAGCAAGCATTACACTTCTGAGAGCCAATGTTGGTCAGCGAGAACAGGAGTAAGGGCAGAGCTGGTTTCAGCATGGGTTAGGACACAGGCAGAAGGGTTTTGGATGGGCTGAAGCTAGTGGAGATAGGAATGTGGCTGGCAAGGAGAGCATCGGCATAGTCAAGTCTAGATGAGTAGTTAACAAAGTGTGGAGCTGGATGAACACAGCAGGCCAAGCAGCATCTCAGGAGCACAAAAGCTGACTTTTCGGGCCTAGGCCCTTCATCAGAGAGGGGGATGGGGAGAGGGTTCTGGAATAAATAGGGAGGGGGGGAGGCGGACCTAGTCTCCAACCTAAATATCTGTACCTCAAAACCTCCCACTCAGACTTTAACACCAACCCTCGGTATTTACTTCCTTGAACAAACTTTAGTTCACCCCTCCTTCTTTCGCTCAGCAACCAACATGTTTCTAATCATGCTTGTGTGAAGTGCCTTGGGCTAATTTTTCTACAGTAAAGGAGCTACACCAATGCAATCTGATTTTAGATGTGTCTTACATTTGATTGAAGCAGGGGGTATCTCTACTTCAATGCTATAGTTCTTCCTCATCATACTAAGTGTGTGGCAAGCTGAAAATAGCACACTGTTGGTGAAATACAGAGTTATTGTTTTTTTGTACCAACTGTACCCTTCGGCAGGAAAATATCTTAAAACTCTAGGGAATATGCATGGAAAATGTTTTGCAGAACAATATGTTCTTCAGGATAATTTCTCCATGAATATTTGCACAGCATCTGCTATGTCAGGCTGCCCTCTCTGATGCCCAGTATTGGATGATGTCTCATCCAGTAAACATTGGGAAGACTGAATTCATTGTCTTTGGAGCCTACCACAATCTCTGTACTGTTGCCACCAAATCCATCTTCCATCCAATGGGGAGGTATGATCACTGTTACACAATAAATTGTGTGTTGCAAGATGACTTTTTAATGGATATTTACATGAGGTCCTCTCTTCCTGTGGTGAAATTAGGGTCATTTTGCCTCTGGTAAACTTTGTTGGCTAAGCCAAAATTCAAGTTGCTCAAGCCCTGCTCTTTTTTACAAGACAACTATATGTACATATATTTAAAAGTACTTCATTGTCTGCAAAATACTTGAAGATGTTTGGTGATCATGAAAGATGAGACCCAAATACAAGCCTTTTGTTCTTTTGACTACTTAACCCCTCAGAGGAAGCAAAATACAGATGCCAGGCATCCTGGGCAAGAGATCAGAGCTCTAATCCATTCTGCCATCTACTTTCTCACTGATCTAGGAAGATTTTAGAACACTGGAATCATCTGGAACTTATTTCATTCATTTTAGAAGATTATCAGTATGGTTTGGACAATTTCTCTAGATTAACATCTGAAGAGTTTCAGAGTAGCCACAGAAAATGACTCATATGATCTGGCAGTTACTTAAGGTTGGAAGGAAGTTCATAGACTTTTGCTGTGGGCAAACAGGATGAGCCTAAGACATTTCAAACCTGCAGAGTAACAATTACTAAGAACTGAGCTCCAATTGGCCAGATGGTAAATTCACTTCTTGGAATCTGTGCATTATGCAGCACAGAAAGAGGCCATACAGTTCAATTAGTCTTTGCTTGCTGCTTGAAAGATCTACCAAACTCCTCCACTCTTTCCCCATAATTCTGCAAATGTCTTCTTTCTTAGTATATGCCTGATTCTCCGATGAAAGCAACTGCTGGATCTGTTTCCTCAACCTTTTTCTGTGAATTTAATCAATTATTTAAGGACCAAAACCTCTGGTTTCGGCTATTTCAAATATAAACATAAACAGTTGTGAGACAACTATGCTCTCTGTTCATTAATCCCTTCCTTCAGACGTCCAATAAGGACCAACAGCCAAACCTGTTCTTAATGAAGGGGTACATTGTTGCATTGACAAGGATACAAGAGACGGATCTAGTGAACCTTCATGGAATGCAAGTACAGGCAATCCCAAGGTCGTAAATGGGCTCCATTCCGTAAGATTTGTCGGCAGGTTGGAAGGACAATATAAAGTAGCTGTTTTTAAGCACCAAAGATGTTTGTAAGATCTTTAAAATTACACCCCTCTGTGGGATCACACTGGTAAATATGAGCACTCACAACTTAGAAATATTGGATGTTAGCCATCATGTTGTGGGGTTCATAAAATTTTAACTCCTTGACATTCTCTGGTACCTTTTCTCTGCTGATATTACCTTAATTACATTGATTCCTATATTCCACTTAGAGCCCAGGTTACTGTCTCGACTCTAGGTTACTCTCTATTCTGGAAATTAACATTTGTTTTCCATTGTGCAGACAATTTACAAAATATGTCTGTCATTTTCTCATTCATGCTAATTTCACCAGTCTTCACTTCCAAAGGAATAACATTTACTTTAGCTACTCTCTTCCTCTTCAAACATAATTACAAAAGCGTTTAGAGTCTTAGAGTCATACAGCATGGAAACAGACCCTTCAGTCCAACTTGTCAATTCTGACCAGGCTCCCTAAACAAAACTAGTCCCATCTGCCCGTGTTTGGCCCATATCCTCTAATCCTTTCTTATTCATGCACTTGCCCAAATGTCTTTTAAATGCTGTAACTGTATCTGCATCCACCACTCCCTCTGGCCGTTCATTCCATGTATGCACCACCTTCTGTGCAAAAATGTTGCCCCTCAGATACTTTTTAAATCTTCCTCCTCTCACCTTAAAATGATTCCTCTTAGTTTTAAACTCCCCTACTCTAGGAAAAAGACATTTGTGATTCACCTTACCTTTTACCTCTCATGATTTTATAAATGTCTATAAGGTCACCCTTGAACCCTGTATGCTGAAGTGAAAAATGTTCCAGCCTGTCCTTATATCTCAAAAACTCTAGTCTGGTTAGCATCCTTGTAAATCTTTTCTGCAGCCTTTCCAGTTTAATACTATTCTTCCCATAGAAGGGCAACCAGAACTATACACCGTACTCCAAAAGTGACTGCCAATGTCCCCTACAACCACAACATGACATCCTGACTCCCATACTCAATGGTCTGAGCAATGAAGGTAAACATGCCAAACACCTTCTTCAACACTCTACTTGTGACACAACTTTCAAAGTATTATGTACCTCTGTATTATGAACCCCTCAGTCTCTCTGTTTGACAACACTCCACAGTCCCTACCATTAACACTTATAATCTCTTTTCTATTGCTGGACAGTTTGCATTCAGATTCTATTTTTGCCATTTGCATCAACTTTTTAGTAGCTTTTTGCTGGTTTCTATGAAGGTCCCAATCTTCAGATTTACTATTCTTTACAACATTACTTGCCCCTCATTTAATCTAATACAATCCTTACCCCCCCTAGTAAGCGAGAGGTGGGTCTTTCTCACTGAATTTTTGTTTCCAGCGAGATGTAGTTTTGTTGAACACTTTTACATTGCTGCTTTAAATGTTTCCCACTCTTTACTGACTGCTATACCTTTTATTCTGTTTATCCAATCCAACTGAACCAGGCCTTCACTCTATATATTTGATTTTTGTTTAATTTTAAGATTATTGTTTGTTGATTGGAGTATTTCAAACATAATATGGAATCCAATCGTATTTATGATCATAATTTCCCAGTGGTTCTTTGGTATTACAAATTAAATTTCCCTCGTTGCACCATAAGGTATTTAAAATATCTTTATACTTATTTGCTTCCAAAACATACTGCTATAAGAAACAGTCACAAAGACATTTCATAAATTCCACCTTTGATCAACGTTGCCAATCTCTAATAATTTCTTAAAAACTGAAAGAACTGCAGATGCTGTAAATCAGAAATAAAAACGGAAATTACTAGATAAGCTTCTCAAGTCTGGCAGCGTCCATGGAGAGGAAGCAGAGTTCGAAAAATTGAGGTGACCAATATCACGTTGATGGTTCTCAATGAACATTTTGAGGCAGATAAAAGTCTAGAGGGAGGAATCCAGGTGGAGGGAATGTGTTGGAGGTTCGCAAAGTGGTGTACGGGATGGGGAGAGGACTCTCGTCCAAGGAAATGGACACAGAGGTGAAGGTGATAGAAGAAGAGCTCAACGTCATGTTGTGCCAGTGATTCATCATGGTGGGGATGCAGAGAGATAAAACTGAGACCTTTGCTGAGGACAGAATGTTCAGCATCAGAGAACAGAAAGTCAAGAGGAATGGTGAATACACAATGGGAGGTGGGATTCAAGGAGGATTGGGGGTCACATGCAAGGGAGAGGTGTGGAGGAAGCTTCCAGAGGGCTGTGGGTATGTCTAAGTTGTTGCATCATGTGTGCCTTGATTACTGAAAGGAAAAGAGAAAGTTTCTTGTCAGCACATCAAATTTTTTGTGTGATAATTTCTTATTCAGTTCTCTGTCTGTTGGCATAGTTGCTGTTGGGATATCTGGAAACTATTCTTAGCAGCATTTTCTAGCCCTTTCCTAATACCTATTCAGCTTTTTGGTTTTCTGAGCCAAGATTCTTTCTTATTAATGTCCTAATGTCATCCTTCTTTGGGCATAAGGACTGCATCGTTTTGTTTTTTGTGCTTTTTAGAGTTGTTAACTGAAATGTGAAAGATCTGTTTTAGAACCAGTGCTTTGAAAGATTGGCTGCATGTTTTGATAACTAAGTAATCTGGCAACATGGTGAGCATTGAAAGTAACAAGTTGAATAGACATTAATTGAAGTGGCTGGAGTCCAACAGGAGCTGTGGGGTTCTCTATTCAAATGAAGCTCTGGTAGGCAACAAAGAGTCAATTGGTCAACAGCCTAGTGACCAGATATTGATGACAAAGGCTTTTTCCTTGCCAACAGTCTTGAGATTGATTCTTTGGGCTGACAGCAGGGCAGGCAGAGCTGATTTGATCAGCAAGAACATGTAGAAGAAAACTTGCAAACCAAGGACCACTGAATTGTCTTTCTAGTTCTTCCCCTCGATCTTTATATTATGTTTTTGTCCTGCCTGTAGATCAGTTTGTCTGCGTGTGTGTAAGGGGCCGGTTTACAAGGAGATTAGAGTTATAACTAGCAATGTTGTAGTGTGACTGTTAATAATGGTTTAGCCGTAGCTAGAACCTCATTACTTATAATAAATAGGAATTCTTGTTCAGTACCTCCACCCATCAGTGCTTTCTGCCAAATCAGGGGGAATTGAGGACTTTCACGTACTTACTTTCAAATTTTAAAATCCTTCACTTCCATCACTAATCCGGAAAAAGTAGGGCTTCATTTCTAGCGTACTACCCCATGAGGTGTAAATGGAGGTGGTAGGGGCAGAGTTAAAAGAGAGGACTAAAGTGTGTTGAAGCCTGGCACCAATCACTCTATGTTTACTTACACAAGGTAAGGAGTTGTCAAGTCTATATAGGTTCTCTTATTGATACATTTTACGTCTGTTTGATTCCCACATCAAAGAGAGGCCTTGGAATACAACTGAATCTCCTAAAGAATCCGGCCTAAACTCGGGGAAGTGTTAGAAGAGCCAAAAACACAAACACGAGCCAATGAGCAGAAATAAGTATGACAAATCATATGGCATAGGTCTGCCAGAGCTTGTTTTGCTGATGTTAATGTTTTTAAGCCTGTGCTTAAAAATATTAACAGTCGTAAAAATATTAACATCAGCAAAACAAGCCTTGGCAAACCCATTTGGCTCTGAGTGAGAGTTCAAATTTGTAATGAGGGCTTCCACCAGGCAGATGTTCTCCTTTCAATGCCACAATTAGTAAGAAATGTTGGTCAATTCAGAATGTGGAAAGCATTGTCTGATAACTGTTTATCTGCAGGATCTAAACTTAAAAGTCAGAAAGCATTTACATTGATACAGTGTGTTTCATAACTGTTCAAAGGATATTCCACGCCAATTAAGAATTTTTAAAATGTGGTAATGAAGGAAGTGTAAAGCAATAATAACCATGTAATTTTTCAAATAATGTTTGAGCAATGAATTTGGTGTCTGCTGCCGATTACGGAAAACTATCCCTATAATACAAGAGTCATGCTCTCTCTTCAGGAGAATACCTTCAATCACACAAGATCAATTATAACATTTAAAAGTTATTTAGACAGGTACAAGGACAGGAGGGGATTAAAGGAAGAATATGAACCGAACACAGGCAGGTGATACTAGTTCAGTTTAGGCATGGACGAATTGGGCCGAAGGGTTTGTTTCTGTGCTGCATTTACTCAGCGAGTCTATGACTCTATCTAAAGCTCCCAATGCCACTCCTTAAACAGAGTTCAGAGCCTCCAGGAGTGTAATAACAATCAGACTAGGTGCAGCAACACCTAATGACTGTATGGTCAAATGATTGTATTGCTTCCATTGCATGTAATCTCTGCTAAAGTATTTGCTGTGTCTCGGTAAGTACCACTTTCAGCTCTGAGTCAGAGGATTGTGTGTTCTACTCCAAAGCATTGAGCACACAAATCAAGGTGCACCCTGGTCTTCACTGTAGGAGGCTCTGCCTTTCAGGTGAGATATTGATTGAGGTCTTGGTCGAATGTAAAAGATCCTGGGCATCATTTTGAAGATGTCCCAGGATATATTTATCCTTCAATCAACATCACAACAGCTGATTATCCAGTCATTATCCAGATTGCTGTTAGCGAGTTTTGAGAAGATTTGTAGCTCAGGTTGAGGTCCTGGATGTGAGTTTGCTCGCTGAGCTGGAAGGTTAGTTTTCAGATGTTTCGTCTCCATTCTAGGTAACATCATCAGTGAGCCTCCGATGAAGCTTCGTCGGAGGCTCACTGATGATGTTACCTAGAATGGTGACGAAACATCTGAAAACTAACCTTCCAGCTCAGCGAGCAAACTCACGTCCAGATTGCTGTTTGTGGGAGCTTACTGTGTGCCAACCCACTGTTGCATTTCCTCCATTTCAACAGAGCCTACTCTTCAAAAAGTAATTCATTGGCAGTAAAGCATTTCAGGGTAATCCAAGTGTTTAAAAGGTGCCATACAAATGCAAGTTTTTTTTGGAGAAATATATGACATTAGTAAACAATCCAAAGGTGGACACATTATAGACTGTTCAAATGGGCCTTCCAAATATATGCCATTGTTCTCGATCCAAAGTTCCATGCTATGTTTGATCAGTTTATCCACAAGTTTAGTCTTCAAATTCTAGTCTATAATGAAACAAACAACTACAGATGCTGGATATGTGGAACAAAAACAGAAGGTGCTGAAGAAACTCAGCAGGTCTGGCAGCATCTGTGGAGAGAAAACCTGTGTTAAGTTTATCAGAACTCTCAATTCCATTTTTTGTGGACTCTGTCTGCATTCTCTCTTGCAATACTTTATATCCTGTTCAATAATCTCTCCTTTCTAAGTCCTGACGTGCTATTTTATGGGAAGGACATAATTCAAACATGTGATCTCCTGGAGTCTGTAGTGGGGGAACATCTTTGATTCTTTGAATTTTGTTTTGCGCCCATTTTTGTGTCTTTTCACCACTTCAGTGAAGATCTATTTTGTTATTGGACAGTTTACCATTAGACTATTTGACAACGATTCATTATCTTCCCTTTTCTGACTGGAGTATTGACGAATTATCTCCTTCTTTTCCTCCCTGTTTTTCTCTCCCATCTTGGTAAAATGCTCAGTTGCCTTCCAACCTTAAATTCTGCTCCAAGGGACGGAAAAACCATGAACTCATCTCTAGTCTCTTTAGAAATTTAGTTTTGACCCGAAGCAAATTTAAAACATTCAGATTTTCACATTTATTCCATCCTCCTCCCCTTCTTCTTTCAATAAGCATAAATATAAAAAGGGGAAAGAAGGGTTCTTATGGGACAGTGGTATTATCCCTATCTCTGGGCCAGGGGCTTGGGTTTAAGCACCACCCCCCCACCACAACTAGAAGTGTGTCACATCAGGTTGATTAAAAATGTATCCACAAAGGTGAAATAATGTTTCAGTCCCACGGTTCTCTTTAATCTCTCATAGATGTGGGGAAACTGTTGTTTGTCCCAATTACACTGTGTAGAATCATGAAGTCCAGCTGGACTTTAAACATTGTAACTCTACCCACACCCACCACTTCCTTTAGCAGTTATACCACACATGAGCCACGCTCTGTGTAAAAAAGCTGCTCCTCATGTCTATCTCCTCACACCTTAAAAATGTACCCGATAAAAAGTGAAAGAACTGTGGATGCAGTGAAAGAACTGCGATAGGTGGGGATAGAGCCCAAAGAGAGAGAATGACAGCTGGACAGACAAAGGAACAGATAACAATCAGGCTAGGAGAAGGAATAGCTATTAATGGTGACTGTACTTGCTAGTAGTTCCCCCCCCACCCCCCCACCCTATCTTCTGCATACAAAACAACATTTTCTTAGCTACAATAAGTTCTGAGGAAAGGTCACTGGACTGAAAATGTTGGGAAGGATCACTGGACTCAAAATATTAACTCTGATTTCTATCCACAGGTGCTGTCAGACCTACTGACCGTTTCCAGCAATTTTAGTCTTTGTTTAAAATATGCCTACTGGTTTGAACACCCCATCCATGTCACCTTATCCATGCCCTTCATGATTTTATAAACCTCAATAAGGTCACCCCTCAACCTCCTCCACTCCAGCGAAAAAAGTCCCAGTCTTTCCAGTCCATTTTTCTATCTCAAGCCCTCCATTCCCGACAACATCCCGATAAATCTGTTCTGAACCCTCTCCAGTTAATAGTATCCTTCCTGTAACATGTGGACCAGAGCTGTACACAATACTCCAGAAGATGCCTCACCAACGTCCTGTACAACCTCAACATGATGTCCCAACTCCTACACTCACAGGTCTGAGCAATGAAGGCAAGTGTGCTAGATGCCTTCTTAACCACCTTCTGAACCGCTGTGCTGTGGATGCGAGCTGTTCAAAGCTGTACTGTGAAGGCACTCAGCCCTGGCACTGTAGCTTTACAGCCAATGCAACACGTGTGTTGCTGGAATGAATTATTGACAGACAGTTTCACAGACAAAATTGCCCCATGTGAGTTACATTATCCGGAATGTGGGCTGCAGAGGGTAGTCGTGAACTTCAAATAATCTGTCCACCTGGGACCATTTTATCCAGGGTACCTTTTTAAAATCAAGTAGTGAAAAGGGAAGCATTGCATTTGATCAACTTAAATCATGTCCTGACATTTTGAATGAAGTTATTTATCAGCAATTTTGCATTCTGAAATTTCAATTTCGGTTCATGGAAAAAGTAATCATCACTCCAATTTGTTATCGGAAAATGTTTTACCTTGCCTTTACGGAATCTGGGAGAGGGAGTCGATATGATTGAAATGAGATTAGTAATGACCCGTAGCCTGTAAATGTGAATTTTAAAGATGCCATTAGCCAAACCTTCGGGGAGTTTCTAACTATATCTATCCTGGTTTATTCTCTACACACCACTGAGTGTGATATAGTGTACCCAATGTTGGCTAGCTCAATTGCAACACAGAATAATGCTAACAGCATGGGTTCAATTCCCACGCTGTCTGAAATTACCATGAAAGACCTGCCCCCTCACCTGAAGTGTGGCGACCCTCAGGTTAAATCCCTATCAATTCTCTCTCTCACTCTCTATCTCTCTAATGAGGGAGCAGCCCTATGATCCTGTAGGGCTATAGCGATTTTACTTTCCAACCAAGGTAGATCAACAACTGTTACACAAAGCTAAGAACCATGGGTCATTTCACCCTTTAAAATGTTATCTTTGCATTTAGCAATTAATCATTTTTATGCATTTAAACCACGTGTTAAAATTAAATGATGCCTTAAAAATGTGTAACTTAGTATTTGTGCTACTGGACGAGAGATCCAGAAGGTTGTATTGATAATCAAGGGACAAGTTTAATTTCCACATTAGCAACTAGGAGTTGAATTCAATTAAGAAAATAAAACTGTAAGAAAGCGGTCAATACAGGTGATTGTGAAACTATCAGGTTATCATAAAGCCCCACCCAGTTCACAACTGTGCTTGTTGGAAGGAAATCCATTGTCCTTACACAATCTGGGCTCTATGTAACTCCAGGCACAAGTAATATGGTTAACTCTGAACTGCCCTCTGAGATGGCCTCCTAAGCCATTCAATTGTAATCAAGATGATAGCTCATCACCATCTTCTGAAGGGCAATAAAAGGTAAGTGGTAGATGTTGATATTGGTATGAAGATGTTTCAAAAAGAAACTTGCAATGTAAATATTAAATCTTCTGAAGAGGTATCAGCTATGTTTTATTCAGTTGTATTCTTACTTCTAATCAGAAAACCATGATTTCAGAAAATTTAAACCCTCAATCCAGGCTGATAATTCAATGCACTGTCTGAGCTACTGAACATTCCATAAAACCAATAATATGTGAATGGGAAAATTAACTGGGATACGGAGAAAGAGCAGGGTAGTGGGACCAATTAATTCACCCTTTAAAAGAACAGGCTGAAGCACAATATGCTGAGTGATCTCTTTCTATACTGTATCATTTCATAAACACAGCTGCCTACAGATCATAAGCAGTGGGGCTTATGAAGTGGGGTGCAATCCCTTTACAACATCAAGTGTAAGATTCATTTCAATCTTTTGTGATACAAAGCATACACACACACCCTACAACACCCCTGCCACACACACACACACACACACACACACACACACACACACCACAGACACACACATGCACATACAGACACACACCAACATACACACACATGTGCACACACACATGCACACCCACACACATACACTCACAGATAAGCACACGCATATATGCACAGACACACACGGAGACAGAGACACAGACACAAATACACATGCACACAAGTAAACTGACAAGGGTCCGTACACATATACACACTTGTAGATTCAAGAACACCCAACTTGTGGTGTTGAGGTCTTTCAGTGGGTTTTCAGCTCACAAACTGTGATGGCAGGAATTTCAGAAAAACAGAGACATGTAATGCGCTGTGGTGGGTTCTTGCTGGCTGTACTTGAAATCAATATAGTTTACATGCACTAACTAGGTCATGTGGCCTCTCTCTGAATGTGTTGTAGATTCAGTGTCTCCATCTGTGTTCTCATGTTCTTTGCAAGTACAATATTCTTGCTGCTATAGCCACTATCCTATGCTTTAAAAAGTGTCCTCTTCAAAAGATGCACAAATACACTATCAGTAATATTATAAACTAATGAATCAATAAATCCCACCAATGTCATCAAAAAATATGCTTTAGATAGCATTTCTTCATTGGAGTTTACTACATTTATAATTTGCTATTTCTAGTTCTACAACTAATATGGATTCAGAAAAAAGTAGCGAATAGATTTTTATGTGTATATATAAACATGAAAAGAGAGAGAGAATTATACATAGAATTTATAGAGAGAAACAGGTTATTCAGCACAACTGATTTTAATACCCCAGGCAACCGTTTGTCTACCCCACTTCATTTTACAATGTTAGCATATTGTTTTGTTTTTCTCCCTCATGTGCTTTTCCGTTTAAAGATATTTTTCACTCAGCCACTCTCTGTGGTAATACGTCCCACATTGTCTCTGGTAAAGGAGTTCCCCTGAATTCTTTATTGAATTGATAATGACTATTATATTCGGATTTTGGATTCCTCTGTCAGGCAAATATTTATCTGTGTTAAACCCTTAATAAAATTCTCCATAGTTTGAAAGACCTTAAGCAGACCATTTCCTCTGTTTTGTTTCTTTTCTCTCAAATGAAACCTCAGTCTGTACAATCTGGCCTGAATGATATAATCACTCAACACTAATACAATTCTTGTAGTCTTTTTTTCCCACCTGAATCCTGTGCCTCTACATCTGTTTTGTAACATAGAGGCCAGAATTGATAATTCAATTATTTGATTGGATAGTTTTTGTTCTTTTGTAAGTTTGGGTTTGGCAGTTTTGAAGGAAAACTGAGTGATTTGATTTCCTCTCATTGGCACCTAGTAAGTGAGACAAGCTGTTTTAGATTTAACATAGAAACACAGCCCAAGGCACCTCACAAGAGGCATAACCAGAATAAAATGGGCACAGAGGCAACAAAGGAGACATTAGATGAGATGACCAACAGCTTAGTTTTAGGTAATGGGTTTTAACGAGCGTCTTCAAGCCTGAGATAAATTCAAGGACCAAATTAGAGAATAGTGGGGTGAATGGAGTGGCAACAACATAGAAGTCACGGGAATTGGAGAATTGGGGAAAAGGGCACATGGGTGTGCTTGTAATATCACAGGATGCTGCAGATACTGGGAGGGTAAGAGTCAGGATAGGATGTAAACATGGTGCTAAGGAATTGGGTGAGCAGGAGCTCAAGTGTGACAGGGCTCAGTGGGATTTGGTGCGAGTTGACCTGGATATACTGGTACATGAACCAAATAAACTTTATATTTAAGTATACCAAATGTTTAGGAAAGTAGATGCAATGTTGTTAATTAATGCAAGGGAAATGGAATATAAAAGGAAAGTTGTTTTGCTATAATTATATAGAGTGTTGATGAGACAACATTTGAAGTATTGGGCCCTGTGCCAAAGAAACAGTGGGTTGGAGGTAACCTGAGAGCTGGAGAAGAGGCCTGAAAGAGATGACACAGTGATAGAGGGATGGCAATGTGTGGATTCGAGTTTCACATTTTGAGATGTTAAGTGACTGAGAGCCAAGGTAGGTCAGTGATGACAGGGGGTGATGATGAGTCAGGCCTGGGCATGGATTGGAGACAGATAATAGGAACGTGGATCAGTTTGAACTGAGTGGATGGTTGGACTCCAGCTGGTAGGCCATTGGAATAGTGGATTCTGGAGGTAACAAAAGCATGGATGAGCTTTCATGAACAGAAATCAGTCACTGATTTCATTACACTCAAGAGCACTTTTCACGCAATTCCAAAAATGTCTCCAAACCTTCCCTTTGACATCAATCTTAGTGGCCCCTCTTTACACAAGCAACACCTTCTCACTCTTTCCTATCCAAAGTGGCATTGACCTTGAACCTGAGTTGTAGCTCACTTTCTTTATTGAGCTAGCTCTTTAATATTTGTATGAATAAGACATAAAACAGCGAGTGCTAAAGATCTAAAATAAAAGCAGAATTTCTTGGAAAAATTCAGCTGGAAGCTTCTGAAGAAGGGTCATTAGACTCAAAATGTTAACTGCGCTGAGTTCCTCCAGAGATCTATGTGTTTTTGTTTCTTTCACAATCATGTCAGCTTTGTGACAGTGCAAAATTCACTAGAACCAGTAGTGGCCTTTATCTCATCTGAGTTCCAGTCACCTTTGCCTGTGTGGAAGACTACAGAATCATCAGGCTTGAGTGAAACCTCATTGCCCCCAGCTCTTGGTCTAAAAGCCCTCTCCATATCCTTGTGCCTCTCCCTGACCAACAGTCATAAACCCTGCTTCAGACTACAAGCTACATTTTGAGTTCTGTTCAGGACCAGTAATCCTGCTTGATGTGCTGCATCTGGGTTGTAGAAACAAAGTGGGCATCCGCTGAGTTTCCGTGCTGCCTATTCCAATGTGTTGGCCATACATTTTAGTCCTGCACCACGTCAAAGTAAATGCAATGACACTGCAGTAGAACACAATCACTAATGCATTAAAACATAATTCTCATCAGTTTTTTTAGGCTGAAAGATTTGCATTTATTTAGCACCTTGCACAATGTCAGGACATCCCAAAGGGCTGTATGTCCAGTGCAGAATATTAGAACTGGTGACACTGTTGTAATTTAGGCAATATGGCAGCCAATTAGTACACAGCAAGGTCCCGTGAACAATAACCAGGTCACATGTCTTAGGGTGGTTGGGTGAGTGGGCCTTACAGAGATATTCATCCCCTTTTCAGTGCCTCACCTGTTACATTCGGGGGGAAAAGATCCATTGAAGACTTTCTTGGCCCATGACGAATTCAGGTCCATCAATTGGTTATTTTAGGATCACAAGCCAGCACCTCCCTGACTGCCTGCCTTCCCAGCATACGCAACAGGTGACTTCCTTATTGCCTGGGGATCCAGGGTGACTTGCGTGTACCCATTTGGCAGGGAGCCTGGGATGTATGCAATCTGGGGACAATCGGAGGCATGGATATTATGATGTAAAGGGATGACCTCTGAAAGCCACCCTCACCTCCAACCCCCAACTCCTTTCCCGTCACAACATCCCTTCAGAACATGGAAGTAAAAATCACCTACATTCTCATCACTGTGTCGCCTTAGCTGACAGTCTTTAGGACCCAGAAGATGCCAGCAATTTGAGTGGCCAATATCTTTTGGTGTTGTGCTAACTTGAGGTCATCGATAGACACTGAGAAATTTACTGACACTGTCCATGTTAGTTCTTAATGAGCTGCCGGTATGTGCTAGGATGAAATATCCCAGCAGTGGGGTAGCACGTTAATCACTGTCTAATATGCTAACTCCACATTTTAATAAGAAATAAGGCAGAAAATCATGTCTTTAGTAATGTGTTGATTGATTAATATTGTCCTTAAAGCGAGACTGAACATTCCTTTACTTTTTCAAACCATACCATTAAGTTTCTCTATATGTTATTGAAATGGACATGGATTGCAGAACTCTTGTACCTGGTTGACCGGGGTATCCTGGTACATGAACCACATGAAGTTCATATTTAGGTACACCAAGTATTTGGAAAAGTAAACGCAATGTTGTCAATTAATGCAAGGGGAATGGAATAGAAAAGGAAGGTTGTTTTGCTCTAGTTGTATAGAGAGTTAAGGAGACAGCATTTGGAGTACTGTGTGCAGTATTGGTTTCCTTATTTAAGGAAAGATGTTAATGTGCCTATTTCTATGTAAGAATGTAATAGCAATTAAGTGATCAACAGATTGAGCAATCTATTTTTATTCCTCCAAATATGTCTGTGTTTTCAAAAAATGTTGGGTGGTGTCTGTCTGACTTCAAAGAGTCAATATAGCCAACAGCATAACAATCTCAGTATTAAATGACATTAATGTGCACCATTGCTATTGTGGCTGGAAGAATTACTCTAACCAGCGTTCTGTTCTCCAGTTTGGTAGGACAGTTGGTAACATTCAATGAGGCACTTTCAAAATATAAGCACTGTGGTAAAGTGTAGAAACATGACAGCTAATTTGTGCTCAGCAAGCACCCCCAAACAACAACGAGACAATGAGCCTTCTAAGGCCAGTATTTAAATGGGGCTAGCACACATGTGCAGTGTTGAGGCGCTGCCTCATTGTTGGGGGGGGGGCTTACAAATGAGACATTAAACTAGGAGTGTGCCTGCTATTTTAAGGCCATCATGTTGGAATTCATAAAAGAACTGATGGTTTGGACACACTGGCCAACATTCTAGTTGTGATTTGGGTTCAGTCTCCAACCTGGGTCTTTTTACCTGAGGTGGCAATCCTTATATCATCCCTTGAAACACAAGAAACTTGGAGTGGATAATGTGGTACTGCAGTATTCAACATTAATTACAGCTGGCTATTCAGCACAACTATTACATTCACAGGCACAGAAGTGTCTGAGCTTGTGTTCACCAGTTCAGTTACCACAGATCAGCGTGTTTTCAATAGCATGTCATGCTTTAAGTAATCCACAACAAGATGGAGTCTTGAGACCCTCATAGCCTCAGGTGACATGCTTTATTACAATCATGGTTTCATGAGTGTTTCACTTAAATGTTCACTAACAAATTAATTTATTTTTCTCCTCATTGTTTTTTCTTGGATCCTGCTGTTGTCAGAGTGGTTTCTGCGTTTAAACATCAGTAAGCATCGATTAAATATAGATTCAGGTGTCAGGCTATTTCAATGTGTTAAAATGGGGCCTAATCCTTTGGTAAAATGGACTACCAATGAGCAGGAAATTTCAGCTGCACCAATGCCATGTAAAATTAATTTAACTCTTTGTAATAAAGCATTTCTGTGTAACCAGGAAGATTAAATGAGCTTCCCCTGCTGATACAATGAAAGTGATCCCAGAACTAGGCCATATCAACCCACACCCCAGTTCATTGCCAACCACCGCCCGCCCCTAAAAACATCTCAGGAATAAACCAATGGCCTGGTTACAAGTATGAGTCAATAAAAGTTCATTGTTAATCCTGCAGCTGTGGGAGAAGATGCAGCAGGAGAAGGGGAGTGACCAGATTGTGAGTAAGACGGGGTGAAGGAGTGTGGCAGGGTGGAGGTAAGACGGGGTGAAGGAGTGTGGCAGGGTGGAGGTAAGACAGGGTGAAGGAGTGTGGAAGGGCCTGGGTTAGACAGTGAAAGGTGTGAGGTAGGGTCTGGGTGAGACAGGGAAAGGGGTGAGGCAGGGTCTGGGTGAGACAGGGAAAGAGGTGTGACAGGGTCTGGGTGAGACAGGGGAAGGGGTGTGGTAGGGTCTGGGTGAGACAGGGAAAGAGGTGTGGCAGGGTCTGGGTGAGACAGGGAAAGAGGTGTGACAGGGTCTGGGTGAGACAGGGGAAGGGGTGTGGTAGGGTCTGGGTGAGACAGGGAAAGAGGTGTGGCAGGGTCTGGGTGAGACAGGGAAAGGTGTGTGGTAGGGTCTGGGTGAGACAGGGAAAGGGGTGTGGCAGGGTCTGGGTGAGACAGGGAAAGGGGTGTGGCAGGGTCTGGGTGAGACAGGAGACAGGAATGGGCCACACACGATGAAGAGTTGAAGTGAGAACAAGTTGAAGCCACAGATCTCCAGCAATGCTGAAACCATCATTGCGAGGGTTAAGGGAGCCCTCAGTAAACACCAGGGTGAGACCTTATCCCTCCAAAGCCATAATTCAAAACTTGAAGGAATTTTACTGCAGACCTAAGCAATTACTACTTAATCCCCAAGCTGCCACTGAGGACCAAAGGCTGAAGTAATCTATTTTCTGGCTACGTAGCATCAAGATTTCTTATGATGATGGTGGGGCTGCTCCTGGCCTAACAACAAACTTCTGCAAATTCTACAACACCAGGCTTGCCCTCGCCCCAACCCACATATCCCACCCCTTTTCCCTGCCAAAATTCACAGCGATAGATTCTCTCCTTCCCATCTCCCACTGACAGGGATATTTCTACAGCTCTCGCTTGCTCCAACTCCATGGCTTCCAACTCACCAACCACCTGCCTTTGTGTGCAGGAGATGATTGCTGCACTATTTTATTTTCTTATGGTCTTAACTTGATTATTAAGGGGATCAAAGGTTACGGGGAGAAAGCAGGAGAATGGATTGAGGAACATATCAGCCATGATTGAATGGCAGAGCACTCTTGGTGGGCCGAATGGCCTAAGTTCTGCTCCTATGTCTTACGGTCTTATGGTCTTATGGCCTTATTTGCGATAACATTGACTCACAAGCAAGACAGTAAGGAAGCAATGTAACTTTTTTAAAAAGTCTACGGAAATTGCATTTGTTTTAAGAATGTCTGCCGAGGAATTTCAATGGTTTGCATCAATTGTAAAGGGTTCATTTGCACCATTATTGAATATAAGGAATGTTGACCCTTGTGACCTGGCCAATCTTGACCTGGAAGCTGTACCAACAGGAAGACTGCGTGACTAGCAGACAGAAAGGAGAGCCACAAACAGAGGAAATGTAAGGGCAATCTTTGCACAGTTAGAGCCACAAAGTAAAATCAAGCCGAGACAGAAATGGAAACACAATTCTCAATAAGATCAGTTTTTCTTCTGTTTAGCAGAAAATGATCCAGGAGCTCTAAAACACGCAGTGAATACAAAGGTCTAAAAACCTGCAAAGCTGTGTAAATAGCTTAACATTGGTATTGGATGTTTTCCCAGAAGTGGCTGAACAGTGAATTATGGCATGACTAATAATTAATTGGCTGAAGGGGAACACTAGCAAGCCCCACCATCAGAGCTGCCATGACCCAAGGGAAGGAGAACGTTTGTAAAAGTGTGCCTTGCCAATGATGTTGAAAGTCCGAGGTGAAAGCTGTTGTTGGGTGCAACTCCTGACCTACCCTTCATGAGTGAAGAACAGCATTTTTGTGGAGCTGTGCAGCTACATAATGCCATGCTTGAGCTGAGAGTGATGCCAATATTTGTAGTAATGGCTATTTGAATCAAACTGGTGAGATGGCAGTGGAGTCGGGCTTGTGAACCCAGGGCTCATCTACTCTGTCTACTTTTCTTTTTGTTTCTGTTCTTGTATTTTCCTCTCTTTTCTGGATTTTTTTTCTCTTCCTTCTCTCTTGGGAAGAGTTTGAAGGTATCCTTCAATGGCAGAGTAGACCCAGCAGTGTAGACCCATAGCGGCAATGTCAGAGGCGAGTTTGAGTTGCCAGTGGAGTCTGAGTCCAACGCAGATAAATGGAGGCAGTGGCGGAGGTGGCTTTGGGCCCAGTACGTGACCTATCAGTGGCAGCAGCGGCTGCGTGGGCGAGGAGGACCTGAAGCAGACTCTCGGCAGTGGCAGAGTCACGTTTGGGCCATGCGGTTCCTGGTGGCATCGTTGGAGACTGCATTGGTGAGCTCCAATGAGGACTCACCGTGACGAAGGCATCGGTGGAGGCAGGATGGCGCTGAAAAGCGGTGACTTTTATTCCAGTGGCACTTGCGGTGGTGAAGGGGTCTAATGCCTTGCCTCCAGGCCCATGGCCCATGGCAGAGCACGTGACAAAAAGGATTGGAAAGTTTTACACTTTTTCTTTATTGCTTCATTTTCTGCCTTTAGGCGCCAGAGAGTGGCGACACTATACAACAATCTTCATAGCATTTCGTAACAAAATACACCTGACAATCAATAAATCAAATCAAATTTACTTTGTTTAAATTTGGACTTTCATTTGCTTGTTTAGTCAGAGTAATTTGTGTTGGCTTTGTTTTGCATAAAGGTTGCAAAATGTGATATTTTATTGACGCTTTCTTCCTTGGGAATCAGTGGTAAATTTGGTTATTCTGGTTTACTGTTCCCCAATAGGAATCACAAAAAAGTGCAATTAAAATGGGCTAATCTTGACACTGAGCTTTCTGGGTGTTTTCATTCAGATTCTACCTGTAACCACTAGGATGCAATGCTAAGCATTAGAAGCTAATTCTATTATTCCATAAAAATCTAAAATTACGTGTAACAATACATATTGTTCCTACTTCCATATAATGGGCTAGTTGTTTAACAGCTCATCCTTATTTCTGTTTCTTCTGCATTCAAATCAAATGGCCTTGCATGAGGGTTGGATGACAATTATTCTTCACTGTCCTACTGATCAGTCAAAGGGATAGAACAGTTAATTGGCAAAGAGTTTGCTTTAACAGCCTAGCTCATCGTCAGGATGTGGAATGCACAAAATCTGTGCTCCTTCGAAGGAATGCAAAATTCAACTTATTATATTCAAAAAGACCCAGCCTCGTGTTATGATATAAATTTCATTTCCGCTCCAAGCAAAGTCCTCTCTAAGGAGATCCAGATTGTCTTTGGAGCAGGAGCAGGCATGATCGTGAGCAAAGGAGCCAAACTGAATAGTTACTAGCAATGTTTGCTGACCCTTACTCCTTGCAATGAAAAATCAATTGCCATAATATTGCTAAATAAAATCAGGGAGTCTTGCAATAACATATGAGCTTACAGGAGTGTTGTGTGCCAGTTAGCCCCTCAATTTTGCTCCAGGTCATGGCTGATTAGGCTGTCACTTCAACCCCACATTCTCACCCATTCCCCATAAATTTTCACCCCTTTGTTTAGCAAAAAATTAGCCACCCTTACCTCTAAAATATTCAAGGCCTCAATCTTGTGGATTCTGATATACCTCCTTAACTGGCAGCCACAGCATTTCTATTAACCTATTCCCCAACCTAATTTACTAGTTTACTTTATCCTGGTCTGCTTTCATGTGTTTGTAATTGCCCTTATTTAAAGTTTAGAATACTTCTCTTGGCTCCCTGCTTCCTTCTCTCAAACTGAATGTAAAATTCAGTCAAATAGTTGTGCAAAGATTGGTGGCTGCTCAGAAGATTAGACAAAATATAAACAAAGAAAAGAATAAATAAAAGATTAATTTTGAGGTAAAAAATTAGGTGAGAGAAAGCTTGCTGGAAAAATAAAAACAGATAGGAAGAGTTTCAAGAGATATTTTAAAAATAGTTAAAGTATGTATTGGTCTAATGAGAATGAGTCCGGAGATTAAATAATGGAAAATAAGAAGGTGGCAGATGAATTGGTATTTTCAATTGGCCTTTGCTATAGACGATACAAGTAACTCAGAAATAGCTGAAATTTGGGAAATGGAAATGAGGAAGGAACTCAGGAAAATTATGACCACCAGGGAAGTGGTACGGGGTAAACTGTTAAGAGCTGTAAACTGACAGCTTCCAGAGTCCTAGATAATAAAATGTGAGGCTGGATGAACACAGCAGGCCAAGCAGCATCTCAGGAGCACAAAAGCTGACGTTTCGGGCCTGGACCCTTCATCAGAGAGGGGGATGGGGGGAGGGAACTGGAATAAATAGGGAGAGAGGGGGAGGCGGACCGAAGATGGAGAGTAAAGAAGATAGGTGGAGAGGGTGTAGGTGGGGAGGTAGGGAGGGGATAGGTCAGTCCAGGGAAGACGGACAGGTCAAGGAGGTGGGATGAGGTTAGTAGGTAGCTGGGGGTGCAGCTTGGGGTGGGAGGAAGGGATGGGTGAGAGGAAGAACCGGTTAGGGAGGCAGAGACAGGTTGGACTGGTTTTGGGATGCAGTGGGTGGGGGGGAAGAGCTGGGCTGGTTGTGTGGTGCAGTGGGGGGAGGGGATGAACTGGGCTGGTTTAGGGATGCAGTGGGGGAAGGGGAGATTTTGAAACTGGTGAAGTCCACATTGATACCATATGGCTGCAGGGTTCCCAGGCGGAATATGAGTTGCTGTTCCTGCAACCTTCGGGTGGCATCATTGTGGCAGTGCAGGAGGCCCATGATGGACATGTCATCAAGAGAATGGGAGGGGGAGTGGAAATGGTTTGCGACTGGGAGGTGCAGTTGTTTGTTGCGAACTGAGCGGAGGTGTTCTGCAAAGCGGTCCCCAAGCCTCCGCTTGGTTTCCCCAATGTAGAGAAAGCCGCACCGGGTACAGTGGATGCAGTATATCACATTGGCAGATGTGCAGGTGAACCTCTGCTTAATGTGGAATGTCATCTTGGGGCCTGGGATGGGGGTGAGGGAGGAGGTGTGGGGACAAGTGTAGCATTTCCTGCGGTTGCAGGAAATGTACCCGGTGCGGCTTTCTCTACATTGGGGAAACCAAGCGGAGGCTTGGGGACCGCTTTGCAGAACACCTCCGCTCAGTTCGCAACAAACAACTGCACCTCCCAGTCGCAAACCATTTCCACTCCCCCTCCCATTCTCTTGATGACATGTCCATCATGGGCCTCCTGCACTGCCACAATGATGCCACCCGAAGGTTGCAGGAACAGCAACTCATATTCCGCCTGGGAACCCTGCAGCCATATGGTATCAATGTGGACTTCACCAGTTTCAAAATCTCCCCTTCCCCCACTGCATCCCTAAACCAGCCCAGTTCATCCCCTCCCCCCACTGCACCACACAACCAGCCCAGCTCTTCCCCCCCACCCACTGCATCCCAAAACCAGTCCAACCTGTCTCTGCCTCCCTAACCGGTTCTTCCTCTCACCCATCCCTTCCTCCCACCCCAAGCCGCACCCCCAGCTACCTACTAACCTCATCCCACCTCCTTGACCTGTCCGTCTTCCCTGGACTGACCTATCCCCTCCCTACCTCCCCACCTACACCCTCTCCACCTATCTTCTTTACCCTCCATCTTCGGTCCGCCTCCCCCTCTCTCCCTATTTATTCCAGTTCCCTCCCCCCATCCCCCTCTCTGATGAAGGGTCCAGGCCCGAAACGTCAGCTTTTGTGCTCCTGAGATGCTGCTTGGCCTGCTGTGTTCATCCAGCCTCACATTTTATTATCTTGGAATCTCCAGCATCTGCAGTTCCCATTATCTCTGATACTATTTCAGCTTCCAGAGTCCTCACGGATTTCAGCCTCTGGCCTTAAAGACGAAGCTAACAATATAGTTGATGCAGTTGTTTTAACTTTCCAAAATTCCCTAGACATGGGGATGGTTCTCTTAGCTTGGAAAATAGAGAACGTATTTATTCAAAGAAGGAGAAAGATAGAAAGAAAGAAATTTCGAGCCAATTTTGACTTGACATCTGTCCTAGAGAAAATATTAGCAATTATTAAAGGTATTATATTAGGTCAAGGTAAAGTCACCAGGGTCTTAACAGATTATGGAGCTGCTCTCTCACAAGAGAGAGAGAGAGAGACAATTGTTGGTGGCTTAAACTGAGGGTCGCCACACCTCAGGCAATGAGAAAGGTTGAGAAGGAAGTTCATGGTAACTTCAGCCAGTGTGGCAATAAAAGGGCACTTTGCCAAATTTGAGGCAATCAAATGGGATCAAAATGGTTTTGTAAAAGGGGAATCATATTTAACCCACTTATTGGGAGTTCTTTGAAAAAAATATGCAGTAGATATAAGAAAACCAGTAGATATACTGTAATTAGATTTCCGAATATATTTGACAAGGTGCTACATCAAAAGTTATTGCAAAAATATGAAAGGCCACAGTGGAGCATTTAACATATTGGCATGGATAGAAGATTGGTCAGCTAGAGGAAATATGAAAGGATCTTTGTCTGGTTGGCAAGATGTGATGATTGGTGTAGCATAGGCATCGGTGTTGTGGCCTCAATTGTTGACAATTTATATGAATGACTTCAATGAAAGGATGGAAGATATGGTGTCAGATTTGCCGATGACACAAAGATAAGCTGGAAAATAAGTTATGAAGAGGATTTAAGAGGCTGCAAAAGGGTATCAATATGAGGCAATGATCTGCCAAATGGAGTATAATGTGGAGGTGCAAAATTATTCAATTTGCCACAGAAAATAGAAGTGAAACAATTTAGCTAAATAGTGAGAGACTGCAGAGGGATCTGAACGTCCTAGCCACGAATTACAAAAGGCGATGCAGTCACAAGTAATTAGGAAATGGAATAGAATGTTATCATTTAGCTCGAGGGGAATTGAATACGAAAGAAGAGAGATATGCATCAGTTATACAGGGCATTGAAAGGATCACATCTGGCACCTGTGTAGAGTAGCGGTCTTTTTATTTAGTGAAATCCACTGAACTTGTACAATCCAACAAAAATTAAAACATGTAAGAGCATATCTGTAATGAGCTCAAAAATTTAAATAGGGCCTCAAACATAAAGAAACTTAAGTTTTAATGGTACATAAATCTTTTACTGCCACCAACACTCCGCCTAGCAACCTAACTGGAGCCCAAGAAGATCAGTCAAAGCCAAATATCAGTCGAGGTAGAAATTCAAAGCCACAGCTTCATCGATTGAAGGCAAACACTCTAGCTCAAGAGATACTGAATTGACAGAATTCCTCCAGGATTATGGATATGCTGTTTTGTTTATGCCAAGGTGGATAAGCAAAAAAGGGGATTAAAAGATAATCACCTGTGTGGGTAATTATGGATAATTGAAGCCCAAAACAATTCTCATACATTCTCCCCAGGATCCTGAAATTGCACTACTGAGCATGCCAACCAACTAATTAAATATTCCTGAGGAATACTGCTGTATGCCTGTTTCAGTTAATGTAAATGTTACAGTCACGTCTCTCATTAATGTTTACTCAATCACAGCGTTGATTCTTTTGACACATTATTTTCATTTGAAGGCATCACTAACTGTGCATTGTTTTAGGAATTTCTGCAGATAGGAGCCTACTAGAAGAACATGAACTTCATTGTATGTCACTTGATGTTTAGCTTTTGGGTGCGTACTTCCATTAAATCACTAGGAGATGCCTTGATGATAGCAAAGGTTCTATGTAAATCCAGGCCATTTTTTTTTCAGGCCTTACAGGAAATTTAGCATCTAATCAAGAAAATGCCATGAATTGTGTTAATCCTCCTCTTTGTAGATGAATTCTCAACTCATGATTTGAACACAAAATGGACATTCACCCAGGGTTATAGCACTGAGGCGAAAAATCCCCTATCCTTAAAAGTAGACCATAAATACAATAAATTTAACTTGATTTGTTGATCTGGCTGAAGCAAGCGTCTACAGTTGTCACCCCTGCAATTCTCCACATTTCCTAATCCTGGCTGTGCTTCCCATTTCCAACCAGACCCTCAGTCTTATTTTTAAACAATAGAACCATATCCCTAAGGAGAGGTGATAACTCATTTCATTTCAAACCATGCTGCTTGTTAAGGGCAGAAACAATGTTGCAACAATGTTGAAAATGTACAATAATTAGAAACAATGCAACTCAGTTTATACATCTATCTGAATGAGTACAGTATTAAAAATGTTGCAGAAGTATATAAAGTACAGGAACCACTGGATTGGAGGATACTGGAAATCTGAAGGAAGCAAGTCAAATTCAAGCATTCAAGAGGGCTTGGATGATTTAGAAATGGAGTGCAGGGTGTAGGAAAAGGCAGGAGATTGGCCGTGCAGCTAATGTAGGCTCAATAGACAAAATGGGCTTCTACTCATGAACAATTCTGTGAGTGTAACTTTAGAATTCAAAGGGGATCAAAAAGAGACAAAAAAAAGCCCAAAACAGAAACTGCTGGAGAAACTCTGCATGTCTGACAGCATCTGTGGGAAGAAAGCAGATCAGTAACGTTTCGAGTCCAGGTCTGATGAAGAGCCACCAAATCCAAAACATTAACTCTGCTTTCTCTTCACAGATGCTGCCAAATACGTCGAGTTTCACCAGAAATGTCTTTTTTGGTTGTTGTTTCAGATCTCCAGCATCTACAGTTCTTTGTTTTATCAAAAAAGAAAACAAAAATCTGATTTTATCAAGCACCTTTCACAACCCAAAACTCCTTTAATGTCAATTGAGCATTCATAATGTACAGTCAGTGTTGAAGTGGAGGTAATCCAATCACCCGTTGGTAGAAAACAGCCAAAAACAGAAATTTCTTGAGAAACTCAGCAGGTCTGGCTGGAAAATAAAATTAACATTTCAAATTCTGAGGACTCGCAAATGTTGACACCATTTTCTCTCCACAGATACTGCCAAATGTGCTGATTTTCTCTGCTGTATTTGTTTGTTTCAGATCTGTAGCATTCCCAATTCTTTTGTTTTATTTTAGTAACCAATTTTAGGATCATACAGACCATTACCAGCTAATCTGTTTAAATCATGTTTACTGAGGGACAGGCATTGGTAAGGAGGCAAGAAAGGATCATGAAAGAAAAAGATTCACATTTACATTTCTAAAGAGCATCACATAACTTGGATCAATAATTACCAACTTGCCCCTCAATGCCAAAATCAGCACCAGGGTTGCCAAGGATGCAGCTGGCATGTCAAAGTGAGAAACTGGGAGTGGACCAACACCAAACCAATGAACAATTCAGTGCTCTGGTCAACCAGAACTGTGTTCTCAGCACCCCACTTTCGGGCATGAACAGCTCATGGAAGCCGTGCCATCTAACTAGTCGAATCTATCTACAAGATGCACTGTAGAAAATTCCTGAAATTCCTGAGGTAGCATCTTCCTAACCCACAACCACGACCATCTGAAAGGACAAGGGCAGCAGATACGTGGAAACACCATCCACCGCAGGTTTCCATCCAAGGCACGCACCATCCTGGCTTGGAAATATATCACTGTACCTTCCCAACTGCCGGCCAAAATCCTGAAACTCCATCTCTAACAGTTCTGTGTTAGGGACAGCAGAGAGTTTGTGGGATAGATTCCTTTCCTTCCACCTCTCAGGCAAGAACAATAAGATGGGTTTCAGAGGAGAAGTGCTCTTTAACCCCCTTCAGTGTTAGGATATTCAAGAATATACTCAAGACAGACTTTCACGTAAGTTTAAATTAAAAGCAACAGTAAATTTTTTGAGAGATAGTAAGACGTGCGGATGCTGGAGAGTCTGAGATAACAAGCTGCAGAGCTGGATGAACACAGCAGGTCAAGCAGCATCAGAGGAGCAGCAAAGCTGATGTTTTGGGTCTAGACCCCTCTTGAAGAAGGGTCTGGATCTGAGACGTCAGCTTTCCTACTCCTCTGATGCTGCTTGGCCTGCTGTGTTCATCCAGCTCTACAGCTTGTTATCTAAGTTGTTTGGTTTTCTCAACACCAGAAATTGAATTACAACAGTACCTATTCATTTATCGAATGCACACACCAGAAAAAAAAACTGATTACAAAAGATATAGCATAGTCTAAATTTCTTAAAGAGTTCAAAAAGTCCTTGCTCTCCATTCTCTGACCCTGAGCTTCTCAAGGTTGGAGTTAATAAGGGATGTCTTGACAACATTGCTTCCTGTCATGTGACTACAGTAGCATGGCCACACAAATGGCTTGATAGATGATGTAGTTATTATACAGTGGGCACCATTTGTGATTGCCATCAACATTTCAGTTATGAATAGATTCCAAACAGCAACATTGTTTGCATTTCCAGCTCCACAAAGCCAGCACAGAGTCAGAGAATCATAACGCATAGAAACAGACCATTCAGTCTAACTCATCCATGCTAACCAGGAATCCCAAATTGAACTAGTCCCATTTGCCTGTGTTTGGCCCATATCCTTCTAAACCTTTCCTGTTCATGTGCCTCTATCCAAGTCTATGAATTGTTGTTACTCTGAATCTCTCCAATTGAAATGGACAGGGGAGTCATCATTACCTGGAAAAGTCACTTGCAATTCAAATAACTTCCTGCAGACATGTTCAACAGTGCTAGTGTCTGCTCAAAAAACACAGCAGGATATTATCTGACACCCAGACTCATCTTGTGTCAAGCCAAATTGTTTGTTTACATTTTCCTTTTAAAGTTAAGTATGTCCACCTTCATTATACCTTTACACGCATGTTTCATGTGTGTAACAACTATGGTTGTATCAAAATCATATGGATGGTAGCTGCAACTCACCAATTTGCTTTCCTAAGGGAAATTAAGAATGGCGACAAAAGCTAGCCCTGTTGTAGCTTTTAAAAATTGTTTAATTGCTGGAATACTTTTAGTGTCTTATACCATAAAGGCAGATGAAAAATATTTGTTTAAGGTCTTTGCCATTTTTGTATCTGCCATTGTTAATTCTTTAAGCTCATTCACTAAGGGACCATAATTTACTTTAGTTACTCTTTTTCTTTTTATACTTAAATAAGTTCTTGCTGCCTATTTCTTGTTAATTTATGCTCATATTCTAATATTTTCCTTCTCATATTATCATCTTTAGCTGATTTCTAAAATTTTCAATCTTCTGGGCTACCAATACTTGTTGCAGTCTTGTTAAGTTTTCCTCTCAACTTGTGTCATCCTCAACTTCTTTAATTAGCCATCAATGGTTCGTCCATCATGAAGGCACTTTCTTTCTCCTTGAAATGTATAGATTGGTTGAAATGCTTAATGGGCTACTTCTATTTCTACACTCCTATATCAGCTGACGTCTTTTTTTTTGGTGCAGACTGTGACTTACCCTGGTCTTGGAAATATTAACGTGAGTTTTGTCTGCTGCCTCATCCATTTCCTTGAGGATTATAGATGCCCAATAGGCATTTTAACTGCTTTCAGTTGCTTCATAACACACTCTACACCGACCTTTACATATGTTATGAATTCAGTCTGTGGGCTAGTCTGGTTGGATGTAAAATTTGTCCACAGTCTTCACTTTCTCAGACTGCTGTGAAGAATTTATTTAACACATCTGCTATTTCCTGATTTTCAATTGTATTCCTTCATAACTGACCTTTTAAAGGATCAAACCTGTTTTTAAAGATTCCTATATTTGGATTAATAGTCTTTTATCCTTTATTTGCTGACTACAATTCATCCTTCATTGGTGACAACTAAGCATTCTTCATTTGTCTTCTTATCTTGTAAACTCAATTCTCATGCTTCTCAATTATGTCTATGTGAACCAATGCCCTAGCTCTTTCATCTCTTGTCTATGTATTAAAATAATCCTTAGAGTAGACTTGTGTCAACATTGTTGGCCAGAATCCAGTGGATTATCAATCCTTTACAAAATCAATCTGACAAATTAAATATTGAATGACCTATGAAACTGGAGCACTACCTGGTTAGTGACAATGAAGATAATGATATTGACAGGTGATTGCTAAAGGAAGATGAAGAATTTTCTTGTAAAGTATCTTTCACAAACTTGGAACATAGGAAGGATATTATTAAGGTGGAAAGGGTTCAGAAGAAATTTACCAGGACTTTGCTGGATTTGGAACATTTGAATTATAAAGACATGCTGAATAGACTGGGGCTTTTTTTTAACTTGAGAATTGGACATTGAGAGGTGACCTCATAGAAGTTTATGAAATCATGAGGGGTATAAGTGGGGTTGATAGTAGATGTATTTTCCCTAGGATGGAGGATTTCAAGACAAGCGGACACATATTTAAGGTGAGAGGAGAGAGATTTAAAAAAGACAAGGGGGCAAATTCTTTACATAAATGGTGGCTCACATGTGGAATGAACTTCCTGAGGAAGTGGTGGACATGAGAACAATTATAATGTTTGAAAGACATTTGGATAAATAAAAAAGGTTTGGAGGGAAATGGGCCAGGAGCAGGCAGGCGGGAGTTGTTTAATTTTGGTTTATGTTCAGCGTAGACGGGTCAGACCAAAGGGTCTGTTTCCATGCTGTATGACTCTATGACTCTACAACTCATTTACAGCTTAACACATGGAATGTTTAACAATTATTAGCCTGCTGCCTGGCTTTAGCACAGTCACTACACAAGCACTCTGTTTCTCATGTTAAATGAAACTAAATACTTAATTCAGGTTAACGAGTTGTCAAGAAATGCCAGAATTTCTAACTAATGATGCTAACATTATGAGGTTTATAAAGATTGCTGCATATTGGGGCAGCATCTTCAACTTTAAAGTATAATGAAGCAAATATTGTGACCTGCTCAGAAGACTCCCTGACAGTGGGCATGGGTAGTTTCATTGTTAGAGATAAAAAGAAGGCTTAGGTTGTTTTACTGGGAAGATGGTGTGAGATATTTTCGCTTAGAGACAATGGCAGCAACCTGTGTGTTAATATTGGAGACTTTGAAGTCTCTAAGGTCCCAGAAAAATATTGAGAATGTGGAGCTATAAATAGTTTCAAGGAATTATGCACCTGGTCGCCTAGGCCTTTTTGTTCGGCAGCACTTCCCTGGACCCTATCATTAACTGTATGAGTCCTGCTCTGATTTGCCTTACCAAAATGCAACACCTCACATTTATCTAAATTAAACTATATCTGCAGCACCTTGGCACATTGGCTCACCTGATTAAGATCCTGTTGTACATAGAACATAGAACAGTACAGCATAGTACAGGCCCTTCAGCCCACAATGTTGTGCCGACCTAATATCCTACCAAGATCAATCTGCCCTGCATACCCTATATTTTACTCCATGTGCCTATCCAAGAGGTGCTTAAATGTCTCTAAAGTATCTGACTCCACTACCACTGCCAGCAGCACATTCCACATGCCCACCACTCCCTGTGTAAAGAACCTACCTCTGACATCTCCCCTATAACTTCCTCCAATCACCTTAAAATTATGTCCCCTCATAATAGTTATTTCTGCCCTGGAAGAAAGGCTCTGACTATCCATTCTATCTAAACCTCTATCTGTACTCTAAGACATTCTTCTCAACCACTGGCGCTTTCACTGTCCATCAATTTTGGTGTCATCTTCAAACTTATTAACCATGCCTCTAATATTCACATCCAAATCAATACTCCACTGGTCATTGACCTCCCAGCCCAACACACAAAGCTCCATCACCACCCTCTGTCTTCTACCTTCAAGCCAATTTTGTATCCAATTGGCTAGCTCCCCGTGGATTCCATGTGATCTAACCTTACTAACCATCTATCATGTGGAACGTTGTCGAATGCTTTGCTGAAGTCCATATAGACAATGTTTACCACTCTGCCTTCATCAATCTTCTTTGTCATTTCTTCAAAAAATTCAATCAAGTTAGTGAGACATGATTTCCCACACACAAAGCCATGCTGACTATCCCAAATCAGATCCTGCCTTTCCAAATGTATGTAAACCTTGTCCCTCAGAATTCCCTCCAACAACTTACCAACCACCTACGTTGGGCTCACCGATCTATAGTTCCCCAGGTTTTCCTTACAGCCTTTCTTAAATAATGACACCACATTAGCCAACCTCCAGCCTTCCAGATACTCACCTGTGACTATTGATGGTTCAAATAGCTCAGCAAAGGACACAGCAAACATTTCCCTAGCGTCCCACAAAGTTCTGGGAAACACCTGATTACGTCCCAGGATTTATTTATCTTTATGTGTTTTAAGACCTCTGGCACCTCCTCTCCGGTAATATGAACTCCTTTCAAGACGTTAATATCTATTCCCCAAAGCTCCCTGGCTTCTAATTCCCTCCCTACAATAAATTCTGATGTAAAATGTTCATTTAGTATCTCACACATCTTCTGAGGTTCCATATTCAAATGGCCAGGCTGATCTTTAAGAGGCTCTAATCTCTCTCTAGTTATTCTTTTGCCCTTAATGTACTTATAGAAGCTCTTTGAAATCTCCTTAATTCTACTTGCCAAAGCTATATCATGTCCCCATTGCGCCTTCTTGATTTCCCTCTTAAGTATACTTCATTTCCCTTATAGTCTTCTAGGGATTCACTATATCCAAGCTGTCTATATCTGACATGTCCTTCCCTCTTTTTCTTAACCAGAGCTTTAATTTCCCTAGTCATCCAGCATTCTCTACATCTATCAGCTTTGCCCTTCACACTAACAGGAACATACTGCTTCTGAAATCTCATTATCTTTTCCTCAAATCCAACTAACCCTTTCACCTTGAAATTTTGCCTTCTTGTTGTTGACCCGTCAACTAATGGAACAGCTGTTTCCTATCCTGCCTGGCAATGCTTCTCATAATCAATATTAGGTGATCCCTCAACCTTCTCTGCTCCAACAAAAACAGCCCAAGCCTATCCAGTGAAGGTGGTCCATTCCAGGCAACATCCTGATGAATTCCACTACACCACCTCCAGTACAATCAATTCCTTCCTATAGTGCGGTGACCAGGACTACATATAATACTCCAGCTGTATTCTAACCAAAGTCCTGTATCGTTCCAACATATCCTACCTGCTCTTATTATCTATGCCTCAGCTGATAGACACCAGTGTCCTATATGCCTTGTTAATGTCCCATATGCCTGCAAGTGTCTGTGCACAGATGTTCAAACTGTACTTAATTGACGAATGATGTCCAGTGGTCATGAAAGACACTACGTCAATGAAACATTAATCTCACAGTGTAAGGAGTTCGCTCCTGAGTTAGAGGGATTGAGGTGCATTTGTGGAGGCAGGATAAAGGAAAAGTAGAAACAAAAACATAAGTTGCTGTAAAACCTCAGCAGGTCTGGCAGCATATGCGAAGAGGGAAAAACAGAGTTAACTCTTTGAGCTGACTGACCATTCCTCAGACCAGAAGGAAAAACCTACTTGTGTTAATATTTTGTGTTCTTAATGTTGCATGTCTTAAGAACATTTGCACTTTGTTGCCACACCTGGTGCAAAGTGTATATATATTTTTTGTTTAAAATGGAGCTGAGGATTATCAGTTCTGCTGGGATCCCATAGATTGGCAGAGCAGATTTAGTAGGCTGAATGCCCTACCTCTGCTCCTACATTACATGGCCTCATGATCTATGGTCTTATTTCAAGTAGTTTATTTTCAAGATGAGAAGCTAATAGAAAGTCAAGACTTTCCGCGGCCTTCCATTTGTCGCATCTTTCTGTGAAACGTCACCTTCAGGTTTAGGATCAAGGCACTTTTAATTGCAGCTTGGTAAACTTTTGATTCAATGGCGGCTCAATTTGATGTCAGTCTTGTGGCATAGAGGGTAGTGTCCCTACTTCAGAAGTAGTTGCTCCAAATTGGCATTCCAGTCTGCACTTAGTGTCCAAGGAAGGTCTGTGTATGATGTGGTCTGAGGCTGATTATCAAGTTGAAAATCCTGTGACATGTGTGGTTTGCTATAGAGGGGTACTCTGTCTAGATTGATGTCAGGAAATACACAGCTACAGCAATCGACATCTGCATATGCTTTGTCTATCTCTGGGTCTCTAGATATAGGAAATCCCTACATCTAAGTCAGGAATAATACTAAAATTAAAATACAGCGTAGACACTTTACTAAAGGTTATTCTCAAAATTGCAACTATTTATTAAATGGTTAAAAAAATGTGGCATTGAATATTTTTACGATGTTTTGCTACCTAGGATTCACTGCCTGAAAGGATAGTGATAGAGATTCTATCGCAACTTTCTCAACAGGAATTGCATAAATGCTTGAAAAGGGAGAAAATCTGCAGGGCTATAAGGAAAAGCCATGGACAGGGGATAGCTGTTTTGTACAGCCAATACTAACATGATCGGCTAGAATACCTCCATCTGTTCTGTACAACTCTATCGTTCTTTTTAACAAGAAAAGAAAACCCACTGATTGAAATTTCCAGAAGTCTCTCTCAACTGCTTGAGATTATTTTAAGCATAGTTTGCCATTTAAGATAATGTATTTCACAAGAAAACCCACAAACCAATTGTCCTATAGCTAAAGGGGTCAAAGGGTATGGGGCGAAAGCAGGAACAGGGGAATGAGTTGGATGAATGTTGGAGCAGCTAGGATTGTCTGTATGCCTTACACCTGTTCCTATTTTCGATATTTCTATGTCTCTACAGATCATCAATACTTTACTCGAACGGTGCCATTAAATAGAAGGAGATGCAAGAATAAAAACGATGATCAAATCTAGGGCTTCAGCTTTAGATCATATCCTGCCATTGGTCATTTTCTACCATGACAGTTAAATCACTGTCGCAATGCAGGAAATATATTAACCAATTTGTGCATGGCAAGAAGCTACAAATTGAATCTGATGAAGATTAAATCGTCTGCTTTAATGGTGCTATTTGGGAGTTAATATAGTCCAGAAAGTAGGGGATAGTAGGGAATCAACTTCAAAGAAAGCTGTAAGATCTTTTATACGTAACTGAAAGAACAACTGAAAGCCACACTTCCAACAATGACCAAACTCTCTGTCAAGAGATGTTGCTTGAGAAGTATAGATATTGCCTCGGGCATAAGGTCAAACACCTTTCCATCTTGAATCTTCATGGCCACTGGAATGGGAAGGCAAAATATAATCCATGGGAATGTTCTGGAAATATCAGGCTGGATTTTGTGTTCAAATCTTTGGAGTGGACATGGATCCGACAGTGTGAGCATGACTTTAGTTGATGTTTAGACCAGGAGAATGGAAACTGACTACTTCTCCAAAATTTTCCCCGAGTGTTTCAGATCCTTTGGGATTTCCTTGGGGCAAAGGGCAGTAACCTCAAAGGAACGTGGCTTTTCCCAATGATAATTATTACTGAAATGTTCCAAATGAGCCACAACTAAACTTCCCAAATCAGTTCAAACTCTGAAAACCTGCCACCGTATCACCGAGCAAGCCCTTTGCCAGCGAAGCTCTGAGTAGGGAAGGTGTAGAGCCTATTAGGGATGGCACGGTGGCTCAGTGGTTAGCACTGCTACGTCACAGTGCCAGGGACCTGGGTTCGATTCCAGCTTTGGGCAACAATCAGAGTGGTGTTTGCACATTCTCCCCATGTCTCTGTGGGTTTCCTCCAGGTGCTCCAGTATCCTCCCACAGTCCAAAGCTGTGTAGGTTAGGTGGATTGGCCATGCTAAATTGCCCATACTGTCCAGGGATGTGTAAGTTAAGAGCCTTAGCCATGGGGAATGCAGGGTTACAGGGATAGCGTAGGGGGATGAGTCTGGGTGGGATGCCCTTCAGAGGGTCTGTTTGGACTGAAAGGGGCAACGGCCTGCTTCCACACTGTGGAAATTCTATGATTATGGGCCAATTGTAAGCATGGGTACTGAGGAAATGTAAAAATCCACTCAGGTCTTTACTGTCAATGGATGCATCCTCTAACCTATGACAGAGGTTCCCGTACAGCTCCCTCTCTGACAGCATGGAACACTGACCAAATGCTGTGTTTGAAATGATATTTGAAACCATGGCACCACCTGCCCTTTAAGGTGGATATAAGGGACCTACTTCATGAAGGGCAGAGAGATCCTTGGAGGTCTCCATTTTCAATATTTATCTCTCAACCACCAACTTTTAAAAAAAAGCAAAGGACTAGTCAAGACTCATTTCCACTTGGCATGCCTCGCACTAATTGGCTGCTGTTTTGGGTCAAAGGGAAAAAATAAGTAATTGTGGTGCAAAAGGCCATTGTTGGATGTGAAATCCCTTGAAACACCCTGATGTTGTGAATGATGCTAAATAAGTGCAAGTTCTTTCTTGGTGAAAAGTAGGACCCACCATCCAGAATGATGTTAAGACTTCCAATCAGCAAGAATAATACAGTTCGGAGCAGGAGGGCAAGTGTGCCTCGATCGTTTACCATCTTTTTTGGCCATCAAACAGCATCCTCACTGTGGGTGAGCCTGGAAGGCCAGGATGGAATTCCTGAGGCACCTGCGAGCTCAGTGTAGAACTAACACGTGAGATTTAACTTTCAGTGAGTTATCTTCAAGGAAGAATCATCCGCAACATGAGGAATTGTTGATGATGCTTTTTTTAAAATTAATTCATGGGATGTGGACTTCGCTGGCTGGGCCTGCATTTATTTCTCACCTCGAGTTGCTCTTGAGAAGTTGGTGAGGGAGTGTTATGGAGGATAAGCTGAAGTTTCCCAAAATGCAGTACTAATCTGAGAGTGTTACGGACGTCATTTAATTGTGTAGGTTAGCAACAAAAAGTGAACAAAGTAATCAAAGCTGAGCGCAGCTCTGAAAATTATGACGGCTGACAAAATGTCAATGACCAACAATGAGTTTTTCAAATACAACCGCTGTAAACAAATGTTGAGGGAAAGTATTGCTTTGCTAAAAGGATAATGCTAGGAAGTTGAAATCAGAGAAGGAGAGTCGATGAATAGCCTGTTCACATCTGCTTTATCCAAGTAGAGGCTGGAAAATGAATGATGTGTTTTATTGGATAAAAATAGCAACAAACATTCTCCAGTCCCGATCCCCTTACATACAGGAGAGAAACCACAAAACTGCAGCAAGGTGGTGCCAGCAATTTTTTTCATGAGCAGAGTACGCTGTCAGTCTGAAATCCCATCTGTAAATGGACGGGCCCCTGTGCAAATGGGAACATGAGGTGGGAGGCACCAAATGTGTCTCGCTGCCATAGCACCTCATCCTTATGGGTGGCTCAGGTTATATCTGAACGGGGTGAAATAATTCTATGTCCATCCCACTCCTCAGTTCCTCAGGAATCCAAGGACAATACCACATGTCCTTAGAGGGCTTTTCACCAGCTTGGGCCATTTTGAAGCACTTCATGGCCAATGAAGTATTTGGGATGAGATTCACTGTTGGACTGGATGTTCGTGTTGTGCTGTGGGCAACCTTGCTGCCATTGATCTAAAGGCTCTCGGTTCCAGCCCTGCCCCAGGAAGGTACATTCATATTGTGGCTAAAAATGTTGATTGTCAATTTGTAATTTGAGCTTAGGCTGTATTTTGTTTTTTTAACAAGTTGTAAGTCCTTCCCTCATCAGGTGATGACATGTGACAAGAGAAGAAGCAATTCCCAGCCACAATGTGACTAAAAGAATTTTGGAGCCATTACCATCGTGATCAGTAGCTCCAGACTACAATGAGTATGTAAAAGTGATATTTTTTAAAATTCAAGTTATTAAGGTTGTGCCAGCATTTACTGACCACGCTGAGCTGCTTTTGAGATGATTGTGGTGAGTTGCTCCTTGAGCCAATTTTCTGTAATTACAACCACAATGCTTTTAGCGAAGGGACTTTCATGGGTTTGATCTAGCAAAAGGTCAAAGGTATGCTTAAAATCAGAATGGTTATATGACCACACCAAACTGTCTGAGTGAATGATAACACACTATCACCCACATACTCTTCAGAGTTGGGCTTGAGCCTACAAACTACTGATCCTGACACTGGAATATTTTCCGAAAGATTGCTGAAAGTAATTGACAGGTTGACTAATGTCTGATCCACGTACGACTCCATTATGCAGTTGATTTTTAATGCCATCAGTCCCACCAGGATTGGGAAATAAATATTTCTATGCCAATATTTCCCACATCTCAAGAACAAATAACAATGTAAAACTTCCACTTAATCAAGTTGGCTTCCATTTCAATTAACTGTTTCAACTTCCAAAGCAAAGTTGCTGGAAAAGCTCAGCAGGTCTGGCAGCATCTGTGGAGGAGAAAACAGAGTTAACGTTTCGGGTCCGTTGACCCTTCCTCAGAACTGATGGTGGCTGGGAAACATCAGTTTATATGCAGAAAATAGGGAGGTGGGTGGGGGTGGGGAGTAAACGATCGGATAGAGCCCAAAGAGAGAGAAAGACAGTTGGACAGACAAAGGAGTTGCTAGCGATCAGGCTGGGAGGGTGAGTAGTTGTTAATGGGGACTGTTAGTGACTAACAAACTGTTTCAATTTGTCTGGAATGCATTTGGATTCAACTTTTACCTACTTTTCTTAACATTTTCCCTCTTTCTGTAATATTACAGTGCCAATGTTATTATGGTCACTGAGACCTTTATATCTTCTTTGCACACAAGTGTTTTCATAACTGTTCTGTATTTGCGGTGGTCATCATCACATTGCTGGAATGGGGTTTGCTATGTGCAAATTGGGTCCTATATTTTCCACATTGAAACAATAACCAAACTTCAACAGTGCTCTGATGGCAGCAAAAAAAACAGGAAAGATCATGAAAGATATTATACAAATGCATTTTTAGCAATGATCAGAATCGAATATACTTACTGACCATTGTAGTCAGAGTAGTGGAGATACATCCCAGGGCAAGTGATTACTCAGTTAATATAGATCATCGACCTATTACCACAAAGTGATACCTTTAATGAAAAACATTTGATAATTTGAGGGCCAGCATCAGTAAAATAAAATGTCAAATGTGGTCATATTGTCATAAGAGTAAAATTACATTTATAACTCATTTTTCAATAACTCATCTCAACAAATGAAGCACTTCCGAAGGTGCAGGGTGAACTGACATCCCAGAACTGCTCCTGTTGATGAGCCACATCTCTCCACCAACCCTAACCCCTTTTCACCATTGACAGCCTCAGTCACTAGCCTTTGCAATGCGCTTTGGGTCCGAGAGAATTGTGCTGTGAGGAAAGAGGCCATTCAATCCATCAAGTCTGGGTTGTACGATGAGAAATCCTAACATTGCTCCCCTAACCTGTCCTTTTCCGATATCCTTTATCTAATTTCCATTTGGACACTAAATTGAACCTGTATCTACCTAAGGGCCGAGGAGGGAGGGCATTCCCAATTGTAGCCAACTTTTCTGTGGAAGTTTTCTTTCGTGTTTCTTTTGCCAAATAAATTAAGTTAAATCTAGGCCACCTAGTTCTCAATCCTCCAGCCATTGGAAACAGTTTCCAATTATTCTATTTAAATATTTCATAATTTTACGCCCCTCCGTCAAGTCCCCTCAGCTTCTTGTCTCTTAGAAGAACGAATAAAGACCGAAAAAATCTGCCGATGTTGTAAATCAGGAACAAAAGCAGAAAATGCTGGAAAAGCTCAGCAGGTCTGGCAGCATCTGTGAAGAAGAAAATCAGAGTTAGCGTTTTGGATCCGGTGACCCTTCTTCACAACCTCAGCTTCTCCATAATCCCTCAAGTCTCTAAATATTTTGGTAACTCTTTTCTGAACCCTTCGCAGCCTTCTGACGCCCACTATTGGATACCATTCTTGCAGCAAGGTCAAACTGGTTCTGCAAAGGTTTGCTTTTATAATATTTGTCCCTGGTTATAAAGCTGAACGATAAACTCGGATTACAATGGGATATGCTTTACTATCATGACTTTGTCAGACAGTTGCACACAGTTTGGTTACTCGCTGTATGGGGAAGCAGTGGTGCTGTGGTTATGTCACTGGACAACAAAGCCACAGTACTAGACTGATGTTGCTGTGGGTTGATAGCTGAAGATATTGATGAATTCTGATCATTCTTCGAAGATTGTTCTCTTTTCCCCCATGAGGGCAGCCTGGGCAGAGGTGGCTGCAATGATCAGTGCCCACGGTGCCTTCAGAGCCAATAAGGATGAGTGACCTACTGTTCCTCACGTTGATAAGAGCCATAGTCTACACAGGAGTTGCCCGGGTCAAAGAAGATTAATGGCTATTTCTATTTGTGGATCTTACTACGTTAAAAAGTCCTGTATATTACTGACAATGTTCTATTATTGTCCAGCTCTCAGAAAAGCATGGTACCTTTAAGATAGGCAGATGACATCAAAATAATGCAGCAGTCTCATACAAGGAACATCCATCTTGCTCTTTGTACAGGACTAACATTTTGGATTTTTCATAGGCTTCTCAAAAGTTAACAAAAGATCCTTATCCATCCTCCCACCATATGAAAAAACATTTTATGATAATGGGCAACTTTCTTCCCTTCCATGAGGCGCTTGTATCATTTCTGTCTACAACACATATCTATGTTTTTGCTACATCCAGATGTTATCCTCTAATGGTCACCTGGTTAGGCTATAGTCCACAATGCATAAAATTTGCTCATCCATATGTCTGCTATCCATACCCTATTCCTGGATCAGGTCCTCTTCACTCATCAGCCCCCTGTCCACACTGAGCTACAGCTCCGGTTCTCTAGTGTTAACCTTGTGAGCAACTCCTGTACACTACACCAACCCCTGGCAGCTGTACTCTCAGCTATCTTGGCCACACACACTTGAGTCACTTCCTTAAAGCCTTCTACTTCTCCGCTCTCTTTCTTAAAATGCCTCCTTAAAGCACCCTCCTTACTTCTTTAATCGTGTGCAAACATGCTTTATGCTTTTCTGAACTTTGCTGAAGCTGCTGCGTAATTGCAAGTTTTTTTTTGCATGCGTGCTCATTGGATGTGGGCATCACTGGTCAGGCCAACCAATATAGCTGATCCCTAATTGCCCTGGAGAAGGTGGGTGGTGCTGTTGTTTTGAGTGTAATAGCATCTTAGCTCGTTTGGTGAGTTGGTGCCAGCACAACAGGCTGATGGCCTCCCTCTGCACCAGAACAGTTCTGGGATTCTGCGATTTTCAACCATGTTGCCTTCTGCCCAGCTGTTTTGCTTTATGCAGCCTCTCTGCATTCTAATATTTCAATGTCCAAGTCAATCTCCTGACTTAACCAGGTCTGTGTTATTCCAGTTTCATGGCATTTTTCATTCAACACATATGTTTCCAATTCCACTGGCTTGTTTACTATGCTGTTAGCGTCAACATTGTATTTTACTTTCTCCTTCATCTTGTTATCCGTCTTCACTGCTTCGTTTTTTTTATTTGTCACCAATTTATTCAGTTATCCCCCTTCACCTCTAATAATTCTTCCCTTTCCTGATGGCTATTTATTAAAATCTGACTGGGCACTTATAACAATGACACTGCAACATTAAATCCACATGAGTCTGAAGATGCAGAGATAATGAGTGCTTCAAAGCATCGAGGCTGAAATACTCACCTATGCCTTGGTCACCTCCAAACTTTACTATTTCAACTGACAATATGGTTAGAGTTTTACTTTCTGGCTTGCAGGTTCGTTCATGTGTGACCTGTTTGAATCACTTTTATTAACTGGTCCAAAGTATTTGAAAAGTTACACAGACCAAGCTCATTAAACTGGTCCTTTGCATGTTACTAAGCACATCAACTTTTTTTGCCATGTTCAGAAAAGGTCTGATATGACTGTACCAACATCGTACAATTGACACATGATTGATATCGCCACAAGCTTAAGCAATGAGTTACATGCAGAGTATTTGCCTAAGTATTTATCACTGAAAGAGTTCAGTGGATGTAGAATCATGTATTGCATGCAAACATTAAAAACAGCTCAGTGCTTCTTGAAACAACACAGGGATGTGCTCATTGACAGCATTAACTAAACTGGAGCATTAGGGCTCTTGTGGTGCAGTGGTAGTGCCCCTACACCTGAACCAGGAGACCCAACTTCAAGTCCCACCTGTTCCAGAGGTGTGTAATAACGGGTTAATGAGAAGTTATTTACAAATTGGCAGGCTCATTAATGATATAGCTGGCTGATTAACGGCCACTGAATACTCTCAAGCATCCCTTGTACCTGGGATGTGCCAGCACTTACATTACTCCGAAACATTCTTGTAACAATTTAACTTCGGGGAGCCCAGCATTCTATCATTTTCATTGCCGGGCATAGCAAGAGAAACAATACATTGTTGCATCTGCCTTTCCTCCCTGGACTTGAAACATTGGGATTAAATGCTAAAAACAAAAAATGCTGGAGATCACAGCGGGTCAGGCAGCAGCCATGGAGACAAAGCAAGCTAACGTTTCGAATCTAGATGAATTCTTCATCAAAGCTTAACACGAAGCATTTATGCAACTGTGGGTGGAGTAAGGAGGGCGGACTGCTGAGGTAGGAAGAGTGTTGATTGTACACATTAAGTTATAGGAATGTGAGAATGGTGGAACAATGGTGCGTCTAACTGTCAAATAAAAACTAAAAGAACTGTGGATGCTATAAATCAGGAACAAAAACAGAAGTTGCTGGAAAAGCTCAGCAGGTCTGGGCCTGGCAGCATCTGTGAAGAGAAAATCAGAGTTAACGTTTCGGGTCCAGTGACCCTTCCTCAGAACAGTTCTGAAGAAGGTCCACCGGACCCTAAACGCTAACTCTGATTTTTCCTTCACAGATGCTGCCAGACCTGCTGAGATTTTCCAGTAACCTCTGTTTTTGTGCCTAACTGCCAGACTGGAAAGAATAGACAGTCCCACTGGAATGGGGTTGGAGTCCAGGATGGGGTGGGGAGGGGTGTGAGAGAGAGGACGTGGTGGCAGAGAATGTAACAAGCAAAGCTAAAAGAAAGGGAAGCAATGGATTCACAATTTGAAGACGTTAAACTCAATATTGAGCCACAAAGTTTATAAAGTGTCCAGGGTCCCAGCCCGAACTGTCGGCTTTCCTGCTCCTCTGGTGATGCCAGGCCTGCCATGTTCCTCCAGCTCCGCACTGTGTTGTCTCTGACTCCAGCATCAGCAGTTCTATCTCTAGTCTGAAGATGAGCTGTTGTTCCTCCGGTTTTCGCTGTGATTCGCATTGCAGCATGCCAGGACAGACATGTGGGCATGCAAGCAGGATTTTAAGGTGGTCAATTGTTTATTATATCAGAGATTCTTGCATCGGGATCTTAGCTAGCTTCTGTCATTATCTTCTCATTTATTCCAGTGGACCCCCCACCACCACCGCCCCCCCCCCCCCACCCCCACCCCCGTCCCCACCACTCAGTAGCAGGAGCAGAGGTACACTTCATCATTCCATACGATGTATGCATCACCATACTGCAAATAAATTATTATGTTCAAATTCCTGCATTTCATATAGCCTCAAACTTTCTAGTTTGATGAATGTTTTAACCCCATAAGTTATGCTACTAGGCCCAGACTACCTTTACGAACCAGCATATGAATGCCAGTCAAAGCCACCCAAGTTTGACCTGGGTTTGATCTTCCACCACAACTGAGATCCCTCCTCCTTCTACCTTTGATATTTCTCAGCAGCTCTGCTGATGGATGAAGTGCAGTAACGAGGAAAATATGTTTCTTTGTTCATTTTCTTCCCCTTCTCTTTATTTTTGCATTCCAGCAAAAACCTCATATATGCTTTCTCCTGTGAGGCTTCCCACTTAAGTTGTGTCACATTATCAATGTAGGCATTAGTGCTTTTAGCTGTTAGAAGCAGGACTTCAGAAAACCAGAGGGCATTTCTGTGGGCTCAGTCTATTGGAAAGCCTGATTGCTGCTTTGGCAATGATTTATATCATAAATGTACCGCTTTCTCAAAGCTCCTTTGTCCTCTGTTTCATATTTGCAATTAGGTGAGCCAAGCATTCAAGCATGACACAAAAGCTACACTTAACTTTGTTTTTTTTTCGAAAAGCTTAATAAGAGATAAAATGCGATATTCTTGCCTGAGGACACTTTTTCAAATCGTGCTGCTTTTGTATCAGGCAAATCCATGTGAAAATGAGCTTTTTGTCACTTCTTCACAACTCTTCTTATTGTTTGCTCTTACATTAGCCCCATGCAACAGCATAAATCAAAGGCTCTCCCCATCAATTACACCCAAGTAATCGCAAAGCATCAATAGAAAATTGTTACACAGAACATCTCCCTTGCCTTTAATGCTACAAGCATTACAGATGAGATCACCTGGGTTTTTAAAAAATCTAAAACCAACACAATTATCAATCACCAAAGATCTGACAACACCTTCATGTTTTCTCCATAGAGAATGGACTAGGAAACATTTGATTATTATCAATGTGTGCAAGAAAATCTAGAGCCAAGAGGTGCTTCACCATCAAAGGTCAACCCTCATTGTTCAGCTGTTAAAGGTCTTAATTGTAGGGAGGGCAATGGCCTAGTTGCATTATCACTGGGTCATTAATCCTGAGACACTCGTAATGTCCTGGGATAACACAGTGTGGAGCTGGTGGAACGCAGCAGGCCAGGCAGCATCGGAGGAGTAGGAAAGTTGATGTTTCGTGTCGGTACTCTTCCTGCTCCTCTGATGCTGCCCGGCCTGCTGTGTTCCTCCAGCACCACACTGTGTTATCTCTGACTCCAGCATTGGCAGCACTATCTCTGAATGTTCTGGGGAGCTGGGCTGTGACAAATGGTGGAATCTGAATTCAATAAAAAAATTGGAATTAAGAGTCTAATGATGACCATGAGTCAATTGTCAGGAAATAAGCTACCTGGTTCACTAATGTCCTTTAGGGAAGGAAATGTGCCCTCTTTACCTGGTCTAGTTTACGTGTGATCCAAACCCACAGCAATGTAGTTGGCCTTTAACAGCCCTCTGGGCAACCAGGGATGGGCTTTGTGTCTGCACTGAACAGACAAGGAAGACAGAAGAACCGTGAGCATGTAGGAAATCTCGGGTGATATGGTGTAATACCACAAGACAACACCAGGATTCTATGAGTATCCAGATAGACACTAAGCAGCCAATTGAGCAGCCTCAGATGCAGCCTAGTCCAGTCCATGAGATGGCCAAATGACCCTGTGTGTGAACTGTGCTTGCAGCAGCATTGCAATGAGAGGTACTGGGGTGCCCCAAGGTGCAGCATTGAAGTGCATTTGTGATAACATCTACAAGGCCCAAGGGCTATCACTAAATTACTTCATTGCAGAACTTGCTGAGTATGTGTTAGCTTGGTAGCAGGCAATAGCCTACCTCGTTAGAACTCAGCTCCTGATTACCTTTATAAAGCAGACCTATGGATGGATCTGAAACTGCCTGTCCCAGGCTGGGACTAGCCCATATACATCAGATGTAGTGGCTCTATTTTGGAGTTTAACAATAAACAATGTTCCTGTCCAATTGAGCTTCCTGAGTTATTGCAGCATTAATATAGTGAAAGTGGATCAGAGATGTGCCGTGATGAGTGGGTTGGATGCCAGGAAAAAAGCTCATACTGTTTTGCAGAATAAATTACAGCAGTGAGCCAAAAACACAAGAAGACATTTGATTGCATTGCCAGACTCCTTCTGAGGAAGAGCCTGTTGAGAGTTCAAGCACAAAGATGAAGTCCAATGGGTTAAAGGATGAATTGGCAAGAATGGTAACAGTTTGGCTGAGGGACAATAAACAAGCATGTATTTTTTAAAGGTTTGTGGTGAGTTCCAGTCTGATGCACCTGGGTTCGAGGTTTGGTATTATTTACAGAATACAAAAATGAAATACATAGGTCATGACAAGTTGTGGATTAGAATGACCCACGTAAGCCGGGCGACAAAGTAACAAATGGATCAGGACAGGTAGCTTATCTAAGACTGACCAATTGTGGGTGTGCGTGCACGGGCGCCCTACTGGCCAGGAATTTTCCTGTTGGTTTCAGAACCCTGATGTCGGGACTAAGTATGATGCAATGCTGCACTAGCCGGATTAGGGAGCTATTTTTCCACAAGTGACCATTGAGTTGACTGTCTCCAGCTTGCCTCCCTATTAAAGACAGTCAAACCATTCTCTGTGTCCTGAAATGCTTAAGTTGTCCAAGTTGTTTGGGTGCCCAAATAGCAGTCCTGAGGAACTTGCAAAGAGTTGGAGTCACCAGGTACCTGCTCTGACTTTCGCTTTGTGAATTCTCGTCATCTTGTTTCTATCCAGTGGATGGTAGAATGGGAACTTGCATTTTGAGGATGATAATGAGTGATAATCTCTGTTAATGGGCACCTCACTACTCACTAGTGAGAATCTCATCTCAATGTCCAGAGCTCTGTTGTAAAATGCCACTTGTTGCTCCTGACATCAGGAATTTCCTCGCTCAACTTCTCACATGTTTCTTCCAAATTTCTTTGAATACCCCACATTACTCAGGGACTGAAGTCTGCTCGTCTTCCTAAAGCTGGTTATTTTCACTCCTGTATTTGGATGAACTGATATTGTTCAATGCCGACTGGGATGTTCCTGTCCAGTTAAGCTTCCTGAGTTATTACAGTATTAATGTAGTGAAAGTGGATCAGAGATGTACCGTAATGGTGTAGAAAGTCTATGGCTGGATGCCAAACTTGCAATAGTGCACTCTATTTGTCAGCTTGGTAATAATCACTGTTAATTCACTATCTATTTACGAGGGAAAGTTGAACATATTTCTGGCTGAGACAGGGATCAGGTGATACATGAAATAGATATGAAATAATACAAAACTTAATCGAAGTTTGGACTCTCTGCAGCCCTCAGAAAGTAATTTTCCAATGTTTGTTTTGCTACATGTCTTTCATGCAATAGAGCAGACACCTAGAAGCAGAGAATGGTTTGACTGTCTTTAATAGGGAGGCAAGTTGGAGACAGTCAACTCAATGGTCACTTCCAGAAAAATAGCTCCCCAATCTGGCTAGTGCAGCATTGCATCATACTTGGTCCCGACATCAGGGTTCTGAAACCAACAGGAAAATTCCTGGCCAGTAGGGCGCCCGTGCACGCACACCCACAATTGGTCAGTCTTAGATAAGCTACCTGTCCTGATCCATTTGTTACTTTGTCGCCCGGCTTACGTGGGTCATTCTAATGCACAACTTGGTATAGAACATAGAACATAGAACATAGAACAGTACAGCACAGAACAGGCCCTTCAGCCCACGATGTTGTGCCGACCATTGATCCTCATGTATGCACCCTCAAATTTCTGTGACCGTATGCATGTCCAGCAGTCTCTTAAATGTCCCCAATGACCTTGCTTCCACAACTGCTGCTGGCAACGCATTCCATGCTCTCACAACTGTCTGTGTAAAGAACCCACCTCTGACATCCCCTCCATACTTTCCTCCAACCAGCTTAAAACTATGACCCCTCATGTTAGCCTTTTCTGCCCTGGGAAATAGTCTCTGGCTATCAACTCTATCTATGCCTCTCATTATCTTGTATACCTCAATTAGGTCCCCTCTCCTCCTTTTCTCCAATGAAAAAAGTCCGAGCTCAGTCAACCTCTCTTCATAAGATAAGCCCTCCAGTCCAGGCAGCATCCTGGTAAACCTCCTCTGAACCCTCTCCAAAGCATCCACATCTTTCCTATAATAGGGCGACCAGAACTGGACGCAGTATTCCAAGTGCGGTCTAACCAAAGTTTTATAGAGCCGCAACAAGATCTCACGAATCTTAAACTCAATCCCCCTGTTATCACCTCTGTAAATAATAGGAAGCACCCAAACCTCGAACCCAGGTGCATCAAACTGGAACTCACCACAAACCTTTAAAAAATACATGCTTGTTTGTTGTCCCTCAGCCAAACTGTTACCATTCTTGCCAATTCATCCTTTAACCCATTGGACTTCATCTTTGTGCATGAACTCTCAAGAGGCTCTTCCTCAGAAGGGGTCTGGCAATGCAATCAAATGTCTTCTTGTGTTTTGGCTCACTGCTGTAATTTATTCTGCAAAACAGTATGAGCTTTTCCTGAAACTCTGCTGCCGTTTTATGCCTCAGCTTTGCCTGACCTCTGACCATTCAAGATGATCATGTGTTGCATCCCTTCTGATGCTTTCTATTAATTTCCCCATGACAGGGGTTAAACTCACTGTTTTACAGCTTCCAAGATATGACTTTAATCTATTTTTATATGGGCGCCACATATGCTTCACTCCAATCATCTGGCATTCCTCAGCACTCAGAGAACTATTGAAAATATTTGGCCCAGGGATCTGCCTATAATCGCTTTGTTCAGTTAAATCTGACGGATTTTGTTCTTTATTAATTTCACTCACTCCATTTTGCTTGGTTCCTGCAAGGAACCTATCCAGATTTTTCCCTTATCTCTGATGTAAAGAGCATTGCCAATCTGCTCATAGTTTTAAAGCAGATAAGAAATACATTCTTAGCTCTCCTGCCATATGTCTTTGCTCATTCATAATCCTCCCTAGGTTATCTCTGATTCTATTTTCTCACTTACAGAGTAACTTTCAATTATCTAGAATATTTTCCACTATCTTCCTCTCAAAATGTTATTTTAATTTGGTGAACAGTTTCTCATTAGTGCCAATTACTTTATACATTTGTCCTAAGTGAAATTTGATAAGTGCAGACAGGAAAGTTTCCTCAAGCAGTACATAGAGTGTCCCACTTGGGAAGGGGCAAAACCTGACCTACTCTTGGGAAATAAGGCAGAACAGGCGACTGAGGTGTCAGTAGGGGAGCACTTTGGGACTAGTGATCATAGTTCTATGAATTTAAAATAGTTATGGAGAGGGACAAAACTGGTCCACAGGTTCAAGTTCTCAACTGGGGCAAGGTGAATTTTGATGGAATTGGGCAGGAGCGAGCCACTTGTTTCGAGTAGTTTGTTTGCAGGCAAAGCCACCTTCAGCAAGTGGGAGGCCTTCAAAAGTCTGATAGCTAGAGTTCAAGGTTTATATGTTCCTGTGAGGGTGAAGGGTAAGGTTGGCCAGAGTAGGGAACCCTGGATGACAAGAGATATTGAAGCTTTGACCAGACAATGGAAGGGGGTATGGCTCAGGAGCAGGCAGCTGGGATGAAGGGAATCGCGGGGGTATATAGTAGATACAGGAGTTTACTGAAGAAGGATATGAGGAGGGAATAAAGAGGACTTGAGATAACTTTGAGAAAATTAAGATGAATTCAAGGAGATTCTTTAAGTATATTAAAGGAAAAAGAATAACTAGAGAGAATAAGACCCCTCAAGGACCTAAGTGGACATGTATGTAGGAAACCAGATGAAATGAACAAGGTCCTCAATGAGAATTTCTCTTCTGTGTTTACTATGGAGAAAGACATGAAGACTTGGGAAGTTAGTGGTGATGTCTTAGAGACAGTCATTATCACAGTAAAGGAGGTGTTAGAAGTGTTAGAATGTATGAAGGTGGATAAATCTCCTGGTCTGATCAGATATAGCCAAGAACCCTGCAAGTAGCTACCCTGGAGATATAATTTGTATCATCACTAGCCACAGGTGAGGTCTCAGAATGTAGGAAATGTTGTGCCTTATTCAAGAAGGGCTGCAAAGAAAAACATGGGAACTGTAGATCAGTAAGCTGAACATTTGGGTTAAGTAAATTACCTGAGAAGATTCTGAGGGATGATGCATATACATGCACTCGGAAAGACAAGGTTTATTGGGAGCAGTCAAGCATGGTTTTGTGCATGGGAGATGTTACCTCACAATTTTTTAGAGTTCTTTTAATGAAATGACCAGGAAGATTGATGAGATTAGAGGGGTAGATGTTGTCTATATGGATTTTAATAAGGCGTTTGAGAAGGTTCCATGGGGTAGACTGCTCTGGAATGTTAGTCACATGGAATTCAGGGAGACCTGACAATTTGGATACATAATTGGCTTGATGGTAGGAAGCAGATGGTAACAGTGGAAGGATATTTGTCGAACTGGAAACCTGTGACTAGTGGTGTTCCTCAGGAGTCAGTGCTAGGCCCATTGCTGTTTGTTATCTCTATCAATGATTTGGAACAGAATGTACAAGGCACGATTAGTAAGTTTACAGATGACAGTAAAGTAGGCAATATCTTGGACAGTGAGGACGGTTATAGAAATTGCAACAGGATCTTGATCAGCTGGGGATGTGGGCCGACAAATGACGACTGAGTTAACTGAGTATAGATAAGTGTGGAGTGTTGCATTTTGGAAAGTAAAATCAAGGTAGGAGTTTCATGGTGAAAGGAATGTATTAGAACAGAGGGACCTTGGAGTTCAGGTGCACAGTTCTCTGAAAGTAGAGTCACAGGTAGACAGGGCAGTGAAGAAACTGGCCTTCATCAATCGGGGCATTGAGTATAGAAGTTGAGAAGTTGTATTGCAGTTGTACAAGACATTGGTGGGGCTGCACTTGGAAAATTGTGTTCAGTTTTGGTCACCTTGCTATAGGAAGGATGTTATTAAACTGGAAAGAGTGCAGAAGAAATTTACAAGAGTGTTGCTAGGACTCAAGGGACTGAGTTATAAGGAGAGGTTGGACAAGCTAGGACCTTTACTTTAGATTATAGGAGACTGAAGGGGGATCTCACAGAGGTGTATAAGTTTATAAGAGGCATGGATACGGCAAATGCACTCAGTCTTTTTCCCAGGGTTCGGGAATTGAGGACTAGAGGAGTAAGAGGGGAAAGAATACATGGGAACCTGAGGGACAACTTTTTTATACAGAAGGCAGTATGCATATGGATTAAGCTGCCAGCAGAAGTGGTTGAGAAAAGGGAGTTATACCTTAACTCTGATCATAGCTATTGAGAATGCATGATAGGGGATATATTATAGTGATGTGAGATAAATGGAAAATGTGGATCCTGGATCTCCAGGTATAATGTCCTCTTTTCCCATCCACTGTATACAATTATGTAATAAAGGCTATTTTGACTCACTCACGAGACTCTAGAACTCATATTGTTACAATTATCCTCAAACTTGCCACAGCCCAGAACTCTAAATCATGTAGTAATACAATGGTTGAATCTTTGATATGCTTTCACATCTATCTTCATCACCTGTCAGTTGTTGTACATTAGTGAGCACTAAATTCCAAAATGTTATTCCTTCAGTTGAATTAAGAATTTCCAGTCAATGCCTCCTGGAAGACTCACTGATCTCTGTGAGATTCTCATTTACCTCCTGAATGAGTGAATGCTGTAATATTGCCCATCATTGGCTGTCTCAGAGATCTGACTACATTGTTTTAGATCCTATCCTTCTCCTGGAGACCGGGTAAGGACAACAAGCTTCCTACCTGAGAGGGCAGTGCAACAATCCAGCAATTTTGTGCTCAGTCCTACCGACGCCAGCTTGAATAAATAGATAATTAGCTTGAATGAACCAATGTTCTGAAGAAGGTTCGCTGGACCCAAAACATTAACTCTGCTTTCTCTCCACGGATGCTGCCTGACCTGCTGAGTTTATCCAGCAATTTCTGGGTTTTTTTCTAATTCCCAGCATTCACAGTTCTTTGTTTTTTTTCTTGTTATTTTCAAAGCTTTGTTCGAATACTTATTCAATGACAGATTCTTGGGATTACTAGTCCAGGCATTAGATTGCAAACAATGGCATAAAAACTAATCTTTCATACAATGCAACATTTTTAACATGCTAAACCAAAAGTGGAGATATTAGTGGGAGGGTAAAGTTGCCATAGTTCTACACAGGCACAAGGCTGCTCTCTGGTTAGAAATGACTGGTTTTGGCTTAAACTAGGGGTGGTAACAGCCCTGGTAAGAGGGGATTTTGAGAAGGAGTGTCCTTCGTGGTAACCTCAACAATGAAGGAAATGAATGTGCGCTGTTGGTGTCACTCTACCTTGCAACCCAGCCATTCAGCCAACTGAGCTAACCAACCCATGAAGAGCTACAGTACAAAGCTTGGTCAAATGGTTGTCACTTAAAGAAGACTTAATCGAGAGGCTAGAGTTTATGGAGATAGCTCAGATGAAACAAATTAATTCTGTTCTTTCTCTCTCCATAGATGCTAAGTATTTCCAAAATTTTCTGATTTTATTTCAGGCGATTCTCGATCTTACTTTATTTGTCTCCGATAAGACTTCCCTGTGTTGGTGGTGTTGCAGTTTGTAAGAGAGTGTTAGCTGTTTTGCAAAAGTTTTTTTAGAGAGTGAAGGAAAAGCAGTTGCCTGGATACAATGTGGTCTGTGTTAATGGAAGGAAAATTGTTTTTCTGTGTTTGTGGACCATAGAAACTATCTTATTGGCTCAAATTCCGCAATATAAAAATGAATAGGAAACACTTGGTATTTTAAAATTGTATTGGCTTATGATTACTGAAGAGATAAGAAGCAAGCTGCTCTGAGTTTTAAATTTAGAGTTTGAACAAAAGTTTGAAGTATATTGTTTGGCTCCATGAAGAGAACAACTCAGGAAGAGATCATAAATCGCAAGAACAAAGACTGAATTTTGTATTAATGACATCTGAGTCCCAAGATGATATTAAAGTCTTGTAGCAGATTCACAACCATCTGTACTTTGTAATATATAATATAAAACTGTATTTATACCTTCCTTTGGTTTTGATTTGATTTATTAGCATCACATGTACCAAGATACAGTGAAAAGTATTGTTTTGTGTGCTATCCAGACAAATCATACCTTACACAAGTACACCATGGTAATAGAACAGAATGCAGAATATACTGTCACAACAACAGAGAAGGTGCCGAGAAAAATCAACTCTAATGTATGAGAGGCCCATTCATAAGTCTGATAACAGCGAGGAAGAGCTGTTCTTAAATCTGTTGGCACATGTTTTCAAACTTTTTTTATCTTCTGCCCAATGGAAGAGGGTGGAAGAATGCATAACCCCGGTGGGAAGGGTGTTTGGTTGCTTTGATTGCTTTCCTGAGGCATCAGGAAGTGTAAAATGAGTCAATGAAAGGAAGGTTGCTTTTTGTGATGGACTGGGCTGCGTTCATGACTCTGTAATTACTTGTAGTCATGTGCAGAACAGCTACCATCCCAAGCTTGATTGATTGATTGTTGTCATGTGTCCCGAGATACAGCAAAAGGTGTTGTGTTGCAGAACAGAGTGCAAAATACAGTATTGCAGCTGTGTAGAAGGTGCAGAAAGAGATCAGAATTAACATTGGAGACATCTGTTCAAAAGTCTGACAACAGACTTCGAATACTGTTATTGTGTATAGAATTGTCTGTTATATTAATCCTTAGTTTTTCTTCTTTCTTAGATACTCAAGGCTATTTGACTAACTGAGAAGGTAGAAATTTTTGAGGCACTGATCTTGACTAATCAGAATCCTTTTGCCAACCAACCAACATGCTTTGTTTGACAATATTGTTCCCCTGTCAATTGACATTTCTTGCAAGTTGTCCTGATGAGATAAAGTCTGGCAGTTAACTGTCAATTAGTGTGAATAGTTGCATTCCCATGACAATACCTCTACCAATCAGAATTCACTTGACAACCAGTTCATGCAATGTAACAGAAATATTGGTTTTCTCCTTGAATTAGTATTATTGTGAATTGCCCTGAAGGGTTGCAAGGTTAAAAACTTCAAGAAAATGTATCATTTCCAGTGATTTTTTATATTTCTTAATATAACTGATGTGATCTACATATCACAGCAAAAATATCAGCTGTATAATTAGCATTAAAACAATTACATTGCCAGACCAGTGCTGCTTGTCCCTCATGATCACTGTCACACTGTTGCAATAATTCTGCAGCAATATTTTTTGAAAATAAATGAAATCTGTGCTTACCACGGAAATTTTCCAAACTTCATTAAGCCTAAGCTAGCTAGAAGAAAGTTAAATGAAAATTGCATGGCTGTAGCCTTTAGTTGGGTGTTGGTAGTCTTTTAAAAATAAGCGTTCAAGTGTACGAGTGTAAAATCTTTTCAGTTTTTATGAAGGCCATTGTGAGACAAGAGGAAACGGTGAATAGGATTGGCTTTTACATGCCTGTCATAGTTGATGTAAACAAGCAGACAAGATGTGAGTACATGGAGATGTTTTTGAGTCAGCTCAACGCAGACTGATGAAGTGATTTCACTTTGTGGCCAACAGTTGGCCTTCTACTCTTCCCAAAGCATAGCAAGTACATTAGCTCCAGGAATAACCTCCTTATCTATTTTCACATTCTTCCTGTCACAATTCAGCCGCTCACCCCGCTTTTATATCCATATTCAAGACAGATTTCAAACCCCATAGGTCAAGCTGCAGCAAACATGAGCTGAAATTTACAATTGTAAGGCAAAGGTGAAGACCATGCCTTAGGATTAACAATATAGTTTTGTGCACAGAATGCCTGCAATGTGATCCTGATCTCTTTTATAGGTAGAAAGAAAAGATTGTTTCAGGCTATAAACATCAGGCTAAAGCAACAAGTTCACTTTATTGCAATAAGATAAGTTTACACCAAAGACAAATAAAAAAACATACTGACTTGAATGTCACAGCTAAGTTACTTAAAGAAATGAGGGAAAAAAGACAAAGTATGTAAATCAACACAGTGTGGAGCTGGAGCAACACAGCAGACCAGGCAGTATCAGAGGGGCAGGAAATGAATTTCTGAAGAAGGGTTCCGACCCGAAGCATCGGCCTTCCTGCTTCCCTGATGTGTTATCTCTGACTCCAGCATTGGCAGTTCTTACTATCTGAAAGTATGTGAATTGGGTCCTTCAGTGCAAGGTATACTCAAGCCAAAACAAAGCTGCTGAAAAAGCTCAGCAGGTCTGGCAGCATCTGTGAAGGAAAAACAAGGGCCACTGGACCCGAAAGGTTAACTCTGTTTTGTCCTTCACAGATGCCGCCAGACCTGCCGAGCTTTTCCAGAAACTTCTGTTTTTGTTCCTGATTTACAGCATCCGCAGTTCTTTCAGTTTTTATAAGGTATATTTGAAGTCCTGGATAGTGGTGTAATAAGAACAAATGGGATGACAGGGACTAAGTAGACATCTGTATTAAAAAGGTACCTCATAAAGACAGTTGAAAAGAAGGATTGTAGGAAACAAAAGTCAGCTACTCTCAAGCAAACCTATTAACAAGGAGGGAGATGTAATGGGAATTTTGGAAATGGTAAAAAAAATTCCGATGGGAAGATAGGGTTGGAAATGAAAATGATGGAGGGTCATATGGTGAATATGGAAGTTGGTGGAGTTGAAAGTAAAGATCAATTTTTGTAATTGTTGTCTAACTCCTATATTTTATATTTAGTTGTGAGTGAGAGCATCAATTTAGATATGTAGAAGGGGCAGGTGAAGATTATACATTTAATACCGTTGTGGATATTACTATAGCAGACTCAGGGAGGGTAACAGCTGCAGGTCAAGCCAAACCCTGGTCTCTGGTTTACAATGAGCCTGTGATACTGCATCTCTGCAGTTCCCACATTTCCTCCTTTCTGATGCCAGGCATCTGCCCTTCTGTTCAACTCAAATTGGTTATGGCCTGCTTCCTCTCGTGACAGGAAGACCTGAGATTGGAAATTGGCCTCATGTCAGAAACCCAGGCCAAATGCTGACGTCTAACATCACTCCAGAGACTTGAGGCAGACACACTGTGGACTTGCTGCCATTACAATATTACCCCTTGAGATGACACTCCAGGGGGAACAGCGGGAAAGGGAGACAATGGGGAGTATGTTGACGAAGGTAGTTCTGTGACTGTTAGGAATTGAAAGGCACACTACATTTCCTCCTGATTCTATTCCTAATAAAAATGTGAGCTCCATTCTTGTTGCGCAGCAAGTTAATATATGCAACACCTGTATTGATGGCCATCAGAGCTGCCTGAAAAATAACCAAGCATGGGGGATAGAACCGCAAAGTCAGCATTTTGGTGCTTTGATCTCGCTGTGAAGAACGACACAATCGCTAAGTTGTTTTCACAACCTGTTCTCCTTCTCCCAGTCCCCCACATTCAACCTTCACCACTCAGAAGGGCCAGGACAACAGCTACATGGGACATCACTACCTGTAAGGCTGGCTTGAAATAAATCACTATTCCTTCACCCCCACTGGGTCAAAATCTTGGAATTTCGCTCCCCCCCCCCGCTACGGCAGCTCTGTAGGTGTCCTGACACCTCAAGAGAAGTAATGGTTCAAAAACGGAATTAACCATCTTCTTCGGGGCACAGTGATTTAGTGGTTAGCACAGCTGTCTGACAGCACCAGGAACCCGAGTTCAATTCCACCCACGGGTGACTGTCTGTGTAGAATTTGCACATCCTCCCAATGTCTGTGTGCGTTTCCTCTGGGTGGCCCGGTGTCTTCCCACAGTCCAGGGATAAGTGAGGGGAGCGGAATGCTCTTCAGAGGGTTGGTGTGGACCCAACAGGCCAAATGGCCTGCTTCCACAGTGTAGAGATTCTATAAAATTAGAGATGGACAGTTAATGCTGACCCAGACAGCGATGCCTACATCTCATGAATGAGTTAAGAAAAGATCCTTTCATGCTATTCAAATGATGTATAGTTAAGTTCTTTCTCCTAGCATCCAGCTCAATATTTTTCTCATTAAAATAGTTGTGGGGAGCTTGCTGTGCACAAATTGCCTGTTGCATTTCCACCATTGAAGCATTTTGGGATTTCCTTAGCTTGTGACAGACATGGCTTTCCTTCTTTACCTACAAGTCTACCACAAGCAATAATGAGATAATGAGAAAATAAATATGTTTTTAGTAATTATTGGCCAAGGAATAAATATTAGCAAAAACGTCAGGGAAAAACTTTTCAAAATAAGCTCACTGCTTGCTTATATTCACATTTTAGGGCATTAAATATTATAGAGAGTGTATCTGGCTGTCCAGATTTCATTTGTATGTCTAATTATTCCGACTGTTCTTTCAACTTCAGGCAGGTGTTAACATAAATCTTCAATATCTTTTTTGCTAGGTATGCAACTTTGGAAGAGAACTTAATTTTGCTCCTGACAGCTTAGAAAAGCTTCAGAGTACATCCATGACAGAAGCTAGTTTCTCTCTCATCTATAGTACATTGTTTGCTTTATGCATGAATGTCTCAAAAGTTGTCTTCAGCTTTATTTTTATTCATTGTTTGAGGAGGTCATGATCCTCAGCAATGGACAGATCCACAGGTAGGCAGTCTTCAATTCACTAACAATATTAAATAATTCTACTAAATAAAACTAATAAATCTGGAAAATGCCTTCAGAAAGTAGTAAGGGCGTGCAATGCCCTGCCTGCAACAGTAGTAGACTTGCCAACTTTGAGGGCATTTAAATGGTTGTTGGTTAAACATATGGATGATAATGGAATAGTGTAGGTTAGACGGGCTTCAGTTTGTTTTCACAGGTCAGCGCAACATCAAGGGCTGAAGGGCCTGTCATGCACTGTAATATTCTATGTTCTATATTCTATGTCTCACTGCTTTAAGGTATATGACTCAATGGTGTAGTACACCGGACTTCCCAAGGTTTTCACAAAAGTTAGAGATTTAAGAAGTGGACAAATTTCTCTATGTCATGGATCCTTTAGGCCCAGGTTGACAGAAAGCTCAGTCCTGGCTCATGTACAAGAATGACTACTTATTGCTCTTAAATTAGTTCTAACAACAGATAAACAATTATAAACCATCAGCATGTAGTTAAAACTTGAAACCACTTATAAACTCTGCCTTACACAGACTTGCAGATAGACAAAGACAGAACCATGGGTGTTATGGAGAGAAGGAAAGACTGGGGAAGGTCGTTCAGTGGTCCTTGTGCAAAGAGTTTGCTGCTTGCCAATCTTCCTTCTTCAGGTATTTTCACTTAATTGCAGGAGGCCCTGGGTAACTGGTTCACACTTAAAGAAGTTTCTTAGTTAAAAGTCATAGTTTAGAACAACTGATGGGGGATTATAAACTTTTTTTTTCAAGCTAGAGGTACATTCCACTGCAGACCAAGAAAAGCTTCCCTTCTGGAGGTCGAACATCTTCTCCTCAATCATTCACATGACAAGTTGTTTGGCTACCTGGGAGACAATCAGACAGTTGTCGCCTTTTCCAGTGATAATTTGTCACTCGTTCACAAACCAGCTTCTTGTTGCTGGCCAAATTCCCATTTGTACATGACCCCAGCTCCAACTTATCTATGACTACACTTTCATGACTGCTTGTAATAGCAGCTGTGTAAACAGCACTTCTAATGAGTGTTAGTTAATTTGCTCTAAAAAAGTGATGTAATTTTTCAATAATCTTGGTTTTTAAAACAGATCTGTTCCTACTTAAGTCCCAATCAAGAATACAAAAAAAAGGGAAAATGTACATTCTTTACAAAAGAAATTTATAAATGAAAGTTGGCATTACACTAGCTAGTACTCTTAAGAATTATGAATTCAAAAACCCTTTGAGGAACTTTGGAAAATCCTAGGCATTTCAAATCCAGTCTTGGTTTTCAGAGAGGAGCAATTCTTTATCACAGAGGGATGTCAACGTTTGGTCCTTAAATATATTCAAGGCTGGGATAGACAAATTTTTAATCAGTAAGAGAATCAAGGGTTACGAGAAAAGGTGGGAAAGTAAAGTTGAGGATTATTAGATCAGCCATGATCACACTGAATGAAGGAGAAGCCTCGAAGGGCTGAATGGCCTATTTCTCCTGCATCTTGTGGTATTATGTTAATCCTGTTTCTCTCTCCACTGGTACTACCAGATATGTTGAGGTTCTCTTGCATTTTGTGCTTTTGTTTCAGCCTTGGTTTTAACTTGTTTGCTCTGTTATAGTGGTGATGGTGCTTGAAAGAGGTGAGTGCTCTACATTAAAGCAGGAATAAGGCTATTTAGTTGGATGATCAGCTATGATCTTCATGAATGGTGGAGCAAGCTTGAAGGGTCAAGTGACCCAATCCCCACTTATTTTCTACCTTTCTATGACATGAGGAAAGCTGCTGGAGTGCAGGAGATTTTTAAAGTGACTTTTTATTCAAGGTTTGATATTGAAGGAGGCCTTAGCATTGTGATGTCACTGGGCTAGTAACCCAGTGATCCAGAGTCATGGGTTTGAATTTTACCACCTCAGATGAAATCTGAATTTAGTTAATAACAAAAATCTGGAATTCAAAGCTAGCATAATGGCAACCAATGTTGACTGTGGTTGAAAACTCTCCTGGTTCACCATTAAGGAAGAAAAATTGGCTATCTTGTTTGTCCAACATGTGATTTTGTGATGATATGGGAGCAATTCATGGTGAAAATGCAAGAGGTTGGCATTAAGTAATAGAACTAGTACAGGCATAATGGGTGGAATGGTCGCCATCTACACTGTAATAATTCTGTGATGTGGTTAACTCTTAAATATCCTACAAAATGGCCCAACAGCCATGTAGCTGTATCCAACCAAAATGTGTAACTAAAAACTGAATGAAACCAGACAGCTCAATCTAGATACTGGGAACAACATTGGGAACCTTTCTTGATCCTGCAAAATCCATCTCACTAATGTCTACGGGCTTGTGCCAAATTTGACAGATGAGTCAAGCAACAGCTTGATATAGCCATACTCATAGAGTGCCAGACACCACCATCAATCCAGGTGGTGCCAGGGCATATAGACTTGGGAGGGAGTTGCTCTGAGAGTTCTCGACTTTCACTCTCAACGCTATGAAATCTCATATCATCAGGCCATACACAGGGAAGGAACCCTCCTGTTGATTACTACCTTTCACAGCTCCTCAGCTGTTGATCATCAACTGGAAGAAGCGCTCAGGGCTGTAAGGACACAGTACATACTCTGCGTGTGGGACTTCACTGTTCGAGCACAACAGTGGCTTGGTAGCTCCACTACTGACTGTGTTGGTTGAGTGCTAAGAGACATAGCTGTTTGACTGGGTCTGCAGGCGGTCATGAGGGAACCATCATGAGGGAGATACCGATCTGACCTCATCGTCACCATTCTGACTGTCACAGATGCATCTATACATGACAGTATTGGAGGAAAGACCAGGTCTTGTGGAGTGAGGCCTCGTCTTCACTTTGAGGATAATACCCTCCATTGAGCTGAGGGGCATTTCTACCATGCTAGTCGTGGAACAAGCATCAGCAAACTTGTAGTCAATCATAATCTGCTGCCTGGAATGAAAATAGAAAATGCTGGAGCAATTCAGCAGCTTTGATAGCATTTGTGATTAGAGAAACTGAGTTAATGTTTTGAGTCCAACATAACTATTTTTTAAAACTGTTAAATTTCCAGCATCCACAGCAATTTGTTTTTATTACAATCTGTAACCTCTTGGTTTGTTATCTCCCACTTCACTATGACCATCAAGCTGGGGTCCAATGTTGATTGAATGAACAGTATAAGAGGGCATGCCAGGAGCAACACCAGACATACCTAAAAATAAGGTATCAACCTGGCACTGCAAACACATACCAAGGCTCTTCCAGCAATACCTGCCAAATCCATGACTTACTCCATCTCGATGGACAAGGGCAGCAGATGCATAGAAATGCCATCGCCCGCAATTTCCCCTCCAAGCCTACGCCATCCTGACTTGGAAATGTATCACTGTTCCTTTACTGTCACTGGGTCTAAATCCTGGAACTCCCTCACTAATAGCTCTGCAAATGTCACCACAACGCAAGGTCTGTAGGAAATCAAAGCCTCGGTAAACTATACCCCTCTCAAAGGCAATTGGGAATGGGCAATAAATGCTGGCTGAGCCATGAATGTCCAGATCCTGTGATTGAATCATAAAAACCTGGGGAAATGACAACGCAGAATTATTTATACATCAGACCTAAGCTCTACTGCACTGCTACTTAGAGTCATGGATTACAGTACAAAAAGAAATAACTAACAAAAGGAGAAGGCTCCACAAATACCTCTATCCTCAACAATGCAGGAGACAAGCAAAAATGCAATATAAAAACTTTCAAGCATTATCTAAGGAAGGACGTGTTGTCCTTGGATGGGGTCTTGAAGAACTTCACAAGAACACAAGTCAGGGATGAAAGGGCTTGTCTTACAAGAAGCAGTTGAGGACTCTGAGTCTGTACTCAATGGAGTTTAGAAGGATGAGGAGTGGGAGTCAGATTGAAACTTATAGAATACTGAGAGGTCTGTAATGAGTAGAGGTAGAGAAGTTGTTTCCATGAGTAGGAGAGACTAGGACCTGAGAGCGCAGCCTCAGAGTGAAGGGACAACCCGTTAGAATAAAGATGGGGAGGAATTTCTTCAGCCAGAGAGTGGGGAGTCTGCGGAACTTGTTGCCACACAGGGCTGTGGAGGCCAAGTCAGTGAGTGTCCTTAACTCAGAAATTGATAGGCTTTTGATTAGTAAGGGTTATGGGGAGAAAGCAGGAGAACGGAATTGAGAAACATATCAGCCATGAGTAACTGGTGAAGTTCGATGGGCTGAATGGCCTGATTCTGCTCCTACATCTTATGGTCTTATCGTCTTGGCAAATTTGAGAATAAGCTTTGGTGAATTCTTTGAAACGCTGGCCACCCCCAGGGCAACTTGACACCACTCACTGCCACTTCCGAATCTTCCAATTTCCAGTGAGCACTCAATGCCATCAGAGATGTGAAGACAAACATTTTCTAGCACCTTTGTCTGTTGAATGAGATTGCATTTAGGGTTTACAGCCACCCTGAGGTCATTCATATCTAATGCAATAAAGTGTGCAAAAATAAGAAAAAGTTTGCATTTATATAGCATGCTTGTGACCTTGGGTTTCTTTTTATTCATTCATGGGTTGTGGGTATTGCTAGCTTGTGGGTATTGCTAGCTTGTGGGTATTGCTAGCTAAGCCAGCATTTATTGCCCAGCACTAATTACCTAGGAACCAGTTAAAAGTCAATGACATTCCTGCAGGTCTAGACTCATATGTACACCATTCTTTCCCTAAAGGTGAGTCAGGTGGGTTTTTACAACAATAGTTACATTTTCACCACTGATGTAGCTTTTAACCCTGATTTTTATTGAATCCAAATTTCATCATCACCTGTGGTGGGATTCAAACCCACACCCCCAGAAGATTGCCTGGTGCTTAGAGGAATTTGCTGGATTACTTGACCAGTGACATTACCACAATGCTACTGCCACCCCGAGGTCCCAGGGTGTTTCACAGCCACTTTAGCCCTTTCAAAGTGAAATCATTGTTGTAATGTAGGAAACGTGGCAGCCGATTTACATGCATAGCTCCACCAGAAGCGATGTAAAAAGTACATTTTAGTCATTGATTGCTCGATTAGCGTTGGCCTGGGCACTAGGAGATCTCCTGCTCTCTATCAAATAGTCCCGAGGTGATCTTTTACATCTCAGAAGGTAGGCCAAGCCTTAGTGTAATATCTGAGGTAGAAGTACAATAGTTCTGACAATGTATTACTCCCTCAGTACTGTACTGGAACATCAACCAGTATATGCTTGAACCTCCAGAGTGGGACTTGAATCCATCAACCAAGGCAACTCACATCAGGAACACAGAATGAGTTGACAAGTAGATTCTACTTTTTATGCAGCCAAGTAGATTGAGATAAGGTTTATTTCCAGAACCTGGTGGGCTGAGGGTGTTCAGTTGAAACTAAGATGGGCCCTGAGGCCTTGACACAGATTTGTGTCCTGCCCTTTTCTTAAGAATGTTTGAAGTAGTTGTGAGGAATTTAGAGGAAGTGTACTATTTCTGTGGCATGATTAAATACTCTGACAATTATGGTGACGCTTTAATATCAAACCCAAGAGAATCAATTGTATTTTGGGCTGGGAGTTCATTAAAAGCTGTCAATCAGCCACTCAGGATTTTGACACAGTGCATCCTGTTATCAGCAAAGAGAGATTGAGTTCTGGGCGTTACATTACCAACACCTTTGACTTTGGGGCAGTGGCTAAATATAAACATTATTAAATGATTTTTTAAGTCTCAATTACTCCTATCCCATGAGTCGGATGCTGAACCAGAGATATGAATGTGAGTCTTTGGATAATGGCAATGTTTCAAAATGCTTTCTTTTGTTTAAGGTACAGCAGAGCGTACTGAAAAGGGGGAGATTTTGAATGGATTTATTTCACATGGTGAGTGCATTGCTGCTGGACTGGTTACCCATGCCTGGATATGGTAGTGGTAAGCTGCAGTAATCCATCTGTTGCAGCTGAAAATGGAGTTCTGGGATTTTGACGAGGCAACAGTGAAGGAATGGCGATACAATTCCAAAGCAGGGTGATGATGTAGATGGTGTCGTTGCATTGTATCCACGGCTATTATCCTTCAAGGAAATAAAAATTGCAGGGTTAGGAAGGTTCTGTTGAAGGGGGCTTGATGGATTGCTCCAATGCATCTTGTAGATAGTACACCTAGATAGCTGCCAACGTGTGTCAATGGTGGAGGCAGTGAATGTTGATCTGCCAGTCAAGTGGGTTGCTTGGTCCTGGACGATATCAAAGCTTCTGAGTTTTGGTGGAGTTCTGTGTGGTCTGGCTCATGCAATTTGGTCACCAGTCTGTGGTAGCTTTCATACCTCAACACAAAAGATTTTCAATTTTAATAGCACATTGCACAAACTCAGAATGTACCTACGTGTTTTACAGGCATTTTAAAGAAATGCGAGTGTTGTCAATTGTTTGTTCTAGGATATTTTGCAAACTATTTGCACCCAGTAAATTCTCACAAAGCCCCACTGAGGCCAATACATTTCTCAAAAATCATATATGAGATTTCAAATGGCCAATGGAAAGCAATAGGTCTCTCTGAATGCAGACTCTCAGATTGAGAGAACCTGAAGACAGAGACTTGAGGTGGTAACTGATAAAATGATGACTAGCAAGTCTCATGCTGTGATACTGATGCTGGCTTCTATAACATGAGGATGACATGTGGGTCGCATAATCCTGCAATGAATTTTTATTGTAGTACCAAGTATGACATAAGTACATGATAAATCACTGGCTCTTGTGATGTGTTGTACAATTCAGATGTATGGTAGCACACTTCATTCTGTGTGCTATGCTACAAGAGGACAGAGTGTGTAAGATTTAGCCTGTAAGCTTTCTGCAGCTAGGTCACATGCCAAGGTCCGATGATGACCCAACAAACCCATCAAGATACATTTACTGGGAGATGCGACACTCTGGTGTGTTGAGCACCAATGCTACAGCTGTGAGAGCAAGGTGCTTGTAATTACGGATTTTCTGTTCTGAAAGATCAAAACAAATGGTCAGGAAGATTGTTGATTTAAGAACCAAAGAGATGCCAGAGTGTATCTTACAGTTGGAAGTCAGTTCAAGGAAGCTTAGAGGGCTGAGAGAAGGAATTTAAAAATGGTTAGTGAAAGATTTTCCCCATTGTGGTAGGAACAAAGGAGCCTATTGAAAAGCTGGAAAAAATTTGGTATAGAATGTATAAGAATACATATCAGCTAAGAGTGTGGCATAACATATAGATGGATTGTGAAGTATATTTGATTGGGTTAATTGATAAATGGCATGACCTTTTTTTGTAGTTTGGTAGATTAGTTGTCTATTATATCATGTTTGGGCAATGTGGATTTTAGTGTGCCAGTTGCAGAGTTTTAAATGCTTAAATCTGAAATCCTATCATGAAATGCTTTCCATTAATCTCCAAAAATTATGTTCACGTTTCAATTTATTGGTCATTACTGAGAATGGTAACGTGGGACCTTTATCTCATTGCTGTTGGTAAGGCCTTATTGCGTGCAGTTATAATGGTTCCTGGAATAAGACATTCTCTATACTTAAAAAGTGGTTGATTTCAGTTTGCGAACTGTGCTGCTAAAATCCAAGTTCTTTAGTTTTAATGAGGAGCAATGAAAAATGTTATCATTTCCATAATTTAGAGAAAATATTATTGTTTCCATAATTTAAACAATGCCAGAATTCATCAGCTTAAACATGAAAACTTTCTCTGTAAAAATGCAAGAATTGGCTGATGTCAATTTATTAACAGGCACCAACTTACAATCAAACTCCATCAAAGTTTGACAGAACTGAGCGGGAATAAGGAGCAGAAATAGAAATAAAAAGAAGAGGTAAAATATTGATTATTGAGAGAACCTGAGTGAGAGGAGTTCCTTACTTTGTATTTAAACATGTTTATTGTCATTCCAGTTCTTCCGTTCTGAACAAAGGTCATATTAGACTCGAAATATTAACTCTGTTTCTCACTCTGCACAGATGCTGCCAGGCTTGATGAGTCTCTGCTGAATTCTCTGTGCTTGTTTCAGATGTACAGCACCCTTATTATTTTGCTTTTATTATTGTCACTCCCTGCTCCCTAGTGTGACGTGACCTTCTGACAGAAATCTAACATTTCTGTATCCAAGGGGACAATGTTCACTGCTGTGAAGATGGTGGGATGGGGAAATAATTCTGCAAATTGACCAAGGAGATAAACTCAGCCCATTCTTGCCTCCCCATGAATTAACTTCCAGACAGGGAACTCCATTGGTGATCATTTCAATCTGCCTTCAATTAAGGCTGTTGAGTTTTCAGTTAAGGAAACCTCCCTAATCACAGAATCAGAGTGTTGTTACGGTGCAGAAGGAGGCCATTCAGCCCATCGAGACCACGCTAGCTCTGTTACCTGTACCAGTCTTCTGCCTTTTCCCCACGTCCCTGTGCACGAGTGCTATCCAAATAATTGTCCATTGCCCCCTTCATTGTCTCAGTTGAACTTGCCTTCACCGCAGATCCAGGTTGAGCATTCCATACTCTACCTACTCGCAGAGTGAACTTTTTACAAGTGGGAACAGCTTCTTCCTATCTGCTCTCTCCAGACCTGCCCTCTGAGTGGTGACCACTTTCCTGACTGGCCATTCAGATAGGGTTTGGTGAGGAGGTTTAGGTAACCACCAATTGCACAATCCAGCAACATCCAAGAGAAACAGTGTTAATTTTTCAAGTTCTTCTTCCAGCACTTTTGTTTTTGATTTTCAATCTCTAGCATCCATGGAACTTTGCTTCAGTATCGTTTCTTATTCCTGACGTACATCAGCAGCTGGAAATTTGCCCACAACATTGCAGCACGAGAGGAAAGCAAACACAGAATTTACCTAAGTAAGGGAAATTGAGGTGTCGTAACGGGGAGTATTGACATCTAATTGGGATCTCATTTATCACATCCGCACATTACATCAGTGTGGGGAAATGCCGAAGCTGTGAGATAGTGCTAGAGATTGCATTACAATATATTAACTCACAGCAGTATCGGAGTTTAGGCCAGCAATAGCTACAAAGATGTTTCAAATTCAAAAGGTTTCAAAGCTAAAAGACAAGTAGGATTTGAGTTGCTGAAGGAGAGTAGAAAAGATGTTAATTGCCTCTGGTTAAACACATGATGGTCAATTAAAACAAACGTCTCAGTATACAATAGGAAAATTGCGGATGAAAAGAAGAAATTAAGGATTCAAGTTTCTTTTTGTTGCAGACTTCACAATTAATCATATCACTTTTCTGGATAGCCAGATCCCACCAGTGCCCATCAATTAGCTGAAAGTGTTAGCAAAAGGGAATTTTTCCTTTGCCCTATACCTGCGTTAGATGGTGCAGTGCCACTACAGTTAGCAACTTGGTTCTTGGTGAAAGTAAGAACTGCTGGTGCTGGAGTCAGGGACAACACAGTGTGGAGCTGGAGGAACACAGCAGGCCAGGCAGCATCAGAGGAGCAGGAAAGTCAGTGTTTTGAGTTGGGATGCTTTTTCAGAAATTCTTGGCTCTTGGTGCCTTGTTTCTATGTACTGGGCATCCCTTCTGGCTGCTGACGCTGCACTGACTTGGGTGATAACCTCAGACCAGGTCTTTTGGGCTCCTCTGCTAGGCTTGGGGAAGGTCAGTGCCTCCCTGTGCATCAGCCCTATCTAGCAGGACCTCAGGTTCCCTGCACACAAAGCGGGACAGCAAATTCTGCTTGTTTGCCATATCAGTGGCAAATGTCAGGAACCATGCAGGACAGCTCTGAACTGACTACTTTTACTGCCGATGTAGGTGGGGAGATGTCCCAGACATGGGAGTAGACAGCTCAGAGGCCATGCAGGGTTCATTCTATCATGGGTTAGGGTATGCGCGAGTCAATTTCAGCATATTCCAGCAGCAGCAAGTTGCCCCAGAAACAACATTTGGTAAACTGGAGATAAATTTGCAAAAACAGGAACGCCATAGGAGTAGGGTCAGTAGTTAATGCGGCCTAATACAACACAGCCTGGACAAGTTTGGTAAGAAACAATGAGAAAACTCATTAGATCTCATGGCAACAGAGCCTCCAAATAACCAATAGTGGGTGCCAAGCTTCTTGAGTTTTGTTGGAACTGCACACACTCCTGATTTCTGCCTTGAAGATGATGGACAGGGAAGTCAGGAAGTGAGTTACTCGCTGCAGGATTCATGGCCTCTGACCTACTCTTTATTTGGCTAGTCCAGTCCAATTTCTGCTCAATAGTTACCCTCAGGGTGTTGGTGGGGATGTAATGCTAACACTATTGAATGTCAAGGGGATGATGGTTAGATTATCTCTTATTGGTGATGGTCATAGCCCAGCATTTGTGTGGCGCGAATGTAACTCGCTACTTGTCAACCCAAGCCCAAATATTATCCAGATCTTGTTGCATTTGAAAATTGACTACTTCAGCATCTGAGGAGTCATGAATTGTGCTGAGCATTGCGCAATCATTGGTGAACATTCCCAACTCTGACCTTACAATGCAGGGAACAACATTGATGAAGCAGCTGCAGATGGTTGAGCCTAGAGCACTGCCCCAAGGAACTCCTGTAGACAGGTCCTGGAGCTGGGATGACTGACCTATAACAACCACAACTATCTTCCTGTGTACCAGGTATAGTTTGAGACAGCAGAGAGATTTCCCCCAATTCTCATTTTCCCCAGTTTTACTTGGGCTCCTAGATGCCACACTCGGTCAGATTCAGTTTGGATGTCAAGGGCTGTCACTCTCACCTCACCCCAGTCATGGTAATCGATGTACTGATATAGCTGCATTATTACACTAATGCTCAATGCAAGGACACTTGGTTTTCTTTGAGAATAAATCCAGATGTCTGATAAGAGTATTCATTAATTGAAACCAAGAGCAAAAGACTGTTTAAAAATAAGGGTATCTCATTTAGTATAGAAATGAGGACAATTTTATTCCCTCAGGGAGTCACAACGTTTTGCAGGTCTCTTCCTCAGATAGCAGTGGAGATAGAGTCATTGAATATTTTTCAGGCAGATGTAGATAGGTTCTTAACTATTAGATGAGTCAAGGTGGGGTAGGATGGTAATATGAAACCGAGGCCACAGTTCCTGCTCCTAAAATGTTCCAATTGATTCAACAGACTCTACATAGTGTTCCTCACATCGATGAAATTCTTCCCCCAAGAATTTCAACAGGGAGATCAAGGCACAAGCAGAAAAAAGCGATTGAAAGTTCAGAAGGTGCATATTTTTGGGGTGCTTTTCAAGGTGGGGAGGAAGGATGAGAAGCTTTTCTTGGAGAACTGAAGAGCACAAGTGGTGGAAAGATTAGCATCTGTTGGTGGAATGAAGAGATTGAACAGCGTGCAAAAATCTCAGGTCAGAGAAATGGAACAATTAGGTTCTGGTGTGCAATTGGAGAAGATTGCACTGGCAGTTCTGCTACCTTTCAACCACAAACTACTTCATTTACTGAAAAACCACTTCTCCTAGCTTTTTTACTGCATGTGAAAACTCAATAACACAGTGAGGGCATAACAAACTGTCTTGTGGCCAATTCAGTTGGTGGCATGTGGCAGGATTTACTTGGGAAGCACTGTACGGCACACAGCACTCAAAATTAACACCAACAATAAAGTTGGCTCTATGGATTGCTCAGTGGAACAAAGGTTTAGTAGGCACAAACAATTCTAGTCCTATGTGTTATTTGGTTCAGCAGTTTGCATCGTAAATGGCAATTACTCATTTCAACAAGAAAATTGGCCTGATAAGTAGAGATGTAACAGATGTACATCAGTGAAGTTAGACCTAGTGAAAAACTCACAAGGTTTTAGTATTCTGGTGTTACTAATGCTCACCTATCATCGATCAAAAAACTTAAATAGCTAATTAAACTTGTGGTACAGATAGGGTTAGATGAAGATTTGGACAGGGAGAAAACTAGTGATTAGAGGTGAGATTTAGAAGATTACAACAAGAACATTTGTAAAGCACCCTTAAACTAGGGAAAGATTGCAAGGTGTCCCAGTAATGCAATCAGACAAAGACTGGCTTCAAGACAAATAAGGGGATTTTGGAATTGATGGACAGGTGACTGTCGGATTGGTTGGAGTTAAGGAATGTCTTCAAGAAGGAGAGAAGAGAGCGAGGCAGTGCAATTAGGGAGTAACTTCCAGAGATTAGTGTGGTCACTCATCCTTTTGTGGGATACTTCATATTTTGATGTGCCTTAGAGCAATGCACAGATTAAAGAATGGTAAAGGCTTACTTGGTGAGAATTTTAAAATGTTTTGTAAACACCAAACATCTGCACTCATGCTTACAGCTCAGTTTCTAGCACCTTCTCTGACGTCTCTTGACTTCAGCTGTCAGAATCAACACCCAGGTGACAGTAGATCAGTTACCCTACTCTGATAAGCAAATACAGAATAATTAAACATTACCCTTCAGATGGTAACTTCCCCCTTGAGTCACACTCTATGACAACTTGGAAAAATATCAACACTTGTTTATTGTTGCTGTGTTAAAATCCTGGACTTGCTATCCAAGTATCATCATACTCAACACTCAAGGAACATGGCACAATTTCAAGGCAAAGCAGTGCAATTTGATTGCCATGCCATCTGCCTTAAAATTTTGGTCTCTCTACCACTGGCACACAGTGGCAGCTGTGGGTACCATCTGCAAGATATTCTTCAGCATCCTCGAAGTCAACTGAACAACATCAGTCAAAGTGAATTGTCACTATTATCTTTCAAACTTTAGAACCAGCACATTAGACCACATTATGCAAACAGAAAATATTACTCTAGCAGGCAATGTTACTCCATTTGAATCACCATTTCAAATATAAAGCGGTATGCAGCAGGAAAAGTAAAGAATAATAATATGTCGCTGCTGGTAGGAAATTGCAAGATCAACAGTCTGCAGGACAGGTGCCACTGACTTTGCTCAGGTAGGCCTGCACCCATCTGCTCACACATTATGTATGTAGTGAACTGCACAAGCTGTGGGAGAATTGGTAAGTATTATGAATTAATGATCCCTGCTACTTTGAGAATAGATACTGCAAATTCTGGGTTTCAGCACGACTGCACTCAATGGACATCGCAGTGCTGTCATGGCTCCCAGTAAGAATGAAGATCTCATCGTTCACCATTATTGGTGAATATCTCATTCAATTTTGGAACAGTGAAATCAACTACAAACTCTTGGAAATCTTAGCTCGCAAGCTACAGGCTAGCAATCAAACCTGGAAATTCTATCAAATGGAGCTCCTCTGATGCAAACCTGTTCCACTGTAAGTAGTTAAGCAAACCATCTACTAACAGCCCACATGCCTCTGTGCACTAGATCATAAAGCACTTCCTTTGTGATGGTAGTAAGAACTAGCGATGCTGGAGGCAGAGATAACACAGTGTGGAGTTGGAGGAACACAGCAGGTCAAGCAGCATCAGAGGAACATGAAATCTGGTGTATTGGGTCAGGACCCTTCTTCAGAAATGGTCTTGAACACCCTAGTTTATTGAGTCAGGTTTGCCTGGCCTATGGTAAACTGCAATTGTTTTAACAATCTTCCCTAATTTTTCTTTTGTTGCTTTTTTTTGGGATGCCTAGGGTTCACATCAGGAAATACCATCAAGGTGAGTAAAGAGACCCACCTCACCTCAATTAAGTCTCTAATGATGATTATGAAACCATTGTCAATTGTCAGAGAAACCCATCTGATTCACTCATATCCTTTAGGGAAGGAAACTGCCATCTTCACCCGGTCTTGCCTACTTGTGACTCCAGACCCACAGCAATGCAGTTGACCTTTAACTGTCCTCTGGGCAATAAATACTGACTAGTTAGCAACACCACAGGGAGGCCAGCATTGAACACACAATTCCAAAAGCGGTCAAAACCAATGTCCAGTACAGCCACAGCACGACATCCCAACTCCTATACTCAATGCACCGACCAGTAAAGGCAATTTTCTGAAGAAGGATCTAGGCCAAAAACATCAGCCTTTCTGCTCCACTGATGCTGCTTGGCCTGCAGCGTTCAACCCGCTCTACACCTTGTTATCTCAAGTGTAACCCTCGGCTGGGCTTTCTGAAGTGATGCAATTAAACAGTCCTTGTTCCAACAAAGGTACAGGAAAAATAATTTCAAGCACAACAGACTGATAGAAAATCGTTAAAAAGAATAAGCGTTGCTGACATATACACTTAATGCACAAGAGGTAGAATGTATGCTCAAGCTGGATGACTCCCTAAATTAAGCAGTTATGGATTACTTTGCATTTTTAAGCATCTGTCAGCGCTTGCTTCAGGCTGCACTAATCGCTGTGCCACCAGAGATGTTCCACAAAATTTAAGCAGAGACTCTTGTTCTTCTCAATATAGAACACAGCTCTACATTACTGACATCGAAAGAACCAAAGCCAGCTGGGAATACCCTGTGTATAATTAAACCTAATCCTAAACCATAAAACAATCTTTTGAGGCACTTTAAAAAGCTCAAAGTACCAAGGGCCGATGATGAATATAGAGTCCGCTAATTGAAGTGGTCATCTTTGTACCAATTTAAACATCGAGGAACAGACTTTGTTCATCTGTCATATTATTTAGTGGATGTTGTACCACCAAAATCATGAGAAAAATGTCAATTCATCTTTATGAACAAGCGAAAGGGATCTTTCTCCCCTCCCCCATGTGGAGTCAGTTAACATAATTTAAACTGGAAACATTAATTTTCTGTTTTTCCCACGGTTCTCACTTTTTCTGGAACTCAACTCCACTGAGGTTATAAATGGGTGGTCTTGTATAAGAATTATTTGAACTCACTGCCTTTTGCTCCTGTACGATATTTAGGAATTATACTTAAGCATATTGCCACCATTCAGTCCCAAAGCTGTGGTACTGTTAACTACTGAGCTGCCTTCTGGGGAGAATGGGCCTGAGTACTCTGGAGTTCAGGGATATGTAAGGAGATGCCAGCGGAACAGTTAAAATCTTTAGCAAGCTCCACAGATAGGCTGAAGAATCTACCCTGGGGCATGCTCACAAAAGGCTAAGCCTTTTTTTTGCCCCTTTATACTTCAGGGGCTGAGGGTTTTGGTCATTACTCTCCAGCCCAATGATCGACACAGGTTCAATGGGTAATGTAGGTGAAAATTGCAGTAGCAGCATCAGAATACTTAAAAGAGAGGTGCCTACGTCATTAAGCTACTACAGGGAGATAATTGTATGATAAACTACAGACACTATGGACATAGTTAAGCCAGAACTGCTGATGTAATGTTCCCTCTGAACAAAGTGAGTTCCTACACAGACCATACACAGGTCAGTCCCTTTTAAGGTAATGCACAATATCACAAAAAAAAATTAAACGGTCCATTCATTAAAAATTATTGCCTTTGCACTCTGCAAAAAGATTAGGGGTACATTGGTGCCAAGTGGATGACCCACTGTGATTTCCTTCTGAGATTCCCACCATTTGGAAACATCACATGAGGTGGCTGGAAGAATTGACAGAGTACATTGGATACAGCACACTCATGTGGTCCTGGCAAGATTGTGGCAATGGTACTTCATGCTCCAAAACTGGTCATACACCTCACCAAGCCATTACAGTAGCTCAGTGGTTAGTACTGCTGCCTCAGAGTGCCAGGGACATGGGTTCGATTCTAGCCTTGGGCAACTGTCTGTGTGGGGTTTGCATATTCTCCCCATTTCTGCATAGGTTTCCTTCCATAGCCCAAAAACGTGCAGCCTAGGTAGATTGGCCATGGAAAATTGCCCATTGTATTGAGGGATGTGTAGATTAAGTGGGTTATGGGGGATGGGTCTGGGTGGGATGCTCTGAGCATCAGTGTAGACTTGTTGGGCCGAAGAACCTGTTTCCACACGGTAGGGATTGAATAGACTGCAATACTGGCATCTTCCTGGAAAAAGCTTTTGTTTAAAAATGCTCAGGTACGTCCTGACAATAAACAGCGGGACAAATCCAATCCTGTCATTCTCTCTCCAACATTGATCTCTCAATTATTAGCAAAGTATTGGAAGAGATTGTCAACAGGGTAATCAAATGCTACTTACAATGCTCCCAATGCTCAGCTGAGTTCTTCAAGGATCACTCAATTCTTGATCTAACTATAGTTTTCCTTCAAATGTTGACAAAAAAACTAAATTGAGGAGAGGTGAGGTGAGTTGAAAGTGATTATCCTTGTTGACAAAGCAGCTTTTGGCTCAGGAGCATCAAGGATGATATTTAAAATTGTAATCAATGAGAATACGATGGGGAACTGTCCACTGGCTGGGGTCAAACCTGGCACAAATGAAGATGATTGTGGATATTAGAAGTCAAACTCATAAGTCACATGACACCAGGTTATAGTCCAACAGGGCTGTTTAAAATCACAAGCATCCGGAGCACTGCTCCCTTATCAGGTTCACATATGAGTTCTTTGAAAGCTGGTGAGTTTAAATGAACCTGTTGGACTATAACCTGGTGTTGTGGAATTCTGACTTTGTCCATCCCAGTCTGACACAGGCACCTCCACATCATGCTCACCATCAACACCACAAACAATTAGAGACCAATCATCTCATCTGCAGGTCATCCCTACAAGGGGGTCCTCAGGACAATGTCCTAAATATCTTCAGTTGCTACGTCAATGGTTTTCATGCTATCATAAGGTCAGAAGTGGAAGTGTTTGTTAATGATTACACAGAATGTGGAGGTGCCGGTGTTGTCTTGGGGTGGATAAGGTCAGAAATCGCACGACACCAAGTTATATTCCAATGGTTTTATTTGAAAACACAAGGTTTTGGAGCTTCACTCCTTCTTCAGGTGTTAGTGAGAGGTGGTATCAGACACCGAATTGATAAGGAAAGGATCAAAGGGTCACACCACTGATGGCAATGTATTAAGCAAGCCTACGATGTTGTTAAATATTTAATCAGTTAGAACCTTTCAAGTCGCTGTCCTGAGAGAACTAAAGATTTTATTCGTTCGAAGAAGAGGTGATATTTTAGGTACGAAAATGCATGTTAGGTATGAAGCCTTGTTTAGAATCTGTTTGAGCTTTGGTTTGGAGTCAGACTGGTTTTATTTCTAAAGTAGGAATTTATAAAATGCCACATTGACTGACTGTCTATAAGCTTTGTGCTTTCTGAACAAAAAAAAGTATCTGCATATACAAATGCACCCCATCACAGACACACAGACACACACACACACACACAAATCTATGTGCCGAAACTCCAAAAGCTTGTGTTTTCAAATAAACCTGTTGGGGGCCATAACTTGGTGTTGTGTGATCACAAAGAGTTTAGTTCCATTTACAATCTCTCACATAATGATGTAGTCGAGACCATGTGCAGCCAGACCTTAGTTCAGGCTTGGGCTGATAAGTGGGCAAGAAATATTCAAGCTATTGAAAAGATCAGCTCAATTTATTTTCTTTCATTTTGATTGCTGACTAAATTGGGAAAGGCGGCTGTTTTAAAACCAACGACTGTGGAAGGAATTGCTGCACTTTTAAAAACAAGTTCCTGAGACTATTTGTGTGTGGTGTTTGCCCCGTTGCTTTGTTAAAGCAGTGGGTTAATCTGCACACTCACAGCCAGAACCAGCCGGTGTGTGCAGACTGAGATTTGGTCAGCGACAAGCAGTTGATTGGTTTGTACAGTTGGGGCCAGTCATTCATTCCAAAGGTCATCAGCCTGACGACAACTCTCTGATTGGTTTCAGGGAATTTGTTCAGCTTGTGGGTACGAACAATATAGTCAGAAGCTTTCGTATTTCTGGAAGGGCAAGAATTGCGTCTCCATATTTTTATAGTAGAAGTACCTCAAACCAGAAGAAAGCCAGTTATTTTCTCCCATCAGTTGCAGTTACAAAGGGTTATCTGTGGATTAATAGTTTCAGTGGTGGAGGCAGAGAGTGCTGATATCCTGTCCAATCTCTCTTCAAAGGCTTTTACATCTCCTCCCCCTCCTGGGGAACCATCTCATGCCTCAATGATGCTCATCATCTGTAAATAGAAGGGCTGATCCTTTCTGGATTGCATAACTGAACAATCTTGCCAAATCATGAAATAATGTTTCCTTACAATTCATCAAACACTCTGCTGCCTTGGTTATGATGCAGAGTGACACTAACAGCATGGGTTCAATTCCTGAACTGGCTGTGGTTACCGTGAAGGACTCTCTTTCTCAAACCACTTCCCCTCGCCTGAGGCACGGTAACCCTCAGGTTAAACCACCACCAGTCATTGTTTCTCTCTAAAGAGAGGGCAACAGTGTGGCCTGATAAGACCATGGTAACTTTACCTTAGATTTCCAATCTCCTGTTTAACTATATGATGTGTGAAGTGTGTGCACCAGTTGGCTTTGCCGTTTGCAGGAATGTTTACAGTTTCTTTCAAACACCCTGTGCCTGGCTCAATAATTCAGATGTTGTGGATATGTCTAGATATTTTTTCCAATCAACCTGTTCAAGGATGTCATCACAAATCTCTGGAGAAAGTGGAAGTGTTATGGACCAGACTGAACGCCTCAAAATATATTGAGAAGATAGCCCAAACCCACATTCTTTTTTAAAGGAAAGTGTAAGTTTAAAGCTATGCTCCAATGTGGTTTGATTTGTCAAACTACCATACTTTTAGCAAAACACCCTTTATTCTTACACTATAGTTAAAGTATAAACATAAGAAAGAAGAACTGGAATAACTTATTTATATTAGAAAACTTAACAGAATAATCAATTATTTAAGTACTAAATAGCAACGGTTCCAATATAGCAACATCCCATAAATACACCCTTAACAAAGGCAAATTCAGTGAAATAGATTGTCTCACATGCAAATCTGGCAACAGGAAGAAAACCCAAATTTTTAGCTAGAGCAGGGAAAGGAAAAACAGCTTCCACATTAAGCTTCAAGACCCCAGCAATGGCTGAAAATTAAACTAAAATCCTGGTTCTGTGGGAGCTTGACCCCACCCCTTCAGGCTGCATCTACTCTTCCAACATTACATTAAAAAACCCACGGCCTCTCAAACTGTTTATTGGCTGGGAGCAGGCTACTTATCACTCACCTCTGTCTCAACATCTCTTCATAAAAAGAAAACCCAGGGCAAAACGCATCTCTTAAAGCCATAATATCATCAGAGGATTTTGAATCCAGGCCCAGAGGTAGAGACACAACTGCTGAGCCACAAAAACACTATGGATTTAATGGGAAGGAAAATATAATGGCAGCTTCTGTTAACAAATTTAATCTGGCAATTGCCATTGTTTGTACCTTCTTGTTGGGGGGCTTTTAATACCACCGTGATACCATAATATTGAACTTGGGCGAGAGTTGTCACTCAATAGCTGCTCTCATATTGACTGAAAATGGTGTTCTTTCCTGATTTAAATTCTCAGCTTGTAATGTGGCATACTGACTGTGGAATCCAGTGCTTCATATCCATTTCCCTTTAGAGAAACTCATGACAGAACACAACTTTATCATATAAAAAATACTGGGGAATAATCTCAAAGCAGACTTCAGTTGTGGTGAAACATTGGGCATTGGTCCATAACTGGGGAGGTTTGTAGCACGTTGTACAATGTTGATATTCACTTCCCAAATCTCCAAGCCAATTTGGATTTATAAGGATACAAACAATAAAGTATCCAAGTCTCTGACCTCTCGCATCCAGAAATATTTTGAGACTTGCATCAGTTAATCACATTATTCTGATAGCTTTTAGAGGAATCTGTGTTTTATTTTAACCAATTTACATGTATAGTGACCTAGGCAATCTTAAAATTGATGCAGATTTATTTGATAAAGTTTACTATAGTGTAGAGGAAGTAAAGGTTATTAAACCCCATGTAGAAAATATGCTGACGAGAGGCTTCTATGGCCATTGAATCTCTAAAATGAAAGTATTAAAGGATTTGATAGATATTGAGAAACTAAGTTCCCTGACGGGAGATTCCAAAGCAATTAGACCTAACCACAAAACTGAAGCTGGTGACTTCAAGGAGAGTTAAGGAAGTAACTTTTCACACATAGTGCAGCGGATATCTGGAACTCTCACTTAAAAGGTTTTGGATGCTCAAATAACAAAATTGTATGACAATAGGTTTGTGTTGGTATAATTGTCCGTCATTTGTTGGACCTTTGGCTTTTTTTAAAATCATTTGTCATGGTCAACCTTTATGATTAGTCAGTTTTACACAAGAGTTTGGCTTAAACTTTCCTCAATTGCAGGCAGTCTGTCTAAAACTATGCCTCCTAAAAATGTTTGTTGATAGTTAGTCTATAGCCCATCCATTGGAGACTTCAGTCATTCATATTCATAGAATCCTACAATGTGAAAACATTTGGCCCATCAAGTCCACACTGAACCTTAGAAGAGCTTCCCACCCAAACCCACCCTTACCCTATCCCTGTAACCCTGCATTTCCCATGGCTAATCCACGTAGCCCGCACATCATGGACACTGTGGGCAATTTAGCAACACCAATCCACCTAACCTGCAAACCTTTATATTGTGGGAGGAAACCAGAGCACCCAGAGGAAACCCATGCAGACACGGGGAGAATGTGCAAACTCCACACAGACAGTCACCTGAGGGTAGAAATGAACCCAGGTCCCTGGCACTGTGAAGCTGCAGTGCTAACCACTGAGCCATGTCAATTTTCAAATGTGCAGATGATAACTGGGCAGGGGTTGTTTCTCCCCTATATATTCTGGGTGTATTGTCAATAATCAGTCAAGAGCATTCATCTTAGTCAACTGGTTGTACACCCCTGCACTGTCAGGTCCATGTACTATGTTCATGTGGTCATCTCACTTTATAATCATTCTCCGTATCTATGCTGCTTAAATTCTATTATACTTTTGATTTCAAAGGCTTAATGGACATGACGTACATTGATAGAGCATGTACTCTATGGGTTTAATGGCCTTTTCTCCACCTACACTCTATTATTCTTTTTAAAATTGGATCATAATGTATTTCACTAGTGGAAAATGCATTCAACAATCAGAACTCCACTCTGTTGACAAAAAAGCAAGATGAGAAATTAAATCAGGAAAGATCACCTTTTGCCTCATCCTGGAGGATACACACGTTAAAAAAAATGTAAAAAGAAAATATCCTACAATTTGTCTCTTCCCACACAAGCGTTGTTCTGAACAATGACAGAATGATGGCAACATGATAAGATTTTCCCAGCACACTGCATGTATTATCCAAACCATCACACAATGTGCTTGAACTCCAGATAACATTAGATTCTATGGAAATTTGCGTCGTTTGACATGCATGCAATCCAGCATTCTGTTGAGGGGGGATATGCAAATTAGATCTGCAATACTTTTGCTGATCGCTTGTTTAAGAGAAGTACATATTGCAGACTTCCGGTCTTGACAAAACATCGGTCACCTGTGTTGTCAAATCTAATCCGGAGAACCGTCTAAAGGTTGCAGTCGTACCTCAGGGACTAGAAATGAGCTGGAAGAGTAATGGCTGCGTGAAGACATCACGTTCAATGCTATCAGCAAGATTGTGCTCAAAGCAGAAATCTGTTTCTAATTGAAGCCTCAGCTCCTGTCAGGGATCCAAAGATAGTTTGCCCTCACAACCCAGAATTGCCAGTGAAGTTGGTTGCTCAACAAGTATAATCAAAGATGAAACCTTCTCACAGGAGAGTTTCCTTCCTTCCTTGCCTGCCCTGTTTCATCATTTCATAATCAGAAGTCACACAACACCAGATTATAGTCAAAGATAATGGGAACTGCAGATGCTGGAGAATCCAAGATAACAAAGTGTGGGGCTGGATGAACACAGCAGGCCAAGCAGCATCTTGGGAGCACAAAAGCCGATGTTTCGGGCTTCGACCCTTCATCCTGTGACAAAGGAGCAACACTCCTAAAGCTTGTGATTTCAAATAAACCTGTTGGCCCATAACCTAGTGACATGTGACTTCTGACTTCGTTCACCCTAGTCCAACACCAGCACTTTCACATCATCATTTCTTCGAAAGAACTCATTCATGACAAGATGCCTTTGTCAGTGTTGAAACTCTTCACACATTGCACACTCTTAGATCTGGATGATCCAGAGTCGGAATCATTCCAGGGACCATTTAGAAATGACAGGTGGGATCAGACTCGGAGACTCCCAGCAACTTTCACTGACATGTGACATATACGAAAGCAGTGAGCCCACTTCCTGCTCTCCCGAGCTGGCCACCTATTCTGTGGGAGGGGGCATCACCATTGAAAGTTTTCCTGGAGCTGGATCAGCTTCTGGCTGATTCATGACACATGGCCCCTTAAAGGAATTATGAACCGTTATCTGAATGCAGGAACTTTTAAAAGGCCCTTTGTTTCAATTCAACATGCACCTCCCATGACCATTTAACCAGTATAATGAATGAGCCAATATCACATAACAAGAGATTAAATTATGAGGAGAGTTTACCTAGGCTAGACTTGTGCTTCTTCTTGAAAGTCAAGTATTAAGAAATAACCAAAATTGAGATTTTTGAAGATCTTAATAGCATAGGCAGAGAGAAACTATACTCTCTGACGAACAAGTCCAGAACAAGGGGGCAAAAATATTTAAAATTAGATCTGGAACATTCAAGGCAATGTCAGAAAATACTTCTTCACACAAAACATTTTGAAAGTCAGCAACTCTTTACCCCAAAAGGTTGCAGAGGCTTGGGGGTCAATTGAAAATTTCAAAGCAGAGATTGATATTTGGATGTCAAGTAAGGCCATTTAGGTCTATCAAATTACAACAAGAAGATGAACTTGAAAGTACACATCAGTCTTTGATGGAATGAAAGGTAGAGCAGCTGAGTGGCCCACTCTAGTTCCTCTGGCCCTTCTTTCATTCTTCTGAAAACTATAGACATTTTAACAATCATCATTAGCTCACCTCAATCTTTACTTGCCTTTTTTTCGATATCACAAGTAACATAATGCAAGGACAGTGGACTGTATCATGGTCTCTCAAAGTCTAAAACTCAGGCAGACTGACGTATGCTTTGAACACATAATTGGAGAGTGGTTTACAATGTTTATAAATAAAACTGTCAACCTCAGAGCATTGATTGTCTTAGCTTCTTGCTTTACAAGTTGTTACATAATTCCAGTAAATAGCTATCCAGCTGGAAGGTGTTAATTGGCACAGGGTCAATTACATTCCCTTGGAATCTGTTGCACAGATCCACTTCTCTCCAGGGGCTATTTTCTAATTCCTTGTTTTGCTCAAAATGTTTAAATTTAAACCTTCGTCTCTGGTTACGTGAACTGTGAGCCAAATTGCAGGCTTACATCTCCATTATCTTTGTCTCAGTGGATTTAAAAGACCTGGATACAATCAAATACTCTTGAGAGGCATCCTAGTATTTGATTCATTTCAGATATTTAGCAGGTTGCTAGAGGCAAGTCAAGATGGAATACAGTGCGCTGAAACAGATTCCCATAAGACACAATAGCAAGCCTGATTAAACTGCCACTGCTTTATTTTCCAGGGATTTTTGTTTTTAAGAATCCCTACAGCGTGGAAGCAGGCCATTCAGCTGATCAAGGCCACACCTACCCTCTAAAGAGTATATCACACAGACCACCCCTTATCCTGCATTCTGCGTGGTTAATCGACCCAACCTACACATCCCTGGATACTATGGAGTAATTTAGCATGGCCATACCACCGAACCTGCACATCATTGGACTGTGGGAGGAATCCCAAGCTGACATTGGGAAAATGTGCAAACTCCTCACAGACAGTCACCTGAGGGTGGAATCCATCCCCAGATCCTGGCGTGCTGTGAGCATCAGTGTTATACACTGAGCCACCGTGCCACCCCCAAACGTTGACTGTGCTTTGACCATATTATGATTCTACAATGAGAAGTCCATTTATTGAAGGCCTTACAGGCCCCTTCTAAGAGAGCCCTTCTCAAACAATTCTGTACCCCACAGAATTGCTAATGTGCGATCCCAAAGCCTGCCCCATCAAAGACTAATTCAAGGCTGAATATGCTCAGGAAATGCAGACCTAGTCCTCCCACGTTCTCACCTGCATTGAGAAACAGCTGGTTGGCCAGCCCGTAGCCCTGGATGCTGTTCTGTCGATGGTATTCTGGTCTTCATTTGATCAGTGTTTGAAAGTGCAGCTTTTTCACTGGCTAACTGCAGCACTCTGAAAGCTTGGTTAGCACAGAGCACTTAATCAGATGATGCTTCCACACGGTCTATTACTGGACAATGCTCCAACAATGGGATAAGTTATGGAACAAGGTATATGCCTTGAATAACAGGAGTGACTGTGTTATCCATTTCTCTCACCCAGCTCACATAATATACTTGAAATTGAGGAAACCCAGACCTGCCGAGAATAATTCATTGTGGATAAAAAGTTAATCTACTTTGAGATATTGTTCATTCTTTAACAGAAAACACATTTGATTTCGACAGGTTTTTTTTCAAAGTAGTCAGCTCGTGCAATTGGTGAGAACACATCCGTTTCCCTGTTGAGACCTACATTTGAATCTGGCTCAGACTAGCTCAGTGGAATGTAAAGAAAGTTAAGGATACAGAAGTGATGACCTGAAGTCATGGAATTAAATATTGAGCCCTGGAGGCTGTAAAGTGTCTCAGTGGAAAACAAGATCCTGTTCTTTGAGAGATAGTAGGAACTGCCGTTACTGGAGAATCTGAGATAACAAGGTGTAGAGCTGGATGAACACTGCAGGCCAAGCAGCATCAGAGGAGCAAAGAAGGGTCCAGACCCGAAACATCAGCTTTCCCGCTCCTCTGATGCTGCCTGGTCTCTTGTCCCTTGAGCTTGCCTTGTGCTTCATTGAAACATGTCAGCAGGCCCAGGGCAGAGAAGTTAGCATGACAGTGTGGTGGTTTATCAAAATGGCAAGGTGCAGGCCAATCTCCCAGGCATAGCTGAGGTGATTTCTACATCTCCTGTCTAGATGTTGGGAAAGAAAATGGATGCAATACTTCACCATTTCCAGGTTCAGAACGTACCAGAGAATGTCTTCCATTCATAATGAGACCCAGAAGTCATCCACAGGAAATTCTGGCTTCAGGCCTGCTGCAGTGCTCCAGCATGGATCAATGCAAGCTGGAGGAGCAACACATCAACTTCCACTTGGAGCCCTTACAAACTTCAGGACACAACATTGAATTTAACAATGTTAGAGTATAAAAACCTCCCTCCACGTCTATTATCTGCCCTACCCCCAAGTTCCTGTCATAAAATGGGTCGCTATTAGCACAGCCAACACATTTTTGCCTACTCATAGTCCCCATTATTTCCTAACTTCTCTTCTTCCCTAGTTTACTATCAACAAGCTACCCTTTCTTTTTCCTCTCTCTCTCTCTCTCTCTCTGAGCTCCATCTTCATCTATTCCACTCCTTTTCCTCCCAACACCCTGTCATCAGCATAAATGCCACTCTTTCTGAGTTTCTTAGTTCCAAAGATGGATCATTCAACTTGAAACGTTAACTGTGTTTTCTCTCCACCTGCTGAGTTTCGCTACAATTGCCGTTTTTCTTTGTTTCAGATCTCCAGCAGTTCTTAGTTTTATATAACAAGCAGGTCAGTGTTTGATTACATGCCTGTGTTTTTTCTTCGCTGTTCTGTGAGCTATTAATTCAGCCTGGGTGTGGTGACTGAGAAACAAAAACTAAACCAAAAGCAAGAAGCTGAAGCTTGAGCTGCAGACATTTTAAAAGCATTTGCCGAAAAAAAACTTTTATTCAAAACATTCCCTGCACGAGTCTGAGGCAGAAGACTCAACAATGATCCACACAATTGTTCAAAGAAAGACAAAAAAAATACAAGGGTGGCAATCTGAACTTCTTTGTTATGATAAAACAAAAGTGCTCAACAGATCTGGTAGCCTCAATGGAGGCAGAAAGAATTAATATTTCAAGCCCAATATGACTTCTTCTGAATCCCTAACTCAAAATGTTAATTCTGTTTCTCTCTCCACAGATGCTGCCAGACCTGCTGAGTTTCTCCAGCAATTTCTGTTACTGTTTCCAATCTTCAGTGTCTGCAGCTTTGCCTTAATTTATTTGTTCCGTGGCCTTTCGCAACCATACCAAAGTAGTATCAATTTAGGAAAGGCACCCCACTAGGGATGCCCAAATACTTGCTGTTGAAACATATCTTCCAAAATACATTGTGCTGTGGCCCAGCTATGTCTTAGCAATAAACAATGTGAGAAGATACCTGTCTGTTAGGCAAGGTCAAGGGGAACCAAACTCATAAACAAGGAAAATCAGATCTCCAGTCCTGTATAGTTTACACAAATACAGTTCTGCGCAGAAACAGGCCATTTAGTTCAACCAGGTTGATTAGCCTGCAGGAGAGACATGTTCCTGTGAAAATGAGGAATAGAAAAGACAAGATTAGGGAACCATGGATGACAGGTGAAATTGTGAGACTAGCCAAGAGAAAAAAGGAAGCATACATGAGGCAGAGGCGGCTGAAGACAGACGAAGCTTTGCAAGAATATCAGGAATGTAGAGCGAATCTGAAACGAGGGATTAAGAGGGCTAAGAGAGGACATGACATATTGCTGGCAAACATGTTTAAGGAAAATCCCAAAGCCTTTTATTCATATATAAAGAACAAGAGGGTAACTAGAGAAAGGATTGGCCCACTTAAGGACAAGGAATGAAAGTTATGCGCTGATTCAGAGAAAATGGGTGACATTCTTAACGAGTACTTTGCATCGGTATTCACCAAGGAGAGGGACATGACGGATGTTGAGGTTAGGGATAGATGTTTGCTTACTCTAGGTGAAGTTGACATAAGGAAGGAGGAAGTGTTAGGTATCCTAAAAGACATTAAGGTGGGCAAGTCCCCAGGTCCGGATGGGATCTATCCCAGGTTACTGAGGGAAGTGAGAGAGGCAATAGCCGGGGCATTAACAGATATCTTTGCAGCATCCTTAGACACGGGTGACGTCCTGGAGGACTGGAGACTTGCTAATGTTGTCCCCTTGTTTAAGAAGGGCAGCAAGAATAATCCAGGTAATTATCGACGGGTGAGCCTGACGTCAGTGATAGGGAAGCTACTGAGGGATAGGATCTGTTCCCATTTGGAAGAAAATGAGCTTATCAGTGATAGGCAACATGGTTTAGTGCAGGGAAGATCATGTCTTACCAACTTAATAGAATTCTTTGAGGACGTGACTCAGTTGATTGATGAGGAAAGGGCTGTAGATGTCATATACATGGACTTCAGTAAGGGGTTTGATAAGGTTCCCCATGGCAGGCTGATGGAGAAAATGAAGTCACATGGGGTCCAGAGTGTGCTAGCTAGATGGATAAAAAAACTGGCTAGGCAACAGGAGACAGAGGGTAGTAGTAGAAGGGAGTTTCTCAAATTGGAGACCTGTGACCAGTGGTGTTCCACAGGGATCTGTGCTGGGACCACTGTTGTTTGTGATATATGTAAATGATCTGGAGGAAGGTGTAGGTGGTCTGATCAGCAAGTTTGCAGATGACACTAAGATTGGTGGAGTAGCTGATAGTGAAGGGGACTGTCAGAGATTACAGCAGAATTTAGATAGACCGGAGAGTTGGGCAGATAAATGGCAGATGGAGTTCAATCCTTGCAAATGCGAGGTGATGCATTTTGGAAGATCAAATTCGAGGGCGAACTACACAGTAAATGGAAAAGTCCTCAGGAAAATTGATGAACAGAGAGATCTGGGTGTTCAGGTCCATTGTTCCCTGAAGGTGACAACGCAGGTCAATAGGGTGGTCAAGAAGGCATATGGCATGCTTTCCTTCATCGGATGGGGTATTGAGTACAAGAGTTGGCAGGTCATGTTGCAGTTGTATAAGACTTTGGTTCGGCCACATTTAGAGTACTGTGTACAGTTCTGGTTGCCACATTACCAAAAGGATGTGGATGCTTTGGAGAGGGTACAGAGGAGGTTCACCAGGATGCTGCCTGGTATGGAGGGTGCTAGCTATGAAGAGAGGTTGAGTAGATTAGGATTATTTTCATTAGAAAGACGGAGATTGAGGGCTGACCTGATTGAGGTCTACAAAATCATGAGGGGTATAGACAGGGTGGATAGCTTTTTCCCAGAGTGGGGGACTCAATTACTAGGAGTCATGAGTTCAAAGTGAGAGGAGGAAAGTTTAAGGAAGATATGCGTGCAAAGTTCTTTACACAGAGGATGGTGGGTGCCTGGAATGCGTTGCCAGCGGAGGTGGTAGACGCAGACACGTTAGCGTCTTTTAAGATATATTTGGACAGGTACATGGATGGGCAGGGAGCAAATGGACACAGACCGTTAGAAAATAGATGACAGGTTAGACAGAGGATCTTGATTGGCGCAGGCTTGGAGGGCCGAAGGGCCTGTTCTTGTGCTGTAGGCTTCTTTGTTCTTTGTTCAGTCCATGCTAGCGTATAACCAGGAGGCACTATGGTGTGTCCTCCAGTTGACTCTCAGAAACTCATTACCATCCTCCACCTGCTGCACAGCAGCATGCAAAATCTGATCTACCACCGACTCAATATTATTGCAAACTGGGATCAAGGAAGACTGCTATTGTGCCAAATACCTTCTACACCTTTCTGGCTGTAACACCCACCTGTTATCAATAAAGCTACTCCACAGGTTGAGCGAAAGACTGTTCAAACTGGATCATTTCCAGGCCAGAACCAAAACCATTCCAACCTCGACATTGGTTGCATACACGGAAGCTCCAGAGACTGAGTTCCAAACCATTGTCAATGCTTTCATGGAGGTGCATGAGAGAATGGGCATTTGGATATATATCTAGAAGGGAAAAGTCCTCACCAATTCACTCTTGCCATGCCATACAGCCCCCCTGACTGTCAAGACCTGCAGCAGACAACATGGATTAATTCACATACCATAGAAGCCTCCTCTCAGCAGGACTACACATCAACGATAGAAGCCAATGTTGTCACAAGTGCACCAGCTCAGCCTTTGGCCATCTGAGTAACAGCGTGTTTGACACCATCAAACCAGGCATCACGTTCATGGTCTACAGGACAAACATTCCACATGGTAGACTGTTAAATAAGATTAGACCACATGGAATCCATGAGGAGCTAGCCAATTGGATACAAAATTGGTTTGAAGGTAGGAGACAGAGAGTGGTGGTGGAGGATTGTTTTGTGGACAGAGAGCCTGCATGCAGTGGTGTGCTGCAAGATTTGGTGCTGGGTCTGCTGCTTTTCATCATTTATGTAAATGATTTGGATGTGAACATAGGAGATATGGTTCGTAAATTTGCAGATGACGCCAAAATAGGTGGTGTCGTAGACAGTGAAGATTATCCCAGAATACAACAGGGCCTCGATCGGGTGGGCTGATGAGGCTGAGAAGTGGCAGATGAAGTTTAATTTAGATAAATGTGAGGTGTTGCATTTTGGTAAGGCAAACCAGGGCAGGTCTTATACAGTTAATGGTAAGGCCCTGGGGGAGTAATGCTGAACAAAGAGAAGTAGGGGTGTCAGTGCATAGTTCCTTGAAAGTGGAGTCACAGGTAGTCAGGGTGCTGAAGAAGGCATTTGGCACGCTTGCCTTCATTGGTCACAACATTGAGTGTAGGGGTTGGGATATCATGTTATGGCTGCACAGGACACTGGTGAGCCCATTGGACATTGCTGGGACTGGAGGGTTTCAGCCATCGGGAAAGGCTGAATAGGCTGGGGCTTTTTTCCCTGGAACGCCAGAGGCTGAGAGGCATGGATACGGTGAATAGTCAAGGTCTTTTTTCTACAGTTCAGGAGTCCAAAAATAGAGGGCATAGGTTTAAGGTGAGAGAGGAAAGGTTTAAAAAGGGCCTGAGGGATAACTTTTTCCTCACAGAGAGTGGTGCGTGTATAGAATGAGCTGCCAGTAGTAGCAGTGGGGGCTGGTACACTAGCGAGTTTTGAGAAGGTACAATTAGAATATTTAAAAGGCATCTGGGTAGGTATATGAATAGGAAGGGTTTAGAGGGATATGGGCCGAACGCTGGCAAATGGGGCTACGTCAGACCTTTGCTTGGTGCAGATGAGTTGGGCTGAGGTGTATGTTTCAGCACTGTATGATTTTATGGCTGTGTTAAGAGCCTCCTGTATGCTTTGGAGACACAGACAACATACAGCAGACACCACAGATCACTTGGGAAATATCCTGCAAATCCACTGATAGGCTAGGTTGTTCAATATCAGTGTCATCTTTCAGGCCAACATCCCAGCATCGAGCTACTGGTCAAGGTCAATCAGCTACATGGGTTTGACCAAATTGCTTACACGCCTGCTAAGAATTCCAAAACGAGCTCTCTACCCTGAGTTTCAAGTGGTTGCTGGGACAGCAGGGTCAAGAACAATCTCTCTGAAAAGCTGCAAGATCTTCACCAACTCATGAAAACCTCTTGTCCATGACTGTAGAAGAATCATTCATGAAGGAACCAACAAAAACAGCCTTGCTGACAGGCCCAGAGGGAGGCCAAATGTAAACAGTGAATCCGATAGTGGACTATTTAGTCACTGCAGGATCCAGAACACATAAGGTAGAAAGCAGCTTTTGGAGATTAGAAGTTTCCAGCAAAGCATCTGCTCATCTGAAAGATATTTCATTTCCACACAGAAGCTGGACACACAATGATGCAACATTTCACAAAGTATGGAGTTAAATGTTGAGACAACAGCCCACACCACTAAGGTTTAAATTTTGCCATCAGGCTCTCTTTAAAACTACCTTGGCTTATTGATCACTTATCTGCAATTGAATAGATCAGACAAAAACACAACTTTTCTACTGTGGCTGGTAACAGGCTAAATCTTCTTGGAAGGCCTCATGGTCTTAATGTCCTGTCCCTGAGAACACCCATACACTGTTAATACTACTGGGATGGTTTTGTTCTAAATCATGGATGACTATCTTTCTGAAATAAAGAGCAATGTGCAGACTGGCTGCTGGATCTACTCAGGAATATTGCAAACAGCTGCTCCAACAGAAACAGTAAAACTTCAACAGCTTCCCCCACCAGAAATTGCTCTAATCCATCCTGAAAGAATAATAGAAGCTGGATCCTTTGCAATATTGGAAAAAAGGACTCTATTTGTGCACTTTGTACCTAAAATAGACTTTTCCTCCATTCATTAAATAACCAAGAAAGCAAAGCACTGGTTTCTGAAACATTTCAAGTGATCCCTCAACTTCCATCATCATCTGTAATATTGTTCTTTCTCATGGGCTATTTTCCTATTTGTTTAGTCATTAAAAACAAAACTGAGATGCTTGGATTCAGCCACACTGGTAACAGGATTCATAATAGGGAACTCATCAATTGAGTTTTGCCAATCTCCAAACAATAACTACAGTCTTAGATTACTGTGGTTGGGTGTATCTCAGAATATGAAGGAGACGGATAAAGGACATAATCGTGACGCAATGTTATTGCTGCAAAGGTTGAGAGCAAAGGTAGCATGTGAAAACCACTCATATTGTGCACACACCAAAGTGTCTCAGGCTGATGAACAGTTTGCTGCGTAAGCAGGTTGTGTTGAAAGAAAGAACCATTTGTATTTTCATGACCACTGGGTATCCCAAAGCATTTCACAGCTAATCATAGTTAGGATTACAAGACAGGAAACATGGCAGTCAGTTTTGCACAGACCAAACTCCCATAAGCAACATGATAATGACTAGATAATCGGTTTTAACGTTGTTGATTGATGGATAAGTCAGGACACTGCAGAACTTCGCTGTTCTTTGAAATTGTGCCATGGGGTCTTACATCCAAAGTAGGGAAACAGGCCATTGGTTAATATGTAAATTTAAAACATTGGTAAATTTATGGGCTTGAGATCGGTATGACAGGTCGGAACAACATCGAGGGCCGAAGGGCCTGTACTGTGCTGTAATGTTCTATGTAAATTACTCTAAATGTCATCAGAATTAGGTAGCTACAGCTGCAGCCCTCCCTCTGTATCACACTGGAGTGTATCAGACATGATTATTGTGCTCAAATCCTGGAGTGGGACGTGACTCAGTGATAAGAGCGCTATCCAACTGAGCCACAGTTCACCAGGCTGCAATGGAGTGAAAAAGCCATTTTAAGTTGAGTAATGTTTATTTAAATATTTTCTGAATAGGAATACCTGTTATTTAGAAACAAAAAGAGGAATCTCCCACAACTGAGCCTGAAATAAGGTTGAATACAAGTTGAACTACACCTTTTAAGACCTTATGAACACGATAATCTGAACGCTAGTGTTAGTATCTGCTCAGATGTTGCTAGTGGGAGGAAACCCATCTGTACTGATCTGACCATGAAATCCCTGCAGTGTGGAAACGGGCTATTCGGCCAGTCCACTGTGAGCCTCCGAAGAGCATCCCACCAAGACCCACCCTGTAACCTATCCCTGTAATCCTGCAGTTCTAATAGCTAATCCACCTACCCTTCACATCTTTGGACTGTGGGAGGAAACTAGAGCACCTGGAAGAAACCCAGACAGATTTGGGGAAAATGTGCAAACTCCACACAGACAGTCACTCAAGACTGGAATCAAACTCAGGTCCCTGGCACTGTCAGGTAGGGGTGTTAACCACTGTGTCACCGTCTGCCCACAGACAAAATGGGGATTGAGTAAACAGTTGCTGGGAAGTAATTTAAACTGAATCTCATCATCAACAAAAGCAGTTTGCTGGGAAAACTTTCAGCTGTTCTAGAGTGCCTTCATCTGGTTCGTCTCCCAGCGTCCAATCTTGAGATGAGCAGATACCCGCAGGACCTCAGCTCCTCTAAATGCAATTATGCAACACTGTGCGGTTGGGCTGTTTTTTAGGCAAGGGATGGAGAAAGCAAGCTCTATCTCTAAAAGAGCATAGAAGAGTATGGTCTGAGAATAGTTTCAAATATTCTAGGATAAAAAAAGCAATTGCTTTTGAATAATTGAGATTGCAGAGCTTCCTAGTGTGTGATGGTGAAATGGGTCAGCTAAAATTATTTTGTACTCATATTACAGAAGTAGATAAGTCTCTAGCATCCTTCTTGATGCATCTACAAGTTCTTTGCATATTGAAAGGATGCAAACTCCAGTACACATGGACGAAACGCAAATGCCTTCTAGCATTTGTTTTCTATTTATAAGTTGGGGAATATCAGAACTGCAGGTGTGCAAGGATCTGAGCACTGAACCATTCTCTTATAATGAGACTCGATTACTTAATGCTTATTTTACAAGTGACTGCTGGTTTTGATTTTAACAAAAAATTTTCCCACTTTCTGCTGTTGCCCATTATCTGTGTTGGCCATCTCATTCGTTTTTCTTATTTGCAAGTGAAGAAAACAATGGCACTTTATTGGCATCACAAATCAACATTTTTTTTATTTTGGACATCAGAAGTTCTCTTGTAGCTGAATGCAAAGCAGATGGTATTGTTACAGAGCTGTAGCTCTAATAAAAATTGAAAACCAAACGCTTCAATTCAAGACTACAAATAAAACATTCCTGCGACCTGTCTGGGTAGAGAGGACTGTTCTATTCCATGGTCAACTGCTGGAGCTACTATGCAGTAACATGGCAATCACAACACCGTATATCTAGCTTGACAGAAGAAAAATTCTCTCCTATTTTGTCTACTGCTTCCAAAATTGGGAGAAATTGTTTGATAGTGAGATCCTTCAAAATTAATTACTGTACAGCTGCTTATATAAAATCTATGTTTTGTTTGAGTGTTGCATTGCTGCACAATTGTTAATTAATAATACTGATCATGAGAATGCATTTGCAAGGGTGAATATAGTACCACCTGGGAGGATTAGCAGACAGACGACCTGCATCTTGTTAACCAGGCAAAGTCTAAAACGTACATTTAAATTGTCTTACTATTTGAATTATATAAGTAATAGCTACCTTAACGACATTGCTACTGTATGCCCTCAAACCCTAACTGGAAGGTAAAGTACTGGAAAAGAAGTGTTTCTACAGACTACTTATGCAACATGAAGATCAAGAGAGAGTGTAAAAACATCGAGCTAAAAGTTTAGAACAGAATTGCTACATAACATTGAGCTAAGCAATCTGTTTGGAATGCCTTGTACACAGGCAGTTTTATTTAAAGTATTAAATCTTACGAAATGAAGGCCAGCAGGAAAATGCTATCAGGAATACAGAGTTTAAAATCACCAAAATTAACACAGGTGAGCTTTGGTTAGAGCAAGTCACATCCAGAACAATCATCACTTCCTGCAGTCTCAATATGCTTGTAACACAGGAGTGTTGGGAACCATTATGGAGAAGGCACCTAATAATTCCCTGGTGAATGCAGGTTTGTCCTTCATCCACAAAACTTGTGATAGAGCACTTTCTGTGAAGGACAGATCATAGAGATAGATCAACTATCAGACAATTAAAGTGAGGACTGGGGAAAATGGGAACTGCAGATGCTGGAGAATCCAAGATAACAAAGTGTGAAGCTGGATGAACACAGCAGGCCAAACAGCATCTCAGGCCCACAAAAGCTGACGTTTTGGCCCAAAATGTTAGCTTTTGTGCTCCTGATATGCTGCTTGACCTGCTGTGTTCATCCAGCTTCACACTTTGTTATCTAAAGTGAGGACTTTGTTGTTTTGTGACAGAAGTTGCAATTACCATTCAATTAAAATAAAATTAATAAGATGTTCCAATTAATTTTTTTAAAATCACATACATGATTTACACTTTGGTGAAACTGGCTGAGCTGTGTCTTGCTAAGCTGGTTTAAATCAAATAATCTGTCTTTATTTAGCTTTTGGTTCGAGTCAAGCCTCTCAGCTTCCATTGACAGCGACAAAGAAACATTGCAATGTAAGAATATAACGGATTAGGATGTGTTGTAATGATTTGTCACTAACAACTCCTATTGTAGTATTCACAGCCTAGCAAGAAAGACTTCAAGAATTGGCTTGGCCATACTGAGCTGCCTGTGGAACCAGGAAGATCAAGTAGAAGATAACAATTGACATGATAGTACCATAGGGCTACAGAAACCATGAGAAGCAAACACCGGAGTGACTCAATACCTGCAGAGGGGAGGGGGAGTGTAGACAGAGGAGATTGGGATTGGAGGGAAGAAATACGCCAATAAGAGGCAAGGAAGGAAGATTTGGGTGGAATCCAAAGTGGCAGGCACTCTCAAAAATCACAGATTTCAAGCACTTGCAAGCCTGAATCCAAACAAACAAGGAAAATTGTCTCACGGCTTTCAATGTTTTAGATTAGATTAGATTAGATTAGATCAGTTTCCCTACAGAGTGGAAACAGGCCCTTCGGCCCAACAAGTCCACACCGCCCCTTGGAGCATCCCAACCAGACCCATCCCCCTATAAACCACACACCCCTGAACACTATGGGCAATTTGGCATGGCCGATCCACCTAGCCTGTACATCTTTGGACTGTGGGAGGAAACCGGAGCACCCGGAGGAAACCCACGGAGGCACGGGGAGAATGTGCAAACTCCACACAGACAGTCGCCCGAGAATTGAACCCGGGTTCCTGGCGCTGTGAGGCTGCAGTGCTAACCACTGAGCCACCGTGCCGCCCTATCTGCACCTTCAAAATATAAAAATGAATTTAGGAAGCAAAATAATTCAAAGATCTCAAATTGAATGGAACGCACTCTTTATTACACAGGCATTGACAGACATCAAGTGCATTTTTTCAACAGGTGCATACAAGGCAATTGTAACTAGTAAATCCACAAATTACAATACCAATCATGCCACAAGCATATCAACTGACTGTACTACACTCAATCTGACATTTTATGGTTAGGTTTAGAAGCCCTGTAGTTTTTTTCACTGCATTCCCAATGATTAAAAGCAAGACACCACTGAACTTCACCGGGAATATCTTCATTCGTGGAGATTTGCTGCAAGTCAGCCCAAGTAACTGGCCCAAAGTCAAAATCAACTATAAACTTTAAATCACTGTACATATTTGCATTTTAAATCCAACTTCCACCACTTGCAGACTATATTAACTTAACCAAGGCAATCTCTGCAGGAAGAGAATGTGACAGCTATCTGATTCAAAGTGCTAATGACAGGGGTATGCTTAGCAATAGGCCGCTTACCAACTGACTCACTATCATGAATGAAGAACAAAAAGTACCATGTTCATTAGCTTCTTCAAACTTTTGCGTAATTGTGCGCACGAAAACTGTATAATGGACAGACTTCCCTTTTCCCCTCTCAAATTTAACTACAACAACAAAAGATAAAACAAATCCCCAAACACAAGGTTCAGGACAGAAGGAATGCGTAGTTCAAGGTTAGCCAAGCCTACTTATGTTGTACACCCAGCTACCAAATACAGAAACAATTAAAATTTAACAGTTAAATAAAAGCTACGTAATCTTAGTAAACAATGTCATCCTTAAAAATTGTTCCAATCGAAAATTCAGCCCTTTCGTTATAAAATAAAGCTCATTAAGACTTGCGTAGACAGTGATACAGTTTAAGAATGAACACTGGTTCCTAATTAGTGCCAGTACTGTTGGAACACTTGCTGTGTGTGTGGTCCCCTGCTATCAATTAAAGAACTGTTGAGTCTCATCACTCTAGGCTTTCTCCAAAGATTTGTAATATTCAGTCAGGACTGCCCACGCTTTTGCTGCCATGAAGCCTTCTGGTGGATTCACTCCTTCCTGCGCCAACTTACGCATGCGTGTTCCAGAGATGAAGTCAAAATCTTCGTGGCTTTAAATGAGAAAACGAAACACGGGAATTAAAGAATCGGAAACTGACTCGCTCAATAGAAAAAAAAGCATTCTGCACCCAAGTCCTGTATTTTTAGTTTTGGCATATTTATTTCCTTCATTTTCAAACCAAGAAGGCAGTAAACAATTTATATAATAGGCTGGGTGAGACTGTAAGTTTTCATAGCATGAAGTCAAAATAGCAATATCTTTAAAGTTAATTCAGTGCAGCCCTTTTCTAAATCATCTCTGATGAGATCACTTCCCTGTTGAACCATCTTTTTAAAGACTGTTTTGAGGATTTGTTAGCCTCTAATTTCCCCTTTCTCCCCTTGTGGTAAACCCTGATTTGCAGCTGAGATGGTGGGTGGGCAATCTGGTTCTAGCCCTCTGCCTGTTAAGAGGAATGCAAGAGCAGCCCAGGGAGCCCTTTCCGATGGGGAAGTACTGAGCTTGCATATCTCACCTGTACAAAGTAATGCAGCAGAGACTGATAATGTAAATCTGCATTCATCACAATGCACTACCATGCTGGTGCTTTGCTGTATTTATTTATTTTAACCCTTTGTGCACTGTCCTTTTGAAGGTGATAACATTTGAGAACACATGCTCAAAATGGTCTATACCAATTATTTGCTTAAACAACTGTCAAAAATTGGAAAATGTTATGAATTATTAGTAAGCACATTCTATCATAGTTTTAGCAGATCCAAGAGGGACACAATTTGTCTCATCAGGCCTGCACTAGCTTTCTGAAAGTGTTTAACTCAGTACTTGTTATTTTCCCATGTTACTGCAGCATTTTCCTTTTCAAGTACATTTTCCATATTGCAAATATTCTGTATAGTTCATGCTGTACAGAACATAGAATGTGACATTGTTTCAACTATACTTCACTACTCATGACCAGAATGGACGAGACTGAAAAATTCTCTTAAAAATCATGCTTGGACTTGAATGTGCTGTTAAGGAGCTGCCTAGGATTGATCTTATCCACCAGTTCTATTTTTAGGAGTTTGCAGTCTTTCTTTAGTGCTTCCTGAGTAAAACTGTGCTTGCCTTAAAATATTGTTTGACTGCAAGTCTTGACCCACTCCCAAACCATTACCTGATGTAGTGGTGGCAAAAGATGTTCCATTTTCTCCCCACTATCCAAGACCATTAAGATGACATTTAAGTGAAATGTTACGGCATGACTGATGCCATTTTCCCTATAGTTCACTGCCAACAAGTGGACCATTGTTCAAAGAACTCCAATATACACCTTCTCACTGTCTCACTATATACAGAAAGTGAATGAGTGAATGAATGAAAGATTTATTTATTGTCCCATACATCTTGAAGGTACAGTGAATACAGTGCCACAATCAAATATTAAGTTACAGTAAGGCTAAAAAGAAATTACTTAAATAGAAGTTCATCTCCTGTTCAAATTGAGGTCTCAAGCAGGGTGCCTTCAAGGTCTCTACAGGATGTTTCGGTCCTTAAGGAGTCTGGCTGCAGGAACAGCAACAATGATGTTGATATCCCAGGGGACCCCAACTCCACCTCAGGCAAGAGTCCAGGCTCTGGACACTGGTACAGCTAGCACCAAGAGTCCCGGTCGATCCTGCCCACATCAGTCTGGTCTCAAAGATGAAGTAGTAAGGAAGAAGAAGAAAAGGAAACAAAAAGACAAAAAGTACAGAGAGAAAAACGATACCACCAGTCTGGAGCAGACAGGCTCTGATAAGCACAAACACTGCCTACCGTGCCGGCACCAACTTGGGGTATCATCTGCCTATGGCAGCTTAATGCCCAGTAGAGATTTACACATCACAGGAACAATAGGAGGCCATTCAACCCCATCATGGCTTATCTATACTTCAAATTGACTTATTGATTTTTGATCTGTAATTTAAAAATCCTCCATTTTAAACAATCCCACTGTGTCTGCAAACCTTAAATATAAGTCTCTCCCCAACTGACAGCTCTTGTGACAGCGGTGGAGACCCTACCCCTAAGCTAGGAGGCCCAGGTTCAAGTCCCACCTGGTCCAGAGGCATGTAACAACATTGCTGAACAGGTTGATTAACAATAGCCACAGATCTGCACTGGTAATCAAACACATAATGCCCCACTGAAATATTATGTTGTACTGGATCCAGTAACTCCAAAATCAAGGTCATGTGATGATGGGGAAGCTGCTAAAGCACAGTGCATTTCTGCAAAATGTACCGGTAGCAAACTTATTTCAAAACTTGTAATAAAACAGCTAAGTGAAGTTAATGTTCCAATTCAAAAGAAAAGCATTATTCATCTATTAAGTGTCAAGTTGATTCAGCTAGTCCAAGCAGTTGAACGGCTTTGAACCATTTCCCTACTAAAAAGATTACTACATTTTTCCTCAATTACATCTTCCTTTACCAGCCCAAGGGAACCTTCAACTTCTGAATGGTCCTGATGACTGAAGCAATTGCACTCACTATGCAACAAAATCTCATACTTACTGTTCAGGGTCATAATAGTCCATGCATTTTTTCACCTTGTTATAGGCAGCGACACGAAATGGGATGATTTCCAGAGACAGTAGGCCTGGAGCCATGGTCAGAACTTTCGCCCCATGCGTTGGCTCGTACAGATCCTTCTTAGTCTCTGGATGAGGCATGCCTGCAGGGTCTCGGCCCACTATGTAGAAGTTAGCCCCTGCAATCATACGGGATCTACAGTGCCATTGAACCTGTAATGAGAAACGTGTGCAATGTGTGAATTAAACAAAATTAAATTGCTCATTTTTCCTGACTCTTTTGAAGTAGTGAACTTTTACTTTGATAATAAAAATCAAATGAAAGCTCAAGTTTTGTAACCTCAAGCCTCTTCTCTAAAAACTTTTCCTGTGATCTGGCCTAAGAAATGTTCATTTGTCAGACTGTACAAAAGATCCAGTTAATTACCTTAATATACATAGCCTAAAAAGGGAAGACATTTCTTTCCAAAGTGCCCTGAAATGTTGCTGTGCAGTTGATGGCGTGGGTCACATTGCTATTTATCAAATATCTATATTTTAAATATGAGGTACTCAACCTTTCCTATGCATTGCTTTTCTTATGGTGTGCAGCTTAAAACCTAAGGCCTACTGGAAACACAACCCACAGGGCAGAGGAATCAAACTAATATTTGCAATGTCTCAAGTAACATTCCAGAAATAGCTGTAAATCAGGAAATGGGGGAGCAAGAAACCCAAGCAAATGGCCATCACCACTGAAGTGGTACTGAGCAAATCACAAAAGTTACAGGCTGACGAGCCCCCAGAACGTGATGGGTTTCATTCTTAGATCTTGAGAGGCGCCTGGCAATCTCAACTTTGATAGTGGTTTCCAAAATCTTACCAAAGGCGGAAGTCAGGCTAGGCAGCCTATAATTTCTCATCTTCTGCCTCCTTGCCTTCTTAAACAGAAATCATTTTTATATTAGTTTTAATATATTTTTGTATATTAGTCATTTTACACTGGTCAAAGACCCTCCCTGACTCCATTGATTTGTGCAAGGTCACCACAATGCTTCCACAATCTCCTCAGCTAGATCTTTCAGAACTACGGGTTGTAGTCCATCTGGTCTGGATGATTTATCGTCCTTCAGACCTTTCAGCTTCCCAGGATCTTGTCCTTAGTGATGGCTACTACACTCGCCTCTGCCTACTGACTCTTGGAAGTTCTGGTGTTCTAGGGTCTTCCACTGTGAAAACTGATGCAAAGTATCTGTTCAGTTCCTCTGCCATTTTTTTGTTCCCCATTACTACTTCTATAACTTCATTTTCCAGTAGTTCAATATACACTCGTGCCCCTCTCTCACATTTTATATATCAAGAAACTCTTGCAATCTTTCTAAGTTATATATTTTTATGTAATGAGCTAGTTTAACCTCATATTTCATCTTCTCCTCCTTACTTTTTTTCTGGTTAAGCTTTGTTGTGTTTTAAACAGCTTCCCATTCCTCCTCACCACACAATATGATTTTTCTTTTGGTTCTAAGATGTTCCTGACTTCACTTGCCAGCCACAGTTGCCCCATTCTCTGGTTAGTATACTTTTTCTTCCACAGGATGAATTTCTGCAGTGCCTACTGAATTATTCCCAATATCTCCTGCCATCGTTGCTCCAACATCTTCCCTGCTAGGCTCCTCTTCCAATCAACTCTGGCCAGATCCTCCATTATGTCTTTGTTGTTACCTTTACTCAACTATATTACCATTATGTCTGATTCCAACTTCTCCAACTCAAACTGCAGGGTGAATTCTGGTCACTGTACCTTGGAGGTTCCTTCGCCTTAAGCTCTCTAATCTAGTCTGCCTCATTACACATTATAAATCAGAACTGTCTGTTCACATGTGGGTATCATCACAAGCTGCTCCAAAAAAAAGTCTCGCAGACACACTACAAATTCCTCTTCTTGGAATATGCTATCAATCTGATTTCCTCAGTCATCTGCGTATTGAAATCTCCCATGCTGGGTGTAATTGTGCCTTTCTTGCATGCCTTTTCTATCTCCTACTTCACATCCTGACTACTAGCAGGCCTACAGGGACTTTACATCTTTGCAATTCTTCAACTCTACCTACACAAATTCCACACCTGCTGGCCCTAGACTGCATCTGGCTGTCAATTTAATTTGATTTCTTACTAACAAGGTGACCCTGTCCCCTTAGCGTGTCCTTTCGATATGTCACATCCTTGGATATTTATTTCCCAGCCCTGATTCCTTTGCAGCCATACCTCTGTGATACACACAATGCCATTATCCAAAATCAACAAGTGCCACAAGCTCATTCACCTTGCTTCAAATACTGTGTGCATTTAAGTGCAACACCTTCAGTCAGGCAGTGACTACCCCACCTCTTCTCATAGCTATGTTCTAATTTGCTATTAGATTCTAGATACTTTCCACTTGTTCTGGAAGGCATGGTTACTAAATTTACTGATGACACAAACATAAATGGGAAAGTTAGACATGGAGAGAGCAGAAGGCAGCTACAAAAGGATTGAGACAGTTTAAATGAGTGGGCAAAGGTCTGGCAAGTGGAGTACAATGTGAGAAAATATGAAATTGCCCCTTCTGGCAGGAAGAATGAAAAGGAAGCACGTTATCTAAATTGTCGGCAATTGCAGAGCTCCAAAATGCAGAAAGATCGGAGTATCCTTGCTCATGAACTGCAAAAGGTCTGCAGATGTTAACAGCAAGTAAGTCAAAAAGCCAATAGTGTGTCATCATTTACCGCAAGGGGAATGGAGTACAAAAATAGTGGACTGGTTATCCTTCAGTTATACATGATCTGGTGACACCATATCTGGACTACTGTGAAAGTTTTGGCCTCCTTGATTAAGGATGGATGCAAATGGACTGGAAGCAATTCAGAGAAATTTTAGTCAATTAATACTTGGAAAGGGTGGGTTGTCTTACCAGGAAAGGTTAGACAGGCTTGGCTTATATCTACTAAACGGGGTGACAATATGGTCAGCACCATCTGAATCAGGAAAGTACTGAGCCACATGGGCAAAACTGGAGTACTGCTGGAAAAAGAAACAATTCTCGCAAAATCTTTTGGATTGCACTCATTAAGACAACTCAAGAAATAAAGGGAAAACAACTTTTATAGAGTGTGAAAAGACTGCTGACTAGATGGCAAGTGGACATTGATTGGTAGAGGAGATACCATGGAGAATGCAACAGTTAATGATGACTGACAGGTAACAAAAAATAGCTGGCAGCGATTGACTGGGTGATTCCTTGACCAAAGTCAACTTGTCTGGTCTGAAATTTAAACAAAACTAAGTAGTTAGCAGTCAGCCAATAACTAATGTATTCTCCATGGCAATACCTCTACAGGTCAGAGGCCACTTGCCACCCAAAATAAAAAAGATGCCTTTTTTTCAGTAACACAAGTTCTGTACTATCACATGGCTAAAAGACAAAAATGTAGAACAAGAACCAGAGGAAGTGGAGAGAACATTCTCAGAGGGTACACTCTGAATAAGGAATTTAGTGCTGGTTGACAAAGGATAATAAGTCTGGAGTACAGAAAAGATTGTTTACCAGTGTCACATACCAGGGTTACTAAAAAGGACTGGACAGATCTGGATCACTCAACTGAAAAGGCAGCACGAGAGATTATATGTTACCAGCAGAGAAAATAGTTACAGGAATGGACAATTTAAAAGACAGGGTAATGTTAAATATAACTCTTAAATATAACCTTGAGTCCAAAAATATGTATAATTTTAAGTCATTCTCTGCTGTTCTTTATATTCCATCAAATAGTCTGACCTGCCACACTTCATTACATTTAGATGTTTATTCCTTAAGTTTGTTGCTTTCCTTAAATTTTTTAGTTAATCATGGATAGTGGGTCCAGCTCTTAGAACTTTTCTTTATGTTAGGCATATACAAATTCTGAAATACCTTTTTAAATACCTGCCACTGTTTTACTGTTAATCGACACCCCCCCCAACTAATATCCCAGTGTGTTTCAGTTCTCTCAACTTCCTTGCACCCAGATTTGCCCTTATTTAAGTTTAAAATATAGTAGGCTTTTACCCAACTCTTCCCTCCTCAAACTGAATGTAAAAATTCAATTGTACTGTTGTTACTGCTACCTAGCAGTGCCTTTACACCAAAGACATTCTTTAATCCTGCGTCATTACACAATACCAAGTGCCTGGTCTCTGGTTCCAGAGCCTGCTGCTCTAAGAAACACTCTCAAAAGTGTTCTATGAACTCATCCAGAGTACCATTTAATTGCCATTTTTTATATGCTGAATGTCAACTGCAAGACTAAATGCTGTGACATATAACCATCTCAGCAAAAGCTAATACTTATTTGGCTTTCTCAGCCTTAACTTCACAGCAAAACTCTTACTACAGTTAAACGCTATCAGTTCAAGCCCCAAACCCCATTCTACAGGTTTAAGCATATAATCAAGGCAGAAATTTAAGTAATGAAATGCCAAAAGGTACATTGGCTTGTCCAAGATGCAATTTTTTTTGTTAAGACATTGAACAGATGTCTCATCAGTCATTTCACATGGACATAAAATAATTTCACGCGATTTATTAAGAGCTGGGGAATTGTTCTGCTAACCTAGCTGGCGTTTATTCCTAAATTGTTAATTCTATAATTAACACTGAAAAGAGTTTTGAGTAAAAGAAGTGCCAGAAAACACAACTTTGGTAGCAATTTGTGTAGAGGAACCGGTAAACATTTCAATTCCATGACCTTTCACAAGAACATGTTCTACCCATGTGTGTCATTACTGTTTGGGGGAATGTTATTGCTTGCAAATTGGCAACTCCATTCCATATATCATAGCCATGGCTGCACTACAGGAATATCTAATTGGCTGCAAAGTGCTTTGGGACAGCCTGAAGCTGTGTAAGATGTTATATAAGTAAGTACTAACTCTTTCTTTTATTCATCTATAATGTGTATACTTAATCTGAATAGTTCATCTCCTCTACAAATGGAACACGTCCCATGTGCAGTACAGGTAAATACGCCACAATGTCAGTTTGTTGCAGAATGGTTACTGCGGCATCAAGTAACTACTTTAATTATTGCATTGGACAGAACTGATTCCCTGCCTCACCTCCTCCCTAAATAATACTAAGATTTAGGTAAAATGTATTTGCAGATTGTGCTTTAAAATGTGAATTATTTACAGTATTGCACTCTAGGTGTGAAACGTCCTGTTCTCAATATACTGTTTTGTTGTTCAGAATGCCAAGCACACTAGACCAATCTGCCATCTGTACAGACTACCAGTACAGGATGTAGAGACTGCCAAACCCACAGGTTTGGCAGCAACAAGAAAGTTTTACCACAAACTATTCTGGAAATGGGACTTTACGGGCGGATTCAACAACAGAAAAATAGCGAACACATTGCTTTCATTAGGCAAAATCTGTGCTTGGAAACAGCAATGGTCTATAGCAGCTACAGAAAGATTGTATGCTCAATGTAACAGCAATTCACACATGTAAATAGCTACTTAAGGGCTGGCAACCTTAGGAGTTGTTCTAGAATTGTGTCTCAATTCTACTCCTACAGGAATAATTCAATATGAAGGCTAAATAATGACTTGAGAAACTAGCAAATTTGCTTGAGTGATCTAGTCAAGAGTGTTGTTATCACTCTTCTGAATTCCCCATTGTGTTAGCTTCTTAGCTTACCCAAGAGGACACAGTTTGGTGGCTCAAATTGTATCAGAGATAATAGGAACTGCAGATGCTGAGGAATCCGAGATAACAAAGTGTAGAGCCGGATGAACTCAGCAGGCCAAGCAGCATCTTTTGTGCTCGTAAGATGCTGCTTGGCCTGCTGTGTTCACCCAGCTCTACACTTTGTTATCACAGTTTGATGGCTCATAGGAAATGACCAAGCACACTAACCAAGAACACTCTGGGAGAAGGGGAGATACCTCAGCACAGCTCATAACATCTACATTTGCATTGCTTCATTACTGGTTCATTCATTATGAGGAGCCTTGAAGCCAATTCTTTTGTACTCAAGAGAGTACAAAATTGGGTCTATTAAAATATCACTACATTTTGTGGTGCAGTGGTAGTGACGTCACCTCTGGGCTAGAAGGACCAGGTCCAAGTTCCACCTGCGCCAGATTTGTCTCATAATATGGCCAAAGAGGTTGCTAAAAATAGTTCTTTTAAGTAAGATACAAATACGTAATTCAGCGACTGTGTCATATTTCCAAGCTTTTTCGAGTTTACCCACCTACAATTCTGTTTCAACTTTCGGACTGCAGCAACTGACTATGTGAGAAAAAAAAGTGGAAAACTGGATGATTTTAGCAAAGTTCAAAACAGCCATAACACATTCTTCAAAACTTAAAACTTTTGAAATTGAATGCTGGATTACTGACTCAAGACAGCACGAGTCAAGAGCAGAGCTGAAGAGCTTTAAACAATTTTAGAGTGTCCAGTTCATTTCAAATGACACAGCAGGAGATCGACTAACAAAATAATATCATACAGGTGGTGGTTATTCAGCCTATTGCCCCTTTGCTCATCTTTGAAAGAGCTCTCCAATTAGTTCCCTGGCTTCTTACCCAACATTCCACAATAATTTTCTATCATACTCAGAATAAAGGTTATTGGGTCATGTCTTGCAATATTATTGTAGGCCACTGGGAGCATTGTAAGTAACTAACTCAAATCATTACAGACTAAAAAACATTTATGCAAAAAAGTGGAATACCACAAAATTACCATGTATTTATAATAATTATAACATAAATCAAGTAGACTGTCTCCATTACCATACATACCTTCCAGTTGCTTTAGGCTTGCAAAAATAAGTATTTTCTTAAAAAGTAAACACTACTCTACTGTTTGCAGTTTAAGTTGCTTACTTAGCTACTTTTGGGGGGCCTTATGTTAGGGCCCTTCTCTTTCAGAAACCATTTAAGTGCATCTTAAATTAACTACTCAGAAGGACATCAATTAAAGTGATTCAGGATCTTGAACATCTGGCTGCCTTGGCAGGTAGAGTACAGCAAATTCAAAAACAACTGTACACATTCTGGCAGAGGCTTACACTGAGCTTTTCATATTTTACGTCTGTATTTGCACCTAATGAAAACGGCTAAACTTCACTGGTACACCACATCTGATCAGGCCCATGCTCACCTACACAGTCTAAAGTCAATTCTGCGATAAAAGGTTAGTTAGTAAAATCTTGGGAACACAGTAGTTTTAACTGTGCCCTTCATCCAGAAATTTCTAAAATTAATTGCTCGCGCCTCCACATGCAAATTAATCCAGAGGAGTTTTGAGTAGAGAAAATGGTTGAGGCAATCAACTGATATCCAAAATGTCGTAGAACACTTCCCAAGTGTTCATTTGCCAAATGGTATTTCAAGTTACTGAGCTGTTGCACTACTGTAAGTAGCAATAGAATTATATGTATTATTACAGAATTACAGTATATGATGCAAATTTATGAAGTCAAAACAATGGACAAACTATGTAACTTAATGAAAGCTAATTGTTAGTGGACAGCAAACAGGAAGCAGATTTGATTAATGCTTACTGACCAACTTTGCACTAAACCAATCATTGGCAAGTCCAAAGACACAACAAGTTTGATGGACTGAATAGCCTTATTCTAACTGTTCATCAGGCAGAGAGCGCAAGTCTGTTTAGAGACCTGATAACCAACACATTGGGAGAACAAGTATTAACTGTTGCACATCAAGTGGCATAATATGTTGCTACTTCAGGAATCTCTTAAAACAATCTCCCCTTTTGTAATGAGTTAAAGGGAAAGAAAGGAAAAATAAGTCACCTCGGTTGGTCCAGCATACATCATGGGAGATGGGAAGATGGCCACGACAGTAGACTCTTGTTTAAGTATCCTCTCTTCCAATACAGCAGCATGCTGCTTCATTCTCCATAATAAGGGTACATCATCATCTTTTGTCCAACCACCTAGTGGATGAAGAAGAAGAACTGGACGCCTATAACCACGTTCAATCAGCTGTTGAAAGGTATCCTGCATCAACAGAGCATGCCCATTGTGCACTGGATTGCGTAGCTGAAATGCGAAGACAGCGTCTAAAAGAATTAAAACAATTAGGACAAATATAACTCCACCTTGATGTTTACTTCAATGTTACTGCCACTCCCACAAATAATTTCAAGGTTGATCTCCAAATGAGCAGTCAGTAAAGCTCCCAGCCACAGCACACCATATACTTTATGGCCTGGAGTTTCCACTCAATTGCAGTGATTTCTCTGGTGCAATTCACCTCCATTAGCATAAACAATTCCAGAATTTTAAATGCAAACTGCACACTGTGCACTTTTACGTTTCTGCAATCTTTTTCTCTAGTTTTAAAAGCGTCCCTCTGGAGGCAGTTCCCACCCACAAAACTGGTCACATCCACAAACCCAGATTGAATTAATCACCATTTGAAGTTTCTGCTCATGCTGAGTTGCAGGCAGTTGAGGATCATCCATGAGTTGAAATGAATCTTTAAATCATCAATACATTAATAGATTTCAAACAGTTTTCCAATTTATTTGCTATATAATATAGTAATGAAATGACTACTGTACCCTAATCCAACCAGGTCAAGGCTGTGGTTTATATACTTATTTTGTGATAAGCACCTGTTTACATCTCCATCCATCAACATTTCCGACATAGAACTAAAGCCCAACAGAGCCACCCTTCTATCCAATGAATACAGCTTGCCTCCCTCATTGTTTGGTGGTAAAGGGAAATTTTCAGATACTCTTCCCTAGAAAATAGTTCAACAACTTTGTCTGAAAATTCAATCAGAACTTCTCCTGGATCACAACAAAATGGACAGATGGACTTCTTTAACAAACATCACTAAGATTTTTCTCAAACATCTGTTTTCCTTGAAAAAGTGAAGATTTCTCTTTTTTTAAAACTCCAACACTACATATCAACATATGAATGCCTCAGTGAATACACAGAACTTACAATCTGAATGTGATTTGGACTTTCTGACTAATATACTTCAATATTTCATTTGTTTCATGGATTACTGATTAGCATTTGTTAGCCAAGTGCATTTGTGCTACTTGAGTGCCAGTTTGCCTCATAGCATGGGTTGAAAGGATGATGTTTTCTACCCCACTACTAACCTTTACTATATAATCCATGTCAGTATGATAATACTGTGAAAGACTGCTGGTCATTTACTATACTGACCATTTGTGTGATCCTGCATAAATTGGCTGGTGTGTTTCCCTATTAACCAGGGGCTGCACTTCAAGAGCAATCCAATAGCTGTGAACTGCTTTGGCTAGTCTCAAAGCTATGATGCACGGTACTCAAGGTAAGTCCTTTCTTTTGTTTCAATTTCATGAACTATTACATCATTTGTGGTTTTGTGCTTTACTAATTTTCCATTCCTAGACAGTGATTTCCATGCGTATGTCTTACAGTTGACTTACAATGGTCTTGCCTCCAGGCATGTTGAGTCCAAGTCATTTTGCATTTCCTAAGTTGTCATCAGAAATCATTGCCCAACTTGTGTTGCTGATTTAAGGTAAATTAAATAAAGTGGCACTTCCAAAAATTAACCCTTGGACACACCACTCAGTTCTCCACTTCTCTGCCCAGCATATAAAACATAGCCAATTTCTGATTCACTCCAAAAATTCATTCTGAATACAGATAGCTTTAAGTTTTAAGGGTCATCATCCCAATGTGGGGTAGTCACGATGGTTGATTCATCTTTACTTGTCTGATAATTTCATACGTCTGCCAATTTCATAACTTAGCCAATGCTATGAAACAATATCATCTCAGCTTCTGCTATTGATTGACTACTTTCCTCAGGAGAGATCGAGTATACTGCTTATTTCAACATGGCCATTCCAGCGAGCCAATTCAAGTTTTCTTTTTAAATTCATTTGTGGAATGTGGCCGTCAGTGGACCGGCATTTATTGCCTGCCTTTAGATGCCCTTGAGAGGGTGGTGATGAACTGCCTTCTGAACCGCTGCATTCCACATGCTGCAGGTTGAGACACAACATCTTCCGGGGCACATTCCAGGATTTTGACCCAGTGACAATGAAGGAACGGCAATGTATTTCCAAGTCAGGATGGTGAGCGACCTGGACAGGAGCTTGCAGGTGGTGGTACTCCTACATATCTGCTGCCCTTGTCCTTCTAGAGGGAAACGGCTGCAGGTTCGGAAGGTGCTGTGTCTGAAGACATGGTCCATTTTGAGAGAAAGTCCTAAAATTTATGTTGTGTTTAGACTCTAAGCACGAAACTGGGAAACCCTAGCTCTCTCATGCCATCAGATAATATTATTCTTCACCTTCTTAAGCATACTGAAAGATACTTGACGGGTCCGGTCACATCTTAGATTAATTTCTCATGACAACCATCCTCTTTCTACTTAGGTTTACACAACCAAAAGCTTATATCAAACAAGTCATCCAAGACCTAAAAGATTGCAAGGCAAGATTGAGGAACACCAAAAGATCAGCATGATTTAATAAACTGAGAAAAGATTGGGTAGAAAGCACTTAACATGTTCCTATGCTCTGAACGCCAACAACCACAAACAAGCTTGATGTTTTCTCTTAAATCAATTATACCGATCCACTTTTTTAAAAACCATATCTTCTGACGGTTTCTCTTGCTTCAAAAATGCAATTAAGAACATAACTTGTTGCTTGCAGCCAATTCCTTGCTTCAAAAACCTCCCCTATAATATTCGCCACAACTCCAGTCGTATTCTTCACTCAACTTCCCTGTCATTTTTTAGATCCATGCCTTTGTACTTGAACCTTTTGCCACAGTAAACAACCTGCACAGAAACCATTATACTGTCCTATGTCAGTTGATAGTATGGTCATGTCAAAAAAAAATCTAGACCTTCATAAGACTGTTAGCTTAGTCACAAATCATGCCAACATATCCAGCCTGATTGCAAGTAATGCACATCTATTGCTGCTCCTTGTGAGTGCTGTTGAGAACAAAGTGGAAAGGTACAAACTACAACATGGATAGAGAAAAACATTCATGTTAAGAGAGATACCTTATGACATGATCTGCACTCCTGATATATTACAGGCATGTAAATATCAACACATATGGTTGCCAGGTGGATAGTCAAAGTAAATTCAGAACCTCAACCACATTAAAGTTATATAATTGGACTTACTGAGAAACTGATTCTTAATCCCAAGATCAATCCATTCTGAATAGGAATATTGGCTCCAAATGCATGGTCAATTTTTCAGAACGCACGTGATCACATCAAGGTTCTTTGTAATGTCCCAAAGACAAATTCAGCACCAAATAAATGACTGTGCTCACTGACACCACAAAGAGGCAATGAAACCAATACAAACAATCAAATTGATGGCAGTTCAGGCAGAAATACAGCCAAACAGCAGGAAGTTTTACAAGAGACAGAAAAAAATCTGCAGATGCTGGAATCCAAGGTAAACAAACAGGAGGTTGGAAGAACACAGCAAGCCAGGCAGCATCTGGAGGAAAGGAACAGTCAATGTTTTGGGTATAACCCTTCTTCAGGGCTCCCAGTTTTAAAAGACTGGAATAAATTATTTACACAACATCAAGATCTAGCTAGACTATGGGTATTTGTATCAAACCATCACATGAAGCCACTTTGACTTTTTTGATCTTACTAGTGAATTCAGTTTTCTCTAAACTGAAAAAATTACTTATAAACATCCCTTTAAGGTTACCTGCCATATCTCTGAGGTGAAGCTGATAAGGCTGTTGCAGTATACAGGACTCTGTAAAGCAACATTAGGTGAAGCATTTTTTAATTCATATTGATAGTTGCACATATTGATTCTCCTATCCAGCTGAATGAACTATTTGCTTAAAACCCTTTCAATATCCAGCCAAACCTCCATTGCACCAACATCTTAAGATGAAGACTGCATAAACCTGTATCAACAAAAAGCCACTTTAAAAACAAATGCATCTATAAATGTCTACAAGCCAATGGGACTGGCTGCAGTCACATTGAGCACAAGGGAAGAGAGTTGTGGTTGTAGCAAATCAATCATCTCAGATGCAGGACATCATTGCAGGAATTTCTCAATATGGGGTCCCAGGCCCAATCATCTTCAGCTTTTTCAATGACTTGCCGTCCACATAAAGTCAGAAGTGAGATGCTTGTTGATGACTGCACAGTGTTCAGCATAATCTGCTACTCCTCAGAAACTGATACTGTCCTTATCCATATACAGTAAGACCTGAACAACACCCAGGCCCGTTTATCTCACATGACAAGTAACATTTGCAACTCGTGCAAGGCAATGACCATCTCCAACAAGATAGAATCTCACCATCAACATCCTGGTGGCTTAACAGTGACCAGAAACTGAACTGGGCAAGTCATATAAATTCTGCACCTATAACAGCACGTTACAGGCTAGGATTTATGAGGTAACCAATTCAAATATCCCCACTGCATGTTTACTATCCATGAAATTAAGTCAGGAGGATAATGAAAACTCTCCACTTACCCAGATGAGTCCAGCTTTGAAACTCAGAAGCTTGACACCATCCAGTACAGAGCAGCCAGCTTGATCGACATCCCATGCTTCATTGCCTTCACCATTAACACAGATTTATAGGAGTAAGCACCATCCACAAGATGCACCACAACAATGCAACAAGGCTACTCCGACATCACCTTACAAACTTGTGACCTGTTCCATCCTGAAGAAGACAGGCAGCAAATACACAGGGACAATAACACCTACAAATTTCTCTGCAAGTTATACACATCCTAACGTGGAATTATATCACTGATCAGTCACTGTCACTGGGTCAAAATCCTGGAATAGAAGGACTGTGGGAATGTCCCAGGTCTGCAGCCTCACTAACCTAACCACCAACATCAGGGTCTCTGAATGAACTTTAAAGTTAATAGATGAATGTGTAGATATCACAAATGTTCAGTATTTATAGTGAAGTTCAGGCAAGAATATAAATAAAAATCTCACCCATGAGATACAGGAGCAGAGTTAAGCCATTCAGTCCTTCAATCTACCCCATCATTCAAAGATGGCTCCTATGTTTCGCCACCCCATTTAAAAGCCATATCGGTTGCAGGGGAAGGTGCCGGGTGTGCCTACACTTGCCCCCACACCCCCTCCCTCACCCCCTTCCCAGGCCCCAAGATGATTTTCCATATTAAGCAGATGTTCACCTACATATCTGCCAATGTGGTATGCTGTATCCACTGTACCCGGTGTGGCTTCCTCTACATAGGGGAAACCAAGCGGAGGCTTGGGGACTGCTTTGCAGAACACCTCTGCTTGGTTCGCAATAAACAACTGCACCTCCCAGTCGCAAACCATTTTAACTCCCCCTCCCATTCCTTAGATGAACAGCAACTCATATTCCGCTTGGGAACCTGCACCCAATGGTATCAATGTGGACTTCACAAGCTTCAAAATCTTCCCTTCCCCCACTGCATCCCTAAACCAGCCCAGCTCATACCCTCCCCCCACTGCATCACAAAACCAGTCCAGCTCATCCCTGCCTCCCTAACCTGTTCTTCCTCTCACCTATCCCCTCCTTCCACCTCAAGCTGCACCTCCATTTCCCACCTACTAACCTCATGCTGCCTCCTTGACCTGTCCGTCCTCCCCGGACTGACCTATCCCCTCCCCACCTATGCTATCCTCTCCACCTACCTGCTCCTCTATCCATCTTCGGTCCGCCTCCCCCTCTCTATTTATTTCAGAACCCTCTCCCCATCCCCCTCTCTGATGAAGGGTATAGGCCCGAAATGTCAGCTTTTGTGCTCCTGAAATGCTGCTTGGCTTGTTGTGTTCATCCAGCTTCACACTTTGTTACCTTGGATTCTCCAGCATCTGCAGTTTCCATTATCTCTGTTTTTTTACATCTGTTTGTTTACAGCATCTGGTTTTTAATCAGAGATCAGATCATGACTGGGTTAGAAACACTCTTCCCCTCTGAATTACTTTCCAAACTAACTAAGTCTCCTCAGGTGAGGTAAAGTCCTGTACAAAATTGTTGGGCTGGTGTCAATGCAGTACTTAATAGCAATCAGTTCCAGTCTCACTCAGCCACATTACAAAGGTGGCTCACTTAAGGAAAGGAAAGGAAAGGAATCAGGAATCATCAAATTTGTGGCAATGACAAAGACAAAAGTGAAGAACGTTGATCCCAATTTTGACCTGGTGCTGTGCCCTTCAATTCAGTCTGAAGACTCAATGAGGTCAAAAGCTAAACACAATTAAAATTTCATGTTGCCAACTTCATAGAACATAGAACTTCAGTTGATACAAATGAGATAAGATTGTTGATCATAGGCTTGAGAGGGGAATTGAGACAGGAATTAAGCCAAGAACTCAAACACAAAATGTTGGTGATTACAATCTGGTTATGGCTAACAGTTTCTATACAATTAGAAGTCCCGAGTTGACTTTTAAAGCCAAGGTCCTCCACCAAGTATCTCATAGTAAGTAAACTGAATTCTTCAAATCAAAGGGAAACAATTTAGGAGTTTCAGAAGTTAGTATGGGCTCCCAAACAAGTGAGAAATTTGCAAAACAGTTTACAAAGCATAAATAGAGAAAAATAGGAAAGACAGCAAGGGAGATTTTAGTCTGTTATGCTGTATGCCAATTAGAACAGAGACAAGGGGGAATTTCTTCAGCCAGACAGTGGCAACTGTGTGGAATTCATTGCCACAAAGGGCTGTGGAGGCCAAGTCATTGAGAGTATTTACAACAAGAAATAGTTAGGTTCTTGATTAGCAAAGGGATCAAGGGTTAGAGGGAGAGGGCAGTTGAGAAATAGATCAGCCATGATCAAATGGCAGAGCAGACTGAATAGGCTGAATGGTCTAATTCTGCTCCTATATGTTATGGTTTAAGGCGTCAGAATGTCTGTACACAAGAAATAAGGCTAGAAAACTAACAATGTGACAGCATGAAAACATGATAAACAACCCCTAAACAACAAAGTTCTATATACAGAGGTCGCAACAGAAATCAGAAGTGGGCAATTTTCAGCTACTTTTTAAAATTGGTGGTGGAATATGGGCACTGTTGGATATGCTATCCTAAACAGTCCATCTGCAAAATGCACTGCAGGAATTCACCAAGGTTCCTTAGTCAGCTCCTTCCTAATGCAAGGCTACTTCCAACTAGAAACACAAAAGCAGCAGATACATGGGAACAGTACCATGGTGTGTCATGGAAGGAACTTGTTGATACTAATGTTTCCGTGCATCTGTTGCCCTTACCCTTCAATGTGGAAGATGTTTTCTACCAAGCTTTCAGAGGCACTATCAAAGAAATGTTGATTATTGCAGTGCTCTTATAGATGGTATACACTGTTGCCACTGTGTTGGTAGTAGAAGATTGGAGGTGATAAATGGAAACCAATTAGCTGACTGTTTTGTCTTGCACGGTGTCAAGCTTTTTCAATGGTGGAGTTGTAGACACACAGGAAAGTGGAGGGCATTCTATCACACTCCTGACTTGTGCCTTGTTGGCAGTGGACAAGCACTGAGGTAGCAAGAAATGAGTTATTGGTCACTATATCCTAGCCTCTGATCTGCTCTTGCAGCCACAGTGTTTATATTGGTTAAACAAGTTCAACTCGTGATTAATGGCAACCATCCCAGATGTTAACAGTGGGGGATTCAATGATGGCAACATCAATGAGCATCAATAGGGTTCAATTATCTCTTGTTGGAGATGGCCATTGCTTAGCCGTGTGGCATAAATGTTACTAGCCACTTGTCAGTCCAAGTCTGAATGTTGTCTAGACCTTGCTGTATGTGGACATGGACTGCTTCAAAATCTGAGATGTTGCCAAATAGTGCTAAAGATTGCAATCATCAGTAAACATTGTCACTTTTAATCTATGATGGAGAGATAACCAGTGATTGAGGGGGGATCATCATCCAAGCAGCATTTTGGGCCTAGAACATTACCCTGAAGGGCTCTACTGGTGCATTGGTAGTGTCATTACCACTGAACCTGGAAGCCCAGGTTCAAGTCCCACCTACCCTAAAGGTGTATAAAAACATCTCTGAATAGGCTGATAGAAAATATCTATTCCAAGGAACTTTGGGGTCTGGTGGCACAGTGGGGGAGTCCCTTCTTCTGGCCTGGGTTCAAGTTCCACCTGCTCCGGAGGAATATCATAACTTCTCTAAACAGATTGATTAGATGATATCTACCCTGAGGAACACATGTAGCAATGTCTTGTGTCTGAGAATGAGTGGTCTTCAACAATCACAACTGGTTTCCTTTCAGCCAGTTATGATTCTAACCAGAGGACAGTTTTCTCTCTCTTCCCCCTACTTCCCACGCCCCCCTTCCCTGATTCCCAGTGAGTCCAATTTAGAGCTGATGCTAAGCACCTTGATGCTATACTCAGTTAAATATTAAAAACTGATGTAATGTCGATGTTAAGGGCAGTTAATCTCGCCTCACCCTATTATTCTACTTCTTCATCCATCTTTAGGCGAAGGCTGTAATGAGGTCATGATAAAACGGTCCTGGCAGAAATCAAAATGAATATTTATGAATAGGTCCTTTGCTATTGCCAGTTGACTTGGTGGTTAATCATGAATAGACTCATAGTTTGGTAATTGGCTGGGTTGCATTTATCCTGCTTTTTGTGTGCACGATAAACCTGTCAATTTTCCACGTATTCAGTCACATACAGAATTGAAGCTGTACTGGAGCAGCTTGGCTAGGGTGCTACAAGTTCTGGAACAGAAGTATTCGGTACTATTGCCTATATTGTCAAGGCCCATGGTCTTTGCATAACCAGAAGTTTCTTGATATTACATTGCATGAAGCAAATTGGTTTAAGATTGGCATCATTATGCTGGGTACCTCTGGAGGTGATCAAGCTTAGTCACACACTCAGCTCTTCTGGCTGAAGATGAATGCAGATGCTTCAGCATATCTTTTGCACTGATGTGTTAGGTTCATCGCCAAGGAGCTGTTTAACTGTCCACCAGCATTCGCACTAGATCTAGGAAAGCTGCAGGGTTTAGAGTTGATCTATTGGTTGCGCTCAGCCTTTTCTGTTGTATACTGCTTCCACTGTGTGACCCTTCTGCATTCCTCATTGAACTATGCTTGATCTCAGAGCTTGATGGTAATGATAAGAGTGGAGGATATTCCGAGTCACAGGGTCATATTGTGATCAAATACCATTCTATGGTATTCTCTTGAATGTCCAGCTTCAAGTTCCTAATTTGCTTGAAGACTGTCCCATTGTGCACAGTGGTGGTGCCACACAACACAATAGGAGCTTCTCAATGTGAAAGTACAACTTTGTCTCCAAAAGACTGTGCAATAATCAAATGCAACAGGAACACAGGCCAAGTCAAGTAGTTTACTTCTCCTTGTTAGTTCCCTCACCACATGCAGCTTTGTGCTTTAGGACTTGGCCATTTGGGAACTCAGTCATCTTTCAAAGGGTCAGATGAAACTAACAAATCTGTGGATATGTTCTTACAAAGTCACAGTCAAAAAGATGCAAGCTTGGACAACAAATTCATCAGACAACACTGAGAACTTATGTCCCTGAAGCAATGCAATAAAAAAGCTACACTGAGAGGTGATGGACTGTAAAATCAACAGAAAATAACTCCTCAGTGCCGTGTGTGTTTATCCATCTGAGATGACGGAAACAATTTAAACTCTAATGGCTGTTCCGGCGACAGGTCACAGAACTGGAACATTTATTTAGGGGTCTCTCTCCCTCTTAACAGATACTGCTGGTTGTGCTAGGTCTTTCCAGTATTTTCTATTTGTATATCATAATAAACAACACTAACTATAGATTTGCATTCTTTAGAATAGCTTCTGTAATTGAATAATAATAATAAATTATAATAAATTATTCCAATATGTGGATCTAGTGGTCTGGTATATGAAATGGAATTTAGAGAAGCTCAGTACTACATACCTGGAAGAACATCAAGAGAAAGGGAAGAGTTATAAAAGGAAATAGTCCAGTGAGGGAAAAAAAATCAAAAGACTAATTTGATTTTCAATGAGACAATAGCCTAACAACAGCAATATACAGCTGGGAGATTGTTTGGAGATTGTCTTTCAAATCATAACCAGAGTGATTCTTTATCTAACTTTGAGGTACCATGAGTAAACAGTCTGAGCTAACTGAGTTTTGCTTCCACCTTGTGGAGAATTTACTGATCGCCACTGCAAGAATGAGCCACTAATGTCAAAGATTGCCATTGTGTAGTGAATCAATTCAGCATGCCGCTGATTGGAATTTCACAATATTTTGCCTTTAGTTTTCAAGTATTTGTTCTTAAAGCACTGGTTAAGCCCCAGATTGCTAATCCCTAGTTACCACAGATGGTGGCATCCTTTCAGCTTGAAAAGCTGCAACTCTCCAGTTCCTGGTTCACCATCAATAGTGTTAGACTGGAACTTCTAGGATACTGACCTAGCGACAAGAACGAAAAGTTTATACACATCTAAATCAGGATGGTAAGTGACTTGAAGGTAATACTCCCACAACATTATTAACCCTTCTGTCACAGAACTGAAAAACTGTCAAAGTTAATTTTAGCGAGTTGCTGCAGTTGATCTTGTGAATAGTACTTCCTGCAGTCACAATGCATGGAGGAGGAGGAGGAGCAGGACAAGAATCCAGTGATACAGCTATTGATCAAACAGATTGCTCTGCCCTGTTTAAATTACACACCTTACATGACGATAAAATCCCTTTTTCATTAAACTTTGCTCCTGCAGATCCAACTCTAGACAGTCGTGAAGAAAGTAGTAGAGAATTCGAGAAAGCAGTGAAGCTTTCTATCTAATACAACACCTATCAATATTCATTCCTGATTTGTTATCTTTTCAGGATGAGAAGGAAAATGATTGAATTTAACTAACAGCCTGTTAGCTCAGTGCGGTTGGGCTTTTCAGTCTCATGGTACTTTTATGTTGTTATCCTTATAAAAAATAATATTGATCCCTGACAGGTGTCCTGGTGATACTCCCCTAACAAAATAGGTAAAAGAAAAGTACTCTAGCAGTAATCTGTTGGACCACTACAGCAATGTATCCCTCCCGCCATTCTCAACAGGCATTTCATATTTCAGATGTAGTAGGTGCCCAGAGAAAAAGCAGAGAAATTTAAAAATCACTATACTTTTCAATGTGCTAGATGGCGTCCACAAACCGTGATATTTATGTTTGCACTATCTTGCAGCAGCTAAATTATGAATATCAAGAAGAGAACAAATGATTGGCTACTTAAGATGTACAGAAATATGGCTTCAACTGTTCTCCTTCTCATCCTGAAAAGATAAGAAATCAGGAATGAATACTGATAGGTGTTGTATTAGATAGAAAGCTTCACTGCTTTCTCCAATTCGCTACTACTTTCTTCACGACTGTCTAGAGTCGGATCTGCAGGAGCAAAGTTTATTGAAAAAGGGATTTTATTATCATTTAAGGTGTGTAATTTAAGCTGGGCAGAGCAATCTGTTTGATCAATAGCTGTATCACTGGATTCTTGTCCTGCTCCTCCTCCTCCTCCATGCATTGTGACTGCAGGAAATACTATTCACAAGATCAACTGCAGCAACTCGCTAATATGGCTTCTACCGCAGGACCAGAGAGTGGGAAACTATATATTGTGGCATTATTGCATCATTCTACTTACAAAGATAATAGTGACATCAGGCAACTAGGGAGTGGCAATCTTTAACACGTGCTGCCGTGTCTCCCACATTGCTCATGTATTGTATTTTCTGTTGTTTGGCACAATGAATGAAAATCTATAATAATATATAATTAGCTTCCTGTACAGTGTCAATGGAGAAAACATGCACACGCACACATGTGTGTTTTTTTGGGGAGGACTTGTGTTGGTCTGAAGTAGTAAGCTATGCTTACTTGATTGCTTTCTTAGGTGACCAGTATGTAATATATGTAATATTTGCATTTACTATATTCACCTCACAGTCACTTTGTTGAGTCACATCAATGTTTTCCAGGAGCAAACCTTTTAAATATTTTGATTAATTTTTCATGTAAAATCTCATATTAGTCAGAAGATGTAGGTCTTGCATCAATCAACCATTGTGCAAAGGGTCAACATGAGCAGTTTGCAGTTATTAGATTCATTATTAGCATAGTACCAACATATGCTGCACCCAATTTCAAGTGATTCTGCAAATGAAAGAGCTTGCTGCATGACAAGAAATCAGATAAAGTACCACTTAATGAAGATGGTTGAGAAATAAACACTGGTTAGAAAACTGGGGACAGCATGTCTTTATATCCACCCGAGAGCAGGCAGAGCTTCAGATTACTGTTTCATCTGAAAGGTTGCACTTCCTTCAAAACTGCACTAGAATGTCAAGCTGATATTATGCGCTCAAACTTCTAGAGAAGATCTTGAAACCACAAAATCTGTGCAACTGGCAATGAGGAGAACTAGAAAACCACAAAGAGACATATCATGGAGCTTAGAAAAGGAATTCTTCACAGGTGAACTGGACAAACTTAAACACCACCTTTAGTTGCTAACACTAACAAATCCAAATTGGCAACTGTCCACTTCTCAGGGCTCCTATTCTTCACCGAATGTGGAAGTAAAAGGAAACGCTGGTTGGCATTTCATCCTAAACACCAACACTAAGTAATGACAGGCCCCGTAAAATAAAACTGAAACATTGAAAAAACAAACTTAATTTCTGTCGTCAAATAGTAAGTGATTAATTCTACTCACCAGCGTTCATTGCCTTAAATTTCTGCTTTAACTCCTTTGGCGTAAGGCGATAATGATCAAGGCCATCATTCCAACGGGTACGATCAAGAACTTGCAGGTCCCCACCTACCAGCCAGCTGCCACTCTGCATTACCATCTGTGTGCATACAGAGCCAAAAGAAACTGTTATACTTCAAATAAGCAATGAGAGATCGCTGTGGAGAAGGATTTGGAAGATACAGACCGTGGGGAAATAAATAACAATGTCTTGAAAAAAGTCCATGTTACAGAGGAGGTCCTCCTGGATGTCTTAAAATGCACAAAGGTGGATAAATCCCCGAGACCTGATCAGGTGTACCCTAAAAGTCTGTGGGAAGCTAGGGAAGTGACTGCTGGGACTCTTGCTGAGATATTTGTTTCAGAGGTACCGGATGACCGGAAGTTCACTAATGCGGTGCCACTATTAAAGAAAGGTGGTAAGGAAAAGCCATGGAACTATAAACCAGTGGGCCTGACATCAGTCATGGGCAGATTGATGGAAGGTGTCCGAAAGAACAGGATTTACATGCATTTGGAAAGACAAGGTCTGATTAAGGATAGTTAACACGGCTTTGTGCATGGGAAATCATGTCTCGCTAACTTGATTTGAGTTTTTGTGAAGAAGTAATGGAGATGATCGATAAGGGCAGAGTGGTGGATGTGATCTATATGGACTTCAGTAAGGTATTCAACAACATTCTTCATGGTAGACTGGTGAGCAAGGTTAGATTGCATGGAATACAGGGAGAACTTGCTGTTTGGATACAGAACTGACCTGAAAGTAGAAGACAGAGGGTAGTGGTGGAGGGTTGCTTTTCAGATAGGAGGCCCGTGACCTGTAATGTGCCACAAGGATCAGTGTTGAGTCCACTATTTTTCGTCACTTATATAAAACGATTTTGAGGTGAACATAGGAGGTATGGTTAGTAAGTTTGGAGGTGACACAAAATTGGAGGAGTTGTGGACTGGGAAGAAGGATAACTCAGAGTACAAGGAGATCTTGACCAGCTGGGCTAATGAGCCGAGGAGTGGCACATGGAGTTTAATTTAGACAAATGTGAGGTGCTGCAATTTGGAAATGCGAATCAGGGTAGGACTTGTACACTTAAATGGTAAGGTCCTGGAAGGTGTTGCTGAACAGAGACACCTTGGAGTGTAGGTTCATAGTTCCTTGAAAGTGAAGTCGCAGGTAGGTAGGATAATGAAGAAGACACTTGGTATGTTAGCCTTTATTGGTCAGTGCATTGAGTAGAGGAGTTGGGAGGTCATGTTGTGGCAAACCAGGACATTGATTAGGCCTCTGTTGGAATACTGCATGTAATTCTGGTCTCCCTGCTGTAGGAACAATGTTATGAAACTTGAAAGGGTTCAGAAAAGATATGCAAGGATTTTGCCAGGGTTGGAGGACTTGAGATAAAGGGACGGGCTGAATAGACTGGGACAGGTAGATCTATACTCTTCTGTATGATGGTCATAAAGGTCATCAAAGTAAATGAGTGCTATCGAAGTTACTGTTGGACAATAACCCCTGTGTGGCCCCTCAGGTGCTCACTGGCACATGCCAATTCATGTGCGGATGCACTGATATCCATCTCTGGAAGTTGCTGGTGTGCATGGATCTCAGAGGTTTGTGCAACAGCAAGAAAAGTTAGGAGAACATAACTGATGGGTGTAGGTTATTTGCAGTTAAAACACTCTCAATTATCACATCTTCAGATGACACCAATTTGTTTGACCAGACGAAGACAGAGCTCTGAAATGCATCCTGTATAGAATCATAGAGCCATACAGCACAGAAACAGTTGCCTCAGTCCAACCAGTCAACGCCAAACATATTCTTAAACTAAACTAGTCCCAACTGCCTGCTCCTGCCCCATATCCGTCCAAATCTTTCCTATTCATGTACTTATCCAAATGTCTTTTAAACATTATAATTGTACACAAATCTACCCTACCTCAGAACGTTAATTTCACAGGCAACCACCCTCTGTGTAAAAAAACCTGCCTCTCATGTCCTTTTTAAATCTCTCTTCTCTCACCTCAAAAATGTGCCCCCTCATCTTGAAATCTCCCACCCTCGGGAAAAGGCACCTGCTGTTTACTTTACCTATTATTTTATAAACTTCTATAAGGTCGCTTTTCAACCTTCTATGCTCCAGTGGAAAACAGTCTCAGCCTATCCGGCCTCTCCTTATAACTCAAACCTTCCATCCCTGGCGATATCCTGGTAAATCTCTCCAGCTTACTAATTAACTTCCTATAACTGGGCAACCAGTACTGGACACAGTATTCAAGAAGCCTCATCAATATCCTGTACAACCTCAACATGATTTCCCAACTCCTGTACTCAAAGGACTGAAGACAAGTGTGCCTAATGCCTTTTTAATCATACGTATATAATCATATATGTCTGTAAGTGATGCAAACTTCAAAGACTTATGTACCTGAACCCCCTCGGGCCCTCTGTTCTACAACACTACCCCTATCCAAATGCTTCTCTGATCTTAAAGGGAGAGATGTTTTTATCAAAACCTTAATGTAAGGATGTTCTTTGCAAGTTGTTCCCCACTGACGTGCACAACGCTCCTCTTTCCTGTGCTCATAGAATTCTGGATTGCGAAGGATAGCCACCCGCTGTCCGTTATATAACAGAGCAAAGGCAGTGCAGCCATCCAGTCGCTCTTTGTCTTCATTTGTTGCTGTCAGGACAATTGGCACTGTCAAGTTAATGAGACCCCCTGGAGTAGACAGCAAAACAGAAATAAAAGCATTAAAATAAATTATACCTAATTTACTACTTATACAAGAGATCGTACTGGTTGCAATAAAATAAAAAATAAAAAAATGAAAATTTCAGGTAGCTAGTATGGTTGATTAGATCTTCCTGCATTGATCATCCAAATCACACCCCTATTAATACAAAGCCTTTGAAAGTACCATGCCCACCCCAGAGTAGGCAAGTAGAATCATGTTTCTGTGGGAGTGAGCTAAATGGCAACTTTGCTGAGGTTAGAGTTTGGACTCCTGTGGTCATCACCACCATTACAAGAATGTAAACTGCCACATATGGCAGTCTGGAAAATCTTCTAGGACTTAAGGGGAAAGGCAAGATCTGAGGCAACATCTCTGGTGTGGGCAGTGTTTACTAAGCCATTCTAAAATATTGTGAAATATTCCATGTGATGGTGAATCTTGCCCCCGTTATGTTTTATGCAATATTTACATTAACTTTTATTGAAGTACCATACTTTGATTACTATTAACATAAGCTTTGAAGGCACAAAGATGCCATAGATCAGCCTTTACTAAACTTTACAGGAAAAGGGGAATCAATGAAGAATTCAGACATCACCTGGGACGTGTGATCCTATTAATTGTTAACACTCAGTTTCACTTCGAACACAATGATTCAGAACATGAAGTCTAAATTTAACCCATTTGCAAACGTTATCTTTGCTGGTGAGGCTGGCATTTAGTGGTTCTGGTTCCAATTCAAATTCAGGAGTTTGTTTGGTCACTACTGAGGGAAAACCACTCTGGAGTTAAATACAGGCCGCATCAGGTAAGGATAACAGATTTCCCATTGAACCTTCGCGAGTAAACTGCATCTTTATTGCAAAAAGCTTCACACTACCACAGTATGAGTATTAGCGTTTTAATATGGTAGGCAAACAAAGCAAAGAAGGTGGCAGTTTTAAAAACCAGCAATCCATTCAGACTCATTTGGGATCAGAAAGCTGGAACAATGAAAAAGATTGTTTGTGTACTATGTGTCAAAGGAGTCAGCAATGCACTGTGGAGAATACTGTGTACAGGTTCCTTTTTATGCAGTAAAATTAGGGACAGAATCAGTCAAAAAATGTACATTACCCACACTGGTATAAAAATCAAATGTGTACTTCTTAAATTGTGACAGGTTAGATACTCAAAGGGAACCTGTTACACAGGCGGGTAATAAAACCTCTGAACAGGTTGGTTAGAAAATAATCTAGAAAAGCCAACTGTGGCAACTGGTGGAAACATGAAAGGTCACTGATCTTAAACATTCATTTGGTTTCTCTCCTCAGCTGCACAAAGCTTTATTTAGGCCACATTTGGAATATTGCATGTAGTTCTGTTTGCCACACTACCAGAAGGATGTGGAAGCTTTGGAGAGGGTACAGAAAAGGTTTAACGGAATGTTGTCTGCTTTGCAGCTATGAGGGCAGATTGGACAAACTTGGTTTGTTTTCATTTGAATGTCAGAGGCTAAGGAGTGACCTGATAAGATGATGAGAAGCGCAGATAGAATGGATAGTCTGATTCTTTTTCCCAGGGTAGAAATGTCAATTACAAGTGGGCATAGGTTTAAGGTAAAAGGGAAAAAATTTAAAGGATATGTAAGATTGCTGTTTCTTTTTTAAACACAAGTCGGCAAGTGCCTGGAATGCGCTACTACAGGAGGTGCTAGAAGCAGATACAAAAGCAACATTTAAGAAGCATCTTGACAGTATGAAGATACAATGGCTTTAAGAGGTATTTTGTCCTGGTTTTTTTTTAAAGTGAAGAAAGGTTGAGACAGAGGTTCTGTGCAGCCTGCTCCAAAACCAATAAAGTAAATAGCTTGACAGGTCTTTTTGATTTAAGTTGGAACAACATAAGTAGCCTGAATGGGTAGAATCGAGTTTCCATAGAACCAGGATTTTTTTTTAGTTTTAGCCTTCAGCAGCAGATACTAGGATTTTGAAGCTGGATGTGGAAGTTGTCATATCTCTTTCTGTGACAGCTAAAAGCTGGAGTTCACTCCTGTCGCTGGAACTGCATTAGAGAGAATCTATTTTACAGAATTTGCCTTTGCCAAGGTTGTGTTTATGGGATGTTACTCTATTGGAACAGTTCATTAGTAATACCTAATATACAGGTATTATTTCGTTAAGAAGTTTGGTAGAGTTACAGTGAAGCCAATCCTTTTATTTTTGTCTCATCTATATTTTAATTACAGTGTCTGAATAAAGTTAGCTAGACCATCTTCTTAATATATTTTGAGGGAGTTTGGTCTGGTCCATAACAACAGATAAAAGATTAGGCAGGAAAGACAGGGTTACAGCTTTTTAATTTCGAAAGACACCATGTCATTGCAAGCTAGGCAGGACAGAGGGCCTGCTTCTACACTGTACCTTGCTCTCTTGGATGGTACCAGATTTGCTAAGTATTTATATGTTTACTTTACAATTTGTCTTGACTCTGCACGCAACATCACTTTGTTTAAGAAACATCAGAACTTTACGAGCACTAACCACGAACTTGCCATCATTGCTTTCAATGATCTACATGGCCGTCATAGTCTTCCTATTACATTGTAAATGATACATTGTTACAAAGGAATGTGGCTGTAGCATTTCATACTGCCTTTAACTGTTATTAACCCCTGAACCTTCCAATTCACAAGAGGCTTAAACTTTCCATTAAGCTCTTTTGAGTCTGCATGTTGTACCCAAGAGGAAATCCTTGTTCCATCCCCACTCACACTGAGTGATATTCCAGGCTCTACATCCAATCTTTTACACATGCAAACCATTAGAATTGACAAAAAAACATTAGGGCATTAGCTTTTAAGTTAACAAAGAAGATACTCATCAACTGAACACTAGCTCATGCTTTGCCTCTCTCAGCCAAGGATTTATTCAGGTCCTTACCATCCAACAAGCAGCCAAAGTGAAGGCACTGCAAGAATTCCCGTTCTCTCATGAAGCCATTCAATGGAGTGGCCCAACCCTCAGCCAAGACCTGCACCCACTGCAAATCCACCTAGAAAGAAGAAGAGGCATAAGCAGCAAGGAACGTCTCCTTCTTAACACTTTGATGGCATTATTTATTTACCAAAATAAACCATGAATAATGCACTTCAGACTGTATCCATACCCTCAGGGTGGTCCAAAGCCAATTCCTTACTCGAAGTTAATTATCTGTAAATAACTGCAGCAGCCAGTTTATATACTGCAAATTCCCACAAGAATCAATGGAATAAACAACCAAGTAATATCTTCCCCACAGTTTTGATTTAAAAGACCAGTCGACACACTATAAATAATTGCTGGCACCTGTATAAACCAGCAGTGTCCTAGTCTGTCCTGGTTCATTGGTAGCCCTCTGACTGGTTGTCAACAGACCTACTCTGGGGACAATCATTAGAGCAGACCTCACTGCAGTAGCCTAGAAGGAAGCAAACTGCAAGTCAAGAATTTCCAACGAAGATGATGTTTCATTGAAAAATGTTCAACGAATCAAAATACAACTTATAACTTTGACCCTTATTTAGAAACAGCCTATGTTTTTTCAAAAAGTTTCCTTCAAGTAACTTCTGCAATTCAACCATTGATTCTTAGTAATGAAATTTATTTTCCCTACTTTTGTTCTTTGAGGGTATACATGAGAAGTAACTAGCTCATCTGTTAGTGAATTTGCTCCTAGCCATTACTAATTTAAAACACTAGTCATTGGCAAAGTACAGGGACAGAACAACCAATGGCGACAGCAGCAGCAGTGTCTCAGTCTGGGAGCCACCGAGACAGGCTCCAACACACTTGTTATTTACTGAAATTTAAATTGGTTGCAGACCCTAATTCTCCGAAGGGACATAAAATCAGCCACCTTCCCTGGAGTGACTGGGAGGGAGGGCTAGAATAGGGGAGAGAGAGTTGACTAGTCATTGAAAAAGCAACTGTACACAAAAGCCACAGTAAATATTTGTGAAATTATGTATGACTTATTTTATCTTCACCACCTCTGTTATCTTGAAAATCTCATTAAGCCAGCCACATGCAGTGGTATAAATATGTAATTACACAATTAATAAAATACAACAAATCCTTAAACTGTTTTTACCCTTTTAAAAAAAATACACCCTTACTCAATGGGCACATTTTCATTGACGAGAGAGGGCAACTCAACCACAGAAGTACAATCGGGATACAAAGTTTTCACAGTTTTACATTGAAAGGTGCTGAAAGAATTAACATTGTCTTGGAGCTGTAACAATACCACTGAAATATTCAATTTTCTAAAAAGCAAGGCACCCAAGTGTTTAGTTGAGGCAGCAAATCTTTTAAGATTTTGGGGATCAATGGGGGAGACGTATTGGGGGATGGTGAAACAAAGCATTTCGAAGTATTAAAGAATCAAAGTATTTCAGCCTCACCTCCACATTAAACCTTGGATTGTGAGCAGTTTTCACAGGAACAATTACAAATTCTGCCCTTCAATACGTGACTGGAATTTTGTTATACAAATGCAACGACAGCAATTTGTTTTCATGATTTTTGCATGCGTATATACTGCATTGTAGCAGTGCTCTGGCAATCTCTAAGCTGTTTAATGCCGGAAAAATGTACATTAATTCCACAAACTGTGTCATCTAGCTTTACTGTATTATGATGACGATGTAAAATATGCTGGTCAACAATCCTTCCCAAATACAGCTAAACATAACATATGAATTGAGAAGTAGTACTCCATTTCAGTGAAAGACAGACTCTACAGAGCATAAAGTGCTTTTCACATTCACAGGACATCCTAACATGCTTCACAATAATGAGCCGCAGAAAGATACAGCAAAGAAAGAGGCCATTCAGCCCAACATAGCGGTACCAGCTTTTGAAATACAGCCACTCATGTTATTCTAGAAATGCAACAATTTATGCAGCCAGATTTCACAAGCATCAACATGGTCAGTTGATCCACTAGACGTAAAGGGTTAAATATCAGCCAGGCCACCAGACAGAATTTCCGTTTTCTTCAAGCAGCGCTGTGCAATCTCTTATATCTATCTACAGTTCAACAGTGCTGCACACCCCCATCACAGGGCTGGAGGGTCAGCTTTAATGATGTGCTTAGGCCCTGAATTCACAACCTTCTGACAAAGGGGCAAGGCATACTACATCTCCAATTTAACTTGCAACTCATCTTGTGCAGGATTATTTGCCAAAATCCTTGAAGTACATGCTGCTGTCACTTCAATGTCTGTTTAAAAAAATTTGCACAAACAAGAGATTGATTTGTTACAGACAGCAAGTGACACACAATACCAGCCAATCTTTTTGGAATTGGACTGAATGCAGTGAAAATTTAAACATAACCAAAAGATAACTATATCAAATCTAAACATCACTCTTTTTAATGTGAAATATTTCTATTTATATAATACTTTCCATTCAGAGTTCATTCAGTAACTCTGACAGAACAGTCTGTCAGAGTTCATGACAGACTTCTGAAGTGCAGTAATGGATGCTTTATTTCCACAGTGTGAGGGTGAAAATTGGTCGCTAGAATAATTGTTCAAATACAGCCTTGGGATCTTTAACATTCACTCTGATTGGTTAACAGGTCTAAAATTAGCAGCTCAACTGAAGGACAACACCTTCAAACCTGGAGTCTAAATGGATCTTGAGTCGAAACCCTTCACTTGTTGACAGTGAAGCACGAATTCAACCAGCCTCACCATGCTTGAGCAGTACCACACGACAGTTTAAATCATGTACAAGAGGTACGAGAAGAAAATGCTCATACCTTATTAATTTCTAAGATTGGCAAAGTGTCTGCATCAGCCCTGGCAAGATCAAGCTTGTTTTCGGGGACAAAGAGCTCCTTTATTTCAGCATAAGCATCAACAGGGACAATATCCTATATGAAAAAAAACACATTAACAAAACAACATAGTAACAATACGAACTATTGGTTAAATGCAAGAAACTGAACTAACACATAGCAATGAATAGTTAGTGGAGTTCTGCACAGGAGATGGGAAGAATTAAAAAGCTTGGTACTGTACTGCCATCTTGTGTTCATAATTAATAAAAGCAACATGGTCAAAAGAAAATCAAAGAATTGCAGAGTTAATTAAACCATTTTATTATAAATAAAGGATTAAAGGAGCTTCTTTCACCTGTCTAATAGATGATAACTCACAAAATGTCCATGCAAGGAGGTGCTTAATCTACAATTAAAGTGGCTACACAGAAACAATTACTCTAAAAGCCATAGCCAAATTCATGGTAAACCCCAACGGATGTAAGAAAATCACAAACACAGACCTCCATGAAGAGCTTTATTTAAAACATCTGTTTCAAGTATCATTTAAAAAATAATGCTCATTTTGGGGGTCTGGATGATGAGCCACAAGCTAACGTCACTTTGTTATCCTGTAGGTGTAGACACAGCAATTCTTCCTTTCTAGCGTTGCTAGCTAACAAAATAAATATCTTTATAAGTGATGATAGCCAGATAATAGCCAAGGCCATAATGATTTCACTGCCTCGCTAAAAAATAACACTTTATAAATCATACTTGAGCAGGCTTGAGTATTTGCTTCTAAGTTTCCATCTTCCTTTTCCTGGACTCTATGCCGATTGCAGAAACAGTCACAGAAATACTTCTCTGAAAGTGGTCAGAAAATTCCGTATTGTCAAGGCTGAAAGATTCTGCTTGTTTCTACCATGAGTCAGTTATTCATGAGAATTCAGAATGATCAAGGATGATCTCGTCGACATGTTGACAGAAAATACAGAGAAATGATTTCCCTAGGTTGCAGGGGTGGGAAGGGGCGCTTGGGAAAGAGAAGACAGAGGATCCAGAACAATGGGCATAAATTTTACAACTGAGAGACAAATTGCTCACGAGCGAAACCAATGAGTGTGGTTTTTCCACATGAAGGATATAAGAAATCTGGTGCACTCTTCCTCTGCCTCCCCCCTCCCCCCTCCCCACCTCCGCCCACAAAATGAAACTGATGCTGGGTCAAATGGAATTTTCATTAAAAATGTTAGATTTTCATTCAGTATAGATATTAAGCAATTTTCCTGAAGGTGTCTCAGAAATCGAGAAGATTTCAGCACACAATACTCATGTGTAATTTTACACAGAAAATAGGAACATGAGTATGCAATTCAGTCCTTGAGCCTGCTCCCATTTTTGCTCCATACTTTTGATTCCCTTAGCCTCAAGAACTACATGTAATTCCTTACTGAAATCAAAGTTTTTGGTTCCACCTCCTTTCTGTGACAAAGAATTCCACAGACTAGCCACCATCTGGGTGAGGAAAATTCTCAGCTCAATCCTAAATGGCCTACTCTTATTCTTAGATTGTGACCGCTGGCCTGGGATCCTTGGTCATCAAGAACATTCTTCCTGCATTCATCCTGTTTAGACCTGTTGGGATTTTACAGGTTTCTATGAAATCTTCCCTCCATCCTCCTTCTAAACCCCGGTGGATACAATCCTCACTGATCCAGTCTCTCTTCACACATCAGTCATGCTATTCCACAAATCAGTCTGGTAAACCTTTCTGACATTCTCTAAGATAACACACGTCTATGGTCACTGAAAAATTGAAATGGCACTTCTACTGAACTAAGTAAACAGAAAATGGAAACAATTAGGGCAGGCATGTGGGTATCAAGTGGTATGGATCAAAGTTAACAGAGTAAGGTACAGAACAGTAATAATCAAATTAGAATTGCTGAACTCAATGTACAGGTTGAATGGGACATATCTGATTTTGTAAGCCCAATGTCCTGTTCCAAAAAAATTGCTGCTGCCACAGGAATGATACCATTCAGCTGTTTCTACTGCATAACCAGTCTTTCTTTCTACCTAGCAAGAAAACAATCTGCATTTATGTATCACCGTACACTTCCTAGGGGCTTTCCAAAGCAGGTTTATAGTTACTCAGTACTTTTCTTTTTCAAGTGTAGGAAAATGACAACTTATCTGCAACATTTCTCAGTATCCCTATGGATTGTTACCCTAGGTTATACACTCAAATCCATGGAATGGCACTTGAACGCCTTGGGACGTGTCACAAGATTGTGAAAGGCGCACTCTGCCAGGATATATAGACTTTATAAAAACTAACAGATCAAAAAAGTGGCCCATCATCATAATTTTGGGCAGCTTAGTATGGACTAAAGACAGTTTTGCCAGTGACTTGAAATACCAAGAATGAATCTTTCAAAAATGGTTTACACAGATATCCCTTTCTCCTGAAAAAGTTGTTTCCTGTGAGTTTGTACCAGCAGGTGCTTAATCTTGGACAAAGTAGATATCTTGTTTGTCTACATTCTTTTGCTGGTACGCTATTCTGCTCACCATTTACAAAGGTGCACACAAAAGACACATGTCACTGAAATTACCTTGGGTGAATGAGGCAGCAATTGAGAAGTGAGAAAGAGATAACCTTTCACCTGACCAGAAAAAAACCTTCAACATTAACTCTGTTTCTCTCTCCACAGTTGATGCCTGATCAGCTGAGGATTTATAGTACATTTTGCTTCTGCCTTACACCTGCTTTGGTAGGTGCAGTCAGGATTCCACGCTTTATTGACTTATTCTGAAGTGACCTTGGCCTATGTTAAACCTTGATGTCAGGACCCACTAATCCTGGTACACTAATAAATCCAATATTGAAAGGCAGTGCAACTCCAAACACAGTTGAATCCTTACCCTTTCTTGAAGCAGTTCAATCACTTGCTGGACACATTCATTCACAGAACAGACATCAGTCTTCAATACTAGTTCAGGAGCTTCTGGCTTCTCATACTCAGAGTCAATACCAGTGAATCCTGTAAGACAATAAAGACATTGTGTTCCTTAGTAATTAACTGTATAATTTCATAATGAAAGACTTTTGTTACTTTCTTAATAATGCATTTTTAAACAAAAACAATTAGTGCGAGGTGGCATAGGCGATTCCAGAATGACCAGTAGTAGCTAGAAGTGGAACACACAATCTTTCTATTCAGGTGTAAGAAAAGAGGAATCTAACAGAAGAAAATTGTATCAGTTAACATTCCCGCTGCTGACTATTTTTCAATCAGCCTGCACATACGAATGCAGAATCTGCATCTGCTGAGATATTTTGCAGTTCGCTCAGCTGATACAAGGTGGTTACGGAGGGCAGGTGGGCAAGATGCCAATAGATCTCCACTCCAACAAGATCTGACACTGATTTATTTGACTTGGTTTATTGTGGTCACATGTACTTAAGAACATATAAAATGTTTTGTTTGGGAGAGGAGGTAGATCATAGCAAACAAGGAATTACAGATCATATGGTGCTTAGACAAAGCAAGGCATACAAGGTTATGACTGCACAGGAGGCGCACAAAGCAACATCAGCATTATTTGAAGTTAGGGAGGACCACTCAGCAGTCTAGTAACAGCAGGGAAGCAGCTGTTCTTCAACCATCTAAGAAACAGAAGCAATGGCTTCAGATTCGGGAGCACCTAACATACAGGTAATACAGGTTTTACTGATTAAGTCAATAAATGTGACAGTGAATTTCATCACACTTTCAGCTATCCTTTCCCATTTCCACCATTACTTGTAACAATTGCAAACTAGTTAAATCTTGCACTTATTTTAAGTGAAAATAATCACTATGCACTGGAGATCTTGACTGAAATTTGAAAAAACAATTCTCCCACAAATTAATGTTCTTTTTCACATCAGTAAAGCGCAACTACTTTTAAAATTGAAGATACAATGACACAAAAGCATTAAAAGACCAAACAAACAAGTTACTTACCATTTGAATTTCCATAACTGAAATCATTCGGTATTAATCTTTTAGTCCCTGATCTGGCACAATTCACCACTCCAGAGCAGAGGGAAAAGAAATCAGGGCACATCCTTTAGAGGGAACTTTAGCATAAGGGCGATTAAATAGCTAAAGCAGGGTTTAGTGGACAGTAATAAGCCGGTTTGGTATCAGGGAATGTAACATGAGGAAGGGAAAGAAAATGTATACATTAAAGAATGATGATCTACCCTTTTACAGAAATTCAATGTACACTATATTTTTCATTACATAGTCTACTGTCATTGTATACAGCGAACAAGAAGCTTATATCTATATCTGTAGCTTAACTAAAGGAATTTGAGTCATATTATCCAGTCTGTGTGCATTACCTGTGGCCTAATAATTAAGCTCTCTACCTGAGAATCTCAAAGCTCCAGTTTTATCTCCCACTCCAGTGATTGAGCACAAGGCTGACAATCCAGAGCAGTAAAAACAGAGATGCTATCTTTCAGGTGAGATATTAAGTTAAGGCCTATTGGAGTGGATGCGAAAGATCTTATTGAATTACTTTGTAGAACAACAGGGAAGTTGTTCCCAGCTTCCTGGTCAATATTTTAATCTTCAACATAACACATTACATCATCTGTTCACTGGTGACCATCAGCTGAAATAGTTAAACTTTAAAAGTACTTAATTGGCTGTATAGCACTTAGAGACATGCTGTGATTGTGAAAAGCATTATATCATAGAATCCCTACAGTGTGGAAGCAGGCCATTCAGCCCATCAAGTCCACAGTGACCCCCTGAAGAGCATCCCACCCAGACCTACCCCATCCCTGTAACCCTGTACTTCCCATGGCTAATCCACCTAGCCTGTAGATCCCTGGATATTACAGGCAATTTAGAATGGCCAATCCACTTAACCTGTACATCTTTGAACTGTGGCTGGAAACCATGGCATCCAGACACAGGGAGAATGTGCAAACTCCACACAGACCGACAGTCGCCCAAGGGTGGAATTGAACTTGGGGCTCTGGTGTTGTACAGCAGCAGTGCTAACCAGTGAATCATCATGCCACCCATTTCTAAATGGAGATTTTCTTTCCTCTGTAATTTAAAGGTTTGGCAAAAATATTATGCAAAGCTGAAGACTAGTGGGCCCATCATTCATATATGATGCCACAAGCAAATGGTCTACAAACGATTTAGCAAAGTGAATGAAACAACAGCAATTGGACATTTTATATCAAGGAGCACATGACAGTTTAAGATTTTCAGATTGCCACCAAGTTCTGCAGAAGTCTAATTTTTCCACCACTAAGCTCCCATAGCGACTTAATCTACCGCAGACTTCCAGCAGTGAGTAGTCACACAAACCCTTGTTAGGATCAAGAACGTCAAGACTCTGGATGTGGTCGGAAACAGATTGTGTAGCAGTTCTTTTACAAGAGATCTCAAACTTAGCAAATGCTCTGATTATGTAATATACTCCAGAGAAGGAGGGAGAGGAAAAAAGAAATCAGCATTTAAAATGGTGACTCATCATTTCCTTAACATTTTCTGAAGTGTTGTTGTTATTCCATGCGCAGTTACATCAGTCAATTTACACACAGGCAATTGATGTGAACGCCCAGATAATTATCTGGTGTTAAGTTTCTTATTAACATATCTGAATTTCTTACTGATATTTTAATTTATACCAAAACTTTTAGTGACTGTCACAAGCCATTTGATTATGAATGAATCTTGAACGTTTTAAAAATACACTTTAAATCTTAACTGTACAGAAAGTTAACAGGAGATTTAATAGGTGTGTTTAAAACTTTGAGGAGTCATAGAAGATCAGCCAGGAGAACTGCTTCCAATGACAAGCAGGTCAATAACAGATGACAAGAGACTTATGATAACGGGTAAAGTAACTTGGCAAAAGAAAGAGAATACTCGCTAGACTAGATAGGGTAAAAGGAGGATGCTCCCAATGACCAGACCTAGGGCTCTCAGTCTATAGTTACTGGTTTAGGCCATTTAGGACTGAGGTGAGGAGAAATTTCTCTACCCAGAAAACCTGGTGAGCCTGTAGAATTCTGTCACAGAAAGCAGTTGAGGTTAAAGCACTGAATGTTTTTAAAAAGGAATTAGCTATAGTTCTTAGGGCTAAAAGGATCATAGGGTATAGGGAGAAAGCAAGAACAGTTGGATGATCTGCCATAATCACACTGGATAATGGAGCAGGCTTGAGAGTTCAAATAGCCTACTCTTCCTATTTTCTATGTAAAAGTACCAAATTGCAAGGTTATGAGGAAAAGGGAGAGTGGATAGCTCTTTCAAGGAGCTAACACATGTACAGAGGCCATATGGCCTTTAGTGCTGACCAGGGAATAGCCAGTATTGTTGAAAGAAATAAATTAACAAAGACAAGAACTCTTTTGAGTTGCACATGTTTGCTACATGGCCCCCATGTGTCCCCTGCCCTCAGATGCCCCTTGTATTCTCTCACACTTACCTTTTATCTCACCAGCTCTAGCCTTTTTGTACAGTCCCTTCACATCTCTTTTCTCACAAACATGCAGAGGGGCATCAACAAATATTTCGAAAAACGGCAGACCAGCATCTTCATGAATACTCCTGCCATTCTGTCGATCCTATCAATAGTGAAATTTTACAAATAAAAGATAAGAAATATCAGCAATGTTCACCTGACTACGAGCTATCTTGACACAGTTTCAATGTTTTGCAAAACATTGGCAGAGAGAGGGTAGTAAAGTAAATTGTTGTAACTCTACTTCAGAATTTGTTATTTTATCAATTACACACTCTCTCAGTCCCAGCTTCAGATTTCAAGTCTTCTATTCACGATTGGCATTTTGGTAGAGCTGCCAAGGCTCTTGCACAGGAGCCAATCACTAATTTATGTGCAAAGGAGACTGGTGCATCTCTGATATTCTGATGGAGATCTAGAACTCAGCTCCCACATGATGATTTACACAAGCTGCATTCATGCACTCTATGCAGTGCACTGGAGCCTGGAAACTCACGCAAATTCACACTCCCTGGCAAGTTTTTAAAAGCAAAAAAACACATTCTGAATATACTCAAAAATACAAAGCATGAGTACTTGAACACACTTGAGTAGAAAGAAAATATGTTTTATATTTTGTTAAAGCCTCTAAAAGAGCCATAAAATAAGGCAAGCGGGACATACGTAAAACTTGATTCTGTCTGCTTAAAACTAAGTTACATTGCAGTGACAAAATAATTTCAGACAATCAAGTACCTTTGTGTAAGTTAAATGGTCACTGTATGAAGTTGTGAAAAAGTTTCACTTCTACAGCCATGAGCAAGTTTTAATTCAACAGTACTTTCAGCATCTGATGCTTACGTCAGTGTCGACGACAATGTGAGTGATGACTGTTCCATTGCGAAGAAATGTAGAATGCCCCAATTGTACTCGCATATATCTGTACTGGGGAGGCAGTGGCCTAGTGGTATTATCACTGAACTGTTATGTTGACCGTGAATCCATTGCCAATTGTTGGTTAAACCCATCTGCCTCACTAATGTCCTTTAGGGAAAGAAACTGCCATTCTTACGTGGTCTGACCTACATGTGACTCCAAACCCATAGCAATGTGGTTGCCTGTTAACTGTCCTTTGGGCAAATAGGGACGGGCAATAAATACTGCCTAGCCAGTGACGTTCTCATCACGTGAATGAATGAAGGACATTGCTCATAATACAAGAAAATATCCCAAACACTTCATGTACAGACAGAACAGTTAAGTACCTTTGTGTAGGGAGAAATAAAACTGGCAAGACACACAAGTCCAGCATCTGCAAACAGCTTGGCTACTTCTGCAATACGTCGAATGTTCTCCTCGCGGTCCCCTGGGCTAAAACCCAAGTTTTTGTTGAGACCGTGACGAATGTTGTCTCCGTCCAATGTGTAGCAGGGTATGCCATGGCAAACCAAGTATTCCTCCAATGCCATACTAACCGTAGTCTTACCAGCTCCAGACAGGCCTGTTAAATGTCACCACAAAATCTTAATAAGCAAAGCAAAGCAAATACAAATGGAACTATTTTCTGCAAACATTCCATGCACAGTTGCAGGCTGGACTCTCCTGATGAACCTTCAGGAGGAAAAGTAAGCAGAAGTCCATTCTACACACCTAAGTACTTATAAAATATCCCATAGCACTATTCAAAATGAAGGTGACTTGTATCGTAATCAATCCTCAAACAATAGAAACTTTACTGAGAAAATAGTTAAAATGCCCATCATCAGACATCCATCACCATCAACGGACCACACAGACTATGCTACCCAAACTTTTCCCACCGCAAACCCTATTGCCACTTGAAAAATGTCACAGCCCCCTAGCAGGAATCGAGAGAATAAGGGCTGGTTACAGCAGGAATGCTGATATTGTAACTTATTCTGAACTCACGTCCCCACTTGAGGAATCCCTTCCATAGAAATGGACCATACTAGGTTATATGCTTCCATCACTAAACAAAGATCATCAAAGAATAAAAACATAATTCTATATTCTTTGCTTTATCACAAACTTGCTGTCTTAAACCAACCTCCCCAATAGTAAATACAAAGATCCTGTGGCCTTTTCTGTCACAAAGATTGCGACTTTCCATACATTTGCTTCCAAAATTTTCCCAGAGCAAAAATTACTTCCCCAGTGCCTTAGCCCAGAACTTTCACCTTTATTGGGGTTCCACCCTACCTCCTTCATTGAGTCTGTCCAACCTCACCTTTTCTACCTCTGGCATCCTTGAGTCTATTCTGACCAATTCTTCAATGTCCTATCCTAGACCCCATGTTAACCAATATTGCTAACTTCTCAGGTGCCATCCCTTACTTCCGTCATCAAAAGTCTCCTCAATAAACCTATCATTGACTCCACCATCAGTAAAATAGAATCCCTATAGTGTGGAAGCAAGCCATCTGGCCCATCAACTCCACAATGACATTACGAAAAGCATCCCACCCAAACCCATGCTATCCCTGTAACCTCGCATTTCCCACGGCCAGTCCACCCAAGCCTGCACATCTCTGGACACTATGAGCAATTTAACATGGCCAATGCAGCTAATCTGTGCATCTTTAAATCGTGGAAGGAAACCAAAACACCTGGAAGAAACCCACACAGACATGGGGTGAATGAGTAACCGTATGTGTGGGGTTTGCATAAAAGTGTAATTGAACCTGGATTCTTAGTTCTGCAACGCAGCAGTACTAACCACTGAGTCACTGTGCCACCCTGGCAAACAACTTAATTTCTAAACTACTTTGCTTCTCTTAGAACCTTGAATATGTTGCTGCTCCCCACCCAATTTCCTCCAATCAGGTCTCCTGTCCAGCTATAATACTGAAATAGCCTTTGTCAACTGTGGCCACGGCCACAGTAAACTCTCCCTCCTCATGCAACTCAAACTGTCTGCAGGCTTTTACAAAGTTGGCCACACCACAGTCGTCAGTACCAATCTAGCTGGGTGGTACCAACCATTTTTATCTAATTGTGGCCAGATAATCACTGTAATAGCTTCTCTTCCCGCTCACGGTGTTAGGTTTGGAGTCCATCAAGCAGTTACATTCCTAGTTCTTATTTACATCCTGCTACCTTGTGAAATCAAAAGGAAAACACAGCAGCAGGGAGTGAACGCATGCAGGGCCCCCCACACGGTGGGCCGCAACCCCCAGCAGGATTGTCAGCCAAAGTTTTCGATTCACAGGGTCAAAAGCAGCAGTGGCTGCATGGAACTTTAACTAAGAACTAACATCGTGAGTCCCTTCTAAATCTTGCAATTATTTTTACACTGATGTGGCTGAACTGCTTGGTCTGCCACTCTTGAATTCTACCCTAAAAGTCTGAAAAGGAAGTTCTGTTTTTTAACACAAAAAAAATTCACTCTTCCCCTTTGGCAATACTGAGATTTGAGATGTATATTCACCCTATTTTTGCATGCTAGGAATCAAAACTGCAGAGAAGATGAGCGTAAACAAGTGGGGGAAAAAACATTTCTTACATCTTCAAGGTGCTTGTCCGCATAAAGAGTTACTAAGCAAATCAAGAAATAAAAAGATTTGTTCAATCAGCAAATTGTTCCAATTTCTATTTCAAAGCTACATCACAATGTGCACCAAGCAGGTCGAGCAGACATTATATATTGTTACTTTTAGAGGAGACAGGGGTGAAGTAATTCTGTCACTAAACAGTAATCCAGAAGCCCCAGACTAATGTTCAGGGGCACTGAATTTCATCATGGCATTTGAATTCAATTGAAAAGCTTGGAGTTAAAAGCTAGTCTAATGCTGACCATGCAACCATTGTCAATTGTTCTAAAAATCCAGCTGGTTCGTTCATATTCTTTAAAGAGAAAATGTTGCCTCGTCTAACCTACATGCGACTCTGGACCCACAGCAATGATTTTTAACCGCCCTCTGGGCGATTAGGAATGAACAATGAATGTTGGCCTTGCCAATGACGCATATATCTTGTAAACAAAACAAAATAAAAATCCAGAGAATGTAAATTCAAATCCCACTTTGACGTAGTGAATTTGAATCCAGTTATTAAAAACTAGAAATTAAAAGCTGATATCACCTGAAAAAGATGTCAAGTTGGAGTTAAGAAAACTTATGTGATTGAAGCAAGAACAGTGCCGTCTTTAAGTGGTCTGTGCTACTCTAATATCACAGTTACGTGCAGTTAACTTTCAACTGCATAAACCAAGAGCTAAGCAGAGCAGTCAGATATATCAAACTACAGTGGTTCAAGATGACAACTAGTCATGACCTTCAAAGACACAGACAGAAACTATAACTGCCACTTTAATGGTGACAGCGACAATATTAACATGAATACAAAAAACTAATTTAATCAATGCCTGAAACATCATCTATGAGAAATATAAAAAATACGAAACTGATAGATAACAATAAATCTATTTTGATTCGCACTGTTAACACTTCAAAGTGGTTTCGGATGAAAGAAACTGGACAGTAGGTGTCAGTGGTGGGGGTGAATAGATTTGCTAAATTGAATGGACAAATAGACAAGTTCAGAGAAGGGACGATAAAAGCAAAGGGAAGGAATTTCTGGAGGAAATTGCAGGGATGGGATAAATGTAAAGCTCCAACGTCAAAAGAGGAACTACGGAAGGAGGGAGATGGACACAAGGTGATAAAGTTGGGGAATAATGAGCTTGGGTCCAGTGAAAGGAGTACAGCTCTCAGCAGATTTTGAGGAACATAGGACATGAGGTAAACAAGGCCATGGGAAAAGGGCAAGGATTTGGGAAAAGGGCAAATAATTTTGAAATAAATAAATGATGGATATGGACCAAAGATATCCCAGCAGGAGAAGAATGTTGAATGAGCAGGGCCAAGATCTTGACAGTATGTTATACAAAATCTTGAGAGCTGGAGTAAATGGAGGGTGAAGCATGCAAGGATGGCAGTGAGGTTAGTGTGGAGGAGAATAGGAATGGATTGTTTTGCATTGCATTGACTGTGAAGCAAACTGTAATGGTTAATGTTTTGTTCAAAATATAAAACCCGGCAACATTTAAGGAAAGCATACGGGAATATTACCTGTAAGCCAGACAGTGCAGCCACGAAAACCACCTCTGGTTCCCACAACCTGCCCACGCTTGTTTCTGCTGACATGGTGTGCCTGGAAGGTTACATTGGTTGCTCGCTGTTTACCCTGTAAAACACACAGTAAGAACAATGAGAAAGAAATGGCACTTGGGGCATCAGCCAAATTATTACAATGGACAAACAATATTACACTCGGCTTTTCACTGCTGAATCTGTCCTTCTATAAAGGAGGCATTATTAGAAGAAAATCATGAGAATTTACTATCATATAGGATAACTCAAGCCAAATCCAAGGATGCATTTAAGGAGACGTTCAATGAGCAACATGAGGAACAAAGGAGCAGCAGGTTAGGATGATACGGTTAAATGAAGTAGAGTGGGAAGGGGCGTAAACTCAGGCTAAGGGCCCACTTCTGAGCTGTAATCTACACAACCTGCAGTAGAGACTCAGACTTATATCATGCCTAACTGGTGCCTTCAGAATTGCTAATCAAAATTTACAATTATTTTTATTTTTCAAAGCAGACTTTTGACCAAAACCACAAATCTATTTATTGAAGTGCTAGACTGCAACTGCAATATGTCACTGCAGTTAATTAATATGCTTAGAGTGTGGGATGGGGGTATATTTAAGCACAAGCATAACAATTTTAAAATTTGGGGCAACGAAGAACAGGAAGCCAATGTCAACCAGTAAGACCAGGAGCGAGCGGGACTTGGCACAGGACAATTTAGATTGCGGAGTGCAAAACATGAGCTGGTCAAGAGCATATTAGAATTGTCCACTTTGGAGGAGAAAACGGGCTGATGTAGACGTACAAATTAAAAGAGCAAGCCATTCAGTCCCTTAAAGCCTGCTACATCATTCAAAAGTAGCTGATCTGATGCTATCATCAAATCTGCATTTCCACTTACCACTGTGTACCCTGCACCCCATTAATTAATAATCATCTATTTAGCTCCAGCTTAGAAATATTCAAGGTCTCTACATCCAGCACCTTTTCCAGAAGGAAATTCCAAAGGCTCATAACACAAAACACTTCGTCTCACCTCTCTTAATTGGGAAACCTTTGGTTTTTAAATCGGTGACCCCGAGCTCTAGATTCTAGAACTCAAGACCCCTCAGGCTCATGAATGTTTCAATCAGATCATCTCTTTCTCTTGTAAATTTCAGTGAATACAAACCTTGCCTGTTCAGCTGTTTCACATAAACCATCCCCTCATTCCAGGCATTTGTCTAGTAAACCAATTTTGAAATGCTGCAACTGTATCAATATCCTTCCTAAAACTAGGGTAGTTAATACTGCAGATCAATCTCATCTCTGCCCCTGTACAACTGAAGTATCATAACCTTCCTACTGTTTCCAATTCAATTCTCATTGTCATAAATAACATTCTATCGGATTTCCTAATTACCTGGTTTATCTGCACACTGACTTTTTTGCAATGCAAGCATGAGGATACCCAGATGCCCTTGCATCTCAGAGGTCTGCATCCTCGCATCATTTAGATGTGCTTTTTAATTTCACTGCCAAAATAGGCAATTTCACACATTGTACACATACCTTCAGTTGCTATGTCCAAGTCACTTATATAAATTGTAAACACTTTAGTTCCCACCACCAATCCCTGTGGCACATCATTTGTTATATTTTTGGAACCTGTAAAAGATCCATTTATACCTGTTTGATATAGTGTGGAGCCCGAGGAACACAACAGGTCAGGCAGTATCACAGGAGCAGGAAAGTCGACGTTTCAGGTCAGGATCCTTCATCAGGACTCCATTTATGCCATTTCCCTGCTTCATGTCAGCCAGCCAACCTTCTATCATGCCAACATGTAACCCCTACACAATGAATGTTTATTTCCTGTCATGATCTTTGATGTGACACCTTATCAAATCTTGGTACATTCACCAATGTCCCTTTTTCCACAGCACGTTAGCTTCTCAAAGAACTCAAATTGATCAAACATGGTCTCACTTCCACGAAGCCATACTGACTCTGTCAGATTATTTTGAACTTAGACAGAGGTTATTCTTAATGAATTAACATATTTTGCTACCTTTCAATATAATGGGAGCATTCCTGAATCTCTCAACTCTCTCATTTGACACTTTATCTTAAAGACATAAGGTTGAAGTCTATCAGGACCCAGGCATATCACCCCACAGCTCCAACAATTTACTTAGTATCATTTCTTGTGATTATGATTTTCCTGAGTTCCCAACCTTACCTCCAATTCTTAATTTGCCCCTGCCTCTAGGATATTACATGTATTCTCTATAATTCAGAATACCTTTTGAATTCATCTGCCATTTCTCTATTTTCCAGTATTAATTCTCCTGTCTCATTTTCCAATCTTTTCTCCCTTAAATATTTGTAGAAACTCTATATGATTTTAAACTTTTAGCTAGCTTTATCTTGCACTTTAATCTTTCCAACCTCTGATCAATTTTTGCTCTTTGTGTTATGTCCAACTTCTGATCTGCCACCTGTCTTTGGACAATTATAAACTTTTTTCTTTTAAATTTGATACAATCTTTAACATTTCTAGAGTTATGGCACAGAGCTAGTCAGCCAAATCAAATCAGCCTCCTTATCCTTATATTTGCAACACTGTGAAATTAAAGCATTCAATGACCCTCAAAATTACCCCAATGGTTCCTAACCAGATGTTTTGAATAACTGGTACCAGATCTTATGTTTATGGTGTAAACAAAAGAATTAACTTTCTCTTTAATACAATAACTTTAGGTGAGTGAAGTTAAACAAGATAATTCATAGCTATGATTTAAACCCAACCTACTTAATTCTAGCCCACACACACAAAGAAACACACTGTTAAAAGATAAATTTAAAGAAAAAACGATGTAATTGGCCAGTTCACTTAAGCAGTTTCAAAGGTCTGTAGTATCACAGGCTTTTGTAGACAACATCAATACCAGTAAATGCCAATAGACTCCGGTCAATACTCACTAAATTCCTATATTTGGGATTCTATTCTTTGAACATTCAATATATTGATAATGGGAGGATAATCAGGGAGTAATCAAATCTGTCCCCTGTAGCTTTCACAGCCACACACAATCCTTCTGACAAAATACACAAACTTTCATTCCTGTGTTTTTTTTCCAACATTATCTTTGTTGTACTGGTGGCCACAGGCCTATGTGATGGTCCCTGTTATCTGACAGATGTTTAATGCATCTCCAGAGTGGAAACATTTACAGTCCTCTGTGAACATGAATCAACCTGCAATTAACTTCCTAAGGTCCTACAAAACAGATATCAGTTTGCTTGATCTCCCTTTTTTCCAAACCAAACTGATCACAGTTACCTTCAAATCTCAGGTCTCAATTTCAACCAAAATTGAGAAAAAAGAAAAACACTGACTTTTCTGTCACCGGTTAACTACAGATAGTTGAAGCAGCATGTAGTCTGATGCGACATACAAGCAGCGTCCACAGATGTGAAGCAGGCAGTCTTTGTGACAAGGATACAAGGTCAAACAGCTTGTGGCTAAATAAGAAACACAGACTGCAAAACATCTGATTCACCAAGGTTCTTGGTTAGGAAGGACACACAATATCATTGATGTGAAAACAGAGTTAGTATACTGCAGGTGAAGTCAATACCAATGATTTAGATGAACAAACTGGATGTGATACAATGTTATAAAGCTTGCAGACTACACAAACTTAGATGGGAAAGTAAACTTTGGGGAAGAACCACAAATATTTGCCAAGGAACAGATCCAAATTAAACAATCAAATTATCTTCTGCAACCGCAGTAGTTCCATTGTTTTCCGATACCAATCAGCATTTGGAACTGGTGGTAACACCCATTCCATCAACATTCACCTACCACTGGCATCCCATTATTGCAGTCACCAACAAAGTGAAAGCTCAGCTCATCAAAGACTCAGAGATTTCAAGATCAGGGCAAGACCATAGGGGGTAACTGTAGCTTTTAAACTCCGGCTTAAATACTCTGAGGCCTATACCCCCAGACATTGTCTGCTTGGCCAGGTGCCACTCTTTCACTTTGTAGCAACGCTCTTAACTTCACATACACACGGCTCCACCCAGTGGTGGCACTGGCCTTAAAAGCCGCCTTAAAAAACCAGGTAAAAAGTGACAGATGGAGTACAAAGTCATAAACACAGCTGAAACTAGTTCATTCATGGGAAAGAGTTGATGTTCTTATGCAGAAAACAAGTGAGAAGTCACATTGCTTGTAAGGGCAAACGCATCTGAATTCATCTTGCAGGGGGAGCGTTGGCTACTGTCAGGACTTCACAAGGGATAGTTGCTGAACTCTTGGACTCGGGTGAGTGAGGGCTTCAGTGACCACCGACTTCCTAAAGCAGGGTCTCTCATTCAGATATCAAACGTTCACCTCTCCAGGAAACCACAAAGATACAAGGTTTTACGTGAGGCTTAATTTTCTACAAGAAACTCTTGCTACCTGCACCTGATCCCTGAGCCACTCGAAATTCCACTGGATTTAGGGATAACTGTCAATTGGTTCAAACTGAACCTAATATACATTCCTCCATGGACAGGAAAACTTTCCACACTGGAGGCAGGAATGCGCCAATGTGATTGCTGCAAGATTTCCTGCCACTGGAGATTGAGGCAGTTTCCGCCAAGATTAAGTGTGCCCTGCTGCTATGTTTCCCTCCATGATTAACTTGCACCATTTTACTGAATGATGGAATGGGTTTGATGGCCTACTCCTGTCTTCATTTCTAATATTCAGTTTGACCAGTGTTCAACTGGAGGAAAGTGCAGTCCAAAGACCAGATATCAGTGATTCTGAGCTGCTGAACAAAAACATTGGGCAGATCGATACAAGTACTGCACCAGTTCACCACAACCTTTTCTAAAGATATTAGAGACAGCCAATAAACACAGGCCTTGGCATCAACACTATGAGCCGCAACTGAAAACAAAAATCAAGCCAGAGGTGTCTGAGGTGAGGCACAATGGGACTCAGTAAATACTGAAAATCTGAGAAAAGCAGTAAACTCAAGAAATACAAATGCACTTTGAAAATCAGTTTTTGGTTTGAGATGTTGGTGTCAGAACGAGGCACCTTTTCTCTTTACAGATGTCAGCTTGCCTGCCCTATATTCCCACTATTTTTCTTCCCTGTTGGGCGTGTTCCATATGTTCCTATTTAGAAACATGCTCAATCAGTTGTCTGGGCTACTTAGACAACAACTTGCTATTATTGAGCAAGCAACAATATTTTCAATACAGTAAAACATTCCAAGTCACCAAAACAAGCCAAACAACAAGATGGTGTTAGTGGGTGTAAGCAGGAAGTTACACTATGCGCTGAGGCTAGTCGCTAATTTACACAACTCAAACACTTGAACCAATCTCAACAGTGACCAATGGAGCATCACTAAATGCCTCCCAGGTTTGAAGTACACTCCCAGACACTCCTGTTTGTACTGAACGACATCAGAATCTATTACCCTCTTCACAAGGCTGGTGTGCATTGTGATCGTCTACTTCAAAATTGAGGAAAAACAACTGAGACAGTAGACACTCAATTACTGGCAAATGTGGAATGCTCAGATTCAACTGCATATGGGGCCCTGAGTAATAAAAGTCCAGCATATGAGGCTGAGAGGAACATGACTGAAATGCATAAAATCATGAGACATAAAGAGAGTAGACAGGAAAAAACTTTTCCTCTTGGTAGAGGGATCAATAACACGCGTGCAAGAATATTAAGGCAGGAGGTTTGGAGAGGGAGGGAGTATGGACATCTTTTTTCCATCCAGAGTGTGATGGGAATCTGGAACTCACTGCCTTTAGGGTGGTAGAAACAGAAACCCTCATGATATTTAGATGTGATGCCAAGATTATGGGCATAATACTGGAAAATTGCAAGAAAACATTTAGATGCTTGTTCAGTGAGCCTGACTCAATGGGTCAAGGGGTGTTTTTCTGTGCTGTAGACCTCTATGATGCTATAACTGAAGGAAGCATTTTGCAAAAGGAAATTCTCCAAAGCGTATTTGTTCATTGGCCTTCTGCAGTGAACTTCACAGCAAAGAATTTTGCACTTACAGCATCTTATGAGTTCACCCGGCCTGGTATTTCATGATTGATTTGATTCCCTATTGTCACATGTACTTGAGTTTTGTTTTGCTTGTAATACAAGCAGATCATATCAGATCTAGGGAGATTGAACATAGCAAAGAATACAATGGCTGCAAAGAAGGTACAAAAAGCAAGATCAACATTGAACAAACCTCTCAAATTGCAGATCCAGAAGTCTAGAAACAGTGGGAGACAGCTGTTCTTGAACTTATTGTTATGTGTGTTTAAGCTTTTGTATGTACTGCCTGGTGGAAGAGGTTGGAAGAGATTATAACCAGGGTGGGAGGAGTTTTTAATGTTAGTTGCCTTTCCACAGAAACGAAAAGAGGAGATGGATCAATGGATGGAAGGTTAGCTTGCTTAATTGACTAGGCTGTGTTCACAACTTTGTGGCTTCTTACAATCCTGGGTAGAGCAGTTGCCATACCAAGCTATGATGCACCTAGATAGAATGCTTTCTATGGTGCATCTGTAAAAGCTTGAAAGGATCCTTATAGACATGCCTAATTTCCTAAGCCTCCCGAGGAAGAAAAGCTGTTGTTGTGCCTTTTTGACTGTTGCATCAATGTGGATAGCCAGGACAGATTGTTGGCGATCATCACTCCTCGGAAATTATTGCTCTTGGCCATCTCCACATCAGCTCCATTGGTGCAGATAGGGATGTACCCTCCTTCTTGAAATCGATGATCGACTCTTCAGTTTTGCTGACATTAAGGGACAGATTGTTATCTTGGCACCATGTCACCAAGGACTCTCTCTCTCCTTACGCTGTTTTGTCATTGTTGATATCTGGTCTACAATAATGGTGTGATAAGAAGGTCCAGAGCTGGATGAACACAGCAGGCCAAGAAGCATCAGAGGAGTAGGAAGGCTGATGTTTCGAGCTTAGACCCCTTTTGAAGAAGGGTCTAGGCCTGAAATGTCAGCCTTCCTGCTCCTCTGATGCTGCTTGGCCTGCTTTGTTCATCCAGGTCTGCATCTTGTTATCTCAGATTCTCCAGCATTTGTAGTTCCTGCTACCTCTACAACAATGGTGTCATCAGTGAACTTGTAGATGGAGTTCACACGAAATTTGGCGTCATAGTCATAAGAGTACAGGGAGGAGAGTAGGGGCCTGAATATGCATCCATGCAGGGCGCCAGTGTTCAGCACTGTCTTGGAGGATGTGCTGTTGCCTATCTTCACTGATTTCAGTCTTTAGCTCAAGCTTTAAATGATCCAGTGCAGAGGATGGAGCAGAGATCTAGTTTGCGAGTTTGGTTGGGATTATAGTGTTAAAGACAGAGCTGTAGTTGCTAAGTAGAGGCCTGACATTGGTATCCTTATTATTCAGATATTTCAGGGATGTGTGTAGGGCTCAGGAAATAGTGTCTGCCCTGGACCTTTTGAGCCTGTAGCTAAACTACAAGTGATCAAGGCAGGCTGGGAGGCTAAAGTTGATGTGAGCACAGCTAATTTCTCAAAGCACTTCATTAGTATGGAGGTTACAGCCTTGGGGCAATTGTCAGGGAGGGACTCAGCACACATTTTCTGTGGTACGGGACGATTGTGATCTTGAAGCAGGTAGGGACTTCAGATTAAAGTGATGTTTTTGCTTATAAGGCAATTGCACATCTATAATGCTACTTAGGACATGTATTTAGTTGAAGGCACCATAACGGACATATTCCAGCACGGCATCAAAGAACACAGCCCAGTTTCAGATTGTGTTATATTCTACCCTTGGATCTCCTGAGGGTACTTGTTTGGAGAATACCATGTTATTTTTGACAGAGGTGCATCAAATTTTTCAAATCCCTGATCCCTTTTCTTTCCATGATACACAGCCAGCCAGTCAATTAGCTTCCAAAGATAGCTGGAGAAATAAGCTCACAGTGCAGGTAAAAGCAACATGCAGCTCATTCTACCCATCAACAACAAATCAGTCCTGGCAGGATAGCAGTAGCAAAAGTTGAAAAATATTTAACTAGCAGCTCCCCACATATGCTCCAGAGTCAACAGTAAAGAGGCAAGATGTAGCGCAAAAAAGGTGGGGCACAGCAAGTAAGAGCAGGGATGGGCAGAGTGACTGAGTATACAAAGACAAGGTGAGATAGTGAGGGTGTAAGCACAATCCATCAGTCAGAGCAAGCAACACAGGCTAAGTAGACAGGGTAGATTGGGGAAACCAAGTGGAGGCTTGGGGACCGCTTTGCAGAACACCACCGCTCGGATCGCAACAAACAACTGCACCTCCCAGTCGCGAACCATTTTAACTCCCCCTCCCATTCTTTAGATGACATGTCCATCCTGGGCCTCCTGCAGTGCCACAATGATGCCACCCGAAGGCTGCAGGAAGAGCAACTCATATTCCGCTTGGGAACCCTGCAGCCCAATGGTATCAATGTAGGCTTCACAAGCTTCAAAATCTCCCCTTCCCCCACCGCATCCCAAAACCAGCCCAGTTCGTCCACTCCCCCCACTGCATCACACAACCAGCCTAGCTCATCCCCTCCCCCCAGTGCATCCCAAAACCAGCCCAGTTTGTCTCTGCCTCCCTAACCTGTTCTTCCTCTCACCCATCCCTTCCTCCAACCTCAAGTCGCACCTCCATTTCCTACCTACTAACCTCATCCCGCCTCCGTGACCTGTCCTTCGTCCCTGGACTGGCCTATCCCCTCCCTACCTCCCCACCTATACTCTCCTCTCCACCTATCTTCTTTTCTCTCCATCTTTGGTCCACCTCCCCCTCTCTCCCTACTTATTCCAGAACCCTCTCCCCATCCCCCTCTCTGATGAAGGGTCTAGGCCCGAAACGTCAGCTTTTGTGCTCCTGAGATGCTGCTTGGCCTGCTGTGTTCATCCAGCTTCACACTTTATTATCCAGGGTAAGGGAACAGGCTGATTTATGCTAAGTAGTGCTCATAGCTTATCCCTTAAAATACAGATATTCTCTGTGAATTAATGAGAGGTTAACTATTTTTTGGCAAGTGAAGTTTGTAAGTTAAGAAGTACTGGAAAATTATGGCCACAGTTCAGAAAAACAAAGATCGGCAACCTTTCTCTAATACTTTCAATAATCTGGATGAAACAAAGCATCTACATATGTCTGAGATAACAAGGTGTAGAGCTGGATGAACTCAGCAGGCCGAGTAACATCAGAGGAGCAGGAAGGCTGATGTTTCAGGCCTAGACCCTTCTGCAGAAGGTCTAGGCCCGAAACGTCAGCTTTCCTGCTCCTCTGATGCTGCTTGGCCTGCTGAGCTCATCCAGCTCTACACCTTGTTATGTCAGATTCTCCAGCATCTGCAGTTCCTACTATCTCATCCACATATGTTTACTGACCACCTGGAAGTTGAAGAACGTTTTATGAAGACAGCAGCACTAAATGAAATGGACACTGTAGGGTTAGTGGCAAAGGGAACGGTGGTTAAAAGATAACGGCTGTAAAATACTAAATTGTAGGCACAGATTACACAGAAACTGAAGCTAAATTAGCTGAAACAAAACACATCTGTGGACAGAAAGCAGAGTTAATGTTTCAGGTCCAGTGACCGTTCTCAGAGTCACAGAATCCCTACTGTGTGGAACTAGTTATTCAGCCCAGTGAGTCCACAGTGACCCACTGCCTACTGTATTCGTGCATTTCCCAAAACTTGTCTACCTAGCCTGCACATCCCTGGATTCCTACCCTCAAGATTTCACACTGTCTAACTCAGTCACTCATTCTTGTTCTCTAATCTCTGACGGGTCGAAGAACAGGTTTTATTGTTCCCCATCCACATTCTCCTCCTCCAACACTCCCCTCACCCACCCCAACACCCTCCCTGCCCCGCTCCTCACCACACCCAGCACCCTCCCTGTCCCATTCCCCCACAAAACTCACCCCACCTCCACCGCCCTGTTCCCGAACCCAGCACCCTCCCTGACCCGTTTCCCACCCACATCCCCAGCACCCTCGCTGCCCCGCTCCCCCCACACTCCACCAACCCTACCCCAACACCCTCCCTGTCCCATTCCCCCACAAAACTCACCCCACCTCCACCGCCCTGTTCCCGACCCCCACATCCCCCAGCACCCTCCCTGACCCGTTTCCCACCCACATCCCCAGCACCCTCGCTGCCCCGTTCCCCCCACACTCCACCAACCCTACCCCAACACCCTCTCTGCCCTGCTCCCCACCCACAATACATCTCCAGCACCCTCCCTGCCCCATTCCCCACGACACTCACCCCACTCCCGATCCCCACACCCTCCGGCAGCCTCCCTGCCCCAAACCCCACCCACACACCCCCACTTCCCTCGCTCCCGGGACTGCCTCACCCAGTTCGGGTAGCTGTTGTTGAGCTTCGCCTTTTTCACCCTCTTCTCCCCATCTTCCTCCATCGTCGGACCCGACAGTCGCTCTACCGCCCAGATCTCGCGAGAGCTGGAGCTCGAGGAGCGCCCCGCCCCCTCAGGGAGGAGAAGGAAAGGAATAGGGCTGACGGTGTTTGGGGGGGGGGGGGTGGTGTGCGGGAAGTGAGAGGACGGGGGGGGGGGGGGAAGAAAAGAATTGTGGTAAAAGGGGGTGGGGGGGAGAAGAAAAGGAGGGGGTGGGGGGGAGAAGAAAAGGAGGGGGGGGTGGGGGGGGAGAAGAAAAGGAGGTGGGGGGGGGAGAAGAAAAGGAGGTGGGGGGGGGAGAAGAAAAGGAGGGGGGGGGGGGGAGAAGAAAAGGAGGGGGGGGTGGGGGGGGGAGAAGAAAAGGAGGGGGGGTGGGGGGGGGGAGAAGAAAAGGAGGGGGGTGGGGGGGGGGGAGAAGAAAAGGAGGGGGGGGTGGGGGGGGGAAAGAAAAGGAGGGGGGGTGGGGGGGGGGGAAGAAAAGGAGGGGGGGTGGGGGGGGAAGAAAAGGAGGTGGGGGGGGAAGAAAAGGAGGGGGGGTGGGGGGGAAGAAAAGGAGGGGGGAACGAAAAGGGGGGGAAGAAAAGGAGGGGAGGGGAGGGGTGGGGTGGGGGGGGAGAAGAAAAGGAGGGGAGGGGTGGGGGGGAGAAGAAAAGGAGGGGAGGGGGAGGGGAGAGAGAAGAAAAGGAGGGGTGGGGGAGAGAAGAAAAGGAGGGGTGGGGGAGAGAAGAAAAGGAGGGGTGGGGGAGAGAAGAAAAGGAGGGGTGGGGGAGAGAAGAAAAGGAGGGGTGGGGGAGAGAAGAAAAGGAGGGGTGGGGGAGAGAAGAAAAGGAGGGGTGGGGGAGAGAAGAAAAGGAGGGGAGGGGAGGGGTGAGGGGGAGAAGAAAAGGAGGGGAGGGGAGGGGTGAGGGGGAGAAGAAAAGGAGGGGAGGGGAGGGAGGAGGGGAGGGGAGGGGTGAGGGGGAGAAGAAAAGGAGGGGTGAGGGGGAGAAGAAAAGGAGGGGAGGGGGGGGGAAGAAAAGGAGGGGAGGGGGGGGAAAGAAAAGGAGGGGGGGGGAGAAAGAAAAGGAGGGGGGGGAGGGGAGGGGTGGGGGGGAAGAGAAGACAATGAGGGGTGGGGGGGGAAGGAAAAGTGAGGGAAAAGTGAGGAAAACATTAGGGATATGGTGGACGGGCTGAGGGAAACAGAGGGGGTCAAATAGAGGGGAAGGAAGGCAAGGAGTTTGGACAGGAGGTATGGAAGCTATAGTAAAGTGGGAGGGGACAGGTATTGAGGGGTGACAGAAATGGACAGGGAACGAAGCAGAGAGGTATCGGGGAGGGAATTGAAAGGGGAGTGGAATGGAGCAGGAGAGGGTAAAATAACTCCACACAGGCCACTATCCCGTCACCACATTACCCTTTATTTACATCAGCATCACACACACACCCCACAGTGATAGTAGGGACCAGTGATGCTGGAGTCCGAGATAACAAGGTGTAGAGCGAGATGAACACAGCAGGCCAAGCAGCATCAGAAATGAAGGGTCCAGACCCAAAACATCAGCTTTCCTGCCGTGCTCATTCAATTCCACATTTTGTTAACACACACCACCAACCTAGCTGTTAGAGTGAGTAAAACCCCTGCCCCTCCTCTTTATATCTATCAGCCAGAGCTCCCTGATTGGACTAGATTAACAGCCCCAATTGAGGAACTCATTCTAGGAGGTCCAGCTGGCTGAAATTATGCCAATCACTGCAAGGGGGACAGGTATTGAGGAGGGATGTTGAGAGGACGAGAAATGAGTCAGAATAAATTTAATAATGTAAAATGTTAAAGAATTATAATTTATCATGGAGGAGATAGAGAGATGACTGGTTGGCACTATTGATTCTGATTGAGTCACCATGGGGAATGCATGGATGGAGGGGTTGGGGAATGAAGGCAGGGTAATGGAGGGTTTGGGGAATGGGGAGGTGTTTGGGAGCCACTATGGGAGAAGTGTATGAAGGGGATTGAGGGATGAAGATTATTGGGGAGAATGAGATGCAAGTGGTATGGAGTGGAAGGAGAATGAGGGAGGAAGGGTATGGAATGGGAAGTTGTAGGAAGATGAGAGGCGAAGTGATGGGGAGGCCTTTCAGGGAATGTGGAGGTGTTTATGGGGTGAATGAGGGAGGGGTACTGAGTGTGAGGGGTATAGATGGGGAAATGAGCAGGGAGAAACATGGAGAGTCAGAATAAATTTAATAATGTAAAATGTTAAAGAATCATAATTTATCATAGAGGAGAATAGAGAGAGAGAGAGATGACTGGTTTGCACTATTGATTCTGATTGTGTTGCCATGGGGAATGCAATCATCAGCCAATCAGTGCCCTTATTTTCCTTAATTGTTCTTTGAAGTGTAGATGAAAAGCTTTGGGAACACGTTTCTCTCTTCAGCTGTATTCAGGATCTGTACTACCAAGCAACTGTTTACATTGAATATTTGTATTAAAAAATCAATTGCCAGGTATGGCAAATTCAGCTGTTCCACATGAATAGGAAGTAATGACTTAAAACAGTGTCTGCGTTTCATTCAGCAACTGTTGAGTCCATATTTCTTCACTGTTTAAATACCATCATTCCTGGCTGATATAAGTTAACATTTCTTGTGCCACATGGTTCATTTTGTTTTGGGTTATTTTACCTCACGTACAGTCTCTGATTCTCTTCATGATAATGGGGGTGACGTTCTCTGTGAAGATGTTATTTTGCTGAAAATAATTATGTATAGCATCATATATGCTTAAAAATTTGTCATGTAAAGCTCAAGACTGAGTGAACTATCAACAGAAATTTGAAGATTTCCTCTCGAGTATCTTTTTCTTAATCTCCTCCCAAGTGCCACAACAGTCACAATCCCATGGTCTTCTTCCCACCACCACAAAAACTCCCATCTTCCTCAGCTCAGAAGCATTCCTCCATCATGCTCTGCCCTTTCATACACAACCTGTTGAAAAGGTAGGCTAACAGTCCAACGAGGAAATGGGGGTTGGTTAGCTTGGTTGTCTGGATTGCTGGTTTGCAATACAGAATGACGCCAACAGCATGGATTCAATTCCCACCCCAACTGAGGTTTCCATGAAGGATTCTGCTCAACCTCCTCTCTATTTTGAGGTGTGGTGACCCTCAGGCTTAGCTGCCACCAGCTGCCTCTCTTGTGGGAAATCGGCCTATGGTTTAATAAGAGGATGGTGACTTTACATCTACCTTTGCACTGCTAATGGTTTGCTGAAGGGCCTCTTTTTATGAATGAGATGTTAGCCCTCTCAGATAGACAGGAAAGAACAGGAATTATTGTTGATGTACAGCTCATATTTCACTCAATCAACAGCATAAAAACAGATTGTCTGGTGATTATCGCATTGCTGTTTGTTGGACTTTGTTGTGTGATTGTTTCCTACATGACTATACTTCAAAAAGTACTTCATTGACTGCAAAGGGATTTGAAATGTCCAGTGGTTGTGAAAAGCACAACACAATCATGTGTCACTTTTTCCCTTCCCTAAAAGACATTGGGAATGAAGCAGAGATAATGGGAACTGCAGATGCTGGAGATTCCAAGATAATAAAATGTGAGGCTGGATGAACACAGCAGGCCAAGCAGCATCTCAGGAGCACAAAAGCTGACGTTTCGGGCCTAGACCCTTCATCAGAGAGGGGGATGGGGGGAGGGAACTGGAATAAATAGGGAGAGAGGGGGAGGCGGACCGAAGATGGAGAGTAAAGAAGATAGGTGGAGAGGGTGTAGGTGGGGAGGTAGGGAGGGGATAGGTCAGTCCAGGGAAGACGGACAGGTCAAGGAGGTGGGATGAGGTTAGTAGGTAGCTGGGGGTGCTGGGGGTGTATTCTCCTCCCACCCACCCTCCTGCAAAAATTCCATCCCCTATTCCCAATTCCTCCGCCTCCGCCGCATCTGCTCCCACGATAAGACATTCCACTCCCGCACATCCCAGATGTCCAAGTTCTTTAAGGACCGCAACTTCCCCCCCACGGTGATTGAGAACGCCCTTGACCGCGTCTCCCGCATTTCCCGCGACACATCCCTCACACCCCGCCCCCGCCACAACCGCCCCAAGAGGATCCCCCTCGTTCTCACACACCACCCTACCAACCTCCGGATACAACGCATTATCCTCCGACACTACCGCCATTTACAATCCGACCCCACCACCCAAGACATTTTTCCATCCCCACCCCTGTCTGCTTTCCGGAGAGACCACTCTCTCCGTGACTCCCTTGTTCGCTCCACACTGCCCTCCAACCCCACCACACCCGGCACCTTCCCCTGCAACCGCAGGAAATGCTACACTTGTCCCCACACCTCCTCCCTCACCCCCATCCCAGGCCCCAAGATGACATTCCACATTAAGCAGAGGTTCACCTGCACATCTGCCAATGTGGTATACTGCATCCACTGTACCCGGTGCGGCTTTCTCTACATTGGGGAAACCAAGCGGAGGCTTGGGGACCGCTTTGCAGAACACCTCCGCTCAGTTCGCAACAAACAACTGCACCTCCCAGTCGCAAACCATTTCCACTCCCCCTCCCATTCTCTTGATGACATGTCCATCATGGGCCTCCTGCACTGCCACAATGATGCCACCCGAAGGTTGCAGGAACAGCAACTCATATTCCGCCTGGGAACCCTGCAGCCATATGGTATCAATGTGGACTTCACCAGTTTCAAAATCTCCCCTTCCCCCACTGCATCCCTCAACCAGCCCAGTTCATCCCCTCCCCCCACTGCACCACACAACCAGCCCAGCTCTTCCCCCCCACCCACTGCATCCCAAAACCAGTCCAACCTGTCTCTGCCTCCCTAACCGGTTCTTCCTCTCACCCATCCCTTCCTCCCACCCCAAGCCGCACCCCCAGCTACCTACTAACCTCATCCCACCTCCTTGACCTGTCCGTCTTCCCTGGACTGACCTATCCCCTCCCTACCTCCCCACCTACACCCTCTCCACCTATCTTCTTTACTCTCCATCTTCGGTCCGCCTCCCCCTCTCTCCCTATTTATTCCAGTTCCCTCCCCCCATCCCCCTCTCTGATGAAGGGTCTAGGCCCGAAACGTCAGCTTTTGTGCTCCTGAGATGCTGCTTGGCCTGCTGTGTTCATCCAGCCTCACATTTTATTATCTTGGGAATGAAGCAGTTGTGTTTCGAAGACAGTCAGATAGTTTCATGGCCACTTTTACTGACATCACATCCTTCACTAATTTCCAAATATTTTATAACTGATTTTAATTGTCACGTTGAGATTTGAACTTATTCTGTGGACTATTTATCCAGTACCCTGAAACCAAGCTCACTGCTACACCCAGTTGCAGGAGAAATGAAAGAACACGCGCTTCATGAAAAAAAATCCTTGCTAGATGTAGTGAGATAGACCAGCCAGCAGAGTGCGGCAAGACAGCACTTTCCCACTGGAGGGGGAGCCTGGAATGATGATTGTTTTCCAAATTGCTGGCCTTTGCTGCTAGATCTGTGGCTTCTTGCTCATTTGACTAAACTAACTCTTGATTCCATTGAATGTACTCCCAGTAATTATTCCCATACATAATGACACTCTGCCTCAGGTTTTGGTCAGCTTAAGGTGAAGGGGTTTTGATTCGGGAAGTTCGATATTTGGGAATAAGGATTGAACCAGTCACACGAAACAAAACGACTTGCACTTATATGGTGCTGGTCACAACTTCAGGACATCCCAAAATGCTTAACCAGCCCTGTTCTCGTAGTGATTTACATAGGGTCTTCAGCCCACTTCGCACGTCAATTTCAAAATTGTCAGCGAAGTTTTTAGATCCTTGCATAATTTACAATTTTTGTAACTTCCTCCAGCCTTGCAGTCATGAGATGGCTGGGCAGCTCCAAACCTGGCACCTTCCTCATCTCCACCTTCCATTGACGGCTAGAGTGCAGCAATCACAAAATGGTTACAGCTCAGAAGAAGACTATTCGGGTCGTCGTGTTCATCCTGGCTCTCTGCAAGACCAATACAGGTAGACATACTCCCTTGTAACGTTACACATATGTTTCAAATAATTGCCGCGTTCTCCTTTGAAGATTTTAGTCAAATCTGCATCCATCACATGCTGCCAACACAGTTCAGATGTCAAACACTGATTGTATAAAAAAAAGTTACCATTGCTTCTTTTGCCAAACAAGGTAAATCTGTGTCCTCTGGTTCTCAATACTTCTGCCAGCGTAAACAATTTCTTCCTATCAGAACCGACAAAGGTTTTAAAAACCTCTATCAAACCTCTTCTTCATAACCTCCAACAGCTCAGCTTCTCCAATCAGATCTCCCATTCATGAAATCATCCTCACAAATCTTTCCTGCACCTTCTCAAATGTTCAATCATTCTTCCTAATTGAGACTAAACTATTGTTTTAAGTATGGTGAAATCTGGAATTTCTTCCCTAAATCTCTTTCCCTTCTTACCTCTATCTCCCTTTAAAAATCACTTATTTCCATCTATCCTAATAGAGTCAGAGAGATGTACAGCGTGGAAACAGATGCTTCGGTCCAACTCATCTATGCCGACCAGATATCTTAAAATAAGCTTGGGCCATTTGCCTCTAAACCCTTCCTAGTTATATGCCCATCCAGATGCCTTTTAAAATGTTGTAATGTACTGCTTCCTCTGATCTAATTCCATAGGCCAACATGTAGTTAACTCTTAACTGTTCCCTTAAATAGTCAAGCACATCTCTCAGTTTGAGGGCCAGTGTCCCAGGAAAGAGTTTTAAAAATTCCACTTGGGGCAGGATCAGCATATATACTGCTGGTAGATGAGGGGACCCGAGTTTGAGCACAGCCAAACACTGGGTGGAAATTTCAGCATCAGGTATCCATGGAATCATGGACACAAGAAAAAAAGAAAGGGAGAAATTTGGAGAGGGAGAGAGAGTTGAGGCTATTGGGGTTAATAACCAGGGGTCATAATTTTAAGGTAATGAGCGGATTTAGAGGAGATTTGAGGAAATGTTTTCACCAGAAGATTGTGGTTATCTGGAACTCACTGCCTAAAATGATGGTAGAATTTGGAACCCTCACAGCATTTCAGAATTATTTAGTAGAGCACTTGAAATGTCTTTGCATTCAAGACCACAGACCAAACCCCCTCGAAATATTCAGAAGATAGTTTAGAACCTAACTTTTTCTTATTTTAAAGGTAAATGGAAGGTGTTGCATTTCAAATTCAATTTAAGTGGTCAAACCACTGGATGTAAAGCAAAGCACATTTTGTTCATACACTATAGTTAAAATACAACAAAAGAAAGAAGGAAGTTCTTAGGAAGGGTCATTAGAGCCGAAACTTTAACTCTGAATTCTCTCCACAGATTCTGCCAGTCCTGCTGAACTGTTCTAGCAATTTCTGTTTTTGTAAACAAAGGAAGAAATTGGAATAACTTAACACTGTTGGAAAAGTTAACATAATGATATATATCATTATTACTAACTACCTAATATAGTTAATATGCCATAAACACACCTTTGGCAAAAGGCAAATTTTAAAACAGATTGTAGCAGGCAGAGAATTCCCAGCTTTTGGCTGTAACTGAGAGAGGGACAAAAAAAAATAGTTTCCACCTTTTCAAGACCCCAACAGCAACAGCTGAAAGATAACCAAAAATCCTTGTTCTATGTGAGCTTGACCCCACCCATTCAGGTTGCTACTATTGTTCCAACTTTAAAAAAACACCCAAGACTTCACAAGTTACTTATCTTCTCATTAGACTGCTTGGCACCACTGCCTTAAATCCTCTCTTCAAAAAAAAATCCAGGACAAAATAACCTCTTAAATCCACAGCATCATCACATGTTATTACTTTAACAAGTTCTACATATAGTGTCCAGAGCCCATTTTCCACACAATGAACCAGTGAAAAGTCACAAATAGAATACAACAGATTTAAAGATATCTCACCAGTTAAATATAGTTTGTAAGACAGACTAGCTTCTTCATGTCATTTTGCAACTATAGAAAATTAACTTAAGGCTATGCAAATTTAGTCAAAAGACACACAAAAACCACTTATGAGAATTATGATGTCATATAAGTGCCTGAAGCAAACAGCAGCACATGACCCAAGTCACAATCTTCCTTAACTTTATTTGCATTACCCATTACATGTTCTCAATATTTTCATCTCTAGCCAGAACTGAGGTTAAGGATCAACAGCCTTTCAAAATCAATCATTTAATGGAAGCGGGCATAAGAAAGTTTATTATTACCTTTTCTTGGGGTTTCTAAGGACCTTCCACTCAAATTACATTGAAAGGTTGGAGAATAGCAAGGAAATCTAAGCTCCTTCTGTCTGCACCCACTGAAGTTTGTGCACAATAGTGTTGTAGTTACTTTATCAATCATGCAGCAGGTTTGTTTTTTCTAATTCATCCACAAGTTTCACTGACTGGATCAGCATTTATTGTCCATCTCAGAGACCAATTAAGAAGCAACCACATTGCTGTGGGTCTGGAGTCACATATAAGCCAAACCAGGTAAGGATGGCAGTTTCCTTCCCTAACGGACATGGGTGAACCAGATGGGTTGTGCCTTTACAATCGATAATGGATTCATGGTCATTGAACTCTTAATTCCAGATTTTTTAAAAACTGAATTCAAATTCTACCATCTGCCATGGTGGGATTCAAACCCAGGACCCCAGAACATTCCCTGGGTCTCTGTATTAACAGTCTAGTGATAATACAACTAGACACAAGGTCATTGGGGACATTTAAGAGACTGCTGGACATGTATATGGTCACAGAAATTTGAGGGTGCATACATGAGGATCAATGGTCGGCACAACATTGTGGGCTGAAGGGCCTGTTCTGTGCTGTACTGTTCTATGTTCTATGTTCTATGTTCTAGACCCATGCCTCTCCATAGCCAATGATCTATGAAAGTGTGTCAAAACTCAACAAGGAAGCAGGAAAATATAAAAAAATTAAGTGAACCCAAATTTATTTTAAAGTAGCAGCAACAGTGATCAAAAACCTATTGGATTGTTTAGACATACCTTTTACTGAAGGAAATACGTAGCCCTTAACCTGGCTGGCTTATAATGAGACTTCAGACCCACACCAATGATGTTGACTCTTAATTTCCTGCTCTGAAATGGCCTAGTAAGCTACTCAGATGTGTTTAAGAAAGGGCTCACCACCACCTTCATTGGGTAATTAAAAATGGGCAAACTTGCTATTGACATCCACATCCTCTGAATTTGAAAGGAGAAAGAAAGAGGGCTGCTGGTTGCGGATACGATCTTAGCACAAATGAGCAGGAGATGGGGAGAAACATAGTTGTCTAACCTAATAGATAACAAAGTGTAGAGCTGAATGAACACAGCCGGCCAAGCAGCATCAGAGGAGCAGGCAGGCTGACGTTTCGGGCCAAGACCCTTCTTCATTTTCTGAAGAAGAGTCTAGGCCGAAACATGAACCTTCCTGCTCCTCTGATGCTGCTTGGCCTGCTGTGTTCATTCAGCTCTACACCTTGTTATCTCAGATTCTCCAGCATCTGCAGTTCCTACTATCTCTGTCCAACATAATGTCAGGTAAGTCAATCTTGCCACCACCCTGTTCAAAAATATAACTTCCTCAAAGACTGTTCACATTTCTGGCAGACTGCCATCTGTCTAAGAAGTATCTTTTTGGGAAATATAATAACTGGGTTTTGGAATAGCCCTGATGCAATGATATAAAAATTACTTTTCCAAATTCAACTTGGTGGAGTTAAATGAGCACTTAAATCATAATCATTTGCACACTGTGCTCAGAATAATTTTTTAAGTCAGCAATTGGACACCACAATTTGGGAAGGATATTTTGATCTAATTTCAGTGGAAGGTCTGGGAGAGTTTAACTCAGGTTTTCAAGGATGTTACCTGGGCTTAAAAGGTTAAGTTTTGAGGATTTAGAAGTTTAAAGGTTAATTTAGTTGAGATCTTCACAATTAACAGGGAAAGACAGGGTAGATAAAGGTATACTATTAACACGAGTTGAAGATGCTAGCAATGATGGCACAGTCTAAGAATTAGGGCCAGGTCATTTCAGGAGAGATGTTGGAAAGAACTTCTACAGCAAAGAGCAGTTGAGGTTCACAACTTTCTACTTTCAATGGCAATCAATGCTAATTCAATTGGTAAATTTATATCTAATTTGGTCAAAATTTTATGAAACAAATGTAGGAAGGAGTATGGGTCCAAGGTAAGCATGGGGTGTTAGGCCACAGATCAGGCATGATCTTATTGAATGGCCAAGTAGCTCGAGGGGCCGAATGGACAATTCCTGTTCCTATGTTCCTCTGTTCCTGTAACTAATTGAATGGCACTTCATAGTGAATCAATAAAGTAAGGTGAAGTCAGCACGGAGGGACCAAATAGATTGGATTCTACCCTTACAACTCAATTTATTTAGGAAAAGAACAGATCTAACAGATAATTTATATTTGTTCTGTTGTTAGGTGAATCCTACATTGTTTTGTTTCCATTGTGCAGGAATTCCAACAGTTTCAACACTTTGCTTTGTGACTTTTTTTCTGGCCACCAGATCTTTGTCTGTCAGGCAGCCATGTCAGTGGAATTCACGTTGCATCGCTGAAGCAAGGAACTAGCACCAAACAATGGAGCACACTTTATTGGGACTGAAGCATCAATACCTGGGTATGTCCTGCGGGTCTGTGATCGGAATGCTCAGCTTGCTTGGATCCAAGGCAAAAAAAAGTACAAATTGTACTTTTCCTGTTCTTGCTGCCTCTGAAGGCACTTACTGAAAAACTCTTCCTCAAATGGGTCTCGGTTACTCAGGAGGCAATAGTACCTTGTGTCTCATGCCTTACTAAACTGTCACTGATGTGTTATTAATGGCTAAATATAAAGGTAGGCAGGAGCAGCGACAGAAACTGCAAACCCTGGTGGTGTTCCTGTCCTGAGCATAGTGGGCCACCTAGAGACCAGGGGCCCTGGTTATTGAGCCTTGATGTATCCTTCAGCCCTGACTACAGGGGGCGCTGGTTAGTTCAACCATCTGGACAGCTAAAATGTGATTCAGAATAAGGCTAAAAGTGCAAGGTTTGAACCCAATTCTGGTGGGACATCTTCCGAGCCTGCTTCCTCACCCTGGCCGTTATCAAAATCATTGTGTAGGCTGAGGTTCTGCTGTCTTTGAGTAATTCAGGATGCTACTGGAGAAGAAAAAGTATGAGTTTGTTACAAGCCCTTCTCGCCAACGCTGTTCCAACCCTTAAAGCCTTGACCTCTACCATCCTGAAGCAAGCACATACAGTCAGAATTATTTCCCAATAACCTTCCAAGTTATACACCATTCAGACTTGGATTCCTTTTCCCTTTTGAGAATGCCAGTTCACCCTTCAATGTTTGGAGTGCATTTCTGAAAGGCTGATAGGAGCAGTATCAAAAGTAACTTTCTGAATGGAATTAGCAAATTGGTTGAAAAAGGCAAAGCTGAAGTGCATGGGTGAAGAGCAGGGGAGGGGAAATCAGGCTAATTAGCTAATTCTTTCAATGGGCCAAATGACCTACTTCTGTGCTGTTACATGCTGTTTACCTTCTGCCAATACAATTAGCTAAGTAATTTTTCAGGGTTTGAGTGGGCATTCTGTAAGCAAACCTTTTGGTTACAGGAATGGATGCACACACTCAACAGAATTGACAAATGCAAACACATACCATGGAGAAGTTTGATCAAACAGTCTTGGGATAGTGCACGTTTGTGCTATAAACCCTATGGTGTACTTAAATGGATTGCAGCATGCCATGTGACCCACCTTGAACCAAGCCAATAAAACCTTCAGACAGTAATAATGTGGGCTACAGTTCATCCCAATCTGGTGAGGAGAGAAAATATTCTCTTAGACTGGGGCTGGGGTAGAGGAAGAGAGGCTTTTTTGTACCCAGCTGTGGAGCTGTGGTTTTCCCTAGCTTCAGGGTGACTGACTGCGGAGAAAATTATGTCAATATTCAAGATTAGATTGGAACAGATGGGTGAAGGAAAAAAGGTTGAAGGGATATGGGTACAGGGTGGAGAATTGTGATTAGAACTATTTGCTCTTGTGAAGGGTAAACACAGGCTGGTTGGTTCAAATGACAAGTTTCCTAATATAAATGTATTTGCTAATACTGTATTTACCTCACAAGACTGTTTATCAAAGCCGAAGCTGTTAATGCAAGTTAGTTACTGCTACAACTCCAAGGAGCTTAGCACCGCTTCTGGGGATGCTAACCTTGTAGTGCTGTGGACACCTCTTGATGGGAGCAGTGCTAGAGAGCATATAAGCAGTATTCTGTGCGACTGCTGCCTTGTTCAGACTTCAACAATCAGCCATAGAATCTCAGCACTTCAACCGGCATTAGATAGGGTGGACAGTGAGAGTCTTTTTCCGAGGATGATGACTTCAGCTTGTACGAGGGGGCATAGCTACAAATTGAGGGGTGATGGATTTAAGACAGATGTCAGAGGCAGGTTCTTTACTCAGAGCGTGGTAAGGGCGTGGAATGCCCTGCCTGCCAATGTAGTTAACTCAGCCACATTAGGGGCATTTAAACAGTCCTTGGATAGGCATATGGATAATGGTGGGATAGTGTAGGGGGAGGGGCTTGGATTAGCTCACAGGTCGGCGCAACATCAAGGCCTGAAGGGCCTATTCTGTGCTGTATTTTTCTATGTTCTATGTTCTATGTTCTCACATTTTGCAGCTCACAAATTTTCCAACCCAACTGATTTTCTAAGCTCCACTTCTAAAATGCCTCAGTCAGGTTGTTTGTTGAAACACCTCGCTATAACTTTGTATTGTATCATGCAGCGCGTGCGCACACACACACACACACACACACACACACACACACACACACACACACACACACACACACACACACACACACACACACACACACACACATCTATATATCTCATTGTTTCCAATATTAGTGACAAGCAAATCATGACATGTTCTTAACATCTGAAACACAAAGGTGCCTGCCTCCTGAATAGACATTTTTTTTTGTTCATTCATAGGATGTGGACATCACAGGCCACACCAGCATTTATTGCCCCTTCCAAATTGCACAGGGGGTCAGTTAAGAGTCAACTCTTTTACTGCAGGTACGGAATCACATGTAGGCCAGACCAAATAAGGATAGCAGTTTCCTTCTCTAAAGGATATTAATGAACCAGATGCGTTTTTCCAACAATCAACAATGGATTCATGATCGTCATTACATTCTTAATTCCAGATTTTTTTTCAATTGAATCCAAATTCCACCATTTCCCCAAACTCATGTTTGGGTTTCCCCACCATACGGTAGGTTTACATCCACTTTATTATTAAGGAGAAAACGGTGAGACGTGGCCTGGTAAGTGATGGAAGGCATTACGTGGAAGCATTGTGTGTTCAGTCATCCAAGACATTGTGACCGCTAATGGTTGTCTGGTACTGCTGAAAGACATCATTCTTCCATTAAGTCTGGGGCAAATCCTCCTGACGAAGGTGGAGCCTTTATGCATTGCACAACTATGAGAAAAATTCTTAGACGGTTTTACAACTTTGAAACTCCCTTCCACTGAAGGCAGTGGAAGTGGAGCCCTTTGACATTTTTAAGGTGGAGGTGGCTCGAATCTAGTTAGTCAAGGAAATCAAAGGTTATTGGGAATAGATAGGAATGTGGAATTCAAAATGTAAACAAACTGGCCAAAATCTTATTAAATGTGAAACAGGCTTGAGGAGCCAAATAGTCTAGTTCTGTTTCCATTTGGATGCTAGTATGAGTTCCCAGTGCCCAATGTCTGACCAATGAGAGTTCAACCCCAGCCTTGCTGATGTATTTTCTGCCAACTCATTACCTTCAATGCACTTCACAACCAGCTGGTGGAACTCTGAGTAAAAACAGGAAATACTGGAAATAGCCAGCAGACCAAGAAGCATCTGTGGAGAGAGAAAGACCAAGAATTCACATTTCAGGTCAAGGATCTGAATTGATTTTGCCACCGAGTGCCCTTTTATGTGAACAAGACAGCCTAGATCACAATCCCATAGCCATGGAGCAGGCAAAATGCAACCCACAGGTGGGTCACACCACTGCTATCAGACATAGGGGCCACACCAGAAATTAATTCAGTATTCAAAGGCAAGGACTCCCACCTCTACTCACTGCAGCTGTGATAGCCTTCGCTTCCTAATTCAAAGACAGGTTTAGTGCCACTGAGCCAAGGCTCACACTATCACCAGTTAGCATCTAAGAACTATCTAATGTCTTTGTGATAGATGGTCATATCTGTTGTTCAAGATGGCGTGCACATAACTCAGCTGCCTAAAGCCCAGAGGCTTGCTCTACACAGGGGACCTGAGACTTATGAACGTTCAGTTTACCAAAAGCTTGTACTTACATGGGAAATCCAGTGATTTTCTCACTGTGTGTAGGGAATACAGTGATTCTCACCCAGTGCTGTGGGAAATACGGTAATTCCCACACGGTGCTGTGGGAAACGCGGTGATTCCCACAGGGTGCTGTGGGACACACGGTGATTCCCGCCCGGTGCTGTGGACACACGGTGATTCCCGCCCGGTGCTGTGGGACATGCGGTGATTCCCGCCCGGTGCTGTGGAGATTGGGACCTGATTCTGGCGTACGGGATGGGTTGACATAGGATGTATAGGAAGGCATTTTTTTTCTATTAGTCAAGTGATCAGTGACTAGGACACACAGAAAGAGAAGTAGGCTAAGGGGAGACGTTTTTTCACTGAGACGGTGGTGGCAGTCTGGAACACACTGCCTGAATGTGTGTTTGTGTCAGAAACTCAGGGAATATATTATTCTAGCCATTATTTTTGTAGTTGACATTCTGCTTCACATTCGTGAGCAAAACTGGACACAATTTTGCACAACTTTGTCCCTGCTTTGGCCCATCTGCCTTCAGATTGAAACTTTTCCAACTCTTTCCTGACTGGCTTCAGATCCTCCACACTCTACAAACATAAGCTCATTTAAATCTCTGTTGCCCACTTCCAAACAAATGTTCCACCTAAATTTTAGTTCTACTGCATGACCAGCTTTCACAGCTCATGGCTCCTCCTGAAGTACTTTTTTTCTGTTGCCCTACCTCTGCGCACATAGATGGTACTTCTCATGGAACAAGACTTCCTGGTACCTTCGTAGAGATCTATAGAACAGCCATACTGGACTCAAAGTGCTAAGGCTGTTTCCCTCTGCCCAGATGCTGCCAGACCTGCTAAGTTTCTCTAGTATCTTCTGTGCTTGTTTTAGATTTCCAGCATCTTCAGTATTTTGCTGTTTTTCATCATTAATTCAATTGGACCTGTATTCATTCGAGTCCAGAAGGATGAGGGGAATCTGATTGAAACAAACACAATTCTAACAGGGCTGATGCTGGATGCAGGGAGGATGATCTCCCTGGTCAGGGATCCAGAATCCAGGATACACACAGTCTCAGGATACAGGGTGGACTGTGTAAAAATGAGATCAGAAAGGATTTCGTTACTCAAAGTGTAGTGAACCTGTGGAGTTCCCGATCACAGAACACCAAGTTACTGAATATATTCAACAAAGAGATAGATATATTTTTAGACTTTAAGGACATCAATGGGGAGAAAGCAGGAATATGGAATGAGATAAAGATCGACATATTGAATGGTAGAGCAGGCTTGAAAAACCAAATGGCCTACTCTTACTAGATAATAAAATGTGAGGCTGGATGAACACAGCAGGCCAAGCAGCATCTCAGGAGCACAAAAGCTGACGTTTCGGGCCTAGACCCTTCATCAGAGAGGGGGATGGGGGGAGGGAACTGGAATAAATAGGGAGAGAGGGGGAGGCGGACCGAAGATGGAGAGTAAAGAAGATAGGTGGAGAGAGTGTAGGTGGGGAGGTAGGGAGGGGATAGGTCAGTCCAGGGAAGACGGACAGGTCAAGGAGGTGGGATGAGGCTAGTAGGTAGCGGGAGGTGCGGCTTGGGGTGGGAGGAAGGGATGGGTGAGAGGAAGAACCGGTTAGGGAGGCAGAGACAGGTTGGACTGGTTTTGGGATGCAGTGGGTGGGGGGGACCCAATGTTCCCCCAATATTGCATTGAAACGTCAGCTTAAAATCACCTTACAGGGGACCTGAACCCACAGACCTCTGACTCAGAGGCAAGAGCACTATTAGTGAGATAACACTGACAGGCCAAGCCTGTAGATAACAAGGTGTAGAGCTGAATGAACACAGCAGGCCAAGCAGCATCAGAGGAGCAGGAAGACTGACGTTTTGGGCCTAGACCCTGCTTCAGGAAAAGAAGGCTTCTTTTCTGAAGAAGGGTCTAGGCCCAAAACATCAGCCTTCCTGCTCCTCTGATGCTGCTTGGCCTGCTGTGTTCATCCAGCTCTACACCTTGTAATCTCAGATTCTCCAGTGTCTGCAGTTCCTGCTATCTCAGGCCAAGCCTGTACCTTGGTTCATGAGCTGAGTAGCTGTGCTGCAATGACAGTGCTTGAAGGAGTTAATCTATGAAGTTTGTCATTGCCTGAAAAGTGATCTCAAATTAATTGCATCACAATGGCTGCAGTGACAGTGTCCTCAGCCTCTCAGTTGTCATCATTACTTTAGCCTTTATTTAGGCCCTTCTTCATTCAGAGATATGCTGTGTGTTGTACTGGTGACTGAGGGCAAACCGAAAAGAAAAATCAGCATTGATTCTGCAGTTGACCTCGATGTAAGGACAGCATGAGGCTTCAGGTTTTTCTTACCTTCTCAGGAATCAATATGGTAGAAGCCAAGAAGGCATCCATTGAGGACGATTCATTTGAACAATCACATCATCCTCAGGCCATAGGGCCACTGCTTGTTAGGAAGCGCATTGGTTGAAGAGCTAGGATCAGTTTTCCTGGAGACGATTTGTGAAGATCCTCAGTTTATTGCTGCACTTACTTTCCCGGAAATGTACCACACAAGGGGAGAAACATGTCATTGTGCAACACCAAATCCTTTTACTGTTTGTCCAGTGACAACAACAGCCTGAATAACAGCTGATTGATGATATTGGCCTTAAGCTTTCAGGTTTATTTGGAAGAAGAAACAGAACTCATTTTGTACAAAGTCATGTGCAGAACTGAAGCTGTGAGGATGAAAGAGTCAACAGAAAGTGTGGGTCAGAAGTATCTAAATGGCAGCTGGCATAAATGTCCCACATGATATAACTCCAAAGCTAGGAGATCCCTCCACTGCCTTGATTTCTTGAGCTATCTGATAAAATCCCAAGGGAGGACTTGGAGCACCACAGTTGCCTTACAGGATTCCAGGGTTATGAGAAACAAATGTCCATCCAAGTTCTCACTTCCCCCATTACAATTCAGCTGACCCTCCCACCAGAATGTTTCAGCGCTTCACGGGGGAACGTTTGTGAGTGGAAGGATCCAGCTGGACTTTGGCTATTTGGCTTGCTACATATAGAATGTCACTAGGCTAAGACAGTGCGGGGTTCCCCTTTGTTGCAAAACCCTACTCCAATATGAGTCAGTGCTTGCTGAAGAACATGGTTCCAGCTGAGGAAGGTACAGACAGATCAGAATAGTCAAGTGTAGCTGCCTCCATGAAGCAAGTAGAGTCCTAATGGTCCTTTTAAATGGCACTGAGAAGGAATTCCATGTGATTCACTCAGCCACATCACTTAAAAGACAAAAGGGCACAAAATTCTACAACTCTGGCACAAGTGTGACAAGGCACAACTTCCAACTGATCTCGTATGGAAAAGTCTGCTGTAGGGGCTTCGTACATGGGATGGTCTGGAGGTACCTGTACAGGTGAATGAATGGGCATTGCCATGGAAGAAACCCAGAAAAATGGAGTGATGCCATTGCAACGGAAACACTGGGAAAAGGCCCTGCATGTTAATTTATCCTTCTCGGTTCACAGTGAAATCAGAGCTGCTCCTGATCAAGGTAATCCCATTGCAATTGTTCACCAATAACCTCCCCAGAGGAACTCGGGAGCACCCACTGGCGCCACCTTCCCCGCTCACTTTGAATTCAGTTGCTGACTGTCTCCCTTTTCCTTCACCATGCCTGCAGCAAACCCCGCCAGCCCGTCCTCAGGGCCCACAGAACCAACTCTCCTGTGTGCTCTTTGCATTCAGCCTCGCAGGCCCTGTGTTTTGGAATTCCCTTCCTAAATGCCTCTTGCCTCTCTTCCATTCAGACCTTCCTGAAAACCCACCAAGAGCCTACATGAGTCAGGGATGGGCGAGTAAGGTGAACCAGGCTTAGTACAAGCTAAGACGATGCAGGAATAAGAGTTTTGGATAATTTTAGAAGTATGGAGAATAGAAGATTAGAATCCATCCAGGGTGTATTGGAATGATCAAGTGAGTGGTAACAGAGATACAAATGAAGGTTTCAGCATCAGTTGAGCAGAGGCAGAGATGGATCATTGAGGGAAACAACTCACGCAAACTCTTTACAGGAGCATGCACTTACGCACTGAAGACATTTGAACTGCTTTTCTGTGTGATACAGAATGAGTGTGGGTGAGGCACATGTGTAAGGCAGTGGGGTTTGAGATAAGTGTGAAAGAAAGGGTGGAAGCTTGAGAGGAGCCAGGATGTGGGTGGGGGGGGGGGGGGGGTGCGGGGAAGCGGGGGGGCGGTGGCGGTGGTGGTTAGTAAGTGTGTCAAGTAGCAGCTAAGTAGTGGGCTGGTGGATATGGTGAATGGTTATGTGGCTCAGGTCAGGTGGAGGGGTGGGGAGTTGGGTAGTCAATCAGATGGCTGAGGGGAAAATTGGTAGCAGGGTGGTGTCAGCTGTATAGTTCCTCAAGAGTTAGACATGGCTTTACTCCATCTAACATGTCCTGGGCAACTATCCAGATGAACACATCAGATCTGTCCAAAATCAGAGGCTCTATCTTCAAGTATGGAGACACATTTGGAGCTTCTGAGACACAGAAATTCTGAAGTTCAAACTTCCCTGGCAATTCCATGGAGTTAGTGTGATAGGCCCTGCGTGTGGTTCAACAATATGCCTGCAATCATAGGTATAGCCTCCAACAATCTGGAACAGGACGATGGGGTCAGGAAGCCTCAGTGATGGCACAGATATGTTGCTGAAAGCTTATCTTGTGACAAAACCAAATTGGTTAAGGGACTGGCTTTATCTGTGTCAAGGAATGGGAATGGAGTTTGGAGGTGGAACCAAAAACACTGCCTGCCTACAAACTGAATGGGAGAAAATTCCTGCTCATTCACTACCAACTGTGGCAGGGACAGTTGGATAATTCAGTAACTGCAGAGGATCTGGGAGAGCTGGTGCTGATGTTAAACTGGGTGTCTTAAAGGGCAGCTTGTGGATGAGGAAATAGGGCCAAGGAGACACCAGAGATTATCAGTGTGGGACAGAAAGAGAAGCCATAAAATGACCCCTGTCACAATTAGGGAATTATCTAGCGATATTCTGTTTTATATAGATTTATCTATTCCAAAAGAACCCAGCCTCACTGCTGTGAAATTACAGGGAAGTATCCGTCCGTATTGTGATTAAACAATGACCAAAAAACAACATCAAGTAATGATATTTACAATCCTTGTTCATAAATATGCTGTAACTGAACAGGAAATCAGGGGATATGATTACTAAAGTGTTTGTATATAAAGTGAGCTTGAGTTCAATCGAACTTTTGATGAATTGTGGATCAAAGTGCAAAGGAATCTCCAAATCTCAGAACAATGCCTGAGAAACAGTCATGTTCTCCATGTTGTCCCCTTTATTTAATGAATCTTGCACTTCATTTTATGGTCCCACATAAATGAAAAAGTGTTTTAATCAGAGCTGTTTTTACATTTTAACCCTAAGGCCAGACAAACATAAAACTGGAGGGTAGAGAAACACCAGATGCTCCAACAAACCTGCCCCACATCATACATGGCTAGACTCGAATGACTTCCTACCCACTCCTCGTCGGGCACTCTGACCCAGCATGATCTTGTTGAATGGAGGAGCAGAATCAATGGGTCGAATGGCCCATTTCTGCTCCTACGTCTTATAGCCCTACTGAGCACTCTGCTGCTCAGCGACACTTCGCTCAGCTTCTACCAGGCTACTCAGCCTTGATCTAAACATGGATAAGAATGCTGAGCTCCAGACATGAGTGACTGTCCTTGACATCAAGGCAGCATTTTACCAAGAATGAAGGCAAGGAACCCTGGAAAATAAATGGGAATCAGGAGGAAACTCTCCTTTGATTAAAGTCATGCTTAGCTGAAAGATAGATAGTTTTGGTCACTGGAGGTCAGTCATTTCAGTCACAGGACAGATCTCCGGGAGTTCCTCAGGGTAGTGTGCTATGCCCCAAACTTTATTAGCTGCTTCATCAATGACCTTCCCTCTGTCATAGAATGCAAAGTGAAAGTGTTGTACAATGCTCAGTAGCTTTCCAGGTTCACATACCACCTTGTGATCCCAAGCACATGAAACATCTGTCTTCACAGAGCACCACCTCCTTACACTGATTGGGAAGCAAACAGACTCTTCCTTCCCCACTTGCCTGTCCAAGAATCTTTTCTTGACCCACAGCCAACACTTCTCTCCTGAATAGATCACAGCAGCTTCATAGAGACTAGGGACTCTGGGACAATCCATGGCAAGCTTACACCCAGCTATCAATGAAGTCTGCATTGCCATTCTGAGGAAGGGTCACGCAACCTGAAGTGTTAACTCTGATTTCCCTCCATAATGGCGCTAGGCATGCTGAGCTGTTCTAGCAATTTCCATTTTTGTTGCTTCAGGCCTGATACTGTTGCATTATCACATTTAAGCCAAGCACATTTCTATCAGGAAGTCACCAGATCCTTAAAAGATTTTATTTTTCCATTCTCTATTCCAAGAACACTGATGTAAACTCTATTCTTCCTGTTTAGAAACAGTTCACTTATCAGAAAGGATCAGAGATTGAAAGTGGCTCCTCCTCTAAAAACAATGTGTATAACAGTAAATCATCCCACTGTGTTTCCATGGGGCCGTGACTATACTGAATTTACAACATCAGGAGATAATAAGAAGGGGACTGAAACTTTTCCGAAAGAGGTAAGATTTAAAGGAGCGTCTTGAAGGGGAGAGCTTCAGAGAGGAAAATAGTTTGGAGGCTTGGGAATTTCAGCAATTCAAATTAGGCAACTACAAGTGTAACCACTAAAGGCCAGACAAAGTCCCATAAAATGCCAGAACAAGAGCAGCTCAGAGATGTCAAAGTGCTGCGAGCCTGGAGGACGTTACAGAGGTAAAGAGCGGATTTAGTTTCACACACCCTAATAAGCCTAAACTATGATGAGAGCTTCAGCTTACTTATTTGAAACTATTGCTTTATTTTCTGTAGACTGAAAAGTTGCTGCTTGTTTCAGCAATCGCTTGTTTCTCATTGCCTGAAGGAATTTTTTCCTGTAAATTACTCAGGCCTCAATGAATCAGCTGACTGCCTCATTTGACACTCCTCAAATCTAACACTTTGAACAAGCTTTTGGTCACCTTTGTAGCATCTCTTCGGGTAGCAAATTTAATCCAAAACATGAGGGAGAACTTGTTCCTTGACTTATTTTGTTCTTCCCTGTTTCTGTCACTTAGAAGAGAGTGAAAGATAACAATGAGCAGTGACAATGTTAACATAAAAAAAGCTTAAAATGGTTGAATCATAGAAACAGGTGGGTTTACCTCTAGAAATAGAGGTAGGCGCATTGAACCCCTTAAGCCTGTTCTGCTATCCAATTATATCAGTGCTAATCTTTAATTTAGCTCCCCCTTAACGCTCCATCTTTTTAAATACCACTGTGGAATAATAGTCTATCATCCTTGCTTTGGAAAATGCTTCAAAAATATTTTATTGGGGTGGGTGTTATACCTGCTAACCTTTGTATGAGTACCTTGTTATGAGAGTAATGGTTTTGAAAGAGTTAATTGTTAAACTGTACTGAACTCCACCCAGTCTAATAATGTCATGCAGACTGTGAGTGAATAATCTATTGAACTGGGCAATGGTTTTCTAATGGATTATCCTGTGTGTTCTCTACCTCGTATTACTAATAGTTGATATCCCTATGAGTTTGAGAATGTAATAAATTACATTAAAGGCAAAAATCTCTTCTTTAAGCTGAGGCTTAGCGGTGTTCCATCCTCCACCACAGATACCACAGACTAAACAGCCCCTTAGATTAGCAAAGGAAGGAGGATTGGTGGAAAGTCTGTACTCCAGCAACCAGCTGTGATTGGTACTTAGGTATCACATCATTTTATCACAAGAGCTACTTTTTGATATCATCCCCAAAGAACCAGGTTTTAATTTTATAGACAGTGAACCATAAGTTTGGACTCACTAGTTTGAGTTTTCCACTCATTTGTTTCTTCAACTGCTCTGATAATCGCAATTAACTCTAATAAGACATTTCCTAAATCTTTTATACCCTAGGAAATGAAAGCCTAGTTTATGCAATCTTGTTTCATAATTTAACTCTTTCAGACCTTGATTCATTGTGATCAATCTTCACTGTACACTGTCCAAGGCCAATTTACCCTTCCTGAAGTGCACTGCCCAGCACTAAATAAGATTAGAGGAATGAGGAACTATTTGAAAACTCAAGGTTGCTCCACCACTTGAGAAAATCATAGCTGAACTGGTAATGCTTGTTGCTCCACTTTATTTATTAGAGTCATAGAATGTAGCAGAATTTCTCATCCCTGTAACCCTTGAGTCTTTTGTCAACTGAAAATCTGTCCAACTCTGTCCTGAATATATTCAATGGCCCAGCCCCTACTTCTCCAAGAGAATTCCAAAGACTAATCCCTTTCTCAGAAAAGAATTTCCTCCTCATTTTTGTCTCAAATAGGAGACCCCTTATTTTTTGACCTTGCTCCCTGGTTCAAGATTCCCCTAACAAGGAAATAGCCTCTCAGATGGTCTCTGTCCAGCCTCACCTCAGAATCTTTTATGTTTCCATTAGATCACATCTTATGCTTCTAAATTCTAAAGTATATCAGTCCATTCTGCTCAAACATTCATCAAAAGATAACTCCCAGGATCGAGTGAACCTTCTCTGAACCATTTCCAATGTCAGTCTATCACTCCTTTACCAAAGGCACTAAAACTATACGTGTTACTCTCCGTGCAATCTTAGCAATGCTCTGTACAACTGTAACTACTCCATCCCAATAATCATCAATTTTCAATTTGCTTTTCTAATTACTTGCTTTATCTGTGTGCCAACATTTTTCCATTTGTATACAAAGACACCCAGAACCCCCTGTATGACAGCCTACTGTCATCTCATTCTACTCAAAAAAATTCTATCTTTCTAGCCTTCCTGCCAAAGTAGTCAAACCCACCTTTTCAGCTTTGAGTACATGTTCCTTGAATTCACAAAGGCAGAAGAAACCTCTAATAATTTCACCACCTACTCATTTCTATTTATCTGACCACATTGTTTCAGCAATTTAATCAGGATGAACTTGGTGGAGAAATGGCTACTTTGCAAAGTTGCAATTTGCAAAATTCTGTGTATTTGTTGATCGGGGACCTTATCACATGCTACATTTATAATTCCTGGCTAAGGACAATGGTGTAATTACAGATTGCTGTGATAGCCACAAGACTGAACCTTCTCTGAACCATTTCCAATTCTCTATAAACCCTAGACAACAAAACGTGAGGCTGGATGAACACAGCAGGCCAAGCAGCATCTCAGGAGCACAAAAGCTGACGTTTCGGGCCTAGACCCTTCATCAGAGAGGGGGATGGGGTGAGGGTTCTGGAATAAATAGGGAGAGAGGGGGAGGCGGACCGAAGATGGAGAGAAAAGAAGATAGGTGGAGAGAGTATAGGTGGGGAGGTAGGGAGGGGATAGGTCAGTCCAGGGAAGACGGACAGGCCAAGGAGGTGGGATGAGGTTAGTAGGTAGATGGGGGTGCGGCTTGGGGTGGGAGGAAGGGATGGGTGAGAGGGAGAACAGGTTAGGGAGGCAGAGACAGGTTGGACTGGTTTTGGGATGCAGTGGGTGGAGGGGAAGAGCTGGGCTGCTTGTGTGGTGCAGTGGGGGGAGGGGACGAACTGGGCTGGTTTAGGGATGCAGTGTGGGAAGGGGAGATTTTGAAACTGGTGAAGTCCACATTGATACCATTAGGCTGCAGGGTTCCCAGGCGGAATATGAGTTGCTGTTTCTGCAACCTTCGGGTGGCATCATTGTGGCACTGCAGGAGGCCCATGATGGACATGTCATCAAGAGAATGGGAGGGGGAGTGGAAATGGTTTGCGACTGGGAGGTGCAGTTGTTTGTTGCGAACTGAGCGGAGGTGTTCTGCAAAGCGGTCCCCAAGCCTCATCCCACCTCCTTGACCTGTCCGTCTTCCCTGGACTGACCTATCCCCTCCCTACCTCCCCACCTATACTCTCTCCACCTATCTTCTTTTCTCTCCATCTTCGGTCCGCCTCCCCCTCTCTCCCTATTTATTCCAGTTCCCTCACCCCATCCCCCTCTCTGATGAAGGGTCTAGGCCCGAAACGTCAGCTTTTGTGCTCCTGAGATGCTGCTTGGCCTGCTGTGTTCATCCATCTTCACATTTTGTTGTCTTGGATTCTCCAGCATCTGCAGTTCCCATTATCTCTGTCTCTATAAACCCTCACTCTTTCAATTTTGGTGAAATCCGGGTGAAAACATGCATAATCAATTGTACGTAGAGTCTCACCAGGGCTTTCAAGAAATATTTAAGTACATCTTGCTGAAAGATTTGTTACTGAAACTTTTCTTCTTTTATGCATCAGGACTAATACAAAAAAAAATCAAACTCAAAGGTGCATACCAATTTATATTGCAGGAGAAAAGCATCCTGATTTGTGGGCAATTTGAACCTGAGTGTTTTGGCATTGCTGTAGAGAAATCAATGAGAACAATGGACTCCCAAGCTCCTACTGGATTCTTGAATGTACTCTATTTCTGTGTCATTTTTGCAAGGTGATCAAACATCCAAGGCCTATTTACAAGATTTCTGATAGAGCCAATGTTATAGTGCATAAAGCTGTATGGATCCTGATGAGTATATTTACCAGTGAAGGAAGGCTTATGGTAGACAGGAGGGAAAAATTCTCAACTAATGCATTGAGGAAAGGAAACACAAGAGATTGCTCCCTTTCTAGTGTGCCTTTGTGGGCAGAATGACCTTTCATTACCTTGGGCTATGCCAAGGCAATTTATGATCAATCAAGCACTTTAAGTGTAATCGTTATGGTAATACAGCCAATTTGCTCACAGTAAATTCCCACAGTCATTCAAGTGATAATGACCAATTCATTCCTTCACTGTGCCAATTGCATTACAAACAGTTGCCAAGCCACAGGGAAAAAACATTCAGTTATTCTTTGACTAATGCCATGAGATACTTTACAACACCAGAGAAGCCAGATTGGTTCTTGGTTTTGGCATTTTGTGTGAAAGAAGGCACCCTCCAACAGTGCAGTCCCTCATTACAGCACTGGATGGTCAGCTTCAGTTATGAGCTCAAGTCCTTGTATCCTTCAACATCTGACTGAGGAGCAAGTCTCAACTGTGACCAGTACCTATTAAGTACACCAATAGTTTTCATAAAATCATAGACTAGTTACATAAGACCATTCAGTCCGTTGTGTCAGTACCAGCTCCATTCCACTGCCTTGTCCCCATAGGCCTGCAAAGGCTTCCCTTCAGATAATAGTACGCTTTTGTTTGGGAGGCCTTGATTGAATCTTCTTCCACAGCACTGTGAAGCACTCAATGTGTAAAAACGGGTTTCTGCCAATCATTTTATAGAATCACAGAGTCTCTACAGGATGGAAGCAGGCCATTTGTCCCAGCAAGTCCACATCGACCCTCCCACACAGACCACCGCATCCCCACAATCCTGCATTTCCCATGGCTAGTCCTCCCAAACCTGCACATCCCTGGACACTGTGGGTAATTTAGCCTAGCCAATCCACTTAACCTGCACATCTTTGGACTGTGGGAGGAAACCGGAGCACCCAGAGGAAACCCACGCAGACATGGCCCGTACCTTCAGGTTCTCCACTTTTCTGCTAATTGAAACAGTTTCTCCCCATCTATTCTTTCTAGATCCCACATGATTTCGAACACTATCAAGTTTCCTGTTAATCTCCTCTTCTCCGACCTACATCTGAAGTAGAGGTTTCTCATTCCTTCAGCCAATCTTGCAAATTTTCTCCACACCCTTCCTAATATCTTTTCATTCTTCCTAAAGTGAACTGACCAGAACTGGACACAGCATCATTTGAGGCTACACCAGTGTTTTACAGAGATAATGGGAACTGCAGATGCTGGAGATTCCAAGATAATAAAATGTGAGGCTGGATGAACACAGCAGGCCAAGCAGCATCTCAGGAGCACAAAAGCTGACGTTTTCGGGCCTAGACCCTTCATCTCTGAAACGTCAGCTTTTGTGCTCCTGAGATGCTGCTTGGCCTGCTGTGTTCATCCAGCCTCACATTTTATTACCAGTGTTTTACAGATGTTTTATAAACTTTGATTGTTAAATGCACTGTCCTTTGTTGAACTGAATCTTTCAGACAAACACCCCTTCCTGATAAAAGCCCCTACTTTGTGATGACCCATTGGAATTTATCTGCATTGGTAGTTATTGGTCTGTCGTAACTATGGGATTGGTGGAGTTGAAAGCAGCTCCTGACTGTTGTCCATTAACCTGTACTGGGCAAGTATCTGTGGGTGAGGGATACCATAAGGCTGTGATGCTCCCTATTGTCAACATCTGCTGACACTCACTGGCCAGGCTCCCAGTATAAAGTGTTGGCAGTTGGCTGCAATGGCTGGGCAGTGAAGTTGAAGATAGTCAGAACGTACTCGAAAGTTAATGGTAGTTTTTTATTTTGGAAACTTATTTACATCCGAGCCAAGTCTGAGCAGTAAAGAGATCTTCCGTTCATCTTCATCTTAACTGACGAAACTTGTCCTCTTCATCCCCGAGGAAAGGTGTCACCTGGAGATGCACTCCAAAGTTAAGGTGAATGCAGAACATCAGTTTTAAATTTGAGTTGTACGGGCTGGAAATGATGACAGATTCAAAAAGACCAAAGGCAGTTAGGATGTGGGGAATAGATGTGGAAGTTGGACAGTCACACAACAATTGACTAAACTTCAAAAGCACATCCCTGACAGGGAAGAGTTTCCTGAAATCATGGAAGGTGGCATGTGACTGTGTGCCATTTGCATTGCGTGCTGAAACGAAGGAGGGTAGACTTTTGGAGTATTCTGAGGGGCTAAATTAAAGGGACTGACTGGTCAGGTTAATCTTTGTCTTTCGTGCTCATTTGGCATTGAAAACTTGACCGGCCCTACCCCAGCCCACCCACTGAATCCCATACTCACGATGTGGAGAGAATAACGTGGTTTTAAAGCATATTTTTATACTTCTATAAGAAATGTCAACTGCTCCTCAATAAAACAATCGATTTAAAGCGATCTGGATCACACATCTGACCTCACAATCGGAACTGCATAGTGACTGCTGGCCAGATATGTTGTTATGAATCTAAATCCGCTTTAAATCCTGGGAAGATAAGCACGTTGACTTTTATTTTAATTTCAGCGTTATGTGTACAAGATTAAAATGTTTTCGTTTGAAACACGCAAGAGCAGAGAGTTTGTGAGGTGGAAAGGGAAAATGAAACAGGTTCTAAAGTAGGTAATTTTAATCGTAGAGTGTTTGTAGGAGGGGTTCCTGTGCAGACTGGCCTGAGGGTGGAGCCTGTAAATTGGGTTTTAATCCGGAGTTTCGCTGTTCACTCGAGGCAGATCTGTCTCAGCGCAGCACATGGGCCTGTGTGGTCCCAACTGTGGTAAGGGGTCGGGCTAAGACGTCCTCACTTCTCGCTTTCAGGAGTTTGGGGGGGGGCACGGATTTCACATTCTCAACCCCGGGATTTAAGTGAGAAGCAGCTCGGAAGTCCAGGTATACTCGGGACGGTTCAGGAGTATGGTTCAGAGGGATTCTGACCGAGTTGTTTTGGATAGAGTTGAAGGGTACTGTTTTTTTTTAAGAGATGGGGGATTAATTGAAAGACGCCTCACTAGTGTTGTGTGTTGCGATACAGAAATACAAGTTATCAGGGATAGATTAAAGATTGGTTCATGGTAATACTGGCCCCCTGCTCCCAGCGGTTACTTCTTTGATCAAAGCTGGCAGCGTATTTATTTCCATGCTGGAGTTTAATTTTAGTGATGGACTGTAATTCCTCTAGTATTTTTCCACAATACTGGTGTGTTTATTCCTGTATTTGTTCCTCTCTAGTTCTAAAGGCATTTATCTGTGATTCCTGAATGATACCGGCCGTGACCAGCCCTTTTCGTACGAACCAGTTAGTTACTGGCTTTAAACATCGAGTTCGAGGTCCTGGGTAAGAACACAGTGTCTTCTTGTACATGTTCTTGGGGCCTGTTGGCTGAGCTCCGACTAACCTTTGCTCCCCAGTTTTGACCAGGTTTGTTGCGGCGGCCAACGTGGAGTTGGGAGCAACGTTTCCGAATAGTGTGCTGTACACCTGATGAGTTAGATAGGGAATGTAAACTGAGAGTTGGGCACCTACAGGCCAAGCAGCTCTAAGAGAGTTGATTTAAAACCAGTCGAGTTTTGTGAGGTTCCAATTCTCTGCCAAATGAGAATAAGCACATCGATTTTTTTTATTCTTCATAATCTGTGCGTTTTATTTCTCTCCGTTAGGCGGTTTGTTATATAAACTGGAAGTTATGGTCCGGCCTGAAGGAATGTACCGCTGCTATGAGCTGTTTATTCAAAACTCTCGACCCTATTGCTTTTTAAATTCGTTCATGGAATGCAGGGGGCTCTGGCCAGACCAGCATTTATTGCCTATGCCTAATTGCCCAGAGTACAGGTGAGAGTGTCAACACATTGCTGTGGGTCTGGAGTCACATGTAAGCCAGGCCAGGTAAGGATGGCAGATTACCTTCCCTAAAGGACGTTAGTGAACCAGATGGGTTTTCCCTGACAATCGACAATGGTTTCATGGTCATCATTAGATCCTTAATTTCAGATTCTTTATTGAACTTAAAATTCCACCTTCTGCCATTGCAGTACTTGAACACCAGTCCCTGGAACATTAGCTGAGTTTTTGGATTAATAGACTAACAATAATACCATTAGGCTATCGCATATGGGTGTCTTTTTGTAGACATGTGTCCCAGGTCTCTGAGAGAAGGGACAATATCCAAGTATGTACTTAATCCCTAATGAAATTTCACTGGGTGTGGTTGCTGTGCTGTGAGATCATGTGCAAAGTCCTTTCAGCACCTTCCAAATGCACGACCAGTCCGTCTAGAAGGACAAGGGCAGCAGATTTGTGGGAACACCACCACCTGCATATTCCCCTCCAAGCTACTCACCATCTGACTTATTTATCATTGTTCCTTTACTGTTGCTCGGTCAAAATCCTGGAACTCCCTCCCTAAGGGCAATGAGGTAAGACTTACATCAGAGGGACTTGAGTGGAAGGAAGAAGGAAGCTCACCACCACATTCTCAAGGACAATTAGGAACAGCAATAAATGCCCACATCCCATGAGGGAATTTTTTAAAAAATGACCTTGTTGGATTTTTCTCCATTACAGCAGTAGCTATATTTCAAAAGTCCCCCCCCCCCTGCTGTGAATCGTTTTGGGCTGTGGAGGTCATGCAAAGTGCTGTATGATTGCACATTCTGTGCTCCTAAAGCTACAATTCCCAATGTGGTGTGTAATAGAGTTAAGTGTATGAAGGAGTGGGGGTGGGGTAACTTGCCACCAGTGGATTTTTGGTTAAATACATGAATGGGGTTGGGAATTACTTAATTGTTGAAAACAAACAAGCAATTTTTTTAAACAAAAGTATGTTAGATATCGGCTATCTTAGTACTAACATAGGTTTGAAGTATTGCACCAGATAAGTCACTTAGCTGTCCAAAAGTGTACCTTTTAAAAAGTGATTGTGCTCAGAAAGATAGTGCATGTAAAATTGTGACCTAAACACTCAAGGCTGGAGCAATAGCAAATCTGGTCCATCCAGTTGCTTTATTGTTAGGCTGCACTGTGATTCTGTTCCTGGCTATTATACCTCCCATTTCCACCAAAAGTAGTTTGAGCATTCCTGGTCAAAAAGATACCCCTCACTAGTTTGTGAAGATGGGCTTACTGCTACTTGTGCTGGTGTATTTACAAGATGTCTTTTAGGATTTTTCTTTGCTTTACAGATGTGGCTGAGTTGCAGTCCACAAAGTTCCCCACCAATACTCACTGCAGCACATGTGGCTGGAGCGCTTTCAAATTAGCTAGTGAGCCAGGTAGCTCACGAAATACGATAAGCTGGTCTCTCAGTTAAAATCTTGTCTGTTGTTTCTTTATGCCTCATTTATTGGGAACTATTAAAAGGTACTGTGACCTTTTTTGTGACTAGCTGCCCAGCTCAGCTATTGTGATAGTGCAGATATTGACAAATCACTTCCTCACCAGTTTAATTTGCACTTTTTAAGCTACATTGTGACCATGCAAACAAAATAGTTACGCAGTTGAAAATGCTGTGCACTTTGGAAGTCTCACTTGACTCGAGAGCAAACTGACAATAAGATTCTGCGTGTATTCTCAACCACAATGTTCAAAAGGGGATCACAATGAGTGGCTTGCAACTTTTCAGTTTCTGCCATAATTATAAGTGAAGGGTTAATAATCAAATAGAGATGGTCAAAAATCACTCAACACTACATTGTAGCCCAACGGGTTTATTTGAGAACACTAGGTTTCAGAGCATTGCTCCTTCCTTGGGTGTAATGTAAGAGGAGGTATCAACAGAATTTATAAGTAAAAGATTGAAGGAGCATACAACTGATGTGAATGTATTGAATAAACCTAACATGGCTGGCTGACTACCTCCTGTTAAATCTTTAATCTGTCGCAAAGGGGATGCAGGTTTCGATTAACTTTAAAATGCAGATCCCAGAATCTCTTTCAAGTCATTGCTCTGAGATAACTAAAGGTTTTAATTAGTGTGTACAAGAGGTGACATCTCAGGTCAGACAATGCATTTTAGGTGTGAGTCCAACGGTAAAGTAGCAACTGTCTGTTTTAACTTGGAATCAGATTGGTTTTATTTCCAAAGCAGGAATTTATAAAATGCCTATTGACTCTCTAATTTGTTCCAAAAATACACAATTTGTAGACAATGTGTCTGCAAATGCAAATTCACCCCATTTGTGCGTGTGTTGTGATCACCTGTAGTGGGACATGAACCCAAGGTCATGATTTGAGGCCATCCCAATGGGTGCCGGATGTGGCTATCAGCTTCTGCTTGGTGACCATGTGTTGTTGTGTATCCTGAAGTCTGCCTTGGGGAATGTTTACCTGAAGCCAAAAGCACTTGACTGCTGAAATGTTCCCCCACTGAGAGGGAATATCCCTGTCTGGCAACTGTTGCGTAGTATTCATTTATCCACTGTCACAGCATCAACATGGTTTCACTAATATACCATGCCATGTCAATGATCGGACATGTCTTGCAGAGGTTGCCATGACAGGGTTGTATAGTGTTGTGGTTGATATTCCCCTGAAGGCTGGGTGGTTTGCTGCAAGCAATGATCTGTTTAAGTTTTGGCAGTTGTTTGAAGGGGAGAGGTGAAGGCATGGGGAAGATCTTGGTGAGGTGCTCATCATCATCAATAATATGGTGAAGGCTGTGAAGAACATGGCACAATTTCTCGACTTCAAGAAAGTACTGGATGATGCAGGGCACCCTAACAGTCATATCCCATATGTCTTCTGAGAAAGTCATTGTGGTTTTTCACTGTGGCCCATCAGAACTGATAATTGATGAGTTGAGCATCCTCTAGTTCCCATGAGGGTGTCTTTCAGCACCTTCAAGTATTGGTCGTGTTCCTCCTCATCTGAGTGGATCCCGGGTATACGTAGGGCTTATTTGTAGGGGATGGCTGTCTTAATATGTTTAGGGGGAAGCTGGAGAAGTGCAGCATTGAGAGGTTATCCATAGGCTTGCATTAGCGTGAGGTGCTGAAGTGTCCGTCCTTGATAGAGATGTGTGTTTTTTAAAAAAAAAAGTCTGTGGTAAGTCTGATGGGAAAAATCGTATTGACAGCATTACATAGTTGAATAAGTGATTCCTCACTGAGTCCAAAGGAAGAAAAATGTCATCAATGTATCTGGTGTGTAGCATTGGTTGGAGGTCCTGCGCAGCAAAGAATTCTTTTTCAAACTTGTGCGTGAAAACGTTGGCATGTTGGGGAGCAAAATCTGGTCCTCTTGGCTGTTCTGTGTGTCTGGATGAAGAACTGGTTGTCAGAGGTAAAGATGTAATGGTCAAGTATAAAGTGAATGAGTTGTAGGATGGTGTGTGGAAATTGGCAGCTGGTGGTATTGAGTACTGAGGCTTTTTGCAGCGATGCCATTGTCATGGGGGATGCTGGTGTAGGCTGCTGAAAAGTTCCTTGTTGGCGGGTGCTGAGTTTCTGTAAGAAATCTTTTAGTGTCATGATAGAAGCTAGAGGTTCCTTGCACAATGAGTTTTCAAGATGCCTGCAACAGAGCCAGAGAGGTGTTCTCGCAGGGTCCCATTGCCTGCTATGATGGGATGTTCAGATGTGTTGGCTTTGTGCATCTGTGGAAGGTGCTCTCGCCCTCTCTCTCTCTTTCTCTAATCGTGCTCTCCTATCACCTTCTTTGTTTTACTTATTTCTGTGTCTTTGATACCGCACCCCCATCCCTCCGCCACGCACCCCCCCGCCCCCATCACACCCGAGGAAGGAGCAAAGCTCCAAAACCCAGTGTTGTCAAATAAACCTGTTAGACTATAACCTGGTGTTGTAATGATTTTCTTTTAAATACCTTGTCCAACACTGGCACCTCCCACATCAAATAGAGATGTAAGAGTTTGCATGATAGACTCTGCAAAGAGGTAATTTCACCTGGGGCCTTGTGTGATCTTGAGTTTAAATTGTAGATATTTAAGTAAATGGTAATCTTACCAAATTCCTTGACTCTAACAGCCTTTGCCAAGATCAACAGAAATCCGACCTCCAATTTGTCACTTGGAGACTGTGCCTTCAGCAGCCGGGGTCATTGGAGATCTGTCATTCCTCCCTTAAACTTCTCTATACTCTCCTCTTTCCAAATGATCTATAAAACCTATCTCTTTGACCAAGGTTTTTCCTTCTAAAATTATCTTACGTGGCTCAGTGTCAAATTCTGTTGTAACACACCTGTAACGTAGCTTATGACACTACACTCCCTTGAAGGCACAAGGTAAATGTATATTGTTCATCTATTTTTCATGGAGTTGGCCGATGGAGAATATTGGCTGAGCTACTGAGCAAATTTGGTCTCCTCCTCCTTTTTGAAGTGAAGGGAGAAGAGTGGGTCTAAGACTAATAATTTAAAAATTAAATTAGGGCAACGTTGTGGATGTGAAAACTGAGCTAGATGAGGTAAACAAGATGAGGAGGCTAGGAGAAAGATCGGAGAAGTAGTAGCCAGCATTTAATGGGATATTTCAGAATACTCCCGTAGGTGATTGTCTTCCCTATGTACCTATGGTTAGCAAAAGAAGTTGAGGAAAACATCAAATTTAAGAAAAGTGCAAATAAGTGTGTGAAGGCGAGGGCCAAGTCAGATGAACGGTCAGAATGTAAAGAATGTCAGAATGACTAAAATGTTAATCTGGACAAATAAGTTAGAATATGAAAGGAAGCTAGCTAGAAATGTCAAAACTGATAGCAAGAGATTCTATAGCTATTGTAAATGAAAAGAGTAAGTAAAGTGAGTGGGAATGGGGAGTTAAGAGTAGATAATAAAGAAATGACTGATGTATTGGGAAGACAGAGGCAAAAGTTTGTATTCATTACAAGAGGGGAAAAAACCTCCCAGTAAATTGAGAGGCAGGGGGATGGAGAGGAGGCTGTGGGTATAATTGCGAAGGAAGCAGTCCTGAGTGAATTAAGAGTTGTGGGTTGACAGATTTCCAGATCTAAGGGTGGTGATAGCACAGTTGTTGAATATTAAGGCACAGGTAGATTTCTCATCAGTGAGATGATCCGAGGTTATTGAGGTGGATAGGACTCGGTCAATCCAAAGACAAGTAGATCAGCCGTTATCTTATTGAAGCAAACACAAGGGGCCAAAAAGCTGGCTTCTGCTTCTAATTTATCTGCATGTACAATGATGCTTTACACCCCCTTTAATAGGCAGAGTGGACTTCAGTTTTAACATTGCATTTAAGAGAAAGCATATTTGACAATGTAGCACATCGTCACTACTGCACTGAAATGCCAATCTAGTGCCCTGTTCAAGAATGTATCATCTGAGCTATTGCAAATGAAGTCTATCTTTGCTGGTAATTCCACAAATATGAAATACTGAAAATATCCCTGACAGATTTACATAGGTGTAGCAGCAGTTGGAACAAACTACCTTTTTGATTATTGCTGCTTAGCAAAGAAATTCTTATGACCCAATTTGGAATTGTACCTGTTAGCTGTAGATCATAACGATGTGATAGTTTCCTCTTGTCTCCCAATCCCCACTCCACAGCTCCATAATTATTAGCTAATCAAACACGGTCCATATATTGAATATGGAAATGGAATGACTTGTAACTGAATGGGTGATTTTAGAATTTTAAAATAAGATTGCTTAGTAGCAGCAATGTTTTCTGGGAATGTCCTCTTGATTGCTTCTCTCTTCCCCACAACTGCCCCTGTCTTCTGTCTGGACTTGGACCAGAAACTTGTTGAAACGTAGTATTGGCTGGGACATAGAGCATTCCGCTCCCAGCATTTCAAAGTATCAAACATGGCTTGGTAGCAAAACTCTTGCCTATAATTGAGCCTCAGTCCAGACTCCAGTAGACAGCTTAGATATTTTCCAGATATACTGAGGGAGAGGTGCTCTGTTAGAAGTTCAGTTATTTAGGTTATATGCTTTGCCGTTTGACCTCTTTGGGGATTTTAACTATCACATGATGCTGTTAGAGCCTGTGCACTGACCAACAATTAAGTCTGAATCAGCACCCAAAAACAGATTGTTATTCTCGTTGTGGTTTGTATGAGTTTGTGTGCAAATTGATTGAATTTACTGGGTAGAAGGGGTAATTTATGATTCTAATGTACTTAATTGGCTGTTAAAGGTTTACAACTTCCTGACGTTGTTTGAAAAAAAAACCTAAGAAATAGGAACAGGAGTAGGCTGTTTGGCCCCTTGAGCCTGCTGTGCCATTCATTAGGAACATGGCCGATCCAGTATTCCTCATGTCTACTTCCAGCCTTCTCCCCACAACCCTTGATTTCCCACTGAGACTGTGCCCTATGATGTTTTGTAAGACTTGTGAATTATAGAAGTGTCATCTTTATATGTTGCAAAGAGCACACACGCACCAAGGTAACCAGTTTCTTGTTCAGAGTCTGAAGCAAACAACTGTTTGCAGACACTCTCTATTAACCTGCTACAGCTACCGGCCTGTTGTGGAATGCGGAGTTTCAATGTCAGTGTTGCTGTAACTGCAGGACCACACCATCCATGTTCCAACTATAAGCCACCGCTACCTCTGTGTGAGAACGGGCTCCAATTCTGCTCCACGGTGAATGTTGGGTAAGAGTCCTGCCATTGAAAGAGCGAAGCAGCACGAGGCAATGCGGTGTGTGTAGAATCGGTTGTTTTTCTAAAAAGAAATTCAAGTGAAATGGAGGTGTGTGTGTTCACTGATGTCGCTGTGTGCAGAACCTAATGATGTCCTTGGTGCGTCTTTAACTGCATCCTGAAGCCTCTTGGACCAGCTGCCATCACAAGACTTGCCTTTATATGTGCCAGCTGCCATCTTGGTATTTTGAAGTCATCACTTTGGGTGAATAAGAACCAAATTCTGTTTCTTGTGACTGCTGACCTATTTAATATAAGTTTAGATTCAGGAGTAACTTAAGGTGCATTTGACTTTCTTCTTGGCTTTTTAAACCGTAACAAGTTGCCTTTGTAGATATTTCTAATCATGTTATGGCATACTCTGGAACAAGTTGGATTTAAACTACTACTGCCTCAGTCCTCCTGACTTACATTTATATTGCGGCCATAAGGTGGCAGAATTGAATATTTGCCAAAGCTGAGAAGCCTGTTCCATGCAGCAATAGCAACATTGACATTACAACACCGCAACAGTGTTTGCACGTGTGCAGATGGCATCGGCTGGTCCACTGGAAGCCTCATCGCTCTTGCTCCATTCAGTGCTCCAATAAACTCCAGTTCTCCTTCTCCCTTCTTTTCCCTCACCCCTTAAATGTACAGAGGGTGCAACCCCTGTAGTTCCTCTGGCAGGAATAATTCCAGAGAGGCTTCACAGGAGCCTTGTCAAAGAAAAGTTGATACTGAGTGACATAAAATATCAGACCTCCAAAAGCTTAGTGACAATGGAGTTTAGTAGACCTGCTTAGGTGAGTGAATGAGAAATGCACGTGGAAATTTAGGTAGGAATTCAATTCTAGAGCCTTAGCCACTGAAGACAAGTTGACCAATTATAAGTGATTTAAAATTTCTCAAGAGATCCAACTTGCAAGAGGCATATCTGAGTTTTTTTAGGGTTGGAAGAATAGCAAAGCCATGGAGGAATTTTGACAACCAGAGTGAATTTTATTTTCACTGCTGTTTCATTTGAGGGTGGCACGGTGGCTGAGTGGTTAGGACTGCTGCCTCAGTGCTAGGGACCCATCTTCAATTCCAGCCCAGGATGACTGTCTCTGTCTGTCTGTGTGGCGTCATGTCTGTGTGGATTTCCTCCCACCGTCCAAAGATATGCAGGTCTGGTGGATTAGCCATACTAAATTGTCCTGTACTTTCCAGGAATATGTAGGCAACATGGATTAGCCATGATTAATGCAGGCTTATGGGAGTAGGGTGGGGGAGCCGAGACTGAGTGGGATCCTTTTTTGGATGTTTAGTGCAGACTTGATGGGTCCAATGGCCCCTTTCTGTACTCTAAGGATTCTGACTGCCGATCCAGAACCTGACTTGTGCCAAATAGACCAGGAGTAATGGATGAACATAGAACATAGAACATAGAACATAGAACATAGAACATAGAACATAGAACATAGAACATAGAACATAGAACATAGAACATAGAACATAGAACATAGAACATAGAACGCCCTTCAGCCCACAATGTTGTGCCGACCATTGATCCTCATGTATGCACCCTCAAATTTCTGTGACCATATACATGCCCAGCAGTCTCTCAAATGACCCCAATGACCTTGCTAACATGTTCAAGATACTGTGTGGGGGCTCACCTGGAGGGTACTCAAGTCCAGCTGTAATGAGCATCTGGATAGGCATTTCAGCAGCAAATGTGCTGAAGCAGGAGCAGAGCTGGATGATTTTGTGGAGGTTGAAATCTGTAATTTCATCAATGGATATGTGGCCACAGTATCTCAGGGTCAACTGTTTGTTTTTTTTACTTGTAAATTGCCTCATGTGGGATATGGACATCACTCTCCAGGCCTGATTTGTTGTCTGTCCTTTAAATTGAGTTGTTCTGTCCGCCATTTCAAGGGGAGGTTAAGAGCCAACGATGTTTTCTATGGCCCTGGAGTTACATGTAGGCCTGACTGGGAAAAGAGAGCAGATTTTCTTCCCCAAAATAACCCCATCAAGCACGTACCTGGAAAGGAGTCAGTGACTGAAAGAAGTAGTTGGGACAGTGATAATGGGAACTGCAGATGCTGGAGAATCCAAGGTAACAAAGTGTGTGGAGCTGGATGAACACAACAGGCCGAGCAGCATCTCAGGAGCACAAAAGCTGACGTTTCGGGCCTAGACCCTTCTGATGAAGGGTCTAGGACTGAAGCAGATGGGACACCCTGCTTTTACTTGTTCGTTAGAACTTGATGGCCATTTAACAAATAGTGAGGGGGCTTTTGTGGCACAGTGGCAGTGTCCCTACCTCTGGGTGAAGAGGTGTAGGTTCAAGTCCCACTGCATCCCCAGAGGTGCATAGTAATAAATTGTGAAACAGGTTAATTTTAAAATAACTAAAACAAACAGTACAGGAAACAGCTGTACTGCAGTGTACCTGATGTGTTATTATATCTCATTGACGGTTTACTGTAGAGCTTGTGATGTATCATCACTGCATTAAAGTGTGTGACCTGGGGGTATAAAGGTCTGTCTGTATCTTAAGTAGTGTCACTTCAGCATTTCAGGAAAATGGCTTATTAGTTTATTATAGGTTTATATATTGCAAAGCATTGACAAATCTGCCAGGGCCCCTGTACTGGTGTAATCAGCAAGGGACTACTTACCAGGCAAACCCTGCTTTCTGCCCCACCCCCAAGATGGATGCAGCAGTAAGATAGGAGAATTTGATTTTTATCAGTCCCTGTTCCTTGTCAGTTTCTTTAAGAAGAGTTTTGACACTGAACTTTGCAGACATGGAACTGCAGTAATAAAATCTAACATTAAGTGCATTTGGGGTCCTGCTTTCATACCCCATCAGGGCAAGAGCATATCCATGCATGCAGTTGTACAACTATGATCTGGCCAATTGAAATGCAACTTGGAATTAGAGTTGAGGAGGCATTGGACAGAGAACAGAGGAGGTTTACATCAGTGGCTCCAGGGATGAAGAAGGTATGAAGATATCAGAGATAATGGGAACTGCAGATGCTGGAGAATTCCAAGATAATAAAATGTGAGGCTGGATGAACACAGCAGGCCAAGCAGCATCTCAGGAGCACAAAAGCTGACATTTCTGGCCTGGACCCTTCATCAGAGAGGGGGATGGGGAGAGGGAACTGGAATAAATAGGGAGCGAGGGGGAGGCGGACCGAAGATGGAGAGTAAAGAAGATAGGTGGAGAGAGTGTAGGTGGGGAGGGGATAGGTCAGTCCAGGGAAGACGGACAGGTCAAGGAAGTGGGATGAGGTTAGTAGGTAGGAGATGGAGGTGCGGCTTGGGGTGGGAGGAAGAACCGGTTAGGGAGGCAGAGACAGGTTGGACTGGTTTTGGGATGCAGTGGGTGGGGGGGGGGGGGGGGAGAGCTGGGCTGGTTGTGTGGTGCAGTGGGGGGAGGGGACGAACTGGGCTGGTTTAGGGATGCAGTAGGGGAAGGGGAGATTTTGAAACTGGTGAAGTCCACATTGATACCATTAGGCTGCAGGGTTCCCAGGCGGAATATGAGTTGCTGTTCCTGCAACCTTCGGGTGGCATCATTGTGGCAGTGCAGGAGGCCCATGATGGACATGTCATCTAGAGAATGGGAGGGGGAGTGGAAATGGTTTGCGACTGGGAGGTGCAGTTTGTTGCGAACTGAGCGGAGGTGTTCACCAGTTTCAAAATCTCCCCTTCCCGTACTGCATCCCTAAACCAGCCCAGTTCATTCCCTCCCCCCACTGCACCACACAACCAGCCCAGCTCTTTCCTCCCCCCCCCCCCCCCCCCACCCACTGCATCCCAAAACCAGTCCAACCTGTCTCTGCCTCCCTAACCGGTTCTTCCTCCCACCCATCCCTTCCTCCCACCCCAAGCCGCACCCCCATCTACCTACTAACCTCATCCCACCTCTTTGACGTGTCCGTCTTCCCTGGACTGACCTATCCCCTCCCTACCTCCCCACCTATACTCTCTCCATCTATCTTCTTTACTCTCCATCTTCGGTCCGCCTCCCCCCCTCTCCCTATTTATTCCAGTTCCCTCTCCCCATCCCCCTCTCTGAAGGGTCCAAGCCCGAAACATCAGCTTTTGTGCTCCTGAGATGCTACAAGGTATGAAGATAGATTGGACTGTACTCCTTTAGAGTGCAAACCTGATCTTAAAGTCAAACCAGCAGACAGTTGGGCACAGGAAGTAAGGAGAAAATGTTCCCATTCAAGGTTGAGAATGAAAGGGCATAGTCTGAAGCAATTAGTGAAATAAGTGAGAGTAGAAGAGTTGCTTCCCACAGCAAGTGGTTAAGTGTCTGGACAGTACTGCATGAGGTTATGATGTAGGCAGTGTTATTTTAAGAAGGAATTAGATTGTTCCTGGTCAAATAACCATATATAGGGATAGGGTGAGAAGACATGAATATGGCACTAGATGAAATGCACATTCAGCAATTCTCATAGGCACAGTGGGCTGATTGGACACCTTCTGTGACGTTGATTTTTTTAAAGTGCAGGGCAAGGCACTCCTCACCTACTTCGTGCTGGCATTTCCTTCTGGTTTTTAACTCTTTGGGATCAGTATGTCACTGGCTGGGCCAGCATTTATTGCCCATCCCTAATTGCTCAGAGGGCAGTTAGGAATCAAGCACATTGCTTTTGGTCTGGAGTCGCATGTAGGCCAGACCAGGTATGGATGGCAGTTTCCCTCCCTAAAGGACACTAGTGAGGCAGATGGGTTTTCCCCAACAGCTGCGACTAGATTCATGGCCATCATAAGACTCTTCAATTCCAGATTGGCTTGTTTGTTTGTGTTGAATTCAAATTCCACCATCTGTCATGGTAGGATTCAAATCTGGGTCCCCAGAACACACATCTGGGTCTCTGGACTAATAGTCTGCCAGTAATACCACTTGGCCATCGCCTCCCTCACCCAATTTCACAACTCACATCCCAACCTATTTCATCCATCCCTTTAGTTAGAATTCTATCTCTGTCTCTGTCTAGCTGTTCCTCCACCTCTCATTCTGCTGCTCTAATGTTTCTTAATGGTGGCTGTGGCAAATTCATTTGAAACATTTTAGATTCAGCCAAAAGCTTGTGTTACTTGATACTTTCTATTGTTCTCTTTTAATTATTAAATGGGATCCAACTTTGGTTATTTACAGTGCTGAGGTGTATCTGATGGGACTGCAAGAATCGTCAATTTGAGATGAGAACTTGTAAATCCATCACTGGGTGTAAAGAACATAGTGAAGATAATAGTGATATTGTGGAGAAAATGCTAGTTGTGTGAAACAGCCAATATTTGGTAAACATGTAAATTTTGGGAGTCCTTCCACCAATACATATCAGACAAGTGCATAATTTATGGCTGAAGATTTGAAGAAGCATCAAACTCTACTCTTTTGTTTCCCCATTTCCTCAACATGTGCCTGCAGAACAGTACGGGTAGTGGCATTGTGGAAATGTCACTTGACAAGTTATCTTAAGACTCTGGCTCTGGGGGGCATGGGTTCAAGTCCCACCTTGGCATTTGGCAGAATTTAACTTAATCCCATAAATTTGGAATGACCAAGATCGCCTTAGTCATGGTGACTATGTCAACTGTCATTGAATGGCATAAAAATATATTTGGTTCACATATACCCTTTTAGGAAAGGAAATCTGCCATCCTTACTTAGCCTGGTCCCCACATGACTTCATACCCACAGCAATGTGGTTAGTTCTTAAGCATGCTCTGAAATAGCCGAGTAAGCCATTCGGTTCAAGAGCCATTTATTTGACTAGCTGGCCTTGGCTGTGGAAGAATTCAAAAACACATCGAAACCTGCATTCATTTTGCTTTTAATCAACCTGTTCAGAAAGGTGCTGACATGTGCAGGTGGGACTTAAATCCTAGGTCTCCTGGCTCGGAGGTAGGGACGCTACATCGCAGCACAAGACCCTGTGAAAGCTGCATTGACAAAATGGAGGTTAATAAATATCAGATGATCCAAATTCAGCAAGTGTTGGAAATTTTCAGACGCAGTAAGCTTTTTCAGTTGGCCTGGTGCCAAAAGCAACTCATTGACCTTTTTTTCCCAATGGTAGGCAAAATTCTGTTGAAGCAGAAATACCATCTTTGAATAGATATAGTATCCATGTAGTTTTTTTTCCTTCCTCTTCTAAAGATGTCAAGTGCTGCTGCCTGGTCAGTACCTCAACCGTCTGACCATTGCTCAGGCAAGGAGTAGGCCATTCAGCCCTTCAAGCATGTACCACTATTCAATATAATATCGGTTGATCATGCAGTGTCAATATCTCACTCCTGCTTTCTCTCCATACCTCTTGATCCCTTTAGCTGCGAGGACCGTGTCTCATTGAGTGCTCAAATATGATAGGAATTAGGCAACAGCCTATTGCTGCTGTCTTCCAGCTCTGATCTCTATTGATCTCAATAGAGATGGAGATACTCAAATGATATCAAATTCAGAGTCAGTCTGGGTCACTTCATACCCACTCCAACAAATCTAACTAACACAGTCTGGAGGTGGGGGGCGCCAGGCAGCATCAGAGGAGCAAGAAAGTTGACATTTCAGCTCAGGACCCTTCTTCAGAAATTTTAAAGCAAAATTTACACTTTTTTGAACAGCAGGAATTTGACCAGGTAAATATGTGCTTTTGTTAGTTTGTACGTACAACTGCATTCAGTTGGAGTTGCCATTCCTAATATAGCTGGCTGTTTTGAGTCCATGACATTGTACACTGTGCAGATTTGAGTGGTCAGCAGACTTGTTAAACCAGATTCTTGGGATGTCCTACAAAAAGAGATTGTGCACACCAGGCCTATGTTCTCCAGAGACTAGAATGAGAAGTGGTATCAAGATTCCTAGAGGGCTCTGTAGGGCAGAGACTGGTAATTGACTTTTGGCCCTGGCCAGGTCATCAGTCAGCATGTAGGGCCAGCCCCTCAGGACGTGATGAGAGAAATCCTTCACTCGGTTGTGAATATGCGGACGTTGTTGCTCTTAAAAGCTGTGGAAAGTCAGATGATTAGTATTTCTGATAAGAGTTTAATCAGACTTTAACCACTAAAAGAATCTGGAATGTGGCGATCAAGCTGTGTAGTTTAATATATAGTTGTATCTTAATGTAGGAGTATGACCAGGTAAGGGCTAGAGGGTTAATCAGCTATTGGAGCTATTCCAGGATTCAGGCAGATCATGGTTAATACTGCAACTCCATTTTAACATTCCTTTACTGATATCGTTCTATTTCCTTATCCACAACCTTTGTTTCCTTTTCAAGTCTGTGCCCTTGAGCTGAAATCTCCCATCAGATCCTTTTCTTTTTTCAAGTTTAAGTGCACATTGGGTCATCCCTTTAAGGCAAGTTAGTAGACCCTGCTACTGCAGTTTAAGGCTTCGAGCCAAGGTCATTATCACGTCAGTTGTATGACCCTTGTAAACAAATGAAAGTCCATCACAGGAAGGTGCCAGCGGTAAAACTGAATGGGGACTCAGAACAAAGCTCAAGCCCTGTCCTTGGGATGTGGGAATATATTGATCAGCTGCTTAGCAAAATTCTCCTCGTTCAATTAATCTCTTTAGATTGTGGCTTGATCTTGCCTGGAGGACAGATTTGATTTATGGATTTTTTTTTTGGCAGTGGGTAAGCTGGGTGTAGCAAATTGTGGTTAGACCGTTTATTAGCTTGTTTTAGTGAGTGACGAATTAATTCCTTCCTGCCTCTCGACTACTCATCTCAAACTATTTGAATCCATTGTTTTCCCTCAAAGTACAGTGTATTTTAAGATTTATTCTACTGTGCATTTGCTGCTGAATGTTGGTTCATTTTGGGACTGTAATGGGCTAGGGAGTAGACTCTCCAGCAAGATACCCAGGTCTGATTGAATGTTAGCTCAGTATTTAAATCCCAGAGCTCTTTTCTGCTTCGCTGCAGTGCAAAAAGATGTTGAGGAAATCATGCCATTCAAAGCAAATTATAGCAGATATGCAATGACAACACAGTATGCTAGAGAAACCCATCCGGTTACTTTTAAATTAATTACTGCCCATCCCTCGTTGCCCAGAGGGCAGATAGGAGTCCACTACATCGCTGCAGGTTTGGAGTCACATTGTAGGCCAGACCAGCTAAGGATGGCAGATTTGCTTCCTTGAAGGACTCTTGTGAACCAGGTTCTGTTTTTTCGACAGATGATAGTGGTTGCACGGTCATCATTAGGCTAGCTTTTTGAATTTACAGTTTATTTAATTAAAAAAAACTAAAATTGAATTTTCACCATCTTCCATGGTGGGATTTGAACCCAAGTTCCAAAAACACTTGGATTACTGATCCAGTGATGTGGCCATAATGCCACCACCTGCCATTGGCAGTATATGTGGAGAGAGCGAATTCTCCACTGGATATCAATCCAGTGTTAGACAGAGCTCAGGGTTTAGAATCCGAGAACCGTACAACGCAGAAAAAATCATTGAATCTGTACCAGCTTTTTCAAATAGAAATCCAATTCACCCCTGTTTCCAATATTCCTGAAAGTTTTTCTGTTAGATATGCATCAGTTCCCCTTTTTTTGTTATCTAGTGTTATTATCCCACTGGTGCAATCCAGATCTTAACTACCTATGGTGTTTTTACAAAAGCTTTGTGTACTGTTGTCTAGTCAGTTAGCCTGTAGGTATTAGAGTATATCAGCTTAATATTGATCTACACTGTATTCACTAGTTATCCAGAACTTTGAACTTCTGCCACACAATCAGATATTGCTGGAGAAACTCAGCAGTTTGGGCAGGATCTGTGAAGAGAAAATGGAGTGAACTTTTTGGGTCCAGTGATCCTTTTGCAGAACTGGTTGCTCTAATGAGGAGTCACCATACTTGACTGACTTCTACTTGACTGACTTCTACTCACAGGTGCTGCCAGACCTCCTGAGTTTCTCCAGCGACTTCTGATTTTTAACCTTTTCCTCTGTTTTAATCTGATTATCGAGTCAGTGGCCTAACTGCAGGAGAGTTCTCCGGATGTTAATTTGTGCAAACAGGGCAGAAAGCAAACTTGAATTAGATTGCCATATGTCACCTATCATTATTATTCACCAACCAGAACGAGCCCATCATTTTTCTGTTCTTGCACTCAGTTGCATTTTAAATGATTAGTGTTTTTGCTTCCATTGCTCCCTCTGAGTCCATTCCAGGTATTGTTTGCCTCCTCCATGTGAGAGGTCTGAGATCAGTCCTGAATTTACCTCTTGCTAGAGCAAGCAGAGGACTTTGTCCTACTCTCTCACTTAATCTAAAGCCACTTTCTCCACTGTGACTCCTTCCATAAAATGTTAAACCTCTCAATTTATTGAGTACAGAAAGTAACTGTCTAATCATGTATAGCAGTTATATTCCAACTTTTTAAGAGCTATGATGTCTGGTATGTGTTGCAACTTGTTAGTTTATTTGTGAAGGACTTAACATTTTTCAGGATAATTGAATCAGAGTTGAACACCCTAGAAACTAGCTATATAGTTGTCAAGTGCGATTTACTGGACTGTGTACTTCAATAGAAAAGCATTACACAAATCTTGAGCTGCCCCAGTGTATCGCTCAGTGCAAGCTAGGTTTAACTGTTGTATTCATAGTTACAAATTTCTGTCTCCTGCTGTTGGCTCCTGTCCCTTTTTTAACCCTATCCGACCCCTTCAGACTGGGCCATATTCCAACAATAAAAAGATGATAAAGCGTCTTAAAAATCAGTTTTCCAAAAATGCTGAGGAATGTAGAATTCTCAGGAAGAAGCAAAATAGAGAGAAGAGGTCCAAAATAACTTGGTGGTGAATCATAATTGATAGAAATCCTAAATAGAAGCTGGTGAGCAACAGTGATTTTAGGAAACAGAAGGGTGTAATGGATTAAATTGAATCATTAAAAGATGAAAAGTTTGCCTTTTATGTAGAATTTATGTAGCAGCTTCCATGACCTCCAGTAATAGTCAGCACTCCAGAAGGGCAATGACCACTTTTGGAAAGTGATTGCACACATCAAGCATTGTCAAGCAAAACTGAAGTACATGACCACATAACCTTGACTGGTTGTGTGAAAAATGTTGAGCAGGAGACTGGGATAACACTCTTCTTGCCATGGGAGTTTTTGTGCCTAATTTGTTCACATGGTGTGGGTGCTGTTGGCTAGGATGACATTTATTGGCCACTCCTTCAGAAGGCGCTGGTAAACTGCTTGATTCCCTAGAACTTGGGTAGGCCCCATGGAGCTGTTTGGCAATGAGTTCAAGGGTTTTGACCCAGTGGCCATGAAAGAATGATGATACAGTTCTAAGTTAGTGATACAGTATCAGGTGCATCTTCGAAATCCTTCCTTTCTCCTAGCACGTTTCATGGCTATGGGTATCACATGGACCTTTTTATCCAGGTAAAAATGCTGATGAGCTGAGACACCAACTCCATTCTGTGTGCAGATGAACTAGGCAGTGTAAACCTGACATTGTTGACACTTCGTATAATTTTGGAGACTAACAGTCTAATCACTGGAAGAACATATGCTGCTGCATTGGCTCCAGATATGAAGACCTTGCACTTCCCAACAAAACATTGAGCTTTCTGTTTAATCTGAAGAGCTATGGCAGCCGGACTTGTCTGGACATTGGACAGATCACATGATGCTCTTCATTTTACGCCAAAATTAAAGAGCATCCCAAAATATCTAAATCTAATCTCATTTGTAAAACCTTGAACCTCAATTTGTTTTGCAGCAGTTTTGAGGTACTGGTAGTGAATCTGAGATGCATTTTTTTTTTCATAGCTAGATATTTGCTTTGTTTAATAGCCTTATGCTCACAATCCAGGAAGTTGTTGTGTACTTTTTTTTCCTGAAGGGTCTAGGCCCGAAACGTCAGCTTTTGTGCCCCTGAGATGCTGCTGGGCCTGTTGTGTTCATCCAGCTTCACACTTTGTTATCTTAGTTGTTGTATACATGTTTGGCTTCAGCCCAACCCAGTTGTGTAACATGGTATTTAACTACATTAAACAACTCTGCCAGACACACAACCTTCTCATTGCATGTAATCTGCTGTAATCTGTTCTTTCTATGTGCCTGACATCTGTGCAAATCTTGACAATCCACAAACTTGCCGACAATGTACAACTTCAAGCCTTGGCGCACACCCAGGAAGTGTTACCCAGGCAGAGTGGCTACCATTAGTAGCAACCGTCTGTGAACAAGAACGCTACTAACTCCTGCAACTCCAAATCTGCACTCGCAGGGCAGGGGAGTCAGAAACTAGAGGGCATAGGTCTAATGTGAGAGGAGAAAGATTTAAAAGGGACCTGAGGGGCAACGTTTTCATGCAGAGGGTGATGCATGTTTGGAGCAGTTGCCAAGGGAAGTAGTGGAGGCTGGTACAATTATCACACTTAATAGGCATTTGAACAGGCACATGAATAGGAACGGCTTAGAGGGATATGGGACTAGATCAGTTTAGGGGAGTATGTACTAGTTGGACCTAAAGGTTTGTTTCTGTGTTGTAAACTCTGATTGAAGTACCTATTGTGTGAACTCTGCAAAAAGCCTTTTGAAAATTAAAATAACCAGTGTGAACTTGCACCCAATAACCAAGTCACTTATTCAAAAAGTTAAAGTTTATGGGATGTGGGCAGATTCAGCAAAAGCCATGTTGAATACTTTTTAGCCATGCTTTCTTAGTTCGGGGGTTATGCATACTTTCTATGATGACTTCTCATAGTGAATTGCCCTTGACTGAATTCAGATTAATGAGTCTCTGACTCTGTTGCTCTGTTTTGAATATTAACATGATCACCGCAGTCAGGGAAATCTGGAACACAAACTCCCGTCCAACTCTAAAACCTGCAGATGCTCGTTGAAATAAAATTTAAAAACTCTGGTTGAGAGTTTTGTTAGGTAAGGCTATCAAGGGTGATGAAACCAAAGCAATAAGATGGGAACTGAGATGCAACTGATCAATTTTGAAATAACAGGCTCCAGGTATTGAATAGCTCCTCCTGCCTGATGTTACACTCCCTCCAGTCCACGAGGCAGTCTTAAGCCTTAGAGAGCTAATTACAAATAGGAGCAAGGGGCATTTTGGCTACAGCCCTCATTTCTTTGAGTAATCTCAATTAAATACTGTATAAAATCAGAAAACCAAATTGATTTGTAACCCCCTACTTTATCTGGGACTATATCTGCATCTTCAGTTCAGAATGTGATGTGGTTTCGTGGTTAGCATTGCTGCCTCAGTGCCAGGGACCCAGGCTCAGTTCCAGCCTTCAGCAATTGAGTTCTCTGGCTGACTCTGTGCACATGAAAACTACTTTAAGTTTGTAAAGCTATTTTAGCTTGAGATTGATTTTTGTCACTGGACATGACCCATTAGTCAATTAGAATTTGTTTTAGCATCTGCCTCTCTCATTTATAGATAATAATATGGCTTCCTTTTGTATTTTTCATGTTATTTTGAAGTTAATGATTTTTTTCTTGTGTTGAGTGTACTGAGCTACTAGGTTATTTTAATCAACCTGTTTCAAGTCCTATGGCACTTCTATGATTGTAACCTTATTGGAATAATCTTGTACTAGGCTGAAAAGTTCAATAACTTTGGTTTGACTGCTATTGAATGCAATGTTGTCCAGTCATTTACCTCGTAAAAGTCCAATACTACATTTTAGGTTTCCCTCTCTTAAAAAAAAATGATAATGTAGGTTAATTACATTAGTATCCATGACTGAAGCGTTTAGTTTAGTTAAGTGTTAGTTGGGATCAGAAGATTAGGTAGGGTGGGCAGTGAGAGCCTTTGCCTCAGATGGTGATGACTAGCATGAGGGGATTAGCTTTAAATTGAGGGATGATAGATATAGGACAGATGTCAGAGGTAGGTTCTTTACTCAAAGTAGTAAGGGCGTGGAATGTCCTGCCTGCAACAGTAGTAGACTCAACTTTAAGGGCATCTAAATGGCCATTGGATAAACATATGGATAATAATGGAATAGTGTAAGTTAGATGGGCTTCAGTTTGGTTTCACAGGTCAGTGCAACATTGAGGGCCGAAGGGCCTGCACTGCGCTGTAGTGTTCTATATTGCACAGTGGGAGTGTCCCGACAGCGGATACCACAGCAGGCTGCGTTTAAGTTCCATTTGCTTCAGAGGTGTGCAATAACATGTCTTAAACCCATTGAGGAAAATATTGAAATAGACCATCAATACATCTTTTTGAAAGGACTGTCACTTTTTTATTAAAATTGATTTATCAAAAGAATTTAACAATTCTGACCTTTTTGTGACTAGTAGCCCCTGTGGTGCTTACAGCATATTATTTCCTCTGAAAACCACAATTTAAATATAATTTTCCTTGGTGATTTTTGTCTTTTTGTTACAAGATCCTTTTTTAAGGGCGTCTTTCCTTGTAATTTGATCCAATTCCACTTTTATTTGCTTTAATTTGGTTTCATCACATTCTTGAAGTGTAAAGAGAAACTGCTGAAACACTGGCATCATAGAAACAGAACTGAGCTGTGTAATGCTGAATTCTGTGAATAAATCTGTTGTCCAAGTAAAGAGACTTTCTGTATTTCATATGATCCATCATGATACAAAGTACCCATTGTTTAGAACCTTGGTTTTGTAAAGGTGATTTGTCACCTATATCCTCCCATTTTTGACGTGAAGGTCTCATTTCCTGTCTAACATTCCTTTTGTACTAACGAGGTCATCTAGCACAAAGTTGCCATTACTTTCCCACTGATGTGTCAGTAAATAAATGTTTGTTATATCTAGAAATCTCATCAACTATCCTACCCTAAATACTGAGTTTTGAGGTGTCTACATTTGCATTGCAAATGTCACTTTGAGCATTTTTGATACACAGCAGCTCCATGTCAGCAGAGTCAAACCCCGTTTGCCTAGGAGGGTTTGATTATAAGCTTAAACTCTGACAAATGTCAAAGCGTCCATAAAATCCTAGAATGGTGCAGCACAGATAAGGATCATTGCACCTGTGTCAGCTCTTTGCCGTATCTGTCCAATTTAGTCCCAATGAATTCACTCCACTCTTCTTTTTCACCTTTTCCCTGTAGCTCTGCAATTTTATTAACGTTAAGTATATATCCAATTCCTTTTTGAAAATTATTGAATTTTTCTTTCTCCCACCCCCCCGACCAGCCTGTCATGCAGTCCATTTCAGATCATTGCCACTTGTCATGTAGCCAAAATAAGTTCTCATTGCCTCAGATTTAGGGGAATTGATTCGGAGCTCAATGTCCTGTGGTTAACCCATCTGGCTGACAGTGAAAACAATTGCCCTTTATTTAATTTATTAGACCTGTAAATATGTTGAACATCTCTGCCAACATTGTCAGTTCCCAGCAGGCCTCCATGTTGTGTCTTCTGTCAAACAGGAGACAGCAATACAGCTGTGTAAAAGTACAATTTGCATTTTCTACCTTTTTACATACTAATGTTTTAAGGGCTAGTTACGTGGTTAGCCAGCAGCTAGCCTAGCTGCACTGACTGATATTAGTGTTAGCCAGATCCAGGCACTCAATGGAGTCTTTAATGCGTCCTTTAGTTTGCATCACTGACGTGTCCTTTCCAGGGTTTGATAATGACCAGCTTCTCAATGTTGTCAAGGTCAGTGACTTGAAAAATAAACATGTTCTTCAGACACACCTTGTACTCGGGAGTATCATTTGTATAAACAGGTGATACCTACGTGGTGCCTTCCAGTAAAACACAACTGTGACCTCCCTCTTTCTCATCGCTGTTATGCTGAGATGGCACATTTGACTGAGCTGAGAATCCCGGACAGTGAACACATACCGTTCGGATGAAATGTTCCCATTCAAGTTATCTTGCCTGTAGAAGGTGGGGTGGTGGGAGTTGCACATCTGGCTGCACAATTGGTTTGTGTTTCATTAGATGTCAGATTTGGTAGTCTTCAAAACTTTGTATCAAACTCAGTCGTCACTTTGGAATATTTTCACAGTTTAAAACATGCACCAGCATGAAACACAATCTCCAAGCACACAGTTGATGCATCTACACTGGCAGGAAGAAAATGGCCACTTAGCGTGCTGTTCCACATTCATGTCACGTTTTTGACCTGCTTCCCCCAACTTTTTTTTGAAATTTGTGTAGGGTCTTGCTTCATTTCAATCCCAAATTATTTACCCTGATTGCTCAGTGGCTGCCTCACAGTGCCAGGGACTCTGGTTCAACTCCAGCCTCAGGTGACTGTCTGTGTGGAGTTTGTACATTCTCCCTGTATTGGCATTGGTGTGCTCTGGTTTCCTTCCACAACCCAAAAATGTGCAGAGTAGGTGTATAGGCCATGCTTATAGTGCTCGTAGTGTCCAGGGATGTATAGATTAGGTGGAATAGCATGGGAAATGCAGGGCTATAGGGATAGAGTAGGAGTGAGTCTGGGTGGGATGCTGTTCAGAGACTTGGTGTGACTTTTTGGGCCAAGTGGCCTGTTTTCCCCACTGTAGGGATTCTAAACCTTTCTTCCTGCATCAATACTTCCACGTAAGTCCCCACTATTTTGAGCTTCAGTTGTAGCATCTTTTGTTCACCTGCTTGCCCTTGCATCAGAGTCAAACCTGTTTAACATTGGGAAGACCAAAAGCAAATTGGGTGACCATTCTGCAGAGCATCTCTGTTCATTCCACAAGCTCAAGCTCCTAGTTACCCGTCACTTTCAGTCTCCACTTTGCTTTCATGTTGAGCTCTGTCGTTGGCTGCCCTCCCAGAATCCTAAAATGGAGAGCCAGTAAGACTTGCCAATAACATATATATTGGTCCTATTCATACTGTACATCTCAAAATGGTGTTCCAGCCTGACCAGCACACTCATTTCCAAGCAATACTCTTTTTTTTTTTTCCCAATTTGTTCACATTGCAGTGAAGCTCAACTGAAGCTTGAGAAACAGTACCATATCTCTTGCAAGCTGCTTGTATAGTACTGAGCCGAAAAATTTCCCTCTGTAGTCTCTGCCTCCTTTTTTTTTTGCTCTTTTATTTTTAGCACTTAGAATTCTGAACGCAGCCCAGTCCATTACACAAGTCAGCCTTCCATCCATTGACTCCATCTATGCTTCTTGCTGCCTTGGAAAGGCAGCCAATATCATCGACTCCTCCCAACCCACTTAAATCTTCAACCTCTTCCCTCAGGTAGAAGATAAAAAGCTTAAACACACACACACCAACAGGTTAAAGAACAACTTCTTCCCCCTTTTGAATGGACATCTCAAATTCCAAATCTAATGTTGATCATGCTTTTTGTGCATTTTTTTGTTTTTGCTTGTTGCAGCTGTAACTTTGTATTCCTTGCTCTGTTCAATCATCCTATGATTTTTGTTATGACCTGCTGGTACTGCACGCAGAACAAGACTTTTCACTCTACTTGGATGCATGTGACAATAATAAATCAAATCAAATCCTCTCTCATCTTTGCTTCAGGACAGAAACTGTTCATTCTGTTGTTCACTCTGCCTCTAAACATTTCTTTGCCTGTTCCCTTACCATTAACTTTTGCACCAAGACTTTTTTGCCATTTTAAGTTTCCTCTGACATTTAAAGCAAGTCTACCTGTCTTTATTTTTGTTTTAAATTCTTTAAATCTCTCTCTCTCTTCAATTTTGAATTGCTATTGTTGGCCTTTGAGCCAGTCAACAATGTGCGACCATTAAAGAATATCAGGGAGTGAGGGTGACCTTTTTGGAAACGCTCTATACACAATATTTATAGACCTCCTGTGGCCCTGTACACAGTGTCATAGCAATAGGCTACTTTGTAACCTTGGAAGTGTTGCAATCAAAATGTGATGTTTTATTGAAGTGCCGACTGTACGCACCATCAATATCAAGACCTGCAATGAGGTGACTTTAGTTAGCTGTGAAAGAGTGACCCTCATTCGTTACTTTTGCACTGACACTGAGGGGTTGTGTTCTTAGTGTTTGGGTGTGGCACACTCTTTGGAGGATGTGTGACCTGCATGATTAAGCAAAGCAACTGTGTGCCAACATCCTTCTGAAGGATTGTTACTGTGTGTCTGAACCAGGAATTCTCAGGTTGAAAAATTTCAATCAAAGGGAAAGAAAGATGGAATTGTGAGACTAACAGTAAAGAATGAAGAAATATGTCTGGTTTTTCAGCCTTTTAAATATCCTGCAATAATTAAAAATTAGAATGAGACGCGCACATGAAAAAAATCTAATTTTTTTTGGTCAAAGAGACAAATACTGAATAAGAACTGTGGAGGATGTAAGTCAGAAACAAAAACAAGTTGCCATGACCCCACCCCCAAGCACCAAACCATCATCTCCAACACCATTCATGACCTCCCACCCACAGCCTCCAACCTCATTGTTCCCCAACCCCACACGGCCCGTTTCTATCTCCTTCCCAAAATCCACAAACCTGCCTGCCCTGGCCGACCCATCATCTCAGCCTGCTCCTGCCCCACCGAACTCATCTCCACCTATCTGGACTCCATTTTCTCCCCTTTGGTCCAGGAACTCCCCACCTACGTCCGTGACACCACCCACGCCCTCCACCTCCTCCAGGACTTCCAACTCCCTGGCCCCCAACACCTCATATTCACCATGGACGTCCAGTCCCTGTACACCTGCATTCCGCATGGAGATGGCCTCAAGACCCTCCGCTTCTTCCTGTCCCGCAGGCCCAACCAGTCCCCCTCCACCGACACACTCATCCGCCTAGCTGAACTCGTCCTCGCACTCAACTTCTCTTTTGACTCCTCCCACTTCCTACAGACTAAGGGGGTGGCCATGGGCACCCACATGGACCCCAGCTATGCCTGCCTCTTTGTAGGTTACGTGGAACAGTCCCTCTTCTGCACCTACACAGGCCCCAAACCCCACCACTTCCTCCGGTACATTGATGACTGTATCGGCGCCGCCTCTTGCTCCCCAGAGGAGCTCGAACAGTTCATCCACTTCACCAACACCTTCCACCCCAACCTTCAGTTCACCTGGGCCATCTCCAGCACATCCCTCACCTTCCTGGACCTCTCAGTCTCCATCTCAGGCAACCAGCTTGTAACTGATGTCCATTTCAAGCCCACCGACTCCTACAGCTACCTAGAATACAGCTCCTCCCACCCACCCTCCTGCAAAAATTCCATCCCCTATTCTCAATTCCTCCGCCTCCGCCGCATCTGCTCCCATGATAAGACATTCCTCTCCCGCACATCCCAGATGTCCAAGTTCTTTAAGGACCACAACTTTCCCCCCACAGTGATCGAGAACGCCCTTGACCGCGTCTCCCGTATTTCCCGCAACACATCCCTCACACCCCGCCCCCGCCACAACCGCCCCAAGAGGATCCCCCCCGTTCTCACACACCACCCTACCAACCTCCGGATACAACGCATTATCCTCCGACACTTCTGCCATTTACAATCCGACCCCACCACCCAAGACATTTTTCCATCCCCTCCCCTGTCTGCTTTCCGGAGAGACCACTCTCTCCGTGACTCCCTTGTTCGCTCCACACTGCCCTCCAACCCCACCACACCCGGCACCTTCCCCTGCAACAGCAGGAAATGCTACACTTGTCCCCACACCTCCTCCCTCACTCCCATCCCAGGCCCCAAGATGACATTCCACATTAAGCAGAGGTTCACCTGCACATCTGCCAATGTGGTATACTGCATCCACTGTACCCGGTGCGGCTTCCTCTACATTGGGGAAACCAAGCGGAGGCTTGGGGACCGCTTTGCAGAACACCTCCGCTCAGTTCGCAACAAACAACTGCACCTCCCAGTCGCAAACCATTTCCACTCCCCCTCCCATTCTCTAGATGACATGTCCATCATGGGCCTCCTGCACTACCTCAATTATGCCACCCGAAGGTTGCAGGAACAGCAACTCATATTCCGCCTGGGAACCCTGCAGCCATATGGTATCAATGTGGACTTCACCAGTTTCAAAATCTCCCCTTCCCCCACTGCATCCCTAAACCAGCCCAGTTCGTCCCCTCCCCCCACTGCACCACACAACCAGCCCAGCTTCCCACCCCCACCCACTGCATCCCAAAACCAGTCCAACCTGTCTCTGCCTCCATAACCGGTTCTTCCTCACCCATCCCTTCCTCCCACCCCAAGCCGCACCTCCAGCTACCCATTAACCTCGTCCCACCTCCTTGACCTGTCCGTCTTCCCTGGACTGACCTATCCCCTCCCTACCTCCCCACCTACACTCTCCACCTATCTTCTTTACTCTCCATCTTCGGTCTGCCTCCCCCTCTCTCCCTATTTATTCCAGTTCCCTCTCCCCATCCCCCTCTCTGATGAAGAGTCTAGGCCCGAAACATCAGCTTTTGTGCTCCTGAGATGCTGCTTGGCCTGCTGTGTTCATCCAGCCTCACATTTTATTATCTTAGCTGGAAAAGCCTAGCAGCTTTGGCAGTATCTGTGGAGAGAAGTCAGGAGTTAATATTTCCCAGATACCTTGATGCTGCTCTTGTCCCATTTTTAGTCAAATCCTATTGATGACGCTGGGAGTTGAGAACACTATTCTTAAAGTATAACAACTCAACAAGTTGGTTATTTCCGGGTGGAGAGTTACAATGTGGCTTTCATTTTTGTGTCCATGGCTTGATTCTGGTATGGATGGGACTCTTTGGGTGGAGGAATGTGTATCTTTTTTTGATAGAACGTTCCTTTTAAGAGAGCTTCAGTTTGACTTTCATCTGACCATACATACCTGTGTGGTTTTATCTGTATTCTTGACGAATTACACTGCCATGGGTGTGTCAGAAAAGCCAGGCTGAAGCTGTACAAACTTGTTTGATTCCGTACTCAGTAACTCGTTACACTCCTTTTTTTTTTAAACAATTGTCACATTGCTTGATTAAAATCTCTCCAGTGGAAACCTAGATATGGTGGCTGCTTCAGTTCCTCCCTCAGGGTCACAACTGCTCTAATCAGTAACGACCAGGAAGGTTACAGCTAAAGCTGGAACTTTATTGGTGCTTTCCCATTTCATTTACAAATATTGGCAGGGAATGTGGTGGGTCCGAAATGATTCAGCTTGGCATGTTGCCAGCTACTGGTGAGAAAAGTAATAATGTTTGTTCAGACCATCCTTCCTGTGTCTTGTCACTTCTACATTTACGGCCCATTTAGCAATGTCACAACTTTTCCAAGGTTAGTACCTGGCTTGATCCAAATTTTGAAAGTGAGCAAACAGCTGACATTTACTTGATGTCATTTGTGTATTTGGGACATTCCAAAGCACTTCCCTGCCAATTAAGTACCTGTCAAGTGCGGTTACTGTTGTGAAGTGGGAAACACTACAAAGTAGGACCCCAAGAGGATAATTTAAATAACCAATCGATCTGTGTTAAACAATAATGGTAAATATTGTGCACAGCATTGGGAAAGCAGTTCTTTAACCAGTGTCTTTTGGATCATTTATGTCCAGTAATTGCATACATCGCTGTCAATGAGTACTCTTTAAAATGAATTCAATTCTTTTATTTCACTATATATTAAAGTGTAGCTCAGAGGTAATGATGTGCCTTGCAGGAGCAGAAGAAAGTTAGTTTAAAACCAGAACTCCCTAGGCTGGCACACCTACACCATCCTGACAGAGTGCTCCAGTGTCAGAGGTACCCCTAGTACAGTGTATTCATACTTGCAAGCTGCCACGTACATGACTGCGTTTGGAATATTGAACCAAAGGAATATCAAAAAAATTAAAACTTTAACAACACTTTGAGGTGAAATAGGCAAATAAATCTGTCGCTATGCATTTACAAAATAATCCACAGCTCTGAAATTTATTTCTACACCCAGAATTCCTACAAATATCTATTTGTATTCTCTGGGACTTTGGATTAAGAGCATGACAATGCTTTCCAATCTCAAAGTATCATTTAGGCTTCCACTTTCAAAGAACCAAGTAAGTTTGGTTAATTAACCAAAGTGTGCAGGATTTTTTATTTAATTTGCATGCATCAACAAAGGTAAACTGTTTGTAAGCTTATAAAGGCTGCAAAAAATCTGCTTCTGTCCCTTTATCACAAGGATATCATTTTGATTGCATGTCCAGTGTTAATTCAGCTAAGTGATCACTTGATATCAGGGCAGAAAATTTTGTATCTATCATTGCTTAAAGTTTGTAATGTCACTGTACATTGAGTATTTAATTGAATTGAGAACAGGAAAGTGGATTTGAGGCCAAGATGAATTTACAATTAGAATTAGGTTTCATTGTCACACATGCTCAAATATAGGGACACAGGAGTATAGTGAAAACTTATCATTTGCAGCACCATTTTGAGATCATCCATAATTGTATCAAATGGCAGTGCAGGCTCGAGGCTGAATTGCATACTGCTGCTCCTGCTCCTAGTTCTTGTCTTTTTTTCTTATTCAGGTGGTTGCCGTTCAAGCATTCAGTAAAGATTAAACCGTGCTCCTTGTTATGGTTGTGAAGTTTATAGCATCATTGTGGGATTGTTTTTAACCTTTGGACAAATGAAGGAGCTCTGATAGCAAACTGACAATAAGCTTAGGGTAGTTTGATTGTTAGAGACAGAAAATGAAAATGGATAGGGTGTGAGATGGATAGGAGAAATGTGGGATCAATGTGGACTTCACCAGTTTCAAAATCTCCCCTTCCCCAACTGCATCCCTAAACCAGCCCAGTTCGTCCCCTCCCCCCACTGCACCACACAACCAGCCCAGCTCTTCCCCTCCACCCACTGCATCCCAAAACCAGTCCAACCTGTCTCCACCTCCCTAACCTGTTCTTCCTCTCACCCATCCCTTCCTCCCAACCCAAGCCGCACCCCCATCTACCTACTAACCTCATCCCACCTCCTTGACCTGTCCGTCTTCCCTGGACTGACCTATCCCCTCCCTACCTCCCCACCTATACTCTCCACCTATCTTCTTTTCTCCATCTTCGGTCCGCCTTCCCCTCTCTCCCTATTTATTCCAGAACCCTCACCCCATCCCCCTCTCTGAAGAAGGGTCTAGGCCCGAAATGTCAGCTTTTGTGCTCCTGAGATGCTGCTTGGCCTGCTGTGTTCATCCAGCCTCACACTTTGTCTTGGATTCTCCAGCATCTGCAGTTCCCATTATCTCTGGATAGGAGAAATGGTTATTTTCTCTAAAAGGGTTATGGTAGCTGTTTTGAACACTTTCTCTTTAAGGGTCCCGTTCTTGCTGCAGTGGAGTGGAGCCCATGCTTGCCCCTGTAAACATTGCTGTAGGTGCCTATGAACCTGAGAATTTAGGAAGGCTTAGATTGCTTTCCTGGGAAGATGAGTTGGGTTTTTTATATTTGAAGATGATGGGTTTATTCGGGGTATACCCGAGTCACCATCTCCAAATGAGCTGAAGACAGAGGGTTGTATCTAGTTATGCTGTAAATTGTCTTCTCTCTTAATAAGAGGAAAGAGATTTGGGATGAAGAATAGTTCATCAGTATTCCTATCTGATTAATGTGTTGCACATTGTTATGGAGAAGAACAAAGCCATAATGGGATCAGCTTCATACAAATCACTGACTCCTACACAGACAGCAGTTCTGCATGGTCAATAGCAACTGACTTGTTAGCTTTATGATGGCTCCGTACAAGCCATTCACCACCCTGACTTGGAAGTACGTTGCTGTTTCCTCACTGTTGCTGGGTCAGAATCCTGGAATTCTCTCCTTGGGGGCATTGAAGGGCAACCTACAGTAGGTAGACCACAGCAGTTCAAGAAGGGAGCTCACTGCCACCTTCTCAAGGGCAAATAGGGATGGTATTAAATGCTGGCCAGCCAGTGACTCCCACATCCCATAAATTAATTAAAAATGCATCCTGCAGCCATTAAGAAATCTGAGAGATTCTGTCTTGGCAAAGCAGAGAGAAGAACCATGGGAATAGACTTTCATGCTGGTGGTGGATTTAAGGAGCTCTCAAAATGTTGAGAGAAATGCATAAAGACAGTCACACCGTCACTGCTCAGTCCAATTAGGATAGCTGAGTCCACTTGAAACAGTTGACTATTTATTCTAAGGATAGTAATTCTATGGAAGGTGCAGTGTCTAATAACTGTGAAAAGGAATGTTCCTTTCTGTAACTTCAATTGTGTATGACAAAATGTTTGTGTATCCTCAAGTGATTTCTTTTTTCCCCCCTTTGTTCCAGTAAATGTTTTAAAATGTCAATGTGTTGGGTCTTTGTTTGATCCATCAGTTCTCTTGTTTAACCCTTATTTGTTGCCGTGGAGTTAGTAGCATGCTATGTGTAGGAATAGACGGAAGGTGTTGGATTTGATTTTGGAGTTGTATGCTTGCGTTTGTCACTCTAAATGAAAACTCCTTGGTGTGTAAAGATGCGGCTCCAGTGCACCAGTCACTGCCTGACTATTGGAGCAGTTCCACCTGTGATTCCAAGATTGGGCAATACTTGAAGCTGGAACATATTCCCCTCACTACAATAATATGATTGTTGTTATGGGCAATAACAACAATGTTTCACTAGGAATGTGTTTTCCATAGAATCCCTACAGTTTGAAAACAGGCCCCTCAGCCCAACAAGTCCATACTTTTCTTGCCTCCCTTTTTCTGTTTATATCTTTAGCGAGAAAAGTTAGACATTGCTTTGAACAAGAGAACTGGATTTTTTTTCTCTCTCTCCTTAACTGACTAACTGTTGAACCTGTGCAACAGAGTTGACCAGTTGCAAAAGGTACTGAGGCTGGGGTAATGCATCACCTAGAAACAGATGGGTCGGTTGGAAAGAGACCAACCTAATGGAGTAATGTTCTGCATCAAATATGGGGCAAGGCAAGAAGACAGGCCTCCAGGAACTACCACATCTGGGATGCAAGTGAAGTTTGGCATTGGTGCCATTATGCAACACTCTCTAGCCATTGAGCTACCCCCAGTGAGCTGACCCCTGTTTAAATGAAAATGTCTTAAAATGATAAAGGGAGTTGTTTCTGTTGATACAGGAAAAACCAGGTGGGGAAAATCCAAAATGGTGGGAACATTAACTTAAAGTTCAAGCCAGGCCCCCTCTGGAGGAAAATTAGCAGTTTAACACACAGGCTCTAACTCATTGCTCAAAACGTTGTGGATGTGGAGAGGAGAGGTCAGTTGGAATTTGTGAGGTGGATGGATAAACATTGTCAAGTGAAGGTATTTGGGAATATAAGGCAAACGTTGAATTGAGGGCTAGATTTGTTGAGATCTAGTTATGTTGAGCAGTGGGTGAGCTGGCGGTCAATGCCCTAGAGAATTTGGTGAGAGACATTTGGTGTCCAGCGAGGTTGAAAAATGAAAATGGATTAGGGGGGTGTGGGCAGGGGAGATGAGAGCAGAGATAATTCTTTTCTTTTAAAAGATACAGTAAGCATTTTGAACACTTTTTTTTTTTCCTCTTAGTTCAACATTTCATATTTATAGCATGGTGGAGCCCCTTCCCATGCCTACAAGTATCAGTAGTGATACCTATGTAACTGAAAATGTGGGCACGTTGTAATGGTCTGCACCACAACAGAGAGCCCTCCCCAAGATAAGTATACCACACTACCCTTCCACCACCACACCCCCCCCCCCCCCCAAAACCCCCAAGGAAGTAGGAGGCTTTGATCCTTGAAGTATAGTTAGTTTTGTAGTGAAAGAGACGAATTGGGGCAAAAAGAGTTAAAAAGCCACAGATGCTTGAAGGAATTTTTGTTTCTATAATTTTACAATGATTACAACACAAGGCTGGCTGATCAATCATGTCTGGTGCCAGCTGTCCGTAAGAACAATTGAGGCTCAGCAATATAGTTCCAGTAAAGCAGTGTGCTAACACCAACCCAAGTAAACACCACCATATCCCCTCCTTCAGTCCAAAAAGCAATCCTTCATCACCCAGCTTTTCTGAATAAGCATCTCCAGAGACGCTGCATGACCTATTTAAGCGCACATTCTCTTTATTTCAAATCTTCAGCATTTCGCTGTACTTTTGTGTTTTATTGCATAACAATTCATTACTACTGTTTCCTGTCATTTGGCAGGCTTCATCCTGTTACCACCTGTCCTTTTTGCTGATCAACTTGTCCTATGTCCCCGAACCTATATCTAAGAAAAATTTGAAGATTGTGGCCTATTACTTCAAGTCCCACTCTATTTTCTTCAGTATCCTTGGAGCAAGTTTGAGTGGTGAGTCAGTGCGTTTCAAAGTACTTGAAGGTGTGGTCAGTATCTAGCATTTAACTGGCTTTTACTGGGTTAAGAGTTAAAGTAGCATAAGCATACATTTCTCCTCGCCTGGTCAGGGTAAACAGGCTCGGCTAGAGAGTAGTTTGAGATATTTATGTAAACTGGTTCAGTCTAGCCTTTGCTCTGTAACTGAAGAATATAAATAAAGCAGAGTAGGTTTGGCACATAATAAAATGTGAGGCTGCATGAACACAGCAGGCCAAGCAGCATCTCAGGAGCACAAATGGTGAGTTACGTGAAATCAGGAGGAGCTGTTCCTTTTCTCTTTAATTTACTTTCTTCACCATCTGGTCCTACTTCAACACAGTGGGAGTAACTTGGTGAGCTATAACAGGTCAGTAGTTAAAATACATGGGTCAGCTTGGGTGAATGGAATATGATAAGTCTTGGAAAGACCACATGTCCCAGACCAGTGTATTTGCAGGAGATGTTACTGTCAACATGAGCTTGAGTTCTGAATTTTGGAACTGCAATCATGGCTGTGCCTCCATGAGGCAGATGGTTATCTGAAGCCTGTTTGGAAAGGTAATTACACAGCATACAAGAGGTGTTCAGATAGGTATGGAATGGGTAGTACTGGAATCCCCTGAGATGCTTTTGTTTGCAAATCAATTTTCTACTTTGGATACAGGTGAGGGCAATGGTTCCTGCATAGGAGTACAGTCAGAGCCACATGTTGGTGTCTCTCATATAGGAAAGGAGGATGGAGAGTGGGAAGGCTGATTGGGGATGATTTAGTTCAGAATAGGCAGGCATTTCCGGAGCTGGGAACATGACTGCAGGATGTTATGTTGTCTTCCTGTTGTGGGGCTCAAGGATGTCACAGAATGGTTGCAGGACATTGTTCTGGGAAAAAGTGAACAGTGAGAAGTCGTGGTCCACGTTTGGCATCAAGAAGCACCTGCAATGCAGTAAATTCGGGATTACCCCCACTAGTCCTATGTGTTTGTGAATGTAGAAACAGAAGAATTAAATGATTAAGCCTATGGCTGGAAAACTTTTTTTTTTTTGGAAAGAGGGCTTCAGGTTTCTAAGGCATTGTGTCCAGTTCCAAGGAATGTAGAATCTGTACAAAATAGACAAGTTTCAGCGTGGTATGACTGGAACTAAATCTTAGCAAGAAGTTGCTAGTGTTTGGGAGAGTTTAAACGGGATTGGTAGGGAGCTGAGAACCTAACAGCTCATTCAAGGAGTGTGAAAATATTAGAGAAGGAGTGTATAGAGCAGAGACAAACAAAGCAATGCAAATAGGGTTAAAATGGAGAACGTTCATTAAAAATGATTCAAGGCATTCTATCTAAAATGTGCAAAATATTTGCACAAAAGATTTGATTTTGAATGCAAAAATTAAGGTAAATATTTTAATTGCTGTTAGTGACTGAGATTAGGAAATGACTTTTTTAAGGATATTCCACATTTTGGAGATATATAAAAAAGAGAAAAGATTAAGTAACAATGAGGCCTTCCTAATGAAGGATGACCTATCCCCTCTTACTAAAGTAATCACGATTGAAGGATCAAGCCGTGGAATCGGTTTATGTGGAGCTAACAAACAAGGGAAAGTAAACATTGAGAGTTTTTTAATCAGGAAATTAAAGATGTAATGTGAATAATAGGGTGCTAATGAATGACTTCCACTTCATATAGTCAGGGTTGATCATGTCATCAATAGTGCTGTGGAGGAATGTGTATGCAATTAATTTCTGGAACAATGTGTTGAGGCCAATTTGGAATTGGCTAATTTGCATTTGGTGTTGTGCAGTGGGAAAGAGCTAATTCATAACTTTGCTATAAAGGAGCATTTGAGAAACATTTAGAATTTAACATGAAGTTTTGAAGGTGATGTTCCACTTTGAAATACGGGTCTTAAGTCTGGGGAAAAACATGTGAATTGAGGGTAAATTGGTTAAGATGACTTGGGCGGGTGGGGGGGGTGGGGTGTGGGTAAACAGATTGGAGGGTAAACAGACAATGGCTAGTATTTAAAGTCCTCAAGGCATAAACAACCAAAGGGAAAGGAAGGATGTGTTGGTGTTGGAGGTGGTCCAGAGGAGGTTTACGAGAATGATCCTGGGGATGAAGAGCTTCTCATATGAGGACTTGAGTCTGTACTTGATAGAGTTTAGGAAGATGAGAGAGGGATCTCGTTGCAACTTACAGAATACGGAGAGACCTGGATAGACTGGATGTGGGGAAATGTTTTTGTTCCTAGGAGTGACTAGGACCCAAGGGAACAGCATCACAATGAAGACAGAACCTTTTCAGTATGAGACTGAAGAGGAATTTCTTCAGCTAGAGGTGTATCTGTGGGACCTCTTGGTACAGAAGGCTATGGGTGCCAGAGATAGATCAGTTCTTTTTTAGTAAAAGGATAAAAGGTTATGGGGTGGGGGAATAGGGTTGAAAAACTTGGCAGCCATGGTCTAATGGGCTGAGGTGGCCTAATTACACTCCTCTATGGCATTATGGTGTTAAGGACACTATCACAGTTTTAAAAAAGAGCTATAGATTGCAATAGATAAAATGAAATAGTTCATAAGAATGCAAATTTAATAATGGTAAGCCTGTGGGCTGGGAGCAACTTACAACCACACAACAGTGCCAAGCAACTGACAGGGAAAGGAACAAGATAATATGAAAGCAAGCTAGCAAGGAATGTAAAAGCTCCTATCTATAATGAAAAGAAAAAGATTAGCAAGAACAAATGTGGCCTCATTACAGGGAGTATTATTGTTGAAAGATGGAAATGGGTAGAGAAACTAAAAGTGTATAACTGGATGAACACAGGCCAAACAGCAGCATAGGAGCAGGAAAGCTGATGTTTTGGGCCCAGACTGTCCTTCAGAACATCAGCTGTCCTGCTGTGTTCATCCAGCTCCACACCATGCTATCTCAAATTCTCCAGCATCTGCAGTTCCTACTATTAGAAACTAAACAGTTACTTTAGTCATCTTCAAAGAAGTGAACATATAAAATCTAAGTTGTGATGGACTTGTGCAACTAAAGATCTAAAATAAATTAGAGGTGGCACTTGGAAAAATTAGCTAGATTAAAGATTGATAAACCTCACCAGACAAGATGAGCTTCATGCCAGACCATTGAAAGAAGTAGTAATTGAGTTAGTGGATGCATTATGGATTATCTTTTGGGCTTCTCCAGATTCTGGAAAGGTTCTTGTTGACTGAAAGGCGGCAAATGTAACCCCAATATTTAAAAGGGAGGAAGCAGGAATATAGATCTGTTAGCTTCATCCTTGTATTAGGAAAATTTTGTCTATTGGATTTATGAAAGGGAATTCAAGTTTGTCAAACTTGTTGGACTTTACTTTGAGAATGTTACTTATAGCATAGGAAATAGGGAACCAGTGGATTGGTTGCGAATTTGTGGTTGTGAAAATGTTTTCACAAGGCCTTTGGAAAGGTTCTGCACAAGATTAGAAAATGAAATTAGTGTCCAAAATTGGGAGGAATGAAATAGAATGAGCTGAAATTCTTTCTTAGACGGAAAGCAGAGAGCAGGCTGTAACTAGTAGTATATCAGTGTTCAGTGCACGGTTATGGGTCCACAACTATTTTGTGGAATTTTTTTTTTGTTTGTGCAGAAGTCTGAGGTTGGATCGTTAAAATATACTCAAGCTTGAGATTTTTCCTCGGTAAGGGAATGAGGGTCACAGGGATAAAGCAGGACAGTGGAGTTGGGGATTGTCAGATCAACCAGGATCTGATTGGCAGAGCAGACTCAATAGGTTGAACAGCCTACTTTTGCTCCTCCGTCTTATGATCCTACTCACTGTCTGTAATAATGGTTTGGATGTGGTGACTAGTTGTAATATTTCCAGAGATGGATGGAGAAACAATTTGGGGAGAATGTGCAGGGCTTCAGACAGGCTCAGTAAATGGGTTAAAATGTGACAGGTGAAATATAGTGGAAACTGTGACTTGAAGGAGAAGTGAACGGCAGAACATTTTTAAAGTGGTGCAAAGTTGGGAAATGTAGATATACAAAAAGATCTGGGTTTCTTTGTCAATAAAAGATCACAGAGACACAGTATGTTGCCATTCGTTTCAAGATCGGAATACGGTGAAGAGTAACTAAGGTTCACCAGACAAATTCCTGGGATGCTGGAATTGTCTCATGAGGCCAAGGAAACTGGAACGAACAAACAAACACCAATTACTGCAGAAACTCAGCACGTCGGGCAGCATCTGTGAAGGGAAAACAGTGAATGTTTTGGGTCCACCAAGCCCTCGTCAGTTCATTTTACTGAAGTCATTCCTGGTCCCACTTAATGTCTGGCTATCGTTTTAGTCCAATGCTGTTAGTACACACCACTCCCCTACCCCCGCGCGCCCCCCCCCCCCCCACATTCTTCTGGGTACCTGGTTTCTTTCCCCCCCCTCCTGTTATCTCCTGGATCTCACATCTCACTCCTCCTCCACATTAGTGTAAACCGTCCCCAAAAGCACTGGCAATCTGTTTATCTGTGGCTCCAGTCAACCTGATCAGTCCGTACAGTGAGAGTCCCTAGGGAAGCTCCCAATAATCCAGGAATCTTACACCCCCCCCCCCCCCACCACTTCCCATTCCATCTGTTCAACCACGCTCCCAGAACAGTGACACTTATACCAGAATTTACCTTCTTTAAAAAAAGTTATGACCTGGTTGTGTTTGGGCTAAATCCACAAACGTCAAGAGAGAACTCCAGACCACGCGTTCTCTTCTCTATCCCACTTGCGTTTTGCAGTGTCTGTCTGTCTCTGTCCCAGTGCTTACTAAATTGCTGTTGGTCACATATAATGCCCTTCTAATTTGTGACTTCCTTTTCCTGCACCATTCAGGTTCTACCCAGTAGAACTAGGTTCCAGCAGAGCTATATTTGGTCAATGTTAAAGACTGGTAGTCGTGGGGATGGGGGGGAAGCTTTTGTGTGCAGTGGCAGTGTCCCTACTGCTAAACTCAAAGGCCTACGTTTATAATCCCACCTATTCCACAGCAGGTGGGACATCTCTGAATTGGAAAATGTCTTCAGATTGCTGTCTGAATGAAGGAAAAACTCCAATCCAAACAGAAAAGCTTGTTTCTGTTTGAGGGTCCTGTGGTGCAGTGGACCCTACCACTGAGCTAGGAGATGTGGGTTTGAGGTTCCACCTGCTCTGAAGGTATGTCATAGCATGTCCAAGAAAGTTGACCAAAATAGCTCTAGTCTATCTTTATTATCACTGGGCACAGAGCATTTGCTGTGGGAGCATTAAATAAAGGCAACTACCATTGACTCACAGTCAAAGTCTTGGTTGTAGGAATTTGGAACAACAAAAGCGATGGCCTGGTGGCATTATTGCTGGGCTGCTAATCCAGACACCCAGCTAAATGTTCTGGGGACCTGGGTTTGAACTCTGCCGCAGCAGATGTTGGAATTTGAATTCAGTTGAAAATTTCTGGAATTAACAATCTAATGATGACCATGAACTGTTTGATCGTCAGAAAAACCCATCTGGTTCACTAATGTCCTTGGGGGAAGGAAACTACCATCCTTAACTGGTCTGGTCTACATGTGACTCCAGACCCACAGCGAGGTGATTGACTGACTGACTGACTTGTAACTGCCCGATGGGCAATAAATGCTACCTAGCCAGCGACACCCACATCCCGTGAATGAATGAATAAATACATCGGGTGGCATTATTTTACAGCCTACACTGCTGCGACTTTGATGGGAGAGCAACAAAAGTGTAACATTCGTGCAAATCTCTGCTTAATTGAAAAACAAAATGAAGGACTCACATTAGTAATAGTGTCCCTATCTCTGAGCCTGCACTCAAGTCCCATCTGCTCCAGAAGTATGTCATAAACATCTGACCAGGATGATTAATAACCACGCTTAGGACTCATTTTCTGTTCCACAAACACTAAAAGATGTGTTGCTGCTGATTTTAGTAAGTTTCCCCCCCAGCCTCTGTCCCGCACATCGGTCACAATGTGCCCGCTGTCTCTCGGGGTTCGTCCCTATCCTCGCATTTTCCAGACTTGGTTTGGTTTAACTGAATCGGGGGTTTTGTGACTCCGGTTCCAAGTTCATGGAAAGCTGTTGAGATCTAGCAATGCAAACGAATCTATCCCTGCTCGGAAGTGTGACTAATCTTCCACTCCAGCCTAGTTGCTACGGCAATTTGACAACACAGTGTGGAACAGACTACATCACAGTGCGGCGCTGGGCACATTCTGATTCGGCAGTGAGAGAGATAACGGCGTGTGGCTGTACTATCAGGTCCGAACGACCTCCTGCTTTTTCATTCAAAGCGTCGCTGTCAGTTTCAGCCTCGGCACGTCTCCTGCATGCGGGCCAATTAAAAGGTTTTAAACAGGAACAGAGTTGGGAGTGTTGGTGGCTCAGGGCGGGGACATTTTAAGTGAATGTTCGGGCCTTAACATTGCTGGACAGGAAAAAAAGTTCCTTCGATTTCTCGGTGAGTACCTGGGAGACGAATTATCCCGATCACCAGTTAGTGATCCCTGGTCCGCCTGAATACCCGGTGAGCAATGGGATTTGAATTTTGCTCATCTTTTATACCCACCCTGTAAACACACTTTTGTAGAGTTGGAACCAAATCACTTTCAGCTCGTCTATTTTTCTTCCTTTATACAGTGAAAACGTGTAACCCGTTCTCTTATTATCTTCTGTGTTCCCGCTCTCTGCAACTCTGGGGATTAAGATCCAAATATAGGAAGTTTTTAAAGGAGCTTTTAATTCATTCCATAGAATACGGAAACAGACTATTCAACACAAATCCACACTGACCAATTTCCTAACTAAAGAACAATAATATTAGTTTTGTGGCTCCCAGATGATTTTCTTTTTTCTCCTTTCCAGGCACACTTTTGCTTAAATTATTGACAAGATAGTCAAAAGTGAATGTAATAACAGTCTACACTCCAGTCTGTCTTGATGAAAGATTTGACTAAGTTAAAGTCACTAGTGTCTCACCAGACCATGGGCTGCTACTCTCATTAGAGACACACAGCTGGCTGTTGAGTTTAACTTGAGGGTAACCACATCTGAGTGGCGAGATTGAGAAGGACAGTTCTTCATGGTAAACTCAGCCAGTGTGGGAATGAAACCGATGCTGTTGGTGTTACTCTGCATTGTTAATCTGCAGCGTTCCAGCCATGTGGTCGTGGATTGGACTGACAATACTGCGATTGATGTAGTTCAGAATAACTTCAGATACTATAGAAAAGGGTGGTGTCTCTCTTCAAGTGTAAGCATATACAAAAGTTTCATTGACTTCCATTGAAATGAAAAGTTTAAAAATTAGCTTTCAGGGTGACTTTTGAAGCCGGGGGTGGAATTCAATGTTGTCAAAGGGCCACTATCCACCTTTTGTTTCACACATTAACTGTACAGTGTTTCTCTTTATGACTGAAATTTCATAACGTCCATAACAAAACAAGACAGCCTTTTGATCATACTTTGACTTGAAACAGCATCATATCTAGGCCCTGAAGCAGTTGCCAAAGTAACCTCCGTATTTCAACATTCAATACACTGCAGCGGTAGTGTCCCTACCTCTGGACTAGAGGGCCTAGGTTTAAGTCCTACATGCCCCGGAGGTGTGTCTGAACAGACTGACTTTTAAAATAACTTTTAGTGCAGTTGTGTGTGTGTGAATGACCTTCTCTACCCCCTCTCTCCTGACGCCAGGCCATAGAACGCTGTCTTCCAGTTTCAGGATGGGTGGTGTATGCATGTGGTGAGTTGGGAATCTGATACACTAACCATTTCGGATTGGTGAGTTGTTCGGCCAGTCGCAGCCAACGGATCTGGCTGTTCATGCCACTGCTAATTTGGAGAAAAAGTGGGATCAGGCAGGAGGGGAACGTGCTGGATTTCTTATTCAGTTTATGGTGAAGCACTGACTGCGTATCATGTCAGGATTTTTAAGAAGCATTTGCTTTTGAACTGAGGAATTTTGCCAAGACAATATTGCCCAAGTTAAGTCAGAACTTGAAAAATTGACTCGTGAAATCCCAGTCCAAGTCAGTAATTCAAGTCACTAACTTTACATATTAGGAATGATTTAAGTTGGTGAGTTAACAAAGATTTCCAACAGATGTGGTTTGTATGAGTCACCGCCTTTCTGGGTAGGGATTCAAGTGTTTGAGGAAATGCAACTTTGAGAGCAGTGTTTTAATTTAGAACATTCTTTTTCCTTGTGGTGAAAACCAACTCTGGTTTTCTGATTTTCTTTCTAAATCCAGTCAAGGAACATGGATGTCATCACCAAGGATTTGTGGAGACTTATAAAGGAATGGGCAAAAATGGACAATGGTAGTCCTTTGCGGTGTTTGTGCACTCCCATTGCTGACAATGAATTTCCTGCATTTAGATTCAGCAACAGTGAAGAAGTTCCATTTCAGAATGTTGAGACCTTTTTTCAGAAGGTCAGCAGTGTTGATGGTGGTCCTGGACACTTTGCGCCTCTGGGCTATAGGTTTTGGAAGTGACTTGTTGAAGATTTATTTGTAACTGTTAACAATTTAAGCACCACAAGAAGAATTCATAGGCTGTAATCACTTCTCCCTCAGCTTAGAACTTGTCTGGAAGCAGGAGGAGAAAAATCAGTCAGGTGTCTTGATCACTGTCTACTGATAGGAAAGCAGCCCTTTGTAGATGTCAGTAGGAGTTACCTAGGTGTTCCATGGTCATTGCTTATCTGCAGCCATGACTGATTGAAGTGCTTAGTGTATTACCAGCACATGCAGAACTAATGAGAAAATAAAGTCCCGCTGTCAACTTTCACCTAGACAAATTTAAAATTCTAATCTGGTAGTTTTTTTACAATGCACATGTAGAATATAAAAATGTGGTATGCAACTTTGTACTCCTGTTGAAAAGAGAACTGCAACACAAAATTTATCCCCACCATCAGCTAACTTAACCTGTAAAAAAGGCAGGGATGAATGGAATTGCAACTTGAATTTAGGGTTTCAGTGACCTTTAGCTAACTTGGCAGTCTTACTTTTGACAGCTGTAGTTAATAAAATTAAAATACATCGGAGTTTAAATAAATTCCAGTTTGCTCATCTTGCTAGAGGGTGTGGCTGCTGAATGACTTAACAAGCTAAGTATTAAGGAACAGGAACAGTGTGCCTGCAAGTAGAGGGGAGGTTGAGCTGTTCAGAAGAACCCAGGTACATTTTTTTTTCAGTTGTTGGCATCAATCCAGCCTTGTGTTGAGGAACAGTTTTGAAACTTAAATTTCTTGAATGTTCTTTTTAAAAATGATTGTGGCAAAGTTTATTGGTAGCTTGACTTCAGTGCGAAGGCCATAGCACACAGCATTGAAACCAAATCCGAAAGGATTGATTTGCAAATTTCCAGAGTTGTAAAGATGTTCGTAAGCCAGTCCAAAATAAACATTTGATGAAAAGTTACAATTTACTTGTTGAAAAATTCTTGTGTGTGCAACCTAGAGCATAACGCCCTTCATCCAAATCTGTTCGAGTCCTTTAAACTGACATTTGTGCTTGAGCTTAAAGCAATAAATTTGCTATTTTAGGGAGCAATCAATCTGAGCCTGAATTAATAAGACTGTCTGTCTGAATAATGAATTGGAAGTGAGGAGTTTTTTTTGAGGGATTTATGTATGATACATAATTTAGCCTTTTGAGCTGTGCATAAACCAATATATTTTCTCAAACGTAAATCAGTGCTTGGCAACCACCACAATGTAAATAAACTTGGGTTGTTTGAAATGCAATTTAACTCTTTCTTGACCAGGACTAAACAGGAAATTTAATGGATTATTGAAATGTTTGATTTTTCTGCTTTAAAAATTAAACCATGTTTCTACCAAAACGGTTACTTGATTTCTGAATTCAACTTGGTTCCATCAAAAGTAATTTGTAGATACCTCAACAGTGTACTAACTAGACACAGCTTGGGTTATACCCTAAAATGATATTTTTCAGTAAGTGAATGTTTCATTGCAATTCTTCCATTACATAAATTGTTTGGGCTGAGTCTGTGATGATTATTTCATCAACCCTTTTCAGGTACATTATGACATATTTGGGGCAGTTGGGACTTGAACCCAGGCCCTTTTTGGCTCACTACTACTGTGCCACAAAATCGGTTGTTTTGTATTCTTGGCAAATTGCAATTAATAACAACGTGGGTGGGGGGCAGGTTGAGGTGTTGTAATTTTACAAACTTCTTTATTACTCCATCCATGCAATGTATTTAAACATTTGATATGTTTTGATGTGCACTGGATGTGTTGTTCAAGTTGTCACTGGTTTCTGTTATTATGCTAGTATCTCTTTCAAACCACATTACGGAGTTAAAAATCAAGGGTTCGAGAAATTCTACAGGTCTAGCAGAATCTGCAGTCCCAAAGGAAACTCTTATTCAGTTCACTGTTAACTGTGTTTCTCTCCTCCAGATTCTGTCAAATCTGCTGAGTTTCCCCACTATTCTGTCTTTGCAGTGCATATTGAAATATTTTACTTCCATGTTCCCAGGTCAACAGTTAACTTTTTATAGAATGTTAATTCGTCCAAGTATTTTCGAACTTCTCTCTGACCCCGGCCGTTTCAAAAGTCAATATTTCTATTGTCTAACGTCTGTTGCAGAGGGAAGGAGAAAACCTTGTCTTTTTCCAGCATAATTTTTTAAACAACCTCATGTTCCAAAGCCAAAACTGCATAGTGTTGCAATACAGGCACATGTACCAATTTGTGAGTAGCACGCTCCCAGAAACGGAATTGCCTGTGATTCAGTGTGAGGGTAAAAGTGTTGTTGGAGGAGTTGAACGTACAATCTGTGTTAACACTAGTCAAATACTCAGTGCTGGTATATTAAAGGTGCTGTTTTGTTACTGAGATTCTTAACTGCAATCCTGTTTTGGGTGGAACCAAAAGACTTCTAATGCATTTTGAAGAAGAACAGAGGAACTTAATGGATCACAAAGTGTGGGGCTGGATGAACACGGCAGGCCAAGCAGCACCTCAGAAGCACAAAAGCTGACATTTCGGGCCTAGACCCTTCATCAGAGCTCGTCAGCTTTTGTGCTCCTGAGATGCTGCTTGGCCTGCCGTGTTCATCCAGCCCCACACTTTGTTATCTTGGATTCTCCAGCATCTGCAGTTCCCATTATCACTCCACTTACTGGAACAGTTGTCCAAAATTTATCAACCAACACATGAACCAGCGTATTCTTTTGATTGCTAGGCATTCTAAAAGAAAACTTAGCTTGTCCAATCCAAATAATTCTCTGAGCATTCAGGAAGGGAAAAAGAAAGAACTTGCACTTGTGTAGAATTTCTCACAACCTCAGAATATCTGAAAGTCCAAAGAATTACTTTTTGAAGTTGAGTTGCTATAGCCATAAAGGAAAGGGTGGCATTTATTTTACATGCTGTGAGGTTCCACAAACCGGGATATAAATGAGTAATGCATTCTTCTATATTGTGCTGGTTGAGAGAGAAATGTTAGCAAAATATGAGGGGAACTCGCTGTTCTTTGACTAAGGCCATGGGATCATTAAAGTTCACCGGAGAGGTTTTAATATGATCCACATTTAATTAAGGTGCCACAGCAACACTGATTACACTTAATAAAATTATTGATGGTTTACATGGAGTGGGGATTAAGCCCCCAACCTTGTGATTTGGCTGAAAGCGAAGGTGACAACAAATTTGAACATTTGTGGTCTGGTCTGAAACACATGAAGTGTCATCCTAGTCAATGACCTGACAGACAATAGCTGATGCATGTTTGTACACTATAGGAAGTTACACCTCCATTAAGATTGCAACGTATGATTTCAATCACATTTGACGTTACTGTTGCCAAGTCATGGTCTGAGATTACTTTCCTGTTTGTTAATACCGTGGTATGGTCATGACCACTATTCACGATATAACTCTTAAGAACTTCCCATGAGTGTGAAGTGGATCAGTGAATTGTTGAAAGTGGAACTGAGCCAAACAGATCTGGAAAATTGAATTCCTGCATCATACTGACTTGTTTGTCTCCAGGGTATAGAAGGTGACCAGGGTCAGGCCACTAGCTGTGGATTTGGGAAGGGAAAGTCTGGCCAAGATTCCTGTTCTGAATCATTATCCAATGACTGCTGTGGAAGTGTTGGATAAGGATAGGATTGCTGTTCGTTGTAATACCTACAGTTACAATGCAACAACTAGTCTTGAGACTGCTTAGACTCTCAGAATCTCATGCATTAGAACAATAAATTCTGGGGGTGGTCATTCGTGACACTCCGTTAGTCAGTGTCTGACACAATTGGTGAAACTTTTGAAGTTGGGTCAAGTTTTTTATTTTTGCCTGCATTGAATGTGGTAGGTTTTCCAGCGTAACATGTAACATGTTTGTTTTTGGTGTTCTTTTCACAGATGATGCTTGTAATGAGAGTGGGATGAGGCAAACGTTGCTCCACTTTTTGGATACTGCTGCTACAACCTCTCCCCTCGGACTCAATCATCTGAATGTTTTGGGATTACACTGTACCCTTTGATCACTTCCAATCGATGGACCACTGTATTGTAAATAATCGTGCAAGTGCTACAATGTTCTGTTGATCTTCATTCTTCACTTTTTCAAAAGAGGAGGACAAGAGCACGCAACAATTGTGATAATTCTTCCTGGCTTTCTTTCTTTTGTCAGCATTTCAGACATTGATGGAAGTGATTGAGACATTACAGTTTGAAGAACATCCAAGCAGTCAGCAGACCATGCCATCCAGTGGTCATACCAGGTCCACCCTACTCCTTCCTGCTGACAATGAAGGCAACAAATCTACCGCTTTACCAAATGGAATACGGAAAGGTCAGAAATGCCCACAGGGATATGTACAAATCTCCTTACCAGATGCACGCAGTAAATTTCCGATGGAGTGGTGGAAGACTGGTGTCGCCTTCGTTTATGCACTCTTCAACCTGATTATGACGAGTGTAATGATCACTGTGGTACACGAAAGAGTCCCACCCAAAGAGAAGAATCCTCCGTTACCTGATACATTCTTTGACTATGTGGACCGTGTTGAGTGGGCTTTCAAGATCTCCGAAGTCAATGGATTGATCCTCGTCGGCCTCTGGACGATCCAGTGGTTGCTTCTTCGATACCGGTGAGTGACTCATTGAAATGCAGTCCTTCATCTGATTGGTGTTCTCTTCTTAGCATCCAACTGCTCACAATTCAGCAGTTGAGACCTATATTCTGCAGCGTTCCTTCTAGCCCCCTTACCTAAAGGAAAGATATAGTGGCATTGGAAGCAGTCCTGAGAAAATTGGTCCCTGTTTATGGGGAGGAATTGTCTTGCAAGGAGACTTTGAGTAGGACGGGTCTATACTTACGTTAAAGGTAAAAGGTTTAGTCACCATAGCCTACCAGATGATGGGGCTACTGTGTCATCACACAGCTGGTGATGATTTAACCTGCAGGTCACCACTCTAGAAGACTGAACCCTCCCAGTAACCTCATGGTGTGGCAATTGAGCCCAAGCTTTTGGCAGTACACTGCAAATGAACTGTTCATCAAAGGGGGCATTGGAGTTCAGGAGAATGAGAGGTGACCTTAATGAAACATGCAAGACTACTGGAAGGTTTGACAGGGTAGAAGTGGATTGTGGTTGCTTCTCCCCTGAGGGGTGAGTCTATGACCAGGGAACATTATTTCAGAATAGGGGGCTGACCAGTGTGAATAAAGGGGAGGAGAAACTTGTTGAGTGTAGTGAAGATTTGGAATTCTTTGCCACAGAGGGCTGTCAAAGGTGGGCCGTTAAATATTTTCAGGGCTCAGATGGCCAGATTCTAAACAATAAGGGAATCAATAGGGAAATGGCAAGAAAAGGGATTTTGTGGATTATGGGATTAGCCATTGAATGATGGAGTAGATGCAATAGGCTGACCACCCTGTCTCTGGTTCTGATTGTGAGCCTGAGAACAATTTCATGCTCATGTCTGGAAAGACGTTTCTCATCGTTGTGATTATTTGATGGAAATGGATAGAAACCCAGGGTATTGGGTACATGAGTTAGTAACGGCCCTTTTCAGCTCTGGTCTTGTTTGAATTTTGGACAGATTGATCGATGAATGTTTGTTTGTTTGTTTTTATTGATAAGTGTTTCTCACAACATGCTTTCAATATTTGCAATTTTTTTTCAAAAGCCTTTGGTGCTTAGGAGTAATTTTTGTGGTCAGTCTCCCTCTGGTGCTTTAGTGATGTCTGGTGTGTAAACTTTAGGGAGGAACAGTGGTCTAATGAGCTCATTCGTCTTTGTTAAACCTCAGGTACATTGTTGAAAGCCTCGTTTTGCATCAAGCTAATGGGTTGCAAGGCTTCTAGGTACATGGATGTGAACATTTCCTAACATTCTGCTCTTCCAGCTGGATGAGCAGAATTTGCTGTCAATGACTTTTGGAGGACGGTGGAGACAGTAAAACATCTTTCCTCATCACTTTTTGTGACCTTTTTCTTAAAACATACAACCAATGATCGTCCTGATTGAGACTAGTTTTCAATTCCAAATTAATTTGAATTCAACCAGCTGCTGTGGTAGGAATCGGACCTGTGCCCACAGAACATTAGCTTGAGCCTGGAGTGCTAGTCCAATAATATGCACTGTAAAGTAACATTCTGCAGGAAATTCTTCTTTGAGAAGAATTGTGGAATATACTGCACTGGCTTCATCAGAATTAAGTTGATAAAATACCAGAAAATCCTTCCAATACATTACAACCTGGTGGTAAGCCTGCAGTCCTGTAAGGGTTTCTTTGTGGCTGTTGCGGTGTGAATTTAGTTTCTTTACCTCTGAGCCAGGAGTCCTGGGTTCAAATCCCACTTACTCCAGAGGTGCGTCATAACATAGGTGGATCTTAAAAACACCCATAAGGGCCACTTCCATGTCTGTGTTTTGATTTTTTTTTTCTTTCACAAAGAATGAGTTTGGCAAGTGTAAACTTTCAGCATCAACATTTCACTACTTGGCCTGCATTATGCTTTTAATTAGCTGACGTTCCTCCAGCACTTTCTGGTTTAGTTGTGAACTTCCAGCTGGTGGTGGGGCAGGGGTGGTGGTGCACAGTGGAATACTCCTAACTTTAATTAGCTCATGGGATATATATTTATCTTCATCCTGGGAACTACGTTGCTCAGTGTCTATATGCTAGTTAATTTGACAGGCTGTCAGATAATGCACTGTGGTCTTTCTGGAGCAGTAAATGTTTGCACTGTTGAAGTAGAGTTGAGTCCATGCCTGCATCTTTTTTTTAAAACGTTGTTAAAGATGGCCAATGATATGCCAAATTCATTATCTAGACGGCTAATGTACCCTTGTGTTGAACTCTGCACAGTGTGGGACAGTTGTTGACAAAGCGAACAAAAATGGGAGTCTGAGATAATAAAATGTGAGGCTGGACGAACACAGCAGGCCAAGCAGCATCTCAGGAGCACAAAAGCTGACGTTTCGGGCCTAGACCCTTCATCAGAGAGGGGGATGGGGGGAGGGAACTGGAATAAATAGGGAGAGAGGGGGAGGCGGACCAAAGATGGAGAGTAAAGAAGATAGGTGGAGAGGGTGTAGGTGGGGAGGGGATAGGTCAGTCCAGGGAAGACGGACAGGTCAAAGAGGTGGGATGAGGTTAGTAGGTAGCGGGGGGTGCGGCTTGGGGTGGGAGGAAGGGATGGGTGAGAGGAAGAACCGGTTAGGGAGGCAGAGACAGGTTGGACTGGTTTTGGGATGCAGTGGGTGGGGGGGAAGAGCTGGGCTGGTTGTGTGGTGCAGTGGGGGGAGGGGACGAACTGGGCTGGTTGAGGGATGCAGTAGGGGAAGGGGAGATTTTGAAACTGGTGAAGTCCACATTGATACCATATGGCTGCAGGGTTCCCAGGCGGAATATGAGTTGCTGTTCCTGCAACCTTCGGGTGGCATCATTGTGGCAGTGCAGGAGGCCCATGATGGACATCTCATCAAGAGAATGGGAGGGGGAGTGGAAATGGTTTGAGACTGGGAGGTGCAGTTGTTTTTTGCGAACTGAGCGGAGGTGTTCTGCAAAGCGGTCCCCAAGCCTCCGCTTGGTTTCCCCAATGTAGAGGAAGCCGCACCGGGTACAGTGGATGCAGTATACCACATTGGCAGATGTGCAGGTGAACCTCTGCTTGATGTGGAATGTCATCTTGGGGCCTGGGATGGGGGTGAGGGAGGAGGTGTGGGGACAAGTGTAGCATTTCCTGCGGTTGCAGGGGAAGGTGCCGGGTATGGTGGGGTTGGAGGGCAGTGTGGAGTGAACAAGGGAGTCACGGAGAGAGTGGTCTCTCCGGAAAGCAGACAGGGGAGGGGATGGAAAAATGTCTTGGGTGGTGGGGTCGGATTGTAAATGGCGGAAGTGTCGGAGGATAATGCGTTGTATCCGGAGGTTGGTAGGGTGGTGTGTGAGAACGAGGGGGATCCTCTTGGGGTGGTTGTGGCGGGGGCGGGGTGTGAGGGATGTGTCGCGGGAAATGCGGGAGATGTGGTCAAGGGCGTTCTCGATCACCGTGGGGGGAAAGTTGTGGTCCTTAAAGAACTTGGACATCTGGGATGTGCGGGAGTGGAATGTCTTGTCGTGGGAGCAGATGCGGCGGAGGCGGAGGAATTGGGAATAGGGGATGGAATTTTTGCAGGAGGGTGGGTGGGAGGAGGTGTATTCTAGGTAGCTGTGGGAGTCAGTGGGCTTGAAATGGACATCAGTTACAAGCTGGTTGCCTGAGATGGTGACTGAGAGGTCCAGGAAGGTGAGGGATGTGCTGGAGATGGCCCAGGTGAACTGAAGGTTGGGGTGGAAGGTGTTGGTGAAGTGGATGAACTGTTCAAGCTCCTCTGGGGAGCAAGAGGTGGCGCCGATACAGTCATCAATGTACCGGAGGAAGAGGTGGGGTTTGGGGCCTGTGTAGGTGCGGAAGAGGGACTGTTCCACGTAACCTACAAAGAGGCAGGCATAGCTGGGGCCCATGCGGGTGCCCATGGCCACCCCCTTAGTCTGTAGGAAGTGGGAGGAGTCAAAAGAGAAGTTGTTGAGTGTGAGGACGAGTTCAGCTAGGCGGATGAGTGTGTCGGTGGAGGGGGCCTGGTTGGGCCTGCGGGACAGGAAGAAGCGGAGGGCCTTGAGGCCATCTCCATGCGGAATGCAGGTGTACAGGGACTGGACGTCCATGGTGAATATGAGGTGTTGGGGGCCAGGGAATTGGAAGTCCTGGAGGAGGTGGAGGGCGTGGGTGGTGTCACGGACGTAGGTGGGGAGTTCCTGGACCAAAGGGGAGAAAATGGAGTCCAGATAGGTGGAGATGAGTTCGGTGGGGCAGGAGCAGGCTGAGACGATGGGTCGACCAGGGCAGGCAGGTTTGTGGATTTTGGGAAGGAGATAGAAACGGGCCGTGCGGGGTTGGGGAACAATGAGGTTGGAGGCTGTGCCTGTTGATGTGTACAGTCTACAGGCCCCCTTCAGACTTTGTGGTCTGGTCTGAAACACATGAAGTGTCATCCTAGTCAATGTCATGACAAGTTTTTTTTTTCTTTAGTGTTAACTGGCTAGATCTTGGTGTGCACAAGTTTGTGGAGTGGGCAGATAAGTGGCAGACACATTTCAATGCAGAGAAGTGAGGTTATGCACTTTGGTAGGAAGAAAATGAATAGACAATACAGAATGAGGGGGTACAATTCTAAAGGGGTCCATGAGTAGAGGGATCTTGGTGAACAGCAACATTTTACTTAAAACTACACTTGTACCCACTCTGTTCAGCACTCCTCCATTAGCACCAACACATTGACTTCCAGTTTTTAGAAGTCAGTGATGTGCACAGACCTTGGCATGTGAATCTTCCAAAAAAAAATATAGGGGGTCATTAGTGGCTTGTCTGGTGGGGAGAGCAGTTAATAAAGCATACAGTAGCCTGGACTTTAAGAGTACAAAAGGAAGAAGGTTGTGTTGAAGTTATAAGAGACTTGTTCGACAACAACCCCCCCCCCCCCCCCCCCCCAAACCTGGAGTATAATGCACAATTTTGGTGCTACACTATATGCAACATGTGAATACATCATGGATCATGCAAAAGAGATTTACAAGTTGTTCCAGCGATGATGAATTTCAGCTATGATTGATTGAGAGTCTTCTCCCTAAAGACCATGAGGAAAACCTATGGGCTGGAGAGAATGATGGGAAGAAACTTTTTTTTTCCTGCTTGTTAAAGAATCTCTAGAATGAGAGGACACAGTTATAAAGGATTTCTGAAGCGGTGGCGTGGGTGGGGGGGAGGATGCAAATTTGATGTGAGAAAGAAATACTACTTCTGCACTGCCTGAAAGTACATGTTTAATCAAAGCATTCAAGATTGTATTAGACGATCACTTCTATTTAAATTGTGGACAAGGAAAGGCAGGAGAATGGGACTAATGTTCATGTGGGGAGCCGGTGCAGATGTGATGAGCCAGATGGCTGCTTTCTGCACCATAAGACTTCAGTAATTCTGTGAGCAGCGACCTTGTGATCCTTGATGAGGGTAAAGTTTTACATGGACACTTCAAAAATTATTCTACTTTTTTTGAATAGCATGAATGGTCTCAGTTTAATATCTAAGGTTTTTGATTTAGTGAGAGGAAGGGTTACAGGGAGAAGGCAGGAAAATGGGGTTGAGAAACACATCACTCATAGAGTGGCAGAGCAGACTCGATGGGCTGAACAGCCTAATTCTGCTTGGTTATTATGGTCCTTTCGAAAGCGGGCATTTCTGACTCTGCTGCACTCCCTTAGCATCTCCCTGGTGTATGGGCCTAGCTGAGCGCACAAAACAGGACTTCAATGTTCTGACTGCAAGACAAGGGCTACCACTGAGCCGATGTTGAGGTAGAGAACAAAAAAATCAAATTTCCTCCTTTAAATATAGGACCAGAGATCAAAGCGAAAAGTAAATTTTAGGAGCGTGGTGGGGAAGCAAAAAGCTTCCCTTTTTTCCTTTTTGGAGTACCACATGGGGTAAGAGAAACAAAGTCTGCTTGTTTAAAATGTATTTGTCAGGATGAAAGATCCATTTGAAGTTAGTTTTTTTTTCTGTGATCAGCACAAGGGCAGTTACACATCTAATGGACTTGACACACACCTGCAAATAAACAGGAAGGTCAGCCAGGCAAAACACCAAATGACGTTGTCTTGTGATTTTTCTTAGAAGGTTTCCAGGCTCAACTGCTGTGGATACAAACTGTTTTTCATAATTGCTAGAATGTCTCTCCAGCCTTCCACTTCTGAAACTAAGGTTTGTATCCAACTTCATTCACAAATTGATGTGAATCTGGTCTATAGTGTGGTTACAATCTGATCAGGACAAACAGCTGGAGAAAGGAGGACATCCTTTTCAAATACCCCGTGACACGTAGAGTCTACAAGGTCATAACCTTTACCAGTCGGTAATTATTTTGACTCGTACCTGTCACATCTGACTTGAGTGGTCCTGAGAGAACGTTGATACAAAGCACAGTAATAATGTCCAACTGTCTTAGACAGAAGATGATTGTAGCAAAGTAGATTTTCTACCAAAGAAGTCATTAGCTTCCTTACCGCTGCAGATTAAAACTGGACTTCAACCATCTCCTTCGTGTTCTTTCTTCCTGAATCACACTGAGAGTGCAATCCTGTCCACCACCAAATCCTCACTGTTCTGAGGGGGCGCGGTGGTGGCAGAGGAGAATAGGCTGCACTACATTTGTATCGGATAACACGGACGAGTAGCCATTCTTATCGGAAATTCTGCCTGGCTGCACAAAGCATAGACCAGGGACTGCATTAACTCATGATATCTTTCAAAAGACTGAGCCAGGTGCCTGGAAAAGGAAGGTAGCACTACATTTCCCAAAAGAAGGAACAAGCTTCTTCTCTACTCATGTAGTGTCTTTCACAGGCATCCAAAATGTTTTTCAGCTGTTTTGTTTTAATAAAAATAAATGCTGGGGTTAGCCAGTTTGCACGCAGTGAGCTCCCCAACTGGATAAGTGATCTGTTTTGAGAAATAAAAATAAATTCTGGAAAGGTTCTGTAGACCAGGCAGTATTTGTTAGAAAACAAATGAAGATAATGTTTTAAGGTTGATAACCTTTCATCAGAGCTCTGAGTAAAATCAGGTGTTGGTAGAGGAATAAACACCGGCCAGGATATAATGGCAACTGCCTTTCTCATCAGAAAGTATAATGTGGCCTCCTTCTGTCCAGCCGAGGGGTTGAATTCTGTTTAAGATCCCACCCAAAAGAAACTACCTGCAGTAATTCAGGATCACCTTGCCAGTGAAGTGAATGTCTCTATAGCCTACAGTAGGTGCTTGAGTGGAGCTTGAACTCTTGATCCTCTGTCTCTAAGGCAAGACTTCACCTACTGAGCAATGTTGGGAGCTGTCCTGTTGACTTCTCCTACAGGAATAACCTAATCTGATTCACCATTTTAGAAACTTTCAACAAGACTAAATTTACAAAGGGTAGTAAATTATAAATGCTGGCAGATGAGACACAGGAATCTAGATTCTTGGCAGTCAAGTGAAATTTCACTATGTGAGGAAATTGAATTTGGTGAGATTATGTCCTCAGTCTTACACCAACCATGCTTTACAAAACTGGGGCTTGACTCAGATTTGAAGAAATGTTGCCAGCCATTTGTTATGATAAATATCCATTGCAAGCATCTCTCCTAAATGGTGGTATCAAGTGCATTAATCCTTTCATGCATTTGTTCTGCATTCTTCTTAACTCACTGGCATCTCCGGTTAGGCCAACATTTTGCCAGAGGACTACTAAGAAAACCGCTTTGTAGATGTGCAATTATATGTGGGCCAGACTGGGTAAGGATGGCGGGTTTCCTTCCCTCAGACATTTTTATGACAATTGGCAGTGGTTACGTGGTCAGCGTTATGTTAGGTTGTAATTCCAGATTTTTATCAAGACGAATTTTGCCATCTGCCATGAGATTCAAACCCATGTCCCCTGAACATTAGTGTCTGGGTTTCTGGATGACTGGTCTGGTGACATTAGCACACTGCCACCATCTCTTCCCAAGTAAAAGTGTGAGCAACTACACACCCTAACAGGTGGAAAAAAAAATTTAGGGGATTTCACAACCCCAAACGATGAGGAAGGCCTTTACAACTGGATGAAAACGTCCCACTTGACGTTAATCCAAAATTTTGAGCAGAATCTCCAGTCTCTACTTTGCAAGGCAGTCTGGAGTATGATTTTTCTCATTCACTCGCAGGGTGTGAACGTCACCAGCCATAAGGCTTCCGCATTGAGTGTGAAAAGGCAGAACCGGTTAAGATCTTGCGGGACAACATTCTATATTGTCGATCACCTCAGTGGCTGTAATATTGTCCAACTTGCTAATGTTACTTTCACCTAATTTCAGTGACACAAATAGCCACGTTTTGTTTAAGACAAAAACTTCTTCATTAAGACTAATTTCTGGTTTTCCTCTATCACTGTAAACTAAAGTAGGCCCTTCAATACAGTCCAGGAAGGTAGATGGTGGTAGCAAACTACCCCAACCACATGCTGTGGAAGTGTTTGGCATCATAGCATTACATAAGTTTTTTTTTAAAAAAAGGTTGTTAATCATTTCTGGGGAAAGTGCTGATGGGCAGTCTGGAATCGTGTGATTTCCATTTCACTGAACTGAGTGTTCTGCTGTCATCTATCAGCTGATCTGTTTTATCTGGGCAAATGACTACTTTACTTTCCATGGCTCTTTTATCTAATGAATTTTTTTTCATTGAATTTATGACATGGGAGGTGGGGTTTTGTTCTGGCTCAGTTCTGAACAGCAAGACCCATACTTGTTACTGATCCCATTGGGTTTCTTATGACTTGAACAGTTAAGGTGACACAATGTGACTGCTTTTTGTGTCCATTTCTCATTTTCTGCTTTGCATTTTTTTTTTAAAAAGAGGATATCTAAAGATAGCATTTCCATGGAGAAGCTGACCAAGAGTGGGTTAAGATGTCAGTTTTCCATTCAAGTTAATGTTAACTGCATTGTTTTCTTAATCGGAAACATTGGTGTTTTTAAACTGTGGCTATCCACTGCTGCGATACCAAAAGGCAAATCTTGACCGGCGCTAACTTCAGTTCAGAACTTTGTTAACCGCCCGACCTAAAGACTTCTCTCCAGAGTGAGACACCCGTTTGTCAGATTGCCAGCCTTTTGTGGTGGATGGGGGAAAAGGGTGAAGTGACGTTGTGACTAGGGGTCTAGAAATTGAAGATAGCGGTGTCCTTGGAACCTGTCAGCAACATTGGGAGATAACAACACACAGTAACAAAAACACAATAGTGCAGAGGTTGGAAATCTGTCATTGGGGAAATCGTGATTTTTATCACCAAAGGAGGTTATAACCAGGCACTAAAATATCAATGCCATCAGGCAGAGCATGGCTTTGTAAATTTTTTTTCCCTTTTTTTGCAGTTTTTTTTGGAAGTAACCAGCAACCTCAGAGCATAGCAACCAGTGAGTGCACTGAACTTAGATTTACAGAAAGGTAATTGATTAAGTGCTACGTCGAAGTATGCTTATAACTGAAGATTTTCATCTTTTTTTTATAAGTGAGGAAATATTGGAGATGTTCAGACTTGTTTGTTTGTTTTTTTTTCTTAGAGGACATTTCATTGAAGTCTTTAAAATCACTTGGGGCCTGGACAGAGTAGATGGAGAGAAACTGCTCCTGCTCATAAAATGAAAGAGTGTGAAAGGGCACAGATTTAAAGTGTTTTGCAGAAGAAGAAAATGGAATGTGGGGGGGGGAAAGCAAAAGCTTTCGCACAGTGAGTAGTTAGGGTCTAGAATGCATTGCCTGGGAATGTGGCAGAAGCAAATTCAATTGAGACATTCAGGAGGGCAGTAGCTGGCTATTTGATTGGAAACAGTGTGCAGGATTTCGGAGAAAAGGCACCCAGTCATAATCCTTTGGAGAATCTGTCGCGAGGGCTGAATGGCCTCTGCCAGACACTTTTTTATCACTATCAGGGCGGTAAAAGCTCATGGTTTACTGGTTGACATATTACTGTGGATAGAGGATTAGTTGGCCAATATGAAACAGGAAGGGCATAAATGGATCAACTGATATTACTGTAACATGTAAAAAAATTTTTGATCACTTCTCGTTGAGGGAGTTTGTGTGGGCAAATTACCTGCCTTGTTGCCAATATTATTCTTATGGGATATGAGTATCACTGGATGGACCAACATTTATTGCCCATCCCTAGTAGCCCCTTGAAGTAGTGGTGAGCTGCTGCCTCGAACTGCTGCAGTCTGTGCTGTAGAGAGACCCACAATGCCATTAGGAGGGACTTCCACCATTTTGATCCAGTGACACTGGACGAACGGTGATATGTTTCAAAGTCAGAATGTTGCGTGGTTGTAATGTTCACTGTATTTCAATGATACTCCATTGGTATTAAGTGTTTTGGGACTTCCCGAGGTTGCTTTAAAATGGTCTACTGGCATTATTGCTGGTCTGTTTATCCAGAGATCCAGATGATGTTCCGGGGACCCGGGTTCAAATCCCGCCGTAGCAGATGGTGGAATTGGAATTCAATAAATATCTGGAACGAAGAGTCTAGTGATGTCCATGGATCCATTTGTTGATGTTGGAAAAACCCATCTGTGGTTCACTGATATCCTTTTATGGAAGAAAACTGCCATCCTTACCAGGTCTGGCCTACATGTGACTCCAGACCCACAGCAATGTGGTTAACTTGTAACTGCCCTCTGGGCAGTCAGGGATGGGCAATGAAGTCCTAATCCATGAATGAATAAGAAAAAAAACTCCAGGCACTGTCTGATGTGGGCACAATGTATACTGCCACCAAATTTGATCATTGGAGCTAAATACCTTAACGTTTAGGTGTGCATACCTTCAGCGGTAATTCCAACAAGAGCTACAATTCCTCCTATTTGCCAACTTGCAGCAATTGCTGAAATATCCATGGCAATCACTGCCACCCTCCCGAAAGGAAAGAACACTTTACACATCCAATCTGGCAGGAATAATGGTTGCTTGGGGAATTATACCACAGCAGGGGTCAGAGTCTGGTTGTGGACATAAGGGTAACTGCATGCTGGTGATAAATAATTCATTTGAGCAAGGGTCACTATAGACCTGGAACATTAACTCTGATTTTTCAGCACAGATGTTGCTAAGCTTTTCCAGCAGTTTCTTCTTTTTTTTTTGTTTCTGATTTACAGCATCCACGGTTCTTTTGGTTTTTAGAAGTAACTTAACTTATCCCATTTTTCTGTAAACTGGTGTTCATTTGGAAGTTCCTGAGATGCTGCTTGGCCTGCCGTGTTCATCCAGCTTCACACTGTTATCTTCATTTGGAAGCATCTGGAATTGGAAGTGAGATTTGAACATTTGGTCATGTGTCGTTATAGTGCTATTTTTACTTGATACAGTTGAAATCTCTCCAACTGAATCGTTTAGTTTTAGCTCTGAGTTTACTTTGCACCTTTCTGCTTTCCACTGCAGGTCGATTGTGGGACGAAGGTTTTTCTTCATAATGGGAACTCTGTACCTTTACCGGTGTATCACCATGTACGTCACCACTTTACCTGTGCCTGGCATGCACTTTCAGTGTGCACCAAAGGTAAGGCCCTCGCTTTTAAAATGAGTCATTCTGCATTTGGTAGTTTTATTTTCGATTGCCTCGCGAGATTTCGGTATTTCTGTGTCCATTGTTTTTGTAGTTCACAATCTGGGAATAATTCCCAGTCTATCTGCAATTTGACCAACCTCAGTTGTAGGGGTTGAGGTAGGAGGATTGACAGCTACACTTGGCTCAAACAAGGAGATCAATGTTCTCCAATTTTGTTGCTTTTCAGAACTTTCAGCTGGGGACTGGAAAATGATAGTGTTTTTTTTTAAATGCTATCAAAAGTGAGCAGAGGAGCAAGTGGAACACAGTGTGTGTATCCAGAGCAAAAGGCGAGACATGTCAGTGGTGGCAAAGGAAAAATGAGGTGTAAATGATAGGTGTGGAAAGGGGCAAAATAGGTTCCAACAAGACACAGCTGAGGCAGGTTTGCTTGCCTAGACTTTGGCTATATTTGGGAGAATGGAACAAGATATAACTGGGGCGCTGCAGCTTCCTGTTTAAGTGGCTAGGTCTGTGCGAAAGCATTGGTCTTTTCTGAAATCCCACAGACAAACCATCTTGGGCATCTGCATAAAGTGTAGTCACACTTCATAGTTTCACTATTACAGCCTTCAATCCATTAAACTATTATGCAACCATCGCATCACATTCACTTCACATCTATTTTATGGCTTCATCGGAAAATTCATATTAACTGCCCACCGAATTTCTCTCAGTTGTTCTTTTGAAAGAGATGGGTTTTTTAAGTACCCAAAACAGTAAAACAAAAGCAATCATTTTTCTTGCACTCAAAGACACAGAGGATAACTGGTATCAATTACACTCCAGTATCTTCCAAACTGTCTTTCATTGGGAGCCGCAGTGCACGTGTAGTGTCCGGACTGGATGTGCTTTGAGCAGCATGGTGTCATAAGTTGTCAGCCTGCTATTTTCTTATCCGTGGTTGTTTTACTCCCTCCCAGCTGTATGGGGACTCCCAGGCCAAGCTGCAAAGGATCTTGAAGCTGATCTCTGGCGGAGGTCTTTCGATTACCGGCTCGCACATCATGTGTGGAGATTTTCTGTACAGCGGTCACACTGTCATGTTGACGATCACCTACTTGTTTATCAAAGAATGTAAGTGGTTGCTGTTTGGTGTGGGAGTATTAGTGACTTTTATTTGAGTTCTGGCACATTATTCCAGACCTGGCCCTGTTACAATTCATTTTTAGTTACTGCTAAGGTATCATAAAATTCCACTTTATTTAATTCTGGGTGACAATTTTTTTTTACACACACTCTCTGTATCAACAGGCATGGGGTTTCAGTTTGCATTTCCTGTTTTATCACTTGTTTCTCCTTTTTTAGTCTGTAATGTCCTTTTTGATTATCCTCTTTATCTCTATCTGACTTGTACAATAATATATTTGGAATATTCTGATTTTATTGTCACACCTACTAAAGTACAAGAAAGCTTTGTTTACAAGCAGTAAAATAGGTGTAAATGATAGGTGTGAAAAGTGGAAAATAGGTTCCAACAAGATAAGCTGCGGCAGGTTTGCTTTTCCAGAGTTTGGCCATGTTTGGAAGAATGGAACAGGATATGTAACTGGGGCACAGTAGCTTCCAGCTCTTGGGGGTTAGGTCATAGTAAGAAGGATGTATAGATCAAAAAGACTTGGAGGCAGAGATAGTAGGAACGGCAGATGCTGGAGAATCTGAGAAATAGGTTTAGAACTGGATGAACACAGCAGGCCAAGCAGCATCACAAGAGCAGGAAGGCTGATGTTTCGGGTCTACAACCTGCTTCAGAAAGACCCTTCTGAAGGGTCACGCCAGAATGTCAGCCTTGCTGCTTGGCCTGCTGTGTTCATCCAGCTCTACACCTTGTCTTAGAGGCACACAGGTTACATTTGCATATAGCGTGCATTAGTCTGGATCAACGTTAGCAAGATCAGATTTCTCTTGTTTACACCCTGTTCCAAGCATATTGTCTCCTTCATGGCTCTAGCTAGCTTCTGCAAAAGGATAATGGTCCCATCCCATGTTCAGAATTACACCATCTGTCAGCCCTCCCAAGTTAGCACACATTCCAGTACTAGTTTTGATCAGCCAGGAGTTTGAACTGTTCCATCCAATTTCCCATACAGCTTGGATTGTTTTCCCAGACTTTACCCATGTTTGAAAGAATAGAATAGAGTTGGACTGTACTGTTGGGGTGTGGCTGTGCACAGTGGTCTTTGCAAATCATACAACCCAATGACTGGTCACTTCATGGTGACCAAGCTTCATCCTGTTTTTTGGCTTGCTCCAGGCCCAATTTCATACAAATGGTTTGATGTTCTGTTCTCCTTTTTAATTCGTAGTTGTGTACGTCAAAGTTTTGCAGCCAGTTATATAACCATAAGAGACTTCATTCAATTCTTCAATAGTGCATTGCTAAGATTTTCTATATGACTTGTATCAGGCTCTGTTTCCAGAGGCTGTTATGTTTTCCCAACTATATTTGCACCACACCCAGACATAAACAGACAGTTGCATTGTGATGAAACTTGCTGAGCAAGGGCTGTATCAAGTTTTTGTGTGTTTAAACAACAGAATTTATTCTTTCCTGGGATGTGGGGATTGCTGGCTGGGCTAGCATTTTGTTGCTTATCCCTAATTGTCCAGAGGGCAGTTAGGAGTCAGCCACATTGAGTCTGGAGTCACATGTAGGCCAGGCCAGGTAAAGACAGCAGAGATAGTAAGAACTGCCGATGCTGGAGTCTGAGATAAGTGTGGAGCTGGAAGAACACTGCAGGGTCAAATTTCTGACAAAGGATCCCATCCCAGCTTTCCTGCTCCTCTGCTGTCTGGCCTGCTGTGTTCCTCCAGCTCCACACTTATCTCTGGTAAAATCAACAGTTTCCTTCCCCAAAAAAGTATTCATTAATGTTCTATGGACATTGCATTTTATCTCGACCTAAATTCATTTGGTTTTGTTCCTATGGTAGATTTGACTCATGGAGTTTTCTGCTATTTAATCTGTGAATAATTAAAACAAAATTATTTGCAATAGCTGTTTTGACTAAATCATGCTTAATTTTAGTATTTCTGAGTTCTGTGTGCCCAGTTTTCCAGCCCCATCCAATCCACCCACACCCATTCCTTTCTCTTACACATGCAACAGCTGCCCACACACACACACATTGCGTGCAACAGATACACATGCACATTTTTGCCTCTTCTGTTCTTTCATTTGGAGATACAAAGTCAGTGAGAGTACCTGGTGCCCAGTTGGCAGTTATTCATATGTAAGCAGTACGTGTGAGCACCCCAGCAAACTGACCCTGTCACTGCCAAACACTCTGGCACACTTAACTGGTATCCTGTCACTTGAAAAAGCCCACAGTCCAAGTTGAACACCCTGAACCACTACCTCACGTGCCTTGGGGAACCTCCAACTCAGTGCCAGATTGAGAGTCAGACTTGATCTTCAGGGATTTTGAGACTTTGTGACGCAAAACAAAGGCATTGCAAGGTGAAATATGTTTAGCTGAAGAGTGGTCAGAGCAAGATAGGGTACAGGAAAGATTTACAAGGATGATCTCAGAAATGCCCTGAAAACACTGTGTCAGGAAAGGATGGACAGTCTCAGTCTCTGATTAGTTTTATTGTGTTTTGCAACAGAAGCAAATGAAAGATGAGAAAAACCTCTTTCAAACAGCAGCCCACAGTTGGGAATGCACTGTCTGGAGATGTGGTGGGCAGGTTCAATTGAGGCATTCAAGAGGGCATGGATACTTTAGTTAAATAGAAACAAATGTGCAGGGTTACTGTAAAAAGGCAAGTGATTGGTACTGATGCTCAGACACCCAGTATAAACACAATCAGCTGAATAACCACCTGCTGCATGTTAACAATTCTGAGATACACTCTTGGGAAGAGAAGATTGAGGTGGATTAATCAAAGCTGTTTAAATTATGAAAGGCTTTGATATGGAGATTAGATAGAGGAGAAAACATAGCTAGAGGTTTGTCATTGTCAGATAGTCACCGGGAAATCCAATAAGGAATTTACAGACATTTTTATGCCATGCGTAATGAGAACATGGAACTGCCTACCGTAGGGAATGGTTGAAGAAAATATGATCGATGCAGTTGATGGAAAGCCGCACAAGATGGGGAAGGGAATCGAGGCTTACTCTAATTTGGGGGGAAAAAAGCTCTTGTAGAGCATAAACATTGGTGTAAATTGGTTGAGCTGAATGGTCTCTCTCTCATGTATAATCTACAAAATCCAGTTAATAACTGACACAAGATCTGCAGATGTTAATCAGTCCACTTTCACAAAATTGACTGTTCTGGTCTTAATTTTGCATCCATTATAAATTCCTGTGTTCCAAGGTTTAATGTTAAAATGTACAGTTATCATGCTGTAGTTACAATAGTGGCACTGTTGATAGGAAGAGTATGGTCTGAATTTCTTTACTGTATAATTTATATAGTCGGTGTCAATTTCAGTTATATTTATAGAAAATATGATGGGATAACATTGACATAAAAGGGATTCATTTTATCCCAACTTACCAGCAGAAAACATACAGGATGAGGTTGAACACCTTTTATATCCAAGTTTAACTTATTTTCTGTACAATTAACCATAAGAGTAACATCAGTTGGCTGTAAAACCAGCTTTTTCATGATATCCTTTTGTTTTCTAAGAGGCAGATTAGGTCATAATTGCTTTCCATGACCTGAGAAGCCAGTGCTGCAGATAAGTTTGTGCAGAATTAAATTTTATTACAATGAAGACAGCATGCATTTAATTTGATAATTATCATTATGAAATGTCTAACATAGATACTGTGAGGTACATTTTTGACCTTTTGTTGCCTATTTGGTAATTGAGCAGAGTGGATGGTACCTGCTTCACCTCAACTGCTAAATGACACTGGAATGGAAATCAGGTTAGTAAATTTACGATGCAAAATCCAGCGGGGACAGGTAACCAACTAGACATTAAAGTTGAAACTGTTAAATTTTACAGCAGGATTTAATATCCTTGGGTTTATTGTCCACAGATTCACCGCGACAGTTTTGGTGGTATCCTTGGGTCTGCTGGCTACTCAGTGCAGGTGGCATTGTGTGTATCCTCATAGCCCATGAACATTACAGTGTGGATGTTTTAGTGGCCTATTACATTACAACAAGGCTTTTCTGGTGGTACCACACAATGGCCAACATTCCGGTGAGTTTTTCATTGTGCATGGAGAGGAAAACCCATTAACCACCTTTCATATGAGACCATCCAATCTCAAAAGAAACAGTAATGGAGTAGGCCACTCAGCCTTCTGTCACTCAATAAGATTGTACCTGATTTTCTATCTCAAATCCACTGTCCTATACTATTTCCGTAAGGATTGGTTCTCTTTAATGTTCAACTGCCTAGGATAGAGAATTTAACAGATTAACAAACTTCAAAGATGTTCAATTTAAACTTAATTCCTATCTGTCTCTGGCCTTGCCTCTCCCATCACAATGATCTGTTCCAGCTTTATATAGCTCATATCCTAAGACCTCTACATGACACCAATTCTGGCCTTGTGGGTGTGGCTAAATAGTTGCATTTAGTGACTTACTCTTCCCTGCCTTTCTCGGGTCACTGCCGGTGATAATGCAGACCAGACTCAGCCAGAAAAACTGCAAACACTTACTGTGCTGCCTCCTTACAAAAAAAAACTGCCTGTTTCGATCAATGGTATAGTTAAGTCAGAGTATCAGTTGTTGCAAGGCCTTACGAGATTTTTCTGTCAGAGCTGTTTCTTGAAACATCTATGAAAATAACATATTTTTCTGACCTAATGGGATCAGACTGGTTGCTGCTTTTACATTTAAATGGAAATGTGGTGTTTTGCTCTTTATCTAACCTTTTTTAGGTGAAACTTTGGTCTTATGAGCACCAGGAAAGAAATGCCAAACAAGAGGCAGCAAGCACTGGACAAAGGTCAAATGGGGGAGGGGGAAGAGGTGATGAGCGAGAGATTGAGTGAGGTTGTCCACACTCGGAGTGGAGGACAGGATAGAACAGGCATAAATCAGAACCGCAATGTGCTGTTTGGGAAGACCAATACACCAAAGATGGAGAAAGTGTGGGTGCTGCCTGTACATGCCTAACTGCTCATGCTTGGTAGCAGGAATTAAAGTACTCTTTTTGAAATAAAACCCACTACTCCATTTACCTTCCCTATTACCCTTTTTGTTCATGCATCACAAAATATTGCATCCCTTTCTGCAGTCTTTCTCTGTTTCAATAATAATTGGATCCTCTACTCATCAGTCAAAGTCCAGAACCTTAAATTTTTCCACATCATTTCCATCTGTAACTTTTTTTCTCCAATTACTTAACTTGCCAATATCCTTCCTGTAAACTTTGTCATCCTCACTTACTTATATTCCTACTTTTTGTCAACTACAAACTTGGCAATAGCACAATCAATTTCCTCATTCAAGTTGTCAATGTACATTGTTAACTAACTGTGGCCCCCAGCACTGAGCTCTGTGGCCCTCCACTAGTTACAAGTTGCCGTCCTGAAAATGTTTCCCTCATCCCACCTCTCGGTCTCCTATCATTTGGCCAATTCTCTATCCATGTTAATATACCCCTAACACCATGGGTTCCTCTCTTGTTATTTAGCCAAATGTACTGTACTTTATTGAATACCTTTATGGAAATCCAAAAATATTACTTTGTTATCCTGTTTGTTACCTCAAGGAATACTAACAAATTTGTCAGACATAATTTCTCCTTCCTGAAGATTGACAACATTTTAAGATCCCCTTGGAATGTTTTATTGCATGAAAGAATTTTTAAAACTTATTCAGGGATGGGGTAGTTATGTTGAGATCTATTTATACTGTATAAATAGACAATGAGATGCTGGTAGCACTTGAAGCAGAATTATTTATTCCACATCTTTATAGCTTCACAGTCAAACCTAGACTGAATCAAAGCTCCCACTGTGAGTCAACTGATCCACTCAAAGGGACAGCACAGTCCCAACTGTATACTTAATGATAATAGTAATTGCTCCTCATCCTGTTCCTAAATGTCTGACCCCTAAATTCTAGACTTTCCAGTCAGGGAGAACATGCTTGTGATATCCCTCCAGTCAAATCCTTAAAATTTTGGTGATCCTGTTTTTCTATATTATGAAATATCAGCAGATATTCATTTTGTGAGCATTGTCTTTTAGATTTAGCTGTACAGAGTACTCATGTTGGGTGACATAACCCTGATTTTAGGTAGTTTTCTATTAGGTTCCAAATCTCTGGACCATTGTACTGTTTGTGTTTGAGCAAGTAAGCATAGTGTAAGACTTTTTAATATAAATTCTCATTTTTCCTCAATAGACATTGAAAACCCCCTCTCAGACTAATCAATTCTCCCAGGCCTGGTGGTTCCAGGTGTTCCTGTTCTTTGAGAAGAATGTTCATGCTTCAGTTCCCTGCTCCTACGTGTGGCCACTTTCTTGGCTTCCAAACTGTCTGAAGTCATCGTGTTGGAGATATTCTCGGACTCAAAAGTTGTGAGAAGACGGCACGAGCCCCAGTGATCCTCAGTCTTTCCCGTGCAGCATCCTATCAGAAGGAACAGAAATATATATCTTAAGGTTTACATTCACTTCCAACTAATAAACAAATTGTGCACTTTTCTAAATGCCAACTTGAATGTAAGCCTAAAGAATCTAGGATGGTGGGGAACCAATGATTTGCAGGCCCAAGTAACTGTTTTTACGGACTACAACCTACATTTTAAATGCAAGTCTGGCTATAGTGCAATTACTTGACATTCCTGAAGTGTCAGCTAAATCAAGAGAAGGTTTCAGATTTAAGCCTCACTTGTGATCTAAATAAAGATGTACAATCATATTCTTTGGAAGAGTAGTTCTACCATGTTTGAACATTTCAATTGAAGGCAGGATTGGAAGTATTGAAAGACCAGAGGACTAACAGTCTGGCTGAGTGTATTCTAATAAATCTATGCAATGTATTATTTTTGCACATTCATTCAGATATAGCTACAACTGTGAATTTGGAATTTCAAAAACTAGTGTCCTTAAGTCTTTTCTCTGCAAAAACCCAGGATTCGGCAATGAGAACATATAGCACAAGCCAACAGAAATTGACCAAAAAGGTGTTCCTGGGCACACCATTCTATATTTGTTTCATTCTGAAAGTCTGTCTAAAATTGATTGAGGAAGGGTTTTGGGAGTTTAAGTTTCCACATAAAAGATACTCAGTCTTCCCCCAAACCCCTGATGGTTGGGTGCAAGTGCACAGAAGATGTAATGCTGATGTCTCCTGTTTAGACATTCATTATGCTTCATGATCCCAGCAGTTGAGACTCCACACTTGGTAACAATGCTACTGAGCTAGGAGGAAGTCAGCATTCCCAATGGTGATGCAGAGACTCCTGGTATGTAAAACTCTGTGCTGGTGAACACTGGGTAAAACCAACACCAGAATGGATTGCAAAGCCCTCCTGGGGTCTCTTGGTTCCTCCCCACTTGCTGACTGCACATGCACGTGGAAAGTATGCATGTAACTAGAAAGTTATCACTAGAATGAATTTCCAAACTAGCACTCAGCAATAAAACCAGAGGATGGGGGGGGGGGGGGGGGGAGGAAAGAGAGAGGGGATTCAATGTGCAACAGGGGATAGTTTAAAGTTCACATTCAATTTTTCAAAAAAATTTTTGCAATGATTTAAAGCTGTATTCTTGTGGATCAATGTTTTGATGGCAATATGCAACCTAAGAGGTAAATCCTGACAGCAGTTGCATTGAGTGCAGTTGTGGAATTTATCTATTGTCTGTGAAGACCCCCAATCAACTTAGACTTTACATGTTTATTTCTCATTGTTTTCCTGTCACCAGTCAAATTTAGTTTTGTTTGCTAAAAATGTAAATTGCTGGACTTTTTTTTTAACCCAAAACACTAGCCAGTGTGAAGTGTAGTGATGTATAATTATTGTGTCTCCAATAACAGAACAGATGATGCATTCTAAAGATCAATATTATGCATGCACTGCATCAGTGTAGCACCTTTTTTTATTTTGAATCAGCTTGCTACTTAGTTATGGCAGTCATTCATGAAGGAATTTATATATCCTAGGCGTTGCCATATAAAATCTCTTTAGTCATGATTGCTTAAATCTATATATAAGCATAGAACAATTGACTTCAGGAAAAGGAATGGGACCACATTTTTGAACGAGGAGTTGAATGGGTTTTGTGCCTGGTACTGGAGTAGGAGTAGCTGTGGCTTCAAGGGAATGCATTTGGGTCTCTGCCCAAACTGTTACTCTGTACAGCCCATCTGTCTGGCTCTCTGCATAAAGATTAAGACAATACTAAAACTCCGCACATAAAAGCGGAGCTGGTATTGCAGGTAAACAATGTTACAGCATAAAAGTGAATGAGCCCCTTTCATGGCTATCTCTTGCTCTCTGGAAGCTGCACACATACCACTGCCCTGTTGCAAGGATGTGGCCTAGTTGTTCAAGCAACAGTTGATAATAACCTTTCCAATTCTGCCTGTTACAGTTCTTCTGGTGACTTTGTATGGAAATTTCACACTTTTTAGGACTTCTCTGAACTTAGCTCCATAGATGCTAAGTTCTATTCATTTCATTTGTCTTGAGTTGCTCTGTTATAAAAAGGGGATAATTGGACACGTTTGGTAATTGCCAACTTTGAATTGAACCTCTGGATAGTAGTTTTAAAAATTGGCATATACATAGGATATCCCTCTGTGCAATTTAGCTGTAACAATATCAAAGTGTCCATTGGCTACTCATCGTACTCCTGCAACATATAGAAACGCACTATAAATGCTCGACTAACCAGCACCTCTTGCCTTCCTGTGTCCCCATTCCCACCCAGTGCAGGTTTAAAAGTCAGACACAGCAGTACAAGCCTACTCCCTTTTTAGAATCAAACGATTGAGTCAAATATTTTCAATTTCAAAGGTGTGTGGGTAATTTTGGCTTAATTAAGACTTGATTTGAGTCCCTTGAAGGTTGTACTTTGCCATCACCCCTACCTACAAACAAAATGTTTCCAAATCAAGAGTTTGCTACAGGATACAATCATTTGTATTTTTATTATAAGAATGCTGATTTTATATTTTAAATAATCTCTTGCCTTGTATTTCTCATGTCATACACTTGTTTCTATAATCACGGTTTGTCATACAAAATGTAATTGTGTGCAATTAAAATAAAATTTGTTTTAAAAAAATGTTGGATAGTATGGACTGCATTCCATGAACTAAACTGAATCTTAACTCTTGTGAATTCAGTTTTCTCTGCTCCTCTGTCAATCTTTGACCAGCAACCAAAATCCAGTAAGAGTCAGTCTCAATGAGTGGTTTAACTTGGTTTGGGCAGGGGTGTGTGTAAACAAACATCTCCACACTGCCTCTTATCAATGGGAGTTGCCAGGCTATTTTCCTTTGGCTGCAACGTAGCCAAGATCAGTTCAGTCCAGTCACACACCCCCACGCTACTCTTTCCAATCTGTGGATCAAATGCTTAAAGTTCTGTGGTTTAATAATGGAGTCATGAGTTAATTTTGTTTGGGATATTCATTAATGTTTGTGGGCTGTTTTAATTCATGTTCATTAATGTTGGTGGGCAAATTTGGCACAAACTAACCTCCAGAAGCTGCCTATAGGCAAGAATTTCATTGTCTGCTGAATGGATCTATTTGTCCAGCTTTGATAAAAAGATGTCAACACTTGGGTAAAGTGCCAACCATGATTGTACTACCCAGAGTGAGTGGCCAAGAACTCTTGCTTTTTTTTTCTCCTGTCTGTTCAGAAGGTATCGATGTTATGTTGGGGCACAGTTGCATGTCCACTCAATTTCTTTCCCCAAAAAGGTGATTTATCTTTTCACCCATACAATTAGTGTTAGTGCATTTCTTACTGGAATATCACTTGCTAGAAACTCAACCTTTGTCCAATCCATTGAGTACAGTCCTACTGTGCCCAACTGAAAATTGGGTCACACCACTGACTCTGCCTGAGTTTCCTAGCTGTGAATGTTGTCCTCAGTTGGTGGTTCCCTAAAACAGGGGTTAGGGCTCTTGCCCACATCTTTTGCATGTTGGTGGAAACTAAGATGCCATGCTTAGAGAAAGAGGTAATCTCTACTTTTATAGATAATAAGATGTGAGGCTGGATGAACACAGGCCAAGCAGCATCTCACAAGATGATTCCGGCGCCTCCCAAATCCCGACTCTGTCCCTGCCCCTCCCCCACCATGCACCCGCCGCCATTGACCATGAGGACACGGCTGGAGACCCCACCGATAGTCAGCTTTTGTGCTCCCGAGATGCTGCTTGGCCTGTGTTCATCCAGCCTCACATCTTATTATCTTGAATCTCCAGCATCTGCAGTTCCCATTATCTCTGATACGATCTCCAATCTCTACTTTTAGATTTGTCTAGCTACAGATGTTGCTCAGACTGCTACTAAAAAATGTTTAAATTTGAAAACAATCTAATTTGGAGCCTGGAATTTGAAATTCCTGATCATCAGTTTGGATTTTAAAGTGAAAGTTTACAAGTACATAACTCTAGACTCTCACCCACTCAGTCTTATTCTCTTGCAAAAAAAATTAACTTTAAAATGAACTAATTAACTGGGGAACTAGCCCTTAAAAGGGGGAAAATGTATGCAGTTTTTAAAAAATACTTACTTTATTCAACAAATCCTTGTGCCAAGTAAGGAGGCTTACTGAGTTTAAGATGATTATTTGTCACTTAGTCTGCAGAGGGTACAGGCCTTGGTAATTTGCAGCATTGCTTATGTCTCGTCTCTCCACATACATAAAGAATTTGTGCTGACCACCTTTAGTGTTAGAGGTCTGAATTTCTACATTATTCTGGAGTCACAGAAATTGGTATGGCTTTCAATAAGTACTGACTATATCACCACCTTTAGTATAATCAGCATGAATAAAGCTGAGAAAATATTTGTACATATGAGGGCATGTTGGCCATGTAGCACATAATTAGTGAAAGCATCTCATTTGCTGATTGAATCAGCCTTCATAACTAGAAAATTTAAATTTTGGACACTACTGTTTTCTAATGGGCTCTTCTGTCTCCATACAAGCTCAAGTTGGTCTTTTAAGCAATGTTTATTAACAAAATTTGCTTAGATCTGAGTGTGGATCTCAGCTTCATGTTTAGTTCCAACCTTCCAGCAGAGTCCTATTGCATAACAGGAGAGGTCATGGTCACAGTGCATCTCCAAGGCTCTTTTACATAGAGATTTAAAGAGTTTAATGACTAACTTGTCTGTTCTGCTGGCATTACATCAGCAAAACACAGGGAATTCCCCCTCCCCAGGACTGCATAGTCAGGGTTGCTCGTGAATGTTCACTTTTTGGTTTATGATGGTAATAATTTAAAATGGAAGACAATACATAAGAAGTCACCAGTTGAAGCCAAGATAATAAAACGGGAGGCTGGATGAACACAGCAGGCCCAGCAGCATCTCAGGAGCACAAAAGCTGAGATTTCGTGCCTAGACCCTTCAGAGAGGGGGATGGGGTGAGGGTTCTGGAATAAATGGGGGGGGGGGGGGGGGGGGGGGTAGAAGAGGCGGACCAAAGATGGAGAGAGGTGGAGAGGGAGCGTATAGGTGGAGAGGTAGGGAGGGGGATAGGTCAGTCCAGGGAAGACAGACAGGTCAAGGAGGTGGGATGAGGTTAGTAGGTAGGAGATGGAGGTGCGGCTTGGGGTGGGAGGAAGGGATGGGTGAGAGGAAGAACAGGTTAGGGAGGCAGAGACAGGTTGGACTGGTTTTGGGATGCAGTGGGTGGAGGGGAAGAGCTGGGCTGGTTGTGTGGTGCAGTGGGACGAACTGGGCTGGTTTTGGGGATGCGCATCCCCCACTCCACCCACTGCATCCCAAAACCAGTCCAACCTGTCTCCGCCTCCCTACCCTGTTCTTCCTCTCACCCATCCCTTCCACTCCAAGCCACACCTCCATCTCCTACCTACTAACCTCATCCCACCACCTTGACCTGTCCGTCTTCCCCGGACTGACCTATCCCCTCCCTACTTATCTTCTTTTCTCTCCATCTTCGGTCTGCCTCCCCCTCTCTCCCTATTTATTCCAGAACCCTCACCCCATCCCCATCCCTGAAACGTCAGCTTTTGTGCTCCTGAGATGCTGCTGGGCCTGCTATGTTCATCCAGCCTCACGTTTTATTATCTTGGATTCTCTAGCATCTGCAGTTCCCATTATCACCAATTGAAGCCACATCTGTTAAATTGCCACACCTGTTCAGTTGCAACACATGTTTCAAAGTAGATACCATCAAGCCCAAAATAAATCCGATTACCATCATTTCTGCTACTGTTAATTCATCACAAGAATCTGTTGCCCTCCTCTCCATTTCTCTAAAAAGTCAAGCATTAGCCAGTAAAATTCAGACCAACCTTCATAGGGCCTGGTATGTTTGTTATATTTGGCAAATAGATGACTGATATTCGGGTGTGAGGACTAATTGAGTGTGGTATTTATTGGAAAGACAAGATGTACAGACTAAGGGGGTGGCCATGGGCACCCGCATGGACCCCAGCTATGCCTGCCTCTTTGTAGGCTACATGGAACAGTCCCTCTTCCGCACCTACACAGGCCCCAAACCCCACCTCTTCCTCTGGTGGATTGATGACTGTATCGGCGCCGCCTCTTGCTCCCCAGAGGAGCTCGAACAGTTCATCCACTTCACCAACACCTTCCACCCCAACCTTCAGTTCACCTGGGCCATCTCCAGCACATCCCTCACCTTCCTGGACCTCTCAGTCTCCATCTCAGGCAACCAGCTTGTAACTGATGTCCATTTCAAGCCCACCAACTCCCACAGCTACCTAGAATACACCTCCTCCCACCCACCCTCCTGCAAAAATTCCATCCCCTATTCCCAATTCCTCCGCCTCCGCCGCATCTGCTCCCACAATAAGACATTCCACTCCCGCACATCCCAGATGTCCAAGTTCTTTAAGGACCACAACTTTCCCCCCACAGTGATCGAGAACGCCCTTGACCACGTCTCCCGTATTTCCCACAACACATCCCTCACACCCCGCCCCCACCACAACCGCCCTAAGAGGATTCCCCTCGTTCTCTCACACCACCCTACCAACCTCCGGATACAATGCATCATCATCCGACACTTCCGCCATTTACAATCCGACCCCACCACCCAAGACATTTTTCCATCCCCTCCCCTGTCTGCTTTCCGGAGAGACCACTCTCTCCGTGACTCCCTTGTTCGCTCCACACTGCCCTCCAACCCCACCACACCCGGCACCTTCCCCTGCAACCGCAGGAAATGCTACACTTGTCCCCACACCTCCTCCCTCACCCCTATCCCAGGCCCCAAGATGACATTCCACATTAAGCAGAGGTTCACCTGCACATCTACCAATGTGGTATACTGCATCCACTGTACCCGGTGCGGCTTCCTCTACATTGGGGAAACCAAGCGGAGGCGTGGGGACTGCTTTGCAGAACACCTCCGCTCAGTTTGCAACAAACAACTGCACCTCCCAGTCGCAAGCCATTTCCACTACCCCTCCCATTCTTTAGATGACATGTCCATCATGGGTCTCCTGCACTGCCACAATGATGCCACCCGAAGGTTGCAAGAACAGCAACTCATATTCCGCCTGGGAACCCTGCGGCCATATGGTATCAATGTAGACTTCACCAGTTTCAAAATCTCCCCTTCCCCTACTGCATCCCTAAACCAGCCCAGTTTGTCCCCTCCCCCCACTGCACCACATAACCAACCCAGCTCTTCTCCCCCCACCCCACCCACTGCATCCCAAAACCAGTCCAACCTGTCTCTGCCTCCCTAACCGGTTCTTCCTCTCACCCATCCCTTCCTCCCACCCCAAGCCGCACTCCCAGCTACCTACTAACCTCATCCCACCTCCTTGACCTGTCCGTCTTCCCTGGACTGACCTATCCCCTACCTACCTCCCCACCTATACTCTCTCCACCTATCTTCTTTACTCTCCTTCTTTGGTCCACCTCCCCCTCTCTCCCTATTTATTCCAGTTCCCTCTCCGATGAAGGGTCTAGGCCCGAAACGTCAGCTTTTGTGCTCCTGAGATGCTACTTGGCCTGCTGTGTTCATCCAGCCTCACATTTTATTATCTATCTTAGTTGTACATAGGCATTTTGTACCCCAGTTGTGAATTGTGAACATTTTGGATGCAATAACTAAACAAACATTTACTAGGGTGCCAGTGTGCATAGGTCTTGTTCCCTCAGCTTTTATAAATACTCACGTTCACCTAAACCAACCACAGGTACACAAATGACAAGATTTTGGTAAAGTTTATTACTATTACTATAATAATACACAATGGATGTGAATTTGCTCACTGAGCTGGAAGGTTAGTTTTCAGATGTTTCGTCACCATTCTAGGTAACAGTGAGCCTCCGGTGAAGTGCTGATGTTATGTCCCACTTTCTGTTTAGGTTTCCTTGGGTTGGTGATGTCAAACCTTCCAGCTCAGCGAGCAAACCCTCATCCAGAAACTCAACCTGAGCTACAAATCTTCTCAAAACTCACTAATATTGCACAATATAATCGTATAAAATTTTCAATGACTTTGAATGCTAGAGATTTAATTAAATTAATTAATTCATGACTTTAAGCAGAAAGTGAGGGTTTCAGGTGAGTAACCGAGACAACCTGTGCTCTTTCAATTCTGGCTCTTCAGCATCCCAGCCCTCCATTGACGCCTGTGCTCAGCTCACTGGCACCTCAGGATTCACCTGCATTCCCCAAATCTCTCAACCATTCTTTCCTGTTTTAAGATAAACCTTAAATACACCTCCTTAAAATCAATCTTTTGCTCATCACCTGAAAATCTACTCACTTGGCTCGGTGTCAAATTTGCTTTGATATTGTTCTTGCGAAGAACCTCGAGATATTTTACAACATTGAAAGGTGCAACACAACTTTAAGTAGTGCAACAAGTCCAAACCTAACAGGACCATTCTTTCCAATATCAGAAACAAGTGTTATAATTATAGCACTTTTAGTCAACCTGTATGGGCATGTTGTGATACATATCCGGGGAGGTGGGATTTAAACCTACCTCTTCTAGGCCAGAGGTAGGAACACTACTCATCACGTGTCCAAAATTGAATTGCAATATAGAGAAGTTATAATATTTTTGTCACTAAAAAAAATTGCAGCTCTCCATATTACTTTCCTAGATTCCTTCTATACTGGTGTTTGTCATCCTTTAACATTGAGATATGATTTGGTGAGTGATGGCCAGAATTCTGACATTCTTTTATGTGAAATCCTGTGGAGAGTAGGAGCATGGTATTAACATAATTATTCAGTAAGATCATGGCTGAATACAAAAGTAAGCTCAATGGGCCATAGATCTTAGACCTTCCTATCGGTGCTTTCAGGAAGTCAACTGCACTAACTGTCCCCTTTGAGGGAAGATGGAGCAGGAGCAGTCATGTGGCATGGTAGTCCAGTCAAGGATGGACTGGAGAATCTGAACGAGGCATGAGGACTTGGCCATCAGTTGAATTGGGGAGATTGGGATAAAAGGATCATGTAATGTGCTCATAAGTGTTATTAGTTGCATTTTATAAATTAATCAGCAGAGCCAAGCTTTCAACTCATTTCATTAATATAGTGAACATCCTTCAGCCATCACACTCGCAAACTCAAAATAATTTCCTATATCTGCCATGCATAATGTATTTACCAAATCCAAGCTGGATAGAATTCCCTCAAAAGATAATTGGAACAAACAGAACCATAGAAAAAGCTACAGCTATAGGCAATTGGAAAGAAGCCATTCAGCCCATCATGTCTGCACCAGCTGAACGAACTGGCCACACATTCCAATCTCACTTAACAGCATGTGGTTTGTAGGTTACAGTATTTCAGGTGCAGGAGCAGGTTCCTTTTAAAATGTGTTTCCACTTCAACACCATACTGGGCAGAGAATTCCAGCCACCCATCATCCTCTGGGTGAAAAAAACCTTCTCATAGCCCCTCAAATCTTTCTATTAATCAGCTTAAAACATCAGAGTTCACAGGCGGTGGTGGTCATCAAAATTTATATACAAACGAATCAGGAGCAGGATGAGGGCACTTGGTCCCTTGTACTGTTCTGTAGTTCAGAAAGATCATAGCTGATCTAATTACACATCATTCCAGCTTAGCCCTGATATCTTTCACCCCCATGCTTATCAAGAATCTAACTACCTCTGCCTTAAAAATATTCAATGTTTCCACTGCCTTTTGAGGAAGAGAGTTCCATAAACTCTCAACCCTCGAAGAATGAATTCCTTCCTATCTCTGTCTTAAATGAGTGGTACCCTATTTTTCAAACACAGAACCCTGGTCACAGGGTGGTTGCAGTCAGTCACTTCACTTATGTCTTTTTCTGACGCTCTCATTTTCTGCTCATCATCCAGAAGGAAAGCAAAACAGTGAATTTGGCACAAGACGGTGGTTCAACTTGCCTTGAATATTTCAAAACATGCAACCAGTACATTCATTTCTAAGTGTTATTGTTTTGCTCTCCAAAGGCAACTGCCTCTGTAATGATGCTATAAGTTTCAAATCTGCATCAATCCTGGCTTCCACAACCAACAACCCCTCCCACCAACCACAGCACTCATATCAACAGGCGAACAGATATATTTGGATTATAATGCAACCCTTGACATAGTGGTGGTACAGGAACTCCCGGGGTTGATAGCTACATTGTGATATGACTTAAGAATGTTTCTTATAACACACATTAATATACTGCTGAATAATAGTTGGGTTTAAATATTACAGGAAGTGATGCAAGTTAGCACGTGGAATAGTACTTGGAGCAAGATTCATTAGCAGGTAGCAGGTACAGGGAATGAAAGGCTCTCCTAGAATGCTTCAATAAAGAACTCTTTACTTACATTATCATCAATCATTGCCAGAGCGTTTAGCGGTTATTCTAATCAACTTGTTCAGACATGTTACGACACACCACTAGGACAGGTGGAACTTGAACCTGGACCTGGACCAGCAGAGGGGAGGGATACAACCACTGCTCCCCAACAGGTGGCTGTGACACATCGTGCCCTCACACGAGTAGCTGCAGCTTTAGTTATGTTCTAGCCCTCAGTGTTTGCTACATTTGTGTTAGAAACACAACAAGTTCCTACATCCTCATTTATTCCTCTTTCATTATATTTTTAAATTTAGTTCTAGCTTCCATCCATTACAGACACCATGAGAACACCAACATAAAGTGCAAGCTAGTAAATTGAGTGTAACAGCAGGACCATTGGTTATTAACCCAGTTTTAATCCATATTCAAACAAATAAGAAACTTCTTACAGCCTGGGGAGATGTGGTGAATGGTGTTACCATCTTCCTGTTTATACCACTGATAATCAGCTTCATTTTTTGCCATTTGCAACAGGGAGGTGTTGGGCAATCAGAAATTCATTGTAGTACAGTCCATGAAAGGCTGGTTACACTGACAGCATTGAAACTGACAGAATGATGTAAAACACAAGAATACAAATCAAATGGGGTCAAGGGGAAATACTATCCTTTCCATCCTCAGCACAAAGTTCAGAAATGTCTCTTCCTTTCAATAGGAAAGCGTTTGCCCAAACCCAAACTTCCTCCAAGTATGAATATTGTAGGTTAATGTCCCATTCTAGGCAATGGGTATGTTAAATCTAATTTGTGAAGTAAAGACAGCATACTATCAGATTATTCTGTGAAATCCTGAAATAAGGACATAGTATTTTTATTGAGATAACAAAGGTGTAGATCTGGATGAACACAGCTGGCCAGGCAGCAGAGGAGCAGGAAAGCTGACGTTTCGGGTCTAGATCCTTCTTCAGAAATGGGGGAGGGTAAGGGGATTGGGATTCTGAAATAAACAGGGCCAGGAGGATGGAAAATGGATAGAAAAAAGGAGCGGATAGGTGGAGAGGAGACGGGTCAAGGAGGTGGGGATGGAGCCAGTAAAGGTGTGGAGTTAGTGTGGGGATTGGTCTTCCCTCTCCACCTATCCGCTCCTTTATTCATTTTCCATCCGCCTCCACCTCCCTATTTATTTCAGAAACCCCTTTTCCTCCCCCATTTCTGAAGAAGGGTCCAGACCCAAAACGTCAAATTTCCTGCTCAACCTGCTGTTTTCACCCAGCTCCACACCTTGTGGTGATCTCAGATTCTCCAGCATTGGCAGTTCCTACTATCACTAAATAGTGTTTTTACGGCACTGTTGCTGTTATACAATGCCACCTACTGGCTGCAATTAACTAGTGAAACCTAAACAGTTTAACAAAAGCTGAAATCACATGAGATAACAAGATGTAGAGCTGGATGAACACAGCAGGCCAAGCAGCAGAGGAGCAGGAAGGCTGACGTTTTGGGCAGAGTACAATCGGCCCAATGATGCAAGATGGTGCCTGAAGAGCGCCAACAGCAATGTTGGGTGGGTCTGGTGTAGACAGCTGCGAGACGGTGAAGGAGGGATGGCAGCACAAGCGTCATTGGTGATGAGCTGGCTCACAACTGATGGACCTGGTTAAGCTAGATCGTCCTTTCTTTCCTTTAGCGTCCAGAGTTATTCAAGGAAACACACTTCAGGCCAACTTGTCCATGCCGACCAAATATCCTAAATAAATCGAGTCCATTCTCCAGCATTTGGCCCATATCCCTGTAAACCCTTCCTTTTCATACACCCATCCAGATGCCTTTTAAATGTTGCAACTGTACCAGCCTCCACCACTTCCTCCAGCAGCTCAATCCAAACACGCAGCACTCTCTGCGTGAAGAGGTTGCCTCTAAGCTCACTTTTAAACATTCCCCTCTCACTTTAAACATGGTTTTGGACACCCCACCCTGGGAAAAAGACCTTAGCTATTTACCCTAACCATGACGCTCATGATTTTTATAAACCTCTAAAAAGGTGACCCCTCATCCTCCAACACTGCAGAAGAAAATTGCTCTAGCTTATTCAGTCTTTCCCCATAGTTCAGCCCTCCAAACCCAACATCTTTGTAAACTTCATCTGCACCCTTTCAAGTTTAACAAGTCTTTCCTATAGCAGGGCGACCAAAATTGAATATAGTATTGCAAAAGTGGCCTAACCAATGTCCCATACAGCCACATGACCTCCTGTGCACTGACCAATGAAGGCAAGCATACGAAACGTCTTCTTCACTACCCTGTCTACCAGTGACTCCACCTTATGAACCTGCACCCCAAGGTCTTTTTGTTTGGCAACACTACCCAGGACCCTACCATTAACTGTATAAGTCCTGCTTTGATTTGCCTTACCAAAATGCAACACTTCACATTTACCTAAATTAAACTCCATCTGCTACTCCTCAGCCCATCTGATCAAGGCCCCATTGTTCTGAGGTAATCTTCGCTGTCCTCTACACCTCCAATTTTGGTGTCATCTGCAAGTTTACTAACCATTCCCACTATATTGTCATCCAAATCATTTATACACATGACAAAAAAAACAGTGGACCCAGCACTGATCCTTGCAGCACAACACTGGTCATAGACCTCCAGAACAAAAAACAATTCTCCACCATCACCAACCTGTCTCCTACCCTCAAGCCAGATCTGTATCCAAACGGCGAGTTCTCCCTGTATTCCATATGATCTGACTTTGCTAACTGGTTTACCACGAGGAGGCTTGTTGAACACCTTTCTGAAGTCCATATAGATAATGTCCACCGCTCTACGTTCATCAAGCTCCTTTTCCCCCTTCTTCACATTCTTTAAACTATTCAAATTGGCACCAGATCATAGTGACAATGAAAAAGCTTTTCACTATATTTTACTGCTTTTCCTCACAATAAAATACACATGACAATAAAACTATTCATTCTTGATACACTCAATGCCCCTAGAGGATGCCATAGGCTAATAACCCTTTGACATTAAAAAAAGCCCTCAACTCAGTGTTCACAACAAGGGGTCACAGCCAAAGGAGATGTCATGGGCCATTTATGATAAGAGTATTTTTTTTTTAAAAACCCAGAGAGTGATGAGCCTGTAGAATCCTCTGCCACAGAAAGCAGTTGAGGCCAAAACATTGAATGATTTCAAGAAAGAAGGAAAAGTTCTGAGGTTAAAAGGGATAAAATGGTATAGAAGGAAAGTGGGAACAGCAATAAGGTTAGCTCAATGATTAACCATGATTATATTGAATAATGAAGAGGTCTTGAAGGGTCAAATGGCCTACTTCTGCTGTTATTTGCTATGTTTTAGTTCTAAACATCATCTCAGCAGCTGTCAGGCCAGGAGGGGTTCTTGTGAATGCAGTGGTAGCGTCCTCACCTCTGAGCCAGGATTCAAGTCCTACCTGCTCCAGAGTGTGCACTAATATTTCTGAACAGGTTATTTAGGAAAATATCTGTCAGGCCAGGTCTCCTTCAACTCTCTTTGTATTCGTTAAAAAGTGAAGGAAGAAATCTCAACACTATTGTTACCGATACGGCAGAAAGACATTCAGTGCCAATGGAATTTGGAAGGACATTTAGAGCATAGTCACAGAAAGAGAAAGAACACACTAAGGTTATACCTCCTCTATGAAATAGCTATCTTATCACCTGAAAAGCAGGTCTTCAAAATTCCACTTTCTCTATTTCCCACTCTAATAGCCTGGGACCTTTCTATAATCCAGTCAAACTTAATTAGCTGCTTTCCATGGCTGATGTTTTCTGAATTCAGTCAGCCAGGGATCTTTTTCCATGGAGTACTCAACTGCCTGTTCCTCACTTATATGTTTTCAATCCCATAAGATCTCAATTTCAATAGTTGAGGTTAGTATAGGCATTTGGAGAGATTTGACTTTGTGTGGCATGTCATTGATGGACTAAAGAACATTTGCACCATTTTATTTCAAACTATCGGCAAAATTATTGTTTTTGCAAATTATACGAAGTAAAACAACCTCATACTATCCCTGAACAAATGGTTTTTAACTACTGTGACATTTCTTGTCTCTGAGTAGCTTTATGATCTGTTTAGGTGAGAGTACCGATTATGGTTGAAGTGTTAATAAAAGTTATAGAGCCATAGTCATACAGCACAGAAACAGACCCTTTGGTCCAACTTGTCCATGCCAACCAGATATCCTAAAGTAACCTAGTCCCATTTTCCAGCATTTGGCCCATATCCCCTAAACCCCTCCTATACATGTACTCAAACAGATGCCTTTTAAGTGTTGTAATTGTACCAACCTCCATCACCTCCCCTGGTAGCTCATTCCATACATGTACCACCCTCTATGAAAAAGTTTCCCTTCAGGTCCCTTTTAAAACAAACTTGTGCTCTCTAGTTTTGGAGAACCCCATTTGGGAAAAAGACCTTGGTCATTCACCTTATCCATGCCCATCATGATTTTATAAACCTCTGTAAGGTCACCCCTCAGCCTCCGATGCTCCAGGGAAAATAGCCCCAGCCTATTCAACCTCTTCCTACAGATCAAACCCTCCAACCCTGGAAACATCCTTGTAAATTTTTTTCTGAACTCTTTCAAACTTAAAATCTTTCCTATAGCAAAGACACTAGATACAATTATTTCACGTAAACGCTTTACAGTTTACTCATGGGAAAACTTCCACTCATTTCTTTGGGTTTTGTTCCAAAGATGATAAAAACAGGAGAGAAAGATACACAGTCATCCTATGGAGAAAAACAGCAATTACTGATACAAAGGAAGTTGCCCTGTTGGTGAAAGAAGAAGAATAAAACAGAAGTAAATATATGAAGATTGCAGGGGGGTGGAAGAGAGACAGCGCGAGAGAAGATAAAATAAAAACGAAAACCTGGTTTTAAAGAGGCCAGACTACAGCAATTTATCCCCTGTATTGGTTTACTTTTGCTTCTCCGAGACAAAGATCAAGGGCTCAGATTCCGTTCAAGTGCGCGGCATGTAACCTAGATGGATACTTCAGTGCAGCGGAGATGCTGTTCTTCACGTGAAGGTTTAAAGAATGCTTTATCCACATTAACAAAAGCATAGAAAATACCTTCCACACTTTTCAGGGTGCAGGTGAGGATTCCTCTCAACTTATCTTGACTTCTCTCTCAATAAACACCAAATTTTAACTGATCACAGTTTTGTGGGACTTCGCTGAGTCCAAGTTGGCTACAAGTGCAATCAAATTTGGCTTCTCACGATCTTCTTAAAATTAACCTTTACATTTTGTAAAGGGCTGCACAATTCAAATTATGACTGAAAATACATTTTTCTACAAGTCAAACCATGTTTTTTTTTTAAAATCCTGTGTCTCCATAAGACCATTATAAGATCATGAGATATAGCAGCAGAAGTAGGCCATTTGGACCATCATGTCTACACCACCATTCAATGAGGCCATGGCTGAACTGATGCTCCCCAGCTCCAATTTCATGACAACCATTCAAATGTAACCTTTTGACATTCTATGAAGTACAATACAGTTCAATTTCTTTCAATGCATTGTATGATACTCTGAGGTGCCTCACTACCTTTACGTTTCCAGGTTAGAGCTACACTTTACACATTTCATATCAAATATACAGATCAATCAGATAGGTTGTACTTGAGTGATTAAAGAGCATGGATTTGGCCACAGTTGGAACACAGGAAACAATTTTGGTCATTCTATCATAGAAAGGATATTAAGATCATAGTATATGTAGACTCACCAGGGTGACAAGAATGAGAAACAATTGAGACAAGTAAAGATAATGGTCGAGGAAAAACGTATTGTACTCTGGAGAAAACTGAATTAATATTTGAAAAAAAAAAGTAAGGTGTTAGGGAAAGTGTGAAGCTAGTGAGATTAGTTTTGGTTTTAGGAAAGACCTAGAAGAAGCTCAAAGGGATGAATGGCCTTCTTCTCTGCTGTAGACTTCAATACAGACATTTTATATTTTTAAAAAGTTGACTACTTTTCAAGAATAAACAACAATTCAAGTCCTTAACAATCAGGGCAATTTGCAGAAAATACCAAAGCAAAGGGAAATCAAAGTTATCCTGCAGGATAATGACTGCACTGTTCAGATCAATTGTTACTATATAATTACTCAAAAATTAGGAATGGATCTCAATTATCTGAGCCTGTAAAATGCCTGGTCTATCTCAGATTACCCCAGGGAGGGGGAAGATATTTCATACATTTGGGCAATAAGTGAAACTGGCTGTCTCATGCTATCACTACTCACCAGCAACACAAGTGGTGTTCACTGATAAATAGGATGCTGCCAAACTAAACATACGTTCTGCCTATCGCACAAATGGTATATGAATTTCAGTATCAGTGTGATGCTAGATAGGTCATATATCTTCTGTTCGAAGACTAGCAGATTGTATGTATGTACGAAATTATGAAGGCAATAAATAAGATACAAGCAGGGAGGATGTTTCCACTGGTAGGTGAAACTAGAACAAGAGGGCATAGTCTCAAAATTAGGAGGAGCAGATTTAGGACTGAACTGAGGAGGAACTTCTTCACCCAAAGGGTTGAGAATCTATGGAATTCACTGCCCAGTGATGTAGTTGAGGCTCCCTCATTGAACGTTTTTAAAGTTAAAGTTAAGGTAGATAATTTTTTGAACAGTAAAGGAATTAAGGCTTATGGCAAGAAGGTAGGTAAGTGGAACTGAGGCCATGAGAAGTTCAACCATGATCTCATTGAATGGCGAAGCAGGGTTAAAGGGCCAGATGGCCTACTTTGTTTCATGGTTCTTATGTTCACTATAAGCGATGTATTGACTGCACCTGACCAGGCAATGCTTATAAATCTCACAATGTGGTATCCAACACGAGTGGTGATTCCACAGGTAGACAACATTTGCTAAATAATCCTGAATGTGTGAGCAATTATGATGATGGCAATTAAAATTAGGATCATCAGGTGAACAAGAGGTGAGGCCAACTTGAGTACTGGGGGCTGCAAACATTAATACACAGGGCCCTGTACTTTTCAGGCAGGAAGAACACGTACACATACTGCACCTATTTCAATGCAGCAGAATAGTAAGCAGCTATTTTCTGGTTCATTTTGCAGGGCAAGGTCAAAATTGTCATGTTTAAAATGTATACAAAGCTTCACAGTTAACTAGTTATTGTCATTAACTGGTGCATTCTCCATGACAACATCTCTACCACAGTCTACTTACCGGCCAATCAGCCATTTCCTCAATGTTGCCCTTTACTTCTGTATTTCTTGTGAATTGTTCTGTTGAGCGTAAGACGAAAAAGCTTTATTCAGCAACAGTGTTCACACTTCATTTTCTGCTTGGGAACACTGCGAGCTCCAGGGCTCAACATCAAGTTCGATAACTTTTACAAAAACAAAATTGCTGGAAAAGCTCAGCAGGTCCGGCAGCATCTGTGGAGGAGAAAACAGTTAACATTTCAGGTCCAGTGACCCTTCCTCAGAACTCAATAACTTTACAACCTGATTACTTTCTCCATATATTCTACACAATCCAAACGTGGTCTTCTTATGGGTTGCTTTTACTATTATCACTGCACTTCTAGGCACATTATCATATTATATGGGTTGCATGTAGCAAAGCTAACCCATCTTCTCACATTTAGCTCTTATTATCACTTATTCAAGTTTGCTTATTTCCTGGCCTGCTATTCATTATCTCCTTGTTTAACTACCACTTTCACATCTCTCTCTCTCTCGGCGCTATCTTCATCTTCAACTCCAACTAGTTTCTCACCTCTCTCCACCCACATCCCCACCACATCACCCTCTGTATAAATGCCAGTTTTTTTTTCTAGCTGCTAATAGTTCTGAAGACGACTGCCTGGGTGGAAACATTAATTTTGCTTTCTCCCTACAGATGTTGCCAGACCAACTGTGTATTTCCAGCAATTTCTGTTTTTGTCTCATGCTTTCTATCTGTGTAGCTTCACTTGCAAACAGACAAGTTCTCTGCACCCTTCCGATTTAGATGTCACAATGTTGCCACTCATTATTTCAACCGACTAGAAACTAAGTTCTCAGTCCTCACCAAATCTCTGTTCCAGAAAAAACAAAAATAAACAAAAACATACTTCTTGGTGAAAACTTATGTTCCTGTTTCATGATTTCTCATTCAAAGGCTTGGCGTCAAAATATGAATTGTGTTTTGACGCTGCCTCTGAAAAGGACTGAGGCTCCGAGAACATGTGTTTTCAAATAAACTAGTTGGTCTGTAACCTGGGTGTTGTGCGATTTCTGACCCTGACGTCAAAACATTATTATTATTTAAATATATATGTTAATTGTCTTGAAACGTTTTATTGTACTAAAAAAAATGTTATATTAATGCGCATTTTTGGCACATGGCGTCATTTTCTCAATGATAAACTGTGGGAGACCCACCCTCGACAGTGATTGGCACAGGCGCAGTCCCGCCTCTGAATAGTGATTCACCAGAGACATGACTCCGCCTCAGCTCAATGATTGACAGGATGAGCAACCCCGCCCCCCCCACCAGAGTCACTGACCGAGACAGAACTCCGCCTTCGTACAATGATTAACGATAACAGGGTGTAGAGCTGGATAAACACAGCAGGCCAAGCAGCAGCAGAGCAGGAATTTCTGAAGAAGGGTGTCGACCCGAAAAGCCAGCCTTCCTGCTCCTCTGATGCTGCAGTGTTCATCCAACTCCACACCTTATCACACCGCCGCCGTACAATGACTGACAGGAGGCGGAGCCTCGCCAGGAAGGCATTGAAGAGGCGACTGGACCCCGCCCCCGAGACAAGGATTGACAGGAGACGATGCCTCGCCTCCCGGGTCAACAACAGACAATTCAGCCTGACCTCCTCACTGACAAGCGGCAGCCGCAACTCCAATCAGCGGGCAAATCATGGCGTTCGTCAGCCACCAGTTTCTCCGCTCCATGTCCTCCTCCCAGAGCGCGGCCATCAAACACATAACAGTGATCGGCGGCGGCCTCATGGGCGCTGGCATCGCACAGGTCCGTGGACTCACAGACGTTAACTCTCTTTGTCGATGTCGGTCTCCGCAGGCGGACCACCAGACTAGCCGAGCTTCAGCAATTCGCTGTTTATTCGGTACAGGTGAAAGGCGGTTTTTTGATGGGTCCGGGAAGAGGTTCACGAGATTCCGCACCCCCCACCCCGGGCTCGGAATCTGGGTGAGAGGTCATCACCCCGGACTAGACCCGCCCCCCTATCAGATCGGGTGCGGGTGCGCCTGCGCGAGCCCCACCCCCACCTCAGGTGGTCGGTTGGCCAACAGGTGCTGGGGGGCGGGGTTTGAAATTTGAATGTCAACGGCATGTGCGGGCGACCTTCCAACGGAGCAGCCTTGACCCCTACAACAACAACTAGCGAAGGGCTGACGCCAGGGATTGGGTGTTTTGAGAAGGCTGCTTACCACCACGTTCCCAAAGGCATCTCTTTATGGGCAGGCAAATAAATGCAGGCCCAGCAAGTGATGCTCACTTGACATCCCAGCTGTGGATATGGACCCCGTGATGCACTTGGGCTGGACATAAAAGGCGAGGGAATACCTGATGAATGATCGCACCCTGAGAGACACCCTGAGGATCAAAGAGACCTTGGTTGGTGCACACACATAGGTCCCTTTACATAAAGGGACAGGTGGCTAAATGGTTCAGAGCGCAAATGAGATGTTTGCCTTTATTAGAGGATGCCATGATGTGGAGGTGCTGGTGTCAGTTAACAGGTCCAGTTTCTGTCACAGCATACCAGGAGGGCGCCCCATCTCTTTAAGATCTTGTACGTACACCTGAGAGAGCAGACAAGGATTGTATTAACGTCATGCCTGAGAGACAGCACCTCCAAAAGTGTGCTCACAATCCTTGGAGTGTGTGTGCTCAAGTCACATGAACTCATGATCTTCTCACCTGTGAGATGACATTGGCACGTGCTGGGCCCCACTAGGGTCAGCTCTATGAACAGAATGACTACAGGTCTGTTTCTGACACTGGCATCCACGAGAAAAAGAATCAGAAATCACATGACACCAGGTGATAGTCGACTGGTTTATTTAAAATCACAAACTTTCGGAGCACTGCTTCTTCATCAGGTGATGTGAGTTCCACAGTTACACTTCACGTGACAAAGGAGCAGTGCTCTGAAAGCTTCTGATTTTAACCAAGCCGGTTGGGCTACAACTCTGTGTCCTGTGACTTCTGACTTTATTAGGGGACTCATAGAGTTCAAGAGCAGGGAGGTGACACTGGAAATGCATTATGAGGGATATGATTGCACTTTAGAGAGTGCAGAGTTTCAGTTATGAAGAGAGAGATTGGTCAGAATGGGGTTGTTTCCCTCCGCTCAGAGGAGATTGAGATGGGACATGATTGAGACATATAAAATTGGACAGGAAGGAACTTTCCCACTCCCTGGAGGGATCAATAATTGGGGGCCTAGACTTAAGGTAAGGGTTTAATGATGATGTACTAGGCCTCATTTCAGAAATATTTAGATGTTCACTTGTCATTCCAAAAGTGCTGGAAAATGGGATTAGAAATAGCTAGGTGGAATATAGCAGGCTAGGCAGTATCTGAGGAGCAGGAAAGTTAACGTTTTGGATCTGGATGAAGGATCCCGAACTGAAATGAAAACTTTCCTGCTCTTCTGATGCTGCCTGGCCTGCTGTGTTCCTCCAGCTCGAGACTGTGATACTCTGTCTCCAGCATTGGCAGTTCTTACTTCTTCTTAGAATAGTTAGGTAGTTATTTTTGGTCAGCATGGACTTGATAGGCTGAAGAGCCTTCTTCTGTGCTGTAAACCTCAATGACTCTGTTGTGACCCATGAAACTAGTCTTTTAGAATCACAGTTTTCAAACAGCAGTTTGGCCCATCGGGTCCTAAACAGTCATCAATCATCTCTTCCAATCTCATGGCCCATAGTTTTGTAGGTATTTTTTAATCAACCTGTTCAGCAATTGCATTGCACGCTGCTGGAGCAGATGGGATTTTAACCCTAGTCTCCTGGCTCAGAAGTTGGGACACCAACACTGCACCACAAGAGCCCCCATGCTATGAGTTTCATGTTCTATTGTGTAAAACTTAATTAAACCATACGAGATCGGAGGAGAGGTGGGCTATTCAGTCCATCAAATCAATAAATATTAATGTAAATGAATCCAGTTAATAAATTCAAACAAGAATCAAAAACATCTGAAATGAAAGCTTATCTCGTAATGCCGACTGTGAAAATAGTTATTACATTCAAATTAAAGAAAAAAAAATCAAAAGCTAGACTCGACAACGATGATCATGGACCTATCATCCATTGTCTTAAAAACCCGTCTGATTTACTAATGTCCTGTTTAGACAAGCAAATCCTTACTGCACTGGCCTCCATGTGACTCCAGATCCACAGCAATATGATTAACTTTTAAATGCCCTCTGAAATGGCCAAACAGGGTACACTTCAAGGGCAATTAGGAATGGGCAACAATGCCCACATCCTATGAAAATTCTTTTGAAAAGTCATCCATCTGGTTCACCGTCACTTGGTTCTGGATGTGAGTTTGCTCACTGAGCTGGAAGGTTAGTTTTCAGACGTTTCTTCACCATTCTAGGTAACATCATCAGTGAGCCGCTGGTGTTATGTCCTGTTTTCTATTTATCTGTTTAGGTTTCCTTGGGTTGGTGATGTCATTTCCTGTTCTTTTTCTCCGAGGATGGTAGATGGGCTCCAAATCAATATGTTTGTTGATGGAGTTCCGGTTGGAATGCCATGCTTCTAGGAATTCTCGTGCATGTCTCAAAACTCACTGTCACTTGGATTTTTTACAATCTGATGAACTTTTGCATCTTCTATTTAGTGACCTCTAATATTGCATCTTGTTGAATCTAGGTCAGAGCTTCCCTTTCCAGGATTTTAACTGGGAAGGCTGCTTTTCATTGCCCATCTCTGATTGCCCTTCAACAAGGTTGTGGTCATGTAGCTGCTATCTTACTGAATCGTTAATCTGTGTGTTGAAAGTGCTGCCCACAGGATTCTGACCCAGTGACAGTCCAGAAACAAAGTAAGATACAAATATTTGAACTAGGAACAGAAATAGACCACTTGTCCTTTGAACCTGCTCCGCCATTCAGCAAGATCCTGGTTGATCTGATGTCTACACATTACCATCTACCTAGATAACATTTCACCCCATCTATCTCCCTCTGCCTTAAAAAATATTCAGTTGATTGCAGTATATGGTGGAATGGAAAATATGTTATCCTCTGAAGCTGTTGCGATATGCCTACTGCCCTTCTCCTTACAGTGGCAGTGCTGGTAAAGAAGTCTTGATAATGGTACACACTGCAAATAAGGTGTGTCATTGCTGGTGGGAATAGATATATACATTGGTGGAATTGGAGATAGCCAAGTTGCCTTCGCTGGCATCTCAAAATGGCTCATATCCAATTTTGAACAGCATTCAAAAAGTCTTGCCAATGCTGAAAATCTAAGAATAAACAGAAAGTACTGGAGAAACCGCGCCAATCTTTCAGCATCTGTGGAGAGAGAAATCAAGTTCAAGTTCGATATCTAATCTGCCTCTTAGCTCTAAGGAGCAATTTTCATTAAATTTCAGGTTTCCTGTATTTGCACAATTTTGTTGTTGCATATATTCCCATCCCTGGTTCAACCATGCAGATAAACTGCTAGAATCACATGTAGACAAGAGTATTATTTCAGCTTTCAAATTTCCAGGTGCTTTGGATTTAGTTTTTCAAATGGGTTGCGCTGACTTTAAGTGTAAAATTTGTGCCAAAACAATGAGGAACAGACTGAATTAGGCTTAGCTTAAATGTATTTTCTAATCAACCTGTTCAGAGTTGGAGCATTTGAAACTTGAACCTGGGCCTCTTAGCCCAGAGGTAGGGACATTAGCACTGCATCACAGGAACCATGAGGCTTAGTTAATGCTGAATCAATCAGCAGTCCATCAGTTCTGTCCTTAAGTGTCAACCAGTTCTGTTGACGCTTAAATCTTTGGAATGGGCATGATACGCACAATTATCTGACTTGGAAACGCTGCTCCCAGCTGAGCCAAAGTGTTGCTTCAATAATTAAATTTTACATTTTTTATAGAAGAAAGTACATTTGATGACTTCAAATGAAACGTTCACTGCCATTTTTTTTTTTGCAACTTTCAAAATGCAATGGATAAAAAAGTAGCAAAAATATAGCTACATAGCAACTATATGTAGCTGCTGTAGGAGTTCAAAAGAAGCAATTTGCAAATTCTTCAACAGTACTGTTTGAGAGAGTGCTTGAATCTAGATTTGCAGGTGGTTGGTGCGCTCCTGAATTATTTGACACAAGCACACGAATGTTATACAAGTTTGATCAGCAATTGTTATTTTTCACTCTATCATATCCTCCAAAAATCCTTAATTCTTTTTCTTTCTTCTACGAACTATCCCTGGTGCATACTTGCTCACATTTGGTTAACAACTCTACATGAAGCACGCCAATTATTTCATGACAAGAACATTGGATCTGTATGTACAATTGAATTAAGGGCCAAATGACTCAATTGCTTTTCAGTTCGGAAGTAATGCTTCAATCAAGCTAATTGTGCTATCTTCAGAGCTCATGGAAACAGTTCCTAATTTGGTTTCAAATAAACTCCCTCTAAAATCAAAAATAAAAGGGGAATACTTCTAAGCAAAAATTAATTAACAAAAATAGTTTTGCTGATGGTTCAGAAGTTAGGGTATTAGAACCAGGTAAATAATGTTCAGTTCGAGTAGGCTTTGGAGATAGAAGTGGTATCTATGAACTTGTGAAATTGTTTGCCAGAGTCAAGGACAAAAGATTGTTTATTTCTGCAAAGAGTTGGAATTGAATGGAGAGCCACTATTAATCATTATGGAGAAGGGTAAGCAGCATGAAGTGACAATAATGGATTGACAAAATTGTTAAAGAGCAGAAGAAAGAAAAGTGGATGGTTTAGTGCCTATTCACTGTCTGAATTCATCATCTGAAATGGTCTGAGTAATTTTAGAGGCTGGGCTCAAGATTAATAGAAAACTGACAGATTCTGAGGAGAGAATATAGGAAGTTAGGCAGGAATTTAAAAAGTAGTTCCTCGAGGGTAGTAATATCTGGACAACTCACGGTGTCACCAGCTCGTGAGAGTAGGAATAGGAGGATAGAGCAGATGAATGTGTGACTGGAGAGCTGGTGCAGGGGAGAAGGATTTGCATTTATGGATCATTGGAATCTCTTCTGGGCTAGAAATGATCTGTATAAGATGGACATATTGCAACTGAATTAGAAAGGGACTAATATACTGGCAGGGAGATTTGCTAGAGATGCTTGGGAGGATTTAAACTAGTAAGGGGGAGAAGTGGGACCCAGGGAGATACTGAAGAAAGAGATCATTCTGAGACTGGTACATTTGGGAAAAGGAGTAAGTCAAACAGTCAGGACAGTCAGGAACAAAGCAGAGAACAAGGTAGGACTGATAAATTAAACTGCATTTATTTCAGTCCAAGAGGCCTAACAGGTAAGGCAGATGAACTCAGGGAATGGTTGGTAACATGGGATTAGGATATCATAGCATTGCAGAGACGTAGCTCAGGCATGGATAGGACTGGTGGCTTAATGTTCCAGAGCATAAATGCTATAAGAAGGATAGAAAAGGGGGCAAGAAAGGAGGGAGACGGGCACTTTTGATTAGGGATAACATTACGCCTATACTTAGAGAGGGATTTCCTGGGAATACACCCAGGGAAGTTATTTGGGTGTAACTGAGAAACCAGAAAGGGATGATCACCTTATTGGGATTGTACTATAGACCCCCAATAGTCAGTGTGAAATTGAGAAACAAATTTGTAAGGAGATCTGTTACCTACAAAAATAATAGAGTGCTAATGGCAGGGTTTTTTAACCTTCCAAACATACACTGGAACTCCCACAGTGTTAAGGGCTTGGATATAAAGGATTTTGTTAAATGCTTACAAGAAAATTTTCTTATGCAGTATGTGGATGTACCTACGAGAGAAGGTGAAAAACCTTGGGAAATACCCTTGGGAAATAAGGCAGGGCAGGTGACTGAGGTGTCAGTGGGGGCCATATTGGGGCCAGTGACCATAATTCTTTTAGTTTTAAAATACTGATGGAAAAGAATAGACCAGATCTAAAAGTTAAAGTTCTAAATTGGAGGAAGGCCACTTTTGATGGTATTAGGCAAGAACTTTCAAAAGTTGATTGGGTGCAGTTGTTCACAGGTAAATGGATGGCTGGAAAATGAGAAGTGTTCAAAAATGAGATAATGAGTCCAGAGACAGCAATGTTCCTGTTAGGGTGAAGGCCAAAGCTGGTAGGTGTAGGGAATACTAAATGACTGTAGAATTTGAGGTTTTGGTCAAGAATGAGAAGAAACCATATGTCAGGTACAAATAGCAGAAATCGAGTGAATCCCATGGGAGTATACTTAAGAAGAAGTTAGGAGGGCAAAAAGGAGACAAGAGATCACTTTGACAAATAGGATTAAGGAGAATCTAAAGGGATTCTACAGATATATTAAAGACAAAAGGGTAACTAGGGAGAGAATAATGTCCAGCAAGGCCACCTATGTGTGGAACTGCAGGAGATGGGAGAGATACTAAATGAGTATTTTGCATCAGTGTTTACTGTGGAGAAGGATATAGAAGATAGAGAACATGGGGAAATAAATAGACATCTTGAAAAATGTCCATATTGCAGAGGAGGAGGTGCTGGACATCTTAAAACACATCAAGGTGGATAAATCCCAGGGACCTGATCAGATGTCCTAGAACGCAGAACTCTCTGGGAAGCTAGGGAAGTCATTGCTGGCCCCCTTGCTGAGATATTTGTATCGGAGGTACCGGAAGGCTGGAGGTTAGCTAATGTAGTGCCACTTTCTAAGAAAGGTGGTAAGGAAAAGCCACGGAATTAAAAACCGGTGAGTCTGACATCAGTGGTGGGCAAGTTGTTGGAGGACAGAATTTACATATGTTTGGAAAGGCCGGGTCAGATTAGGGATAGTCAACATGGCTTTGTGTGTGGGAAATTGTGTCTCACTAATTTTTTGAGTTTTTTTGAAGAAGCAATGAAGAGAATTGATGAAGGTAGGGAAATGGACATGATCTATATGGACTTCACTAAGGCTTTTGACAAGGTTCCTCATGGTAGACTGGTTAGCAAGGTTAAATCACATGGAATAGAGAGAGAACCAGCCAACTGAATATAGAACTGGCTCGAAGGTAGAAGACAGAGGGTGGTAGTGGAGGGTTGCTTTTCAGACTGGAGGCCTATGACCAGTGGTGTGCCACAAGGTTAGGTGATGGGTCTACTGCTTTTCATCACTTACATAAATGATTTGGATGTGAACATAAGAGGTATGGTTAGTAAGTTTGCAGACGACACCAAAATTGGAGGTGTAGTGGACAGCGACAGAGGTTATCTCAGAGTACTGGGACCTTGATCAGATGGGCCAGTGGGCCGAGGAGTGGCACGTGGAGTCTAATTTAGATAAATCTGAAGTGCTGTGATTTGGAAAGGCGAATCAGGGCGGGACTTATGTACTTAATGGTAAGGTCTTGGGGAGTGTTGCTGAACAAAAAGACCTTGGAGTGCAGGTTCATAGTTCCTTGAAAATGAAGTCGCAGGTGGATATGATAATGAAGAAGGCATTTAGAATGCTTGCATTTATTGGTCAGTGCATTGAGTATAGGAATTGGGATGTCATGTTGCAGCTGTACAGGACATTGGTTAGGCTACTATTAGAATACTGCTTACAGTTCTGGTCTCCCTGCTATTGGAAAGATGTTGTGAAACTTTAAAGGGTTCAGCAAACCTTTACAAGAATTTTGTCAAGGTTGGAGAGTTTGAACTACAGGGAGAGGCTGAATAGACTGGGGCTATTTTCTCTGCAGCATTAGAGACTGAGGGGTGACCTCATAGAGGTTTATAAAATCACGAGAGGCATGAATAGGGTGAATAGCCAAGGTCTTTTCCCCAGGGTTGGGGAGTCCAAAACTAGAGTGTATAGGTTTAAGGTGAAAGGGGAAAAATTGAAAGGGGCCCTAAGGGGCAACTTTTTCACGCAGAGGGTGGTGCATGTATGGAATGAGCTGCCAGAGGAAGTGGTGGAGTCGGGTACAATTACAACATTTAAAAGGCACCTGGATGGGTTTATAATAGGAAGGGTTTGGAGGGATATGGGCCAAATGCTGGCAAATGGACTAGATTTATTTAGGCTATCTGGTTGGCATGGACAAATTTGACTAAAGGATCTGTTTGGGTGCTGTACAACTCCATGACTAATGACCAAATAACCTGTGAGAAAATTAATACAGTACCGATCATAGCGGCAAAGTAAATTACTAGGGGGTTACTTGAAATAGCAAATCAGAAGAGTCTTATCACACTTGTAACATTAACTGTATTTCTGCCTCCACAGATGCTGCTACGTTTGCTGAGTTTGTCCAGCACTTCCTCTTTTCATTTCAGATTTCTGCATCCACAGTATTTTATTTATTCCCAAATCTGATCAGTTTGGAATATGAGTTGAAAATAAATACAAGTGGACCACCCAAGATTAACCTTAGAGTGATAGATGAGGATATTGAAAAGAGGAATAATATTATTTAAAAGGTGTTTATAAATGAAGAGGGTGATTCAAACAAACCAATTAGTGATCAAATTTAGTTAATGAAGAAAACGAACATCGTTCATAGCACAAGGAAATTGAATTTGATAATAATTATAGTATTGAAAAAAAAATTAGGCACATCGTTTGAGAGCCAAGGAGGAAGAATTTTACCATTAACTCTGTTAAAGTTAAAGGCAACAGATTGTTTCACAACAAGCAGAAAACATGGTGTAGTGGTAATGTTTGTATCTCCCAGGTTCAAGTCCCACCTGCTCCAGAGATGTGTCATAACATGTCTGAGCAGGTTGATTAACAATATGTATGGGGAGCTGGTGTGCCAAACTGAGAAAGGGCAATACCCAGGACTAAAGTAATATATGTACAGGAGCCTGAAAAAATGGAGGGCATTAGCCACAAACCTCCAGAGCAACAGTGATGGAGGGAAAGAGGACATTTTATTCTTTCTTGCTGGCTAATCTTTCAAGAATGGTTCAATTATGGTATAGAAACAAATTTATTAAGCAGACTTCCCCAGTTTCAGAACATCCTAAAGCACTTCAAAATCACTAAAATATTTTTGTAATGCAGTTGCTATTGTATTAGAAGGAAATGTGGTATCAATTTCGCATAGCAAAAATCCAACAAGAATAGTGAACTAATTGATCCACAGTTGTTTCTCAGTGATTAAAAAGTGGGAAAAGGACTGCTGAAATTCTGAAATAAAAGCAAATAAATTTCAAAATGCCAACAATACTCTCAGGGTATCTGTGGAGAGAGAAACAGAGTGAACATTTCACATCTGTGACCTTTCAATAGAAAACAGACTCAGTTTTTCTCTCCAAGATGCTGCCAGAGCTAAGTATTTTAATGAATTTCTGCTGTTACCTTTTTCTTAATATTGATTGAGTAAAAATATTAGATGAATACATATGAACAAAAAACTGATGCATTCAACAGAAATTCACTCACCCCTGTGGTGATAGAATAGATGATCAATTCATTGCAGCTATTGTTCATAAATTTCAATCCTCAGTGTCCCAATTCAATTAAAAAAGAACCCACAAAGTTTAAGTTCAAGTAAGGTAACTCAAATTCTATTAGGCACGGTGAAATTGGAATCCTATGGATCCACTCATAACTATCTATTTAATTCATATATGGAATTTGTGTGGGTGGACAGCACTAAGTTGTAAGAACTGATGTGAGATTTCAATGTCTCCTGTGTGCTTTGCACTAATTTGTTTAAAAGATTATTGGTTTTGCTACTCAATGTTGGTTTGATGGTTTTGAGACAACTATGATTGTAAAAATATGATGATCTCCAGTAATCAAGGGTTTTGCTCAATTAATCAGAAATAAAAATTGTATCCTCTGCAGCAGACAAGCCAGATTGCAATCTGCAGTGTTTAATTCTAACTTGCATAAATTATTGATCAAATCTATTCTTTTTCCTTTGTGCATTCAATTTTGATGCCATAGTCAGTTTTTAGAAAAGGCTGACTAGTTTGAACTTTAAACTTGTCACAAGTTGTTTACACTTTTGAATACATGTTTGATCTTAATTTCACAACATGGTGGATGTTAATAGCTGGATGATAATGGGGACAGAAAAGCAAACTTTGTACTTGCATTGAACCTTATCCTCCTTTAGTTTACTTTCTGGTAGTTCATGTTCATGGAAGCTCTGCAGCTGGGAACTTCAGGAAGGTGTCAATGTCTTTTTATGTGGAATTAGTTACTCTGTTTAATGTCTCACCTCTCAACTATAAGCTGCAATCTCAAACAGTACAGCACTCCCAAATTTTCATCCTGACATTGATGCAGTTCCTGGAGTGGAACTTGAAGTCATAATTTTCTGAATCCAAGGTGACAGTGTAACGGTGGAACCTAGAATGCTATATCACAAAAGCCCATGATGAGCAGAAGCCTTCATTTACCTCACCATTCCTGATTCTCTGTCGTTTTAACTCACTTAGCTAAGCATCCAATTGAAGATCTGTCATCGCCTGATATATAATTCCAAACATTTGTTTTTCCTTCAATAAAGATTTTGTTTTAAGTCAGTTTTCTATTTACATTTAATAAAATCAAAATACTGCGGATGCTGGAGAAGCTCAGTAGATGTGGCACTGAAACTGATCAAGAGTTATACTGGTCTCAAAACATTATTTCTGTATTTCCACAGAATCTGTCTGAATTTCTCCAACACTTTCTGTTTTTACTTCCATTTACTCTTGTTGAAATTGAGATTTCCTCTGTTGGTCAGAGTGGCTTTAAAGGTTTCTTCTGGGTTCACCTTTTGTTTAAACTTCAGATTCAAGGGTATAAACGTCTTTCATCTTTCATCATAAATATCCTCTTTACACCTCAAATTATTGCAATTGCTTTGACTTACACCCTTGCCAATGCACATAACAGATAACCAGATATATAGTGTTTGAAGTGACATCAGGCATACTTGTTAATCTCTGTAAAATAATTTTGTACTTTTCTTTCACTTTTTAAAAATTGTTTTCTGTTCAGTTTTGCCACAAAATAATATTTCACTTAATTTGCAGCATTCTAAGTAGTGGCTAAAATCAGCAGCCAGGATGAAAACATACATTTTGTTTTGTTAATAATTTACTGCGTTACTACGCCAGCAGCAACTACCTGCCTGCATCAGATTCTTCGGACTTGAAAGGGCCCACAGACAAGGACAAAATCACTTTTATCTTGGAGATGCTTGAACATTGAGGCTACCAACACAGTATTTCTACTGTGGAGTTGTGCAGTGTTTGCCCATAGTATTGTAAATATTCAGGATGTTCTTCAGACGCCCACACCAAATAAACCTCGTTAGGATGAAATTAAATTAAAATTGAGGAAGTTTCCCCACAACAGTGTAAAGTGTAGCTTGTTTTAGAATGACACTATGCTCTGTGTAGTATGTAAGTAAATGCATACCTTCATAACGAAGTGTGTTACTTTTTTTTGAAAAAGAACTTGTTGGTGTTTTAAACAGTGCAATTAATAAAGATTACATTTTGTTTTTTGGTAAATAACTTTAATAAACCTTATGGAGGAAGTGTTAATAATTTAAAAAACTCCTCAATTTATTACCCAATCTATCGACAGCCTGCAACAGGTCTAAACCAGTTCATGTTATTTAGTTCAACGAGTTGGTCCAATTCTAACGTCAAATTTTTGAATGACCCAGAGAAAACAATTGTTCATTTGGCAGCTCCATGCTGTGGCTGGTCTGCATTTGTCTGAGAGCCATTTTTCTTTCGTCATGTTCACCAGAATTATTTGGGAAATTCATTATTAAATGCTATTTTGTAGGGGGAAGAAATTCCAAGTTCTTCCTTCTATCAACATTTTGAACATTAAACCCAAATTATTGATCATAGAACATAGAATAGTACAGCACAGTACAGGCCCTTCGGCCCATTATGTCGTGCCGAACTTTTACCCTAATCCTAAATTCTATCTAACCTCCATGCCTATTTTATACTATCACCCAGATGCCTATCTAATAGCCGCTTAAGTGCCCCTAATGAGGCCAACTCTACTAACCTCTCCAGCAATGCATTCTACGCCCCGACCGCTCTCTGAGTAAAGAACCTACTTCTGATGTCTTCCCTATATCTATCTCACTTTAAAACTATGGCCCCTCATAATAGCTACCTCCACCCTAGAAAAAAGTCTCTGGCTGTCCATTCTGTAGTTCAGGTGACTACGTATGGTTTAATACGATTGGGACAGATCTCATTGTTTTTTATAAATTCTGGATTAATCGTATTGTTGTCCAGATTCAAAGCAGATAAAACCCCACCCAAATGATACAACTGGGAAAAAACACCCTGAATAAAATCATTTCAATTTGTATGAATTGATCAAATACTTTGTTATTGGAACTGGCATTTTTTTGATGATATGTCATTAGATTCTACCAAGCAGTTTGAGTTTCTCTGTACACCACCATTGCTTTCTGAGCACAGTGAACTACATTTTCCCCTCTTAACGTCAATTTTGTCTTAATTCAGACCTCATCTTTTGAAAATCTGCCTTTCTAAATGAGCACTTTATTTGTGTTCATTCACATTTTCATTATGAATCTAGCATTAAACTCCTCCATATTGTAGTGCTGGTTTCTTACATTGCTGCAGTGACTACACTTTAAAAATTATTTTAAATCATAGAACCATAGAACTGTACAGCACGGAAACAGGTCCTTTGGTCCAACCCGTCCATGCCAACCAGATATCCTGTATAAATCTATTTGCCAGCATTTGACCCATATCCCTCTAAACCCTTCCTATTCATGTACTCATTCAGATGCCTCTTAAACGTTGTAATCGTACTAGCCCCCACCACTTCCTCTGGCAGCTCATTCTATACAAGTACCACATTCTGCATAAATTTAATTGATCACAAAGTACTATCAGATATCTTGAAATTATTACTTACATGCAAGTCTTTTTTTCTATTGCCTAGGTATTTTCCAAACGTTAAAATGTTCAAATACAAATTCCTTGTAAAGTTTGGTATTACCTTTTGTGTCTAACACTCTAATGTAGTCACTGGGGAAAAAGGGCTGTCCTTTCAGGCATTAAGAAGAGTCTAAACCTATGCAGGTGGGACCTGCCCCGTTTCCAACAGATCAAAGCCTTGCTGGTAGGGGAAAGTGGGATGGATGTGAACTACAAAAGAGGGAAACCAGATCTCAGCAGGGTCATTCAAACACATTGCTGAATTCAAAAAGATACCAAAAACAGAAATTGCTCGAAAGGCTCAGCAGGTCCAACAGCGTCTGTGGAGAGAAATCAGAGTTAACATTTGGGGTCCAGTGACCCTTCTTTAGCACTTTGCTTATTGCAAAGGTCTGAACCAATGACGTGCAAGTCTCAAGTTAATAGAGTAGATATAATCAATCTTGAAGGGTGTATAATTATTGTGACCTGAAGTGTTTTAAATGCCTCACCTTTTAAACTTTCAAAAAGAGGCTGTGGCTGTCAGAGATAGTTTTGGAAAAAACTTGGTGCTGGATTGTATCAGAGATAACAGGAACGGCAGATCCTGGAGAATCCGGGATAATAAGGTGTAGAGCTGGAAGAACACAGCAGGCCAAGCAGCATCATAGGAGCAGGAAGGCTTCCTGCTCCTATGATGCTGCTTGGCCTGCTGTGTTCATCCAAGCCTACACCCTTGTTATCTTGGTGCTGGATTACTTAGATTGACAGGGCATCTGGTGTAGGTTAAAAATAAAATTGTTTGACATCTGCTCAAGCAGTTTCAATGGAGCTTTTTTTGAATCAAACTATTCGGATATGTTATGAAACAAATTCATAGTAGGAGGGATTTGAACTTGGATCTCTCGGCCCAGCAGTAGGACCACTATCACTGTACCACATAAGGCCCAGTAGCATTAACAGTGCTTAGCTAAGTTTCAAAAGGTGAAATTTATTTTAGCAGGAGGACTGATCTCGCAGTTTGACAGTTTAAAGATGTTATTAAAGGATTACCTAACTTTTATGTGCAATCTCAACAAACATATGTTTTATATGAGATTAACCACTCAAGATTCAAATGCTTTGAATAGATTTTATGAATGGGTATTCTTCAATTGTCATGTGTGAAGAAGTGAGAACTGTATCAATCTTTTGGAAACTTCTTTTTTTATCTCCACATCGTTCTTGAGGTCTATCCTTGGTGAATATAGTCTGAGAATCAATTCAGGTGGCCTGGTGATGGGTAGGAGCAGGAAGAGAATGATGGTGTGAGTTGGCATAGACAATATGAGGACTCTCAAGTTTGGATAAGGCTTTCTAACTAGCCTTCCTCAGTGTCCGCTTATCTCTTGCCAACACTTCTGGCATCTGCAAGCCTGACACCATTTTGTATCTGCTGCACCACCCTCAGAGTGGAAATTACCCATTTCAGGACAGTTTTCACCAAGGCAGGACCAATGAGATGGAAAGTTTCCCAGTCTAAGCTACCTGCCTCAGTAGTCTAAATCCAGCCCTACATTTTAACTTCTGTCGCACCTATCTTTACCAATTTTCCAACTTGAATCAGCTTCCCTTGTTTGATTCTGAATTTCTTGGTTTTATTTACTGGAGTTGGAAAATTATTGTGTGGGCTCAAAGTGTGACTGATGCAGTAGTGTTTCTGCTTCCACTAGGTAGCTGCTGGAGCAGGACACACAGTGATGCTGGTTGATCAGGCTGACGATATCCTGAAGAAATCATTGAAGAAAATTGGAGACAGTGTCGAACGTATAAGCAAGAAGAAATTCACAGATAAGCCTGAGGTGACGTTTTGACCTTACTGGAATTCTTACGTATTTGTAAACTAATTCAGCAAATGTCTTAACATGGCTTGACTGTGGTCATTTCAATGTAAGCTTATTTTAATTCTTTTAAGAGTTGATTCTGGATTTCCAAGTCATAAGTAACATAATTGGTCATTTTGAAAATTAATCAATTAAATGTTGAATGTTGAATCAGTTGAATGATTATCAACCAATCAGCAGTCCCCTTTCACAGAATGTAAATGTTGGTTCACCAGCTAAATTGGTAGTCTTGCAAATTGTCCTGATGAGTGGAAGCTGAAAAGTTTCAACAAAATACCTTTTTTTCCATAATACTAAGGTAAAATAAGTAGATTCTGTCTACTATTTTTCTAAAATAATCTAGCAACAGTGGATTCCATGTATTTGTAGATTTTTTTTGCCTGTTGGAACTAGATAAGAATGGAAAACATGTGACCAGTAAATCTCGATCAGAGATAATGGGAACTGCAGATGCTGGAGAATCCGAGATAACAAAGTCTGGAGCTGGATGAACACAGCAGGCCAAGCAGCATCTTAGGAGCACAAAAGCTGACGTTTCGGGCCTAGACTGTTCATCAGCTTTCCTGTTGAAGGGTCTAGGTCTGAAACATCAGCTTTTGTGCTCCTAAGATGCTGCTGGGCCTGCTGTGTTCATCCAGCTCCGCACTTTGTTACCAGTAAATCTCAATTTGTTGTTGATTGTTAGTAAGGGCGAGTGTTTTTTATTCCCATTCTCAGCGCAGTTTCTTGACTGTATTCTGTAAACCAACTATTACCGTTTTGTGTACTGTTAGAATCAAGTAACGAGTGGTAACTGAGTTTGAATTTAAAAGGGAAGGTGATATTGCCAATTTACTAAAGAAATGAATATGTAACTGTATTTGGCTTGGTGTAAGAAATAAGCCAGCGCAATTCCTTAAATCAACACGTAAAGAGTTAGTTTTATTTCTAAAGCTGACTCAAGCAAAGATGCAGAAATTACTAGCAAAATGTTTGACATGCACAAATGTACATAATTACCCACTAGTGCAAAAACTACATATAATCCATCCAAGCAAAGGAAAAACTACAGTTGAATATCAGAAACCAGATTATATGGTTTTTGCATTAGTGGGTAATTACATACATTTGTGCATTTCAAATTTTTTGTTAGTAATTTCTGCATCTTGGCTTTACTTGGCTAAGTAACAAGTAAAGGTAGAAAAGAAAATCATTTACTGATTGTGCAGAAACCTGATGACAACTGAAAAGCCACTTTCAATGCAGCAGCTGCTGGTATTAGAGTCTCTTACTTAAGTAGTTATTCTGCAGTTATGGTTTGGGTGATTCTCTTGGAGACAGTAGATTGGATCTGAATTCTCCATTGAGAACACTTATGTTGCAGTTAGAAAGATTTATTGAAGACTTTCAGGTAGTAAACTGCTTTGATGACATTTCAAAGAAAAGGGAGAGACATGAGGCTTTGTTTTCTGTCCTGGTCCAGTCTTTCAGAGACCAAGTTCGAAATCCAGTAGTTTTTTAAACAGCTCAAGAGCTGGGTTGCATGACCTGTCTGAAAGCTAATCTGTGACTCCACAAAACCAATTTGTCCTCCACTGTCCAGCAACTGTCAGCCAATGTTCTTTGCTTTGAAATGAGCTCTTTTCAAAAATTGTAGATTATTATTTTAGTTACCATGTTCAAAACAACGCAGAATTGATTTAACATAATGGTTCAAGGTTTGAGCTGTCACGATAATGGGGAAGTGGCATTATTCTCTTTGGAGTAGAGAAGACTAAAAGTGGATTTAATCATGATTAAATTATGAAAGATCAAGTAAGCAGGAGATCTTGTGGCGTGATGCATAGTGTATTTATCTATGGACCAGAAGCTTTGTGTACAAGCCCTACACCAAGACTTCATGGCCATAGAATGTGCATTTGTAATGTGCCCCAGCAGATTGATTGTCAGCTTGCATATCCTTTTAATACTTACCAGGCAGTAAGAGGGGAGAGCTTCCTGGTCAGCTATCTTCCTCAAGGCAATGTCAAACAATGCAGCACTTTACCTTTAATTGTGGAAGAATTCAATAGAAGCCATGGCCTAGCACTCAAGAATGAGAAATGTAGAAAAGACAGATAAATCAGTTGAAATGAAGGGGATATTGTTTCCCAGCTGCCTGAAGGATCAACAACCAGTGAGCACAGAAACAGAGGTTACATACCAATGAACCTTTTTACACAATGAATGGTTAGGATTTGGAATGCATTGTCTGATGATAGGGCAGAGTTAACACAAATGCAAAGTAGTTTTATAAAGGAATTTGGATGAATACTTGACAGGGGACAAATTAAGTTGACTTGTGGGCACGAAATGGTATTGTGATTAACTGGATTTCTCTGAAAGTTGACACAAATTTTATGTAAGAAATGGCTTCCTCTGTTCTGTACTATTCTATGATTCTGATTGGCACTGCATCTTGATGTTGCCATTTCCAATCCTTCAATTAATCTTAATGGTAATCAGTTATTCTGTAATCTCTTATTAGGTTGTCACCTTTTGCTCATCTGATCAACAATTCAGCATCGATGTCAAAACCATATTGAAATGCAATAGAACAGTATCCATCCTGTTAGTTCTGTTGCCAACATCACCTACAGTTTCAACAGCGTTCAAGATTTTCAGATATGTGTATAAAGGGTAGAATTGCCATAGTTTTACAGAACCAATGAGCTGCTCTCTCCTTAGAGAGAGGCGACTGATGGTGATTTAACCTGAGGGTCACTGTGCCTTAGGCGAGGGCAGAGGTTGAGAAGGAGAGTCCTTCATGGTAACGTCAGCCAGTGCAGGAAGTGAACCCACGTTGTTGACATCACTCTGCATTGCAAACCAGACGTGAATACTTATATGTGGAGAGAGATTAATTAATCTGCAATTTATCTTTTAGAACTGTTACATATTTTAAACTGTAACTATAAATGTACTGTCCTATCCAATGTTTTACCCTCCAATGAGATGTGATTCCATAGGTTTTGGTTGCTGATCTATGAATTTATTTTTTAGTCTTCACATTGAATGTAAGTGGGCTGAAGGTTTTGCTTTTTACATCACAGCTGATCCTAATCCTGCTTTTTAATGTGCACAAATATGGTCCTGATCAGGAGCAGAAATTCTGGTGGAATTTCCCCCCTTAACCTCAGAGCATAAAGACCAATCATTCCACTTAGCACAACTGATAATTATTCATGGTATCATTGCTAATTTGTACAAGTGAAAGCTATACAGGTGACATTTCAATCAATTTTAACAGTTTTTAAATGTAAATAAAAGGAAAATGCTAAAAATAAGTACACAAAAAGCAAGAAAAACTGAGCAGGTCAGGCACTAGCTGTGGAAAGAAATAGTTAACGTTTTGACCTCTCAGTAGATGAGAGCTGACCTTTCATGAAATGTTAACTCTGTTTATCTTTGCACATGCTGCCTACCCTGATCAATTTCTTTACGTCTTTTTGTACTTTTTATGTATAAATTGAGTGTTTTCTCTTTGATATTTAACTTATATTTCTCAACAGATTTTCCTTTAGGGAATTCTCTTAAGTGTACTACTACTGAAAGTTGATTACAAGGAGACATAGATGAAAAAATGATTTGATGTTATTAATTTTTATGCTATGCTTTGGGGGCCTCTGCTGGCAGAAGTCCACATATGCACAATTTCAATTACACGTTGAAAAAATAATCTCAGGCGATTTCCTGCTGTCCTATTGTGTCCTTTAAGATTTAACTTTGAAATTCCCTTCTTCACTTGTAAGCCGTGATGGTGAATGCTGGTATGCTTTTTGATGATGGAGGACTTCGGCTGAGCCTGATTATAGAAATGAAACAAGTCATGGTGCCCCATCTCCAGTCTGGGTAAAATCTGCTAATTCAATTCATACAGGGGATTGAACCCATCACCTTCCTGGATCCAAATGAGTCATGGTTCACTGGCTGCACCTGCTGGCTTGTGCATTACAGTCATTCTTAAAATTAGAAAGTGATCTTGCACCATGGGTGGCATGGTGGCTCAGTGGTTAGCATTACTGCCTCACAGTGCAGGGGACCTTTGGGTTCGATCCCACCCTTGGCAACTGTCTGTGTGGGATTTGCATATTGTCCCCGTGTCTGTGTGGATTTCCTCCTGGTGCTCCAGTTTCCTCCTCGTGGTAAATTGCCTGTAGTGTCCAGGGATATGCAGGCTAGCTGTGTTAGCTATGGGAAATGTAGGGTTACAGGGTAGGGGAGGTGGGTCTGGGTGGAATGCTTTTCTAAGTGTCAGTGTGGTTTCGATGGACCAAACGACCTGCTTCCACACTGTAGGGATTCTATGATTCTACAGTTCTTATATGCACGCTAGTTCATGTATCTACAGTTCTTATATGTATGCTGTATCAGTCATTTGGATGTGCATCGGCCATTTTATTGTGCTAATTAGAAGCAGCTTTTGAAGCAGATATTTGTGTGTTAACATGACAACATAAAGTTTGGTCCAATGTGTCATAACTGGAAACCACTTCATCCAGTCACTATTATAAATATACACTGTCAGTGCTGCATCTATTCAGTAATTATAATGCAAAATAAACCTCTAGAAATGTAATTATATCCCTAAACCGGTCACTTAGAAATATGGGTTACATTTAAAAAGAAAACAAGCCGCTGATGTCACCAGCATCTCTTGTAGAATGTCCGTGTTATGAAACTGATTATTGACTATATGGTGACCCTCAGATTAAACACCACCAGTCATCTCTGTCTGAGGAGACAGCATTTCTATAGAGATAGTAGGAACTGCAGATGCTGGAGAATCCAAGATAACAAGGTGTGGAGCTGGATGAACACAGCAGGCCAAGCAGCATCTCAGGAGCAGGAAAGCTAGAGATCCCCTGAGGTTGTCCGGAGGGAGGAGGGTAACTTCTTCAGCTTAGGCATCCTTAGAAGAGGCTTCACAGTGGGGTTGAAAATCCTGCTCCTAAGATGCTGCTTGGCCTGCTGTGTTCATCCAGCTCTATACCTTGTTATCTAGCATTTCTATAGGCATCGTTTAACATAGATAAATGTTCCAAGTCACTTTGGAGAAGTAACAAAAATTGATGTGAAGCCACAGTGGGAAGTATCATGAGGGTGACTTCAAGCTTAGCGAAAGAAGCTAGTTTTAAGAATGGTTTTAGAAGGGAAGATAGAGATGGCAAGACCTTGAGTAATTCCAGGGAATTTGACCAAAGTAGATGAGTGGTGAATTAGAGAGAGGGAAGATCTATTAGACTCGAGTGAGAAAGATAGAGCATTTTGTTTAAGGGGCTTGTAGTGCTGAAGGAAATTACTTTGTGAAGCAATGGATAGACTTAAATGCAAAAATTTTAAGTTTGAGACATGGGAGTTAATGTAGTGCAGCAAGGGATGATTATAGATCATGAGATCATTCAGGGTGCAGTGCAGTGGCTGAAGTTAATAGATTATAGGAGGCCTCCTTGAAAGCTGGAATAATTGGTCTGTATCTGATAAAAAATTGGGGGAAGATTTCAGCAGATGGATTAAGGTAGCAGAAGAGTAGGTAGTCTGTTATCGAGATGGAAAGAGTCTATCCTTATAATGACAAGTGTTTACAGTAAAAAAAACTTTATGTTGTCATGTAAACACACAAACATCTGCTCCAAAAGCTGCTTCTAACTATCTCAACAAAATGGCTGATGCACCATTTCAGAATGCCAAGGTTGTAAGCAGTCCAGTTTAGCTAGAGACAATGGCAAGGAGGGTGAAAGAATCCGTGGTGTGGGTACGTAACAAGTCTGGCTAAAAGACCATGGTATGTTTAACTGGAGCACATTAAGGTTCATGTGAGTCTGGGTGTTGGACCCTTAACCTGATAGCGTGGAGTTAGTAGATGGCTTGAGAGTGGAGAGGTAGAACTGGGTGCTGAAGTGTACGTGTGCATATTAATTTAACATCTGAGAAACCACATGCAATGAAGGAAGCTGAAGGAGCCAAGGATGAATTATTTAGGGAACTCTGAGGCTGAAAGTGAAAGGTAGGAAAGGTACTTTATTGGTGGAGTTGCTTTGACTGATATGATAGGCTTTGGTGAAAATGTCCGTTACAGGCTGACAGAGGAATGATGTAATCAGTCTGATCTAGTCACTAATTTTGTAGACTGCATAGAAAGCAGGTACAGATAATGCACTGTGGTTGAAAGAAATGTTTGCTTCAGAGTTGTAGAAGATCTAGCAGGCCATGGTTCGTTCAAAGAACTTAGAGACAAAAAAGAAGTTGGAGCACCAGGGCATCATTGCAGTAGTACCTCCACATTGTGTCTTATGCCTAACCATTGTCAGCTCCATCATAAGGTTAGAAGTGAGGATTTTCGCTGATAATTGTACAGCATTCAACATTCACAACTCTCAGATATTGAAGTAGTATATGTCTAAATGCAGCAAGATCTGGACAATATCCAGGCTTGGGCTGACAAGTGGTAAGTAACAGTTGTGCCATACAGGTGCCAGGTACTCACAATCTCCAACAAGAGAATATGAACTATTGCTTTTGACATTCAATGGCATTACTATTTCCTGAATTCGGTACTATCAACATACAGCAGTCACCATTGACCAGAAACTGAACTGATTTGGCCATATAAATATTGTAGCTACAAGAGCAGGTCAGAGGCTAGGAATCCCGTAAGTGAGTTACTTACTTTTTGACTTCCCCCAAGCCTGACTACTATTTACAAGGCACAAGTCAAGGCTGTGATGGAATACTCCCCATTTGCCTCGATGAGTGCAGCTACAACAACATTCAAGAGGCTTGTCACCATCCAATACAAAGCAGTTTGCTTGACTGGCAACATATCCACAAACTCTCTCCACCAACAACACACGTTGGCAGTGGCAGTGTGAACCATTTACACAGTACATTGCAGAAATTCACCAAGGCTCCTTAGGTAGCACCTCCAAACCTGGGACCAGTACCATCTAAAACGACAAGGACAACAGATACATGTGAACACAATCACTTGCAAGTTGCTCCCCACACCACCCACTATCCTGACTTGGAAATATATTGCTGTTCCATCGGTATCATTGCGTCAAAATCCTGGAGCTCACTCCCCAACTGTTCTATGGGTGTACCCACATCACCTGGACTGCAGCAGTTCAAGAAAGCAGCTCGCTACTAGGCACCCAGGGGCAGGCAATAAAAATGCCCACATCCCCTGAATGAATAAAACAGGTTCAAGCAATAAATGCAGCCTTGCCATGGTTTTTCATATGCAAATAACAAATGACAAAAATGTATCAGAGATAATGGGAACTGCAGATGCTGGAGATTCCAAGATAATAAAATGTGAGGCTGGATGAACACAGCAGGCCAAGCAGCATCTCAGGAGCACAAAAGCTGACGTTTCGGGCCTAGACCCTTCATCAGAAGGGTCTAGGCCCGAAACGTCAGCTTTTGTGCTCCTGAGATGCTGCTTGGCCTGCTGTGTTCATCCAGCCTCACATTTTATTATCTTAAATGACAAAAATGCTTAGTTTTTGTTTCCTTTCCCTGCGTTCCTCAATTTATGACCAAAATTGGGATTATCCTTGGTGGAAAAGGATGTGTGTGAACTTCACATCATAATATGGTACTATATCTTTGGTACTAATGTATTAAGTTAAGCATAAATCACATTTCTTTTTATGAAGGTTTGTCCAGACTCATTATAGTGCTCCATGTGTGGAATTGAGTGTTAATGGCTGTGACTGTCTCGTCTAAGAATTAGACTGTTTTCTTTCTTTTGATCTAAAACTTCAAAGCTTAAATTTGGGCAGATTGAGTGTTTTTGGAACAGCCATAATTAAACTGTAAAACTTCTGCTGGTTGTAGTCTAACCCCACTTATTTTAACCACCATGATAAATTTGAACAGGAGCTGTGATAACTGGCTGTAACCATTCTCTTTAGACTAGTATAGGGGCTGTGTGTTCAAGTTGGCGTTAACGTTATTGTCAATGAAAACATTTAATTTCTACTTGTTTCTGTTCACAATTTCAGAGGAAAGCATGTCTTGAGCAGCAGTTTTTAATGGGCCAACAAGTCTACAGTCTCTCAGGAGACTCGTCTTCAGTTTAGTAACAGATTTTTTTCCCTGTTCAAAGTGATTATTTTGCGGTCCCTGTTTAGACTGAAGAATGCTTTGATAACATGGTGGTGGGTGTTTTTGTTCACATTTGTTTGGGCTGAATTGCAGGCACACATGCAGTGATGTAAATAGAAAGATGACACTTCTGAATCATCATCCAAGATATTCTGAACAGCTGGTTTCAGGTGGTACTGTAGGATGTCCATGGACTGCCCCAATAAGATCTAAGGTCAGAGGCAGGATAATAGGTAACATTCATAGGTGAGGAAGATTAATTCCTACTTTTCTCAACTTAAAATAAATAATAGATAAATGACTTCAAAACACATCAGCATTTTGTCTGAATGTGGACATTTTTGAGGTTATAAAGAGAATGAAAATCCACCAAGGCACAGGGCAGCCACCTTACCTACCTCCAACACCCTCCAAAGAAGTTTCCAAACGGCAGTTGATCATTTTAAAACAAAACAATCAGTAACCCTATTTTAGAAATTGTTCATTTACACTACTTTGTCTCAGGCTTGCTGTTAAAATGGAGACTGCACATAAGTGGGAAGCACAACTGATTCTTGCTGTTAATGACTGCTGTCTTCCATTGCCAGGCTGGTGCAGAATTTGTTCAGGAGACTCTTCGGAGAATCAGTACCTCAACAGATCCTGTTTCTGCAATGCACAGCACAGACCTTGTCATAGAAGCAATTGTGGAAAATATTAAAGTTAAACAGGAACTTTTTGAAAAACTAGACAAGGCTGCTCCTGTGTAAGTATTTCAATTATATTGTACTCTGCCATCAAAATAAAGACAGACTTGCACAGTATATATTTTCAGACTTTCAAGATATCATGATATCCCAGCATGCTATACAGCCAATTAATTACTTCATTGAGGTGTAGTCATCTTTGTAATGTGGGACGGTGAGTGCTCCACTGTTAGAGCTATTGTCTGTCTTAGACCCAACCTGCCCCTAGGCAGCTGGAAACGATTCTGCAGTGGTACATGAAGAGCAGCAAGACAATTGTCCCCAGTTTCCCGGCCAATGTCTGTTCCTTAAAAATAAACAGATTTTCTGGTCATTATGTTATTTGTGGGACCTTGATCTGTGGAAATTAACAAAAGTCAGTCCATGTGATAGTGCAGCACCTTCTCAGCCCTGCCCAGGAGTTTCAGCCTGGATTTTTTTGCTCAAGAAAATAAGCAATACTAGTTTGTTTGTGGAATATCTGATGAACTTTATTAAAACCCTGAGAGGTGGTTGGAAAAAACGGATTTCCCAGTGTGTCATTTTGGTTTGTAAGTGGACTGATGAAAAAGTAACAAATTTTAGCAAGTTTCCCTAGTGTTTCCAGAACAAGTCATTTTTGTTAAAAACTAAGGCTACAGTGATAATTCTCTGGTCAGGAATTCTTGACTTTTATAAGTGCAGCCACTTCACTGTAAAATTAACATATTGCACCATATTGACTTACATTTTATGACATTCAAATTGTACTCTGTGGGAATGGCAAGTCAAGTGAATTTTGAAGTTACTGAAAGTGATTAAACCCGCAACAATGGTTTTAAAATGTAGTTTGAATAGCAAGTGAAAAAACAGTAAACACCCTTTTGTTGTTTTGAAGGAGTAATTCAATTTTCTTTGTTCTCCTAACAGGAAAACCATCTTTGTTAGTAACACTTCATCACTACCAATCACTGAAATAGCAAATGCTACAACAAGGCAGGACCGGTTTGGTGGGCTCCATTTTTTCAACCCTGTACCCTTGATGAAGCTAGTTGAGGTTTGTTTTCTTTCTTTTATTACCAAAAAAGAGATTGGAAGGAATTTATTTTAAAAACCTAGGATAAAGTTACCTCCACTATCATCTGTTAGATTTGCCCAAGGAAATCATTAGTCTGTTTTAATCAAAATATAACACATAAATACTTACCAATGTCACTTGTGTTACTTCAAGATTACAAGGTAGATACAGGCTTTTCAGTCTATGCCAACATTTTCAGGCTCCACATGATTCTCTACCACCTCTCTTAATCTAATCTTAGCAGCATACCTTTCTGTTTCTTTCTCCATTGTGTGTTTACCTAGCATCCCCTCTCCTCCGCTGGCGTCAACTACTTTTTGTCTTTACAGATTCCACGTTCTGACCACTCTCTAAGTGAAGAAATTTATTCTTCATTCTCTATGGGATTTACTTAGTAAGACACTCACATTTATGACCTCTTGTGTGAGCTTCCCGACAAGTGGCATTGTTTTCTGTACAAATAACTCTTAATCAAACTTTAAAAAATTTTACAGGCCTCTTTTAGGTCACAATTCTCTTTTCCAGAGAAAAGATCTCCAAAACTGTTTAGCTTTTCCTCTTAGTTATATCCTGACTGTTCTATTAACAGCCTACTGAATCATTTTTGCATCCTCTCTAATGCCTTTCTATCTTTTTGTAGAGAACAGTAGGCCAAAAATGTGCACAGAGTTGTTTAACCAAAGCTGAATACACCTGCACACCTTGTGCTACCCTTGCATATAAACAAACTGCCAGTTCTGAGGAAGGGTCACCAGACCCAAAACGTTAACCTTGTTTTTTCCTTCACTGATGCTGCGAGACATGCTGAGCTTCTCCAGCAACTTTGCTGATGTTCTTGATTTACAGCATCCGCAGTGCTTTCGGTTTCTATTTTGCTACTCTTGACCTGTTTGGTCTCTGTTTTGTAGTTACTATGTATGGACTAATAGGTTAACATCCTGTGTCCAAGAGATCATGGTAGAATGATCATGTAATGTCATGACTAGAGACAGAGCTCCTCGAGAGAGAGAGAGAGAGAGAAACCTTTCTGAGAAGGCATTTGTTGAACTCTGACTGTGCAGTTAGACATTCAGTATATAAAATATTCTTGTTGAAATGAACAGACTTCAGTAGAATCATTTGAAGGGCAATTAGGCCCCCCACACACACACCAATAAAAAGATTAAACATTGTACCTTTTTTCTCCACCATTATACTCCCTCTGTAGAGTATTCTTAATACTTATTTTGTTAAAACTCTGATGGCTGAGGAAGGAATCACTGCTGTTTAAGTAACACATTACACGTTTTGTTCCTCAAAAATGCATGATATATTCTTGTGAGGACAATTTTTTTGTTAAAAATTGATTCTGAGGACTGTATCGAATATCCACGACCTGTCTTTCCTTTCTTCTCAAATTCAAAAACAAATGGTGTGAAATTCAGAAAACCTACAGGTGTAAATTATTTTACAATCAACATCATGACAAAGTGTGTAGCTGGATGAACACAGCAGGCCAAGCAGCATCTTGCTCCTGAGATGCTGCTTGGCCTGCTGTGTTCATCCAGCTACACACTTTGTTACCTTGGATTCTCCAGCATCTGCAGTTCCCATTATCTCTGATTATGATCAACATGAGATCTGTTTAGTTTTAAAACTTTGGCTAATCCCAGAGACTTGCATTGAACATAAATAACAGAAGCAAGTTATTTAGTCCAACTTGTCCATACTGATGTTTTTATGCCAACATGAGACACCTCCTACCCTAATGCCATATACTTCTGTTCCTTTCTCCTTTGTGTGTTTATCCAGCTTCCTCATAAATACACTTAAGCTGTTTATCACAGTTTCTTCCATGTAGTGAATAGCGCATTCTGCCCACTCACTGAGTTCTGCTGAAAGCTTCATTGGATCTATTAATGACAATCTTATGACACTAATTTTGATTTCCTAAATAAGTAGAACCATCTTCTTTAAAGCCACTAAATGTTCTCAGAATTGGTAAGGTTTTTATCAGCTTATCCCTTTCCCTTCTCTTTACTCAAGAGAGGAACCATAGGCTGTTAGGATCTTTTTGCAATTATCATTTGTTCACCATTTTCTTGTTCATTGCATTCTTTTATATGGTTCTTTTATCTACTTGTTCTGTATTGCTCTATATAGCAGTCAACTATTCCTGAATTCCATTTCTCTTCAAAGCATATGCCTGAAAAGTGGGGTCCACAATTCCACACTGGAATAGAAGACTTAATGAGCCATGCTAGCACTTGTAAATCTATGTGCAGTTGAAGATTATTTTTTAATCAGTATTACCTCTGGTGTGCTCAGTTTTCTTAATCACAGTAAATAGCCTCAAATTTAATTATTTTGTTTGCAAAATTTTTAGAACAATTGATTCTGGAACATATTAGGGTTACAGTTCTTTAACAGATATCTTGTTGATAAATGGTTTTATGTTTTAATGTCTTTTTAATAAAAAAATTCTTGTAATTGTTTTGATTAGGTGGTTCAGACTCCAAAGACCAGTCAGCAGACTTTTGAAACACTAATGAATTTCAGCAAAGCTTTGGGGAAGAAACCTGTGGCTTGTAAGGTACATATTACTCGTTTCTATCTTCTTTGGCTAGTTTCTTTTTTCTTGGCTTTGGATTCTGTCCAGTTAGTGCGGTGGTAAAGAGATTGGCATTTTACCTTTGGCACCTGACTTCAAATGCACCCCAGTCTGTTGTAATAAAAGCTTCCTTTACGTATGGCCTGTAAATATTGTATGCAAAATCTATTTGACCAGTTGCAACTTAATTCCTTCGGAATAAGGTTCTGAGTGCAAAAATATCCCAAAATTGTCAAGCTTGTCTCAAAGGTCACAGTATTTATAGTGAGATTTTAGCACTGACAACTTAGAACAAAAAAAAATCAAAAATACAAGTGCTTGCAAATCACGAGGTGTGTCAGGACTTGTCAATCTTTTTTAAGGAAAGATTTAAATGTAAAAGGCATAAACTTGGATTCTGAATTAAAACAGGAAAGGAAATGGTACAATTCTCATTTCTTTATTAAACCGTAAACACAAGAAAGGGAGTTCCACAACAGTTTCGAAAAATATATGACTGAGCAATTCTAATCAGTATCCTTCACTCTGTGTAAAGTCCCTCCTGACAATATCTGCCATCTTTGACTATTTCAAGCCTGTGCTTCCTAGGCTAGGCTTGAAGTTGGGGCTGTGGGAGAGGCTGGCCTGCTGTGCGGAAAATGGGGTGTGCAACATACGGTCAGCTCCTGCACACATTTCCAGTGTCAAGGAACTTTCTAGATATTTTCTAGTCAGCCTGCTCAGACATGCTATTACACACCCCCGGAGCAAGTGGGACCTAAATCCAGGTCACCTGGTTCAGAGGAAGAGACATTTCGACTGCGCTATATGAGCCAACGTCAAGGAGTTTTCTAAGGTTCAACTTGGAATTACATTTAACTTGACAGCTCCATGGAGATAAGCAACGATTTCAGACCCCCAATTAGGGACAGCTTTACTGTTGCTGACCTACCTTGGTATTCTATACAGTTTGAATATGTGATTTTTCTCTGCCTTTTTAGCCCTGTGGTCCCAAGTGCAAACTGCAAACTGTTCACTTGCTCATGGAAAAAGAAATCGGTACTCAATAGCTCTTACATGAGTGTTTGGATTTGTGTAATATACAAATTAAATTTATCACTATTCCTTTATTCAGTGTGTCAAAATCCTGAAGTTTCCTCCAAGCTCTGTGTAGACATTTCTAATGTTTTTCTTCAGATATGTTATGACACATGCATGAGGCAGGTGGGATTTGAGCCTGAACCTTTTGAATCAAAGGTAGGGGTACTGCTACTTGCCACAACAGCACAGTGTATGTACTTGCACCACTGAAAAGGTGACTTGCCACCACCTTCTCTAAGCCAATTAGTTGTCGATGAACAACAAATAAAAGCTTTGCCATGAAAGCCCACATCCCATAAAGGGACCAAAGTAAAGTTTACCAATTTAGTGAGAGCCTTCTAAGCATGAAAGCAGCTTTAGCATTGGTTCAGGTTTTATTTAACTTACTCTCTCGCTGTAGGATACCCCTGGATTTATTGTGAACCGTCTACTTGTGCCATACCTGATGGAAGCTGTCCGGCTACATGAGAGAGGTAATTAAATTTAATAATATTCAAAAACTATACATTTAAAAAATGTAATGGAAGAGTTGTTTCAAATAAAGTCCGCTTTTGCAAAATGAGGAAGGCATTGTCTGTTTCTCCCCTCTTGCATTGTAAGAGTGTTATATGTTTGCAAAGTATTGCGTGTTGTGTACCTATCATGTCTGCCAAAGCACACACCTATCCAGGCCAGCAGGTAGCAACTTTAATGAATAATTAAACTAGATTTCAGTCAACATGCAAAGAATCCAAGAAGATCCTTTTTTTTTGAAAGAATCCATTTGACATTACAACCTCATTAGAGGTGTTATACTGCCTCCAGTTTTGCGACTTTCAAATCGTTTACGGCAATTCATATTTTCTGCATCACCTAAGCAAGCCACCAGAAAGATTGTCCTCATTGTATTCAGTTTACATTGGCAAGACACTTCTGTGGCAGTGATGCATAAGGCATAGCCCATTTTGTAAATGTCTTATTAGACTGGCTTAACAAAATGCTATACAAAGGTTTTTGTATATATGGGTTTTAATTTCTGCCACCTGTATTGCTGTTGTTTAACTTTAAGTCTTAATAACAATTGGAATCCTTGCCACATGATAGAAGCTTTTTGTTTTAGAATTTTCCTGAGATGTTCTGCACACTTCTGATTCTTTTTCCTTTTGAGCTATCTATAGCTTGAATTTAACTTGAAAGTTAAAAGCATCACTGTTGCGATACTTCCTTACTGGCCCAATCAATATGTAACAAATTTGACAATTAAATCATGAGAGTTGTTAATTGAGATTGTTTTCCTAGAGCAGAGCTTCACCTGCAACATGTACAATCTAGAGGGTGGGGTTTACAGATGTGAGACTTGAGTTCAGGCTGAGATTATTTGGCAAGGCAGGAAGAGAAATTGCAAAATAAGAGATGATGAAGGAAAAATTTAGCTTGATCATAAAATTAGTGAGAAACTGATTGCAGAATGATTATTAATTCTTTTACATGCAATGAGGAGAACTGAGATCAATTAAACAAAAGATTATTATGCAAGAAGGTAGGCACAAACATATTGGGATGATCCTAATTTTACGTGACTGTACATGGTAAACTGTCTTATATCCTATAGAGGGAGGTCATGCGCAATGGTATTGTCACTGGAGTAACAATCCAGAATCCCAGGCTAATGCTCTGGGGCACGAGTTCAAATCCCACCGTGAAATTTGCATTCAATCTTGTAAAGACCTGGAACTAAAATCTCGCCTAATAGTGGCCATATAATCACTGTTTGTTTTTGCAAAAACCCACCTTGCCCCTAGCAAAGGAAATCTGGCCTGCATCTAACTCCAGATCCATGGCAATCTAGTTGACTCTTAACTACCTCTAGGCAATTAGGGATGGGTGATAAATGCTGGCCTAGCCAGCAAAGACTACATCCCATGTATAAATTTTTAAAAATCTGTGCATTGTAATGACATTCCCATCAATCAGGGCTCGTGTAAATTGTGGGACAGAGTAAATAGAAAGAAACCAGCTCCCACTTTCAAAAAGTATCTACAAAAAGTCCAGAAACTTCTGGTTAGACTGCATCCAGAATAACAATTTCATTTCCGATTATCATGCCTTGGGAAAGTTGTCTTGGCCTTAGAGGGCTGGAGTGCTGAATTTCTGGAATGGTATTAGGGCTGAGAGAATTAACAGTGAAGACAGCCTCTATGTTATGATTCACCTCTGCGGCCGGTGAGACCTGAACCTGGCACAGAGCTTGGGTCAATACCACTGGTCCCCACGCCCCTTAGAGGCACTGTTTATTATTCCTTGACTATTGGAAAATTAATACAAGAAATTTAAGATGATCAAAGTAAAGTGGTAGGACAGAGAGAGAGAGAGAAGCTGTTCCTCTCTTCGGAGACGCTGCAAAAATAAGGCACAGACTTAACACTGGAGTGATGCTATTTCAGGGTGTTTTCAGGATGAATTGCCCACGTATGGTAGTAAAAACCTGGAACTCTTCGTCTCAGAAAACCTTTAAGGCGAGGCCAATTAAACATTTCCAAATTGAGATTACTGAATTGTTTTGTAATAGTATTAAGGGAAATGGAACCAAGACAGGTAAATGGAGTTGAGGTGCAAATCAGCCATAAACCAATTCAATGATGGAACAGACTCAAAGGACCTGAGTGAACTATTCATGTTGCTATGATGAAAAATGAAAACTGTTTCAATAATGCATTCAGAGCTTCAATGAGTTATCATTTAGTTTCTTTGACTCTCAGCATGAGTACTACATAAGTGTGCTGTCAGATGATGTTGATTAGATTTTTTTTCAAACATTTTGGTAGACCAGATACCCAAGAATGTTACCAGGGAAATATTTTCAGATACGAAATGGTTAAGATGAAATGTTTTAACAAATAGGTTGCTGCTTCCAGTAATAAATTGGGAGGTATACCACCCACAAACTTCTCTTGGATTTAGCAGGAAAACAAACTTATGTCAGGTTCTATTTTGTTGAGAGTGCCTTTCGGCTTTGATGTTGATCCTGGGTATTTGTGAGATATCAAAAATTGGGTGATTATGAGCGATAACTCCTTGACCTTAGTAGTGTTTTGCCTTGCTGTAGAAAAAAGCTGTGACAGAGTTTTGACAAAAATTATGCATCATCAATGGTTCCAGTATACTGTGGGTTATGTTGTTTTGTATTCTGAATGAAGACAAATTATCTTCTTGTATCTAAAATATGGAATAAAACACTCTTTGCATTGATGTGTTTTGAGTAAATATCTGATTAGTTTTATATATCTCTGTTCCTCCTTGAAATGTTTAACTTCTTCAATCCCTGAAGTTTGGTTTATTTGGTTTCTTTTACTTGAGAGAAACTATTACTTTGTTTTTCAGGTCATGGATCAAAGGAAGATATTGACGTGGCAATGAAGCTGGGTGCAGGATATCCTATGGGTCCCTTTGAGTTATTAGATTATGTTGGACTTGACACCAGCAAGTTTATTATTGATGGTATGCAGAAATATGTCATTACTTATGTAGACTTGTCCTTTAATATTATTGAGCTGATTTCTCCATTCTGGTTGAGTCTTTCAGTGGCTGTGTTTTATGATTTTAGTCCACATTCAGCCTCTCCCCAACATTAGATATTGCTGGAACTGTACTTATTACAAATAAAAATTACAGTGCTAAGCAAATGAACAGTAGGTGGTGCTATGGTGAAGCAGGCATCCTCTGAATTTAAGTCAACCACACAGAATCTCTTAGGATAGAACAGTACAGCTCAGGAACAGGCCCTTTGGCCCACCATGTCTGCGTTGAACACGACATTGTTCTAGACTAATCCCACCTGCCAGTACATGGATCATATCTCTCTATTCCCTGCCTGTTAATATGTTTGTCTAGATGTCTCAAACTTTGTTAATGCATCTGCTTCTACCACCACCCTTGACAGTGCATTTAAAGCTCCAACGACCCTCTGTATAAAAACACTTACCTTGCACATCTCCTGTAAACTTTCCCTCTCACCTTAAAGCTATGCCACCTAGTATTTGACATTTTCATCAGAGGAAAAAGACTCCAACTCTCCACTCTGTCCATGCCTCTCACAATTTAATGTACTTCTGACATTCAAGTGAAAACAATCTGAGTTTGGACAACCATTCCTTACAGCTAATACACTCCAATCCAGGCAATGTCCTGGTAAACCTCTTTTGCATCCTTTCCAAAGCGTCATCACCTTCCTACAGTGGGGCATACAGAACTGCATACAATTCTCCAAAGGTGGCCTAACTGCTCTGCTCTTGCACTCATCTGACTTTTTATACTGCAGAACAGGAACAAAGGAATGCACGGTTTAAAGTTGATAACTTATAAATGTTGGATAATTTGGCAGCCCTTGTGCTTAATGACTGTTGTGCCATTATTTTGGTAAAATGATCTTCATTTCCATTAATGTTGGTAATGAGATAGCATTTTGAACCAGTTTTGAGAAAAGGAGGAAAATAACTGGGCCTGGGGTTTGTTCATTAATGTAGATAAAAGCTGAACTTCTTGTAAATCAAGTTTCAGTTGCAGTTTACTGCATCCAAAAGTAAAGCTTGCGTTTGATAATCTCTTCAATAATCTCGTAAAAATTTAGCCATTTTTTATTTTCCAACTGAAGTCAGTTATATAACGAACTGAGTAAACTGCAGATTCCACTCCAACCAGGACACCTTCAGTGCTCATGGGTTAATCTTGCAATTTCTGCTTTTCAAGATTTCTATTTCTCTCACCTTTCTGCTGATTCATTATGGATTTTGATTCCTCTGTTTGTGATGTTGGGGGACTCCAGAATGATGGCTAGGGCAATCTGATGATGGCCTCTGCTGCATAATTGTATCCTTTCCAGGATACTTACATCCTCCTGTTTATAATACTATTCACCTGGAGCAGCTGAGCAGCATTGGAGATCTAATATGATGGGTTTCCAAGTGCTTGAAGCATTGTGATATTTTATTTTGGATAACAGTTCTTGGACAGATTTAAAGAGAAAGGAATGTTTTAAACGGAGAATTTTCTCTAGATTTTTCTTTGCATTTGAAGTTGCTTAGTTATGTAAAACAGCAAGGTGACAAAGCTATGTGCATTGGAGAGGTAGAATACAAGAATAAACTCAAGATTTCTGTAAGGCGATTTACTCTACATGCCATCAAGGGTCAGTGATTGAAAATATTTGAAGTTGAGCTGTCATCCATAACATTGAAAAAGTAAACAAAATGCTTCCCAGAAGCAAATGCAACAGCGTACAGAGGTAGCAGGCCTAAGTGATTTGTATCAGGAAGAAAGCTGTGAGTACGTATTGGGTGTGTTACATAGATTAGGAGCCTATTAATTCTGATCAAATGTTGAAGCACCATGAATATTGAAATATTAATTTATGTTGTATCTGGCAATTACACATTGCTTCAACTGACAAATACTGGTAAATATTTATGCCACATCATTTAATTTGTTTTATTGTTCCCTTTTTTTGGGAAGACAGTAATTGGTCTCTATAATCATTTCATAATGAAATATCTTGTAATCATAGCCATGGATTTACGCAGATTGACCACTGTGAGCGCTAATCAGAATTGAATCCTGCTGTCGCTGGATTCTAGTCATCAACACCCAAATCCAGGAAACCACACACTCTCCAGATAGCATTTTATTTTACATGAACCTGTTCTATTTACTCCTGTGAAGTGTTAGGTTATTTTTCTGTATAATACAGTCGATGCATGAATCCAAATTGTAGACATGCAGCAATAGTGAATTTCTGTCATCAACTCATTACGCGGTCAAATATCTTGGTTGTATTGTTACATTGTGATTTAATTTAGCACAGCTCTGACTGACCAGTGCAACTTTCATGGATTTATTTTGTTTCCTTCTGTCTTCCCTCAGCCGTAGCAAAGGGAAGTGTTTTTAAGTATGTTCTGTGACTGAATGTGGATGTTTTTCTTCCATTAGGATGGCATGAGATGGATCCAAACAATCCCTTGTTTAATCCGAGTGCTCTGTTAAATAAACTGGTGGATGAAGGAAAGCTGGGTAAAAAGACTGGAGAAGGCTTCTACAAGTATTCCTAGAAAGCATGGTGTCTTGCTACTGCAATATTTTCGACTTTAAATCATGCAAGCTGTCAGACTGTTGCCTTGGTGCTTAAGACTTCTGCTCTGGCACACAATTGATATGTACACTGTAATATTAATATGTTTGCACAGTGGATAATGCTGACCCAGCCTGATACAATGATTGTGATGTATAATCTGTAAAACAAAGTTATTTTTAAAATTAATTGCTTCTAGGCAGAGATACCTTAAAAATTGTTATACATCCAAAGATATCTTTGTTCTTCTTATTGATGCACTTGAAATGATCTTAGTTTCAATTTGTAAATCTTTTTCACTCGTTAATAAAATGTCACTTAAATTGCATAATACAGTTTCAGTTTATATTGGCATTATGATTTATTTGCTTTGTGTGTTGCCTAATTCTCATGATTTATTTAATCCTCAAATGATTCAAAATGACAGATAGCCGCCCCACCCCTACCCTCTTTTATCTATGACCAATTATCTCTTTAAACTTCACTGCCCCTTTGTCCTCAACTCCAGCTGAGTTGATTCAGTTTCACTGAGGCTATCTGGCCATCATCTCCTCTTCCTCAAGCTTGCATTTTAGAGCCCTTCAGTCTTTTCCTTTCACCCAAATCAACGCTCACTTTGGTGTGAGTTTGCCTCAAACAGGATCATTTATCTGCTTTGGCCATGTTACATTATAAGAAATTAGATGTGAATATCATGGTATTGAATAATTCATTGGATGTTTATTACAGCTAATTCTTATATATAAACACTACATTCCTCAAGCACAAATACATCTGTGCTAATATTAATTTGTATGTTACAACAGAGGTGCATGCTTTGAGTTGTAATGCTTCAAATAATCCAAGGTAGGGTGGAGTAGAAAGCCTTTATATCCTCGGGTCACATGCTGTAATACATCAATGAGTTCATGAGCATATCTCTTAAAGGGATACTTGACATACTGATTCAACACATCTTTCCTGCAACTCCCTGTGTGAACCATAATTCTGCTTCGGCTCAAAATATTGCAAAACTCATCTGAGGTCAATCTTATGGATGCAGACAGCATTTTTAAGGAAACATTTGGAGGATGATGCAGAATGGTTTTACTGTAGGAAACCATCTGATTTGATCAGGAACAGAGTGGGTAGATGAGTGTTCAGAAGGAGGTAAGAGAGTAAAGTGAGTGAAACTAGTGCAGGGAGAAGTTTGTTTGCTGCTTTCCACCTCTGGTAATTACATAAAAAAGGCAAAGCAAGGAAAACCCAGTGGATGGATATGCCTAGGAATGACTGGAGAAATGCCTGAGGTGGCAGCAGGGGAGGAAAGGAATCAAGAGGACCATACTGGGAGATTGCATTCAAAGTGGCAGCCTATCTCCACAAGTAAATGAATGTAGGGATAATGGTCCAAACAGAATAGCACAGAAAAGGGGAAGGTTATTATAGGATGTGATAGAACATTTAGAAATACATATCAAACAAAGTCCGCATGGTGTCATGAAGGGGAAACCATGGTTTGTCAAAGTTCAAGTTCTTTGAGGAGGCAACAAACAGGATAGCAATGGATGTAACACATTTGGATTTTCATAAGACCTTTCATAAGGTGTGACATTCATCTATTTAATAAAATCTTACCTCATGGATTTGGAGGTAGCATATCAGCTTGGATAGAGAATTGGAAAGCTAATAGAAGACAGAGATTTGGGGTAAAGGGGCTATTTTCATGATGGTGACCTACAACTAGTTTAAGGGTTTAGTATAGGGCACAATGAATTACAATGTATAATAACTTGGATGGAGAAAATGAATGCACTATAGCCAAGTTGGCAGTCACAAAAATATAGATGGAAAAGATGAAACCAAGTCTACAGAACGATTTGGTGGGTTAAGTGAGTTGGCATGAAGTTGGTAGATGGAATATAAAGTGGAAAAATATAAGGTTATGCACTTCTGCATTTCCTGCGGTTGCATGGGAAGGTGCCGGGTGTGGTGGGGTTGGAGGGCAGTGTGGAGCGAACAAGGGAGTCACGGAGAGAGTGGTCTCTCTGGAAAGCAGACAGGGGTGGGGATGGAAAAATGTCTTGGGTGGTGGGGTCGGATTGTAGATGGCGGAAGTGTCGGAGGAAGGTACAAACACTGATCCAAGATATAGAGGGGCTGCATTATGAGGAGGTGTTGAAAAGGTTGAGCCTGCAGTCATTGAAACTTAGAAGAATGAGAGGCAACTTTATTGACATTTACAACATTCTTACGGGACCCGACAGGGTAAATGCAGGTGTTTCCTTTTTAATGAGAGCATCTAGGACCGTCGGAAATGATGTCAAAACAATTGTTGCACATTTTAGACAGTAAGGAGGAAGACCTTCTTCTCTCAGAAGGTCATGAATCTGCGGAATTCTTTACCACAGAGTGTGGTCGAAGCTGGGTCATTAAATGCATTCAAAGGTGAGACAGATTTTTAATCAGAAGGTGGAGTTGAGGATTATCAGATCAACAATGATCTCATTGAATGATGGAGCAGACTTGATGGCTGTATGTCCTACTCCTATGTCTTCTGGTCTTGCTGTTTAATGTGTTAATGACAATTACTGGATCAGAAGCCACAAGCAGTGATGGGACGAGTGGTGGGCAGAGAATAAAGATTACTGGCTATTTTGACAGATCATTGTCAATTACCTCCAATGTGATCTGACCAATTAATGCATCTTTCAAATGGGCAGTTCCTTCTATTACATCTCTAGGTGAGACTTCCATCACACGTAGCACCTGATCTTTTGTTATTTTCTTGTGGAAGCTCAGGAGATGCAATATTCACCATTCACCGCCTTCCACTCTATTTCTCATGGTTGTTTTAACATCTGATTCATTCACAGGGCAGGAACATCATTGGCTACATTAACATTTATTGCCAATTCCTAATTACCCAAAGCGCAGTTTAAGAGTCAATTCTGTTTTTGTGAGGCTGGTGTCATATGTAGAGCAAAATGATGGCAGATTCACTTCTCCGTAGGGTGTTAGCCAACCAGACAGATGTTTAACAATAATCAAAAGTGGTTGCAATTAGGTCAGTTTAGTTTTTTTAATTCCAGTGTTTTATTGATTTATTTTTGTCTGCCGTGGTGGGATTTGAGCCTACGCCCTTGAAACTTTTGCTGAGGATTTTGGAATACTAGCCTGGTTATATTGCTACCGACAGCCAACTACAGCTTCTGGATGAGCCAGAGTTTACACCTTCTTCAGGCAACCTAGTGCAGTTCTTCCCAGACTGCATCCATCCAAACTCATCTGGAGTGTTACAGAATTTCTTTTGCAATTATTGAGTAACTTTTATTTAGTCAGGTAAGTTTATCATTAGTTTGGTAGACCTTTAAAATTTCAATTATGCTTTATTTTTTCTCCTTGATTCCCAGTAGGATGGTAATTTGTGTCTGTCTTTGCCAGAAGGTCCCTCTGTGTCTGCTCTAGAGACTTATATATATAGCCACATGGGTTTCTTGGAGAGCCTTGCCCAGTTGCTAGGCATTGATCCTGTAGCTGTCAATCACATCAGCAACCAGAAGTGGTACCATTTGGTAGTTCCAATGGTTTATTTATGCATGATTGAAACTTGGGTTTGCATTTCCAGAATGAGAAATAGTCTGGTTTAGCTTCATTGATAGTCTTTGGACTGTTGTTGACGTTCTCATGGATTACAAAATTAATTTTTGTAGTGAAGGACAGAAGTTTACTTTTCCTTCAAAAAGTAAGGTAAGCTAATAATGTGTTAAACAACAGCTATAACTTAAATTAGGGAATATCCTTTGGGTTGAGGCCACATCTATTCTAACCTCGCAGAATTGCTGACTGCAAAATATATTGTATACGATATAACTGTTAACAAACATCACGTGAGAAAAACCATGAACACTGTTACCACCTTGTGTTGGGTGCAATGTTTAATGTAAGGAGCAGCTGAGACTTGGACTTCAATATGTGGGTGATATTCAGTTTGAAACGGTGGCTCAGTGGTTAGCTCTGCTGCCTCACAGCACCAGGGACCTGGGTTCAATTCCACCCTTGGCCAGCTGTCTGCATGAAGTTTTCACATTCTCCCTGTGTCTGTGTGGGTTTCCTTCAGGTGTTCTGGTTTCCTCCCACAGTCCAAAGATGTGCAGGGTAGGTGAGAGATAATGGGAACTGCAGATGCTGGAGAATCCGAGATAACAAAGTGTGGAGCTGGATGAACACAGCAGGCCAAGCCGCATCTCAGGAGCACAAAAGCTGATGTTTTGGGCCTAGACCCTTCATCAGAAAAGGGGGATGGGGAGAGGGTTCTGAAATAAATAGGGAGAGAGGGGGAGGCAGACCGAAGATGGATAGAGGAGAAGATAGGTGGAGAGGAGACAGACAAGTTAAAGGGGTGGGGATGGAGCCTGTAGACGTGAGTGGAGGTGGGGAGGTAGGGAGGGGATAGGTCAGTCTGGGGAGGATGGACAGGTCAAGGGGGCAGGATGAGGTCAGTAGGTAGGGAATGGAGGTATGGCTTGAGATGGGAGGAGGGGATAGGTGAGAGGAAGAAGAGGTTAGGGAGGCATGGACGAGCTGGGCTGGTTTTGGGATGCAGTTGGGGGAGGGGAGATTTTGAAGCTTGTGAAATCCACATTGATGCCATTGGGCTGCAGGGCTCCCAAGCGGAATATGAGTTGCTGTTCCTGCAACCTTCGGGTGGCATCATTGTGGCACTGCAGGAGGCCCAGGACAGACATGTCGTCTGAGGAATGTGAGGGGGAGTTGAAATGGTTTGCGACTGGAAGGTGCAGTTGTTTATTACGAACGAAGAGGAGGTGTTCTGCAAAGCGGTCCCCAAGCCTCCGCTTGGTTTCCCCAATGTAGAGGAAGGGTAGATCTACCTCCTCCTCTCTCCCTATTTATTTCAGAACCCTCTCCTCAACCCCCTTTTCTGATGAAGGGTCTAGGCCAGAAACATCAGCTTTTGTGCTCCTAAGATGCTGCTTGGCCTGCTGTGTTCATCCAGCTTCACACTTTGTTATGCAGGGTAGGTGGATTGGCCATACTAAATTGCCTGTAGTGTTCAGGGATGTGTAGCTTAGGGGAATGGGTCTGGGTTGGATGCTATGAGGGCGAGTGTGGGCTTGTTTGGCCAAAGGGCCTGTTTCCACACTGTAGGGATTCTGCGACTATCACTGGGATTAATGTTGTTGAAAGTCAACATTAAAAAAATCTGTTGCAACTACATGTAAAACCAAACAAAATCAGCAATTTGTTTGCATGTTTTCTCCATTGCATACATTGTTTCTTGTCCAGACACATGTGGGACGCTGCCTAAAGAAGCTGTTGATGGTGGCTACCAGAGTATGTCATTGGGCTGTGGTTCAGACAGCCCTGAGGTATGTAATTATGCTCATCGCTTGTTTAACGTACAAGCAGCCATCAGCAAATGCTCCGCCTCTTATGAGTTGCCAAATGGAGCTATGGTTCCTTGCAAACTGAGCTGATACCTTTCCTTAAAGCACCCACTCACCTCCAAAAGGGTAGATTGCTTCAAACTGTTAAAAAGACAGAAACAAAGCTCTCTCACCAGCAGAAGTAGGGGATGATGCATCAGGAGAACCATTATAGTGATACCAGATTCATTGCTAAGGCCAAAAAGCCTCATGCAATTGCTGAAACTCTCATTCTGCCAGATTGCCTGAAAATATTTAGCCCTCTGAGAAAGCAGGGAGGCAGAAAAAGAGCTGGAATGAGTTCCACGTTCAATAATACCATTGAAGGCATGTATCAGAACATAGAAGCAACATCCAAGGCTCCAGGAAATTGAAGGGTCAGGAAAGAGTTCCCTGCGGACATTGTCTGCATCTGATTGCAATTGCTGGGTGTGCAGAAGAGGACAGCTTGAAAGGACTATTCTGCATGGAACTTCCATAGCGAACGACAAAGGAAGAGAAATATTCAGAGGGACAATTGCAAAACAAACAAAACAAACAAATATGGCACAACTACAAACAGTTATGCACTGATGGAGTGACTGCAGCGGCAAGGGATAGGAGAATTGTTTCCAATGTGCAATGTGAAAATTCAGAGGTACCAATCACTCATTACAGCCTCCCTATGAAGAAGGCAATGTAACATGGCTTGCAAACCAAGCCGAAATTGATGCTAAATGATCTTGTTAAAACTGTCAACTTCTCCAAATCCAGACCACTTCAATAACATCTTTTTTTCTATTCTATGTGAACTAATGGGAGTAGAACATTGATGCCTTCTCCGTCATACTGAGGTTGGCTGGTCCTCAAGAGGCAAAATTATGTCAAGCATTCGCAAACTGATAGAAGGATTGAAACAGTTCATGCAGAACCAGTCCCAGCATGCTAAGATAAATACTGGTGAGAAAAACTGGCCAACTTGACTGATGCATTTGAGCACCCGAATGAGTTGAAGTGGAAGCTGCAAGGACATAATAAGAACATATCGACAGGCATGAACAAGCTAACTGGATTCAACTCAAACTTTCGTCTCCATTCAAATGTTCAAGTGAACTTCCTGCTGAAACTCACATGAAAGGCTAGTCTCAAGATAATCTCAAGCATTATTTCAGATTTTCTGGGGCAGAGCAGTTTAGGTTTGAAACCCATTTATTGCATTTTCAGAAGATTTAACCAAGAGTTTCTCTCTGATGGAGAAAGAAGAGTTCCTGGATCTTAGGAGGGATTGCACCTGAGCTCAAATAAAAGAGATTCCATTGGATCAATTGAGAGCATGCGAGGAATGAATATCCCTTCATCTCAAATCAAGCAATAATTGTTCTGCTGCCATTTTCAACCACTGACTTTTGTGAACTTAGTTTTTCTTCTCTGTCAACTTGTTGGGAATCAGAAGAGACCATGTTTAAAATGTATGGGTCAGGAGCTTCAAATAGGCTCTTTCCAAATATTAAAGTTGTGTTCATTGAAGTAATCTCACACTACGTATTGAAATTCCAGTCCAAAAAGTAAAGTCAAACATTTCTTACTAAAATTACGGTCTATTTTTGTGTTTCAGTTCAAAATAAATGTTATTTCTTGCAATATTTGTGCTGATTATATTAAAGCATTTAATGCACTGTAACTTAGCCATGATCCTATTGAATGGCACAGCAGGCTCAAGATGCCAAGTGGCCTGCTCCTGTTCTGAACTCCTGGTCTAATTGCCTTGTGGAATAGTTTGGGGTATTGAAAGCGTGCTGCAAGCTGAAAGAGGTTGGGGAACACCTATGGTACAGTATTTTCCATCCATAGTTTACTCACCTTTATGGTAAAGATGGCAAAGGTGAACACTTCGTCCGGCAAAGTTGCTCCGTATGTGAACACAACCTTAAGCTGCCTGTCGCTTATAAGCTAAAATTCCTGTTCTCAGCCTGGAGTCTTTCTCAGAGGAAGCTCAAGGTGCCGCTGCATCTTTTGTAGTTTTGGGACCTTAATCAGCACTCAGTAGGAAGGAATTTGTCAGAGGGTGGATTGAGGCTTCAAAGATCTCCACTAGAACACTCTGGTGACAGGATGGTCTCACCCATGGTCTCCACCTGGTATTTTTGACCCAGTGACTACTTTGTTTAAATGTCAAACTGCTTATCCACTCAGTACTGAGAAGTCATATTCCACTAACGAGGACTGTCTAGAACAAGGCTCAAACCCTTCACATTCTAACTCAAAAATCTCACTCTCCTGTGTCTCCGAGATGTCTCTTTGATTTCAGTGAAGTCACATTATGTTTCCTTTTGTTCTACATTATGTTAACACGCTGTCATTTAAAAAATCACTCATTTTCCACTCAAGTATTTTGCACACCTTCTTTCATTCAGAGTACTTTTCCACAATACCTTTACTCAATTCATTTCTAAATGCTGTTTCCTCGTAGAATCCTCTATGTGACAAAGTGTTGACACCCTCCTTGTTGAGTAGCCTGTTTTCTCCACATATCGCCTGCTTTTATTCTGCATTTCCAGCTTTTGTTGTTTTTTATTCTGCCTTTTCCCACACCCTCTGTACGAAACCTCGACTGTACTATCTCTGCAGTTGCTTCCACCTCCTGCAACAACCTTGCAAATTTGCACATGCAGTTTCACATGTTACAGATAATTGCATGCTGGCCTCCTGTGGAGTGTTGCAGGGAGGAGGAGTGCATTTATGCTGAGACACTTCTAGAAAATCAAGAGTTTTCATGTGAAACCCAGCAACACGTCCACGTGAAACAAATGAAGGAATAATGCACAAATTACAGGCTCCGCACATGCAGCGGAGAGTAAGACATCCTCTTTCAGGGCCTAGCTTGCATGAAACAAACACATCAGGTAAAACACCCACCTCCAACCAGATAAGATGTATTAAGTTTTCCCCTCCACTTCCAATCCCTTCATAATCCTTTGCCGTTGAATTCTCTTCTTTGCATCTTCTTCCATGATATCTCCACGGGGTTAAGGCATATGCAAGAAACAAAAATAGAAATTGCTGGGAGAACTCAGCAGGTCTGGCATGTGTGGACAGAAATCAGAGTTAATGTTTCGGGTCAATTGACCCTTCGTCAGGGCTAGAGGAAGGCATGTGCAAGAAATGTTTTGTTGCTGTATATAAAGACTGTAGCTATAAGAGCAGGTCAGTGACTAGAAATTCTGTGGTGAGTAACTCACCTCATGTGTCCACAAAGCCCGCCCAGTATCTACACAGCACAAGTCAGGAGTGTGATGGAACGCTCCGCACATCAGCAGGAAATAGTGGCCCCACTCGATGGCACCCCATCCATAACCTTCACTCTTCATTCCCTCTGCCACCGATGCTCAGCAGCAGCAATAAGATGCACTTCCTATTCATGTACCCATCCAGATGTCTTTTAAATTGTTGTAATTGTATCAGCCTTCACCATTGCCTCTGGCAGCTCATTCCATACACACACCATGCATGAAAAAGTTGCCCCTTAGGTCACTTTTAAATCTTTCCCCTCTTACTTTAAAGTTATGCCCTCTAGTTTTGGACTCCCCTACCCTGGTAAAAAGATCTTAATTATTCACCCTATCCATTCCCCTCACGATATTATAAACCTGTACAAGGTCACCCCTCAGTCTCCGACGCGCCAGGGAAAATAGCCCCAGCCTATTCAACCTCTCCCTGTAGTTCAATCATGGCAATATCCTTGTAAATCTGTTCTAAACTCTTCTTTGAAATAATTCCATAAGATCTTTTACTTCATCTCAAGAAGGTAAATGAGGCCTTGTGAAAAAACGTACAAAATAACTGAACCATTACAACAGAGCAGACTATCCATTCTTCACGAACATACAGGCTCGTTGAAAGAGTAACTTGGCTGGGCTGACTCCTCTGCCTTTTCCCCTTAACCCTGCAACGTTTTTCTGTGCTGATAATTAGCCAACAGCTTTTAGAAGGTCATGATTGAATCTGTCAATACAGTATGTTCTAGATCCATACCATTCACTGGTTAAAAAGGTTTTCCTCCTGCTGCCTTTGATCCTTTTACCATACACTTTAAATGGATGTGGTCTAATTCTCAACCCTTCCTCCCAGTGGGACTATTTCTCAGGGAGGGAGCTCGGAGGTGATGGAAGAAGGAGGTTCCGAAGCAGTTAGCCCCATGCCTGATATTCAGTCCCTCAATCAGACCAAGGATGGAGGGACCCTCTTTCCTACCCTCAAGGTGGCAAGCTGCCTCCAGGGCAGTAGCTTTCGGAAACCCCCAATGGTGGTAATCCCAGCTGCAGTGGGGGACCTAGCTCGGTGATGAGATGGAATTATCAACCCTGGGGCTATTTCACCCAGAATCTAATTCAGGAGCATCACCACTCCATTAGTTACATGCCTCCTTGTGCCCAAGCTCATCTCCACCAGGAGCCCAACATTCCACCCTCTGTCTCCATTTATAAAGTCCCAAAATTCCTTGCACCTAATTAATCACTCTCTTCATCTACTATGATAAGTGCACATGTCCCTCTGTTCCTGCACTTCAAGTTGTATCCTTTATCTTACATTGCCTGTTCATATTCTTCCTAACAAAACCTATCATTTTTGTATGTCTTTTATTATTATAGATCAGGAGAAACAGGGGTCCTAATACTAACACCGGATGAATTCCCGTTCTATATACTCCTCAAGTTTGCAAAGCAACTAATCAGCATTTTCTGTTTCCTATCACTCAGCTAACTCAGTATCCATGTTAGCACAACTCCTTTTATCCCACGGGCTTCTGATTTGCTGCCCAGCCTGTTTTGTGACTCTTTATCAAAAGCCTTTTTAGGAAGTTCATGTAGAGCATATCAACTGTATTACCTTCATCAACCTACACTGGGATCTCATGAAAAAAAGCTCAATTAAGTTCTAAATGCAATTTCCTTTTAATAAATCAACATTGGTGTTTTTAAACTAATGCACATTGATTCAAGTGACAGCCAATCGTGTCCTGAGTGGGCATTTATATCTGTTCTTGGAGCAATGACAATGTATCTCAATCTTGGAGAACTTCTCCCTGGCAACTGTAATGGATAAATCTGAGAAATCACCTGAAAAGAATGCTTTAAAAATGCTAACACACTTTGTGTTCTTCGTTCCTTGTACATTCAAAAGTAACGGAACGATAGTCCCAAGGGAAACAGTGTGGGTTGAAGCTTTAACAGAATGTTCTTGAATTTTATCATCAACTAATTTGTCTTTTTGGGCATGGGCTATTCATTTTTTAAATTTTGCTGTAAGTTCTATAATTGCTTATAAGTCTTGAACCATCATAGGTTTTTGTAATTGTCATGATCCGTAGCTTTAGGTAGATATTAAAGGTAACACTGGGAGTTGAGACTTTTTTTCGAGAATGTTGTCAGTTGTTTATTTTAGAATGTCGCTGATTGTTTTGGAATGTTGCAATTGTCTTAGATACAATGACAACATTTTTTGTCGCAGATGTGAAAATGTGAGCAGAATTTTCACGGCAGATTATTGGATGTGGCTTGGCCTGTAACCCCTCAGTGAGACAGAGACTCTTAATAAAAAGAATTTTGTTTTTGCGCTTTGAATTCTACCGCATCAATAGAGGAAAGCGTCCCATTTATGGGACAAGAGATTAGCTAAAGAGTATAGACATCATATGCAATGTTAACACATTTGGAGCCAATCTACCATCCCCTGAGAAAAAGAACAGGAAATGACATCACCAATGCAGGAAATGACATCACCAACCCAAGGAAACCTAACCAGATGAATAGAAAGCAGGACATAACACCAGCGCTTCGTCAGAGGCTCACTGATGATGTTACCTAGAATGGTGACGAAACATCTGGGAACAAACCTTCCAGCTCAGCGAGCAAACTCACATCCAGAATGTTAACACAACTTAGTAGAAGCATGCACTCTCCTGAACTCTACCTTCACTTGTTTGAAGTAGTATTGTGAGTTAACTTTTTCCTTACTATTTAAAACTAAGCCCCCATTCAACACCCACTTGAACATCTACCTTTAAAAAGCCCAGCTTTCTTCAACTTCCCCTTTACATAGGCATTGCATTCTTAGGGATGAACTTCATGACTCTTCACAGAACTGTCTCCAGCTCTTGACTGTCTCTCTTGCTTCTCTATAACCAGAACTGGGTATGACATTCATGGTGTGGACTGGCCAGAGTTTGAGCAGGGTTTTTTTTAATCTAACTTGTATACTACAATTCTGGCCGTCAATCAATATTATTTTAGCTCTGTTGATGGCTGCCTGTGCATTAGTTGAATATGCTGAGCTTTGAGTCTTTTCAAACTTCAAGATGTCTTTCAACTTCATCCCTGATAATTTCTATTCAGCGTTTATGGTCACCCACTTTTCCCTATGCGGAAATAAAGTTTGCATTTTGGCACCAAGACCCTTTTTTGTGTAGGGCTCAGTTCTGGGTCCTCTTTAGCTTGTCATTTATATAAATGATTTGGATGAGAACATAGAAGGCATGGTTAGTAAGTTTGCAGACAACACCAAAATTGGTGGCCAGGGGGACAGTGAAGAAGGTTTTCTAAGATTACAAAGTGATCTTGATCAATTGGGTCAATGGGCTGAAAAATGGCAGATGGAATTCAGTTTGGATAAACGCGAGGTATTGTGTTTCGTACAACGAATAATGGTAGGGCTTATACAATTAACGGTAGGACTTTGGGTAGTGTTGTAGAACAGAGGGACCTAGAGGTGCAGGTACAGGATTCTTAGAAATTTGCTTCACATACAGACAGAATGGTTAAAAAGGCATTTGGCAAGCTTGCATTCATTGCTCAGTCCATTGGGGATAGGAGTTGGTATGTTATGTTGAGGTTGTACAGGATATTGGTGAGACCTCTTCTGAAATATTGTGTCCAGTTCTGGTCACCCTGTTATCAGAAGGATATTATTACACTGGAGGGGGCTCACAAGACACTTACCAGGGTGTTGCTGGGTATGGAAGGTTTGAGTTATGAAGAAAGGGTGAATAGGCTGGGACATCTTTTTCACTGGAGCATAAGAGGTTGACAGGGGACCTTTTAAAAGTTCATAAAATCATGAGAGGTATGGATAGAGTTAATGGTAGTTGTTTCTTGCCCTAGGATGGGGGATTTCAAGACTGGGGGGCACATTTTGAAGGTGAGAGAAGAGAGATTTAAAGAAGACATGAAGGGTACCTTTTTTTAACACAGAGGATGGCTCACATGGTGGAACAAACTTCCTAAGGGGGTCATGGATGTTGGTATAATTACAACATTTAAAAGACAGTTGGATAAGTGCATGAATAGAACGGTTTAGAGAGATATGGGCACAGACCAAGCAGGTGGGACTGGTTTCGTTTAGGATTATGTTTGGCGTGGACTGGTTGTACCGGTATGAGTCTCTGACTCTATAATTACTTATGGCCAGATAAAGTCAATATGGAGAGATATTTAGCCAGAAATAGTATGTGCACTCAGCATTTTGAGACAAGTCACCATTTTGCAGTTAATTTGAAAGCTTTAATTCTATTATAGTTATTCAAATTTCTAAACTTTGATTCATTTCTTTGCATGAAAATGTTGATCAAAAGCATACCTTTCTGGGAATTTATGAAGGTTAAATTCTTTGTTAGTACAATAGCTTTAACTGATAGTGCACCCACACTTCTCCATTTTACACTGCAAAAAAGCTTAACTTCAATAGACTGAGTGGGCTGGGAAAACTAGTTACAACATTCCACCTTGTGTGTGGTTTGTATTATCTTTTTGTGGCCCAGGCTTGAACTGGCATGCTTGCACATTTTGCAAAATAATTTGGTTGATTAGACAGGAGATTTTGATATGTTAGTAAAGTGAGCAACACACACACACAGACACAAAATCCCATGGGGTAGTGTCAAGGGAAAGTGGTCAAAATCATTTGAAATGTCACTTAGATGGTTTGAGAATGAAAATGCATACATGTAAATTTCACTGTAAACTGAAAATACTTCAACCTTTTCTTTGATCTCGTGAATGCATTCTTATGTATAAAAAAATGCCCCAACTGATCTAAAAATCAAGGCTTTTTGCATTCCATGACACGCTTATTCATAGAATCCCTACAGTGTGGAAGCAGGCCATTCAACCTATTGAGTCCACACTGACCCTCCAAACAGCATCACATCTAAACCCACTCTATCCCTGTAACCCTGCATTTCCCATGGCTAGTCTACCTAGCCTGCACACTTTGGGCAATTTCCCATGGCCAATCCATCTATCCTGCACATCTTTGCACTGTGGGAGGAAACCAGAGCACTCAGAAGAAATCCAAACAGAGACGAGGATAATTTGTGCAAACTCCACACAGACAGTCGCCTGATGCTGGAATCAAAATGGTCCCTGGCACTGTGAGGTAGAAACGTTAATCTCTGAGCCACTGTGCTGCCCTTGAAGGGCTGCTGTAATGTCTCGTTAAACTAGTTTATTTCACCCAAAAACAGACAAAAGATTGATGGGGCAACAAGAATCTAGTAATCTTGTGATGATGGGTTCAAACTACACTACTTTTTATAAAAACAAGCCATCTGATCATTTGTAGATTGGCATCAGAATACATGATGATGAAAGTTAAAGACTGTTGCAAAATAAAACCCCAAAAGCATGGAAGTTTGGTTTATGTTGCTTCAAATTTTCAAATGCTCTGCAGCCTTGCCCCTGCCCTAACCCTATCTGCCTCCACTGCGCATTCAAAGGATTCCAGGTGTGAGTGGTTACTACGTTTTGTTGGAGAGAGTTCTTGGTGACAATATCACACCATAGCAAGACACAAAGGAGGGGAAGATATGGATGTGGGTGCAATGTTGCTTCTAGGACACAGTTGCCAAAACATTACACTAATTGATTTGCATCACATCTCACTGGGTTAACATATTAGAAATCAAACCCTACTATTCCAAGATGTGTCCCAAATGTTAAAGGTTTGATAAAGTACAGAAAGACCCCTCAATGTATCTGTTTTCTAGGCCAAGGTTGACAGAAAACATGAATTTGGTTTCTGCACCTAATGAAATTTACAATTTATTCCAATAAATTAGACTGTCACTAGAAGGAAAAAAATTATGAACTATTAACAATTGGCTCTATTAATTGAAACGCTAATGCCCTTATAAACAAGCTGTCCAGCTATCTGAGAATCAATCATATAGACACTGGCAAGAAGAAGGCTTTTGTTGTTGATAACTGATACTAGTCCACACACCAGTCACTAGTTCCCAACCAATACTTCATTTCAGAAGAACCCTGCAGTTCCAGCTGGTTTACTAATGAAGTTTTAACTTCTGCTTGAACAAGCAGCTGTGTAAACAGAGCTTACAATGTGTCAGGTTACTTGCTTTCAAGGCATCCAGCAGCCCTTGATTCTAAAACAATTCTTTTCTCATTTTAGTGTACAATTAATAATACAAAATAGAGCACACATAGTATTTACACACGGAAGCCCCCTTTCCAGCGATATTTGAAGGGATGGAGTCATACAGCGTAGAAACAGGCACCTCGGCTCACCATGTAGATGCCAAACAACAAACACCAAACTGCACTAATCCCATTTACCTGCATTTAGTTTATAGCCTACTATATGCTTCTTAAGGCATGGAGAATTTAAAGCAAATTTCTGCTTTAGTGGCTGAAATGACATCAATGTGACAATCAGTGGAGAATTTAAAGAAATAGCGGACATTTCTGGGCCAATAGGAATTTGTAAATAGCAGAGAAGGTGCTGAAAGAGGCAGCTGTGTGAAAGTGTGAAGAATAGGCTGCAAAAGCCCAGAAGCCTGGGAGATCAGAAAAGTAGGCTAATACTAGGAATGAGGCAATGGAGTTTTAGGACTTTGCACACTAACCTATCCCACATTGCCAGCACTACCTACCCTGCAGAGAGGTGGATACTATAGTTAAGACGACAAAGAGATATCGAGTACAACTCTCTCCAGTCCCTGCTTATATTTACTGTCTACTTCAAAGTTTATGATCATAGTAGGTTTGGTTATGATGTAGCTAATGGCTTCTTTGGGCACACAGGTGAAAAGTCTACTTTGTCTGTACGACTATACAGACAAAGAATGCAGGGAAGGGAAAATATTGCAGTAAAGAAAACCAGAGAGAAAATGGAACCTGACAAACAGGCCTCACCTTGTGTATTTTTGACATTGTTTCTTGTGTGTCTATCAGATTGATCTGCAGCTCAGTGTGTGGGCTGCTCTGCAACGATAACCTACATTTTTTGTCTTTCAATTATCTCCCCATCACCTCTAAATACACCAACGCCTGCTGAGATAGTTTTATGAATGCTGTCCTGTATCTCATCCGGATACTCGCTCTTCGTGGGAGGTCAGCCAATGTGTCCCAGCTGGGAATTCATCACTGCCACTCACCCAATGACCTCACACTTCTTTTCATTGTCCCTCAGAATGAGAGACCCCTGCTAGGCTCCATTTATTGCCCATTACTTGTTTGCCCTGAGATGGGCCTTCTCCTTAGATCGACACTGCTCCCACAGTGGCATTAAGTAGGTAAGGACTTTGACTAAGGAACACTGAAGGAACACTGCACGCCATCTTGATGTTTTTCTATGTGAAAGATACTACATAAATGTAAGTAGTTACTGTATGTCTCCAATTCAGGATTGTGTATGATCTGGGAGGGAGCTTAGAGGTGGTAGTCATCCGGCTCTACTAACTACTTGTTAGTAGAGTTCACGGGGTATAAGCTGTTGTAGAAGTAAGCCAAGTGGGTTATTGCATCCTGTACATAACGTGCACTAAAGCTAAAGATGGAGAGATGGCTATTAGTCTCATTTGTTGATTGCAAATCACAAGATGCAGTGAAATCAAAGGAGGCAGCTCAGAAATGGAGTGGGGCAGAATATTATGAAGTCTGCAACAAAAATACAGGGAGTCAAGAAAGAGTAAAAAGTAACCATCCTTCACACGGCTTTGGCATGTCTTTCAAATTCCAGCACTCAGTGGCCTGTGCAACAATGTTGAAAAGTCTAATTTCTTATGATAATGAACAAGTTACTGGCAGGGTCAGTTGGGGCTTTCAAGAGATTGACTACTTGAATAGTAATGGTGAGCTGGGGAGAAAGCAGGAGATTGGCACTAGATTATCAAACAGGCATGATGGGCCGAACAGCCTCCTTCTGTACCGTAATAATTCTGTGAGTCTACGAAATCAACTGAAGTCAATTCTTATTGTCTATACACATTTCAGATAGCCATTACAGAACAACACCCGGCTCATTACCTTGTGTCTGTTGGGAGCGAGACTTACTGATGCATCACATTATCATAGTAAAAGTGATACACTGGATGCTGGAGATCTGAAGCAAAAACAGAAAATGCCGGAGAAACTCAGCAGGTCTGGCAGCATCTGTGGAGAGAGAAACAGAGTTCATGTTTTGAGTCCAGAATGACTCTTCTTCCTTTCTGAAAGTCCAAATTTCATAATTTAGATAAGTGGTTCATAAATGTGGGGGAATATTATTAATGTTTCTTTAAAAGTAGGGCATTTCTTTCTGCCAGGTCCCTACATTAATATAACAGGAAGGGTCTTGAAAGGAGCACCTTAGAAAACAGCATGACCCTGACACTTGAGAATGCTTTGATAGCCATACTGTCTCCAGGAATGGCTGGCGGTGGATTCAAAAACACCAGTATCATTAAAAACACCAGCACTGTACAGACTTTCAAGCCAGAGATTGCGCTCTTTCACTCTTCCCTCAGCCTACACTCTTATCTTTATTATTTTCTTTAAATGACTTGTAAGTTTTTGAATTCATTCTTTGTCTTGTGTATGTACAACAAGAAATAAAAACACTTTATATTTATCTCACCGCTAAAACATTCTAAAGTGCTCTTTAGAGTGAGAAAAGTCACATAGAGTTGGTCACAGCCCCTCAGATAACGAAGCAAACCACGCAGTAAAACTTAGATGGCATTCAGACTTAGAGTCATAAGGGACAAGTAATATTCAAGTCAAACAAGAGCCTGGCTATTATCATCTCCAACAAGAGTAAGTCTCACACAGCTTTGTCATTACAAATTCCTACCATTAACATTCTGGGAGTTACTACTGAGCTGATGGTTAACAGGACCAGGTATATAAGTACTGGAGCTACAAGAACAGATCAGAGGCTAGGAATTCTATGACAAGTAACTCACCTCCTGTCTTTCCACCATCTACAAGACACAAGTCAGGAGTGTGAAGGAATGCTCTCCATTTGCTTGGATGAGTGCAGCTTCAATAACACTAAAGCATCTTGACAAAATAGCCCACACTACCAGTACCCCATTCGTGACATTAAATGTTCACAGCTTCCTGGCTGCTAAAACACAGATAGATTGCTAACTTGGCCAAACAGCATGGGATGCTGGGTACGTTGGCCAAGTAAAACGCTGAAATCAGAAAGCCCACACACCAGACACAGTGCAAACACAGCAGCCAGGTTCTAATGACTTTATCATGTAAAAGGCAATTGTTATCCCAGACAGGCATATTCCCAACAGCTTATCCATTAAACAAAGGATGGCCCAGGGAGAAAGGCACTGGGTCCTGCTGCACAAATAAACTAACAGTGGCAAGCCATCAAATGATTGACATTGTTTCAAACTATTAAGTGAATCTCCCTGAATGGCCAGAACTATAGGAAGTTATAGGTATAAAAGGTATAAAATCAGCGTTCACCTGCAGACCATTCTCTTGGACCCTCTTGGATGTTTTGAAGAGACCAGCCTTGCCAAAGGTAGAGACTCGCTGATCATCCAGAGTGAAAGAGGAAGAGAGAAACCAGCTTGCAGTTCCACACAGAAAGAGAGCAGCTACACAGATCCACAAAAGGCTTGGGAAGTATTGTAAGCTTAAGGCACCTAATAGGGTTAGAGATAACAAAGTGTGGAGCTGGATGAAATGGCAGGCCAAGCAGCATCTTAGGAACACACCCTTCATCTAGGCCCGAATCGTCAGCTTTTGTGCTCCAGAGATGCTGCTTCGCCTGCTGTGTTCATCCGGCTTCACACTTTGTTATCTTGGATTCTCCAGCATCTGCAGTTCCCATTATCTCTGATCACAATCCTGGACCTCCCTTCTTAGCAGCCATTTTGGTAATATCCATGCTACATGGATCGAAATGGTTCAAAAAAGCAGCTCACCATCAGCTTTATAGGGCAAACAGGAATGTCTAATAAATGCCAGCCCAACCAGTGAAACACATCCAAAGAAACAAATTATAAAAACTGTTACACATACCAAGTATCTACTCGTAAATCTCAAATTATTCACATTCTGAATCCCAAAGTGCTACCTGTGCAACTTGTTCCACTGATCAACCACTTCCTCCCTTCCTATAACACAAGGCTAGACTTTCCAGTCTTAGACTAGTTGGAGATCTGATATACCCTGAAAGATGTGTGCTGAGACCACTCAGACACCCCAATGCGCTGATAAAGCTGTATTTGCCCAAGAAGTTAAAATACCTGATAGACAATTACCTGTCTTCAAAACAGTCCCCATCTCTGGTTAAAGTCAGAGACTTTAGAGGGCTCTGACCTACTTATTTAATTGGTCAGAAAATGTTGCCGAAATTACGATCCCTGGCGACATAAACAACTGGCCCTCTGACTCACCGCTGGGCTGTGTTAGAATTCACCCAAACTGAATCACTCCTCCACCCACAGCAGGCGATCTCCCCCACACCCCCCAACGCCACGCCCCCGTCTCTAAACCCCAACCCCGACAACCACCAAACCCACCTTCATGGAATACCCTACAGTCCCAACCCAGCATCTGACCCACTCACCTACCAGCTGTACTCCCTCACCTTCTTTTGGAGTAACTTTTGGGTATTTAAGCCGTGTTTACATGGAGCAATATAGCAGCTATAGCCATGACAGGTGGACTGTGGTTTCTGTGTGTTTTGCTGTGTTGCAAAAAATCCTGCAGAGTGAAGTAGAGATTCTGACCCAGATCTAAAATTTGGGCTAAGGCTTTTGCGGTGACTGTGGCCTTTTGGTTGTTTTTGTGTTATTTATTCTTTTATTGGATGAGGGTGTCACTGGCCAGACAGCATTTATTGCTCATCCCTAATTGCCCAAAGGGCAGTCCAGAGTCAACCACATTGCTATGGGTCTGGTGTCACGTGTAGGCCAGACCAGGTAAGGATGGCAATTTCCTTCCCTAAAGGACACTAGCAAGCCAGATGGGTTTTTTTTCAATCAACAATGGATTCATGGTCATCACCAGACTCTTAATTCCAGATATTTATTGAATTCACATTCCATCATCTGCTGTGCCAGGATTTGAACCTGGGTCCCCAGACCATTAACTGGGCAGTGGATTAATAGTCCAGTGATACTACCACTCGGCCATCGCCTTGGCCAAGGCAGAGTCATCAGTGGTGGAGGGCAGTATTTATTGATGTGTATCCCCTGGCTTGCAGCAGAGTTCCTCACTCCATGTATCCTGCGTTGGTTGGTATGTCAGGGAGGCATTATAGATCCTGTCAGTGGCTCTGGGACCCAGCGTGCAGCAACTGGAAAATATCTCCTGATCTAAACTGGTACAGGCTGTGCATTACTGCAGGTATGGAATAACCACATGATGGCAGTACAAGATAAGTACAAGATGGAAGCAGCCATCCATTCTTCTGGTTAGGTTCCTCTAACACTCAGCTCTAAAAAAGGACTGGTTACTAAATGCTCCAGAAGTACAAGGAGTTGGATTGTTGGGTTGGGGCCTGGGAATGAGAGTTGAGACATATCCTCCATATATTTGATATAACCCGAAAGAACTGCGGATGCTGGAAATCAGAAACCAAAATAGAAATTGCTGGAAAAGCTCAGCAGGTCTGACAGCATGTAAGATGCTCTATTTTTGTTGCTCGATATGCTTGCTTCTTGGAAGCATGGGGGACAGGCAGGGTTTAGATTTGTGACCCCTTGAGGTAGTGTCAAAGCCATACAGCTAGTGAGCAATTTAGCAGGCTCCTTGGTCAGGTTAGCATCCCAGCTAAGCCTTATTATGCCTTAACTTAACTGGATGTCCACCAATTCAAGCCAGGAGTACCAGATAGTGGCTTGGAAACGACCACGGTGAAATTGCGTCTGAAGTAGATACTTCCTTAGGTTATCTAATGCCAGCTGCATCCATAAAATATATGAACATCTTACATTCATAAGAATTAACCAATAATGCCTTCGTATTTTTTGTCAGTATGTGTTAAGAGACATGATGATGGAATCATATGTGTATCATAGCATGTGCCCTCAGGGTATAAAGGTCTCATACTCCTTCTTATTCTAGTTCACTTGAAGCATGACACTCCATTAGAAATGTGCTCCTCTGTTATAAGATAGTAGTTTAATATTAGCCTAGACACTTTTGTGTCTAAGGAATGTAATGTTTATACACATTTTAGGGGGAGGCAATGGCTTAATGGTATTTTCACTGCATGGTTAATCCAGAGATCCAGAGACCCAGAGTCCCATGTTCCAGGGACCCAGATTCAATTCCCATCATGGCAGATGGTGGGATTTTAATTCAATAAAATATGTGGAATTAATAACCTAATGATGATCACGAACACACTGTTGGAAAAACCCATCTGACTCACTGATGTCCTTTAGGGAAGGAAATAGCTGTCCTTACCTGGTCAGGCCTACACGTGACTCCAGGTCCACAGCCATGTGGCTGATCCTAAACTGCCCTCTGGGCAATTAGGGATGGGCAATAAATGCTGCCTGGTCAGCAATGCCCCCATCCTGTGAATGGATTTTTATAAGTTGGTTCAGTGTAACAAGGGTCTGTTAGATACACTTCTCCTCAACATTTCATCCAGAGCCACTCACCAGGCCTCCATAACGTTCCGTCCTCCGCATTCATGTAAAAGGAATTGGAAAAATTTCTAATCATTAAAAATTATACCTAACACCATAAAACATAGTGGTAGAGGTGGACAATTAAGCCCATTGTGTCTGCTTGAGTCAACTCTAATAATTTAACATGACTGTCCATCAAAACACAGCCATTCATACTGAACTACAAAATCTTGCATCCACTGAAAATTCCTTCAAACTGTCAATCAGTTGAAAATAACAAACATCTATTCAGCAACTGCCTTGAAGACAGTTAACTCTTTAAATTCTTAAAGCGGTCAATCAAATTGTGGACATAATCACCTCTGAGATAAATGGTTCTGAGTATTTGAGACTGAACATGGGCTCAGCTGTCAAAATAGTCCATACAAAGACATTAGAGAGTGTGCAGAATTGATTTGCAAGAATCTCTGGAGAGGGACTTCAGATGCATGGTTTGATTGGTGTAAGCTGGGCAGTTCTCAAAGAGAAGGGTGAAGGGAGATTTCCTCAACAAGTTCAAAACCATGAGGGGTTTAGATGATGTGTATCATGCCTTCATCAGGATTGCAGCAAAGATAGTGTCATCCCTCACAGCACAAGGAACTAGGACATGGCAAATGTCATTTTGTAATGATCCAACAGACATTTATTACACCTCATTTATATATGCAATTATTAGGCACATCTGTGTCTGGGCTAACATTAAGCTAATCGGCTACAAAGAGTAGCGTGTTTCCATCAATGTGGCCTGCTTCAAGTGGCCTGCATTAAGGTGCAATCTGAGACCCTTCTATCCTTGGGTCAAACACAATGATACAGTGATAATATAAATCCCTTAAAGATAAACTGACATACTAGTGGAGATGTGACACAACACAAGGCAGCTAGGGATAAGCATTAGCAGGAGGGTTGAGAGGAGACTGATTTAAGATACATAGCAAATAACTGGAGGGTGACTAAAGAAAGTAATTTTTTTGTAACAGACCATTAGGATCTGAAATGCACAGGCTAAGACTGTGGTGGAGATTGATTCAGTAGTGGCTTTCAAAAGGACTTTGAATAATTAATACTTTGAATAATTAACTGAAGAGAGGGATACTTGAAAGGCTCTGGGCAAAAGTGTGTGGTAGTGGGTCTGTTTGTGTTACAGTTGCAGAGAGCCAAAGGCAAAAATCCAAAGTGCTTCCTTCTGTGTTCTGACGTCTGGGTCTACGTGTCTGTGATCAGCTGCTGACATTTCCTGAATCCCTTGCCTCTGTGCTGGTGCATTCTGTACTGTTCAAGCTTTTCAAACTCATGAGGGGCAGGGTTAAGGTGAACGACAAGGGTCTTTTCCCTGGGTTGGGGGAGTTCAAAACTAGGGAGCAGATTTTTAAGGCGAGTGAAGAAAGATTTCAAAAGGGGATGAGGGGTAACTTTCCTTTACACTGAGAGGGGGTCGTGTGTGGAATGAGCTGCTAGAGTAAGTGGTGGATGCAGGTACAACATTTAAAAAAGTTTGGATAAGCTCATGAATAGGAAAGGTTTGGAGAGATATGGGCCAAGCACGGGTAGGTGGGATTAGTTTGGTTTGGGATAATGGGAACTGCAGATGCTGGAGAATCCAAGATAACAAAGTGTGAAACTGGATGAACACAGCAGGCCAAGCAGCATCTCAGGAGCACAAAAGCTGACGTTTCGGGCCTAGACCCTTCATCAGAGAGGCCTGCTGTGTTCATCCAGCTTCACACTTTATTATCTTAGTTTGGTTTGGGAACCTGGTTGGCATGAATTAGTTGAACTGATGGATCTGTTTCCATGTTGTGTGACTCTATGAACCACTAGATACTAGCAATTTAACAAGGTATTTAGTGAGATTTGGGCATCACAGCTAAACCTCGTTATGCCTCAACTGAGCTTGACCTCCACAAGTTCAAACTGGGAATGCTGGATAGTGATCAGAGATAATAGGAACTGCAGATGCCGGAAAATCCGAGATGAAGTGTGGAAATGGATGAACAGAGCAGGCCAAGCAGCATCTTAGGAGCACAAAAGCTGACATTTCGGGCCTAGGCCCTTCTGGAAATGGGCTAATGACCATTGTGAATTGATGACCATCATGAATTAATGACCATTGTGAATTAATGACCAATATGAATTTGTGTCTTAAGTAAGTACTTCTTTGGGTTACTTGATGCCAAATGCTTCCATAAGAAGCATCTTACATTCCCAAGAATTAACCAGCAATGTTTTCATATTCTTTGTGGAAACAGCAGCCAGAGGGTAACAATGAAGTTACCATGTTCTTAGGCCTGGGTCTCCATGGCTTTTTGCGCACATATTTCTTCAACCTCATGAAAGTTGGAGTGGATTCCAGTAAATAAGGTACGATTTGCTTGGTGCCCCTGCACTAAGGCTCATGCGCATCTATGATCAGATTCACGAGACCATATAAAAACGATGAAAACACTGCAGTGCCTCACTTCTGTCTGCAGTCCGACTGCTGTTGTAAACGCTAGCTGTCCACAATCGTCCGTAACCGAACCGTCTGGCTGTGCTCGACAATTACTGGCTAGCTGCCTGCGCAACCGACTGTTTCTGAAAAGCCAGACTGCCTTCTGGTCACCATGCCTCCGTCCTTAACCCCGCTTTCACTGACAAACTGAAGATCAAAGATTTGCCAACACAATGGGTGAGAGATGCTTTCCAACAGCTCGGATAAATTAACAAATTGTTTGTTGCGTATGCCCTACCGAGAACAGCGTCTGGTTGGCATATTACTCACCTTTCATCTAACTTCTGATCCACAACCTGGGTCCTTCAGAGATGCTAATCCTTTTGATGACTTGACTGAAAAGTGCATTTTATAATTTAAAATATCCAATGGTTAGTTACTTCTCGTGGAAAGAATGATTTTAAACAACCAAAAACATTAAATAAATGACTCATTTAAGAATCTGTACCGAGGTACCTTTGCACCCAAGGTGGTGCTGTAATCAGTGGCTTGTAAATTTTTCACTGTACCCATTTGAGTACATTTGACAATAAAGTTACTTCTATATGCTACCCAGCCCTGCTCGCTGTATAGGCTAAACTTCGATATTGGTAATGGAGGAGTTAGTGGTTCAATTACAGCACAAAGCACCAAACATAATCAAATAATTTCAGGACCTTGATGTCACCTAATTAACAGCAACTCACTCAGTACAGCCAACAGCCCTATTTAAACTCTGCCTGGGTTGGTACTATGGGTTTGGGGCCAAACTAGCAACTGGCTCAATTTTGTTCATCAAATGTAAATTCAAATCAATTTGGAAATGCACTTCTTTTAGTTAAGTGGAAGTGCCAATTTTAATGCCCTGCTCCAGGCCAAGTTCAATGAGTGTTGGGTGTGCAGAATGACTTAAAGTTTTGGCAATATGAAACCTCCAATATGAATGGAGAAGCTACTGTTACATAGAGTAAGTGAGTTGAAGAGCATAGATCCAGTTTTGAAAATTTGGTCATGGGATGTGGCCATCACTGTCTGGACCACCAAATGTTGCCCATCTCTAACTGGTCAGAGTGCATTTGTGAGTCAAACTTTGGCTGTGGGTCTGGAGTCACATGTAAGCCAGATCAGGTAAAGATGGCAGATTCCTTCACCAAAGTGGTATTTGGCCCTAATGGTCAAGCTCAATTCTCTGCTTACCATTAGATTCTTAATACATATTTTTCATTGAATTGCCCATCTGCCAAGGTAGGTGTTAAACCCAGGTGACCAGAACATTACCCGGGTGTCTGAATCAAAAACCTAGAGAAAATAGCACTAGGCCATCATCTTTCCCTTTTTTTCTTGGGGAAGCCAGAGGGACACATGAAGGAGAAAGGATTGGATGACAATGTGGTGTGGGGTGAGGTGAAGAAGGACGGATATTGCTTGATTGTTGTATGAATGCTAGAATGTTGGGGCATATGTCTTGTTCCTGTGCCACAATTACTGTGTGATTCTCCATTCACCATTTCAGCAACACCAACCGGCCCGATTTAAATAGCTGGCTTTGACAGGTTGGTGAGTCCTGTATCTCCAGCAGGCAAAGATTTCACTGAGATTCCACATCTAAGATCTGTTTAAAGCATTTTGGCCATCATGTTCCCAAGAGTATCACATCAGGGACCAGCCTCAACCCAGTGCCAAGGAGCAGCAGCTCCAGAAGAAGATCAGGATGGTAAAAATTGATCTCTAGTAAATCTAGAGCCTGACCTCCATTCCCTTGGTTGTGATCCATCCACCTTCACCCTCCACTGTTGCTAGGCAATCTCTCTTGCTGGTTCTTGGCTGTAGCCCCCTGCCATACAATCGGCTTTTACCCGATTGCTAGAGATCTGGGACATGAAATCTCTGACCCTTTATCTCTGAATGTTGCACACTGGGAAAAAAACTTTCTTCATGTGTGACCATTACCTCGTTTAGTGTAATACACCTGTCTTTAAATATTGCTGGGGAAAGGTGTCATGTTGTTAATCCTCTTCATCAGGACAAGCGCAGCACTGCCAAAGTGTCAACTGTGACAACAATTTACACCGCAGGAGAGAAAGGTGCTGACTGGTTGGTGTAAGATTAACCAAGGTGTTGTCGTGGGGTGAGCAGCAGGTGCTAGAGGCTCCCCAAGCTGCTGAAATGTGGCATTTGTGTGTTTGCCCTGGCAAGCTCAAAACAAAGCACTGCAGCAACATTTACCAAGTGCCCGTTGGTATATCTGTCCTTACAGAAATCAATGTGAGCAGAGGCTTTGGAAATTGATGCTCAGTAGCTTCTAGCAAAGGAACACGACAGTGTAAACAATAGAAGCAGCCCGACATTCAGTCCATCAAACCTGTCTGCCATTCAACAAGACCCCAGCTGATCTGCACTAGGACTCAGAACTTTTTGTGCCAGTTCCTCGAAGACCTTAATTCCCCTCTATTTCAAAAATCTTTCAACGTTTTCAGTGATCTAGGCCTCAGAACCTTCTGTGGTGGAGAATTCCACACATTCTCGAGCCTCCGAGGAAGCTTTTCCTTTGCATCTCAGTTTTAAATGTGTCTCCTTATTCAGTAACCATTTTCCCAGTTTGAGATTCCTCCACGAGCGGAAACATCTTCTCAACATCTGCTCTGTCAAACCCTCTTCGAATCTTGCAAGTTTCATATAATCCCTCATTCGTCTGAACTTTAATGAAATAATAGCCAAGCCTACTACCTGTTCTCTGAGCCAAGTCCTTCATCCCAGGAAACAGCTAATGAATCAGTTTTGAACAGCCTCCAGTTGATCCTTTCTTAAATACAATGACAAAAACTGTATGCAGTACTCCAGATGTGGATTCACCGATGACCTATATAGTTGTAACAAGACTTCCCTAATTTTAAACTGTAATTTAATTACTTGCTGCACCTTTGTGCTAATATTTTGTGTTTCATGCACAAAAATACCCAGATCTTTTTGGAGTCTCTGTTTAAGTAATAGTCTGTCTTTTGATTCTTGCCACCAAAGTGTCTGACTTTCCTACACTAAATGCCATCTGACAAGGTTTTCTTCTAATTCACTCAAATTATTTATACCCCTTTGCAAGTTCCTCATGTCATCACAAAAAAGCCTCCCATCTATTTTTATGTCATCAGTAAATTTGGATACATTGCAGTCCATCACTACAATTGATCTGAGAGGAAATTCTTTGGGCGGGGGGGTTGATAGCCAATGTCGATGTGTGTAACATCTTTCCTTATTCCTTATTTTCACATGAACTGATTCCACAACGCGATCCTCTGAGCTTATATCATTACTCACCAGTGCACTGATATCTTGCTTTATTAGCAAATGCTACCTCATCTCTTTTCCCTTTTCGCCTATTATTGAGGAACATCGAATACCCATGAATATAATGTTCCCAATCTCGGTCATTTTGCAGCCATGTCTCAGTCATAACTATCAAGTCATATCATTTATTTACATTTGTGCCATCTAAATTCTGACAAATAGTAGATATTTTCAGACAAAGAGCCTTAAGTTTTGGTTTTTTACGACCATCTCCTGTTTACATTTTCTATCCCTTCCTGCCACACTTTGATTATTGTTGACCTTTTCACTATCCTGTACCTCGGTTCTCTCACTACTTTTTGATTGATTAAACTTACCTTCAATTGAACCCTCTTCCCACTCTAAAGCACTATCAAGTTAAACACACCCGAGTTAAACAATTCACCAGGCCATTGCTCCCAGCATGGTTCAAATGAAGCCTGTCCCAAAGGAACTGTTCTTTCTTTGTCCAGTGCTGGTACCCCATGCAGTCGAACCTACTTCTCCCACACCAACCTCTGAGCCACACATTTATCATCTCCAATCTTATTTACTGTACCATTTTAAACAGAAAGTAAAACTCTCGCTAATCTCTTAAACAGAAAGTTGTAAAATGGATAAACAACCCCTGATGGTTACTGTAGCAAAATTACAAGTTAACTCTGATGAAAAGTTACCTTAGGAAATGTAATTCTGCATGTGGTTCAGGTAGTAATCCTGAGATTTATTACCTATGTGGTTCTGCTTTATAATTTTGCTCCAAGCTGCTTATAATCCCTCAGCAGAGCTTCTTTTCCAGCTCAACCTTTGTTATTGGTACCCACATAGAACAGAACAACTGCATCCTTCCCCTCCTGTTCCAACTTCGTCTCCCATTCAAAAGAGATGTCCTGAACATTGGCGCCAGAAAGGCAATGTGGCCTTGGGGACTCTAGTTTTGCTGCGAAGAACAATATCTAGTCTCCTAACAATGCCATCCCCTGCTGCTATTATGTAGCTCTTTCTTCCCTCTGGTTGAATGCTACACTGCACCATGGAGCTGTGTTCATTTTATTCCATCTCTTTGCAGTTTGTGCCCTTATCCACATCTGGAGCAAGGACCTTGTACCTATCGGATTTGAATGTGAATATAGAAGGTTTGGTCAGTAAGTTTTCAGATGACACCAAAATAGGCAATGTACCAAACAGTACAGAAGATTATCTCAGAATACAACAGGACATTGAACAGATGGGCCAATGAGAAAAGGTGTGGAAATTAATTTAGATCAATGTGAGGTGTTGCATTTTGGTTCAGCAAACCAGAGGAGGACTTACAAAATTAATGGTAAGGTTCTGGGGAATGTTGCCAAACAAAAAGGTGCTTAGTCCTTTGAAAGTGGAGTCACAAGTAGACAGGGTGGTGAAGAAGGCAGTTGGCACACTTGCCTTCACTGGTCATTGCTTTGAGAATATGAGTTGGAATGTCAAGTTGCAGCTGATCAGAACGTTGGTGAGGCCACTTTTAGAATGCCGCTTTCAGTTCTGGTCTCCCTGGTATAGGAAAGATATCGTTAAACCTGAAATGGTTCAGAAAAGATTTACAAGGATGTTGCTGGGAGTCCAAAAAGAGTTTCAAACCCAGAAAGCTACGTTCATATTAAAAGGATACTTGCACGACATTAACTGGAAGTAGGAAACATTTTTAAACTGTCTCTGACTGAGCTGCATTGGATCAGGTATAGGTTTAAGGTGAGGGGGGAAAGATTTTAAAGGGACATAAGGGGTACTTTTTTCATGCAGAGGGTTGTGCATGTAGGAACAAGCTGCCAGGGAAGATGGTGGAGGCTGGTACAATTACTACATTTAAAAGGCCCCTGGGTGGTGACATGAATAGAAAGGGTTTGGAGGGATATGGGCTAAATGCTGGAAAATGGGACTAGGTCATTTCAGGATTTCTGGTTGGAGTGGATGAGCTGGTCTGTTTCTGTACTGTATAACTCTGTGACAAGGGCAGTGAAAATCAGACAGTCAGTTGAGCAGTGTAACTATTGTTAGAAGTCCTCTTTCTGTTCGACCCTATGTGCATTGTACACACTTTCTTGTACAAAGTCAAATGAGTCACTAGCCTTTCCTATTGCCCAGTCAATCTAGTTACAGTTCTTTGTCAGATGACAGTCAACAACCTTTAGCCGTACCTATAGCAATCAGTTGCAAATGACAGGAAGTACTAACCAAGACCAAATGATCATTTGCAGCTATTACTGTTGGAAGGTTGGCAGGAATATGTGAAGTGAAAGACAAGATGGTGAGAATTTTTCCAAAGGTTAGCCTTGTGTTTGCTCATCTGTCTTCCTTCCGGAGAATAGAGAATATAGCATAACCATGGGTTGGCAATGATGTCACTCTTCTTCATAAATGTAAGTCCAACTATTTAAGACATGGGAGCAACACTGAAAATGTAACTGTCTTCTAAAGAGAAAAACCGGGGGCATCTTTGAATGCTGCATTTTCACTGACTGAATACAAACTGCTTTGGAGAACAGATGACATTCCAAACAAAGGCACATTGGTCTTCAGTATTTCTGTACTCCTTTGCTTTCTGATCCAATACAGCTCAGTCAGAGACAGTTTAAAAATGTTTCCTACTTCCAGTTAATGTCGTGCAAGTATCCTTTTAATATGAACGTAGCTTTCTGGGTTTGAAACTCTTGTAATTCTGAGCAGGAATCTTTGTTCAAATTCAAACAGTGGTTCGATTTTTGGTTTTTATGTGTTGGGTATGGCACAGTTGGTAGTACTCCCTTCTCAGACAGTAATGGGTTAAATACCCAATTAAAAGCAAATATCAAGGCTCCCTTAGATGAAATGGTTAGATCAAGGCTCTCCCTACTTTCAAAGGTGGCTGTTCAGGGGAGCTAGATATCTAGTGATAAGCTCACTAGACTAGTCATCCAGAAACCAAGACAATCCCACCAGGGCAGATGGTGAAATTTGGTTTCAATAAAAGTCCAGAATTGAAAAGCTAGCTTCATGATGACTGCTGTTGATTGTCATAAAAATCCATCAGTGCCCAAAAAACAGGTTAGCTGGTCATGGTGTGCAAAATAGCTGTTGCCTTCCCTGCCTAGTCAGAAATCACATGACACCAGGTTAAATTCCAACAGGTTTACTTGAAATCATAGGCTTTTGGAGCACTGCTCCTTCATCAGGTGAGCGGCTCTTCAAAAGTTTGTGATTTCAAATTGTTGGACTGTAACCTGATGTCATGTGCCTCCTGACTTTGTCCAACCCAGTCCACCACTGGCACCTCCACATCATGCCTTCCCTTCATGATGATGGTTGATTACCCTCCAATAAAATGTTGGTTGCAAGGTGCTTTGAAAAGTCCCATGCTCATGTAAGGTGTTCTACCTCTTACTAAGCACATGTGCATTACTTCCAATGCGGTCAATGAATAAGAGAACGCAGGGAGGAATTGAAATCTAGAATGGATCTTTGGGCGGCATTGCCAAGATATCCAGAGATATGAAATCAACCTATGAGTAGACCCTTAATACTGGACAGTCTGATATTGTATTCCTTCCTTTCGTGTTAAGAACTTAATGATGATTAGAAGTGACAAGTGCAGGGTGTGAGCTTAAACCTGTTGTTGCACTCAGTGACAATGTCAAATATATTTATGACAGTAATATGGAAGGTTGCTGGTCCCCAACACAATCTCTCAAGAGGGTGCCAGAAGCCTAACCATGCCTGTATTACACTTTCAATTCTCATGCCAACCGCCCTTGCGCTGTAGAAGGCCTGGAAATTTAATTTACTTTAATTTAATTCAATTCAATTTAATGCCATTTTTTCTGCATGGAGCTCACCTCAGAAAAAATAGATTGAGGTTTGTCAAAGTTTAATTCAATTATGCCCCTCTAGCGTGTTCCATAATTCAATTAGACTTTTCTGATCTGTTTCAACTCTATGTAACCACCTTTGCTCCATCTTGAACATGATAATTGCTGAGCTTACATTTCCCTCACAGGGGAAGCTAGAATGAGGGGACACAAAATCTAAAATGAACAGGTCTCCCAGTTATGATTGAGATAAAGTGGAATTGCTTCTCTCAGAAGGCCATCAGTCTGTGGAATTCTCTTCCCAAAAAGCAGTGCAGACTGGGTCATTGAGGATATTCACGGTGCATTGCACAGACCTTTGACCCACAAGGCCCTGTCTAACCGTTCAGAGAGACATTGTCACATATGTACATGCTTAAACAAATGGACCAATATACAATTGAGCAAATACACATACAAAGACACACTTTTAAACATACTTTCAAGTTCCACCTAAGGTTACCACACAACAACTTGGAGCATTAGCCAAAGTTGATCTTACTCTCCAACTCAGAGCATCAACCAAAATCGATCTTCAACTCAGAGTGCTGGACTATAAGCCCTCTGTCCAGTCTGAGGTCAGTTAAAATCTGAGCTTCAAAATCATCTCAGTCCTTATTCATCTCCTGTGTCTCAGTTACCATTTCAGCATCAGGAAATGTTAATGAGCTGTTTAAAAAGTCATCAGTTGTTGCACTCAGTCAAATTGCACAGCTCCAAGAATATATGATTGTTCTCGGACACAAGACCTCAGTTTTTGAGAATCTTTGGAAGAATTATATTGGTAATATATTTCATCTTTAATTTGGAGATAAGTCCAGCAACGGGCTTTAATTTAGAAACTAGTTACAGATGCAGAGGTGTTAGAGATTGGAAGATTTTTTAAAAAAATATATTAATTGCGGGACATGGGTGTCGCTGGCTGGGTCAGCATTTATTGCCTGTCTCTAGTTGCCCTTGAGAAGGTGGTGATGAGCTGCCGTCCTGAACTGCAGCAGGCCTGATGCTGTGGGTTGATCCTAAAGAGGGAATTTCAGGATTTTGATGTTTGGTTTGAGGGGCTGAATTGCTTAGCTCTGTTCATAATTTTTATATTCTTTTGACTCTTCTGAACCTTTGAAGAAAGTTCCAACAGGCTGCCAGACCTGCCGAGCTTTTCTAGCAAATTTTGCTTTGGTTGTTGAAGTTGAGAAGGCTGTTCTGAGGAAGGGTCACCTGACCCGAAACGCTAACTCTGATCTTTTCTTCACAGATGCTGCCAGACCTGCTGAGCTTTTCCAGTAACTTCTGCTTTTGTTCCTGATTTACAGCATCCGCAGTTCTTTTGGTTTTTATTTAGCCTTCTCAACTTGCCTGCCACCTTCAAAATGTTTTCAGAATGTATTATTTTACACTAATCTGTATTAAAATGGTGTGTGTTTGCCCATGTCACCAGACTATGTTACCCTCAGTTCTGTGACTTTTTTGGCACAGTTTATTATGTTGCCGAGATTTGTGCTTTGAACAGTCCTGTGGTCAAGTAAGGTGCTCTACCCCATGACTAAGCACATGTGGTTTACTTCCAATGTCCCATACATCCATGAGTAGGTCATTAGAATAGATAAAAAGAGGTGATCCATTGCAGAATCCATTGTATGCTTTCCTCCAGTCTGAAAATCACCCATTGACCATTGCTCCCTGCTTGGTTTCTTTCAGTAGCCAATGTTATATCCAGTCTCTCTCTCTGTGTCTCTAATTGATAAAGTATTTTGAAGTATTTTCCAGAAATGCTGCAGCATTGCTACTGAATGGGATTCCGAAAGACTGGGTCATGGACCCGGAATATGTGGGGACAAAGAGCTGGAGGGATACCAAGGGGGGTAACTGACTGCAGGAAGTCCATTCGACCTGGTGGCATCATGTTGGCAAGATGAAACCATTGAAACAGATTTGTTCAGCTCAGCAGTGATGAGTCAAGTCCTGCTGCTGGGGTGAGAAATTGGATGTTAAGAGTACCTGCCCATTCCAGTGCGATTCAATACATGTTATAATCAGATGGGTCCGTATCCAATAATATGGACCCCTTAGTATCATGAATGGAAATCTGATGCGGCTTTTTCAAATCTTCCCAATGTAGGGACAAGACAAAAACTGGTCCTGTTGTGGACTGTGAGGAGGATTGTCAGAAGACTGGCTGCAGGGATTGTGCAGGAGGGAGGGCTTCAGGTACATGGACAGTTGGGGCTTATTCTGGGGAAGGTGGGACCTCTACAAACAGGACGGTCTCCACTTGAACCAGAGGGGCACAAATATCCTGGGTGGGAAATTCACTAGTGCTATTCGGGTGGATTTAAACTAGCTCAGAAGGGGGATGGGAAACTGAGGTCTAGTTCTAGTACACAGGAGGATGAGCGTAGGGAGGACATGGTCAGGACCTCACTGTCACAGGAGTGTGCTGGCAGACAGCAAGCTGGATTGAAGCGTGTCTACTTTAATGCCAGGAGTATCTGGAATAAGGTAGGTGAGCTTGCAGCTCGGATGGGTACCTGGGATTTCAATGTTGTGGCCATTTCGGAGACGTGGATAGAGCAGGGTCAGGAATGGATGTTGCAGGTTCCAGGGTTTAGATCTTTCATTAAGGTCAGGGAAGGTGGTAAAAGAGGGGGAGGTGTGGCTTTGTTGGTCAAGGACAGTATAACGGCAGCTGAAAGAGCCTTTGATGAGGACTCATCTACTGAGGTGGTATGGGCTGAGGTTGCCGAGGAAGGTCTGTCGCCTGAGTCAGTATGGGCGGAAGTTAGGAACAGCAAATGAGCAGTCACCTACCGGGGGTTTTCTACAGACTCCAAAATAGCAGTAGGGAGATCGAAGGTATCATGGGCTGGCAGATTGTTGAAAAGTGCAAACGTAGCAGGGTTGTTGTTATGGGTGATTTCAACTTTCCCAATATTGATTGGAACCTCCTTACTGCAGATGGTTTGGATGGAGCTGTTTTTGTCAGGAGTGTTCAGGAGGGTTTCCTTACTCAGTATGTGGACAGGCCGACGAGGGGAGAGGCCATTTTGGATTTGGTGCTCGTCAATGAGCCAGGACAGATGTCAGATCTCATGGTGGGAGAACACTTTGGCGACAGTGACCACAACAGCCTCACATTTACCATAGCCATGGAGAGGGAAAGGAGCAGTTACCAGAGGAAGATATTTAACTGGGGTAAAGGAAACTATGACGCTATTGGACAGGAGTTGGGAAGTACAGATTGGAAGCAATTGTTCCACAGAAAGGGCACAGCAGACATGTGGAGGCTGTTTAAGGAGCAGTTGTTGCGAGTGATGTATAAATTTGTTCCTCTGAGACAGGTAAGAAGGGGTAAGATTAAGGAGCCTTGGATGACGGGAACAGAGGTGTTTCTTGTCAAAAGAAAAAGGCAGCGTACGTAAGGTGGAGGAAGCAAGGGTCTAGCACAGCTTTATAGGATTACAGGCTTGCCCGGAAGGAGCTCAAAAGTGGACTGAGGAGGGCCAGGAGGGGCCACGAAAAAGGCTTGGCAGGAAGGATTAGGAGGAACCCGAAGGCATTTTACTCATACGTGAGGAATAAGAGAATGATCAGGGAGAAGGTAGGGCCGATCAGGGATAGCGTAGTGAACTTGTGCGTGGAGTCTGAGCAGATAGGGGAAGCTCTAAATGAGTTTTTTGCTTCGGTTTTCATGAAGGAAAGGGACCTTGTTGTGAATGAGAACTTTGAGGAGCAGGAAAACAGGCTTGAACAGATCAAGATTGAGGAAGTTGATGTGCTGGAAATTTTGGCAAACACTAAGATTGATAAGTCCCCAGGGCCAGACCAGATTTATCCTAGGTTGCTCCGGGAAGCGAGAAAGGAGGTTGCTAAGCCACTGGCAAAGATCTTTGCTTCCTCACTCTCCACAGGAGTCGTACCAGAAGATTGGAGGGAGGCAAATGTTGTTCCTCTTTTCAAGAAAGGGAATAGGGAAATCCCTGGAAATTACATACCAGTCAGTCTTATGTCTGTGGTCAGCAATGTTTTGGAAAGAATTCTGAGGGATAGGATTTATGACTATTTGGAAAAGCACAGCATGATTAAAGGGAGTCAGCATGGCTTTGTGAGGGGCAGGTCATGCCTTACAAATCTTATTGAGTTCTTTGAGGAAGTCACGAGACAGGTTGACGAGGGTCAAGCAGTGGATGTGGTGTACATGGACTTCAGCAAGGCATTTGATAAGGTTCCCCATGGCAGGCTCATTCATAAAGTCAGGAGGTATGGGATACAGGGTGAATTGGCTGTCTGGATTCAGAATTGGTTGGCTGACAGGAGGCAGAGAGTGGTTGTAGATGGTAAGTATTCTGCCTGGAGGTCAGTGCTGAGTGGTGTCCCGCAGGGCTCTGTACTTGGGCCTCTGCTCTTTGTAGTTTTTATAAATGGCTTGGATGAGGAGGTTGAGGGTGGGTTAGTATGTTTGCTGATGACACAAAGGTTGGAAGTGCCGTTGATAGTATCGAGGGCTATTGCAGGCTTCAGCGAGACATTGACAGAATGCAGAGCTGGGCTGAGAAATGGCAGATGGAGTTCAACCTGGATAAATGCGAAGTGATGCATTTTGGAAGGTCGAACTTAAATGCTGAATATAGGATTAAAGGCAGGATTCTTGGCAGTGTGGAGGAACAGCGGGATCTTGGTGTTCAAGTGCATAGCTCCCTCAAAGTTGCCACCCAAGTGGATAAGGTTGTTAAGAAAGCATATGGTGTTTTGGCTTTCATTAACAGGGGGATCGAGTTTAAGAGCCGCGAGGTTATGCTGCAGCTCTACAAAACCCTGGTGAGACTACACTTGGAATATTGTGTCTAGTTCTGGTCGCCTTATTATAGGAAAGATGTGGAGGCTTTGGAGAGGGTGCAAAGGAGGTTTACCAGGATGCTGCCTGGACTGGAGGGCTTGTCTTACAAGGAGAGGTTGACCGAGCTTGGACTTTTCTCCCTGGAGAGGAGGAGGAAGAGAGGTGACCTGATCGAGGTGTACAAGGTCACGAGAGGCATTGATAGAGTCGATAGCCAGAGACTTTTCCCAAGGGCAGGATTGACTGTCACGAGGGGTCATAGTTTTAAAGAGTCAGGAGGAAGGTATAGAGGAGACGTCAGAGGGAGGTTCTTCACCCAGAGAGTTGAGTGCATGGAATAGTTTGCCAGTGGTAGTCGTGGAAGTGGAGTCATTAGTGACATTTAAGTGACTGCTGGACATGCACATGGATAGCAGTGAATTGAGGGGAATGTAGGTTAGGTTATTTTATTTTTGGATTAGGATTATTCCACGGCACAACATCGTGGGCCGAAGGGCCTGTACTGTGCTGTACTTTTCTATGTTCTATGTTCTATGTTCTATGACACACCAGGATATAGATCGGTTGGAGACTTGGGCAGAAAAACAACAGATGGAGTTTAATCCAGACAAACGTGAGGTGATGCATTTTGGAAAGTCAAGTGCAGGTGGAAATTACACAGTAAATGGCAGAACTCTTAGGAGTATTGATATGCAGATGGATCTGGGTTCGCAGGACCACAGATCACTGAAGGTGGCAGCGCAGGTAGATAAGGCAGTAAAAAATGGCTTGCTTTCATTGGAAGGGGCATTAAGTATAAGGATAGGCAAGTTATGCAGCAGCGTTACAGAACTTTAGTTATGCCACACTTAGAATATTGCGTACAGTCCTGGTCATCGCACTGCCAGAAGGATGTGGATGCTTTGGAGAGGATACAGAAAAGGTTTACCAGGATGTTGTCTGGTCTAGGGGATTTTAGCTATGAATTAAAGGTTGGATAGACTCGGTTTGTTTTCACTGGAACAGAGGTTGAGGGGTGACCGAATGGCATGAATAGAGCAGGAAGCAAGAGGCTTTTTCCCAAGGTGGAGGGGTCAATTACTAAGGGACATAGGTTCAAGGTGCAACGGGGGTACATGTGAGGCACATTTTTCACATCAAAGGTGGCGAATGCCTGGAACATGCTGCCAGGGATCTCGTGGAAGCAGACACTGTAGCAACATTCAAGAAGCACCTGGACGAATACATCAATAGAAAGGGAATAGAGGGATACGGATCCTGTAAGTGAAGGCAGTTTAATATGGAAGGGCAAAGTGTGTTGGCGCAGGTTTGGAGGACCGAAGGGCCTGTTCCTGCACTGTGTTGTTCTTTCTGCTTTCTTTCTCTGTATTTTTCATTTCCAGCTCATGACATTATGTTAAATCAGTAACATCAAACTATGCTCACCTTGTCAAAAGAACTTGCGTCACGCTGGCTTGAATGGAAAGCAGGCACTTTGACCCTTTAATGGGAATGAAAGTACACGTTAAGAGCCAAGCTTGACAATTTGGCTCCTCGAGCATGCTCTGCCATTTGCTAAAAAGATCAGCTGGGGTGTAGAAAGAATAGTTGACTCAATGTTGTTCATTTTATACTGACATACAACATCATACAGTCTGTGAATCCTGTTGGCGAATCCTGAGTTTATTCCACCTGCAAGTTTCCCACCTGTTGTTCCTGTTGTTGGTCTAACAGCACTGGGTCTGCTGACTGCAGCAAATTAAACTATGACTGTGCACAGGATGCAATCAATCTGTTTAGTCACATGTAGTGTTCAAATAATATTTAGTTTGTTCTGCAGGTTTGAGATTACAAGACAGTGGCAAATGTACTGCACGGTTATTTCTCACAAAAGAAAACATGCAGAAGTTGTAACATTTTTGATTCTGGCTAATTCTGTACATAAAAGATTTGATGGACTGTGACGGCCTTTTAAAAAAAGGCAATGGCTTGAACCCATTATAATCAATTACCCAATTGAGAGCAAAGAAAAGTAACACGAAGACGTGACTAAGTGATAACTACAAGGTAAAGAGAAGGGCGCGCGATATATAAATATAAGTTCATTTTTAAAGAAACATTTCAAATGAGGAGATTCCTAAAATGACAATGTGTGACGGCATAGCTTATACAAGGTCTGCAATATTTGACAATGTAAGACCAGCCCCCAAGATGATGCTTTGTCATTGTGGGGTAAGGCTGGGGTTTTCTACTGACATTCACCTTCAGCATATAACTTCAACAACCAAATAAACACCTCCATCACCGCAGAAACAGTGCTTCCCTTCAATTCTAGTTTCCTCAGGTTTCTACTAAAGTTACTGCCGGGCAAAGGGACCAATCCTCTCAGAAATTCCCCATCTTGCATTGATACAGCTCCAGAGAACACCATGCAGAAGCTCTGAGCTCAGTGTTTGGTACAAATCTGACAATGCCGGCCTTATTTTTCTGAAAGATCTCCAGCAGGGATAAAAGGGTCTTGTTTTACTTTTAGAAACTTTCCTGATCCCTAAGTTTAATTAAAATAAGGTAACTATTCCTAAAAACTATATACTAAGAACCAAACATAATGGAAAGTAATAAATGGAAAATGAATGATTTCAACTATGACAAAAATGATATAAAATTAAATTATTTACGCTTTCTTGGATAAATGGCCCAGGAGGTCATTTTCTGCATGTGATTTCCCCCCGCAACAGTTTTCCCATGATGTTTGCTTCTTATACTGGCCATAAGCAACCTGGCATGAATGAAAGCATGTCTTTGAATGAAAATGGATGTGTATGGGGGAGGCAGTAATCCAAAATGCGAGAGTAAATACAAATGGTATGTTGTCTGGTAAAAGTGAATGGAGTTTGGCTGGTGATCGAGCGCAGTGTAGTTTCTAGGGAAGGGAGGTTGTGCTGGGTGCCACCATGTGCCACTCTGCCACAGAGCAAATCCAAACAGAAATCGTTGTTTGATTGCAGTGTCCACACATCTGCCTGCAGTGGATGTCATGTCAAACATGGATTCCGGAGATGTAGAGGGGACAGCAGAAGCGCAAGGTGAGGCCAGGTGGTCAGCATGCCTCCATCTCCAGCAATGGGCCCGACGTCGCTGCTTTTGCTTTGCATGTCGAGAATGTATTTTGTTTTCCTTAAAAAGAAGGAAAAGCTTATTAGACACCTGGACAGCTACAGACGCATAAACCTCAGCACTATGAGGGATTGTTACACTGCTGGTATGGACAAAAGTCGCTTAGCTAAAACAACACATCATTAATTAGATAATATGGCGGCTTTGGCCTCTGAATCAGAAGGTTATGTTCACACTCTATAAAGTTGAATACTTCATTAGAGTTGCATTGAAAGGGTGAATTCTTTCTGGTGAGGTATTAAATCAAGACCATGCCTGTACTCTAAGATGACACGTGAAATTTGATACGCTCCACAACTTAGAGTGGGAATATTCACCCACTGTCTTGGCCTGAACTACTAACAATTAAACTAGGCATTCACTTTTTTTTACTGTTGGTGGGGGCTTTCTGTGTATAATTCAGCTGCTGTGTTTCCCACATTACAGAAGTGGCCACTCATCAAGGGGATTTTGTTGGCCGTGAATTGATTTTGAGATGTCATGATGTTGTGGAAGGTGCTCTATAAATTCAAGTTCTTTCCCTCTTTCTCTGTAATCCTGTTTCTCAAATAAGGGTCAAACGCATTATTATTCTTGGTCACAAATGCAAGTCTTTCTTTCTTTTATACAATCCAAAGATGACAAACAAACAGCTTAAGTGCAGCAGCAAATTGCTACATCAAAAAGTACAACATTATGATGGTTTGAGCTAAAGGAACTGAAGCTCATTACTTTTCAGAAGATTGGTACTGAAGCTAATTTTCCAATACATCCAAAAGAATCATCAGCCATGGATTTCATTCCCTGCAATAGTCAGTCCATTATTCCGACATGTTCATTTTAAATAATGGAATACTGAGCAACCCTGCACAGCTGAAATATAAATCTCCACCAGATTACCTCCTCGAGATTGGTTTCTCTCTTACTGCTAGTGATGCAGAATCCCAGAATAATTACAGGACAAATGGGGATCATTTGACTCTTCCTGTCTGTGTCAGCTCCTTAAAAGATCTGTCCAAGTTAATCCTAAGCCCCCTTTCTCCCTGCAAATTAGCTCACTTCAGATATACGTCCATTTGCTTTCAGACAGTTCTAAGCGAATCTATCTTCACCAGTCTTTCAGGTAATTGGTTCAAGATCGCAACAACCCTGGCGGCTGTGTGGGAAAAACATTCCTCCTCTCTCTCCAGTTCCTTAGTAGTTATTTCACCACCTCGAAGGACAAGGGCAGCAGATGCATCAGAATACTGCTAACTGCAAGATCCCTCTAGGCCATTCACTATCCTGACATGGAACTGTACTGGCTGTTCCTTTACTGTGGCTACTTCACAGTCCTGGAACTTGCTTCCTAACAGCACAGTAGATGTCCCTGTCCCAAAAGGACGAGAGCAGGTTCAAGTGGGCAGCTCACCACTATTTTCTCCTGAGCAATTAAGGATGGGCAACAAATGATGGACTTGCTAGTAACACCACATCCCATGAATGAATTAAGAATAATGCATCCTTATCATCTGGCCGAGAAGGGCATGCTTAGAAACATTCTTTAGGATGGAAAAGTTCCAGCCAAGATGTCCCGCCCTCTCTCACAGAAACAAGGAACAAAAAATATTAACAGGAGTAGACTATCCAGTCCTTTGAGACAGCTCTGCCATTCAATATGATCAGGGCCGATCATCCCATGCACTAACCTCTTCCTGCTTTTTCTCAATGTTCTATTATTCCTTTAGACCCTAGGAACAAAACCACCTCCTTTTGAAAATCATCAATCTTTTGCTCTCAGCTGCTTTCTGTGGCAGAGAATTGCATGGACTCACCAGTCTCTGGAAATTTCTCCTCATCTCTTTCCTAAATGGCCTCCCCCATATCCTCACACTGTGACTCTTGGTTCTGGACTCTGCCAGCATCAAAAACATCCTTCCTGCACCTATCCTGTTTAATCATGTTACAAATACCCACAAAACTTCTAAAATCCAACCAACAGAGTCCCATCTGATCCAATCTCTCTTCACACATCAATGTTATCAACCAGGAATCAACCTGGTAAACCTTTGTTGCACTCCCTCCTCAACCAGAATATCTCTCCATTACGTAAGAAGGCTGAAACTATATGCAATACTCCAGGTGTGGTCTCACTAAGGCCCTGTACAATTGCAGCAAGACATCGCTGCTCTTGTACTCAAATCCTCTTGCATTGAAGGCCAACATTTCATTGACCACCTTTACTGCCTGCTGCACCTGTATGCTTGCTTACAGCTACTTCACAAGGACACCCAGGTCTCACTGCACCTCCCCCTTTCCTAATCTATTGCCATTCAGATAATAATCTGCCTTCTCTCCCCCTTATTGTTTGCAGTTACAGTGAGAGAACTCTCAATCCTGCCCAAGAATATTTGACAGGAATCACTGTGCACCACGAGGTACTTGCTCCATCAAAGCCTGAGGGCCCTTTTACAGCCCATCGGAATTGCAAGTGAGCACAGAAAGATCTTTTCTGAATCACATTCACACATCTATGTCCCTGGAAAGTCTCTCCTGTGTATTTCTGAAAACTCTATTGCTTCTAAAACCAGAAAGTGACATCAATGTGAAAACACATGCAGTGCACAGGTGCTCTTTCAGGATTTAGTACCCAGTATTTCCAGGTCAGACTATTCAAATTTCCACTGCAGTTTATTCAGGATGCCTTTGTCTTAAATATTCTTATTTTGCACCAACTGTTACACATCATCACAGCTTGTTCCTCATGACTTGCCTAGTGCTTCTTCTAGAGTCTGACACATGTTGAGCTTTCTTGACCAGTCTTCTTTCTCATGGTTCCATTCTTATCATTAGCTATTCTCATTTGTCACTCCTGCTGATTCAATAATTTTGTCTTGGCATCTTCATATTTCATAGAATCCCCACAGCATGGAAACAGGTCCTTTGGCCCAACAAGACCACACTGACCCTCAGAGCATCGCCCCCAGACTCCCCCCTCTAATCTACACATCCCTGAACACCGTGGGGAATTTAGCATGGCCACGTAACCTGCACAAATTTTAGACTGTGGGAGGAATCTGCAGCACCCAGGGGAACCCACACAGACACAGGGAGAAACTCCACACACAGTCACCAGAGTGGAATTGAACCTGGGTCCCTGGCACTGTGAGGCAGTAATGCTAACCACTGAGCCACCATGCCACCCCAATCTTATCCCTTGTCTCAAATTTTCTTCCCCTTCTAGCTCCCTTCTAATCTATTGTTTCCTATTTGGACATAGACCTTTTGTAGATCATAGTTCTTGGGCATCAGTAGCAAAGGCTGCACTTGTGTTCTGTCTCTATTTGCTGTAAGTAGATAACAGTGGGCTGTCTAGCTGAACATCTGTAACAAGTTAACACACCTGAGTGACATACCAAAGTCACATAGCAATCAGCCTTTGGCTTGGTAGTGGGGTCAATAACCATGGGGCTGATCTAAGATAAGGATGAGGATGTTTAAAGGGGATTTGAGGAAATCTCTTTGACCCAAAATCTTTTGGTGGATATTTGGACCTCACTACCTGAAAAGGTGATAGATGCAGGAAACAACAGGACATTTAAGAAGTATTTAGATGAGCACTTCAAATGCCATTGCGTACAAGACTGTGTGCCGAGTGCTGGAAAGTGCCTTTAGAGTAGATTAGATGCTTGATGACTGGTAAGTGCTGTAAAAGCTCTATGGTTCATTTCGTATTTGTCATCAATGCATTGCTCCAATAGCCATTCCACCCCAACCTTCAGTTCACCTGGGCCATAACTAACACCTCCCTCACCTTCCTGGACCTCTCTGTCTCCATCTCGGGCAGCCACCTAGAAACTGATATCAATTTTGAGCCCACCGACTCCCACAGCTACCTAAAATAGGCTTCCTTTCACCCAACTTCCTGCAAAAATGCCATCCCCTATTCCCAATTCCTTCACCTCTGCCGTATCTGCTCTCAGGATGAGGCATTCTATTCCTGTACATCCCAGATGTTCTCGTTTTTCAAGGAACACAACATCCACCCACCCCCAGCAGTGGTTGAGACGCCCTCGACCGTGTCTTCTGCATTTCCCACAACTCATCCCTCACACCCCGTCCCCACAATAACAACCAAAACAGAATCCCCCTCATTCTACATACCACCCCACCAACCTCCGGATCCAACGCATTATCCTCCGACACTTCCACCGTCTACAATCCGACCCCACCACCAAAGGCATTTTTCCATCCCCACCCCTATCTGCTTTCTGGAGGGACCAATCTCTCCGTGACTCCCTTGTCCGCTCCACACTCCCCTCCAGCCCCACAACACCCGGCACTTTTCCCTGCAACCGTAGGAAGTGCTACACCTGCCCCCACATTCCTCCCTCACCGCCATCCCAGGCCCCAAGAAGACCTTCCACAGCAAGCAGATGTTCACCTGCACATCTCCTAATGGGGTATACTGCATCTGCTGTACCCGTTGTGGCCTCCTCTACATCGGGGAAATCAAGCAGAGGCTTGGGGACCACTTTTCAGAACACCTACGCTGGATTCGCACTAAACAACTGCACCTCCCAGTCGCAAACCATTTCAACTCCCCCTCCCATTCTTTAGATGACGTGTCCATCCTGGACCTCCTGCAGTGCCACAACGATGCTACCCGAAGGTGCAGGAACAGCAAGTCATATTCTGCTTGGGAACCCGACAGCCCAATGGTATCAATGTGTACTTCACAACCTTCAAAATCTCCCCTCCCCCTACCACATCCCAAAATCAGCCCAGCTCATCCCCGCCTCCCTAATCTGTTCTTCCTCTCACCTATCCCCTCCTCCCACCTCAAGTCGCACCCCCATTTCCCACCTACTAACCTCATCCCACCCCCTTGGCCTGTCCGTCCTCCCTGGACTGACCTATCTCCTCCCTACCTCCCCACCTAGACTCACCTCTACTGGCTCCATCCCCACCTCTTTAATTTGTCTGTCTCCTCTCCACCTATCTTCTTCTCTATACATCTTCAATCTGCCTCCCCTTCTCTCCCTATTTATTTCAGAACCCTCTTCCGCTCTCCCATTTCTGATGAAGGGTCGAGGTCCGAAACATCAGCTTTCCTGCTCCTAAGATGCTGCTTGGCCAGCTGTATTCATCCAGCTCCACACCTTGTTATCTCAACCATTATCGTTACTTGTGTTATGGCTCATCTCCAAGGCAAATCAATCTTGGCCCTCGACTTCCTGACCTAGAGGTAGGGACAATTACCGTTGTGCTATAAGATCCTTAGCTTAGCTAGCTCATATTATCAATAATCAGAGAGTCTGTACAGTATGGAAGCAGGCCATTCGGCCCATCATGTCCACACTGACCGTCTGAAGAGAATCCCACCCAGGCCCATTTGTTAACTCTCCTATCCCTGTAATCCTGCATTTCCTATGGCCAATCCACCCAACCTGCACATCTTTGGACAGTGGGAAGAAACTGGAGCAACCACATAGACGCTGGGAGACCACGCACACTCCACACAGACATTGCCTGAGGGTGGAATCAAACGCAGCCCCCTGGCGCTGTGAGGCACCAGTGCTAACCACTGAGCCACCGTGCTTCCCCATGGAGATGGAGAGTCTGATCCAGTAATTCACTTTTCAGGGATTGGTTAACTCTGTGGGTTAGTTTAGTTTACACAGTAAATCATACTGCAAGTTATGAAGCAGAAATTAAACAGTAAGCCAGCTGATATCTATGTGTGCAAGGTGGAAACCCAAAGCAGGCTAACGGCCAGAAAAAGCCACAACATTGTATACACAGCGTATGATATCCTTAAAGGTGCTTTCTTTTAAAGGTAATGTATGTATACAACAAGCTATAGCACCATTAAACAAGCCAGAGACAACTCTCCTGGAGCATAAGTAAATGACTGCCACAGACAGTAGTGAAATTTGCATTTATACAGCATCTCTAATATGCTAAATGTTTCACTTTTGATTTATCAGGTTAAGAAAGAACGTATCAAACTGCCCTCAAGTATTCCCACTGTAGTTACATTGGGAGATCAGGATAATCCAGTGAGATGCCAATGACACACAGCTTTCATTCCCATCTCAGTCCATGCCCTGACTCTGAGGGCTGACTGTCAATCAGATGGTGAGCAGCTCTCCCATCCCAGCAGCTCCAACTGGAGTGATGGACACTACTGGAACCGGAGACAGTCTTCCATAAGGAGCAGCATTGGGAACCTCACTCAAAAGTGAGTTGGAGTAACTTCAATGGGCCAGTCAGACAGGTCAGGGCCATCTTGACACATTGGTGCCTGTGCTACTGTGAAGGTGCCAGCAGTGGGAGCAGGAGTCACTCACATGACCACAAAGTGGTCTCAGTTGGCCGAAGATGGGTGGGTCAGACCTAAATACCTGGCACTAGAAAAACACCAGAAACAGCAGGTAGATAATGGGCACAGTGGCCCAGCTTAACATTCAGTGCTATACGCACTGCCAATCTCAGCCACAGCTCTCACATTTGGTCTCCTAATTTAGAATGGACATATTGACTTAAAGTTCATTGGGATCAGCCAAGAATCAGTTGGTCTAATTCAGAAGGTTGTGGGTTCAAATCTTATTTAAAGTCAAAAATCAAGGCTGACACTGTTGCGCACTGAGGGAGTGCTGCGTTGTTGGATAAGACAATAAATTGTGGCCTTGCTTACCTTCTCAGATGGATGACAAAGATTCCCAAGGCTCTACCTCAAGGTACAGCCTGGGTGTTATTGCTAATGCTTGTCCAGTAGCTGCGGTTTGTGGGAGCTGACTGTGTGCAAATTGGTTGCCAACTTTCCTAAACTATAACGGTCATTTCGCCTCAAAAAGTACTTCAATGGCCATCATGCACGACCAGGTGTTCAATTGTGGTGCAGGACGCTATACAAATCTGAGTATTTATTATAGCCAGTCGGGCAGTTGATGGGCTGAAGGGGCTGAATAATGAGGAGAGAACAAATAGTAACACTCAGATACATTACCTCAAGGTGAGCGAACAATGCTTAAAATACCAAAGGGTGCTGACAGGGTTGAAAGGGAATGCCTGTACTCCACAGAAAACTGGAACAAGTGGGCAGAATCCCTGTTAAACCAGTTTAAAATGAGTACCATGAAAGAAAAATGGTTGTGAGATTGAGAAACCCACTCCGTCACGTAGCTATAGGCACAAACTTAAAGCTTGGCTTAATGGCTGCACTAATGGGACTCCAGGTCCTTAATCACATCATCCAAGCCGACACCTCTGAAGTTGTATTATTGGAGGAACCTCCTTTCAGAAATGGATTCACAGGTGTATGTAACAAGTCTAAGAAAGAATAGAAAGTTTCCCTCAGTGCCTTGGACAACAGTGATCTCTGATCCAAAACCACCAAAGGTGGATTATTTGAACATTTCTTTCCCTTTCTTTGGTAAGAACTTGCTGTGCATAAATTGGCTGCCATATTTGGGTAATGCAAACATGACTACACTTCCAAGGTACTGTAAAGCATTGTGGGGCTTTCAGAGGATATGAAAAACACATTCTGTTAAGTTCATTCCATTTTCAAAAAGGCTCTTCGATAGTGTCAGGAGACAGGATTAAGCATGAAACGAACACAGAGAATGCGAGAGAAACTCAGCAGGTCTGGCGGCATCTATGGAGAGAGAAACAGGATTAATGTTTCGAGTCCAGAATTACTCTTCCTCAGAACTGAGGCGCCCTAATGAAATCATATTGGACTCAAAATGTGAACCCTCTCTCCACAGATGCTGCCAGACCTGCCGAGTTTCTCCAGCACTTTCAGCTTCGTTTCAGATTTCCAGCATCCGCAGTATTGAGCCTTTATCTGAGGTTGAAGTGTATGAGTTATATTTGGTGAAAACCTGGCTAACCTGCACCTAAACTCTATTTACCCACCTGTGCTTCATATCCTTTTGAATGTCACTAAACCATCAAAAGCCTATTGAGCTTAGGCTTCAAAATTCCACTATTGCACCATCCACAACCTTTTGGGACAGTGTGCTGCAGATCTCATCATGTTTTGGATGAGAAAGTACAGTGCCTTAGACTCTGTGTGAGATTCCAGGTGGAATCTTAATAAGGCTCTTTACAAGCGAAGCATTTCATTTTAACTGGATAGTTCCAATCCCCTTGATAGTTAGGTTGACATTCCCTCAGTTCTTTTGAGACATTTGACCTGTGCGCTAGAATCATAGAATCCCTACAGTGTGAAAACAGGCCATTCAGCCCATTAGGTTCACAGCCACCCTCTGAACAGCATCCCACCCAGACCCACCCCCCTACCCTATCCCTGTAACCCCCACATTTCCCACGGCCAATCCACCTAGCCTGCACATCTTTGGACTGTGGGAGGAAAATGGAGCACCGGGAGGAAACCCACGCAGACACAGGGAGGATGTGCCATACAGACAGTCACCCGACGGTGGAATTGACCCTGGTTCCCTGGCGCTGTGAGGCAGCAGTGCTAGCCACTGAGTCACTGTGCTGCCCTAGTTTTCAATGATCTGTCCACACTGCAGTTGAATAATAACTCAGGAAAAGGATTTCAGGGGAGATATTGTGTAAGAGTTCGAAAGGGTTAATGTCTGTAAAATTGTGAAAAACACCAACTGTGATGACGTCAGAGATCACACGGGAAAGACCTGAGAAGAGCCAGGCATATTTCAGTGATGTGCTTGTAGCTTGTACTCATACAATAAACTGCTCACTGTTAACTTTATCAATGACTCAGTGAACTCGCCTAGCCAAACCCAACAGCTGGATTGCTTCCATCCTCAATTTCCCACAATATACACGGCTGCCCAAAGGATTTTGCTCCTCACACTTTCTAGCTTCTCAGCATTACAGGAAGATGTCTTTCTCTGATCCAAAGTGAATAACTGTAGACCTGCCCACAGTGCCACCTGACCAGTCGACTCTGGTCAAGTCTATAAAATGTCCTAAGCAGCAATTTTTGCCTGGAAACATGTCCACATCTCTGATGGTCACCTCTGAAGGAGTGCTGGTGCTGAAATGGCGTGAGCCAGCATTAATTGAAGCTGAAAAGACAGGGTTTCTCAGCAGATTTGACTCGACATTCCTGTAATATAAAATCAATGGGCTAACTTTACACTTAACATAAAGACAGACAGCAAGCTATGACCTTCAGGCACACCATGAAGTTTCAATAAAAGGAATTCAAAGCTCTATTGGACTCAAATGTAAAAGCAGACCAAGACTTTCTGCACCAATAAGAGACCATCACAATTGTTTGTCTAGTTGGATTGTTGCATCTTAATTCTTTTCCTTTTATAATGAACGATCTGGAATGATGTAGTCCATTCATTTTGTCATGTGTGCTGAACTATTCATTTATAGCATCCCTTCTCCTAAGAAACTTCCTCAACATGGACTAGATGCTTATAGAGAAAGAGGTCATAGGGTCATACAGCACAGAAACAGACCCTTTGGTTCAACTTGTCCATGCTGACCAGATATCCTAAATTAATCTAGTCCCATTTGCCAGCATTTTGCCCATATCCCTCAATACCCTTCCTATTCATGTACCCATCCAGATGTCTTTTAATTGTTGTAATTGTACCCAACTCCACCACTTCCTCTGGCAGCTCATTCCACACACACACACACACCACCGTATGAAAATGTTGCCCTTTAGACTGGCTGACAAAGAGTTTCAAGCGTAAATTAACTATAAGACATGAGGATGTATCAAAGAAAACTTACAAGGCTGTTTTAACAAATTATTTATTTCATTTTTACACTTTATTGAATCTCTTACTATAAAGAACACTTTTGGAATTTTTGAATTATCTTCAAGCAATAGAAGCCCTGTGTCACAAAACGAAACGTGGTCACAAGTGACTCTTGTAACAGTGAAAAAATGACATCTCTTGGATTACAGCTCTGATACTTCACCATGTGCTATTGTAAATGTGCAGCTCACTAGCTTGCTGGGCACATAATAATACTGCTAGCAAGTGGCTGGTACAAAATGATGCCACCATCCATTCAGGGCCTCACGTGGGTTCCAACTGGAAAAGAACCGCAAGAAATCCCATCCCGCCGCACCCCCCCACCTCCAACCATGATTCACACACAGTGACAGTGTGAGTTGACAGAGATTACTGAAAGCTGGAGGGCACACATGTTGATGGACACGTAGGTGAAGCTTTGCCTTCTGATTTCAAAGCCGACAAGATATTGGAAATGAGTTGATGGGAACAGTTTCAATTTATTGTATCCCTCACGGGTTCCAAAGAAATGCCAGTGAGGGGGTTATGCTTGCCAGGAAGGCTTTCCTGTCTGCTTCAAACGAAAACACTTGGCTTCCTGCATAGGAAAGGCCCTTTAGGCTTTAAGCCAGAAAGTTCACAGCAGCAAGGCAGCAAACATACTTATATAAAGCTGCTTCCCATTAGCAGTGAGGAAGGCATTTCCTCACTGGAAGAAATGTGATTTCTGTTGGAATTTTCACATCTTCTGCGCCCAGCAGCACTGTCCTTCGATGTCAGCAGGTTAGAACGGTTCTGAAACTTGAGCCTACATTTCTTAAACAGAGCCTTAACCTTGTGCAGCATCGATTGGTGTCAATTGTCTCTGTGTTTTTAGCCATTTGGGTTTTGCAGTGAAAGACATGTTCTCTTCTCTTCTTCACTATCAGGATTCAGATGTCATTGATAATGCCCATTCTGACACTGTGAGCCACTTAATAAAGGCAATTTCAGAGGGCTGTTTAGAGTCAACCACAATGGGCTTGGGACTGGAGTCACATATGAACCACAATACATACTAAAGGGAAATTATCTTCTTTTCTGGAACATTACTGAAACAGCTGGGGTTTTATGACAATCTGAATGTTGTTTGGTCACTTTTATAGGTAGCTTCTTGTTTTTTTTGGATACTTTATAAAGAATGAGCTCAAGTTGCTATGACAAGCTTTAAATGCCCAGCCTCTCAGATTAACTGAATGCCTCTGAATGACTAACCCAGTAACATAACCCTCTACACCTCCTTATCTCACAAAAGAAACATTATACTCCCTCCATGTGAACAAAGGATAAACCACACTAAAAGATTAAAAAAAAACAACTTTTGACTTTATTTTTTAAAATTTCAAATCTGCTTTAAAAGGAATAAGTATCATGATACAGCTCCCAAGAAAGCTTACTTTAGAATTCCTGCTGTGGTCTGCGATGTGAAAGGTATTTCTTTGCTACAAATTAGCCCCATCAGTTCAACCAAAACACTCATTAAATGAAAAAAATACCATTTAATATTTTGTTCCAGTTTTTTCTCTCTCTTTATCCTATTTAAATAGAAGAATCGCCTGCAGCAGCTCTGAAGAAGCAGCCTCAGTGTCCTAGAGTGGCAGAAGCTGGACCAGAAGCCCTCGATTGTAGGGTAATACTGCGGCCCTGACTGTGTGAGCCCACTTCACAGACCAATGCACCTTCTGGGAGGATGGGGGAGGGGTACGGCTCTGCATCAACACCCTTTCGAAGCGCATGTCCCATTCACCATGGATGTTGACGTCACCATTCTGTTGGTGGTCAACCCATTAAGTGCATCAGTGGTCACAAGTGGATCAGAACCAAACAGAGGCAGGGCGTGATAGCGCACAAAGTGGGGAACTGTACAAATGTCCTTTCTGCCAAACAAGGCAATGGGGACCTATATTACACATTGGTCTTAGCGTCCCAATTTAGATCGCATTTCTTCCAAATACTTAAAGCAATGTGCACATGCACTGTAGCAGGGAGTTGAGAAGCCACATGGGAATAGAGCATTTACATCAAAAAAAAAGTATTTCCATAACGGGGAAAGAAAGGACCCAACTCTCAATTCCTCCCTACAGCACATTTGCACAGCACTCCTTGGATGGAGAATGGGCACTCCGGTGGTACTGTCCTCCCTGTTTAAATGAAAACTGTGAACAGGGTACATCGCAAAAACAAAAGCGTAATCAATGCAGAGAGAGACTCCCGCTTCGAGTGGGAAAGAGAGAAAGTTGGGTGGGGGGGGTAATCTGGAGCAGAACCGGTGATGTCCAACAGTATGATCAAATTAATACAACAAGTCCTGACAGCAGCCCAGTCACTCAAGTTGTTGAGCGATCAAGTCCCCAAACACAAAGGTCCCAAAATTCCGAGTCCTGGAGATTCCCGTCACTCAAGAACGGACGGCCTCAGTTGGGCGAGTGTTTGCTTTTTTTTAATTACTCTGGTTAAGTATTTGGTGCTTGTGTGTGTCAGTTTTCAGGTGGGCTGCTATATGGAGCACCACTTGGAAGTGAGACGTTCCATCTCCGGTGGAGGAGGGAAAAAACTGACATCGTCGGACTCGGCCCACTTGGCTTGCGCCTTCTGCTGGCTGATGATGGAACAGCGCTGCTGACAATCACGGAGGAGTCTGTGCCCCAACCCATCCTGCTCTCCTGGCTGCAGGAGCAGGAGCTTTGGTGAGTGGCCTGTGAGAAGGAAATAAACAAGTGAATATACGGGGAGGTAAGAGTCATCCAAGAAAGAAAATACAAACTTTAAGCACTTCTTACACCACCAGGGGGACTGAGGGGGTGGGTTTTGGGGAAATAAAGAAAAATAAACCACCCTGAAAAATTCCCCACCATTATGTTTAGAAGCAGACAGGGGGCAGGATTTTGCCTCAGTACCCCTCTGCTCTCCCTCTAGGTCTTCGTCTTCATCTTATTCCCTTCCTTCCGTCTTTTCCACTCCAACATCCTCCTTGGCCACTGTCACATGCTGAGACAAGGTTCCTCAGGTACCATCCTCCGGTAACTGTGTGAGCGGGCTATTCCTCCACCGCAGCCATCCACAGCCTAGTCCAACCCCAGTCCGAAGGCAAGCACTTCCCAACAGAAGTCGCTGGAGAGTATTGAGGAGCAACGAGAGATCAAATAGCGGCAGAGGTAGGCCATTCAGCCTGTCGCACTTGTACCACCATTCAGTATGACCTTCAGCTTCATGTCCACTCACTCCCCATATCCCTTTGCTCTCTGTAAAACCCAAATTTGGTCTTGGAACATATTTAAGGCTATGATGCAGCTTTCCCAACCCTCTGAACTCAAAGATTCACACAACACCTTGGGTGAGGGAATTTCTCACCTCAGTCCCAATCGATCATCACCTTATTCTGAGACTGTGGCTCCATGGTCTAGATTCCTCAGTCAGCGGGAAGCAACCTGTTGGAGTCCACCCGCTTCAGACCCTCAGAGAGACCCTCTCTCATTGTTCTACACACGCCAGATGATATTAACTCAACCTCTCAACATGCGGATTTGCTCACAGACTAGACTCCAATCTGTGTGAAATAACAAGGTGTAGAGCTGGATGAACACAACAGGCCAAGCAGCATCATAGGAGCACGAAAGCTTGACGTTTCCTGCTCCTCTGATGCTGCTTGGCCTGCTGTGTTCATCCAGCTCTACACCTTGTTATCTCAGATTCTCCAGCATCTGCAGTTTCTGCTATTTCTGAACCAATCTATGTGAACCCTGGTTGATATGGTCCTGCATTTGACAAGCCTAATCTAAGGTTAAGTAACTCAGCTCAGGCAGCAGCTCTGAACACTGGACTGAGATATTTGACAACTTTCTTAATTAATGAGGAGATCATCTCTCAACAAAATGTTACACCGTAAGCTAGCCTTTATTAGTTTTCTGGTCTCTGAGAGGATAATTAGACAGTAAGGAAAATAGCAGGTGTCACCAGACAAAAACACTGAAGGCCTCGACGGTGCATTTTACTATCTGATTCACTTGTGTGGCTGTGATCTCTCATTAATTAAGAGCCAAAAGGACCAGGAGGGTTCATGGTTCGTATACTGGTTGTTACTGAGTCAGTTGCTTCCGGGAGCTGTTGTGAAGATGTTCCGATTAGCCTCAACATCACTGGGCTGGGAAATTAACCAAAGTTCCTGCTGCAGATCACACTCCTCTGCCGTTCTGAGAGGAATGCTGCACTGTCAGAGGTGCTGTCTTTCAGATGTGATATTAAACTGGGCCACACCTCTCCTCTCAGGTAGATGTAAGGGATCCCATAACATGCTCTACCTTGAAGAATAGCAGGTGACCTGGCCAGTAGCAAATTGGAGGATCGAGGGAGGGGTCGAGTCAGTTTTCCCTCTCATGTAAACAAAATCCCAGTAGGCATTATTTGAAGAAATGAATCCTACAGGTTTCTCTGGACAACATTCCCTGCCAAACCAATACCCAAAACGGGTTATTCACCTTACCGCTGTTTGTGGTTGTAAAGCATTTTGTCACATTCTGAGTGAGTGAAAGTTTATGTACAAGTGAAAGTCTTGGTGTGTTTCCCACTGTTGATAGTATTCGAGGGTTGGATAGACACATTTTTGGTCTTTCAGGAATCCAGAAAGGGGGCAGAAACGTGGGAGTTGAAGCCCACGAGCAGCCAGAATGGGATAGAATCAACAGACTGAATGGTCTACTCCTGTTCCTTTTTCTTGTGTGCACTTCTTTTTCTTTCATCCATCCACTGACCCCTCCTCGCCATTATCTCCCTGTGCGTTTGCAAGTGACTGTCAGAAAGTGTATGCTTAAGGTTCTCTGTGGAAGCCTATCTTGGCAAATAGCCTAGCCTGCCATCACTTACCCTCAGAACCCACATGCAGATAGGTGAAAGGCATGAAGTGGGACACAGATACATTAATTACTAAAAGTATTGAACCAGGTTAGCTAAGCTTCGCTGGCCAGGCAGCATTTATTGCCCATCCCTAATCGCCCAGAGGGCAGTTAAGAGTCATCCACATGGCTGTGGGTCTAGAGTCACATGTAGGCCAGACCAAGTAAGGATGGCAGTTTCCCTCCCTCAAGGACATTAGTGAACCAGATGGGTTTTTCCGACAGTCAATAATGGATTCATGGTCATCACTGGATTCGTAATTCCAGATACTTTTTGAATTCAAATTCCACCATCTGCCATGGCAGGATTTGAACCCTGGGCCCCAGAACATTATCTGGGTCTCTGGATTAACAGTCCTGAGATACCACTAGGCCACTGCCTCCCTGTCTTGAAGATGGTACATACTGCTGCTACTGTGCTTCAATAGTGAAGGGAATAAATGATGCAGGTGGTGAATATGGGGCCATTCAAGCAGGCTGCACTGTCCTGGATAGTCTCAACCTTCTTGAGCTTTGTTGGAGTTAATTTCACCCAGGCAACTGGGGAGTATTCCCTCTCAATCCCGACTCAGGTCTTGTGGATGTTGGGTAGGCTTTGGGGAGTCAGAGATTGAGTTACTCACTGCAGGATTCCTGGCCTCTGACCTGCTCCTATAGCCACAGTATTTATACGGTGGGAAAAGGATTTTAATGGTTGATATGAGAACTGAGTATGTCTAACTATCAAATTGAGTTTCTTTTCTCAAGAAAAGACAGAATTGAGAGGTGACTTGTTTAAGAGATCTTTGTAATATTGATGAGGTAGGCATAGAAATGTTTGCATTGGTAGGCAATTTGAAAAATGGGGGCTAACAATATTGTTACCAATAACTCATCGGGAATTCATGTGAAATGTTGTCACCCAGAGTCTGGTTAGAATATAGATCTCGTTACTACATGAAGTACTCGATGTGAGCAACATAGATGCTTTTCAGGGGAAAGTAAGTCAACCCACGAGAGTGAAAGGAGATAAGTTACACTGGTATTGTTGGATGAAGTAGAAGGAGGTCAGCGTGGAACATAAAACATTGGCATTGATCAGATGGACCGAATGGCTTGCTTCTCTGCGGTTATCTCAAAGTAGCTTGAAGCAATGCATCGACACTTAAAAGCGGAGACTTGCTGACTGGGGTCTCCTCTCCCAAAAAAGGATCTTGCCTTTGGGATAGGAGAAAACAATGAAGCAAAGTCACTAATGGTGATCAGTGAAAGAAGAAAGTGAGTTTTGTCCGCCAGTCCCACCAAGTGACTCAAACCCCTTCAGCTGCCCCACACATTTCTCAGCTTCAGTGCGAGCTGTGAGAAGCCTCCAGTTTTTTATGGATATTTAAAAACAATGCGCCCGAAACGTTATTCAGCCTCCCTGGCTCTGGATTACACAGAATGTCCCATCAGACCAGTCGTTCTGTCCAATACTTCTCCATTCAAAGACAAGAAACTTTCGGCCTCGGGAATTGAAGTATCCCTGAGTAAAGTGATGTTTCAGGGAGACCATAATGGGAATTTTTACATGACTAATTCATTAGAGGGACGGGCTGAACTTTTGTTGGAAATTATAAATGAATCTCTTAAAAAATGACTGACAGGGATTCTTTTTGCGATCATACTTTCATTCTTAGCCACCTGACGGGTAATCCCTGGGCCTCTATATCATCCTCTCTTGGCGCAATTCAGTCACTGTGTAGAATTTCTGTGCCCCTGATGAACAGTTCAGTTTTATTGCTGCAGTGTTGTTGAGAACTGCAGACCTTATGCGATTTGTTCAGTGTGAGTATTCCAGTGATCCAGCGCAGTACGAAGGGACAGAGTGTCGTCAGCCTTCAGATGAGGGATGAACCCAAAGCCCTTTCTCCCCCCTCATGTGGATGAAGAAGATCCCAAGCCACTGTGTGAAGAACAGCAAGTTCTTCCTGCTGCCCTGGCCTACTTTTATCTCCTAAACAGTGTCACTAAATATAGCTTATTTCATCATTACTGCGTTTTGTGCTGCTGGGACCTGGTTTGCGCAGATTCACTGCTATTTACAAAATTATCACTTTACTGCGAATGTCATTTGTTGGCATTGAAGACATGAAAGTCATCACATAAATGCAGAGATCTGAAATGTCAAGGCCAATCCACCAAAAGCTGAAAGGTGTAGCAAATTTTGCAGATGCTGGAATCTGTACTGAAAACAAAAACTTCTGGATATCACAGCGGGTCAGGCAGCGTCCATGGAGAGACAGCAAGCTCACGTTCCCAGTCTAGATGGCACTTCATCAGAGCTGACACGAAGTGTAGAGGGGGCAGCGTTTATGCAACAGTGGGGAGGGGGTGGAGTGTTGGGGGAGAAAGAGTGTTGAAAGTGCAGGCTAAGTGTCTGGAATGTGAGAATGGCAGAACAATGGTGTGTCTAACTGCTAGGCATGAATGAACAGACAGTCCCACTGGAGTGGGGGAGGGGGCAGAGGACATGGTGACAGAGATTGTAACAAGCAAAGCTAAACAGGAAAAAATTGGACCACAATCTGAAGGTGTTTTTCCAGAAAGTTGTAAAGTGTCTAGTTTGAAGATGAGATGTTGCTCCTCCAAGTTTGCGCTGAGATTCACTGGAGCAGCGCAGCGTGGTGAGGACAGATGCGGGCACGCGAGCAGGGCTCTGGGTTAAAATTACTGGCGAGGGGATGGACAGGGTCATGCTCGTGCACGGACCAGAGGTATTCTGTAACACAGTCACCAGGTTTGCATTTGGTTTCTCCAAAGTACAGTAGGCCACATTGGGTGCAGTGAATGCAATGGGAGGTATAAGTGAAATGCTGTTTCTCCTAGAAAAAGCTGAAAGGACCTGGGATGGGGGCATAAAGAGATTTAACATTTTCCCTTCTGATTTGAATGCTGCTGTGCTGCTTTAAAAATAGGGGAGAATCAGACTGGGAAAGTCGGGTATGTGCTTGGTATTCTGTTGATCTTCGGGTTCAGGACAGTTATGACTTTGAGGCTCTAATCAGATCAAGAATCAATCACAGAAGGAACAAGAAAGCAGCAGAAGTTCCCCGAATGGGTCTTCATCAGGGAATTTCCACCCAGAAAGAAGCCTACAAGTCAGTCAGTCATGGTGCTTGTATATAAATACCATCTGTGATATTTGTAAAATATGTTATACAATCTTGTTTTAATACTGTGAATCAATAACATTTACCAAATACTGTTCACCTAAAGCACTTTGAAATTCACCAGTTAGTTTGTTAAAATGCAAATGATATGTTCTGAAATTATAAATTGACAGGAAAATAGATTTTATACTTAGTAAATATACCGTTCTTTAAAAAAAACTAGATGGCTTGAATAGGACAAAATAGTTAAGAGAGGGTGATTTATTTTAGTTATTGGCTTGTTTCTTGAAAATCCTAGAGTGGCAAAGCTGTGTTTTTTAAATGCAACTCACTATATCATAACTATCTCGCCTTGGGACAGCTCCAGCGGCAGGAGAGTTCCATCACACAGCTCAGGATCGACTGAGCATTGTCAATCTTATTAATAAGCAACAATACTGTGTGTTCTATTGATGTGGGGAAGGACTGTCCATATGTTTACACATGTTGTTGCTGTGCACTGCTTATGCATTACCATCTCACACATTTTTCTCATAGATAGTCACGAACTGGAGGTGCTGGTGTTGGATTGGGACAGACAAAGTTGGAATTCACACAACATCAGGTTATAGTTCAATGGGTTTACTTAAAATCACAATATTTTGGAGCACTGCTCCTTTGTCAGGTGAAGTGTTAACTGTGGAATTCATTTCACCTGACGAAGAAGCAGTTCTCCGAAAGTTTGTGATTTTACATAAACCCATTGGACTAATCACCTGGTGTCGTGTGACTTCTGACTTTTTCTCGTAGATGCCAGTGTCAGAAACAGACCTGTAGTCATTCTGTTCATAGAGCTGACCCTAATGGGGCCCACCACGTGCCAATGTCACTTCACAGGTCAGAAGGTCATGAGGTCATGAGACTTGAGCACATGCTCTCCACTGGCACTCCAAGGACAGTATGCGTGCTTTTGGAGGTGCTGTCTCTTAGGCACCATGTTAATACAATTCTTGTCTGCTCTGTCAGGTGGACATATAAGGTCTTAAAGAGATGGGGCGCTCTCCTAGTATGCTATGACAGGAATTGAAGCTGTTCTGACGCAGAGGGTAGAATGTGCTGCCAAAGGAGCTGGTGAAGACAGCATGGTTTAAGAGGTATCTTGACAAATATAAGAGGAGGCAGAGAACAGAGGGCAGCACAGAATCAAAGAGTTTTTAGTTGAGAAAGACAGCATGTGTTGGCACAGTCTTGGGGTGTCGAAGGGTCTGATCCTGTGCTGACCGGCTCTTTGTTCTTTAAGTCAAAGATAATGGCAGGTCTCGAAAGCTGACCCCATAGCATTGTACGTTCCCTGCTGCTTTCCCACTTCTTTTCTCCAACTCCACTGAGACATGCGCTTTATTTGGTGAGACGGACAGTGAGGACAATCTATTTTAATAGCTGTTGTCAACTCAGTACAGAAAGGGTACGGAGAGGCTGTAATCTACCATTCCACAGTGAGGGGACACAGATCAATAAGGCTATTGAACAGAGGAAGTGCAAAACTGCTCTGAACTTCCTTGTGGGTCATGACCACGCTGCCTGGGTCTGTCGAATCAAATTTAAGTCTCCAGGCATTCTAACGCTTGTGCAAAGGTTCAAAGTGTTCCATACAATGAAAGGCCTCATTCTTTGTTGAATAAGAAGAAAACCTTGGCCTGATCATCAGCTATGGCTAGTTTACAGCTGTAATGCACAAAGACAGTGGCATTGGGAGGTCGTACTACTGGCCCCTGGGTGACAGGAACAGACTGAAGAGGGGGACCCAGTGAAGTAGCAGAGAGCCTCACTGATGCATTTGTGTAATCTGCATTAAAGGTCTAATTAAGGAGCTTTCTGCCTTGCGCAAATGAAGAACCGATCCCATGCCATATGGGGAGACCACGAACCTAATGGAAGTGACTTACCTGTTGCAGCTGGGGTTGGGGAGGGCACTGGAGTTGCAGATCCCATACAACCATAACAACCGGAGATAGGAGTAAGGGTTTGCCTCCTCAAGCCTTCTCTGCCATTCAATAGGATGGTGGCTGACCCCACATACCTCATGTCCATTTTCCTGCCTTTACCCCACAACCCTTGATTCCCCTAACTGTCAAGAATCCATCTCAGCCTTAAATGTACACCAGGGCTCTGGCCCCACAGGTCTCTGGGGTAAGTAGTTCCAAAGACTCACTACCCTCTCAGAGAAGAAATCCCTCCTCATCTCAGCCTTAAATTGGCACCCGTTTATTCTGAGTCTAAGCCCCCCCGCCCCAGTCTGTGACTCTCCCATGAAGGAAAACATCCTCTCAATATTTACCCAGTCAAGCCCATTAAACACCTGAGATGCTGCTGGGCCTGCTGTGTTCATCCAGCCTCACATTTTATTATCTTGGATTCTCCAGCATCTGCAGTTCCCATTATCACTCACCATTAAACACCCATACGTTTTAATGAGATCATCTCTCATTCTTCTGAACTCCAGTAAGTAGAGTCTCAGGCTGTTTAACCTTTGCTCATAGAGCGGGAGTGGCGGTGGCACGGTGGCTCAGTGGTTAGACTGCTACCTCACAGCATCAGGCACCCAGGTTCAAATCCACCCTTAGACTCAATAGGCCGAATGGCCTGCTCCCACACTATATTCTAGAGGGATCCCTCCATACCAGGGGTCATCTTTGTGAACCTCCTCTGAACCTATGGCCCCCAAAGGGGGTTCAAGGAAAGGACTCTTACAGACCAACAATCTCGCCAGGAGGGATTTAGCCTGTGATCCGTTTGGTCTACCTCCCCTTAACCATCCCGGACTTCAGGTTTTCCTGTGTGCCTTGTGGAACTTCCATTGTGGAAACTTGCCAAGTCAATTTCCTGGTATCAGGGTCCTGAAGCCTGTACTAAAATTTGCCTCACAAGTGTGAAATACATTATGGCACAGAAGCTGAACCATTAGGTTAAACAAATTTTTAAAACTTCAAATGATCTGTTTGAGGGGGTTTTTGCGCTGATGTACATTCTAGGCCACAAAAGCACGTGAACCAATGCAATTCCAACTGATCATCTTATCATTTTGCTGTGAGAGGACTCAATGCGTCGCTGTTTCACACATTTGAGTCCTGTGTATCACCCAGCGCAACAGAATCATCAAGAAATACTTCAGTGAGCATAAAACAGGATCCTATTCGCTACAAGTCAGTTTCTCAAAGAGGAGGAAGGAAAACAGGGTGACACTGTCTGGAGGCTTCATGAATAGTTGCTCCAATAACTACTCGTCCACTGTCTTGTGATGTGCTTGCTAGCTGCAGGCTAGTGTCACAGACCCAAAATGAATTGGCCTGTGAGCTCAGCGTCTGAGCTGCTGCAAAAAGGCTGTAACAATGAGGCTGATCCAATGAAACAAAAAGATATCATTACAGCAACAATTGCAGCCATTCACCCAGGAAACAATGAGCCTTTGATTTTAGTCTGGGAGCTGGCGAGGCAACTAAGTAGCAATTATTTACACTTATAGGCTCCAACTGAGCATTACACCAAAAGTCCAGGAACAGATCCCTGTACTCCCCAGTTCTGAGAATCACAGAGTTGTTATAATGCAAAGGGAGGCCACTTGGCCCACTTGTGTTAGCACTGGCTCTCTGAACATTTGGGTTTAGCGCCCACCTCGTGCCTTTTCCCTGCTCCTATTGAAATGTCCTCTGGAATATTTTGATTGAACCAGCCTCCGCCACATTTCCAGACACAGCATTCCAGATCCTCGCTACTCGCTGTGTGAAAAAGTGCTTTCTCATCCCACATCTGCTTCTTCTGAACATCCACGACTTTGAAAACTTCCATCAAAGTTCCTCTTTGCGTTCAGCTCTCCGAGGACAACAGGCCACTGAATTTCTGTAGCACCCTCCCAAAAAAAGACACTCATACTTTTAATTGCCAGCAAAACAAACAATTCCCATGCAGCACTCACCATAACCCGGCCTTATGGCTGAACTGGCTTATCAGGCAGAAGAAAAGAAAACCTTGCATTTGTACATTGTATATCTCAAGAACTTAATCTTTTTCAAAGAACATTACAGCCAACGAAGCACTTCAATTTGGGGGAAAACAACGGCCAATTTTAACACAGAAAGATTCCACAAACAGTCATACAATAATGAACTATTTTTACTGCTGGGTGCCACTATGTTAATTACTGGGACGGTAGGTTCACAAAGCGTGCAGGTACAGAACTTCCCATATGCTGTCAGGAGACACAGGCCAAACCCATAACATCTATACCTCAAAAGGTAAGTGCGCTGCCAGTGAGCTACTGATTACTATTAGCAAGGGATCCACAGCGTATACATACTGTGTATTGTTCATTCCCTGTCACAGATCAGGGCAATAGAATTAATTTGAGTGCTTTTAAAGAGTAGGCAATTTTTAAAAATTCATTCATGAGATTAGGGGTGTTGCTGACCAGGCAGCATTTATTGTCCATCCCTAATTGCCCAGCGGGCAGTTCAGAGTCAACCACATTGCTGTGGGTCTGGAGTCACACAGAGGCTAGACCAGGTAAGGATTGTGTAAGACAACTTTCCCCTTTACTAAAGGGCATTAGTGAACCAGATGGGCTTTTCCCCAGACAATGGGCAAATGGGCATCATTAGATTCTTAATCCCAGATATTTACTGAATTCAAGTCGCACCATCTGCTATGGTTGGATTTGAATCCATGTCCCCAGAAGATTATCTGGGTCACTGGATTACTAGTCCAGCAACAATACCACTAGGCCATCACCTATCCCTGTATACAGCACAGTCCTGTCTATAGAAGTACGGTAAATGATCAGTAATGTGTTTTATTGATGGTCGTGGATGGATAGATATTGGCCTTCTTTTGTGTCTAAATTATACATTGCAGCACAAACATAGCCTCATTAGGGAAGATCATGGTTTACTGGCAATGTCACTGAACTCATACTGCAGAGCCCCAGGGTCAATTTGAGATCAACAAGTAAATCTGGAATTGAAAGCTAAACTCAGTGATGGTTACCATGAAAAGACCACTGAATGTTGTAAAAACCCATCTGGTTCACTAAACTGCCAGTCTTACCCAGTCTAGCTCAGAACTGATTCCAGGCCCATCGCAATGTCGTTTCTTTTCAACAGTCCCCTGAAGTGGCCTCACAAGCCACTTAGTTCAAGGGCAATTAGCGATAGCTAACAAATACTGGGCTTGTCCATGAAGCCCACAAACCATGAAACATTAAAGCGAAAAAAAGCTTTGGTTGTTTCAATTGCTTTTTGTGCTTTTTACGTGCAAGCATGCCTTTTCACAATCCCAAATGCTACCACACCTGCACTAAAGGTGTTCAAATGGGTACCTTACCACTCAAAAAGGGCAAACCATAAAACATTCCTCCAGCCCTCACCCCTCTTCTCACTTTCCCTCAAGTTCAGACACTCTCCATTTTGCATCCAAGCCAACCCATGCAAACGAATGGCATCTATCCATTGCCCATACCTTCTCATATCCCATATGCCACCTTAAGTGCGTCAAGCCAATCGTCCCCAGGTCCTCGTGCCCCACTGCTAACTTGGTGCTTATTTCCACACTCTCCCCACTGTACTTTTCGCCTTCACCTACCTCACTCAGTATTCCCGAGCTTCAGTCCCTCCATTTTCTCCAGATGCTGCGCAAAATTCTGAGATCTGTGAGCGTGACAGAGGCTAGTGAAACAGGAAGTGAACGCACTGGCTTGGCATGCATGGCTGCACAGCAGCACAGCTCTGAGGGATCCCAGTACACTGGGGAAAGACTGTCATTCTATTATTATCAAGTTCCACATTACCAATTATATTATTGAGGAAAGCACTATCACTCATAAGAACACATTTTGACACTTCTTCATGGTTCTTGTTGGCAAGTTGGACAATTCCAAAGCCGGTTTGCAAATTTTACAGACCATTTTCTCCACAGTTAAAGGACATGTAACACCCAAACTGCAAAGGATCCCTGACCCCCAAGCTGTTAAGGATCTCTGACCCCTAACTCAAAAGGATCCCTGACCCCCAACCCAAAAGGATCCCTGACCTCTAACTTGAACAGAACCCTGATTCCACCACCCCCAATTTGAAAGGATCCCTGACCACCAACTCAAAAAGAGCCCAGACTCCCTAACTCAATAGAATCGCTGGTATTTCCCAACTCTGTGGACCTTGGGATCACATCAGTACAGGTACCTCAGCTCTCCAAAGGGGCACCCCTGCTATCTAAAAGAAACCCATTGAGAATGGACTTCCTGGTCTAATCTCCGTACTCCAGGCTCCAGACGCCAGCGATTCTGAAATATGATTTCACTGGGAGGCTGCTTTAAATAGCCACTGCCTCCAGGCACTCAGCATCGATGAGCTATGACTGCTGTCAACAAAAAAAAGGTGAAAAGCAGGATTTGGAATTCCCAATGGTCTCTGTTCCAGTGAGAATCTAGGCCCTGGTCTCAGTGATAGTGGCCATGAAATTACCATTGGCTGCTGAAAGAGCAGGTCTGCTTCATTAATAACCTTTAGTGAAGAGAATTGGCCATTCTTACCCAGTCTGGCCTACATTTGACACCAGAGTCCCAGGGCTGGCCTGGCAAGCCAATCGTCTCAGGGGTAATTAGGGATTGGCTAAAAACATTGGCCTTGTCAATGCCCCTGAGAAAAATTAGAAGAATTAAGAAACCAATGCCAATTTTTGCCATTAAGTTCCTCACAGCAGTTGACAAAGTGCAAGTAATGGATTACACAGGACAGGATATGTACTAAAGACCTGAAGGTGGGTTGCCACCACCTCCCCTGCCCACAGCAGCAATGAGTGGTTCTGGCTCTGTCTTTAACTGTGGTACACCTTACCTCATCAGCTTTCCCTTCACACATCAGCCATCAGTAGGTTCACAGCTAGCGAGGGAGCCCACATTTACATCAGACAAGCATTAACGAGAAGCAATGTTCAGCTTAGAGTTCGGACGATGATTCTTTCCTCCTACCCACCATCGGTCTCTCATTTGGACTATATTTCACAGTTATCCCCTCACCCTTCCATTGTTCTGAAAGATTAATAATCCCATTCTGGGTGGTCTCTTAAGAAGGAGAGAGGTGTGAGGGGCAAGCATACGCAGTGTGAACAGATTCAGAATTCAAACTCAGTGCTGTGATGGTCTTCATATTGAACTGGGAGTGCAGCCCGTCAGGGATGGTAAGGGAAACAGCTGCCCAGCAGAGGAAAGCCTGAAGCACCGAGGCCTGACACGGCCCTTTAATGTTCTACAGAATGGCTCACCGGAAAGTCAGTACCTCTGAGTCCCTTATAACAACACTCGAGTGTCAGCCTTGGTACTTATCCTCAAGATCTACAGTGGGACTCGACCAAGGAACCTTGTGATTTGGACGCAAATCCCGAATAACTCAAGTGAACTCAGAATATCAAACAACGATTGTTTTTTTCTTTATTCATTCACAGGATGAGGGTGTCGCTGGCTAGGCCGGCATTTAATGTCCATCCCTAATTGCCCAGAGGGCAGTTAAGAGTCAGCCACATTGCAGTGGGTCTGGAGTCAGACGTGGGCCAGACTGGGTGAGAATGGTAGTTTCCTTCCCTAAGGACAGCAGTGAACCAGACGGGTGCTTCCCGAAAATCGTCAATGGATTCGCGGTCATGATTAGACTCTCAGTTCCAAACATTTATTGAATTCAAACTCCACCATCTGCCAAGGCGGGATTCAAACCCAAGTCTCCAAAACATGACCTGGGGTCTCTGGGTTAATAGTCTAACGACAATACCACTAGGCCATTGCTTCCCCTCAACTTTCACAAACAATTCATGAAGATTGATGAATGGTTGACAATACTGACTTACAACATTTCGGAAGTCGCACTGGATTTTCAATGTTTCCACCCTACAGCAATCGGAAGAAAAGGTACACCAGTGAATGCTAGAGGACACAAAATACTTCCTTTCACTTCTGATAATGTCCTGGGAGTCTTGAGGTTTTGTAACTAGGGGAAAAAGCCAAAATACAGAGACAGACGTAGGGAGTGGGCAAGCATTAAAGGACGACATAAATGGCATCAGGATACAGCCTACTGGGGAGACTGTGACAGCTGCAGATGGAGGTCAAGATCAGGAACATGTAAGAGAGAGAACAAAACTCCACTAATGAGTGGCCGCATCTGACACCCCTCCAAAGGCCCCCAACCCCAACCTCCAGCTGAAAGTCTGGCCAGCGGAAGGCCTTGCTCAGACTCGCCTTCCGCTGGCCAGACTTTCAGCTGGAGGTTGGGGTTGGGAGCCTTTGGAGGGGTGTCAGATGCGGCCACTCATTAGTGGAGTTTTGTTCTCTCTCTTACAAAAGCAGTTACTCTTCACCCAGCTGTGGTTAGGCTTCAGACAAAACGGTGAGGAGGAAAAGACTCAGCAGACAGGAGGAGTCTCATCCTAACCTTCAACTGCTGCAGCTGTCTCTTGAAACAACTGTTGTGAGGACAGGTATTAAATATCCAAACAAGAAAACACTCTCTCTTTCCAGAGAATGTTTTCTCAATGAATGCATGAGGGTTAAGTGGGTATGCATGCTATTGGCAGGGAGGGATCGGAAGCAGCAAGGGCGAACAACTAATGAAAACCAAAACAGATGCTGTAAATCAGAGACAAAAGCAGAAATTGCTGGAAAAGCTCGACACGTCTGGCAGCACATCTGTGGAAACAAATCAGAGTTAACATTTCAGGTCTGGCAACCCTTCCTCGGAACTGTTCTCTCTCTCTGCGCAGACCTGTTGAGCTTTTCCAGCAATTTCTGTTTTTTTTTAGAAAAACAAAAATGAAATGTTCAAGATTCAACGTCTTTAGATTTAATGTCTTTTGGGGACCCATGATTTTTACAGTCACTTTTTCACTCCCTTTCACGGATGATGACCCCCTCTGGGACCCAAAGCTTCTGAAACCTGCTAAGCAGCTGGTGGGCAGGTGTGAGCACAACAGAGGCAATGCCGCTATGGGGAGCAGCACAGTAGCCAATGTCTGCTGGATGTCCCACTCCCCCGTAGTCTAGACAGTGTAATGGAGTTGGGGGGGGTGGTGGGGGTGTGGGGAAGGTTACGGCTGATCCCAGCTAACGTCGACCACCACTTTCCCAGAAGATCTGAGGCGAAGAGATGATCTGAAGAACATTTGCCAGTGAGTTGCTTGTTTTTGTTCCCTTCCCTTTGCGCCCAAGCAAATATCAATCAAAATGTCAGCTCAGAAACCAGAACCACTGAACGCACCCACGCTGCTGCTTCCACCCACGTCCCTGCAGAAAGAGGGGCCAGACTTTATTCACTGTGTACGCAAGTGGCCCCCGAAACGTGAGGGATCAGGTCAGGAGAGGCCAGCTATCGCTCTTCAGATCACTGGGTGTGTAAATACCAAGCTTCCTGTTTGCTTCAAACAATCTACCTGACATGTTGCTAACCACTCTGCTGATTGTTTACAAGTGCAGGCGCTCGGAGCTAGCAGCAACACCCCAGAGGGCACGGGACTGCTTAGGGCGATGCCTTGCCTGCTTGAGAGGTGAGCTCTGTCACCTCTGCCTGTCTGGCAATCAACCGAAAGATCATTTGGCTTTAGCCACAAACGTATTTAGGAACGAGACAGAAAGGCACACACACACGCGCACACACACACACACACACACACGGGCTCGATTGTCTTCCTGGCAGACACAGTGGCGGTTAAAACACCGCCTCTCACAAAGCACACCGGCGAGTTGAATCACAAAGCAGTTTCAACACAGAAGGAGGCTATCGGCTCTGTGTTCTTACCACCTCCTGGGTTTTCCTCTCCCATCAGCAGCCCTTTCCCCCCTCTTTGGGTAATTGCCCGGTCCCCTTTTTGAAAGTCATGGTTGAATCTACCTCCCTTACCCACTCCAGGCAGTGCGGTCCAGATCCCGACCCTTGGCTGCTTAAAAAGGTTTGACCGATGCTTCTTTGCCTAGTCACTTGTCAAAATAATGTCGGCCTCCCGTTGTTCTTGCACACTGAGCTGAAGAGCAAGTCCATTCCCCTAACACTACAATGAACTGCCAGAGAAAGTGGAGGATGCAGGGACAGTTACAACATTTAAAAGACGTGGATAAGTTCACGAATCACAGGATACCTACATAGGGGAAAGAGGCCCTTCGGCCCAACAAGTCCACATCAATTCTCTAAAGAGCATTCCGCCCAGATTAATGTTGTAACTGTCCCTGCTTCCTCCACTTTCTCTGGCAGTTCATTGTAGTGCTAGGGGAATGGACTTGCTCTTCAGCTCAGTGTGCAAGAACAACGGGAGGCTGACATTATTTTGACAAGTGACTAGGAAACTTGCGGGTGGCACTGTTCCCATGTATCTGCTGCCCTTGTCGTTCTAAACTGTAATGGGTAAAAGTTGGGAAGCTGCTATCTGATGAATGTAGATTTATTAATGGAATATAACATTTTGACAAGTGACAAGTGACTTGGAAATATATCGCCGTTCCTTTGGCATTGCTCGGTCAAAATGTTGGTAAACCTTCCAAGTGGCATTATGGACTGCAATGGCTTGAGGGAGCAGCTCACTACCATCTTCTCTTGGGTAACTAGGAATGGGCAATAAAAACTGGACATCTCTTGCGTGGATCTTATAAATATTCCTAATGAAAACTGAGTTAGAGAGCTTTCTGTAGTGACTGTACTGTCAGGCCACTGAAGACAGAGCCAGTGGCAACATCACAGAAAATGCTCAACCTGGTAGATAAGAAACGGACTCTCTTTATTCAGAGCTGGTTTCCTTTGTGGAAACTGTTTGACTTTCATGAAAAGAACAATTTCTAGGTGCCAATTCTTGACTCCTCATTTGGAAGCTGGGCGAGAGAATGTGATGCTTCAGTGCGCCAAGTTCCAGCAAAACCAACCATGTCCTTGTGACTTTCCGAGGAAGACACATTCCCATAGACTCAGGGATTGGAATCAATCCGCGGCATTCTCAATGGGCAGCCAGACTGGGAAAGGCTCGAGGGGGAATGTCAACATGTAGAACATGTAGAGAAAAACTGAAAAAATCCCATGCCCAGTGGAGCAAAGCAATAGATGACCAAAAGCTCGCAGATAGGGAAGGAAGAATCATATACAGAATAAATAATAGATGGAAAGAACACACTAAACACCTCGCTTCCAAACTGTCACCACTGTGACATCCAACTTACAGCTCTCAGTTCATTAGCCTGGGTGTTAGACAGCAGGAACAAGTGTCCCTGTGCTGGCTAGTTTCCACAGATGTACGCTCACAAAAGCCACTGTTTCAAGACCGTTTCACTGTGCACTTTGAGTCCTGATCTTAATGGGGCAACAACTTCAATGGATCATACAATATGCATTTGTTCAGTCATTTCCAAAGAACAGTAAAGCTTTGAAGGGTGAAGCGCACAGTGTGGAAAAGGGGCTGGATTCCTGCTCCTATTAATACAAGAAACCTTTAGTTCTGAACACAAAAAAAAGCAAAGAGATTGGTACGTTTACTTGCTCTTCAGCTGGTCGGAAACTTACGAACAGTTATTCTACCGAAAGCAGTGTGCTCTCCTCCATCAAGGTCAGTTTTCCAAGTCTTCTGTCACTCACTGTAACCACCCAATTTCTCTACACTATTCTCTGCCCTGGACAAGGATCCTTTTTGCCTGCGATGCCTTCCTTGGTCAAATAGTCCATCTTCAACAGCTGAGCGGGAAGGGTCAAAATCTATTTTGATCCAGCTGGCTTGCATATTTCAAACCAAAGGGCAGGGCTGAGCTCAAAAATATCAACTGGTCTATAGTTGTACATTATAATTTCTGAACAATTTCATCAGCATTAGAGATTTAAGTAAATATCTCCCTGTTATAGCAATGATTTTGCAAGCAGCAAAGCGCAGAAAAAGCCATTACTTTCAGATTGAAGTCTGTTTTTATGAGTTGCCTTACTTTTCTCTCCTCTCATCTTTTTCACTGTCCTAAACATTCTGATGTCTGATTGACCACATTGGGATGAATTTGATGCAATGGAACATTACTACTGCTGTATTTGTTATGGTTTTTAAAATTATGTCTAATTCATGGGATGTGGGTGTCACCTGCTGGGCTAGCATTTATTGCCCATCGCTAACTGCCCTTGAAAAGTTGGCAGTGAGCTGTTTTCTTGAACTAAAGCAGTCCATGTGTCGACCCACAGTGCTGTTAGGGAGGGTGTATCGGGATTTCAATCCAGCAACTGGTGATGTATTTCCAAGTCATGATGAGTGGCTTGGAGAGGAATTTGAAGAGGACAGTGTTTCCGAGCGTCTGCTGCCTTCATCCTTCTAACTAGTGGTCACAACTCTAGGGGTGGGGGGGGCTGCTGTCTAAGAAGACTTGGTGACCTGCGTCATCACATTCCATGACACAACGGAGTTCAGAGGGAGTGGGAGAGAGATTAGAGATGCTAAAACGGTGAAAGCGTCTGCAGTGATTTTTTTTCACATGGTGCTTTATAAATGCAAATGGGCACAAGGAAGGCAAATGGTCAAAGAAAATAATGTACAAGAGCTCTCTTAATGGTGTACTGAGCAAAGACGTCTCCCACCAGATCGCAAGGATTGTCTCTATTTCAGGCCCCCCTTTCCATCCAATTATGCTTGCACTCCTGAAATAGGGAGTACTAAAACCCATGGGAGCCACTGTTGTGTTGCACCTCACAGCTTAGTGTGTGGTGTATCTTTCAGAGCTACGCTGATGATATTAAGGCACATGACCTCGTGAGCCAAAAGTCTCAGGCACCATCTTACTGGGGATCACCTGAAGCATGATGAGCTGATGGATGTATGCTGCAACTGAATATCTCAGTGTTAGCCCAGACACTGATTTGCAGGTAAACGTAATTTATGTTAATGTCATGAGCTGTAATAAACATCAATTGAATTCCTCAGTCAGTACTACATTACCCAAACCTAGTTCTTATGCTAATGTAAGTATTGCCTCATTTGGCACAAATACACCGTTGAATGCAAAAATCCACGTTTGGGGATTGGGGATGGAGGAGGGGGTTGGTAGGTCACTTATACGGCATGCTGCCATCCAAAGTGGACGTGAAAGATACAGGCTTTGCTGGGCTGACTGCCATAGTTAGTTCATTTCTACTCAGCAAAGTACAGGTCACTCTATACTTAGGCATTACACTTCAGAGAATGATTGGATATTGTTTTCTATAAGAAGATGCGACCCTGTATGGTTTGACAGCTGGTGAAGAAAGGATTTATTTGCAACCTTGCACTCTCCAAGGCTCAGTAGTCATCTGTTGGTAGAAGATCTTCCAGTGCAAGCAGAGAAAAAGTGAAAAATCACCGAGGACCATCGGTTGCTCTCTCATGAAAGAGAGAAGACTGGGGGTGAGTTTAGCCTGAGAGTCCTCACGCCTCAGACAAGGAGCGAGGTTTAGAGGTGGCTCCTCCACGGCGTTCCTTAACCAGGTCAGAAATTGAGCTCTGCTGTTTTTCATTTTGCAAACTTGACGACATGAAATCAAAACAGGCATCCCCTTCCTTGTCAGTGCATGTTTAACCTTGGGACAAGATTAATGTCATTATAAAAATAGCAAGTTACATGAAGTTGTTTTGCTTTTGGAAAATAAGTAAGTTAACAATTCATTGAAGTTTTAAGTTATGCGGGGTGAAACTATGCTTAAATCAAAAACAATATTTTGAATTGACTGGCTTGAGGTTACTATAAGACTTAAACCACATTTTAGTGACTTGAATTAAAGCCAAAAATGGATAAATATTTGCATTATCCAAAGCCATTGAAATGGAGACAACCTGAGTGTAAAGTCTCACCAGAAAGAATTGATTTGCAAGTGTACAAATGGGGTTTATCCTCCACACTATTAGCAACACAACTTGACAGGCAGTTGAATGGGCACAAACTTGAAGAACGGGACTGTGGACATGAAAGGATTGTGTCAAGATGTGACCCAACAAGGCAAGCCTGGAAACTGGAATCTACTAGCTGTGACTATGTTTGGATCACTGGGTAAATAGAGAAACTGATGCAATGACCAAGGTGCAAGGTGCCTGTGTCGATCTCTTTCTCTCTCATTCCGTGTCCTCAAGATTGAACTCTTTATGTGATTTTGACTATCCGCATGCTGCAGTCAGAGACTCAAAACGGACTCAACCCCATTCCAGAATAGATAAATCACCATCTCAATCCACAGACTTCCTTGATGCTGAATAGAGGGACTCCTATGGTCAGCTTAGAACCAACCAAGTCATCAACCATCATGAACAGTATCACTTTAATGTTCACTGGATGCTAAAATTAATTCATAATCTATCCTCTCACTTTGTAATCTCTTTCTGTATGTGTGAACCTGAGAGTGTATGGACGCGTGAAAGTTGGAACATTTTTATTATCTTAGATTGGACACATACTAACCTGTATTTGAAAAGCTCAAGATAAGCTATCTATGTCCCTTACAGTCATATCATTCAAACAGCTCATACATGCTGAATTAGCAAACGTATCCTTTCATTCTGAGACCTGTTGTAATTAAATGAGCTGCAGGATAAGGTAAGAGCCATTCACCCCCCTCCTCTCCTGATTGTAATACTCATTAACACTCCGAGGTTGGTACGATTTTACAGAACAATTGTCTATTGAAAATGTGAGTCCTGAGGAGTCTGTGTAATACCAAGTTATCACACTGTGTCCGTGTTTATCATTTGATTTCTTGCTAAGAATGCCAAATGGTCCTCTTTCATGGGTCTGTAAGCTGTGGGCAACAAGTCTGATGTGATCAGATCTCACCATCTCTTTAGCTCTCCCGAGCCTTCTGCAACCCGAAACCCCTACAAGATACCTGCATTTCCACCAACGCTAGTTTCTTACCCAGACCAATTCACATCACACCTCGGCTCATGTCCGTAATTTCAGCTCACCTTGCAAAGTCCAAAGCGTTGGGACTGTTTCACCGCTCCCCAAACCCTCCACCTCCTTTAAGTCTCTCTTTAAAACCTGCCTTACTGACTAAGCCTTTAGTCATTCCCTCCTAGTTTTTCCCTACTTGGGCAATGTCTTTTTTCTGTCTGATTCCAGAGTTAAGCAGCAAAGGACTTTCTTGCTGTTGTGATCTTCAAACAACAGGCACTAAACACGAGGTGTCTTTTTCCAAGAGTGACAAGCATTAATGTGAAAGAGTGATTTGTAATCTGGACCTTAACCATTCCAAAATTAAAACATTAATTCTTATATCTAGCTGTAAACTTACAAGTAAAAGAGAAATCTTTGTTAAACTTAACCTGTGTAAGCAGATCAAATCAAAACATAATCTTCCATAGAAATATATTGGGTCTGGATTTTTAAACACAAGAATAAATCAAGGTGCTGAAGTTAATAGTTTTCATCTCAATTACAACTAGAAGCATCCAGCAGCACAAAAATATGTTTAAACAACAATTCAGAAAAAATGCATCTTTAAAATTTCATGTATAGTCTGAAACATTGGTTTACACATAAAACACTAAAGAACTTCAGCTTCAAAACAAAACTCATTGATGACAAGAAGCCCTTTACAACCTCACAAATGGTTTATTTATTCATAGCTGCTGTCCCCACCAAATGCAGAGGCATGGGCTTTTTGAAAGACAGATTTTACACAAAAAAAGTCTTCAAACATGTGCTCGCAATTTCCCAAAACACCAGAGACAAACGGACAGAGGTGTTGCTGTCTGCGTTATCTATTCAGAGATGCCTGCATTCTGCGAAAACAGAGGTTCGGGGTCTGTTCAGCATTTCTCAGCAGCACAGCTACCACAGCGGGTAACGTTTACTTGCCCAGGAGCGATGGAGTTTGTGGTCGTTGGGCTGTGAGTTAAGATGACTTTATCAGCTGCCTGATCTAACTGTAAACACACATATGTGCCGCTGTCTCACTTTAGCAGATACTTCAGCGACTTCCAGCTCTCATCTTATCTACACATGAGCTGCAGTGCTGCAAGAGCAAAAGACTCGCTTTCCCTTCTCTTACCCACTGCCCACATACCGCCCCCCCCACCCCAGCCCAGTGTCTCACTGGCACATCATAAACAGTAGGCACAATGTATTTTGTCTTTGAATACTCGTGAGCTGCTGGTTTCCACTGGACCACTTTGCAAGTTGGAATGTAAAATATTCAGTTAGGAAGAAAATCAAACAAATCTTTGTGTATTTAGCACACTTCCCCGACGTGTTATCAAGGGCATCATTCCTGCCAATTTATTGGGGTGCATTTTTTAATCATTAAAATACTTGATCCTTTGTTCAAGGGAATGAATTGATTCAGAAAAGAAGAGAAAAATAAATGGGGATTCCACTGAGGTTGCTAAGTAGGAGGAGATATCTATTGACTGAACTCGCTGCTGTGGTCTGCATGGGGCATGAATAAAGAAACAAAGATATTGCCCAATGTTAATACGGGAGGCGAGTTGCTTACTGCTACAGGGAGCTAATTCCATTAATCCCAAATCTACTGCAGCTACTGGGATCTGCATACATTTGCCACAGTAGGAAGACGGCAGTGTGCCATCTATTAGACGTGTCAGAAGACCAGCAATGTTTTGAGAAAATAACATTTAACTGACACCTACACGCTCAGTTTACAATCTTTGCAAAACCAAAACAAAAACACCACAATGGTCGACAATTTAAGCGTCAGCCTTTTCGAATCCTCTGGCCAATCCCTAGTGGGAAGAATGAGAAATAAAAGTCTCGGCCAAACTGCTTTAAAATTGTTAAATGGCACAGTGCAGAGGCTCAGGACGAATGCATTAAAACAGAGCTGAGATGCAGAGGCAGTTATTAATGTGACTACTAAGCACTACGACAGCACAATGATGCAGGGGAGGGCTTTGTAATGAGGGATGGTGGGGGAAATGGTGGGAGGCTATAGTGAAGAGGCATCAGCAGGCTGGCAGAAATTCTGCATTAACAGCGGTGTGTCTGTGGGTGTGTGTCTGTGCGTTTGTGCGGGTGTGTGTCTGTGTGGAGCTATGTGTACAGCTGTACGTGGGTGTATGGGAGTGTGTGTGTGTGTAGGGTTGGGTGGGTGCAATCAATGTGGATAGTAAATGGTTATATCTTACCCAGCACAACAAGGAATTAAACCACTGGAATGACAGGGCCACCCTACAGTCCAGTTAAAACAAATGCCTAAGAAATGATAACACAATTTCCTTCAAACAGCGAACTCAGATGCCAACCAACCCGTCAGTTATATATAAAAGAGCCCTCGGTATTATCTTGAGCATTCAAGAGGACACTGGATGATTATTTTGATTGAAATGGTGTGTACGGATATGGGGAAAAGACAGCAGATTGACACTGGGTGATAGAACAAATGTAGGCATGATAGACCAAATGGCCTCCTTCTGCACTATAACAATTCTGAGATTCTAAAAGAATGGGCAGTTCTTCTAGAGCATTGTCCAACATTTATTCTTCAGACAATTTAATACCTATCCCTCAGACAATATAACATTTATCCCTCAAACAATGTAATATTTTTCCCTCAGACAGTGTAATATTTATCCCTCAGACAATGTAATATTTATCCCTCAGACAATATAACATTTATCCCTCAAACAATGTAACATTTATCCCTCAGAGAATGTAATATTTATCCCCAGACAATATAATATTTATCCCTCAGACAATGTAATATTTATCCCTCAGACACTATAACATTTATTCCTCAGATAGTGTAATATTTATCCCTCAGACAATATAATATTTATCCCTCAGACAATGTAATATTTACCCCTCGGACAATGTAACATTTATCCCTCAGAGAATGTAATATTTATCCCCAGACAATATAACATTTATTCCTCAGATAGTGTAATATTTATCACTCAGAGAATATAATATTTATCCCTCAGACAAGTTAATATTTATCCCTCAGACAATGTAATGTTTATCACTCAAACAATGTAATATTTATCCCTCAGACAATGTAATATTTCTCCCTCAAACATTGCAATATTTATCCCTCAGACAATATAACATTTATCCCTCAGACAATGTAATATTTATCCCTCAGAGAATGTAATATTTATCCCTCAGACAATGTAACATTTATTCCTCAGATAGTGTCATATTTATCCCTCAGAAAATATAACATTTATCCCTCAAACAATGTAACATTTATCCATCAGACAATGTAACATTTATCCCTCAGAGAATGTAATATTCATCCCAAACAATATCTATCCCTCAGACAAAGTAATATTTATCCCTCAGACACTATAACATTTATACCTCAGATAGTGTAATATTTATCACTCAGACAATATAATATTTATCCCTCAAACAATGTAACATTTATCCCTTAGACAATGTAACATTTATCCCTCAGACAATGTAATATTTATCCCTCAGACAATGTAATATTTATCCCCAGACAATATAATATTTATCCCACAGACAATGTAATATTTATCCCTCAGACACTGTAACATTTATTCCTCAGATAGTGTAATAGTTATCACTCAGACAATGTAATATTTATCCCTCAAACAATGTAATATTTATCCCTCAGACAATGTAATATTTATCCCTCAGAGAATGTAATATTTTTCCCCAGACAATGTAATATTTATCCCTCAGAGAATGTAATATTTATCCCCAGACAATATAATATTTATCCCACAGACAATGTAATATTTATCCCTCAGACTCTATAACATTTATTCCTCAGATAGTGTAATATTTATCCCTCAGACAATATAATATTTATCCCTCAGACAATGTAATATTTATCCCTCAGACACTATAACATTTATTCCTCAGATAGTGTAATATTTATCACTCAGACAATATAATATTTATCCCTCAGACAAGCTAACATTTATCCCTCAGACAATGTAATATTTATCCCTCAAACAATGTAATATTTATCCCTCAGACAATGTAATATTTATCCCTCAGAGAATGTAATATTTATCCCCAGACAATATAATATTTATCCCACAGACAATGTAATATTTATCCCTCAGACACTATAACATTTATTCCTCAGATAGTGTAATATTTATCACTCAGACAATATAATATTTATCCCTCAGACAAGCTAACATTTATCCCTCAGACAATGTAGTATTTATCCCTCAGAGAATGTAATATTTTTCCCCAGACAATGTAATATTTATCCCTCAGAGAATGTAATATTTATCCCCAGACAATATAATATTTATCCCACAGACAATGTAATATTTATCCCTCAGACTCTATAACATTTATTCCTCAGATAGTGTAATATTTATCCCTCAGACAATATAATATTTATCCCTCAGACAATGTAATATTTATCCCTCAGACACTATAACATTTATTCCTCAGATAGTGTAATATTTATCACTCAGACAATATAATATTTATCCCTCAGACAAGCTAACATTTATCCCTCAGACAATGTAATATTTATCCCTCAAACAATGTAATATTTATCCCTCAGACAATGTAATATTTATCCCTCAGAGAATGTAATATTTATCCCCAGACAATATAATATTTATCCCACAGACAATGTAATATTTATCCCTCAGACACTATAACATTTATTCCTCAGATAGTGTAATATTTATCACTCAGACAATATAATATTTATCCCTCAGACAAGCTAACATTTATCCCTCAGACAATGTAGTATTTATCCCTCAGAGAATGTAATATTTTTCCCCAGACAATGTAATATTTATCCCTCAGAGAATGTAATATTTATCCCCAGACAATATTTATCCCACAGACAATGTAATATTTAACCCTCAGACTCTATAACATTTATTCCTCAGATAGTGTAATATTTATCCCTCAGACAATATAATATTTATCCCTCAGACAATGTAATATTTATCCGTCAGACACTATAACATTTATACCTCAGATATTATAATATTTATCCCTCAGACAATATAATATTTATCACTCAGACAATGTAATATTTATCCCTCAAATAATGTAATATTTATCCCTCAGACAAGATAACATTTATCCCTCAGACAATGTAATATTTATTCCTCAGGCAATGTAGTATTTATCCCTCAGATAATATTTATTCCTCAGATAATATAACATTTATCCCTCAATGTAATATTTATCCCTCAGACAATATAACATTTATCCCTCAGACAATGTAATATTTATCCCTTAGACAATATAACATTTATCCCTCAAACAATGTAATATTTATCCCTCAGACAATGTAATATTTATCCCTCAGACAATGTAATATTTATCCCTCAGACAATATAACATTTATCCCTCAGACAATGTAATATTTATCCCTCAGACAATGTAATATTTATTCCTCAGGCAATGTAGTAGTTATCCCTCAGTTAATATTTATCCTTCAGATAACATAACATTTATCCCTAATGTAATATTTATCCCTCAGAAAATGGAATATTTATCCCTCAGACAATATAACATTTATCCCTCAGACAATGTAATATTTATCCCTCAGGCAATATAACATTTATCCCTCAGACAATGTTATATTTATTCCTCAGGCAATGTAGTATTTATCCCTCAGATAATATAATATTTATCCCTCAGACAATGTAATATTCATCCCTCAGACAATATAACATTTATCCCTGAAACAATGTAATATTTATCCCTCAAATAATATAACATTTATCCCTCAAAGAATGTAATATTTATCACTCAGACAATGTAAAATCTATCCCTCAGACATTGTAATATCTATCCCTCAGATGATAAAGCATTTATTCCTCAGATAACATAACATTTATCCCTCAATGTAATATTTATCCCTCAGACAATGTAATATTTATCCCTCACACAATATAACATTTATGCCTCAGACAATGTAATATTTATTCCTCAGGCAATGTAGTATTTATCCCTCCGTTAATATTTATCCCTCAATGTAATATTTATCCCTCAGACAATGTAATATTCATCCCTCAGACAATATAATATTTATCCCTCAAAGAATGTAATATTTATCACTCAGACAATGTAATATCTATCCTTCAGACATTGTAATATTTATCCCTCAGACATTGTAATATCTATCCCTCAGATGATAAAGCATTTATTCCTCAGATAACATAACATTTATCCCTCAGACAACGTAATATCTATCCCTCAAACATTGTAATATTTATCCCTCAGACATTGTAATATTTATCCCTCAGGTGATAAAGCATTTATCCCTCAGACAATACAATATTTATCTCTCAAACAATATAATATTTATCCCTCAAACAACATAATATTTATTCCTCAAACAATATATATATAAAAAACAAATTATCTGACTATGCTCTCATTTTAATCTGCAGGAGCTTGCTGTGAACATATTGGATGCTTTCTGACAATACAACAAGGGGAGGTGATGGCCTTATGGTATTATCGCTGGACTGTTAATCCAGAGGCCCAGACAACATTCTGGGGACCCAATTCAAATCCTACCATGATGGATGGTGGAATTTGAATTCAATAAATATCTGGAATTAAAAATCTAATGATGACTGTGAATCAACTGTCAGGGGGAAGGGGGAGAAAAAACGCACCTGTTTCACTAATGCCCTTTCAGGAAGGTAACTGCCATCTTTACCCAGTCTGGTCTACATGTGGCTGTCTCTTAACTGCCCTCCGGGCAATTAGGGATGGGCAATTAATAGTGCCTAGTCAGCAACACCCTCATCCCATGAATGGATGAATGAATAAACAAAAATCCAATACAGCATATGGTTTAAAAGTACACCAATGACTGTAAAGCCCCTTGGGATGTCCTGAGGGATGTCCTGCTTTGCATGGTGTTATTCTTCAATTTATAATATACCCGGGGCAAAAAAAAAATTCAACAAGGGAATTATATTAGATGTCCAATAGATTGAAAATACTAACACATGAGTTAGGAGCCATTCAGCCCCTCGAGCCTGCTCTGCTATTTAATAAAATTATGTCTGATCCAATTGTAGTGTCAACTCCCACTCCAGCCTTTACCCAATAATCTTTATGACTCTTGCTGGTTAAGGGTCTACCGCTATCAGTCTTAGAAGTATTAAATGACCCTGCTTTCTTGCTAAGTAAAAACCTAAAGTACTGCAGATGCTGTAAATCAGAAACAAAAACCACAATTATTAGAAACACTCAGCTGGCCTGGCAGATTCTGTGAAGAGAAATTGGAGTTCATGTTTTGGATCTGGTGACCCTTCCTCAGAATTCCACAACATGCACAACACTAGAGTTAAGATCATGACAAAGCTTTTCCAGCAATTTCTGTTTTTGTTTCTGCTCTCTACTGTTGTCTGGGGAAGAGATTTACAAACGCTCATGACCTTCTAAAAGAAACACTTTTCCTCATCTCCATATTAATTTGGGAGACCCCCTTCAGAATAAACTGTGTACTCTTAGTTTTGAACAACCAGAACGACCCTGCCAAGTTGCATCAGGATCTTGTGCATCTCATCTTTCATTCAACTCCAACTGATACAGATCCAACCTGTATATAGTGAATTTATATAGTGCTTTTCATCCAGTAAAAAGTACCAAGATGTGACATAGTTTGTCATCAAACATGAGGAGAAATAGAAGTATAAGCAAACACAGTCAGTCTGTCAGCAGGTTACATTTCTAGAAGTTTTTAATTGGTGGAGAGAATGTAGGAAGACACAGGAGTTTTGGAAAAGAGTCACAGGATAGAATGGAAGAGTATGTTGGCCAAAGCTGTTTGTCCCAAAGGTACAGCTCCAGAAGTGGAGGGTAGGGAGACCAGGCATCAAAGGGCAAGGAATGTGCCAGAGAGGCCACCACGTTACATAATTAGGGTTGAAGTATAATTTGAACATTGAACCAATTCTTCTGCACTGGCTGAGAATGAAGTCATTGATACGCAAGTCAGGAAAGGGACGCAGGAGAACTTCATTTGCTGGATGGTTGCTTTCTGTCTGCTGACCATACAGGAAACTACTTTTAGGTGTGCAACTTGAAACTATTTTTCATGAAATGAAATGTGTGCCAATTGTGCAGTTGATACAATCTACATCTTTACCGTTCAGGTCCCCTTATTAGTCCCTCTCTTAAATTTGTGTTCTTTTCTGTTTAGAATCGATTTCACGTTAAAACGGGTGGTGTTCACCTTGAAGATGCTGCAGAAGATGTCAGAGCCTGTTCAAGATCAGGTCTTGGAGGAGCTTCCAACCATCGCTAACAAACACAAAAATTTTTAAACAAGATAAACCAATGTGGAAATAATAAAACAAAGAACTGTGGAGACCTGAAAGATACAGAAACAAGAATTGCTGGAGAAACTCAGCAGGTTTGGTAGTAACTTAGAAGGAGTTGACAGCTCAAGTTCGATGCCCTTTCCCTGGGAGAAGCACGGAGATCATTGTTTTTTGTGTTCTTTTGCTCTTCCTGGTAAGGTCACTGGGTTAGTAATCTACAGGTCCCTGGTGCAGTGCTCCGGGGATGCAGGATGCCAGGGGGCATTTAATTTCAATTGATAAATGTGGAATGGAAAGCCAGTCTCAGTAATGCTAGATAGAATAATGAAGAAGGCATTTGGTATGCTTGCCTTTATTGGTCAGTGCATTGAGTATAAGAGTTGGGAGGTCAAGTTGTGGCTGTCCAGGGCATTGGTTAGACCACTTTTGGAATACTGTGAGCAATTCTGGTCTCCCTGCTGTTCGAAGATGCAGTCCAACACTTGTTGTCCATTCCTTGAAGAGAACAGCTTGGCAGGTCATTTCAGAGTGTATGAGCAAATTACCGTACAGATTACTGAAGAGTCATTTGACTCAAAAAGTTGGCTTGTTCTCTCTCTCCATGGATGCTGCCTGACCCGCTGTGATTTCCAACATTTGTTATTCCCATTTCAGAGGGTAAGCTGGAGTAAATCACATTGCTGTGGGGCTTGATCCATTTGTAGGCCAAATCATGTAAGGACAGCAGATTTCCTTCCCTGATGGACATTCCACGGCAATCAATGATGGTTTCATACTCACCATTACTGAGCCTGGCTTCCAATTCCACATTTATCAATTGAAATTAAATGCCCCCTGGCATCATGCACCCCCAGAGCACTGTAGCTTACTAAACTAGCAACATCACCACTATTCCAACCTCATTCCCACTGTCATCACCTCTGTCTGTCCTCCCTTGTATTCTGGAAAGACCATAAGATGTAGAAGCAGAGGTAGGCCATTCAGCCCATTGAGTCCACTCTGCCATTCAATGAAGTTACAGCTGATCTGGTTGTTCTCAATTCCTGTTTTTTACCCATAACCCTTCAACCGTGCCTCTGACACGGCAAGGCTGGTAGGTGTAGGGAAGAGATAATGGGAACTGCAGATGCTGGAGAATCCAAGATAATAAAATGTGAGGCTGGATGAACACAGCAGGCCAAGCAGCATCTCAGGAGCACAAAAGCTGACGTTTCGGGCCTAGACCCTTCATCAGAGGGTCTAGGCCCGAAACGTCAGCTTTTGTGCTCCTGAGATGCTGCTTGGCCTGCTGTGTTCATCCAGCCTCACATTTTATTATCTAGGTGTAGGGAATGCTGGATGACAAGAGAAATTGAGGGTTTTTGTCAAGGGAAAGAAGGAAGCACATGTCAGGCATACATAGCAGAGATCGAGTGAATCCCTAGAACACTACAAAAACAGTGCAGTATACTTCAGAAGGATATCAGGAGGGCAAAAATGGGCCCTGAGATAGCTTTGGCAAATGGGGTTAAGGAGAATCCAAAGGGTTTTGGCAAATACATCAAGGATAAAAGGGTAACGAGGGAGAGAATAGGGAGGCCCCTTAAAGATCAGCAAGGCCACCCATGTGTGGAACTGCAGGAGATGGGGGAGCGACTGAACAAATATTTTGCATCAGCGTTTACTGTGGTGAGGGATATGGGATATAGAATGTGGTGAAATAAGTAGTGACATCTTGAAAAATGTTCATATTACAGAGAAGGAGGTGCTGGATGTTTGTAAGCGCACAAAAGTGGATAAATCCCCGAGACCTGTTCAGGTGCACCTTAGAACTCTGTGCGAGCCTATGGAAGTATTGCTGAGCCCCTTGCTGAGAGATTTGCATCACTAACAGTCACGGGTGAGGTGCTGGAAGACTGGAGGTTGGCTAATGTGGCGCTACTTTTTAAGAAAGGTGGTAAAAAGCCAGAAAACTATAGACCAGTAAGCCTAACATTGGTGGTAGGGAAGTTGTTGAAGGAAATCCTGATGGACACGATTTAAATGTATTTGGAAAGGCAAGGACTGATTAGGAATAGTCAACATGGCTTTGTGCTTGGGAAATCACACCTCACTAACTTGGTTGAGTTTTTACAAGAAGTAACAAAGAGGATTGATGAGAGCAGAGCAATGGTCATGATCTACATGGACTTCAGTAAGGTGTTGGACAAGGTTCCTCATGGTAGCCTGGTTAGCAACGTAGATCACATGGTATACAGGGAGAACCAGTTATTTAGATACAGAATTGGCTTGAAAGTAGAAGACAGAGGGTGGTGGTGGAGGATTGTTTTTCAGGCTGGAGACTTATGACCAGTGGTTTGCCATAAGGATCAGTGCTGGGCCCACTGCTTTTTGTCACTTACATAAATGGTTTGGACATGAACACAGGGGGTGTGGTTAGTATGTTTACAGACAACACCAAAATTGGAGGCACAAGGGACAGCAAAGGATGTTAACTCAGAGTACAACAGGATCTTGATCAGGTGGGCCAATGGGCCAAGGAGTGGCAGATAGAGTGTAATTCAGATAAGTGGGAGGTGCTGCATTTGGAAAAGTGAATCAGGGCAGGACTTATACACTGTGATAATGGGAACTGCAGATGCTGGAGAATCCAAGATAACAAAGTGTGGAGCTGGATGAACACAGCAGGCCCAGCAGCGTCTTAGGAGCACAAAAGCTGACGTTTCGGGCCTAGACCCTTCATCAGAGAGGGGGATGAGGAGAGGGTTCTGGAATAAATAGGGAGAGAGGGGGAGGCGGACTGAAGATGGACATCAGAGAGGTTATACACTTAATGGTAAGGTCTTGGAGTTTTGCTGAACAAAAAGACCTTGGAGTGCAGGTTTATAGTTCCTTGAGACTGGAGTCCTGGCTAGATAGGATAATGAAGAAAGCATTTGGTATGCTTGTCTTTATTGGTCAGAGTATAGGAGTTGGGAGGTCATGTTGCAGCTATACAGGACATCAGTTAGGCCATTTTTGGAATACTGTTTGCAGTTCCGGTCTCCCTGCTATAGGAAGAATGTTGTGAAATTTAAAAGGGTTCAGCAAAGATTTACAAGGATGTTGCCAGGCCTGAAGGGTTTGAGCTAAAGGGAGCGGCTGGGGCTATTTTCCCTGGAACATTGGAAGCTGAGGGTTGATCTTATAGAGGTTTATAAAATCATGAAGTGCATGGATAGAGTAAATAGCCAAGGCCTATTCCCTAGGGAGGGGAGTCAAAACTGTAGGGCATAGGTTTACGGTGATAGGGACAAGGTTTAAAAGAGACCTAAGGAGCTGCTTTTTCATGCAGAGGGTGGTGCATGTCTAGAATGAGCTGCCAGAGGAGGTGGTGGGGATTGATACAATAACAATATTTAAAAGGCACCTGGTTGGGCTATATGAACAGGAAGGATTTAGATGGATGTATGCCAAATGCTGGAAAATGGCACTAGATTTATTTAGGATAGCTGGTTCGCCTGAATGAGATGGACCAAAGGGTCTGTTCTGTGCTGTACAGCTCTATGACCCTGTGATTATAAATCCGACTGTCTCAGCCTTGAATATACTTCACCACCCAGCCTTGACAGGCCTCTGTGAAAAGAATTCCACAAATACCTCCCCATCTCTGTCACAAATGCGTGACCCCTTATTCTGACGTGATGCTTTCTGGACCTAGGCTCTCCCATGAAGGGAAACAACCTTTCCTAATCTACCCCGTCAAGTTCCTGAAAAATCCTGTATGTTGTTTCGATAGGTTCGCCTTGATTTCTGTCAAGAATCCCCCTTGAATCTCCTTGGGGAATAGACTGTGAGTATGTGATAGGCTGTAGGCATGAATAAGGTTTAAGGCCCAAAATTCAAACTCGCCTGTGTGCTTACATTCATGCTGCTGGCACAGCGCCAAGGTTTGGTCCAAAAAAACATACCCAGTATATGTCTTCCAGCCCATAATGTCTGCTTCAAGTCTAAAAATAAATTATGCGCTATCCTTCAAAGGGCCATTTTATTTATCTAGAAGCGAAGACTCTGTCTCTCAGTGATCTGCACATCAAAGGGACTGCATGTGTCTCATCAGCAGTAGTGGCACTAGCTGATAAAAGCAGCAAAACATCAGTACACCCTGTGCACCTCTGACTCTCTCCAGCCATTCATGCAGGGTCAGGCAAACATGGCAGCTGGCAACACTGGAGGGGGGTCACACAAAGAGAAACAATTAAAGGAGCAGAAGGGATGCAAGTGGCTTCTTTTTGATCGGGGCACCCTTCACTGAGACCTCCCCGTTGGCACAAGGTTCAGCCCATGCTCAGAACGCGAGGTGGGATGACCCGGTCAATTTGTCTCTGAAGGTTTCAGTGACCGCCCGTCCAAATCATCACCAGAAAACATGTCCAGTGTCTGCATCACTGAAACATGTTGAGCCCAAATGTTGTGATATCCGCTGGTTCCAATTTGTAGGGTGTTCTGTACCAGGAACATGCCCGCTGCGGTTGAGTAGAGGGCAGGCAGAGGGTTTTCTCAGAAATGCTTTGCCTGACATACTTTTGACTGATTCTTGCCAAAGGCAGAACTTTGCAAAGAGGCAACCTATCACTGGCTCCAGCCCACATCTAGAAATACTTTGGTGCTGTGTAACAATGAGGGGGTGAGGTGAGAGAAGGTGGCCATGTAGTTTAAAAATAGTGAGGTTGAAGGAAATAAAACCTTGATAGAAACAGAGCTTCCTCAAGCTTTCTCAGTGGGGTTGGGGTGATGGCACAGTGATATTCATATTTAGCTACTAATCCAGAGACCTAGGCCATGGTCTCAGGACCTGGGTTCAAATACCACTCTGGTCAAGGGTGGAGTCTGATCTTCTTAAGAACTGGAATTCTAAGGGTAACCATCGCCAATTGTTCAAATAGATTATGAAAGCTCTTTAGGGAAAATCTCTACCAGATTTCTGCCATCTCTACCAGATCTGTCCCCCATGTGACTCCAGGCTCACAGTAATCCACTCACAGTCATGACTATTAACTGCCCTCTGAAACAGCCCAGCACACTATTCAATTGGATTAAACTACTGCAAAGACTCAAACAGAATGAAACCAGTGGACTATCTGGCATCAATCTAGCCACTGGAGATGATGATGATATTCTCATCCCTGCTGACGCTGAAGAAGGGTCCCATTTCTGAAGAAGAATCCCGACCCGAAACATCAGCTTTCCTGCTCCCCTGATGCTGCCAGGCCCGCTGTGTTCATCCAGCTCCACACTGTGTTACCTCTGACTCCAGCATCGGCAATTCTTACTCTCTCAGAGCTGTCTCAAAGCATAGTCAAGCAAAGGCCTGCCAGAGTTGTATTTTATGCACAATGACCCAGACAACATTACCACCAGTGCAGGAGAAATGATGGCACAGTGGTATTCAGTCAGGAAGGAGCAGCCCTGGGAGTCATGGATACCAGACCCTATGAAGTGTCATGGCACCAGGTCAAACCTTCTGCTGAGTACCATGTACTTCCCCTCTCTCCCTCACTCAGTTATTGAATACCACTTGGAGGAATGTTGAGGGTGGCAAGGATACAGAACGTACTCTGGGCATGAGACTTCAATCTCCATCACCAACAGTGACTTGGCATCACCAGTAATGATGGAGTGGTCGAGTGCTAAAGGGCACTGTTGCTAGACTAATGCAGGGAAAATACCTGTTTGACTGAAGGGCCTAGGCCCGAAACGTCAGCTTTCCTGCTCCTGAGTTGCTGCTTGGCCTGCTGTGTTCATCCAGCTCTACACCTTGTTATCTCGGATTCTCCAGCATCTGCAGTTCCTATTATCTCAAAAATAAAGACAGAGACCCCCGTCCTCACATACCACCCCACCAACCTCTCCATCCAGCGTATCATTCTCTGCCATTTCTGCCACCTACAATCTGACCCCACCAAAGAGATATTTCCCTCCCCACCTCTATCTGCCTTTCATAAGGACTGCTCTCTGCATGACTCCCTCATCCGCTCCACACTCTCCTCTAGCCCCACCCCCACCCGCCACCTTTCCCTAAAACCGCAGGAAGTGCTACACCTCCCCTCTTCATCGCCATCCCAGGCCCAAAACAAACCTTTCACATCAGACAGAGGTTCACACGTGCATTCGTCAACTTGGTCTACTGCGTCCGCTGCTCCCGATGTGGCTGCCTCTACATCGGTGTGACCAAGCGGAGGCCCGATGACAAATTTGCAGAGCACCTGCGCTCTGTATGCTGTAATCAACAACACCTTCCAGTCGCCAACCATTTTAACTCCCCCTCCCACGGGAGATGTCCATCCTGGGCCTCCTCCAGTGTCACAATGACACCACCTGCAAACTGATGGAGCAGCACCTCATATTCTGCCTCAGGACCCTCCAGTCCGACTGCCTGAACATAGAATTCGCCAGTTTCAAAATCTCCACACCCTCCAGCCTCATCCCATGACCAACTCTCCCTCTCATCCCTGCCTCCTTGACCTGACACGACCTGTCCATCTCCTTCCTCACCGTTCCAGCTGACCAACCCCCACTACCCTTACCTGTATCCACCTATCGCCATCCCTCCTACCCTCCCCCAGCTCCATCCCTCTTCCATCTATTTATTTCCCAGCTCCGTCACCCTCCCCAGTCCAGACGAAGGGCCCCAACCCGAAACATCGACTCTCCTGCTTCTCTGATGCTGCCTGACCTGCTGTGTTCCCTTCAGCCCCACACACTGTATTGATGCTGACTCCAGCATCTGCAGTTCTTGCTATCTCCTCACAACCCTGCCTGTTGCAGATGCATCTGTCCATGACAGTATCAGTAAGACTGATCACCAGACAATCCATATGAAGTCGATATTGTGATATCAGTGATTGTGAGCTATATATATTTTAATACCATTTATTTTAGAGTTTAGAATTCAGGTGTATTTTGGTTAGATGATTAACTTGTAAGTACTCCTGTAACCATGGTGATTTATTTACGAAAAGTATGAATGAGAGAGGTTAATGGGATTTTGCTTACCCTGGGTGAGTTTATGAGTGAACAAAGTAAACAGTTGAGTATTAGGTTTTCAGTTTAGAAGGTCAGGAACAGATTTTCTATTTCTTTTGATTAGGGAAAACAACTATATATTGAAGAAAGCTTTTTGAATTTATCTTGGCAGTTTTTAGAAGCTTGTTTGAAGCTGAGTGTATAAAACAGTCACTCCTTAAGAAGGGACAAAGTTTAGAATTGGTAAGAAACGGGTCGTCTCAGTATAAGGAGTTTAGTTTTGCTATTCCAGAGCAGAAGTGTTTGGTTAAACCCCTGAAAGGGCTATTTGAAGCTGAAAGAAGCTAGGATCAGTTTAAAGGAGACTCAAGGAAGAGGCAATGTGTAGAATAAAGGCCCCTGAAAAGCTTTCAGATCTGAACTCCTGAATTTATTTGCCCTTGTTCAATTTTTATAGAATCCCTACAGTGTAGGAAGAGGCCATTCAGCCCATCAAGTCTGCTCCGAATCGCCAAAGAGCATCCCACCCAGACCTCCATCCTATTTCTATGACCCTGCATTTAACATGGTCAATCCCCTTACCTGGGTCCCCGGCGCTATGAAGCAGCAGTGCTAACCACTGAGCCACCATGCTGCCTCAAATTTTGAAATGCATTTGCACCTTCCTGGATCTTGAGTGATTGATCCTTAAAGTACCTGCTACACGTTACTTAGAATGAACTTCAGTGCAGGGGTATTGTGGTCTCACTCAGATGTAGGCAGCTGCTCCCAGCTGTACATAACTACCATGAGCCAGCACACTCCTGCTTCCCACTATTCACGTTCCTGCCCCTCCTCTGCTTGCAAAGGCCTTGCCTCCCTATTTGACTCTGAGCTGAGCCTCCAAATCTGAACCTAATCCATCACTAAAGGTTCCGACTTCCACCTCTACACACATTGCCCTTCGCTATTACAATCTCAGCCTAGTTGCTACTACTGAAACCCTCACCATGTTTATCATGTCATTCCGATAATCTCTTGGTTGACTACCCCCCTTCCAGCCTGCGCTGACATAATGTCACTCAAAATTCTTCCACACACACACACCAAGTTCTAATCACCAAACACCCCAGGATGATGGCTTCTGATCCATCCTCGCCTCAATTTTAAAATTCTTAACTTTTCATTCAAATCGATCTAAGGCCTTGTATATCCAAATTATTACAACCTCCTCCAACCCTCTGATGATTCTTGCATTCATTTAACTCTGACCATTTTGCGCCCTCATTGACGGTCAGACCTTTATTCCCTCCCTAAGCCTCTACATCTCTGTCTCTTTCTCTTCCTTGTAGATGCTCCCTAAAGCAACCTATTTTGTCCGATGGAAATCCTCTGAGGTTAAACCGCAGATTTACTATCTTCTGAAAGAAATAATTCCTCCTCATCCCTGTCCAACTGGTACCTTCTTAGTCTGAGGTTAGGCCCTAGGCTTGCGATTCTACCACAAAGAAAATCAAGCTCTCAGCAATAACCTCTTAAGCCCCCTGCCTAACTGATATATTTTAATAAGGACTTCTCTCATTCTTCTAAACTCCGATGAGTACAGGCACAAACTACTCATCTTCTCCTCGACAGAAATTTCCTCCATGCCTAGGATCAACCTCGTGAGCCTTCTCTGGACTGCCTTTAATACTGAAATATCTTTCTCTCGATAAGGGGAGCAAAACTGCCACGGCCTTCCAGCTGAGGTCTGACTACTGCCTTGCACAGTTTTAACACGATTTCCCTGTTACTATATTTCACTCCCTTTGAAATAAAAGCCAACATTACATTTCCCTTCCCCATAACTGCTTGAACTCGCCTCCTAACGCTTTGTGATTTATGCACGAGGATCCCAAATCCCCCTGTGCCGCTGCTTTCTGCGGTCTTTCTCCACTTACTTAACATTTAGCTCCACTAGTCTTCCTGCCAAAGTGCATGATGTCGCATTTCCCCACATTGTATTTCATCTGCCAAGTTTTTGGCCACTTACCCAACCTACCTGCATCCCTCTGCTGACTCTATAACTATTACCACTTGCCTTCCCACCTCCATCTGTGTTATCCACAAACTTGGTGATAGTTCATTCACTTCCCTCGTCCAAGTCATGTGTGCATAATGTAAATAAGAATGGCCCCAGCACTGATTCACATGGCACCCATGAGGTGTAGACTGCAATCCTGAAAATGACCCCCTCATCCCAACTCCGTCCTCTTTCTGATAGTTCATTTTTAATCCATGTTAATATGTGACCCCAACACCGTGGGATCAAGTCTAAGTAGATTTGTGTACAACACGTTATCGAATGCCTTTGAAAATACACTGCTCCCCTTTATCTATCCTGCTCGCTACCTCCTCAAAAGAACTGTAATGAAGTTGTCAGGTGCAATTTTCCTTTCCAGGGGTCACATTGACTCTGTTTGAATGTGTTTCTACTATTGCATCCTTTTGAATGGACTCTCAACATGTTCCGACAACAGACGTTAACATAACTGGCCTTCATCCCTTCCTGAATAAAGGTATTATATTGATATTGGCTATTTTCTAATCCTTGGGAATCTTTTCCAGAATCTAAGACATCTTGGACAATTACTACCAGAATAATACACTATCTCCATGGCAACTTCCCTTAAAATCCTAGGATGTATTCCATTTGGTGCATGGGACTTCTAGATCTTTAGTTTCCTTAATTTCCCTAGGATTTTTCTCCACAGATAATTATTGCATTTGCTTCCTCATGCTCTTTTGGTCCTTACTATTTAGTGTTTTTGGAATGTATTTTGACTCTTTTACTTTGAAGAGTGATGCAATGTATTTAAACTATTTATTCAACCGCAGGAAGTGCTACACCTGCCCCTACACCTCTCCCCTCACCTCCATCCAAGGAACCAAAAAAACCTTTCACATCAGACAGGGGTTCACCTGCACATCTGCCAATGTGGTCTATTGCATTCGCTGCTCCTGATGTGGCCTCCTCTGCATTGGTGAGACAAAGCGGAGACATGGAGACCACTTTGTAGAGCTGCTGTGGTCTGTTCACGACAAACGACAACACCTTCCAGTCGTGAACCACTCCAACGCCCCCTCCCAGTCCCTGTGTGACATGTCCATCCTGGGCTTTCTCCAGCATCACAGTGAAGCCACTCGGAAACTGGAGGAGCAGCACCTCATATTCTGCCTTGGGAGCCTACAGGCCTATGGTCTCAATGTGGACTTTACCAGTTTCAAAATCTCCCCACCCCCAGCCTCATCCCATGAACAATCCTCCCTCTCATCCCCGCCTCCTTGACCTGACACAACCTGTCCATCTTCTCTCCCACCTATTCACCCCTCCCACCTCACTGGCCAATCGCTACCACTGCCAACCTGCACTAACCTATCACCATCCCACCTAACTTCCCCAGCCCCACCCCTCCTCTCTCTATTTATCTCAGAGGTCCCTCCACCCCTCCCCCATTTCTGAAGAAGGGTTCCAACCCAAAACATCAACTTTCCTGCTCCTCTGATGCTGCCTGACCTGCTGTGTTCCTCTGGTCCCATGCTGTGTTATCTCTGACTCCAACATCAGCAGTTCCTACTGTCTCTGAGTTAACTACAGGCCAGTTAGCTTAGCATCTGTCATCGGAAAACATTACTTTGAAATGTTGTACAGTTAGTGAGGCTTGTAAAGATTGAAAGGGTTCTCAATGGATAATTCTTCAATTTTCAGACTGAAAGCAATATTTGCGAGATATCTGCCTCAAGGCACATGCCCGCCTGTGCCTTTGGGTCAATATTTCTGTCACAACCATGGAATTATTGGAAGTGCCAATGTCTAGATAAACAAGGGTGAGTTTGCAGAAGTGAACGGTCACTGGTGAGTCTCAGACTTATCCCTTAATCTGCATCGTGATAGTGTTCTTTTTTGTGATCTCCTCCCTGGCCAGTCTCATCCCAGCATGGATTTCTATCCTTTCTTATTAACCTTCAAGACCTTCTCAATAAGAACATTCATCTGTCTCATCCATCAAGAGCTCCCAACCTCCCTGTGGTCCTGTTGGTCTTTCATTTTGGGTTCTTGTACAGTGACCAGTAGCACTATCCCACTGCTTATCTCCACTATGAAGGGCAGAGGTAGCAAAGAGAACTTGCTCCCTCTTGTCCTTGCAAATAGAAATTAATCCAATAACTATTATTATGCAGTCTTTTATCAAAGTGCTTTCTTGCAATATTGCCAAGAGAAACCTTATGTTGAAAAGTGCCTAACTTAATGGGATTATTTGGCATAAATAAATTAGCAAATGAAGTACCATAATGTAATAATGCAGAATACTAATACAGAAATTAGAGATGGAAAGCAAATGAATCTGAACTCTTATACCAACGTATCAGAGATAATGGGAACTGCAGATGCTGGAGATTCCAAGATAATAAAATGTGAGGCTGGATGAACACAGCAGGCCAAGCAGCATCTCAGGAGCACAAAAGCTGACGTTTCGGGCCTAGACCCTTCATCAGAGAGGGGGATGGGGGAAGGGAACTGGAATAAATAGGGAGAGAGGGGGAGGAGGCGGACCGAAGATCCATCTTCGGTCCGCCTCCCCCTCTCTCCCTATTTATTCCAGTTCCCTCCCCCCATCCCCCTCTCTGATGAAGGGTCTAGGCCCGAAACGTCAGCTTTTGTGCTCCTGAGATGCTGCTTGGCCTGCTGTGTTCATCCAGCCTCACATTTTATTATCTTATACCAACGTATACAGCTTTTAAAATACATTTTGTGTATAAATTGTGGTTCAGTGCATGCATAGCAAAGGTTAGCGGCCTGGATTTTCATCTTGTCAAAGGCAATGGTTAGAAAAGCTCACAGAGCTAATTTTAATCTCTCTGTTGCTGCTTTCTAGGCCAGTGATGTGGTTAGTAGGTGCCGAAAATTGATTAAGAACATTGTTCTGCCTGTGCTTCCTGTTACAGACCTTCCAGGTCTAATTGTTGTTCAGGCACTCCTGTCACAGTTGCCTGAGAATGGGGTAGGGCGCTGCTCAGACCCTGACCCCTTGTCCATTTGCACTCACACTGTCACCACCAGTTCAAGCTGCTCCGATACCACAAGCAGTACAGGTCAGTGCGTGGCCGCTTATGGCGGTCTTTAGCATGATCGGAAGGAGTTTACTGGTTATTGTACTAGATCGGTAATCCAGCCTGAATGAATTACCCAAAAAAATCTTGACTTCAAATCCCACTATGCCATTGTGTAAATGAGACATCTTTTTAGTTCTTAATTAGAGAATGCTATCACATGCAGAACCGAATGGTCAGGATTGTCATAAAAGCTACAAAAATGCAAAAATAAACCTAAACATTGTTATTCTGTTAAAATAATCAAATATGTATGTTTCAAGAAAACTGGCATCAAAAACTGGGATGGTGGGAGGTCTGGGTTTGGCGTTGGGAGGCTTTTTTTTAACAGTTATCACGATCTGTACTGAATTACCTGAAAGGACATTGGAAGCAGTTTCAATTGTCAGCGGGGAGCTGAATAAACATTTGAAAGGGAAATATATGCAGGGATTTGCGTTTAGGTCAGGGCAGTTGGATGGTTCTTTAAAAGAGCTTAAAGAGGTACAATGGGCTGAAGGGTCTGTTTCTGTGCTGTAAGGTTCAATGATTTTCAGGCAGTGATCTCCCCTTCAGGCTGAGGTGACACAATGAGTTTGAATGGTTGGCTATGGTTCTAATCATACGCTTGTGATCCAGTGCCACTGGGGCCTCTTGCCTCACATATGACACAAAATTCCAGTCCTGGTTAGGAGCAGGGGGATCCCCCAGGATACAACTGCCCCCAACCCCTCATGTTGGTGGGCAATCTATTGAGACGCTTCACTCACAATGTCAAACCCTGCCTTTAACCAGAGTCCGCACACCCATAGTGGTCAGTAACAATGGACAGGAGTTCTGCTTGTTTTCCCATCATTCCCTACCTCCACCCCCCCACCCCCCCAACTACCCACAACCTCCACCCTCCGCCCTTTCCAAATTGCACTCCTGGGACAGCCCAGTTCCCGAAGGGAAAAGCTGGCCCATGACTGGTTCCTGAGCCGAATTACACTTGCCCCGAGCACTGCTGTTTACTCCTGCGCCTGTCGGTAGGGCTCAGTACAAAGTTGAAAACAATGCGCCATTCAGCTGAAGGGTTGCTTGAAGCAATTAGCTGCAGCTTCAAAAGGTCAGAAGGAGACTTTCATCCCTTATGCCTGCCAACTCCACACAGGGGAATAAGCATCCTCCAGCCTGAGATACATAAGCCTCCACACCGTCAGGAAAGACATCTCAATGGTTAGCTAGGTCGCAAGTATAATGGTGTTCTCCCTGTTGTGTCTGTCCCAGGACAGGAATGCAGTGACTGCCCTACAACCCAGAAGAATAAAGCCGAGTAATAAGACCTCACATGCCAATCGCAGTGTAATGAGTTCTGCTGGCCTCCTCCTAGCCATGTTTGTTTAATTTAGTTATACAAAACCCACTGTGCCACTTGTTTTTGTCAGCTAGTTTCATTTCATGAATGGCACGGAACGAGTCTTGCAACAGCCCTCCCCTGATTTCCCGTCCTTGCAAACATCAACCCCACTTCCTCCCACACAGCCACCAACTACCAAAAACCCACTGGCTGGTTGTAAACATTCACTTTGAACCTCAGCTACCCACTCCATAGTGACCTGTCTAACCACTGCTCACCCTCTCCCGCTGTGTCCCTCTTGACGCCAAGCAGCATCTCAGGAGCACAAAAGCTGACGAGCTCTGATGAAGGGTCTAGGCCTGAAATGTCAGCTTTTGTGCTTCTGAGGTGCTGCTTGGCCTGCCGTGTTCATCCAGCTCCACACTTTGTGATCCAGTAAGTTCCTCTGTTCTTCTTCAAAATGCATTAGAAGTCTTTTGGTTCCACCCAAAACAGGATTGCAGTTAAGAATCTCAGCAACAAAACAGCACCTTTAATAAACCAGCACTGAGTATTTGACTAGTGTTAACACAGATTGTACGTTCAACTCCTCCAACAACGCTTTTACCCTCACCCTAAATCAGAGGCAATTCCGTTTCTGGGAGCGTGCTACTCACAAATTGGTACATGTGCCTGTATTACAACACTATGCAGTTTTGGCTTTGGAACATGAGGTTGTTTAAAAAAATTACGCTGGAAAAAGACAGGGTTTTCTCCTTCCCTCTGCAACAGACGTTAGCCAATAGAAATATCGACTTTTGAAATATTGACTTTTGAAACGTCTGGGGTCAGAGAGAAGTTCGAAAATACTTGGATGAATTAACATTCTATAAAAAGTTAACTGTTGACCTGGGAAGATGGAAGTAAAATATTTCAATATCCACTGCAAAGACAGAATACTGGGGAAACTCAGCAGATTTGACAGAATCTGGAGGACAGAAACAGAGTTAACAGTGAACTGAATAAGATTTTCCTTTGGGACTGCAGATTCTGCTAGACCTGTAGAATTTCTCGAGCCCTTGATTTTTAACTCCGTAATGTGGTTTGAAAGAGATATTAGCATAATAACAGAAACTAGCGACAACTTGAACAACACATCCAGTGCACATCAAAACATATCAAATGTTTAAATACATTGCATGGATGGAGTAATAAAGAAGTTTGTAAAATTACGACACCTCACCCAGCCCCCCCCCACGTTGTTATTAATTGCAATTTGCCAAGAATACAATAAAACAACCGATTTTGTCCCATACAGGGTCACCCTACTGAGCAAGACCCACCAGCAGACCCCCACTGGATCAAGGAATGGGAAACATGGACATCACCAACAAGCTCCTTGTGACAAGCACCCATCTGTCAACGGGTTGGTTTTGAGGTATGACATCGAGTGTGTTCCCTGCTAAACAGGGTCAAGAAAAGCCAAAGCCCTCATGCACCTAACCATGGGGCCGCAGGAGAAAGCCCTTACGCACTTGTGGAGAGAACGTTGCTGAACATCACTGAAGCATGATCCTTCTACAGATTAGTGGCCAACTATTCATCTCAAACTCAGCAAATGAGTTGTTTCTGGGGACTTGTACCAATAACAAATTAATGGAATTATACAATAGCTACAGAACAGTGCCCAGCTGGGCAGCACCGTGGCTCAGCGGTTAACACTGCTGCCTCACAATGCTAGGGACCTGGGTTTGATTCCAGCCTCAGGTGACTGTCTGTATGTTGTTTGCATGTTTTCACCACGTCTGTGTGGGTTTCCTCCGGGTGCTCTGGATTCCTCTCACAGTCCAAAGACAAGCAGGTTAAGTGAATTGGCCATGCTAAATTGCCCCATAGTGACCAGGGATGTGCAGGCTCGGGAGACTAGTCATGGGAAATGCAGTGTTACAGGGAAAGAGTGGAAGTCTGGATGGGATGATCTTCAGAGGATTGGTGCAGGCTCGATTTGTCAAGTGGCCTCTTTCTGCACTGGAAGGATTCTATGGTCTGTGACGTCAAGAGCAACTCTCAGCAAATGCATTACAGCTAAGATCATAAAATTAGGAGATATAGGCCATTCGGCCCATCAAGCCTCACGGTGCCATTCAGTAAAATGATGGCGGATCTGATCATGGGGCTTCCAACCCCACTGTCTTGCCTGACACCCATCATCCCTCAATTCACTTGTAAATGAAGAGGCTGTTTAACTCAGCTGTGAATCAGATCCAATGGTTCAGCCTCCATTGCTGTCTGGTTCAAGATTTACAAACCTCAGAACCGTTAGCTTTTCCGAACTGAGGTGTCCACGATTGGACACAATACTCCAGTTGAGGCCAAACTAGTGAGTTTAATAGAGGTTCACCATCACCTCCTTGCTTTTGGACTCTCTCCTTTTACTTATAAGATCGTATAGAGTCAAAGAATCCCTACAGTGTGGAAGCAGGCCATTCAGCTTATCTAGTTCACACTGACCCTCCGAAAAGCATCCCACCCAGGCCCAGATCAGAGCACCCAGAGGAAAGCCATGCAGACATGGGGAGAATGTGCAAACTCCCCACAGACAGTCACCCAACAAATCAAACCTGGTGCTGTGAGGCAGTGGTACTAGCTGCTAAGCCATTGTGCGACTGGCACGTACTTTTAAACAATTTCTCAATAAGCCCTGCCATCTCCAATGATTTGGACACATTTCTCCGTTCCATAGTGTCTGATTGAATTCTACCCTTTGTATTATGTCGCCTCTCCTCAATCTTCCTGCCAACATCTTTCACTTCACACTTCTCTACATTAAATTGGACCTGCCAAGAGTTTGCCCATTGAAACAGCCAAAGTCCTCTTGAAGTTTATCACTACCACCTTTCGTCTGGGCTTTAAGCAGAGATATGCGAGTTGTCCATCCCTGTACCGGGGAGGTGAGCTAACTCCGAGCACATAAATGTAGACATCTCGGTGTGTTTTAGCACTAAGTACACCTTTGAAGAGTGCGCTAGAAGTTGGGAGAGGAAGGAGGTTAGGGGAAGGAGGTCCTTCTTGGCTCTTGCGAACTTTTCTGTCTTGTGCAAATTACTCCACTACAGGGGAGTAATATCTGCTCAGTAGCTGCCGGGTTTAGGTAGCTTTATTTTGAAATACAAAAGATGCTGTGAAACCTGCTCGCTGAGAGGCCAATAATGGATGGACACAATGGGTCAGCCTTTGTCTACGGAGGCAGGTAGCTCAAGTCGAGAAATTTCCCAACTCACTATACCCCCGTACACTCCATGTCAACTCAATGCCAACTCATACACCCACCCACCCACCCTCAAGTGCCCACATAACCTCCAGGTCACTTAGCCAGTATTCCCACCATAGACTTCAGGAGTCATTCGGAGAGAAGAAAAAGCAATTGTCCAGAAGTCTAGTACAGCTTTCACTCCTTACACACTTAATAGTGAAAAATAAAACCTTATTCATGGAACCCCTTAGAAGCTTTCAAATCTTGAGTGGTTAATTGCTTACCAAAACAAATCACTGTTCAGGTCCACATCAAAGACAGTTAATCATGTCATAGTTTCTTTCAGTTTTTAATCAAGCTGTGAACTCAGAACCCTCTGCTGAGATAACTATAGTGTTTGAAACTCAGCCAAGCATTCGTATCAATGTTATAAGAGCCCTGGGAGCAGTGTCAACAAATTGTTCTACTGAGGTTACAGGCTAGACACTATTTTATTTCCAACTGACAACAATCAATCAAAGCAGTCTGCAAATAATTTATCTTTCTTAGCCTTTGCTACCAGCTACAAAATAGCTTTTAAAATTTAAAGAGCAACTGATGACAGTTATACAGATTTCAACTGTTCTTTAATTGAATTTACACTAGTTTTATCAAGTGTGACTCCCACAGTGAGATCAAATGTACTTGCAACCGTCAAAATGAGATTTCTCTGAACTCAGCAACAGGTTCAAATTGCTTGGGTGAGTTTGAGTTGCCCTCCCCTGATAAATAAGGTCTCTTTCCTCTTTTGGCAAGAAAAAAAACTAGACTTATGGAAGCGAGGCACCCCCATCTGGTTTCTGCCCGTCATTTTTAAATCTCCAAAACTCTCTGTCGCAAAATTTCCTTGGCAAAGCACAGGATCAAAAGAATAAGTGTCGTGTGAATGTAATCATGAATAGGACAATTCATTATGTTTGTCTGCTTGGATCAGCTCAAACTCTCAACAAGTCTCTTGTAGAAGTTTCAAACTATGACCCTATCAGATGCCATCCATATAACTCAGCAGGGGTCTCATAGAGAACAAACTCCTCACATGTCAGCAATGACCCAACCCCAATGACCCTTGGCATCAAAGTTCCCTCAAAAGCAGTCAGTGTTACTCAACTGAATCTATTCAGACATGTTCCGGGGTGAAAGGTCGAGGGTGATGTGAAGTATGAGTGTGGTCATGAGACCCAGAGCACAAACACATCACATTAAACTGCCCAATAAGTTCTACTGTGGGAGGCATCTCACTGCTTCAGCTGAGGAGGACACTGAATGGATAGACAAACCAGAGACTGTGTTACAACACCTCCAATAAACAGAAGCAGTTACAGGAATGCTCAGTTATGAGTTGCACCATGAATCCTACAGTTATGAGCTACTAACACGCCACGTTTTCTGAAAAGTTACTCCGTCAGATTTAGGTCTGCAAAGAACAGCAGAAGAGCAAAGATCAGAAGAAGAGACAAATAGCTGTTTCAGAAAACCCATTTCCACTGTGTTAAGGCAAATAATCAGGAAGAAAGGGAATCAATTCAATGCAGCAGGATTGCAATGAATGACAATCTTTATGCTGAGTTCACATAGAAGTGCAAAGATTTACTGAAATGAGTTGCAATGTTAGGTAATATATTGTTTTAATTCTTACCTGAGGTGGTTTCCTGCATCTTTTCACGTTTCCTCTTCTTCTTCTTTCCCTTCAACATTTGAAACAAATTCAAGATATTTTATAGATCAGTTATGTATACAAACTGAACAATAACTACAAGCAAATCCCACAAGAAACAGTTCTGGCAAACAGTATGAATTGGTCAAGTGTGCCAGCCTGATTATCCTTAACATTCACAATTCATTATCACCATCTTTGTGCTACTGTGAAATGCCAATTTTACCAATAAAGTCAATGCTCTCAATATCAATACTGTTTCGATCACATAGAGATACAAGTTATACAATGCACAAGATTATTAATATACAACAGTGGGAACTTTGTTCCCCATTGGCAGAGTCTGGGTGCACAGTACAGGGAACTGGAAGAAAGGATCTGCATTAATATAGTAATTTTTGCAACTTAAAGCACTTTACAGCCAATGAAGCACTTCACAGAATGGGCACAGTACACAAGGAGGCCATTCAGTCTGCTGTAGCTGTGCTAACTCCCTGAAGGAGCAACCTACCTCCTGCCACTCCCCAAAGTTTCTCTCAGGTGCCTTCCTCATTCTTCCCTTTTCGATATTAATCCGATTATTTCTCAAATATCTCAAAGAGATCTCCCTCCCTATCGATATTATGCATGCCCTTCAGATCACCACCCACTTGCTGGGTGAAGAAATGTCCTTATTTTTCCATCAGTTCTTTTGCCTTAAATCTGTGCTCTCTTGTTCTCAATCTTTCCACTAACAGCAACATTCTTTTCACTTTTTACCCTGCCCAGACTCCTCATGATTTTGAGGACTATTACTGTCAATTCTCCTCCTCCAAGGCAAACAACTTTATGTAACTGAGGTTCCTCATCCCTGAAATCATTTTTGTGAATCTTTTCTGCACTCTCTCTGATGTCTACACATCTCTCTGAAAGGCATGCTTGCCCAGGACTGGATGGACTACTCCAGTTGAGAGGGAACCGGTGCTCCATGCAAATTTAATGTTACACCTCTACTGGATGACTCTCGCCAACAATGACAAAGCGAAAAAGAAATGCTCAGGAGAAATTGGATAAAGACAAGTAAAAGTTCCATTATTGTCAGTTCACTTACATATGTAGAAATTGCAAACGCAAATTAACTCTGGTAGAAGTGTCACTAATATTTAGATCTCTAGTCACTGAGGCACAGAACCAGTCAAAGCAAATCTTAGTCTAAAACAGGCTGACAAATGTATAGTGTGCTTTGTGACAGGACTCATATTACAGCAGGGGTACTGTAACAAATGACATGAAGACAACAGGAGCCAAGGTCCAATGGCTTTCTAACAGAGCGTCTATTCACAACTTCACAATGAGATTGTGGGTGTGACTCAATCTGGGAAAAGGATGAAATGTCCTTGGAACTCTACCTGTTTAAAACTCTAACCTTCCCCTTTGTATGGTTCTGCCTGAAATTTAATACTGGAATATATATTTATATTTCTTTACATGGATTTGACCCTCTGTGAGGACATAATGAAATGGCTCTATTTGATTTGATTTCAAATGTCGCTTTATGTCCAGGATTCAATTGTGCACAATGTGATTTTGTGACATCTTTCTGAGTCATACTGAAGCCCAAATCCAACTGGTGACAAATCAGAAGAATGTACAGCAACCGAGAGGGAAACTAAACAGGGGCTTCAGCTTCCAATGTAAAGATTCTCAGTGTCCCACAATACATCAGCTCGATGGAGATAGGAGTCATTGAATCATGCAACCCAGCAAGGTTTCATGTTCAACGCCCGGTTGGTTGATCTCATTTGGGCAACTTGTAGAATCTCTGTATCTGGTTTCATAGCCCACAACTTACTGAGGGGAGGAGATTCACAGTCATGGTTATTGTATGTGCCAATGTCGGGGGAGTCTCTCACCTTCTCCCTGTGGCTGAACAGCCTACCAATCACTGGCTGCAAAAAGCCATGTGAATAATTAATCCCACAGGCAAGGTGAGAGACTCTGGTGTGGAGTCACATCTTCATGAAGGGTCAAATTCTTCAGGAAAGAAAGGCAGGGAGAAAAATGATAGAGAAAAGGGAAGGATTTTCTCCACCTCTGTCAATTTAAGCAAGCACGACCTTGGTGAAAGAGTCGGAGTCATTTCTGTCACCAATGCCCAAAACTAGCAGTGGTGGTTATTCCCAACGTGGGAGCAAATTACTGCAGGTGATAGAATCCGTATGGAAAGCAGAAATGCTGGAGATCACAGTGGGTCAGGCAGCATCCACAGAGAGAGAGCAAGCAAGCGTTTTGAGTCTAGATGAATTAAGTTTCGAGTGTGGGATAATGATTCTTCTGATGAAGAGTCATCTAGACTCAAAGCATTAGCTTGGTCTCTCTCCATGGATGCTGCCTGACCTGCTGTGATCCCCAGCATTTTTGTTTTCAGGGTTACTATTTCATCTGTAACTGAATCCACCAGATTTTCTTCCCTAACAAATACCGGGATTGCTGGAGAAACTCAGCAGGTCTGGTATCTATGGAGAGAGCAAAACAGAGTTAACACTTTGAGCCCCATATGACTTCACTTCAGAAGAATCATTATCCCAGACACGAAACGTAACCCCGTTTCTCTCCCCACAGATGCTGCCAGACCTGCTGAGTATTTCTAGCATTCTCTGTGCTTGCTTCAGATTTCCAACATCGCCAGTGCTCCCCTTTTATTAGAGGTTTTCTTTCCTGTTGATCTATAATGGGCCAGCTCACCAGCTGAATGTTGAGGGGCACATGTGCTTCAGCTGTCAATTTGCAAACCCATATCAATTCCACTAACTGTGCTGACAGCAAGGGCATGGGGAAAATCACATCCAGCTCTCCTCCCTGGGAGGTCTGCAAACACTTTTTCACGGACACCATGCTCTTTGAACAAGACTTGCCCTTCACCATTAACGCAGACGCCAACTTGAGTCATTGGAAGCAATTTGCTCTTCACAATGAGATTGTGGGTGTGACTCAATCTGGGAAAAGGATGAAATGTCCTTGGAACTCTACCTGTTTAAAACGCTAACCTTCCCCTTTGTATGCTTCTGCCTGAAATTTAATACTGGAATATATATTTATATTTCTTTACATGGGTTTGACCCTCTGTGAGGACATAATGAAATGGCTCTATTTGATTTAAGTCTCACTTTGAGACTTTGCAAAGTAACATGAACAGTGGCTACAAATGATTCACAGCTGCAGAGTCACATCATACAATATCGACAAATGAGCTGAATAAGTCATAAGTAAGATTAAAAACAAACGTAAAAACCATACAGGGATCAGAGCTGGTGATGTCACCTATTGGCTTATGTCTAATGAGCTTGAACAAGATAAACGGCTTTATAAATGCTCGTAAAGATAACACTCCCTGTCTCTGTAAGGTCGAGTTATTTCAAGCTGCAGATTTGTTCCTATGTGAGCTGAAAGCTCCCCCATACAGGGGGCGAAAGGCCTGTGGAAGTGCCCAGACAGAAACACAAGAAACTTACATAGTTATCTCGTGCAGACCAGCCAGGGTATAGCTGCATGTGAAGTTGCCGCTCCTTGCGAGCCAGTTCATAATACTTCGCTTGCTCCTCACGAGACAAAGCATGCCACTGCGACAAGAAGAGATGGAAGGAAATTACTCAAACATTTACACGTTAAAGGGGAGTTGGAGGGGGACCTATACATAAGGCAGCGCGTAAACCTGACGTTGCTCAATACTGTGTCAACACTGCCCCACATCCCCAAATGAACTCAACTTCTGCTTCTATTGGTGAAAACGGGAATGAAATGTTTCACCAGAGTCTGCACCCACACTTTCTCACAAGGGTATCCAATTCCAATCCTACCCACTGACAGGTAAATCGTAATCCCACATGGAACTTTCACTCTGGACACCAGTGTTGACTGAAAGATTATTTTACTGGAAACTGCCCTTTTCTTTATTCTGGAAGTATCACAAATGGGGAGAGAAACCTGACAGCCAATGAAGAATCCTCCAATCAGGTAATCCAGTTGATGCAGGAAGGTGATGCACTATAAAAAAGGACATGTTTGGTGACCAATGGCAAGAGCTGGAGATCTGGTGGAAAAAAAATTGAACCTGAATTGCCGACTTGATATTCCCCTGGGTCACTGTGGTGTGTACTGGTAGCTCCTCAGACAACAGTTCCTTTGATTCATTCCCAATTGTCTCTGCCTCTGCATTCATCCCTTTTGTAATAAAGCAGGCTGTCGCTCATACATACCCTTCAGTTACAGCCTGCAGTGGAAACATGTCAAATCTAAAAGGGGGTCATGAGAGGCACTTTTCCCTCATTAGGTATCAAGTGACAGAACAAAGAAGGACAGCCAGAGGCAGTGGTAACTGTCGGGGCAGATACCTCTTAGAACTGACACTAGTCACTTGTGTGAGGAATGAAAGACAGGGATTATTCTTGTGGGAATGCCAATGGGTGAGCACAGGACCTTTAGGTGACCTGTGGCCAATTTCCTGTGGCTTACCTTTACACCATCAATGCTGGCTGCTCTAACAGAGCAGCGACCACAATACAGACTCATTGGAAAAATGCCCAGCACTGATACGGTTTAAGGGAGAGCATGATGGAGGCTAATGCTGACACTTCGCATATTTCCCTGGAGTCTCTAGGAATTAAAGTCTGCTCTGTGTCACTCAGAAGAGACATCCCAGAATCAGTAACGAACACTGACTGCTTTGTTTTATTCATTCACGGGCCAAGGGCGTCGCTGGTTAGGCCCAGCATTTATTGCCTGTCCCTAATTGCCCAGAGGGCAGTTATGAGCCAAGCACATTGCTGTGGGTCAAGGCTCACGCGTAGGCCAGACCAGGTAAAGATGGCAGTTTCACTTCCCTAAAGAACATTAGTAAACCAGGTTGGTTTTTCAGGACAATGGACGATGGATTGCTGATCATCATTACACTCTTAATTCCACGTTTTGTTGTTAAAGCGAACTAAAATTCTATCAAGTACTGTGGTAGGATTTGAACCCAGATCCCTGGGACATTACCTGGGCCTCTGGATTAACAGACCAGTGATAACAGACACACCCCATTCATTTTGTATTGTTTTACTTGAACACCTCTGGTGGCCAATTCTGAAGGATTGGTGACATGAATAGAGGCTGTTTGACTGGGTGAGGCAGTTGTGGAGCAAAGGGGGCAGGGTTGGTGGTTATAGCCTAAAAGTTCCAGGAATACTAACTGATCAAGTGGGGCAAGTGTGGGGCTGAGAAAATATATCAAAATGAAGTACACTAGAACATGCAGCCATTCCCAGTAAACTGTGACCACGTAGTGGTGGTGTAGTGGTGATATCACCGACTATAATACAGCGGACACACCTAAAACATACTGGTGTCATGGACTGTCGTCCATCTCTGGCAACTGGTGGAATCTGGATTCAACAGAAGAAATCTGGAATACAAAGGGAATCTCAGTAATGGTGATTACAACAGCCAGCATCAATTACTGTATTATAGGGAGGGAAATGTGCCTTCTTTAAATGGTCTGGCGCACTTGTGACTCCAGACCTCAACAATGTGACTAACATTTAACCGCCCTCTGAAAGGGCCTAGCAAGCCCCTCAGTTCAAGGGCAACTTCAGATGGTCAACCAATGCTTGCTAGCGTTGCTGTGTGCTCTTGCCTTTACAGGAAGATCATTCCACAGACAGCGGCTACAGGTCGGAAGAGGAGAGTGGGATGGACATATCTATGGAAAACACGCTCTGCCCAGCTCGTTCAGCATTTAATATCCTGCACTGTGTGGCCACAAATCAAAACCAATGTCCAAGTCCAGGTCACGAAGGAGAGAGATACTAGATTTGATGACTGCTGTACAGGTTACTTACCCTCCTGCCAAGGATTTGATTGATAGCTGCACTCTCTTTCAATGTGCACTCTGCCACTACATTTGCTCTCATCTCCTTCATGTACAACATAAAGGCGTTGAGTGGCTTCTTGATGTGAGGTTTTTTGGCCTCTTGTTCCTTCCTCGTTTCCTGGTGAGGCTTTCTGTCGGCAAATATGAGAAGACACTTCTGACCAATTTCAATCATTCCCGTGGTTCGAGCAATTATTAAAGCACAGAATCCCGCACCCCCCTGCGATCTGACATCACCCCCACCCCCTCACCCCTCCTCCCCAAAAAAGGAAAGTGAGAATTTGCACACTTCCCTAACATTAGATGGAGCATTGGAATGAAGGTGGCTATTCAGCCCCTTAAGCCTGTTCCAACATCCATTTAGACTTTGTCCTATCCCTAGCTCAACTCCTTGCACCTGCCTAAAAAGAAATGTCAATCCCAGTGGTAAAATATTGAGTAACTTGTGCTCTACCAAAGAAAAAGAATCATCTGCAACTCTTCAAATTGACAACCTACATGTCCATGTGTTCAATCTCGTTGTGAATGGGTTCTTGCTTGATTTGGTGGTTCACAATGGCCGGGTGTGGGATGCCAGTGGTAGGAGGATTTGGGTTCCCATGGGCCATCGGATGGGAGAACCTGAATTGGAGATAGAGGAGAAGAAATTAATTTGTAAAACAGCGCCAAACTCGCTAAAATCACAATGGTACTGCAGTCATGGGGCTATAGGCCTTCACTGATGCAGACTGGGCAGAAGTAAGCAACAATGATGAAGGCAGGCTGGAGCAACAGCCACAGTGAATATGTAAAGTTGTAACAGTCTTACCAGACCATAGGGCCGCTCTCCCATTAGAGAGAGGCAATCGGTGGTGGTTTAACCTGAGGGTCACCACGTCAGGCGCGGGGACGGGTAGAGAAGGAGAGCCTTTCAAGGTGAACTCTGCTTGTGGGAACTGAGAGCATCCTGCAAGCATCACCGCATTTCAAACCAGCCAAACTGAGCTAACTGATGCCCTGTCTGAATATAAATGTGGACCGATGTTTCAAAAGCACTCTCAAGCAACATTATGCAGAATACTGATTCCAAACAATGAATTATTAACGCTCTTTTTAATCATATAGCTGCCTCCACCTGGAAAATAGTCAAAATATGAAAGTATTCTGCAGGGCTCAAAAGGAGTTAGTCTTTGTTCAGTTAGAACTTTGGGATGTGGCACGTATCTCAGCTGACCTGCAATGTACAACCCCACAGAAGGCTATCGCCTCATGTCAATTCGAGTTGCTCCTGGCATGTTCAATGAGAGAGGTGCTCGTCCAAACAACTACAACCTGAACAGTGCTCCCTATCTGCACAGGTGTGCCTGGTACCAACTGGGTTTGCCATAAGGTCGCAGCTGGCGAGTTTCGAGTTGACTCCAATGCCAGACTGGGACGAGGGAAGGGCTGGATCTGGGAAGACCTTTGGGATCGAGGAGTGTGCTTTCCATATATCAATGTTTTGAACCTACGGCTGAAGGTGCATTATTAATGCGGGAGCCTCATCAAAGGAAGAATTGCTGCAGTGCGGAACACTGCAACAAACCCAGAAGATGCCGTGTACTCTGGGCTGGGGAGGTGGATAATGTTAACCGAATGAGTGTGGCTGAAGCTCAGGCTTCATTTGGGTATCACTACTGATACAGAGATCCTTAAAACAGCCATGCTTTATTAGGAAGTCCAGCTGAGCCAATTAGCCAGTGGGATTATACTTGAAAGGGAAACAATTACCATGGTGCACTAAAATATAGCTAATGTGCATTGCACCTTGCCAATCATTAATAAGGGGAAAATTCCAGAAAAGAGTAACAGACCCTATTCTTAAGTCTTTGCTGTGCAACACAGTCACTTGGGCAGATCTCTTTATAATGCACCTGCACCTGCACTCTGGTACAAAATAGTTTTGTCTGTATTAAAGGACTGTCATCAGATTTCAGTGACGCTTGTAAAGAAACACTTATTTTTTCACTGACAGTCAAATTACACAAAAACTCAGCAGCGGCAATGCATGTGAGGGGCCCAGGGTGCAAATGTTAACATTACTGCCGAGAATTATCCTTTGTGTAATTCCTCATTTTTTGAACTGTGCAGGGATGACCTTAAAAATAAAACTCTAGTTATCTAAACGTGACTGTAGTTGCATGCGGGGAGTTCAGGAACAAAGAACAGACTGAGTGAAGGGAAGTGGCAATTTCTGCGTTGTTAAAAAATAATTTAAAGGGCATTTAAATTTAAACAGACAGTTGCCAAAGCTTTTCGTCTTACAAACATCTGGACAAATGCAAGAATGTTAAATGTCGAATGAGTACATTAGAGCCACCATCGATTCGATGAGATCTACGCTGGGAAGGCATGGTATCTAAAGCAGATTGAGCCAGCCAATCCATAGTGATGCTATACATTGGCAACAGAAGTATACTTTTTATTAACAGGACACTGCCATCAGTCCAAGGAGATATTCTGTCTACCACATAACTGAGCAACACTATGAATGAATTTCTGTGCCAAGGCGATGCCAACTACTGACTGATCAAACAGCATATTCATCTCGTTGTTTGTGATGGGCACATTAATGCCCACACTTGTAAAACCCAAAACAAATCTACTATAAAATGTGAGACTCTAGTTCTTTTTGAACAATCCTGAGCATGTTAATAGCTACACTAAGAATCAACCTAAGATAATCAGCTGAACACACCCACTGCTCGTCTACCGTCCCTTCACATACAGGGACCTGTTCTGTGCAAAAGCATTTAAGCCATACACTTTTTATTTGAATTCCAGTAAGCCTGGGGACATATGAGGAGAGATTGACTAGGTTAGGATTGTTTTCACTTGAGTTCAGATGAATGGGGGGTGGGGGGGAATCTCAAAGAGACTTACAAAATTCTAACCGGACTGGACAGGGTAGATGCAGGGATGATGTTCCCAATGGTGGGTGTGTCCAGAACCAGGGGTCCCAGCCTGAGGATTCGGGGTAGACCATTTAGGACAGAGATGGGGAGACATTTCTTCACCCAAAGAGTGGTGAGCCTGTGGAATTCATTACCAGAGGAAGTATTTGATGCCAAGACATTGAATATATTCAAGACGTGGCTAGATATAGCACATGGGGCAAATGGGATCAAAGATTAGGGGGAGAAAGCAGGATCAGGCCGTTGAGTTGGACGATCAGCCAGGATCGTGAAGAATGGTGGAGCAGATTTGAAGGGCCGAATGGCATCCTCCTGCTCCCATCTTCTATGCATCTATAATTCCCTGCTGCTTATAGACGTACACACAAACATTTGAATTAGAAGCAGGAGTAGGCCATTCATCCTCTCGGGGGCTGCTTTGCTACTTAATATAATCATGGCTGATGTGATTGTAGGCTCATCTCCACATTCCCCTCATCTCGTTCAATTTCCCTTGTTAGTCAACAATCTATTTATCTCGGCCTTAAAACATATTCAGTGACACTTCACAGCTCTATGGTAACACCTTCGGCACTCAACCAACTTGCCAACCAATCAGCAGCCTTTCTCACAGAGTATGAACTGTTGTGACAATTTGAAAGTTAGTTTTCTTGCATTTGTCCTGATGAGTGCAAGCTGGGCAGCTTCAGTAAGTTTTGAGTTCCGTGCTGCCAAGTGACAATTTAAAAGGGCATGATATTTGTTTTGCCTCGGAACGGTCTCACTGCACAGAGAGGTGTGGCTACCACAGGCTTAAAGAAACAGTTGCAGCTACAGAGACTGAGTGCCAATTATGAAAATACGCAAGCGTCTAAAGCAAAGAGAAAGAGCACTTGTTGCATTGAAACACCAGGCAACACTTTCCGCTTAAGAACTGTTGGATGGACGCATACAGCAGTTATTTTGGAATCACAATCTTCCCTACCCCAGAGACGAGTGAATACCCAGTTTGTCTTGTCTTGGTGAGGTTCATAATACCATGAAGAGATCCAGCCCACAGGTTCCAATGATCATTTTGTACTTTATTACAGAAGCAGAACCTTCTTGAAGCTCGGATTTATTTTAGTCAGAATAGACATTTCCCCGAATTGCTTCCCATCCAGTCACATGCCCACTCGGATCCTGACTCTCAGCCAGGACGGGAGGCTGCGTTGCAGGGGTTGGTAGGGCAGGGGGTGTTGTGGCTGGGAAGGCTGGTGGGAGGGGCTCTGAAAGGAGGGGATTTGGTTACCCATAGGGTTGGGCGTATTCGTTGAGACTGAAATCCCCTCCTGGAAGCCAGTAGCACAGCAGCACTGCAGGGGAGTGAGGGGTAGGTGGGATATTGGATACAGGAGGAAGTCACACTCTCTTATCCAGAGTGTGAGGACAGGGAGTATGGAGGGACCTCACATGGGCACAGTGCACGGCTTGAGTGTTGACAGGGCTGGCATCTTTTTATCGATCTGGGTCAATGGGGCATTGAATAAATTGTTTGGTCCCCACAGGATTCATACATTCTTTCTCTACATCTGACTGGGAAATGGCCATTTCAATTTGAATATATCGGTTTAAACAGTTCAGTTCGTCTGTCTCTAACAGAGGATGAGACAGCTTGAAAAAATAGCCAGGGCAATTTTATGCCACCTGCTAGTTTCCTGCCTGTCAGAACACACACATATATTTAAATAGCTCTTATTTTTGAGGAAAACTTTGAAGGTTGCATTCTAATATTGGGCTCAATTCCTCTACATTGGCTATGTGCGTGATTTGTTGCAATAGAAAAATGTGAGAGATGAGCTACAGAAAAAAGTGTTTTGATCAATTAAAAGCTAAACAACATTGGCCTTTTGTTGTTCTCTGGCTAAAATGGATTAAACTGCAATAATTGTGCTTTCAATCAGATAAAATATTCTAATTAATTTTTTAAGTTTGATGCTCACAGCAATTTAAATATCTAAACAGTTGAATGAGTGATATTCCATGTTTCCAATTCACATTTTGAAATGTAGTTGTTTCACACAATGTTATCTGAATTAGTTCGAATTATGCTGGCAATTAAATGACCAATCGCAACAGGAGAGACTCAAAATGGGTACCATACCATTTTGTGTGCATCAACACACAAGGACCTTGCTCTCTATCAATCATTCCAACAATCCACGTCCCCTCCTGGCTACAGGACTAAGGTCAGGACTTGGGCATGGGGTTGAGGATATCCTGCTTCACACCCTTCGCTTGTAGTGCGTGAGAAGCAGCAAGACACTGCTAAACCTGTTAAACTCTTATAAGTCAGTAAACTTCTCGGCTTTTCATTTTATCATGGGGAACGATCGATTACTAATGACCAAAGTGGCAAATTACAGGGTGCAGAGGAGATTCACCAGGAAGTTGCCTGGGCTAGCGTTTTAGTTATGAAGAGAGTCTGGATAGACTGGGATAACAAGGTGTGGAGCTGGATGAACACAGCAGGCCAAGCAGCATCAGAGCAGGAATTTCTGAAGAAGGGTCAAGACCCGAAGCATCAGCCTTCCTGCTCCTCTGATGCTGCTTGGACTGCTGTGTTCATCCAGCTCCACACCTTGTTATCTCAGATTCTCCAGCATCTGCAGTTCGTACTATCCCTGGATAGACTGGGCTTGTTTTCCTTAGAGCAGAGGAGATTGAGGAGGGACATGATTGAATCGTATAAAATTATAAAGGGCCTAAACAGGGTAGAAAGGAACAGACTTTGCCCATCGGTGAAGGTATCAATGACCGGGGGCATAGATTTTAAGTAAGGGGCAGGAGGTTTGGAGGGAATGTGAAGAAAATCTTTGTCAGCCAGAGTGTGGTGGAACTTACTGCTTGTGAGGACGATAGAGGCAGAAACCCTCATAACACTTGAGACATATTTAAATGTTCACTTGCAACGCCAAGGCATACAGGCTCTGGGCCAAGTGTTAGAAAATGGGATTAGATTAGCTAAGTGGTTGTTTTTGACTGGTGCTGTCTCAATGGGCTGAAGGGCCTTTTTCTGTGCTGCAGACCTCTACAACTGTGACCTTCTAAGCATTGTAAACATCATGTACAATCATGGCCCAGTTTATGGGTAGCTTAGCTGAACAACATCCAATTGTTTTCCTCAACCCTTCTGTCACCTTTACTTCATCTCTTTTGTAGTCCGCAAAAAACAAATGATTCACACCTCAAATTAACAGGGTAGTAAGAATTGTTTCAGAGATAGTAGGAACTGCAGATGCTGGAGAATCTGTGTGTGTGTGTGCCCTTGTGTCTGTGTCTGTGTGTGTGTGTGTGTGTGTGTGTGTGTGTGTGTGTCCGTGAAGGAGGGTCTCAGCCCAAAAAGTTAGCTTTCCTGCTCCTGTAATGCTGCTTGGCCTGTTGTGTTCATCCAGCTCTACACCAGGGTAGTAAGAATGTTTGTTTCAACTTGTTAACACACACACACACGGGCGCACACACACGCGCACACACACACACACATTCCAATCCACATAACCATATTTAATTGGAAACACTCATTGTCAAATTTTCATTGTTCCTCCAACAGTCACATTATTGAATAAGCCAGAACTTTGTATGGTTTGAAAACAGCGAGCGGTGCTTTCATATTTTATATTTAGATAAACGCAAAGACCTATCAGATCATAGGGCCGATTAGAGAGAGAGAGAGACTGACTGCTGGTACTGAATTTAACTTGAGGGTCATCATGCCCAGGCAGAGGGAAGAGGTTGAGAAGGTGGGGCCTCCATGTTGAATTTAGTTCAGTTTCATGTGTAACAGGCCAGTGAAAGGCCACAGACTGATGCCAATTCTGAAAATGTGAATGGATGTTTTTGTCTCGGCCTACGTTGAACCTCAGACAGGATGCAGCCGCAGCATCAGACATCACGGTGGCTCAGTGGTTAGCACTGCTGCCTCACTGCGCCAGGGACCCAGGGTTCGATTCCACCCTCGGGCGACTGTGTGGAGTTTGCACACTCTCCCCATGTCTGCATGGGTTTCCTCCCACAGTTCCAAGGTGTGCAGGCTAGGTGGATCGGCCGTGCTAAACTGCCCACAGTGCCCAGGGATGTATGAGTTTGGTGGGTCAGCTATTGGAAATGCAGGGACACAGGGACATAGAGTAGGGGGTGTGGGTCTGGCTGGGATGTTTGTTAGAGGGGCATTGAGGATGGGCTGAATGAGCTGCTGTAGAAATTTTATGGTTTAAATGAGCAAAAATGGATGCGCAGTAATCATTCACAAAACATGATTAGTGGACCAGGTCACAGACTGAAGTGTGCATGACATCAGACAGAGGGATACCTGGGATTGCCTACATGGCCAAGTGTGAGACTAACTCACACATCGACATTGTTGAGCCTGACGTAATCTTGAGATTCCTGGCTACAACTGTGCTTATTGCAGCACTACGCAGGATGCATTTTGAGACCAAATTGCTTAGCGCTCGTCTGAAACTACCTGGCTGATAACCCGCTACAATCTTTTCTCCTGCCCAAATTTAGCAATTAAAGTCTCACGACACTTCTTCTGAGGCAAGTTTCGATTTCAAAGTCTTGAAAGAGCTTATAAAGAAAGGCAAGGGGTCTTGCAGCCAACTTGCAAAAGTTCAAAGGAAACGAGGGCTTACCAGTTGAGAGGGGGCGTGAGCTGTCCAACTGCACCTGGAGACAGGGGATAGAAGGAGGGGATATCAGGACCTGGGGGGTGTCTGTGCATGCCTGTGAGGAGGGGAGCAGGGGTCCAGGTGGGAACAAAACACAAGCATATTAGATTACCACAAGTCACTTCAATACAATTATACAAGAATGTAAAGGATATGCATCAGACAAGAAATAATTAGCCTTTTCAACTTTTAAAAACGCTAAATCTCATTGTTTACTCAAGATTAACTATATTGCTTGTGTTTCAACTTTGTTAGGACAGATTAAGTCATAAATTATCACAGAAATTAAATCTGGCTATATTTTTCTGATTTGAGGGCTGGATGATAATTTTTTTTGATAAAAACATTAATAATGAAATTGCTCCTTTAACATTTCACCTTTAGCCACAGCGCATTCATTTTCTATTTCCCATTTGACAATAGTCTCTTGTGTACACCTGAATGAGGGAACAAGAATTAGATCTTATAATTTTTAGATTAATTATTCCTCTCTCATCTGAATAGCTGAATGTGCTGACTCTCTGCTGTCAAGTTGTCTGTTTTCAGGATTTCAGTTCGAAGTGCCTCAGAACACAAGCTCAACCTGGAGTTCAACCTGGATAAATGCGAAGTGACACATTTTGGAAGGTCGAACTTAAATGCTGTATATAGGATTAAAGGCAGGATTCTCGGCAGTGTGGAGGAACAGCGGGATCTTGTTGTTCAAGTGCATAGCTCCCTCAAAGTTGCCACCCAGGTGGATAAGGTTGTTAAGAAAGCAGATGGTGTTTTGGCTTTCATTAACAGGGGAATCGAGTTTAAGTTGCAGGTTATGCTGCAGCTCTACAAAACCCTGGTGAGACCACGCTTGGAATATTGTGTCCAGTTCTGGTCACCCTATTATAGGAAAGATGTGGAGGCTTTGGAGAGGGTTCAGAGGAGGCTTACCAGGATGCTGCCTGGACTGGAGGGCTTGTCTTATGAGGAGAGGTTGACTGAGCTCGGACTTTTCTCTCTGGAGAGAAGGAGGAAGAGAGGTGACCTGATCGAGGTGTACAAGGTAATGAGAGGCATGGATAGAGTCGATAGCCAGAGACTTTTCCCCAGGGCAGGATTGACTGCCGCGAGGGGTCATAGTTTTAAGGTGTTCAGAGGAAGGTATAGAGGAGACGTCAGAGGGTGGTTCTTCACCCAGAGAGTTGTGAGCGCATGGAATAGTTTACCAGTGGTAGTCGTGGAAGCGGAGTCATTAGTGACATTTAAGAGACTGCTGGACATGCACATGGACAGCAGTGAATTGAGGGGAATGTAGGTTAGGTTATTTTATTTTTGGATTAGGATTATTCCACAACAGCGTGGGCTGAAGGGCCTGTACTGTGCTGTACTTTTCTATGTTCTATGTTCTAAGACTGAAATATCTTGACTTTTATGGGATAGCCCAAGAAATGTAGTTCAGGATGTTGTTATCTGTCAAATTAAGTCTTCTCTAGAAATCTTCAAAATCAGTCTCACTTAGTATCAGCCTGCCTGCATATGTGTTTGGCTTTAACAGCCCCATTCAAATGATTGAAAATAGGGATTTACAAATTTACTTAAACGCAGAGGGTAAGATTAAAAGGATATTCTCAACAACAGCTTGCCTTCAATGTTGCAAAACACTTCAACATGCTTCCTTGATAAAAGTTGACTCTACGTCAAAGAAGGGCTAGAATCTGACTGTGTTAAACTTCACAAAGTGGATTTATAAACGTACTACTGAGACATTTGTGAATGGATCACGCGCCTCCACATGATCACAACCAAAACCGGGATCCCTATCAAGTTTCCCTAAAACAGAAAGTGGTTCAAACAGGACTTCCATTGAGCCGTGGCCTTGTGGAACCTCATAATGATTAGTGCATGGTCAGTAGCACGGTCCCCAATCTGTCCCTCGGACAGCCAGCACCAAATCTTCAAGCTTCAGTCCTTAACTTAATTCACTCCGAACCGATCATTCGCTTAGATTTGACATGGGTGTGTTCCCTGGCGGAAATATTTGCATCTGAGAGACATCACAGAATCCCTACAGTGTGGAAGTAGGCCATTCAGCCAATAGTGACTCTCCAAAGAGCAGCCCATTAAGACCTACCGCATGCCTGTAACCCTGCAATTCCCATGGCTAATCCACACATCCCTGGACACAAGGGGAAAATTAGCATGGCCAATCCATCTAACCTGCATGTCTCTGGACTGCAGGAGGAGACCCACACAGGCACAGGGAGAAGGTGCAAACTCTACACAGATAGTCAACCTGACGCTGGAATCGAATCTGATCCCTGGCACTGTGAGGCAACAGTATTAACCACTGAGCCACCATGCCACCCTCCAGGGGGCAGTGGCTTTCAACAGCTATTTCAAGCCTTTCTGACTATACATCTTTTAAAATGGAATATGTTCATCAGTAAAATTAATAGCAGCAGGGAAAAGATCTACTGACCTTTGAAGTGAGTGTAGCTCAGGTTTACCAGAATGCTACCTGACTCCAACAGTTGAGTTAGGAGGAGACAATGTACATACTAGGGATGTATTCCCTCGAATTTTGAAGGTTAAGGAGCGGTTTGATGGAAGTTTTCTTTTAAGGTATGAAGCCAAACAGGCGGAGGGACAATGTAAAATTATTTCTGCTAGATGAGGAATTTAGGATGAGAGGGGTAATCAGTGACACTAGGCTCATCCTTTTCTGGAGTGAAATTTCACAACAATCATGCACACTGTGGGTGGGAGAAGTTTGGGAACTTCTTCCATTGACTGTAAATGATGATGGGTCAATGGTCCAATGTTAAATCTGAGGTTGGCAGATTTTTGTGGACCAAGAATGTAAGGGGATGTGTGACAAAGGCAGGAATGTGGAGTTTGGTCACAGATTACCCATGATCTGACTGAATGCGGGGGGACAGGCTCAAGAGGAAAAACAGATCCCTTCCTGTTCCCAGAGAAAGAGCAGGAGTCAAGAGGAAAGATTGCTCTCCTCTGTACGAACCAAACTTGGGCCAGATGTTCATATTCAACCATATTCAGTTCTCTTTTTGATCAATGTGATTTGTTACCCTCTACTGTAAAGTATGGCAGCTGATTTGAACATAAATAAATGCATCATTGTGGGTTTAAAGTTCTGGCAGAGTGGCTCAGTAGAAGATGAAAACATTCTTGAATTCCTTTTTCCTGTCAGAAGCCATACGTCCTATTCCCTAAGGAACTGGAATTAAAATGTTGCATTTCTCTGGCTTCAGAAAGAAATACAGAGGGAACCAATGACAGTGGCATCTCAGCTGCTTGACTGAACCTTGTGCTATCACTGTGCACCCTTCCCCACTCTTCACCCCACCACCCCCCCACCCAAACACCCATGACCTGAAGCAAGGTGTACAATTTCAACTTCTCAGGTGCATGAGAGCTATATTATTTTCATTGTTCAGTTCTCAGGGTTTCGAGACCTACAGAAAGGCATACACTGTGACTGCAAAATACTCCAGGGCCCATTGTCAGCTCTCTCTCTCCCAAAACACAGGGTTTTCCAGCATCTGCAACTTTACAGGATCAACAGTTAATTAAGAATAATTTTCAGCCCCTTAATGCTCACACTTGATATGATTCATTTGCCTCACAATTGTCACTCCAGCTCATACTAAGCTCTTCATCAAGCTGATTCCTAAGGGCTTCAAGGTCAAATAATTTTGCTTGTGTAGCATTTAACAGCCAAAGCTATGCCAAGAGAATGCTCTCAACTGACAACCCGCGAACATGAAGCCCTACAGCTTTCCAAAGTGCCTGGCTGGATTAAAACAGACTTTTAATCCCCAGTAGACCTTTGCATTTTATGGTATACCTGAAAATGTTCCCTCGGGATGGCTCTGCAAACGCAGTAAAATACACTGGGGCTTTTTTCCACATTAAGTTCCCTCTCCCCCTTAAAGCAGAAGTACACGCCCATCGGGTAATTGCTGACACAGCATTATCATAGTGCTGGAAGCAAAAGCAAACCTTTTAATAACTGGGATGTTACGGCAGATAAATACACTCAGTCTTGTGCACTTCTCACAGTGCATCGCGTCATATGACCTCGGCAGCTCTCTAACCTCAATATACTGGACATGTAACACAAATGGTTAACCTGAACTGAGCAGAGGCCAGTGGCTGTGGAAAATAAGCAGTGCAGCTCCAGAACTAACAGAGTTTAAAGCAAGACATTGCTGACGTTACACTACATAATCATCGGGCTCTCTACAACATAAAGGCTGAATTCTTTGTATGCTGTGGCTGTTGAGTGAGGGAACATTCCTGTCATTTCCTGAGATCACAGATCAGACTGATGTTCTAGTGCAGCAGTGACAGAGTGCTGCACTGTTGGAAGTTGTTGGAAGACCAGTTTTGGTCACGCAGGTATAGGAAGGATATTATTAACCTGGACAGAGTTCAGAACAGATTTACCAGAACGTTGCCGGGAATTGGAAGGTTTGAGTTATAAGGAGAGGCTGTATAGGCTGGGACTTTTTCCACCAATCAAGGCACGAATCAGGCTGGAATTCCTTCTTCGACAACTAACTTGGGAGCAAAAGACTAGAACCTGGGACCACCACCAGGACCACATCGGGGATGTATAGTGAGCTATGTTACACTACGTCAATTTACACAGACACACACACACACACACACATACACGCATGCACATAAATATGCAGGCACACACTCAGAGTCACACACTAACACATACACACACTGGCACAAACAGCTCCACAGCCACACACCTGCACACATGTCCATAATCACTGCATGCACACAATTACACATATTCATTCTCACACAATCGTTGTCTTTGTACAAGTCATGTACATGCACACACACACGTCTCACACAATGATGCACAGGCACACACACATCCACTGTCACATGTACACACAACGTCACACACACACACACATACACACACACATTCTCTCACACCTCTCCTTCATGCACTCTTGCGCACATACACACACAAAACACACATACAATCTCTCAAACCTAACAGAAAGAAAGCAATCCTGCTTTCTGTTTAGTTTCTGCATTAACATTCCCTCCTTCCCGTGTAATGGAAGCATGGTCTCACTGTTTGCTCAGCTACACTGTACACCATCAGGTACTGATGCCATTCACTGTGTGTTAATGCAGTGTAGACAGAGTGATGGGCTCAGGAAACAACTATATTAAGATACATTGGCTTCAGCCAATTGGTTTCTGGAACTGCAGCTATAACAGATTGTGATGACTCTTTTGTGACGGTTTCTTAGCTGGTGAGTACACTGTTACTGTGTGTCGTAGTGTGGACTTAGAGATAGTAAGTCAGCAAGCTGTTTTACATCTCCCTGCACCTTCTTTGCTGATCAGTCCAATATCGCCTGACAAAGTCAAGATGTACCCTAATTTTTTAACAAAAAAAGCAAACCCTTCATCAGGTGTACACTGCTAATGGGGCATCAGCAATGATAGGCTGAATGGTCTCCTACCATTGCTGATACTCTTTGAAAAAATAACCCAACTGTAAATATTGTTGCAATCCCTGACTTTTCAAGTAAAAGTGACAGTTTTTGTTCGTAGCATGGTCGTCGGGTTTGTTATGGCCAGCCAACTATGTACCTCTCTCAAACGCGTCTGCAATAAATGCTGAGGTTTGAGAAGCTGGCGTGCCGAGAATTAATCACAGAGAAACATTTTCAGCGCTGGTTGTCTCACAGTGGGGAAAACAGAAAACGAAAGCAAGTGACCCGCGTTTCGAATCTCCCGAGTTCGGGTTCGGCGAGAGTGTGTCCGTATGGAAGATTCCTCACCTCTTTTGGAGTTGATGTCTGTGGGGATTTGCGTGGGGTGTGATCCAGGGGCGAAGTGCTCATCGCTGTAGGTAATGAGGGGCGTGAGCGGGTGAACTGCATGGCACGGCTGCACCACGGGCACCTTGTTTGACTGGAAGAGATAACAAAAAAAATTCTTTTGAGAAACGTTTTCCTGTCAGAGTCTTCAGCATTGGTTGACCTGCACGCATTACAAGTCCAGGTGTACGGCCAGAAAACTGAGGCACCTCGTGAGGAAACAGGAACAATGAAACATAACATCGCTGTCGACTATTGTAAAACACCATTCAGTTCGCTAGTGGCCTGCAGGAAATTTCCACATGCGGCTCCTCATTTTCCGCTTGGGAACTCGATAGCCTTCTCAACTCAATATTGCGTTCCACAACTTCTCCCATGTCCTTACCACAACCTTCCACACACACCAGGTCCTGTTATCACACAGCCTGCCATTACGCACTCCCTGTTGTGAGCCAAAAACAATCCCATTAACAGCTATTCACCGCCCCCCCCCCAACCTGATCGTTATCCATTTCCTTTGTCTGTCCAAATGTCCTTCTCTATCTTTGGGCTCGACCTCTACCTATCATTTACTTCTTACCCCTTCCCTGCCTACACTAACTTCTGCATAAAAAACATTTTCCTAGCTACCATCAGTTCTGAGGAAGGGTCACCAGACCTGAAGTATAACTCTGATTTCTCTCCAAAGATGCTGCAGGTACTGGTGAGCTTTTCCAGCAATTTCTGTTTTTGTTGCCATCCTTATCTGGCCTATACGTGACTCCAGGCCCACAGCAATGTGCGAAATTCTTAACTGCCCTCTGTGCAATTAGAGATGGGCAATAAGTGTTGGCCTAGTCAGTGACAATCACATCCTGTGAACGAATTAAAAACCAAAAGGGGGAAGACACGGAGAGTTTTCTGCAATGTCACTGTTTCCAGAGAATGAGAAACAATATCACCCAGAGCCAACTTCATACCAAAACGGCTTTAACAATCGCTCAATTCCCAGAGGCACACACACACACACACACACACACACACACACACACACACACACACACACACACACACATACAGACACACACATACACAGAGGCACACACACATACAGACACACACATACACAGAGGCACACACACACATGATTACAAGTCTCCTCAATGCCCTCCTGCCCTTTGCTCATGGTCAGATGGCTTCTCCCCACCTTCTTCAGTTCTGGTGAAGGGGCAGTTGGTTACCAGGTTTGATGGTGAAACCTGGGATTGTTCCTCTTAAACATGGAGATTAAAGGGAGATTTGACAGTGGATAAGATCATGATCCATTTGGATAAAGCAGGCCAACAGGAACCTGTTCCCAGTAGCTCATAAAGGATTAGGTGTGCGTTGATTTAAAGTTTTATGTAAGAGGCACAGAGAGAATTTGAGGAAGAACTTTATTTTTGTTCAAGACCATAAGACGTTGGAGCAGAAGTAGGCCATTCAGCCCATCAGGTCTGTACTGCCATTTAATGAGATTGTTTCCGACCTGACAATCCTTAACTCCACTTTCCTGTCTTTTTCCCATAACCCTCGTCCCTTCCTGATTAAACATCCCGGAACTCAGTGCCCATGAGGCTACAGGAAGCGGAGACTCAATGGTTACAGGGAAATTGGACAGGCACTGGCAGGAAATAATGCTTCAGGGAAGCGTTGATTTAAAGTTTTATGTAAGAGGCACAGAGAGAATTTGAGGAAGAACTTTATTTTTGTACAAGACCATAAGACGTTGGAGCAGAAGTCCAAACATGACTGGCATGGATCTGATGGGCCAAATGGACACATTCTGTGCCATAAATGACTGCATGGCTCCCGCGATGAGGCTGCTCTCAGATCCGCATGCGTGGGGCTCGGCCTCGTGATGTGCTGAACACGCCCCCTCGGTGCCAGGATTACGATCTTCTTCACAAGGTGACCCACACCAGAGGTGACCATAACCGAGGGTCGAGTGTCAGGAAGGTGTGGGCATGGAAGAATGTTCTAGTGCAAGATAACCTTTGTTAATTGACTCTGGGGGGGAGGAAGGGGCTGGTGTCACACAGAAGCAGCAGCAACAATTGAGCTGTCTGCGATACACACATTCCTCGTCTTCATCTCCCGAAGTCAACATTACACCCCTGCCTTGACCCCTTGGCTCTAACCTTTTCACAGCTCAAAGTCAAACAAACTGCAGCAGGTTGCGAACATGAGGAGCTGTAAGTGGCTCTGAGCTCATCCAGCCTCGACCAAACATCTGGGTAAAACAATGAAGTGAATCCTCACGACATTGTAATTAAATGCCACAATTTTTTTTATATCAGTGCAACAAAGATAAAATAAAATTACAGTTCAGATCTGTAAATACTGTGCTTACTCATCACACTTTTCCTTAAGTGAAACAGTTACATACTTATATTCCTTTGGTATTCCCAGTCTAACCGTATACGTGGGAAATATTTGGCCGCTACAAGGACATTTTGTTTTAATCCTGCCTGCTTCGAGCCTTGTCTGGCCTGGCACATTTGTACTGCAGATGGAGTGAGGACAACTTTTGATAAGCTGTCAGAAAAGGTCGAGGTGAGATAGTGCTCCCGAACAGTGCCAGGAGCAGCTTTTGGTCTGTCAGATTCCCAGCTATCTTCTGTTGTGCACCTGCCTGCAATTTAAAAACAACTAAAAAAAAAGAACTGCTGGAAAAAGCTCAGCAGGTCTGGCAGAACCTGCGAAGAGAGAGACAAGTTCAGGAGGTGAGTCATAAAGAACTTAAATGTCAGCGTGATTTCCCTCTCCATGCGATATTGCCAGATCTGCTGAGTTTCTCCAACGTTCTCCGTAGTGTGGGTAAATTCAGCGATGTGCTTCCAGACCATAGGGCTGCTCTCCCATTCAAGTGAGACAGTTTAGCCTCAGAGATCCAGGCACGGGTTGAGAAAGAGAGTCCTTCATGGGACCTACAGCCACTGCAGAAATGGAAGCCACACTGTTGGGGTTGTAACCACATTGCAAACCAGTCTTCCAGCAGCAAGACATTACAAAGAAAGGGTGGAATAGTTTGTATTAGTGAGAGATGTACCAACTGTGAACAGGGTAATGGTTTTGGTAAAAGTCCACAGAGTTCATTATTACAAATGCCTATAGTGTGTGAGCAGGCCATCAGCCCATACCCACCCTCTGGAACAGTACCCCACCCAGACCCAGCCTCCACCCTATATTTGCCATGGCTAACCCAGCTAGCCTGTAGGAGCAAACCAGAGCACCCCCACACAGGTACAGGGGAAAACATGCAGGCTCCATCCAGGCAGTTGCCCAAGGATGGGACTGAACCCTGGTCTCTGGCACTATAATGCAGCAGTGTTAACCACTGAACCTCTGTGCAGGTAAGCAATGGGAGCCCATTACAGGATTGAAGTACAAACAGAGACAGGGTAAGCAATGGGAGCCCATTACAGGATTGAAGTACAAACAGAGACAGGGATGGCAATCTCCCCCAGTGTACAGAGCAGAAATCTGAGCCACAACAGGCCAAAAAATTCTTTTTCTCATTTCAGAACTCTAGCAGTTTTTAGTTTACCACCTGAGATTGTCAGCTTTATTGTCGGAATGCCCCACACCTTCTTGAAAAAGTGTATCGACTATTCAGATCTGTAAGGAAACTCCCCAAGCATGGGTGCACAAGCAATTAACTGGAGTCAATATGAGGAACATCTTTGGCACATTTCCACATGAACTGCAGAGTTGGTTTTCCATCCCAGCGAAGGGCTATGGTTTGATCTCGGGTTGTGTGGTGATGCAACCAACTGCTGCCCGCTCCCGTTGGCCGAAAAAGTTCCTGAAATCCTGTCGGTCACAGCAAAGCCAACGTGGCACTCACTAAAGAATTTGCATTTGTATGGTGCCTACAGTAACTCAGAATACCCCAAAGTGCTTCACATTTCAGTAATTACTAAATTGGAATCACAGCAGCCAATTTTCACACAGCCAGCTCGCATAAACATTAATGTGCTAATGGCCATTTTTGTTATGTTGGTTGAAGGATGAACTTTCATTTTGTTTTTTGTTTATCTTGGGCCTGCATTTGTTGGCCATCCCTAATTGGCCTAGAGAAGACAGCAGTGAGCCTCAATTCTGAAGAAGGGTCCCGACCCAAAATGTTAGCTTTCTTGCTCCTCTGACGCTGCCTGGCCTGCTGTGTTCCTCCAGCCCCACACTGTGTTATCTCTGACTCCAGCATCGGCAGCACTGACTATCCCTGAGTGAGCTGTAGTTGCTGGGATGTAGGGGGACCCACGGCTTCTTTAGGATGGGACTGTCAGGGTTAAGATCCAATGACAGGGAAGGAACAGCGATGTCATTCCAAGTCAAGATGGCGGGAGGTTTGGAAGGTCAATGTGGAGTTGGTCTGCCCATGCAACTGCTGTCCTTTTCCTTCTAAGGTGAGAGAGGTCATGGGTTTGGAAGGTTGAGAGTTCCCATGTCTCCCAAGCTTTGGGGGTTCACGTCCCGACCCCTGGTTAAACCCAGCACCTATAGTAAGGACACTGAGTGAAATCAGGCTCCTGGAATCCAGTCTCCAAGGGTAATGAAGCAAAAACTCGCAGGATTGGAACAGCATTCAGCCCTAACCTCTTCCACATGGCAAAAGTGGGATTTTTCAACTAGAGTCGGGACCCTGGCAAATCTCAGCAGGATTGCCAACAAGATCCAGCACAAAATGACTTGTTCTACCTTCGTTTTGTGCCTAGAAGAAGCCAGTTTATTTTAAGCAGAGTCAATTGCTGTCAAATCTGCACAAGTGTGGAATCTCGTAGTCTGGCGCCTAATTGTCAAAGAGCAGCAAACAAGAGGACCAAGCACTGGAAATCAAAAAATAAGCAGTTTGATGCAGCAATGGAGGAGTTTAAAGGCTTCAATGGAAAGATGAACTAGCTGGGCTTTCTCTATCTTGTGCCTAAAAGCCTCACTCACCTTAGCTGCTGCCAGTCTCGCCTCCACGTTCGAGATTCTCTATTCAAATCCCTCCCCATAAGGCCTACGCAGAGCTTAGGGAGTGCTGCACTGTCTGAATCATAGCATCAACGAATTGTTATTGGAACAGCAGGAGGCCATTCGTCCCACTATGTCTGTCCCAGGTCTCTGAGCAATTTGACTCAGTGCCAAATTCCAGCCTTTTCCCTATATCACGGCATCTGTATTTAAATAACCGTCCAATGTCCCCTCGTAGGCCCCAACTGGTCCTGCCTTCTCAAGGCAATTCATTCTAAGCCCCATCTCTGTGAGGAATGTTTTTGCTTGCCTCGCATTTGCTAATTTCACAAAGCAGTTTAAATCTGTCCCCTCTGGGTTGCGATCCTTTTAAGAGCTGGGAATACTGCCTTTCGAATGAGAGTCAAACTGAGCCCTGTCTGCTCTCTCCGGCACACAGACACACTCCCGGAACAGACACATTCCCAGGACAGACACACTCCTGGGACAGACACACTCCCAGGGATAGACACACTCCTGGGACAGACACACTCCTGGGACAGACACCCTCCCAGGGACAGACGCCCTCCCAGGGACAGACGCCCTCCCAGGGACAGATGCTCTCCCAGGGACAGACACTTTCTCAGGGACAGTCACACTCCCAGGGACAGACACACTCCCAGGGACAGATAGGATTCCGAGACAGACAGGCTCCTGGGACAGACAGACACACTCCCGGGGACAGACACCCTCCCAGGGACTGACACTCTCCCAGGGACAGACAGACTCCCAGGGACAGATAGAATTCTGAGACAGACAGACAGACTCCTGGGACAGACACTCTCCCAGGGACAGACACCCTCCCAGGGACAGACAGACTCCCAGGGACAGACAGACTCCCAGGGACAGATAGAATTCTGAGACAGACAGACAGACTCCTGGGACAGACAGACTCCCAGGGACAGACAGACTCGCGGGACAAATGGACTCCCGGGGACAGACACACTCCTAGGGACAGACAGACACACTCCCAGGGACAGACAGACTCCCAGGGACAGACTGACTCCCAGGGACACACAGACTCCCAGAGACAGACAGACAGACTCCCAGGGACTGACTGACTCCCAGGACAGACAGACTCCCAGGGACACACTCCCAGGGATAGACAGACTCCCAGGGACAGACACACTCCCAGGGACAGACACACTCCCAGGGACAGACAGACAGACTCCCAGGGACTGACTGGCGGTTTCCCAGGACTGGCAGACAAGCCGCTGTGACAGGCCTTATTGTGAAAAGGAACAACAGACACTTCTCGAATACTTTGGTTCGTGTGTATTTCTCAACAAATATCCTCCCAGACAAAAAGATATTAAATAGCCTTGGTGCTCAGTTGCTGACTGTGCGATCCCTGCTCAGTATAGATTCGCTGGCATTTCGTCTCACAACAACACTGACTACAATGCATTACAGTTTCATTGGGTATGAAGTACTTTATGGCATCCTGAGGTCGTGAATGATGTTATACAAATGCAAAATTAGTAGGAACTGGAGAATCTGAGATAACAAGGTGGAGAGCTGGATGAGCACAGCAGGCCAAGCAGCATCAGAGGATCAGGAAAGCTGATGTTTCGGGCCTAGACCCTTCTGAAGAAGAAGACTTAGGTCTAGGCCCGCAACATCAGCCTTCCTGCTCCTCTGATGCTGCTTGGCCTGCTGTGCTCATCCAGCTCTCCACCTTGTTATCTCTATATAAATGCAAATTGTGTCTCATGTTACAGTCATAACTGCAAGAATATTTTACACTTCAAGTATAATAAAAATACACTTTAAAATGCAAAAATAACGACATAAGGAAACCTGTTGTAGGCATCTGGAAATACTTAAACAAAGGTTCATTTAAAAGCCAATGTTTTACTTTCATGGCCAAGAAAGTGTGTCAGACAGATGGCTCTAGTGAGCTGTGCTATGCCAAACAAAAGCACTGGGTAAGAAAGCACATAATACTTCGCTGCAGAGGCAAAGTTTGACCAAGTTCTGTAAGAGGGAAAATAACATTAAACACCATTGTAATGGCACTGTATTCATTAAAATGACAAGGCTTCGCCAGGAAGTGATGCCGTGCAGTCAGTCAAGGGCTCCATCTCTCGAGAGGAAGTGGGTTTCGGCCCACATGGAGCTTTCTTTTATTGTAAATTCTGTGGATTAGGAAACTTCATAAGGGCCTGGTCTGCCTACATGACCAAAGCCTACAATTGTTGGTCAGTAATGGGGAGGCTAGCCTTTAGTAAGGAGCCAGTTACGAAAATACTGAGGCAACCAGGTGCCAGGTGTTTAATATTTGACTCACTTCATCAACATTGCAAACATGCTTCGCAGCGAAAGATAACGGTCGAACAGAGTTATGCTAGGCCACCTGTCTGACATTACAGGGATGGGAGCACGGAGAGGGATATCCTCTGACATTACAAGTAGAACAGAGAGATGGGACTGAAGCTCCTAAGTGAATGGGGGAATATCTCACTGCCCCTCTTTCATTCATCCATCCATCCAGAGGATGTGGGTGCCAACGGCTGGCCTGGTATTTATTGCCCATCCCTAACTGTAATGGAGAAGATGGCACTGAGCTGCAATCCTTGGGGTACACATTCCTGAATCACCACCTGCCAATGCCAACTTGGAAAATGGCTGGATGGCTGTGGGACCTGGTACAGGTGGAATACCCAATGCAAATACAAAACAGGGTGCCATGAAGTGTATAGCGTCCATCACTCCCGCTCCATACCCCTTCAACACTATTTAAAGATGGTAAAAACCAAATGAACTGCAGATGCTGTAAATCGGGAACAAAAAACAAAATTGCTGGAAAAGCTCAGCAGGTATGGCAGTGTCTGTGGAGGAGAAAATAGAGTTAACGTTTCAGGTCCAGTGACCCTTCCTCAGAACTCTGTTCTCTCCTCCACAGATGCTGCCAGACCTGCTGAGCTTTTCCAGCAGCTTTGTTTTTGTTGCTGCATTTAAAGATAGTGATGGGCAAGTGTGTACATCTCATTTTCCACAAAGAATAGCCCAGCCAAAGTCAATTTAATTTACTCCTCAGGGTTGGAGGCTTCTCTGAACTCCTCAAAACAACCTGGGTGATCTCTTCATTGACATTTTTGTCAACCACTTGACTCCCTGTCTCTCGCTGTGCTGGGAGCATGCCGGGGACTTATATTTAAGATTGTACCATTTTTTTCATTTTTTCTGACTGCAGACCGAAATAAGAAACAGGACTGTTTTCAAAACCAAGGATTGCAGAAGGGATTGCTGCACTTTGTAAATGTAAGCTATCTATGCTCATTATAAGGGTAGTTTACACTGCGTCTGGTTCAAACAGTGGTGGGGGGGGGCAGGTTAACTGCACATCAGCTAACTCTGGGTGGGCTTACCATGTGACATGTAGACAGCCACAACGAGCTGATTGGTCTGTGGACTTGGGCCCAGTTGTTCAGGACAAAGGCCTTCTTTCCGCCAACAGCTACATGATTGGCACTGATGTAGCTGAGCAGCTTGTAGGTATGAACGATATAGCCAGGAACCTTTGGACCTCCTGAAGGGGACAGAAGTGGTGTCCTTTTCTTTGAAATAAGAAAAACCTAAAGCCCAAAGAAAGCCAATGTTTTTTTTCTCTCACCAGTTGCTATAAGCTGGTGCTTTTAATGAAATATTCAGAGACTTTATACGTTGCGAATCAGTTGCTCTGTGCCTCCTGGGTCAAATATAATACTTGGAGAAGAGAGATCGAAAAGTTTTAAGACATGGTAAGCCAAAAGGATTCCCACAACAAACCCTGTGGACAGGAGCCATTAAACTGCCTTTCTGGTTTTTCACTCCACCCAAAACACCATTTTTTTTTGTCTGTCTGCATGTGTACATAGTGGGACGTTACAATGGGGTTACAGTTTGACCAGTAGAGTTATACATTGACAATTCAAAGTTGTTAACCTGTAGCTGGAACCCAATATTTGTAATGAATAGTAATTCTTGTTACGCACAGAAACCTGGTCTGTACTTTACGTTAACCTGGGTCTTAAAAGACAGGTACATTTTGCATACTTGGATGAAAATATTTAACTTTTGTGATGATTTCAGAAATAACACGGTTTGCTTGATTTCCAGAATACAGCCCCAGTGAAGTGAGATGTGTAGAGAACTGTCAATGCTAAATTTTAAACCTCCTGGGTGGCTTTAATGAAATTGGTTCAGTTTCATGTTATCTGAATTATAAACACTAGTGATTTACCAGATGATTAGTCCGTACTGTTATCCCTGGAGTTTAAAAGAATGAAGGTTGATTTGGTAAGTGTATAAGTTCCTGAAATTTCTTGAAAAGGCAGACATGAAAGGGATACTTTGCCTGTGGATGAGTTCAGAACTGGGTGGAGTAGGCGGAGGATGCAAATTGTTTTAAAAAAAATTAGGAGTGTCCCTCTTAGGAGAGTGATAAGAGGAACCTTTATCTCTCTGGGCATCTTTGAAATTCTCTGCACCAGAGGATGGTAGAAATGGTAGTCATTGAATATTTTTGAATACATATGGATGAATTCTATTTAGGCAAGGGAATAGAAGGCTTTTTAGGAGGGAAATGTGGAATCTAAAGCACAAACAGATCTACAGAAATTAGTTTCACAGACAGCAGGAACTGCAGATGTTGGAGACAGTGACTCACAGCGCCAGGGCTCAGGTCCGATTCCACCCTCGCGTGACTGTCTGGGTGGAGTTTGCACATTCTCCCCATGGCTGGGTGGGTTTCCTCTGGGTGCCCTGGTTTCCACCTGCAGTCCAAAGATGTGCAGGCTAGGTGGATTGGCCGTGCTATATTGTCCAGAGTGTCCTGGGATGTGCAGGTTAGGTGGGTTAGCCATGGAAAATGCAGGGTCACAGGGATGGGGTGGGGCCAGTTGGGATGCTGTTTGAAGGGTTGGTGTGGAATCAACTGACCGAATGGCCTGCCTCCACACTGTAGGGATTCTATGAACCCATTCAAACTGCACTGGAAAACTGGAATTCTACGCAGCAGGTAGGAATCCAATACAAGGGAAAATTACAGGAAATATAAGAAGAAGCAAAGATTTTCATTAATAATGGTTTTCATCCCTAATTGGGACTCGGCCAAATGGTTCCGTCGACCATTTGGAGGGACTGCTGAGTTGCTGTGGGGCTGGAGTCACATGTAGGCCAGATCAGGTAAGGACAGCAGACTTCCTTTCCTAAAGAACATCAGTGAACGAATTATTTTCCTCTTACAATAATTAATGATGGCTGTCATATTTCATATTCTAGATTTATTTTTAAAATTGATTGTAAGTTTTGGCCGCTGCCTAGTGATGGAATATGAATCCATATTCCCAAAGTTTGAGCTACCAGGCTGTTCATTCAATGACAATCTTCAATAGGGATGACAATAAAACATATTTAAGATGGAGCTGAGGAAACTTTTTTTTTCCTCTCAGAGGATCTTTGAAATTCTCTTCCTCAAAAGGCAGCGAATGCAGAGTCTTTAAATATTTTTAAGGCAGAGATAGGCAAATTCTTGATTGTCAAGGGCTGAATGATTGTTGAGGATATGCAGGAATGTAGAATTGAGGTTAAATTCATGTCAGTCAGGACCTTACTGAATACAGAATGGGCTTGAATGGCTGAATGGCCTGATCTTGTCCTTGTTTGTATATTTGCATAAGGCCAGTATGGATACACCTAGTTCCCACAAATGGTATTTAACTAAATAGGGGGAGATGGTGAACTGCGGTGTTATCGCTAGACTGTTAGTGGGGTGGCGTGGTGGCTTAGTGGTTAGCACTGCAGCCCCCACAGTGCCAGGGGCCCAGGTTCAATTCCAGCCTCGGGCAACTGTCTGTGCAGAGTTTGCACATTCTCCCGGTGTCTGCGTGGGCTTCCTCCCACAGTCCAAAGCTGTGCAGGCTAGGTGGATTGGCCATGCTAAATTGCCCATAGTGTTCGGAGGTGTGCGAGTTATAGGGGGATGGGTCTGGGTGGAATGCTTCAAGAGGCAGTGTGGACTTGATGGGCCGAAGGGCCTGTTTCCACGCTGTAGGGAGTCTAATCTTAATCCAGAGATGCAGGTCATACTGTGGAGAGATAGAAGAAACTGCTGATGCTGGAGAATCTGAGATATCAAGGTGCACAGCTGGATGAACACGGCAGGCTGTGCAGGAAAGCTGAAATTTTTTCTGAAGAAGTGTCTAGGCCCGAAACGACAGCCTTCCTGCTCCTCTGATGCTGCCTGGCCTGCTGTGTTCATCCAGCTCTACACCTTGTTACCTCATATTGTGGAGACTCGGGTAGAATTCCCCTGTGCTTTTACACCTTTGGATCACCGATACCCACCTCAGAGAGCAGTCGGTGGGCTTGGGTTTAGTTGCACACCTAATCTTGGGAAAGTTGAAACAAAGGGAGGAATGAGTTGGGAAGTGCACCGGGAAATTCCAAGTCTTTGTTCAGGAAGGCTCACTGCAGGGACTAGGTGTCAATTCACCACAACCTGAACTCACTCCTGGCCGTCACAGTCGAAGGAAGGAAATGCAGAAGCAACAGGAGGACAGGCAGACAGGAGTAAAATAATCAGAGAAACCCAAATTCAACCCACTCATGAGAACAATGAGAACTGCACAACAATGCTGCTGTCTGCTCGGCTGGAGGAAGTGATATCTAAATCCAACACAAAACAGTCTCAGAAATCTACCATCAGAGATATTCCATCAACGTTCTAAATAGCAACAGCAATTGCACCCCTCCCTCCTTCTTACTGTAAGTACAAATGCTTCGATGTGAAAAGCAAATTGATAGCTTGCACCTTATTAGTGTCTATCTGACCCTGTTCCTCCCTCCAGTCACACAGACTAGAAGTCGAACTGATGGATTTGCTGAATTAAACTATCCCCGATCTTCCCTTAATTTTACGGTTTTCAACTCAGATTTGCCTTCATGTGGGAAGCAGATAAGAAACTGCAGGATTTTAATTTAAGCTCCGGCCTTTTCTTCTCTCCTGCAGGATGCAGACAGAGAGAAGCAGCAGTTTGTGACTGAAAGACAGCACGCCTGTAGAATCGGGTTAATTCTGCATCCACAATATCATCTCTCTTCATATCCCCTCTCCACAGTAAGGAGCATTCTCTGAGAGCTCAGCTGATCTGGCAGGATATTACCATCTGTAAATAAAATCACCACACTTCTCAGCAGGTGCCAACTTCCTTTTTAATCTATCCTTGGCACTTGGGCAATGCTGGCTGGCCAGCATTTATTGCATGTCCCTAAAACACTCTGAGGAGTTGGCTTCATGAACTGCAGTAATCAGTGTGGAGTAGGAAACAAGACCCAGTGTTCTATCCCAACGTCAGCGAAGGGACTGTGATATCATGCCAGGGTAGTGTGAGGCCTAGAGGGGAACTTTTATGTGTTCCTATGTGCCTGCTACCCTTGTCCTTTGAGATGGTGAGGGCCACCTGATGGAAACTTCTTGTTAAAGGAGCTTTGGTGAGTTGCTGCAGTGCATCTTGCAGATAATACACACTGTTAAGACTGTGCACTGGTTATGGGGGGATTGAATGCTGTGAGATTTAGGAGGGATGCCAATTAAAGGAGCTGTTTTGTCCAGGATTAAATGATGAATTTTTTGTTGGAGCTGTACACATCCATGTCGGTGAGGAATATTCTATCAAACCCCTCACAGGCTTTGGAGGGGCCAGGAGACTGGCTACTCACTGAAAGACTCCCAGGCTCTGGCCTGTTCTGGTAGCCACTGTACTTACGTGGCTTGTTGAGTTCACTTTCTGATCACAGGTATCCCACCCAGAATGTTGAACTTGGGGGATTAAGTGATGGTAACGCCATTGAATGTCAAGGGGCAATGGTCAGGTTGTCTCTTGTTGGAGATTATTGTTGCCTGGAATCTGCAGTGTGAGTGTTATTTGCTACTTTTCTGACTGAGCTTGAGCGTTGCCCAGTTCTTGCTGCATTCAGGCTTCAGTACCTGATGGGTATGCAAACAGAACTGAACATGGAAAAATTATCAGCAAACAATACCCATTTTGACTTGATGTTGGAGGAAAGGTTATTCGTGGAGAAGCTGGAGGTTGGATTTAGGATACTACCCCGACAAACTCCTGCAGCGATGTTTTGGGACTGAGCTGACTAACTTTCAAGCACCACAACCATCTTCTTTTGGTGGTGCCACTGGGCAGTCTTGGTCCCTGATGCTAATGTCCTCCAGCTAACACACGTCCTATGGCCGTGTTGCCCTGGATGCCTTCTCCAAGTGGTGCCCAGCATAGAATGGTAGTGATTCACCAGCTGAGGGAGGGGCATAGCTGGCCAATTGGCAAATTCCCTTGCCCACGGTTGACCCAGTGCCATGTACCTTCATGGAGTCCAGTTGAGGTTCACAGGATAGCTCTTTCCTGCCTGTACTGAGCTGTACTGCGCAACTGCTGGGCTGATATCCAGGACTGGTAAAGGAAGAGCTGTCCGAGAGTTAGGGATGTCTACATTAGGCTGATGCTCAACTAGTCTTCAGAACAACTCCCCCAGTCTTGGTCTATGGATTCTAGCGAGAAAGAATTTACTGGGCCTTTTTAATGTCTGAGACTGATGGGCCCAGCCAAATTTATTGTTACTGTATCACTGGGGACATCCACAGAAGGTTCATTAGGCTCACACCAGGTACAGAGGGACTGTCTAGGAGGAGAGGTTATAGCCATTGGAGATTGAAAGAATGAGAGGAGACTGATTGAAATATACAAGACTGTTCGGGGACTTGACAGGGTAGATACAGAAAGGGTGCTTCCCTTTGACAGAGAGTCTCAGAAGACCAGAGGGGCAAAATCTAAGGATTCGGGTTCAAAAGTTTAAGACAGAGATGAGGAGGAATTTCTTCTCAGAGGGTACAGAATCTGTGGAATTCCTTACCCCAGAGGATTATGGAGGCTGGAAATTAGGTATATTCAAAGCTGAGATATAGACAGATTTTTAATCAGTATGGAAATCAAAGTTATGGGGAGAGGTAGGAAAGTTGAGGATCATTAGATCTGCCATGATCTTACTAAATGGCAGAAGAGACTCAATGGGCTTGAATGGCCTACTTCTGCTCCAACATCCTATGGTGTTATAGCTTTTCCTGTCAGTTTGCTGGCTTATGGAACTATTTCAGAGGTGGGGTTCATTGCCAATCACATTGGGTCAGAAATGACAGAGATCAGATTGATAAAGGAGAGCAAACTTCCTTCCTCGAAGGATATCAGAGAAGCACATATGTTTTGTTGCACGTTCGCTAGTTTCATGGCCGCCAGCTTTTATATTTCTCTGAGTTGCATCCATGGGATTTGAACTTTGATGTCCAGAGCATTAGTCCGGGCCTCTGGCTTACTCACCAAGCCATGTGACCACTCTTCCAAATCTCCAATCCAACCACATGGAACAAGCAGGGCAGCAGGCACATAGGGACACTGCCAGCTGTACTTTCTGAGCCATGCGCCATCCTAACTTGGCACTGCGCTGCCGCTCCTGGAGCTGCCTGTCTTACAGTACTGCGGGGCTACTACAGCACACAGACTGCAGCAGCTCAAGAAAGTAGCCTGTCATCACCTTGGCAGGGGACAATTAGGAACGGGCAACAAACTGCCAGAGACACCCACATCCTGTGAAAGAATGGTGAAGGAAGAAAAGCTCCGACCGGAAGAGGTGGAAATTACATCATGATCACTCTGACATTTAAAAACCATCAGGGATTCTGTCATAGATTCACGTGCCATATTTCACCATTTGTGTTCAGATTGTCATCAGAGACTCTGGCTGTCACCTAACATCATTGCCTTAGAGTTCCAGTCAGGTAGACAGCCCTGATATTGTGCATCTTGTACTCAGTCCAGACTCCGCTCTGTCAAGGCCAATACACAGCAGATTGACTAACCCTTCAGATCAAGGTCTTTCTTGACAGTGATCAGGAATTATTCGGACAAGCTCATTAATTTCTTGGTTGAAATGTAACCTCAAGGTCCTTAAATTACTCCAAAGGAAAGCTTCATAATGATTACAGCCAGCAATGTTATGGAAGGGCAAAGCTCTGGAATTGTATCTGTTACACCCAGTTGCTACAGTGAGTGAATTATTTGGAGTTTTCGGGCATTGTTCCGGCTGCTGACGTTACATTTTATCTTCTCGGATAAGCTCACTTGACTTTAAAACAGAAGAAGTCCGTTCTCTCAATCTTACGCATAGAAACGGCTCGGGAGACACACATACATATTGCTTTAATTTGACAAGTCCCTCGCTGACTGGGGATTCTCAAACGGCACCATTGGGTAAAAAGAAACAGGGAGTCACAAAGCTGAAACTAAAACACACCCCCATCACGCCCTGCACCACTAAACCCCCTCAAACAGTGTCACCATCCCTGCTCCACGCCCGTTTAATTCAGCCGCTGATGAACCTCGCTAATTAGCCACGTCCTCAGTTGCTTGTGCAAGGGTGAGAGGAGCAGAAGGTGGTCCTCTGAGACTCTCAGTTTGGGTCCCCACAATCACACTCGTTTACGTATCGGTTGAGCCTTCCTTAATCAATCATGTACAAGCAATTTATTACTTTACCGCGAATATCACTGATTTCTTTGAGTTTGGGAAGCAATATAACTGAGGGTGTTTAAAATACGAAATGACTTCGATAGGATTGATTCAAGAACAAAACTTCCTCTGTGGGAACTTGGGGACAATCCAGAACAAGCCGAAATATTCTTCAAATCGAAGCTCAATTAAGATGGTGCAGAATCGGTGTTATCAATGATTGTGGTCACATGACATGGCTGTTAAGGAGATGGTCAGTGAGCCCTGGGCTGGTTTTTTTTTGGATTATCGATGTCAGCTGACTTATTGACTACGGCAACTGGGTCATGTTTTGCAAGGAGTGGATTTGTAATTTCAAAGACGAGCTCACCCACCTTTTGATGGCCATCTCCTCCATTATCGGTCCCATTGACCAGACACACACACACACACACACACACACACACACACACACACACACACACACGCACACACAGCAACCGAGGCTGTCCAAAGCTATGGGTCAGTAGCCGAGTCACTTTACCACCAGCCCTTTGGTCTTCACTTGTCTCAGGTAGGATCATCCACAGTTGGTCAGGAAATTGCTCTAAGATCTTGGCATGAATTTAGGTGAGAAAGCAAGAACTGCAGATGCTGGAGTCAGAGACAACACAATATGGAGCTGGAGGAACACAGATGCCAGGCAGCGTCCAAGAAACAGCTTTCCTGCTCCTCTGGTGCTGCCTGGTCTGCACGTTCCTCCAGCTCCACACTGTGTTGTCTCTGAACTTAGGGGAGCTATCTTAAACCAATCTGATAGGCCAAAGGACGCTTTGTCTAGGAGTTCAACAGAGAACGAATTGAGTAGCCACTTCATGTGCGAAGCTGTCTGTTCGCAGCCATGCAGATTTCATTAAAATCTAACCCCACTACCACAGACCGCCCCTATCCCCAACGCTGCCTGATGACTTCTAGCTAAGGCTAGGACATCGTCAATTAGTTCTGGCACCTTAACCAAGACACATAGGTATTCAGCTTTCGCACTTCGATCTCCGAATCTATTACTACCGTGTGTTTTCAGAGGTTGTCGGTGCTCCGTTGAGTTGAGTAACGATACTGGACTGCATGTGGAGCAAGCGGGGCTGGCGAAAGTCTAGAAGAAATAAGTCTGAGGTGTGTTTTTGTTCCAAGCACTGCTGTACCGTGGCAAATGAGGAGAAATTGAAAGCATGGAACGGTTGGATGACAAAAGATGACTGCCCATCTCGTTCGCCATCAACCATCCTCCGAGCTGCAATCATCTACTGACAACGAGAAAGATGTTGACATGGGATAGCAATAGCTACCTACATCCTTCCTCAACAGAATCTATCGCAGGTCTCTTTAGATTGAATTAGAAATGAACAGCAAGAATTAATTTCCAGTGGCAGGCACCCTTTCCAAAAACAATTCCCACAAAAATCTGGGGGATGGCTCCAACAGCTTCTTTTGCGGAGGGGTCCCCTGGAAGGATTGAGCCTTAATGTAATCAGCTGCTGGTAGGGTTTATTCCCCTGGTATTACATAACATGATAAGGCACTGCTCTTGATAGCCGTGGGAAGTGCGTTTGGGAAGAAATGGCCTGCAAATGATTTTACAATGAAACACAATTAATGATTCTGGAGATTAGTGAAGCCAATCTCACTCTTCAGGGAATTGGAGATCAGGCCATAAGTCTAACGCAATGCCGTAGGCGGTTGTAACGTACAATCTGAAGTTTTCCTGCAGATCGTGATAGTGCTCCATTTGTGTTTTTGTTTTTGACATGGAATTTGGTTGACGGCTTTAATTTTGTTTGCCGTGTACGCTTTGCACTAAATCCTCGCTGATGAATATTCAATTGGAACTGTTGAAAATCGTACAAGACGCAGTTGGCATTAATTCCGGCTGTTTACTCACTCAGAGGACAAAGAGCAGATTACGGCAACTCAGCTCCTAAAAATAACAGGCACGGTGGCCATTTTGGAAAAGGGGAGAAAAGAAGGAAAACAGAGACCCACAGACAAAGCGTCAGCAGGAAACTGTAACTCCCGGCGTTTTTGTCAATTGGGTCGACCGATGAACTGCTTTCCAGGTAGTTTTCTATTTGAAATTAAAGGTCCCTTTGACAAGATTGTAGCCTTGACACCATCAGCTGATGAAAACAATCGGGCACCGAGGTACAAAAGAATTTCAGCGCCTGGCAGCACGGGGCCAGTTACTGCTGATGGGTGCCGAGAATTGAGCGAGTGAGTTTGAATCGGCGTTGGTGGCTTCCACACACCATTTTGCCCATCAGCCATTGGCTTCAGAGAGCTAAGCAGCTGAAAAACCTGCAAACTGCTCACCACCCGACATCACATAAATCAAGATCATCCCTCTCCATTTTGTTTGTGCTAGCCACTACCTCTTTCTTTTCCAGCTCGCCTTTGATATTGGTTATCAGTGTCGATGTTGACATGGCAAGGGAAGGCAAACATTCACTGGGCCACCGAATAACTAACTCCCTCTTCCATAAACGTCGACGGTGTGCCAACAAGATTGGGGCTTCATGCGCCCAGCAATGCTGCAAAATTCCACGGAGGGAGGCGAGGAGCGAGGGAGTGGGAGAGATAGAAAGAGCGGCAAGGAGAGAAGACGGGAGAAAGGGAAGGGGAAAGGATAGTGTGGGAGAATGGAAAGGAGGAGGATGTAGAGGGTGGAGAGCGGTGAAAGGAGAGAAAGGAAGAGAAAGGTATAAAAATAAGAATGAGCAGGAAGGGCCAACAGTGAGGTGAAGAGAAAGGGGAATGAGAGTGTGCACGAGAAGGAAGAACAGGAGAAAGGGATGAAAATCAGAGTGAGTAGACAAGAGGGAAGGAGAAGTGCACACAAGCTAGAAGGAGACAAACAGCCAGCCCTTTTGCTTCAGGTTGCTTGGCGCATTGTATTTTTGTCGGCGTTCTCAGAACGAGGAGAGCGTGAAATAAAGGAAAGCAAGCATTCAGCAGAAGCGACAAAGTACAATCCAGTCACCGATTTGAGTTCATCAGAAAAGACGCATGGTAGAGAGGCAAGAGTGATCCCAACATGAAGGGGATAGGGAATGTGGGGGAACGACAGAATCTTAACTCCTATTGGTCAAGCTGAGGGGGAAAGGGAAATCTTATCAAGTTGGATACAATATTAGAAAGAACGATGTTAAGGAATGACTCTGAATTGCCTCGAAGGAAGCCAGTCACTGGGATTATAGAATGGAAAACTGAATTAATGAGAAGTAAATTGACTAGGAACAGCCCTGACTTTGAGGATAGATTGTAGTGGAAATGGATAAAGAGAGATTAATTCATTAATCACCATTTCAAACTATTGGTCAAGAGTCAAATTAAGCTCCATATTCAATGGAAAGGGATAGATTTTGAGCTTGTGGAGCAGTGTTGTTGGGATGTAGTGGTAGCATCCTTTCCTCTAGCCCAGAACATCTGCGTTCAATGCCAGCCGCCCTGGGCACATGTCCTAAAAGGTTGATGGAAAATATCCGAAGCAGGTGAGAGAGACATTTCCATCATGACAGCACTCCTTATTCTTTTTACTATCCTTTTCTACACAGGAAATGTAAAATGGCCTCACACCCATTTCAAACTATCCCACAAAGCCAAGCTTCATCTCAAAGGTTAACTCAAAGAGAATACAGTGACAGTCAACAAACTTACCTCAATGATAATGTGTTCTTAGTCCTGCTTACAAACTGTGTCCATCTTGGCTTGGGTGGGAACGTTCTAGCCTTGGGATCAGGAAGTGCTGAGCTACATTCTGAGAGTAAGTGAGCCTTGAAACTCTAGGTGCCTATTGAGGAAAAGCTGCACTGTCAGAGCGACTGTCTTTCAGATGAGATGTTGAACCAGGGTCCCATCTCCCTTTCCAGGTAAGTATGGAAGACCCCCAAGGAGCTATTTCAAGGAACAGCAGAAGTGTAGTGTCCTGACTAATATTTATCTCTCAAACATAATCACAAAACAGACCACCCAGTTATAATCACCAGCCAGACTACGGGAATGCACTGTAAGCCTAATGATTGCTGAATTTCCTGCTTTACAACAGTGAATATGCTTCAAAGGTTGTAAATGTAGGGATTTCTGGTGGCTGTGCAACAGTCTATGAATGCAAGTGTCAAAATCCAGAACTCCTTTCCTGACAGCAACAGTAGGTTTTCCTAAATCCCAAGAACTGCAACAGTTCGAAAAGGTAGCTCATGACAGCTTCCTCCAGGGAAACCAGGGATGGACAATAAAATCTGGCCATATGCCATGAACAGAGATAGTAGGAACTGCAGATGCTGGAGAATCTGAGAGAACAAGGTGCAGAGCTGGATGAACACAGCAGGCCAAGCAGCATCAGAGCAGCAAGAAAGCTGACGTTTTTGGTTGAGATCCTGCTTCAGAAGGCCTGCTGTGTTCATCCAGTCCATACCTTGTTATCTCACATCCCATGAACAATTTTTTTTAAAAGTCCTTCTTTGATTTTACAACAGTAAATTCAGGTGTTCCTTCCCTGGACTATCCAACTTTAAGCCACACTGTCTGAAGGCTGAGCGAAAGTTCAAATCATGAATGAAATTATGAAGAAGTGACTTCCATCATCACAGTGAAGAAACACTGCCCCATTCCTTCATTAATCAAATGGCTCCTGCCTTTAGGTGGTAGGACTCCGATTTGTTATAATATGAGCCCAAGATAACAAGGCGTGGAGCTGGATGAACACAGCAGGCCAAGCAGCATCAGGGGAGTAGGAAAGCTGATGTTTCGGGCCTTGACCCTTCTTCAGAAATGGGGGAGGGGAAGAGGATTCTGAAATAAATAGGGTGAGAAGGGGAGGCGGATAATAGATGGATGGAGGAGAAGATAGGTGGAGAGGAGACAGGCAGGTCAAAGAGACAGGGATGGAGCCAGTAGAGGTGAGTGTAGGTGGGGAGGAGATAGGTCAGTCCAGGGAGGACGGACAGGTTGGGTGGGATGAGGTTAGTAGGTAGGAGATGGGGGTGGGGCTCAAGGTGGGAGAAGGGGATAGGTGAGAAGAAGGACAGGTTAGGGAGGCAGGGATGAGCTGGGCTGGTTTTGATATAGGATGGGGGAGGGGAGATTTTGAAGCTTGTGAAATCCACATGAATACCATTGGGCTGCAGGGTTCCCAAGTGGAATATGAGTTGCTGTTCCTGCAACCTTCGGGTGGCATCATTGTGGAACTGCAGGAGGCCCATGATGGACATGTTGTTGATGGAATGGGAGGGAGTGTTGAAATGGTTCACAACGTGGAGGTGCAGTTGTTTACTGCGAACTGAGCGGAGGTGTTCTGCAAAGCGGTCCCCAAGCCTCCGCTTGGTTTCCCCAATGTAGAGGAAGCCGCACCGGATACAATGGATACAGTATACCACATTGCCAGATGTGCAGGTGAACACTTGCTTGATGTGGAAAGTCTTCTTGGGGCCTGGGATGGGGGTGAGGGAGGAGGTGTTGGGGCAAGTGTAGCACTTCCTGCGGTTGCAGGGGAAGGTGCCGGGTGTGGTGGGGTTGGAGGGCAGTGTGGAGCGAACAAGGGAGTCACGGAGAGAGTGGTCTCTCCGGAAAGCAGACAAGGGTGGGGATGGAAAAATGTCTTTGGTGGTCGGGTCGGATTGTAGATGGCGGAAGTGTCGGAGGATGAAGCGTTGAATCCGGAGGTTGGTGGGTGGTACGTGAGGATGAGGGGGATTCTGTATTGGTTTTTACAGCAGGGGAGGGGATGTGAGGGATGAGGTGCGGGAAATGCGGGAGACACAGTCGAGGGCGTTCTCAACCACTGAGGGGGGGGGATGTTGCAGTCCTTGAAAAATGAAGACACCTGAGATGTATGGGAGTGGAATGGCTCATCCTGGGTGCAGATGCGGCGGAGGTGAAGGAATTGGGAATACAAGATGGCATTTTTGCAGGAAGTTGGGTGGGAGGAAGTGTATTCAAGGTAGCTGTGGGAGTCGGTGGGTTTGAAATGTATATCGATTTCTAGGTAGTTGCCTGAGATGGAGACAGAGAGGTCCAGGAAGGTGAGGGATGTGTTAGAAATGGCCCAGGTGAACTTGAGGTTGGGGTGGAAGGTGTTGGTGAAGTGGATAAACTGTTCGAGCTCCTCGTGGGAGCACGAGGCGGCGCCAATACAGTCATCAATGTAACGGAGGAAGAGGTGGGGTTTAGGACAGTGTAGATATGGAAGAGGGACTGTTCCACGTAACCTACAAAGAGGCAGGCATAGCTTAGGCCCATGCGGGTACCCATGGCCACCCCCTTTATCTATAGGAAGTGGGAGGAATTAAAGAGAAGTTGTTGAGCGTGAGGATGAGTTTGGCTAAGCAGAGGAGGGTGTCAGTGGAGTGAGACTGGTCGGGCCTGCAGAACAGGAAGAAGCGGAGGGCCTCTAGGCCATCTGCATGGGGAATGCAGGTGTATAAGGACTGGATGTCCATGGTAAAGATGAGGTGTTGGGGACCATGCAATTGGAAGTTCTAGAAGGCATGGGTGGTGTCACAAACATAGGTAGGGAGTTCCTGGCCTCCTCTACATCGGGGGGAAACCAAGCAGAGGCTTGGGGACCGCTTTGCAGAACACCTCCGCTTGGTTCGTACTAAACAACTGCACCTCCCAGTCGCAAACCATCTCAACTCCCCCTCCCATTCTTTAGATGACATGTCCATCCTGGGCCTCCTGCACTGCCACAATGATACCACCCGAAGGTTGCAGGAACAGCAACTCATATTCTGCTTGGGAACCCTGCAGCCTAATGGTATCAATTTGGACTTCACAAGCTTCAAAATCTGCCCTCGCCCTGCCGCATCCCAAAACCAACCCAGCTCGTCTCTGCCTCCCTAACCTGTTCTTCCTCTCACCTATCCCCTCCTCCCACGTCAAGCCCCACACCCATTTCCTACCTACTGACCTCATCCCACCCCCTTGACCTGTCCATCCTCCCTGGACTGACCTATCTCCTCCCTACCTCCCCAGCTACACTCACCTTTACTGGCTCCATCCTGCCTCTTTGACCGGTCTGTCTCCTCTCCACCTATATTCTCCTCTACCCATCTTCTATCCACCAACCCCTCTCTCCCTATTTATTTCAGAGCCCATTCCCCTCCCCCATTTCTGAAGAAGGGTCTAGGCCTGAAACATCAGCTTTCCTGCTCCTCTGATGCTGCCTGGCCTGCTGTGTTCATCCAGCTCTACGCCTTGTTGTCACAGATTCTCTGGCATCTGCAGTTCCTACTATCTCTGAAACAAATAATATGAGCCCATTCACTTTGTTTCCATGCATTAGCTTACGTCATGAGCAGCAGTCTACTCTCCCCATTGTATAACTGTGGAACGATGGGGATATATGGACAATCACTCAGCTTGTGCCTCTGAGCAACCCTGGGCCCCAGGCCCAAAACTGACCAGACACTACTGTGGCTCTGCATTTTTCTCACAACTTGTCAGACTGTCAACATGCTCTGATTTCTGCTCACCACTTCCTGATTCACTCCTAGGCCCTATCACCCCTGCTCTCACCATTTCCCGATTCGCCTTTAGGCCCCATCACCCCTGGTCTCATCATTTCCCGATTCACTCCTGGGCTCCATCACCGCTGGTCTCACCATTTCCCGATTCACTCCTAGGCCCCATCATCCCTGGTCTCACCATTTCCCAATTCACTCCCAGGCCCCATCACCCCTGGTCTCACCATTTCCCAATTCACTCCCAGGCCCCATCATCCCTGGTCTCAGCATTTCCTGATTCACTCCTAGGCCCCATCACCCCTGGTCTCACCATTTCCCGATTCACTCCTAGGCCCCATCACCCCTGCTCTCAACATTTCCCCATTCGCTTTTAGGCCCCATCACCCCTGCTCTCACCATTTCCCGATTCACTCCTAGGCCCTATCACCGCTGGTCTCACCATTTCCCAATTCACTCCTAGGCCCCATCACCCCTGCTCTCACCATTTCCAGATTCACTCCTAGGCCCCATCACCCCTGCTCTCACCATTTCCCGATTCACTCCTAGGCCCCATCACCCCTGCTCTCACCAACCTGCACTGACTCCCAGCTCACCGATACCCTAGTTTTAAAATTCTCATCCTTGTGTTCAACTCCCTCCATGGCCCTTCCTTGCCCACCTTTTCTTTCATTCGTCTGTGCACTATGGCATCGCCGACTGGGCTATCATTTGTTGCTCATCCCTAATTGCCTTTAAGGAGTGGGTGAACTGCCTCCTTGAACCGCTACAGTCCATTTGATGTCCGAAAACCCCAATACGTTAGGGAGGGAGTTCTCAAGAGTGTGACTCAGTGCCACTAAAAGAATGGTGATATACTTCCTCCGAAAGACCCTACAATCCTCCCATAATTTGATTTTTATCATTTCTTTTTAAAAGATCATTCCATCATGGGGTGTGGGCGTCGCTGGCCGGACCAGCATCATGAATCATCCCTAACTGCCCCTGATCTGAGTGGCTTGCTATGCCATTTCTGAAGGTGGTTAAGAGTCAATCTTGAGGATCTGGAATCATATGTAGGCCGGACTAGGTAAGGCTGGCAGATTTCCTTCCCTGAAGGACATCAGTGAACCAGATGGGGTTTTAGAACAAATCGAAGATGGCTGTCATCATCACCACCAAGGCCAGCTTTATGTTCTGGGTTTCAGAACTGAACTCCAAATTCCACCAGGTGCCAAGGCAGGATTTGGACCCCATGTCAATACAGTATTCGCCCGGGCCTCTGCATTGACAGTTCCAGTTAACATTATGGCTACACCGCCATCTCCCCGATATTCTGGCCTCTCATCTCCCTCCTGACATCCTGCTACCCATGTCTGACAGCTGTGGCTTCAGCCAACTGGGGTCTAAATCTCGGAAATTCCAACCTTAAACCCTTCCACTTTTCCTTCCTGCCGTGAAATATGCAAAAAAAATTTACTAACCTATCCTAAGGTCTATGACAATGTTGGGCATTATCAGGAGACTTGGGAAGTTTTGTACCTTTCTGGCCTTGATATCATGTGAGATCCTGGCTGTGTTGAATCTTTCAGATACTTATCCACCAAAGGAAGCAATGAGATTCGCAGAATTTCACAAAGCCTGGAGTCCAATTCCTCAAGCCATTGACGAACAGACATCTCTTCTCAGTTGATTTGATTGGCAGACTGTGGTACAGAATGATGCCAATTCCTGTACCAGCTGTAACAGTTTATGCTGGACCTGTCTCCTTACTCCTTACATGCTCGATGGTTCTCAAGCCATATAACCAACTACCTCTCTTTAACGAAGACAGCTAGTTATGCCTCTTTGTCAATTGTAGAAAATTATCTCCAAGATAGATAAATATAAAAACAAATTTCAACCGGCCATCCTACTACTGATGCTCAGCTTGACATTTAGGATAATTTTTGGGTTAGAAAACAGGGTGCATCAGGCACACACCAATTTAGAGGTCAACCAAATCTGTGCTGACTTTGGTTAGACTGCTAAACGTACAGAGGTCTTTTAGACATATAATGCCCTGGCAGAAAATCTATAGGCCCTCACCTCTAGATCTTCTTCCCCCAAACCCCTTTGCACCTCTACTTTTCTCCCCTCCCCAAGGGGAGGCAATGGCCCAGTGGTATTATTGCTGGACTGATAATCTAGGGACCCAAATAATGTCCTGGGGACCCAAGAAATACTGGGAACCTGGGTTCAAATCCCACTATGACATCTGGTAGAATCTGAATTCAGTAAAGAATGTAGAATTAAGGGCACAACGATGGCCCTTAATCCATTGTCAAGTGAAGGAAAAATCCATCTGGTTCACTAATATCCTTTAAGGAAGAAAACTACCGTCCTCACTTCGTCTGGCCTACATGTGACTGCAGACCCACAGCAATATGGTTGACTCTGAACAATTAGGGATGGGCAATAAATGCAGGCCTAGCCAGTCACATCATCATCCTGAGAAAGAACTTTAAAAATGTGTCTTAAAGCCATCCTCTTTACATCGAGCTTCTAGTCACTAGCTTGACTGAGAGCTGTGTTTTTGGGGATACCATTTATTGGCTGAGAAGCCAAAGTTCTCTCTGCTCTATCAGGTGGACATTAATGATCTTGTGATGTTATTTCAAAGAACAGCCGGTGAGCACTCTGTGGTATCCTGGCCAATATTTAATAACCCTCAAACAATATCACTAAAACAGATCGTCTAGCCATTAACCCTTCCCTGTTTGTGGGTGCTTTCTGTGCACAGATGTCCTGTCACATTTCCTATACTACAATAGAGACAACAACTTTCTTCACTGGCTATAAATGCCCTGTGGCTGTGAAAGGTGCTATATAAATACAAGTTTCTATTTCCTCAGATGGTTCAATGTTAAATTTTGCAACACCTTGGGGTATTTTCTTGTTGTAATGCTTCCACATCATCGCACACTGTTGTAAGAAGTTGCCATGACCAAATCCAATTCTGTGGGTATGTTGGCAGAGGTCAAAAGGTCCATCTGAATAATTAGTCTCAAGGGGGAGGGAGGAGGCAGAAAAACCAAAGGAAAAATCAAGGGAGAAAATAACTATACAACTTTAAGAATTATTATTTTACCTTATATTAAGTTAGGAGTTAACTGTTAACTCTAAGTTAACTCTGAGGTAAAAGGAGCACAGGCTTGAGTCTCATAACAGGGACTTGGCCAGAAAATCCCAGTCTGGAGAACTGAGGGAGCACTGCACTGTTGATCATTCAGATGAGTCATTCAGTCAAAACCATGACTGCTCTCTCATGCAAATCCATAAGATCCCATGCCACTATTTCAAAAAGCAGAGAGTTATCCCTGGTATCTAGGCCACAATCAACTCAACTAAAATACTTGTCATTGTGCTGTTTGTGGGAGCCTGCAGTACACAAAATTGGTTGCTGAGTTTCATACACACCCCTCAAAAGTATTTCATTACTGGCAAAATGCTTAGGGATAGTCGCAGAAAGCTTTCTTTCACACAGGATAATTTTCGAATCGTCCTTTAGTCTTCCAGTAGTGACCGGCATTTATTGGCCATCCCTGGGTAGTTCTTCCTGAGGACCTTTGGAAGTGGCAAACACTTTGGTGAAGGAGACCACAGCAGGTCAGGCAGCGTCCATGGACAGAAAAGCAAGTTATTGTTTCGAGTCTAGATGATTCTTCATACGTTCTGATGAAGACTCATCTAGACTCAAAGCACTAGCTTGCTTTTCTCTCCATGGATGGTGCCTGGCCCGCTGTGGTCTCTAGCACTCGTTGCTTTCAGTACAGATTCCAGCATCTGCAGTAATTTGCTCCTAATTTTAGCGAAGGACTGTGCCAAGTAGAAATTAAACCTTGCATACGGGGATGACTCTCAAAGAGATAAGATGGTTGTTTATTCATTGACCGCCTTCCAAAGCCTAAAATTTGAAAGTGATGCATTCAGAAAAAAAAGAACATGATTGTGGACATTTGCTAGGCGTAAGAGAGCTGTATATTGTGTACACTATCAGGAGACTTAACTCCATTGCCACTGGATGTATAGGAACTCGAAGAACAAATGCAGTGATTAACACTATATGTAAGCTTTTCTCACAGGAACTCCAAAATGCAAAACATCGTTCCCTTCCCCCCAAGTACACCACCCCCAATCCCACTGCCCAATGACCACCATCACTCCACTTCCCCCTTAACCAAGTATATTCACCCCATACAAGGTATCTTACAGTTTCGTTCCCACAGCTGTGCAATAATCAACCCTTAATAATTAGATGTCAAATTAAACAACCCAAAACCTGCCACGATGATTAGCACAATGCTGTTGTGTATAACCAACAGAGCACCGATCTCCTGTGATATCACAGGCAATTATCACCCTGCTCTAAGTGGGAAAGAGGAAAAAGAATTTTAATAATTACTTCTCACATTAGTAATTTATATGCAATGAGGCCTGTGCTAGCCCTAGGGGACAAAGAAACACCGCTAACTCAATGTGTGTGCGAGAGAGGGAGAAAGACAGACAGACAGAAAAAAACACACCAGTAAAACTGATAACTTAATGCACATAGGAGAAGGGAATAAAATATACTGAAAGACACAATAACAAGAAACACTTTGCATCTGAGATAACAAGGTGTGGAGCTGGATGAACACAGCAGGTCAAGCAGCATCACAGGAGCAGGAAGGCTGACGTTTTGGGCCTAGACCCTTCATCAGAAATCACTTTGCATCTAGTTTTTATCAGGATCTGCATAATCAATGACAAAAGTCTTTCTGCACTGAAGTAAAAAATGTCTCCACAGTGAAAACAAAAGCAATTGTATTTAGAGGCAAAACCTACCAGGTTCCCCAAAGTTACCTGCAGAAAGTACCTACTTTCTGCTGCCAATTTAACAAAAGGCAGGTGAAACCACAATGTACCCCCAGGTATTTCTTACAACAATACCATCCTTTCGGAAGCCCATCGCTGTATACATCATGCGATTGCTTCTTCCGTGATATTTCACACGTGCCGAGGGGTTGTTTTCTTTTCACTTTTGTTTTCCCCTTCAAATTAAACCATTAATTAGCAAAAAGGAACAAGCAGGAAATGATAGCGGCCAACCTGTCAGAACGCATCCACTAGCTTGTTATGGTGTGCGCTGTAAGCAGCCGCTCTCAAAACCAGAAGATACCATCCCATTAACCTCAGCTCGATATAGCCCATCAGCTCTTGTGCCAAACGAGTAGCCTGACAGCAGTCAAAGACTTTACAACAAACTTAATTACAATGTTGCTCTACAAATCAATTTTATTTTAAGCACTGTGCACTCGGTGCTTTGGCTCAATGGTTTATCAAGAGTCTCTGTTTAGTAAACATGAGAACGTGAGTTCAGATTACTGTGACTATTTGAGGGTTGTTGTGACACAGTGGTACCGTCCCTAACCCTGGGTTCGGAAGATCCAGGTTCAACTCACAGCCCCTAGAGATGGGGCTTGAACATACAGCTCGACAATACTGCAGCATTTTCACTCCATGCGCCACTTTTTGCGGTGAAACTCTGTTTCGAAGAAGTTCCCCTCAGGTAGTCAGCAAATGTACAAATTAGGATCACGAGGAGTCCGTTCAGCCCCTCTAGTCTGCTCTGTCATTCAACAAATAATGGCTGGTCTAATATTGGCTTCAACTCCACACTTCCATCTATGTCTGGTAACCTCACACTCCCATATTAGTCTAGAATCTATCCACTTCTGCCTCAAAAGTGTTGGAAGATCCTGCCTCCACCACTCTCTGGAGAAGTGAGTTCCAAAAACTCTCAGACAGAAAAATAAATTCCTCCTCATCTCAGTTTTAAGTGGAAGCCCCTTATTTTTAACCTGTGTTCCCCATTTTGAGTCACTCTCCCAAGAGAGTATTCTGTCAGTGTTCACTCCCTGACAAACAGCATTGTGCATGTGTTTCCAGTCCAAGAACTGCGGTTCTATAAGACAGCTCACCACCTTCTACAGAATGGGCTAGGAAGAAAAAATGCCAGCCTATTCAGCGACAAACATATCAGATAAATGTGTAAGAAGAAACCCTGCCAAGGTCCCTCAGGAACTTTCATTGTTAATCAATCGGTTCTATTGAGTTATGACACACTCAGTTGAGACTTGAACTTGGGCCTTCTGGGCCTGAGTTGAGACACTACCATTGCACCACAAAAGCCCCAGGGCAGGGGTTAGAATAAACTCACCTGTCCTCATTCTCCTAAAATCCAACACATCCACCTTAGCCAATCCAAAGTACCCTTTCCTCCTCACCCTTCACCCCTACCTATTAATGGAATGAACCTTCTACGGGAAGGACAACTGAAAACCTTTTCTCACAACATTTTAATTTATCAACCCCTTCACTTATTAACTCTGTATTTTGTTCAAGATAATAGCACAAGCCAGTAATGATGAGAATACAGAATTGGTGATGCGTAAGGTCTTTATTATACCTCTAGGCTCATTGCCATTTGTGGGAGCTTGCTGTGCACAAGTTAGCTTCCTGAATTCCCCAGGTACACACTTCACGAGCACTTCACCAGAGTGGGCCTGGCTGAGGTAGTGAAAATGGAGATGGGTTGTCAGACTGTGGCATGCACTCTTTAACTTGAGTTCCCTTCACACAGCTGCACAGCTGGGCAGCCAGGCAAAAGATAAAATATCAGACTATGGATGTTCCCAAAACAGTCAGCACCAGAAATGCAGTGAGGAAAGATCCGTACTAACCATACCCAGTGACTCCAGTCTCCCAATGCAGTGTTTAAAGTCATGTCTGAAATAACTCCACAGAGGCCGGTATCCCATCACCAAATTATCCTTTATTTACACATGGAAAGTCTTGACGATGATCCAGCTCCCTCAGAGCCAGCTCTCTGAGTAAGCAGATGTCTGACACTCCTGCTTATATCTGTCAGCCAGGGCTCCCTGACTGGACCAGATTAAACAGCCCAATCAGGGAACTCATATTCTACAAGGTCCACCTGGCTGATCCCATTACAATTACTACACAGGCACCCTGGCAACCACTGCACAGAAGCTTCAGTGCAGCACACTCCATGCAACTGACCCAAATTTTGAGAAGTTCTCCACTTCTCATACTGAAAACGGATTTCAATCAACGGCTTTCCTTTCTGTTCATGTAAAGGAGAAACATTGCAGTTCCTGGGGTGGGTTTTCACGTTCTATTCGCTCATGGGCTGGAGATGCAAATAGATGGTCCAGCATTATTGTCCATCCCTCGCAAGCCCTTGGGAAGGTGACAGTGACCTGCCTTTCTGAACTGCTGCAGCCCCTTTTTGCTGTAGGTAGACCCACATTGTTGTGGGGGAGAAAGTTCCGGGATTTTGACCACAGGCGGTGAAGATACAATGATACATTTGCAAGCCAGGAAAGCAAGTGGCTTGGAAAGGAACTTGTAGGCATTGCCATGTACCTGCTGCCCTCGTCTATCTAGATGGCAGTGGTTGTGGGCTTGGAAGGCACTGTCTGAGGAGATTTTGGTGAAATTTCTGCAGTGCATCTTGCAGGTAGCATATACTGCTGCTACTGAGCATCGGTGGTGGAGGGAGGGGATGCTTGTAGATGCGATGCCAATTAATGTTGCCCTGGATGATGGTGAGCTTCTTGAGTGTTGTTCGAGCTTCACTCATCCAGAAAAGTGGGGGAGTATTCCGTCCCAAAACTGATCTATGTCTTCTAGATGGTGGGCAGGCTTTGGGGAGTCAGGGGGTGAGTTACCTGACTTCTTGACTGTTGCTTTAAGTTTGAAGTTGTGCCGCAAGAAGTGCTTCCCTCTGTTCCACAGTCTATGCGATACCAGAATCCTTTCATTCTAAATGACCTAGATAGATTTATTGAACAGCAGAAGGCAGGATTCCCACGAATGTCTCACCGAAGACTATCAGGAGCCACAGGAGTGTGGCAGCAAGGCAGCTTTCAGAAAATCACCTCAAAAGTTGAAAGACCACATGAAGTGGATAAGCCAATATGCTCCTCAAACCTGCTATGTCAGTGTATTAGCTCACATTTGTCCTAACCTTGCTCTACCTTCACTGATAACATATCAATTGTCCCACTGTCCATGAATCCAGTACCCTTTGTGCGAAACCATGATTCCAGAATAACTCAACTCTAACCTTTAAAGTTCTGCTTGTTGTTCTAGAATCACCTACAAAAAGAAGTAGATGATTTGCATCCATCGGATTGAATTAATTTAATATTTTAAACACTTCAATTAGATGGGGCACTTTATCTTCAAGATTCTAGGGAATATAGACAATATTTTTATTCAAAATTAGCAGCCTGTATGAGAGTTACAGGAAATACCTGTCAAGACAGATAAATCTGAAATTTAAAAATGTCTGTGTGATGTGCACAGAATAATCAACAACTGAATATTCATGACATGTTTGCAGAATGGTTCAGAACTGTTAAATTATACATACGTTGCTTTGTAAGAAAGGAAAATCAGAATGCAGCTATTCAGTAATGATTAAGCTCTGCTTATGCAGGAGTTCTAGGACAGTTTCTGCAGAAGTTTAGTCTGTAACCCAACAACAAAAACAGAATATGGGTGCCAAAATACATTGGATGCTTACAACTCCAACAAACAGGCCCTGGGCTTGAATGAAAAAAATTCAGCTCAAGAGATCACAAGCTTCTCAACAGAAAGTTGCAGCTTTGCAGTTGGGAGTTTGCTGATCGGTTCAGCATTCTACGACACCTCCTTTTCTCCCACTGTGATTAATCCAAATAGAATGCTTTTCATCAAGAGACCAGTCTCTTGGCATTTGGGTCTTGAGATTGCAGGCAGCCCAATTAGCAGAGTAGAGGTGTCCCCACACAGCTAGGTTAGTGTTCGCTTTCGGTAATGAGCCGGGTTACAGGATTGCATGTGTATTAAATTTCAGGAGGAAAATTAATGGAGAGTTAATACCGTAAAGCATGCCCTAAAGTAAAAGCCATACCAAAAATCTGCATAGTAAACCCCCCAGAGAACATATTAAACCAAGATAAAACAGGTTCTGTGGGACGTTTATGCAGGAAGTGTACTTAACTCATTAGTCTAAGGTTCAATCCATGCAGTGAAGCTATAGTTTAGAGGAATTACGGATGCCGTTTTATCAAATCTGTAACACCAAGTCAATCAGATACTTACAATGGCCAACAGTAATGTTGAAAATTCAACTGTAGTCCAGCTCCCTTTATTTGGTCCACTATACACACAGTTCACATTTTTCAAACATGCTGTTCTGATTGACTTGGTGTACTGCTGTTTTTGAGAACACACATGACACCCCACCCATCCCTTACACACTTGCTCCTGGATCCCGGTGTGTTTCCCTCACATACTCCCTCCTGGATCCTGGTGTCAGTGCCTTACACACTCCCTCCTGGATCCTGGTGTGATTCCCTTACACACTCTCTCCTGGACACCGGTGCGTTTCCCTTACACACTCTCTCCTGGACACCAGTGTGTTTCCCTTACACATTCCCTCCTGGAACCTGCCGTGATTCCCTTACACACTCCCTCCTGGATCCCGGTGTCAGTCCCTTACACACTCCCTCCTGGGTTCCGGTGTGTTTCCCTTACACACTCGCTCCTGGATCCCGGTGTGCTTCCCTTACACACTCCCTCCTGGATCCTGGTGTCAGTCCCTTACACACTCCCTCCTGGATCCCGGTGTGTTTCCCTTATACACTCCCTCCTGGACACCGGTGTGTTTCCCTTACACATTCCCTCCTGGATCCTGGCGTGTTTCCCTTATACACTCCCTCCTGGACACCGGTGTGTTTCCCCTACACACTCGCTCCTGGATCCCGGTGTTTTTCCCTTACACACTTGCTCCTGGATCCCGGTGTGATTCCCTTACACACTCCCTCCTGGACACCGGTGCGTTTCCCTTACACACTCGCTCCTGGACACCAGTGTGTTTCCCTTACACATTCCCTCCTGGAACCCGCCGTGATTCCCTTACACACTCCCTCCTGGATCCCGGTGTGTTTCCCTTACACACTCGCTCCTGGATCCCAGTGTGTTTCCCTTACACACTTGCTCCTGGATCCCGGTGTGATTCCCTTACACACTCCCTCCTGGACACCGGTGCGTTTCCCTTACACACTCCCTCCTGGACACCAGTGTGTTTCCCTTACACATTCCCTCCTGGAACCCGCCGTGATTCCCTTACACACTCCCTCCTGGATCCCGGTGTGTTTCCCTTACACACTCGCTCCTGGATCCCAGTGTGTTTCCCTTACACACTTGCTCCTGGATCCCGGTGTGCTTCCCTTACACACTCCCTCCTGGATCCTGGTGTCAGTCCCTTACACACTCCCTCCTGGATCCCGGTGTGTTTCCCTTACACATTCCCTCCTGGATCCTGCCGTGATTCCCTTACACATTCCCTCCTGGATCCCGGTGTGATTCCCTTACACACTCGCTCCTGGATCCCGCCGTGATTCCCTTACACACTCGCTCCTGGATCCCGGTGTGTTTCCCTTACACATTCCCTCCTGGATCCTGGTGTCAGTCCCTTACACATTCCCTCCTGGATCCTGCCGTGATTCCCTTACACATTCCCTCCTGGATCCTGGTGTCAGTCCCTTACACACTCCCTCCTGGATCCCGGCGTGTTTCCCTTACGCACTCCCTCCTGGACACCGGTGTGTTTCCCCTACACACTCGCTCCTGGATCCCGGTGTGTTTCCCTTACACACTCCCTCCTGGATCCCGGTGTGATTCCCTTACACACTCCCTCCTGGACACCGATGTGTTTCCCTTACACACTCGCTCCTGGACACCAGTGTGTTTCCCTTACACATTCCCTCCTGGATCCTGCCGTGATTCCCTTACACATTCCCTCCTGGATCCCGCTGTGATTCCCTTACACACTCGCTCCTGGATCCCGGTGTGTTTCCCTCACACACTCCCTCCTGGATCCCAGTGTGTTTCCCTTACACACTCCCTCCTGGATCCCGGTGTGATTCCCTTACACACTCCCTCCTGGACACCGATGTGTTTCCCTTACACACTCGCTCCTGGACACCAGTGTGTTTCCCTTACACATTCCCTCCTGGATCCCGATGTGATTCCCTTACACACTCGCTCCTGGATCCCGGTGTGTTTCCCTCACACACTCCCTCCTGGATCCCGGTGTGCTTCCCTTACACACTCCCACTTGGATGCTGCATATCACAGACATAAAACCTGTCTCCCCACAAACAGCTCCAATGTAGTAAAGATGGCTTTGAACAACAACATCCTGCATTTACGCAGCACCTTTAACCTTGTAGAGTTTCCCAAGTTGCTTCACAGGAATGCTAAACTGCACAAAGGCAACAGTGAAACAAAGCAGGCGACACCCAAGGCAGATGATTAGACGTTTGGTCTAGGAAGCAGACATTAAGCAGTTTAAAGGGTGCTTAAGAGGTATTGGACGTGATCGGACCATCTTGGTATACAACTAACGCAGCTCGCCAGATAAGGCCAATGCAGAAAACCAAGACAAAACAATATGGAATACCCACACCTAATGTCATTTGCCCCCATGCCACTGATGGCAAAGTGGCATTGCTGTTAAGTATAAACAGTCACCCACAGGCAAGACACTAATCGTTGTCTCCCATCCCAAAAAGGATTCAGGGGCCAGGAAATTAACAAATCACCTGTTGGCATCCCGTCATTTCCCTGACGCTGCAGGAAACCCCTTTCATGAAACACTTCAAAAATCAGACATGAGGCACACTGCACCTTCTGTAACTGCTGCAATGTTAGGGAACATGCATACCCCGATACCATGTGTAGGCACTATACATATCATATGTAAGGCACGCTGCTGGAGAGTGTAGTAAGCTGCTTAGCTGAATATGAATAGATCCTTCAACACAGCATCACCAAGATGGAGGGCTGCAATAGTACTGTAGCACAGTTGGAAGTTTAGGAGACTCCCAATACAACAGTTGAAAGGTTAGCAGTCTCCTGACGAGCGCTGGTCCAGTCGGTCATCCTTGAAATCATAAAATTCAGAACACTCCACTGCAAAAGTCCACATAGCCCCACGCTGCACTGAGGCTGACGCACATCAATTAGTGACCGTCTCAACTGTTTTGCTTTTAGACAATACTGTACAGAACTATTTCATTGCATCTCTTCTTCCACTGGCCAATCACCTCCAGCTTGTCACCCAATGAAGAAGACTCCTCACTGTCATTTCCATTCAATTCAAAGTCAAAATAACCCCCAGTTTCTTTATTCTACAACATATCACCAAGCCCCTGAAAGCAGTCAGGTTTGCAAGATTGCTTTTCCAAATACAAAGAAATTCAGGAGCTAAGAACATTCCTGAGGAAAACACAAAGGAGGAATGGGAGAATAAACAGGAACAGCCTTGTAAATGAGTTCTAGATTGTGGTTGGTCAGCTCAGGTCAAACCAAATATCTACACAGATGTCTTTACGATTCATTCATGGGATGTAGGTGTGGCTGGCTGGGCTAGCATTTATTGCCTCACCCTAGTTGCTCTTGAGGAGATGTTGGTGGGTTTTCTACTTCAACTGTTGCAGTCTATTTGATGTGTACAATCCCACAGGGGAGGGAGTTCCATACCTCTTGTTGGAGTATCTCAGAGTAAAGGGTCACCCATTTAAAATCAGAAATGAGAAGAAATTTCTTCCCTCGGAGACTAGTGAATTTGTGGAATTCTTTACCACAGAGTGTTGCAATAGCTGGGTTGTTAAGTGCTTTCGAGGCAGTGATCGACAGATCTTTCATCAGGAGAGGAATCAAGGGCTGTAGGGAAAAGGGGGCAAAGTGAAGTTGAGGACGATCAGATCAGCCAATGATCTCATCAAATGGTGGAACAGTCCTAATGGGTTGAATGGCCTACTTCTTCTTGTCTTGACTCAGCAACATTGAAGAAAGGGCGATATACTTTCAAGTCGGGATGGTGAGGGGTTTGGAGGGGAACTTGCAGGAGGTGGTGTTCCCATGTATCTACTGCCCTTGTCCTTTGAGGTGGAAGTGATCATGGGTTTGGAAGGTGCTGTCTTTCTCACTTCTCTTTGATGGAGCAGTCTCAAATTAGTCCGAAACCTTAAGATAACAATCAACAGCCCACTTGTGAATGCGCATTACCACTCATTTTAACCAACTGGCGTAATGTTAATTTACAATGGCTCCTTCTCTACAGTATCTGTGCAATATGTTGAATATTCACTAACATATCTTAAAAACAGTCATTATCCTGTCACATCTAGAAGGCCCAAACTCAGTACTGCTTCCTAACAGGGCCAGCCCAGTGGATTTTGCATCCTGGGTGAACCAGGGCTTTGGCTCCACTCACATTCAACAGAGAGAAAATCGAGGAGTCTGGAATGAAATTTGGCCTTAATTTGTTTGACACTGTTAATGGTGAACTTGGTGGAAACATCTTGGTGGTTAATCATTCTTCACCCCTCACCGTTTGAACCACAAGAAGAAGAACCTGTATACTGGCTCCGCATCTCAGCACTGCACACCCCCCCACACCAACCTCCCAAACTTAGGTCCATGTGGAGCAAGGTGCCACATTGTCTCTGATAAAGGTATGCCACAAACACAAGTTGTCACATGGCAACAAATTGCAAAACCAGTTCTGACTTCCATGGCCTGATCAATGTCAACATTTTTTAAGACTAAATCAGTTGAATGTTCACGTGTCACAGGAGGTGAAAGGAAGGTTGGGGAACGTTGCAGAGTGCAGTATTATAAGAGCAAACTTTTGACTGCGAGACATCAGGCTCCTGACAGAGCACTGCAAAGAACCCTTGACAGGATGCACTCAGTTTCAGAATGGGGCAGGCTGGCTTTTATGTGGAATGGTGTGCACTCTTTAAAACACAAGACACCAGATCCTGATGTACAAAAGAGAAACCCACTTTCTCAACCTCTAGATCATGCAGAACATCAGTGGTGCTGGCATGCCCCTCTGAGCAGTACATTGAGAATGTGTGGCTCGAGTCAAAAAGGCAGAATTTACATTGAAAACACATCTTTCAGGATGGTCCACGTCTGTTCGCTGGCTATTATCTGCTTTGCACCATAATGCTGCAAAAGCAGCCACCAAATTGCACACAGCAAGATCCCACAAACTAATGCTGGGAGAAAAAAAAATCTGCTTTTAGTGATTTTGGTTGAGCAATCAATAATCAAAGAAATCTCTCGTGCTTTGCTCTTAATCAGGCAAGAGATTTTTAATCCCACCTCAGAGGATGAATGGATTTCCAGGCTAATGTCTCAGCTGGCAGTGCAGCACGCCCTCAGTACTGCGCTGCAGGGTCGGCCTGGCTTATATGGTCAGTTTGCTGCAGTGGGGCCTGAATTCACACCCCCATGGTTCAGAGGAAAGCAATGTTGGGGAAGTGGCGGATGGGGTGCTGCTAGCTGACAGCCCACTTGTGAATGTGCATTATGGCTCAAACTTCCGACTGCGAGACATCAGGCTTCTGACAGAACAGTGCAAACCCTCGACAGGATGCACTCTCTTTCAGAATGGGGCAGGCTGGCTTTTATGTGGAATGATGTGCACTCTCTAAAACACAACACACCAGATCGTGATGTACAAAAGAGAAACCCACTTTCTCAACCTCTAGATCATGCAGAAGTTTGCAACATGGAAAGAGCAACTGCATGTGCTGAATTTTGAACCCAGGACCATTCCTCCACCTGGCCCACTGTGTGCATTGCCTGGACAGACTTGACGAAGTTGATCCTGGTCCATGTTGAATCAGCTAGTCTAAGCTAAAGCAACAACTGGGATACTTTTGTTAGCCCCGGTGCCCAAGATTAGGGAAGGCTTGCAGCCTGGTTTCTGTTCCAAATCAGTGCTCATGTGGATTCCTGGGCCCTGAGTAACTAGAATCACATAAGGTTCAGTACTCAGGGGGCTAAATGTTGGTGTAAAAGATGCAGGAGTTGGGAGAAGTTAGAGACCCAAATTTTTACACAATCTGCATGGTTAAAATTGGGGCATTTTAATCTCCGTTTGTAAACAATGAATGATTTTTTTTGCATTCCAGCTTATCTATCTAAATGCCTTCTTTGCAATGGTGCTGAGCTTGTTGAATTTTTAAGCTCAATCAGTCAGAACAGTCGCTCCACACAGATGCTGCGTTTATGGAGTAAATGTGGCCTACTGCTGGTGTGGATCTCCTGAGCTGACACTGCAACAAAGTGAGGTAAGAGTCGAGCCGAGGGTTTGTGACCCAATCCACATTCCTCCAGCACCATAGCTGTACAAAGCTCACTCAGGTCCTACCAGCATGTATACAGCATAATAACCCACAGCCAATTCTGTATGAACTATCAAATAAAACCAAAACATTAACTAATAATGCATAATTTTTAAAAAAACTATTTTCCAGCTCTGAAGAGTCATGTTGGACTCAAAATGTTAACTCAGGTTCTCTCTCCACAGATACTGCCAGACCTGTTGCGTTTCTCCAGCACCTTCTGTTTTTACATCATATTACCATCATGTATATAATCCGAATAGAGTGTCTTATCAAAAATATTCCTTGTTCTTGTTAAAAGTATTGTTTACATTTCTGTGGGAGCCCCTCACTAAGACACAATTTGTAAAATGAATTCAAAAGCTCTGTTACTTTCATATTGAAAGGGTAGATTTTATTAGCTTCCTGCGCCTCCTCACCCGTCCTTGAAGTAGAACTCCAAATTGGTTTTAGATGGTGTCACAGTTCTGTCTCATTTCAGAATTCAGATTAAAGCATACAGTCTGGCATCACCCAGGGTTGCAGATACCCAGGAGTGGCTTTACAGTCGGCTACTCAGATAAGCCCATAAATGGTTAATAACCACATCTCTGCCATTGGCAAAATCATCACAATTGTCTGATGGGCTGTGGGAACTTTGAAGGTTTAATATTTTGCATTGATGTGCCTTCTGAAGCAAGCCTCATAAATAACCGATCACCTTCAGTTGTTACCGAGCAGCTTTTCGCAGGTGGAAATCCGCAATGGTCACTAGTTCACCCCTACATTATACAACTGAACTCACTTTCTACAGGCACGAACTCTTAACGCTTTGAACGACCAAGTCTCCCGACCCGAAACGTCAGCTTCCCTGCTCCTCTGATGCTTCCTGGCCTGCCGTGTTCCTCCAGCTCCACACTGTTATCTTTGACTCCAGCATCGGCAGTTCCTACCATCTTCAATGAATTGGTTGGGATTGATTTCCTCACCAATTCAACCAGGCAAAGGGATTGACTTTCTGGGTCCTTGTAGCTACGTCCACTTGAAGTTGAGACGGGAATTCATGTGCCGGGGTAAACTGCCTAACTTAATGATACGATAACATTGACAACACTTCAAAAAATATTTCTCTGGCTGTAAAGTGCCTTGGGAAGCCCTGAGGTTGTGAAAGGCACTACATAAATCTCGAGTTCTTGTTTTCCCTTTCATGTTCACGTTAAACTCCCTAAAACACAAATCTCAAAGTACAATCACAGCTGACATACCCAGAAATACCAGCACTGACACACAGCAGCTCTGATGGGCTGCTGCAACGAATTCTGTCGTTTGACACAGTTCTCGTTCTGCTGTGGCTGGGCAAAGGAGAAATGTACGGAATGGTCACCCCATCAAACACGCTGATTCGCTTACACTACCTTCAACTGCCGACTTAATGTTGGAAACATTTATCTCAAATGTTTTATTTGTTCCTTCCAAATTGCTTTCCTGCCTAAACCTGATTGAACCCAGGGTTTCCTGATTGTGAAGATTGTGCTTGTGCTAATCTGATAAAGCTTGCAGCTAAAATCTTGACCCAAATTCAAGAAGAAAACAAATCTGCAAACCAAAACGTTTCACCCTTGGGCATTCATTCGCCCAGACACATGCGCAGACTCATATCCAACAAAATACCAGCCTTCAAAGCAGAGTCTCATGCCTAAACAAGCACACTCCTCCATCCAAACACGTCTTATAAAGAGGTGTCACAGTCACTGCTATACACTCCCACGCTTATACTCACCCACCACAACCGCCTCCCACCTCACACAATTATATATAACTCTGTCCCAAACAATCCCCACACAAAAATACATTTTTGAAAAATCCTCACTCTCACACACACTCTCTCTCTCTCACACAAACACACACACACACACACACACACACACACACACACACACACACACACACACACACACACACACACACACACACACACACAAAAGGAAATTACCGCTGCAATTTCTACTGTTTCCACTTTGAGTGAAATATAATCACAAAACATTATGGTTGACTGAAAAATTATGACTGAAAATTTTCAGTGGGAGAAATAGAAATGTTCAGGAAAATAAAGTGAACTCACTAAAATCTGACGGGTTTAGCTCAAAAAAGTGAACTAGCAAGAAGCAAATGACAAAAACATGAACTACCACAGGTAGGTGACTGGATACAAGAAAGATATTCCTGATGAGCAATATTTGCACAGGTTTTGGGTCTGTCTGGCATTCTTCAGATGTCTATTCACAAGTTTCTAGTTACTTTGAAGTCTACCAGGTGATCTAATAATGGGGAGGAAACAGGAACATGCCGCGACAATTTGGCAGTCACTCTCTATTCTACGGCACGTCAACCCCTTCCATCACAGACACTGAAACTTCCTTTGTTGGTTTCCTCTGAATTTCTGCATCAGGTCTGTTCTCCACAAATAAAGAAGTTTAAAAATATATGTCTTAAAACAACCTTCCTTTTTGATTGCAAAGTTTAAGAAATGTGACTGCCTGTCAGTTTCAAACTCCAGGATAACAAACTTCAATCCTACGATGTATGAAAATTCTGAGTAATAGGATCAAAAAGCATACGAAACACAAAGTAATATATGCAACAGCTCTGAAATATGGTACCTGCTGTGTTAAACTCTGTACACTGTATTGCTATGAAGGTCTAAGGGAAATACAATACTGAGCAATAACGAGAAGAAAGATTCTGACACAGACTGCAGCTCTGACTGTACTATGATTCATCATGTAAAGAAACAAGACAGGTTTCAGGTGAGGATTCTGCATTTATAGATTATGTTATTTATCAGGGCTGTACGGTATGTTTGACATTGCTTATTAACACTGCAGTTTGTATATGGATGTGTTGATTAGCACTGCATTGTACAAGTTACAACGTTTATCAGGCTGTGTAGCATCTGCAAAATTGACTCTGACCAGTGTAGATCTCTCAAAAAGAGTAAATTGTAAAAGTTTGAAACAAGGCGAGTTGACAGCCTTATGGTTCTCTGATAAGATGCCATTTGTTGATGTTGTTTTGGACCCACTTCATCTTCACACTTGCCCTCTTGCATTCCCTTGGCTTTCATTCCTCCATCAGCTTCACCATTCTTATACTTTCTCTTTCATCTTCAGATAACTGCACCCGGGGACTGAGTGGATTGATTTTTTTGTTTTGACTCATTGTTTGAAGATCAGCACTCAAAGTGACTCGCTGTCTCTGATGTCTAACCTTAAACAGCATAAAAGACTTACCTGATTCTATAGACCATCAGCCTGGAGACTGTACAGCCTTTTAGCTGTCATTATCCACTGTTTCTGCTGAAGGTACATTTTGCAGATAAAAGAAAAATGTATTCTTTCCTAGCACTCTGACTAAAATACAGGAAGCAGACAGTAGTAGAAGGGTTATTATGCTCCATACCTTACATATAAGAGACTTAATCATATCCCTTTATTTTTCAATTATTAGCCCTCTCTTATAAAACGTTTTGTAATAAGGCTGTTCGTCAAGAATAATTTTTTTTCGAAGGTATAAAAACATTTGAGTAGATTCGTGTAAGCAAGTTGAGTTACAAAGCCCGGGATTATCAGCAATGCAGATTTCATTACCAACACCCCAAAGGCTGCAAAAGCCTGAAGAAAGAGGATTTTGGCTCCATGATGACAACGTTTGAATAATTTACAGACTGCAGTGCACTCTGTAACCCAGTTCTTCCAGTAAACGGAGGATCAACATTTTGAAAAGGAATTCTACAATCCCCGAAAATTACCAAAAACACAATTTTTAAAATTTTCGCAGCCTCTCCTGGGCATCCTCCCGATTTCCAGTCTCAGTGAATGTATGTTCATCCAAACCTCCATTGCCTGCCTCCAAAACTGCACAGAATACGCTCGCCTGGCGCACCTGTACCTCTACGTTAGCTCCCGATCAAGCCTCAATTTAGATATTGTCATTATTGTTTTCAAATCCTCTCATGGCTTTGTTCCACACTCCAGTTTCTGTGACCATCTCCGGCCGTACCAACACTCTTGAGATACCTCTCCTCCCTCAATTTGTGTGCCGCTCCCTTCTCTCACTCCAATGTTCACCGCTTTAACTTTAGCTGCCTGGGCTCAAAGCCCTGGAATTCCCTCCCTTACTGATGGGCTTAAAAATGATATCTTCAAACCACATCATGAAGGGTTAATGGTTGAGGGTTAATCGAACAGAACAGTAAGCAATTGAAGTCAAGTAGAATAGTATTTGAAAAACAGGCATGATGTGAAAACAGCCTGTTTCGACTGGGAACCTGTCTGACCTTGGGGGTCGGTGGGAGCGGTCTGCTTGTGCGGTCTGCATGGGGCCACCTGGATCTGTTTCCTACCTATTTCTGAGGGCTGCAAAAGTGCCGAAGTTGTGTCAAACTGGGGATTCAGGGTGGTAATAATATCAGGGTCATTGCCCCAATCATTGAGCTTCACACCACTGGGCTGGGGGTTTGTGAAGCTAGTGCCGTGGGATCGGAGATACAATTCCGAGTGCCACAAAGTTGCGAATGGATAGAAAGGCAGTGTGATGTTCACTTGTTATTATCTCAGATGTCCAACTCTATAACTATATAAGCTGTTCAATTATTAAACTTTATAATATGTACGTGTATCAGTAGTATAAACTAACAATTATAAGACCATAAGACATTGGAGTGGAAGTAAAGTATTTTAACCCAATAAATTAGCAACATATTGATATGCACATGTCCTCTTGAAATCATTTTGATCAGACCTCAAATAACTTTTCAGACACTTTCAGCTGAACAATACACTCATTGAGCCTCCTTTCCATTTCCTCTCCCTCCTTCTTTCAGATGCTGCTGAAGTGTTTGGGTCATTTGTTGCAACTGCTCCACATATGCCCAATGGCTAACCTTATTTGATATTGCTACCTCGTGATATCTTCCTACACTAGACAGGCTAATTGCAGTTGTTCCAACGTTCTCCATGTTTCTTGTTAAGTGTAAGTCCACATATTATGTTCAACTCAGGCTGTGGGCAGCATCATATCGAAGCCTGGTTTACTGTCTGACCGGGCCTTCCAAAACGAGAGATGCCCTGACAATTAGAACTGGAAGCAGTGCCTGGTTCCTCTCCCACCTCCTGCCTTCAAGATCAGCACCTTAACAGACTCTCATCAGATTCTGACCAGCTTCTCAAACACAAAGAAGGAATCCAGCCTGCAAAAACAGATCTGAATCTGAACCAAAAGCACTAAGTACACAGCAGCTCAGGGTCTGAGGAAGGGTCACCAGACCTGAAACGCTAGCCCTGATTTTTTTCTTCATAGATGCTGCCAGACCTGATGAACTTTTCCAGCAACTTCTGTTTTTGTTCCTGATTTACAGCATCTACAGATCTTTCAGTTTTTTATTCAGCACAAGATTGTGTTTGGCTGTGTTGGGTCCCACTATCAAATAACCTGCTAAAGGTTTAGGTGGAAACTTGTGAGTAAAGACTTATCATGAGAGAAGGGCCAGCGGCAGAGCCCCAAGAGTAGACAAAGCTGAAACATACAGCAATATGCAGCCGCTATTCTGTTCGCAAAGCTGCATAATTGACTTGCAATCACTGATGCACAGCACTGTGCTGGCACTGAAACTGGACACTGGGTTTCGCCATTTAGTTACTTATGGAACGTCTCACTAAGTACTCTTTGCATAAGGGAAACAATGGTTTAATCTTCTCTTCCTGTATCTGTCCTGACAACAGCCCAGTTCTATCATCCTTACAAACTGTTCATCAGCAAGGACAGATAAATATCTAACCAGTATGCATAGAGACCACTGTCCCTGTTGTGAACCTTGAAAGAGTGCAGTAAAGATTTACAAGGATGTTCCAGGGTTTGGAGGGTTTGAGCTATAGGGAGAGGCTGGATAGGCTGGGGCTGCTTTCCCCTGGAGTGTCAAAGGGTAGAGGGGTGACCTTATAGACGTTTATAAAATCATGAAGGGCACAGATTGGATAAATAGGCAAGGTCATCTCCCCAGGTAGGGAAGTCCAAAACGAGATTGCATGGATTTATGGTGAGAGGGGAAAGATTTAAATGGGACCTAATGGAAACTTTTTCATGCAGGAGATGGTGCGTATATGGAATGAGCAGCCAGAGGAAGTGGTGGATACAATTACAACATTTAAAAGGCATCTGTATGGGTATATGAATAGGAAGGGTTTAGAGGGATACGGGCCAAATGCAAGCAAAAGGGACTAGATTTATTTAGGATATCTGGTCAGCATAGGCAAGTTGGGCCAAAGGGTCTGTTTCCATGCTGTACATCTCTATGACTCTATGTCATTCACACAAACACCAAAACCAGGACACACGCTACAGTATACACATACATTACAGTAGACACACACACACACACACACACACACACACACACGGGCAAGGCTGTGTATAAACAGCACACCTGCTGTATGTATACACACTCATACACGCCAAATCCAAATCTATGTTTCCAGGACTATGTTGGCTTTATAAGTGTAACAGTCACTTTGGAGCAACATCTCACACTGGTGTTAAAGTACAATCATCCATTTCTTAAGTAGCCAAATGACTGTAATATAGAGTTGAAAAGGGAGGCACTCAAAACGTTATGCTGATAGTCTGAAGAAAACTAATTGCATAATGAAACTCTGTCAGCATGCAGAATGTGACTCTTACACAGCACAGAAGTGGCTGCTGGTAATATAAACTGACAGGTAGGTAAAACCTTTACCTGAAGTTCTACACCCGATATGTTAATGAAAGCGACACTGATGTCACACAATTGTATCAAGTCCAGGAGCGTGAGTGTGAAAGGTCATAAGTGGGAAATGTTCGCTGTTGATCAGCTGCGATAAACGGCTGGCTGACGAAACTGACACACAAAGCCCAAATTGTGCCACAGCTTTTAAACAATAGGACCCAAAACTGGGCTAGTCTTTTATGAACATAAGAATTAGAGGGTCATTGTCTTCAAGCTGCACCCCGCCCCCTCACCCAATCCAACCATTGAAAATAATCTGTTTGTGTTCAACATTCTGATAAAACTCCAAAAACCTGGTCTAACAAGAATTGGCTGCCCGTCTTGTAAATATTTAATTTCCCCATCTCTTCAAAAAAAAATCCCCATATCTCTGTCCCAAAAGGGTGACCTCCAATTTTAAAACAGTGCCCCCAAGTTTCAGGCTCACCTACAAGGGGCAATACCCTGGATAACAAAGTGTGAAGCTGGATGAACACAACAGGCCAAGCAGCATCTCAGGAGCACAAAAGCTGACGTTTCGGGCCTAGACCCTTCATCAGAGAGGGGGATGGGGAGAGGGTTCTGGAATAAATAGGGAGGGAGTGGGAGGTGGACCGAAGATGGAGAGAAAAGAAGATAGGTGGAGAGGAGAGTATAGGTGGGGAGGTAGGGAGGGGATAGGTCAGCCCAGGGAAGACGGACAGGTCAAGGAGGCAGGATGAGGTGGTAGGTTGGAAATGGAGGTGCGGCTTGGGGTGGGAGGAAGGGATGGGTGAGAGGAAGAACAGGTTAGGGAGGCAGAGACAGGCTGGGCTGGTTTTGGGATGCAGTGGGGCAATACCCTTGTAGCCTTGTCAAGGCTGTTCATGATCTGACAAATTTCAATCAAATCACTCCTTGCTCTTCTAAATTTGAGTGGAAACAAGCCCGGCCTGCCTTACCTTCCCTCATGTCAAGCCACTTATTCCAGCTATCCATCTAGTAAACCCTCTCTGAACACTCTCCAAGGCATTTACAGCCTTGCTTAAATCAGGAGGGCAAAACTGCAAACACACCTTTTCTCAAAGTATTCACTGCTGGCCATGAAAATCTGCAGAATTTACAGGTAAGCTGAGCACATTGTGACCAACTGGTTTGCTCTGTTAGAGAGCTAGCATGGATTCCAAGGGCCAAACAGCTGTCTCCATGCTGCGACTGGTTAAATGGTTCCAGATCGTTTATCGTCATCAGCTTGTCTTTCATTTCCATAGATTGTACAGCACCCTCTTTTAACTGTTAAATCAGTGAAAATGACCCTGATCAATTTGAAAATTGTTGCCAGGATGTGAAACGCACAGATCATTAGGGAGAAGAAGAACTGTCGAAGTGAACGTCAAGTTAGAACTGGCCTTGGGTTAGAGAAATTTTATCAGCAGGCTGATATCAAACCTAATCAACACTACACAACATGCCTTTTTCACAACACAGGGCTGAGAATTAATTTCACTCAATGGGCTTCTTAATTTAAATTTTAATTTCACATTACAAATGGAACCCCTCGGCCAGTGTGTGCTATGAAAACACTTGATTTCTCTAGAAGGGGATCTATCAAAAGAGAAGGAGGGGGTCTCTTTGACAGAACTGCGTGTTGGATCGGCGCGTCTCATCAGATCACTGCAGAGATCCAGCTGGTTGAAATAGGGTTACATGTGAAAGCTTAATCCCCAATTGTAACCACATTTTCTGCTCAGTTGGATGGTGCGACCAGCATTTGTCATTGTCCCTCCTGCCACATATCTATTATTCTCATTGAGACTTTGTGTGTCAGCAGGATGCTGGAGCTTGCCAGCTCCATCAGCACAGGATTGCTCAGCGAACAATGCCCCCTCCCTGATCTCTACCTTAGTTCCATGTGGACTGAATCACATGTAAGTGTGCGGTGATGTGTTTGTTCTGTGTGTGTGTGTGTGTGTGTGTGTGTGTGTGTGTGTGTGTGTGTGTGTGTGCAAATTTATATATGTGTGTGTGCGCACATTTGTGTGTGTGTGTGTGTGTGTGTTTGTGAGTGTGTGCATGCTGATGTGCGCATGTTTGTGTATGTTTGTATGTGTGGGGAGTTGGGGGGTAGGCGTGTGAACTGACTGATATCAGGCTGAACAAAAGACTCTCAGTCCAACCTGGAAGGAGTTCTTGAAGATCAAAGCCAAAGCCGGGACCTTAGCGCAGCTTTTAAACTCAGACCCCACTCTCAATGTCATGCCTCACTTTTGTACTGTCATCTCCAGGCTGCCAGCAGAGTTTATGAGTTGAACGATAGCTAATTCAAAGAGGAAAGTTACAAAAAGTGATTTCTCTCCCTCAACCATACTATACCTAATCTTCCTCGGCCCCCAACTCACCTTCTCCAACATTTCTTACCTTTTCAAACAAGCACACTCACAAGTAAAAATGTCGGGGCTCTAACAAGCAGATGAATTAAATCTGTAGATACTCTCATTTTACATTCTTCCTCCTTTTTTTATTCTTTGTTAAAAGGAAATGTTTTTCAGTGGGGGTGGGCTCCTTTGAATGGTTGAGGGGGGTGTGCAGGAAGATTATTTCTGGCCACAAAAGGATAATTACTTGACTGACCGGGATGTTCAGGAGGAGAACAGAGGCGGGAGATAAAACCATTAATTATGATGACCCGTTTTGCTTTACAAAACACAAAGTCCGCTTTTGTTAACTAACCCAAATAAGTCACATATGTTTCAACAGTCAGACATTTTTGTAAAAAAAACCTCAGCAGAAACCACAACTATTTCTTTGAGTTCAGCTCCAATCCTAAACCACTGACATTTTTATATCTTCTATCAGGAAGATTTGGAAAACTGCAAGCTGACACAGACTAAAAGTGCATGTGGCTATACAACAAATCCTTCAAAATTGAAACCATGTAATGCAAAAACACACACATACACAGAGCAGTTACAGTTACTGATAACTATATATATAGACACATCCAGACACAAGACAGGCTGAGCAGATACACAGAGATAAGAAAACTCACAGAGTGGACAAACACAGACAGACAGGCAGACATATAGAGCAGAGAGACTGAGACAGACATGCACACAGAGCAGAGACACACACACGCACACACACACACACACACACACACACACACACACACACACACACACACACACACACAACGCGCGCGCGCAGATGCTGACTCACAGAGTGGACAAATACAGACAGAGACACAGGCATATAGACCAGAGAGGCTCAGAGACACACACAGACAGAGACAGTCAGGCTGAACAGACACACACAGATGTGTGCTGACTCACAGAGTACATAAATGCAGACAGAGACACAGACATACGGAGTGGAGACACACACACACACACACACACACACACACACACACACACACACACACACACAAACAGAGACACAGACAGAGACCCAGGCAGAGAGAGACACACACACACAAACACACAGACAGGTAGATAGACAGATGTGCACACACACAAGCACATGCACAGAGCCACATACACACAGACAGACACATACATACAAAGACAGACATGCAGACAGACACAAACAGCAGACAAATGCAGACACAGACACACAGAATCAGAAATGTGTTAAGCCTTAATGGAGCAATTTAGATTTATTCTGAAGTGAAGGCAAATGAAACTGAGACCATGCAGATTTCCAATTTCTTTTCCACATAATCTAAAAGAGTCATTCCATCCATTCACAGGTAATATATCTCACTATCCCATCACCGTTACCTCATGGTTTCAAGCTCAGATTTCATCAGAAACTGGAATGTTACCAATGTTAATGCTGCTGTGCCCCCTTTTTAAGACCTGGTGACCAAGATGTATTTCCATTTGATCAAGAATCATTGCATGTGATAGCTGATTGCTACTGCTGAGCATTGTGGGCGGGAAGGGGGTGATGGGGTTGTTCAACCTTTCTCTTCATATATAATAGCCTCTGAGATGAGACAGGCACCAGGGTAACATGATGGCTCAGTGGTTAGCACTGCTGCCTCACATCAGCAGGGACGTGGGTTCAATCCCACCTTCGAGCGATTATCTGTTTAGAGATTATACATTCTCCCCGTGTCTGTGCGGGTTTCCTCTGGGTGCTCTGGTTTCCTCCCATAGTCTAGGTTAGCTGAAGGTTAGCTGAATTGGTCGTGCTAAATTGCCAACAGTGGCCAGGGATTAGCCATGGGAAATGTAGGGTTACAGGTTTGGAGGGTTGGTTTGATGTGGGCTCAATGGGCTGAATAGCCTGCTTTCACATTGTAGGGATTCTATGAACATGAGGGAACTCAGGAGGTTCCATCCATAGAAAACAGAACAGCTCACTGATTCATGTTGCCACCGCAGGGGGAGGGTTGACTCAACCTGAGGTGCTGGGTGGGCTTTGCTATGATCACAAGTAATGTCCAGTAAAACACCACACTGCGACATCAAACAGCCCAATCAGAAAACTGCTTCTCAAAACAAAGACAGAAATGTTGGCCTTTAGATGCCAGATGAGCTTTCACACAAGTCCTTCCACTAGAATCCTTGAACTGTGGAGGATGGAGAGTGATAAGACTCACTTTAGACACAAGGGATGTGAATGAAAAGTCAGATGAATGTGGAACAGCAGTTTCACCATGACCTAAAGGCAGGGTTGACCAAGGTCTGAATGGTGCACTCTGATATTAATGCTCCCATGCATGTCCATTTAAAAATGAACAGATGGAAAGTCCTTGAGAAAGGAACAGGGGAACATCCATTTGCTTGCTTTCCCCCAAATTAAATCGTAGAATCCCACAGTGAGGAAGCAGGCCATTCAGCTCATCGAGGCTCCGAGAAGCATTCAACCCAGTCCCAACCCCCTACCCTACTGTAAACTGGAATCCCTAACAGATAAAGGTAATGTCATTATAGCCTCACCACAGCAGTAGAGAGAGATGACTGGTGGTGGTTTCACGTGAGGGTCATCACACCTCAGCAACGGGGAGAGGTTGAGGAGGACAGTCTTTCATGGTAACCACAGCCAGGGGTGGGGATTGAACCCACACTGTCAGAATCACTCCATATTGCAAACCAGCCACCCAGCTAACGGGTCCCATCACCCTGAGCGACAAATGGACATTGCTTTTGGTGTTGGAGTTCCACACATAGTTGACGGTCAGATCAGCTGTCACATTTACACGCAGCCTGAATTTACATGACGCTTCTAATAAGAAGCAAATTAGGGTAGTGTAGAGAAGGGGAAGTCAACTTCCTCCCTGAAAAGTTATTTCCAAATTACCCCCTTTAAGGTTAACAGAATACTAGCCACCGAAAACCTAGATGGCTATTTGTAACAATCATGTCTCTTTACCCTGCCATAGTAACAAGCAATTTATCTTTTAAAACATCTCTCTCCTTGCCATTAATTTGAACAGTGTACTTGCTGAGCTGCTGGCGTGTTTTGTGTAATTATCCTAAGAATGGTTCTGACTGAGAAAAAATGTAGTCTCTTGTCTGAATGATTCTTGGTTTAGTTGTTTCTGTTCTCTGCCTGTGTTGAGATTCTTCCTTCAGACAAGAAACCACTCTACACCGAGTGCCATTAGTCTCAGCCCCAGACCTTTTGCGAAAAAGCTTTAAAATTGGATCCAACTTCACTTCCAACTTGTGATGAGAATTTTAAACTGCTGAAGAATGAATATAATTCCCAATATTTTTTGCTCATTCCTTTTCCAACACAGCAGACAAAAACAATGTTAATGTTACACTTTGCAGTTATATTTTAACCCTGAGTTAACACCAGAAAAAAATCTTGATTACGTTTTAGTAAAAGCCCACAAAGTAAAAGAGTGATACATAGTGTGCCTATTGCCTCTGACTTGGTGCATAGATGGTGAGAGAGTAATTTACTTTTTCACTTTTACATGTAAACTCACAAGTTCAACCTAAACAGGAAACGATCAAGTGAAAGTGTGAAATGAGACAGTGCTCATTGAAAATGCACTCCAGAAATGAAGGCATATGCCAGTCATCTGATTCACTAACTCATACATCTCACAATGGTGCTGCACTCTTGCAAACAGACTTTAGTCAAAACATAGCAGTGTATTAGCAGTCTGTATGTAGCACTCAGGAATGGCTCTAGGTGTGCGATCAGTCTTGTAACCAGCATTAAGAGCTTTTGTTGCAAACCAACAAGAGTTTACCAGCTGTAAGAGATAATTGGAACTGCAGAAGCTGGATAATCCGAGATAACAAGGTGCGGAGCTGGATGAACACAGCAGGCCAAGCAGCATTAGAGGAGCAGGAAACCCTTGAAGGGTCTCAGCCCGAAACGTCAGCTTTCCTGCTCCTAAGGTGCTGCTTGGCCTGCTGTGTTCATCCAGCTCTACACCTTGTTATCTCGGATTATCCAGCTAGTGAGTTGAAATTCACTCAAGGGAGATCAGGGTTTAGCAGACTGAGCAGGTATTGTCACCCTGAAATCAAACAAAATGACAACTCACACGTAGGTAGCATCCTCAGTGTAGGGGATATGAGCACTGACAATCAAAAATAATTCCAGGACTCTCAGAGAACGCTCATTCCATTGAAGTGGTTGGTTCGCTCAGTTGGCTGGATGGCTGGCCTGCAATGCAGAGTGGCATTAACAGTGTAGGTTCAACTCTCACACTGGCTTAGGTTATTATGAAGGACTCTCATCTTGCCTGGGAACAACAGCCAGATGTCTCTTGAAAGCTGTGCTATGGTCCAGTAGGGCAATAGAGACCTTATCTTCAAAACTCGATTGAGAAACCTTTCAGGCCATTAGATCTAGGGGCAGAAGTCAGCCATACAGCTTTTACTGCCCCATCCCATAACCCAGGGGGTTGGGAGAGTAGCTGGTAAAGTCACAGGGAGTCAGGTTGATACCCTGAGGTGGTCCCACTGCCTGGGACATTACAGCAGTAGTGGAACAGATGCAGAGAGACTGCCCAGTCCAAGCAAGAAAGCAGCCATTTGTCCTTAAACCATCCAGTGAGGCAGAGGATGACTCTCCATAAGTAGAGGCACAATTAGTGGTAATTTTAGCAAAAGAGTGAATGGCAAGTTCACAAACATACACAGAGACTGCTGCAGCAACCCCATTCTAAAGCTCTGAAGAAGAATCTTACTGCACTTTGAATGCTAACTCTGTTTCTCTCTCTCCACACTGCCCCCCCCAACCCCCCATCATGTTTCTGCTGCATTCTATGTGTTCGTTTCAGATATCCAGCACCTGCAGTATTTTGCTTTCAATGGTAAGTTCAGGCCTGGAACCCTAAAGCCCTGCTGCATGAAATTCAAGTCAAAGGCTCAAAAGAAGAAAATGATCTATGCATGGCTGATAAAAATTGTGAAGCATGCCACTGGTTTAAAAGAAGAGGTTAATAATTTTTTTAATAAAATTGGTAAGCCCGACAATTGGAAGAATTTTGGAACCAGCAAAGGATGGCCAAATAATGCATTAGTTGGAATATGAGATTAATCTATCTGTAAGACAAACTAAAACAGATAGTAAGATCTTCCACAAGTTCATAAGAAGGAAGAGAGGGAATGTGAGTGAGCAACAGGATAGACAATTTGTTCAGACTTTACCTTATCATCTAAATGGAGTGAAGGCTGCCATTTTAAAAAAAGATGAGAGAAAATAAACTGCACCAGAATGTAACAAAAGGGGTACATTTGAAAATTCGGCTTATTATCATCTCACACAAAGAATGATTACTGGGACCTATCAGGAGTGGAAGTTACTTCCCCATCCACAAGCCAACACTGAAACAGGACAATCAGACACTTGTAGTACATGGTCTGGTAAAGCTGCTTCAGGCCTACTTTTTATTAGCTTCAGATCACATCACACACACAGCCTTAACCGAGATCAGTGAATAATGCAGTGCTTGAATGTGGCTTGAGGCATGTGTCTGTGCATCGGGAATCATTTAATTTGCAACCAGGGCAAGGATAATGCTAGTAGTGACAAGTTAATTATTTTCCACGATCTGTCTCTGAGGTAACTGTGCTTTTATGTGCTGTTTCACTCCTGTACTTCCTCTTCATCGGCTGGTGTTCTTTTGCGCTGTAAATGTTTGTGCTATCTATTCCCTTCCAAGCTAACTTCCCGAAGAGAAGAACGTGGAACAGAACAAGCCACTGGCTTTTGTAGAAATAACAACTTATTAAGAGCAACTTAAGAAGAAATCATTACATCTTCTGAACATCTTCCACCTTCCCCACTTCAAATGAATCAACAGATCCTACCAACTTACATGACATTTAACATGCTGAGACTGATCACAAAGGGATGTTAGTAAGTCAATGATCCACATAAGGAGGTGCTGGAGCAGATGACCTAAGGAAAGTTTGTAAGCAGCAAAATGAGGTAGTGAGTGAAGACAGTCTAGTGCTTAGAGCCCAAGCAGCTATGACTGAGCTATGACAGAGCAGAAGGGAAATGATGATAGGTCAGAGAGCTGTAGGACTGAAGAAGATTACAGAGGTAGGAACAGGCTGAGATCATGGAGATGATCTGGAAACATAGATGAGAATTTTAAAAGTGAAGTCTTGTTTATGACAGCAAGCACAGCACTGATGAGTGAACGGGATGTAATGGGATTAGCACACCAGTATCAATATCATCAGAAGGAGGGCAAAATGTTAGTTAACACAAGAATGTAACCACTTGACAGCTTTAACCACAGGGAGGGCAACAGTCTAGTGGTATTATTGCTGATTTGTTAATCTACAGACCTAGGTAATGTTCTGGGAGCGTGGATTTGAAACCCACCACAGCAAGATGGTGGAATTCAATAAGTCTCTGGGAATTAAGAGTTGAATGATGACCATGAATCCATTGACAATTGTCATAAAAACACAAACCTATCTGGTTCACTAATGCCCTTTAGGGAAGGAAACTGCCATCCCTACCTGGTCTGGCCTACATGTGACTCCAGACCCACAGTAATAGGGCTTACCCTTAAGTGCCCTCTGGGCAATAAATGCTGGCCTAGCCAATGATGCCCTCACCCCATGTATGAATTTTGAGAAAGTTAGGAGGTTAATCAGGGTATTGTGGTTACTTGGTGCTCTAAACATATTTATTCAAAGTCTTCCACTCATTGAATGTTAATGGGTTGAATTCAGTGGGTCACCACAGCCCTCACCCCCCTACCCTCAGTTGGGGGAAACTAGCCCCTGCTCTGGCAGCTGATCTGCTGACATTTGAAGCTGGGAACAGCACTGTGCAGCTTGAGTTTAGACATCATCTGGAAGATGTCATCCCCACTTCAGACAGCCACCAATGGCCAATCAAATGGCCTGCAGCCCTGTAGTTCCAGCAGCGCCACCAGGGCTAGTGGTCACTGCGGGGACTGCAAGCAGCCCCCACCACAGCGAAGCCAATGGGTAAATCCAATGTGGGGGTTTCTCCAACAACTGGTTAGCAGGCACTGGGCTGGGGTGTTGTGAGGTGATGGAAGATGTTGTTATGGAAGGCAGAGATCGACAGATGGTTAATGGAGACTGAGTTGGGGGGAGGGGCGTAGAGTGAGTGGGGCTAAACATTTGCAGGTAGAGGTGGAGAGAGGCAGGATTGAGTGCCACTGATGGGCCTAGGGGATGTAAAAAGGAGGATCCTCACTCCTTGTCCAACACCAGCCCATGCAGCTGGGTTTCCCACCTGGCACTGGCTTATCCCTCTCGCTCTGGCCTTTAAATTAGTTGCAACTTCTAGGCATCAACAGGCCAAAGGATAGAAAAGTCAGTAAATCATTCTCCACTACCCCATCCCATTCCGTTTAGAGTGGGTGGGTAGATGTAGGGCACAGTGTTTAATGAATATTAAATGCCCCTCTCCTTCAAGCCTGAGAGCAGGGGTCTGTACTATCAGCCCCTTGGTCCCCAACAGTGAAGAGCTGTAGCATCCAGCAGTGGGCCCTTGGCTGCAAATGGCTGTCACTTCCTAAATCAAAACCCACTTTCCCAACAATTCCCAATCTACACCAATCTCAAAGGGGTTCTGACTAAAGGCCACCAACCTCAGAGCATTAATCTTTCCTTCCTCTCTCCACAGAGGCTGGATGAATTTGCATCCTGACTTCAGACTTGAAGCACCTTTTTTGCTGCAAGGAGATCATTTACTTTCTTTACCCTTCGATGTAGGCCAGCAGTTAGGACAGAACTGGATTATTTTAGCTGCCTGGTATTTTTTTTGTGAAAATAGTACTTGATTTTCCTCCCATCTCAAAAGCAGGAACTTACTTTATGGTTATATCTCCCACAAACCTTCAATCTGAAGAAGAGTCATACGGGGCTTGAAACATTAACTGTTTTTTTCTCCACACATTGCCAGGCCTGCTGTGTTTCTCCAGCATTTTCAGTGTTTAAACCCTGCTCTCTTCCCATGCCTTGCCCTCTTCCTCAATTTTGGATGCTTAGTAAATTTTTCTTTAAAAGATCCTGTTCCTTCCTTCTATGAATTGCAGTTTTAGGATTGTCCGGCTTCTGAATGGGCCCAACAGTTAATTGACCAAGGCCTGTTGAATGTAGCAGTTATACTATGATTCAGGGGATGCATGGGTTCCCTGGGATCCTGACAGGTAAAATATTTTTACTTTCTAAGTTATGACAGAGCCCCAAGGTTATGTTGAATTTCTAAGTTATTGCCATTCAAGTGAAAAAGCCAAGGTCACCAGCCAACACAGCAAAGAAATGGTGGCATTTTAACATACATCTCTTTCTCCTCTTTTGATCACCTGGAGAAATGGGAGCAAAGGATATTTAAGACTCAAAACAAAAACCTGGAACATGTGCTAGCAGCTACAACAAACAGTTAGCTGCTGATGTCCCCTGCATCCTGATTTGAAATCGAGCAACTTATGACAATTATGCTAATAAAAGGTGTGTATATCTAATTTTTGCAAGCCTCTCACAGGATCACATTCCTACACAGAAGATAGAACCAATTCTTTCAAGTAGACATGGTTGAACTGAAGATTGGGAGAGTCCGATAATAAGGGATCTGAATTAAGCAATGCAATGTCAGTGTAACCTCAAACTCCAAACTCACTAACACAAGCACATTATGAAGGGACAGACAGAAACCAAAAGACCAGCTCGTTCCCTGTGTGGATATGGGTACCACGGGAGAATAATTCACCTTACAGCAATTGTGCCAGTGCAAAGATACCACAGAGATGTCATGGGATCATTAGGAGATGGTATAAAAATGGGTGATATTGAATGATCCACATTGCATGCTCTACTGAAGTGACTTAAGGGTTAAAAAAAAGTCCAGCATGATATGCAAGGGGCAGTCAACTCAACTTTCTCCTTTTAAACTCCTGTCCAAAGTGATAATCACCCCCAAAATTTTTACCTTCCTCTTTTTAATTCTCAGGACATGTACATTGCATTTGCTAGTGCATATATTTGCTCTTGAGAAAAAGAAAGATGGCCTGCAATAGTATAAGATACTCAAAATTCTTACACTGGATACAGCAGCTTTAAAATCCTGTGACTACTTGAGTTTTTCAGCACATTTCTATTGATAATGGAGGGGATGTATAAATTTTTATCACTGCCCTGAACTGCAATATTCAACAGTAACTTTCCTTTTCCAAAACAAACATCATTTATCATAGAATCCCTACAGTGTTGAAACAGGCCCTTTGGCCCAACAAGTCCACACCAAACTTCAGAGGATTCCCACCCTGACATGTCCTTCAGTAATCCACCTATTCAACACATCCCTGAACACTATGGGCAATTTAGCATGGCCAATCCATCTAACCAGCACATCTTTGGACTGGGGGAGGAAACTGGAGCACCCAGAGGAAATCCACGCAGACACGGGGAGAATGTGCAAGCTCCACACAGACAGTTGTCTGAGGAGTGGAATTGAACCTGGGTCCCCGGCGCTGTGGCAGTAGTGCTAACCACTGAGGCACCGTACCGCCAAAAGAGAGAATCTAACCACTTGCCTTTGACATTCACTAGCATTAACATTGCTGAATCCACCTCTGCAACCATCAACAGCCTGGGAGTTAACATTCACAGAAAACATAACTGGTCTAGCCATATGGATGCTGCAGATACAACAGCAGATCAGAGGCTGGGAATTCAGCAGCTGGTAACTCACCTCCTATCTCCCCAAAGCCTGTCCACCATCTGGAAATCAGCCGAGTGATGGGATACTCCCCATTTGCCTGGATGAGTGCAGCTCAAGAAACTTGACATCATCCAGGGCAAAGCAGCACCCTTGATGGAGATAACACAGTGTGGAGCTGGAGGGACACAGCAGGCCAGGCAGCATGAGAGGAGCAGGAAAGTGGTACAGCCCATTCACCACTTTTCAGCATTAACTACCTCCACTGACCCTCAGCAAAGGATTAAATTTGAGATGAAAATAAAACCTGAAGTACTTAGCCATATTAAAATATCTGAACGGCCCGAATGTGATTCAGAAACAAGTTCGTTTCCCATCTTGGCCATACCTATCTCTCTAAAAACCAGCAAGGGGCAGACTCGAGGTAGGGTGGGTTCAGATTTGACATTTTTTGAAGTTTTATATTCCACTCAGTGAATGGACCTGTTTGGGGAAGGCTGGGGTATCAAAACTATCATCTTTTGGCTTGGCATCCTATAGATTTCCGCCCTTAAACCTCTGTGAACCCCTCCTGCATATTGTTACCATAGCAGATTACCACTCACAGCGAGAGATCTATCATAGCTGTACATGCTAAAGGCTGGTTAAAGGCAGGTTCAGTTTCACTAGAGATAATGGGAACTGCAGATGCTGGAGAATTCCAAGATAATAAAATGTGAGGCTGGATGAACACAGCAGGCCAAGCAGCATCTCAGGAGCACAAAAGCTGACTTTTCGGGCCTAGACCCTTCATCAGAGAGGGGAATGGGGAGAGGGAACTGGAATAAATGGGAGAGAGGGGGAGGCGGACCGAAGTTGGAGAGTAAAGAAGATAGGTGGAGAGAGTATAGGTGGGGAGGTAGGGAGGGGATAGGTCAGTCCAGGGAAGACGGACAGGTCAAGGAGGTGGGATGAGGTTAGTAGGTAGATGGGGGTGCGGCTTGGGGTGGGAGGAAGGGATGGGTGAGAGGAAGAACCGGTTAGGGAGGCAGAGACAGGTTGGACTGGTTTTGGGATGCAGTGGGTGGGGGGGAAGAGCTGGGCTGGTTGTGTGGTGCAGTGGGGGGAGGGGACGAACTGGGCTGGTTTAGGGATGCAGTAGGGGAAGGGGAGATTTTGAAACTGGTGAAGTCTACATTGATACCATATGGCTGCAGGGTTCCCAGGCGGAATATGAGTTGCTGTTCCTGCAACCTTCGGGTGGTATCATTGTGGCAGTGCAGGAGGCCCGTGATGTACATGTCATCTAGAGAATGGGAGGGGGAGTGGAAATGGTTTGCGACTGGGAGGTGCAGTTGTTTGTGGCGAACTGAGCGGAGGTGTTCTGCAAAGCGGTCCCCAAGCCTCCGCTTGGTTTCCCCAATGTAGAGGAAGCCGCACCAGGTACAATGGATGCAGTATACCACATTGGCAGATGTGCAGGTGAACCTCTGCTTAATGTGGAATGTCATCTTGGGGCCTGGGATAAGGGTGAGGGAGGAGGTGTGGGGACAAGTGTAGCATTTCCTGCGGTTGCAGGGGAAGGTGCCGGGTGTGGTGGGGTTGGAGGGCAGTGTGGAGCGAACAAGGGAGTCACGGAGAGAGTGGTCTCTCCGGAAAGCAGACAGGGGTGGGGATGGAAAAATGTCTTGGGTGGTGGGGTCGGATTGTAAATGGCAGAAGTGTCGGAGGATGATGCATTGTATCCGGAGGTTGGTAGGGTGGTGTGTGAGAACGAGGGGGATCCTCTTAGGGCGGTTGTGGCAGGGGCGGGGTGTGAGGGATGTGTTGCGGGAAATACGGGAGACGCGGTCAAGGGCGTTCTCGATCACTGTGGGGGGAAAGTTGCGGTCCTTAAAGAACTTGGACATCTGGGATGTGTGGGAGTGGAATGTCTTATCGTGGGAGCAGATGCGGCGGAGGCGGAGGAATTGGGAATAGGGGATGGAATTTTTGCAGGAGGGTGGGTGGGAGGAGGTGTATTCTAGGTAGCTGTGGGAGTCGGTGGGCTTGAAATGGACATCAGTTACAAGCTGGTTGCCTGAGATGGAGACTGAGAGGTCCAGGAAGGTGAGTGATGTGCTGGAGATGGCCCAGGTGAACTGAAGGTTGGGGTGGAAGGTGTTGGTGAAGTGGATGAACTGTTCAAGCTCCTCTGGGGAGCAAGAGGCGGCGCCGATACAGTCATCAATGTACCGGAGGAAGAGGTGGGGTTTGGGGCCTGTGTAGGTGCGGAAGAGGGACTGTTCCACGTAACCTACAAAGAGGCAGGCATAGCTGGGGCCCATGCGGGTGCCCATGGCCACCCCCTTAGTCTGTAGGAAGTGGGAGGAGTCAAAAGAGAAGTTGTTGAGTGTGAGGACGAGTTCAGCGAGGCGGATGAGAGCGTCGGTGGAGGGGGACTGGTCGGGCCTGTGGGACAGGAAGAAGCGGAGGGCCTTGAGGCCATCTCCATGCAGAATGCAGGTGTACAGGGACTGGACATCCATGGTGAATATGAGGTGTTGGGGGCCAGGGAATTGGAAGTCCTGGAGGAGGTGGAGGGCGTGGGTGGTGTCACGGACTTAGGTGGGGAGTTCCTGGACCAAAGGAGAGAAAATGGAGTCCAGATAGGTGGAGATGAGTTCGGTGGGGCAGGAGCAGGCTGAGACGATGGGTTGACCAGGGCAGGCAGGTTTGTGGATTTTGGGAAGGAGATAGAAACGGGCCGTGCGGGGTTGGGGAACAATGAGGTTGGAGGCTGTGGGTGGGAGGTCCCCTGAGGTGATGAGGTCGTGAATGGTGTTGGAGATGATGGTTTGGTGCTCGGGTGTGGGGTCATGATCGAGGAGGCGGTAGGAGGTGGTGTCGGAGAGTTGGCGTCTGGCCTCGGCGATGTAGAGATCAGTGCGCCATACTACCACTGCGCCACCCTTGTAGCCGCACCCCCATCTACCTACTAACCTCATCCCACCTCCTTGACCTGTCCGTCTTCCCTGGACTGACCTATCCCCTCCCTACCTCCCCACCTACACTCTCTCCACCTATCTTCTTTACTCTCCATCTTCGGTCCGCCTCCCCCTCTCTCCCTATTTATTCCAGTTCCCTCTCCCCATCCCCCTCTCTGATGAAGGGTCTAGGCCCGAAACGTCAGCTTTTGTGCTCCTGAGATGCTGCTTGGCCTGCTGTGTTCATCCAGCCTCACATTTTATTATCTTCAGTTTCACTAGAGCTGCTGGGGATATTAATCACAGAAAAAAAGAAATAGCGATGTTGCTTGAACAATGGCACTGCATGTAAGACGTTAACAGTGCGGTATCGGCGTGTGAGTTTACTTTCACTGGGAAGGCAGCTGCAGATTCTACCAGCTATACCAACGCACACATATTCGACAAATAAAAGAAAAGCAAACTTTTCTGCAAAAGGTCAAGCCGATACGAACAGCATCTCCAGGTGTTATTGTGGTTAACTCTATTTTCTGTGTTAGCTGAGCTACCTGAACGTTCTTATCTCTGCAAATCTCTCAAACACCGCCGCACTACACCTCCTTCTCCCCACCCCCATCTCACCAATGCATCAGATAAGATATCTGCTCAGGTACAGAGGCTCAGCTTTAGCATACACACACACGCACACCCAACCAAATTCCTTTCAGAGACAATCCCGGGCCAGCAGCTGACGGCTCAGGTAATTCTCTACTTTCTGCACCCAACGACAACACTGTGAAAAAAAATAGCCAGAAGTTACGTCCTGACTGCATGAGAAATGATCCGTTGCATTCGAGACATGAACTCCCCCTACCCCAATTTTACCCCGGTGCCCCACTGAAGCACAATGCAGAAAGAGGCCATTTGGCCCGTCGTGTCTTGTGCTGGGCTTGCCGGGTGGCCAATTCGCTTGGTGCCTCTCTCCTTTCTCCCCGGCGACCCAGCGCTTTCAAATAACAGCCCAATTCCCTTTTGAAAGCCCCACTTCATTTTTCCAGTCCCGCGCTGCACTCTCAGGGAAATGCATTCCAGATCCTGGCCACTTGCTGCGTTTAGACAAGTTTCATCTCAATAGCACCTCTGCTTCTTTTGTCAATTACCTTAAAACTGCGCTCTTTGGTTCTCAATCATTCCAACAGTGGGAAGAGTTTTATTTTGCTTTTCTTTCACCTCCCCCCCCCCCCCCACCATCTACCCTGTCTAAACCCCTCGATCAAATCTCCTCCCAAGATTGTGTGGGTGTCCAAACAGGAATCACAGTCATTCCCTACTGGAGCGATGAGGTTAAAATCAGGGCTTTGGTATTCAAAGCTCCCTCAAATATTTTTGATGTCTGCAGTCGTTCCTCTAGGGTCGCAAATCTCAAAAAGGGAACACTTAGAGATACGCAACATTTTTGTTGCAATGTCGCGTCTTGACAGGTCACTGCAGGTCCAGCACAGTTCAGCAGGGTATTAACAACATTTGGCTGACTTGAAAGCAATCCTGTTAAAGGGACCGTCCACAAAACACTCGGGGCAAGGCTTTAAAAAGATTTCCCATTCCCCCCCCCCCCACCAAATTCACCTCCAAACCCCAACTTCAGCTGCTTGCTGTACCCTACTCAATAGTGCAAGGTAATTTTACCAAAAAGCATACAGCTCTCCCACTCCTTCCTGTGTGAATTATAGAGCAGCACCTCTCTGTGTAAAGCTTGCCTCACTGATTGGAAATAAACTCACGCAGCTATCTACGGTTTTAACTTAACGTTTGCTGTTTACTTGTACACTCGACTACTTTCATGCAGCCCAGGTGACCCCCCTGCAAGCTTTTATTCCCCCATCAATGTGACAGCATTGGAAACTCTGCTGCTTTTCGCCCTATCCTGTCCAATGAGTCACTCACCCATAGCCACCGCACCGCCAGGCTGGCCTACATCGGTCCCCGGTCATGCATCACCCTGCATTCATTTTTTTCGCCCTAGTTTCCAAGTCACCCTGACCCACTGTTGCACCCCTCTCACACCTGTTATCTCCTACAGCCACACAACGCTCCTCCAAGTCTTCAGTTTTCTGGCTTTCTTCCATCCAACACCTCTAAATGCCCTCCACCCAGCACCACCGCGCCCCCACTCCCCCACCATTAGTCTGGATTTCCCTCCAAGATAACAAGGTGTGGAGCTGGATGAACACAGCAGGACAAGCAGCCTCTTAAAAACACAAAAGCTGACGTTTCGGGCCTAGGTCCTTCATCAGAAATAGGGGAGGGAGAGAGGGCAATGAAATAAACAGGGAGAGAGGGGGAGGGGATTTCACTCCACCTTGCTTTCCTCCTTTGAATTTGCTCCTTAAAACCTGCACCTTTCACCAAGGCTTTGGTCATGGGTTATCACAGCTCCGCGTGGGGGTGGATGGTCAAAATTTGCTTTTGATTATTGAAGATGAATCTGCTTGGGTTGTGCACATGGCTTCCTTTCTCTCATTCTTCAACAAGTACTTGAGATAAAAACCGAAAGAGCTGCGGATGTTGTAAATCAGGAACAATCAAAGTTGCTAAGGAAGGGTCGAGTTCTGAGGAAGGGTCACTGCACCCTAAACATTAACTCCGTTTTTTCCTTCACAGATGCTGCCAGACCTGCTGAGCTTTTCCAGCAACTTTGTTTTAGTACTTGAGATAGCTAGGAGAGCAGGGGGGCAGTGTGAATGGTAAAGTATGGTGACCTTATTCCATTCATTCATGTCCCTTTTTTTCACATTATAATTTCAACTAAAGCCCTGATGTTCCAAAAACGATACCTGACAACAGCGATCAGAGATAATGGGAACTGCAGATGCTGGAGAATTCAAGATAACAAAGTGTGAAGCTGGATGAACACAGCAGGCCAAGCAGCATCTCAGGAGCACAAAAGCTGATGTTTCAGGCCTAGACCCTTCATCAGACAACAGCAATGTTGACGGTGATAAGAGTCTGTCACATTTACATTGGAAAACAGGAAGTTGAAATACCTTTCTACTTGCTTTTGAATGTTTTGCTCCTCATGTGTCTTCTCCTGGTAATGTGACTCCTTGCCTGTGGTGGGGCAGGGAGGGGGCGGGTGTCAGGGAATCGGAGTGATTTCTTGCTGCCAGTTTTTGTGTCGGGTGACAACGGAATGTGTGTAACAAGGTGTGCAACAACCAGTCATTGCTCTGCCATCCACCAGCTCACACATTTCAACAGGAAAGTTGAAAAGAAATAGGACGGGTGACAGCAAATCCCAGTCTATAATATTCTTCATCCACAGTACTGGTACTCAGGTGAAGTTAATGGGCCCACCATCCAATCATTTAAAACTCTACAACTGTATATAATCAACTTTTGAGATACAGTTTTTTTTCCTTAAGTGATTATATAAATGGAAAGAAGTCAACGGTAGGCCGTATTGGATATGGTGTGCCAGGTGAATGAGGGTATCGATTCCTAAGTAAGATTATGGCCCCTTTAAGAGCCTCTCCTTTAGAGATAACTCACCTCAAGTTGAATGGCAGGAAACATTTTCCACCAAGGTAACCATAAAAGGTGAGAGTGAGGATGTGAAACATCTGAAGAGTTGACTCACTTGTTTTGTGTTTTGTGCATTAAAGGGTGTTTAGAACTTGAACTGGTCAAGGGATACTGCTTGTGAATGAAAGAAGACTTCAAGACAAGAAGAGCTTGGAAAAATAGTCATGAAACTACACAGTTAACATGCAAATAGCCTTCTGCTGGGCCTGCTGTGTTCATCCAGCTCCACACTTTGTTATCTCGGATTCTCCAGCATCTGCAGTTCCCATTATCTCTGTTGTTTTTTAACTGCTTATCGTGATTCCAAAGGATGATCCTTCAGGACACGGAATCACACAGAATGTACACCAGCAGGTTTATGTGCTTGACTGCCACATATCTCTTTTCTCACCTTTCATTAGCTCACCTCATCAGTGTATACACAAAGGGCCCGTGTAGTGCATTGGTATTGTTACTATCTTTGAGACAGAAGGGCCAAATTCAAGTCCCACCTGCTGCTGAGATACAGCATACTACAGGTTGTTTAAAAAGATACCAACAGTATATCCTCCTATTCCTCTCTCCTTCATGTATATATCTAGCATCCCTGTAAATCTATCATTGCTACCCACCTCAATCATTTCATTTGATAGCAGGTTTCACATACAGACACTTCTACACTGACAGATATTTCTCCTTAATCCCTTATTGAAACTGTTACGTATGAAGTGATTCATCTCTGACACCATGAGCCAGTTTCATATAAGATCTGGACCTTTTGATAACACAAATCATCCTGGAGTGCCTCAGTCGGCACAGGCACAGGGTCGCAATTTGTGGAAATGGGTCTAGATCGTGGTTTTTGTTTTGTCTCTCTTAAATGAACAATCAATTGAGAGACTTGAACCAAAAACAAAATGGTTTAGTCGTCACCAATCACAAAAGTCCCATAACATCCTCGGTCTGAAGAGCCTGGTACAGACCCAAAGTGAGCAAACTTAAATACATTTGATGATTTTAGATATTGTAATGCACACAAAGCATCGGTAATCCAAGGCCTAACAAGTATATGATAGTGCAGCGACAGAGTCTCAGATTGTTTGTTTTTTGCAGCACGAGTTTGTCAAATTGGGCAGGAGCCCAGCAATCTCTCCTCTTTCCTTTTCGAGATCCTATTGGAGTTTGAAGCCTTAGCGCACCAGTGTGCCTCCCCCTTCTGCCAGCCTTTGACCTGGAAGGCTGGATCTCAGCAGGGGCCTGTCATATTCCAGTGCCAACTCACCAGTCACACAATTGGGCAGAGGAGTTTACAAGGGGTTTTACTCTGGAGGCCTGATCCCATAATCAATGCTGGCATTTTAGAGCAGTACTATGGAGGGGGAATTGGTGTTCCCTCCGAGAAACCCTGTCTATCAGATGAGTTATTGAACTAAGGCCCAATTCTGGCCTCCCAGGTGGGCATGAAAGATTCAATGTAACCACTCGAAGAAAAGCATTGGAAATTTCTCTGATGTCCACGCCAACGTTTATCTCGTTTATTTGGTCAAGTTATTTTATTTATTGTTAGTTAGACATGTAAACCACAACATATTCTATTTTTCAACTGACTAACGAGAATTGGGAAATCAAGCAATAGGGCCTGCCAATCCCAATAATCAAATCCTGCCCACACAACAGGAAAAAACATTACTATTCATTTGGGTTTCACTTGGGAAAAGGGCTTTGCTTATAAAAATCAGGAGTATTTATGGTTTAAAATAAAAGCTTTGTGAATCAAAAAAATCAATGGAATAAGACTGAACAATGGGCAGCTTACAGGCTTCCAAGGATCAAAATTAAAGTCGTAAGTAATTAAGGGTCAGCTTAGGTTGAGTGTTACCATGTGATCCCTGATCCCTGTGTTGATTCTACCAGTCTTGGTCCAAGTCTATAACTCCACACCAAGGCCAGATGGAAAGGGAATGAGGAGCAGACAATGAGTTCCTCCAACCTCCCACATCAACGCAGGGAAGCCTGGACTCAAATCAGAGACAGTCCTACACATAGAATCAACCAAAAATAACAAAATGCGCTGTGCGTTTAAACACGTGAAAGTTCAGTTTTTTTTATTCAGGATGAGCGTGTCACTGGCTAGGCAGAATTTATCGCCCATCCCAAATAGACCAAAGGGCTGTTAAGAGTCAACCACGTTACTGTGGACCTGGACTCTTGTAGGCCAGACCAGGTAAGGATGGCAGTTTCCTTCTCTAAAAGGCATTAGTGAATCAGATAGGTTTTTCCAACAATCAGCAGTGGATTCATGGTCTTTAGACTCTTAATTCCAGATTTTTGTTTTTTCACCGAATTCAAATTCCAGCACGGCAGGATTTGAATCCAGGTCCAAGAACTTCAGCTGGGTCTCTGGGTTAATGGCCCAGTAATAATACCACTAGGCCATCAACTCCCCTACCTCAGCTGCCCACTTAAAAAAAAATCATTTCCATGTGGCTCAGTTGCTCTTGTATCAAGTCTAGGATGTTAAGGGTTGAGACAGACTTGGGAGTGGAAGTGTTCCAGGGCTCTGATCCCTAAATAAGGTTATGTGCCCTTTTAGGAGAAAATTTTAAACAAAGTCTTTCAGCTTCCTGTTTCCCAATGTGGATGTAGTGAATCTTGTCACCTTCGTTGTTACTATCAGATGTGGTTTCGGTTCATACATCAGTGTTTTAGTTGAAACTTTAGCTTCAAAAGCAGGCATGGAATGACAACAGCTTGATCGCATGAACTCATCCCATTCCACCACGGAATGCTCAAGTAGCAATCCAGCCTGAAGTCATAGTAACGTCAAACAAAGTAACATATTTATCCTGTTGTCACAGCTGATAAGGTTGGGTGGCTAACCGTCCTGGTATCTCCACACATGGCTCAGTGCCAAGCTGTCTGTAAAAATCAACTCTGGGATGCTTCACTACATTGCAGTCATTATACAAATGTATGTTATCATTATTGTGGTAAACGGCTCAACCTAGTTTCTGTAGGGCCACTACAAGCCAAGGAGCATGCCACATCCTGACGGGATTTTCAACATACATAAAAATGGAATGAAATGACCCGATGTGATGACTGAGATGGGGACAGTGGAATGAACAACATGCTTCAAAATATTGCAAGTAACATTGGGACAATGGCAAGGCAGCTTGGGTTGTCTACATTTCTTGGAAACGTATGTTCTGGTATCCACTACCTGAAAGAACAGTGCAAGGTGGTTCAGCAGATAAGTACTAGGCGGGTGAAGATCCACAGAATGATGTGCAAAGAGGGTTAAAATTGTATCAGAGATAATCGGAACTGCAGATGCTGGCGCATCTGAGACAACAAGGTGTAGAGCTGGATGAACACAGCAGGTCCTCGTTTTTCAAGGACCACAACTTCTACCCCGCAGTGGTTGAGAATGCCCTCGAACGTGTCTCCCGCATTTCCTGCAACTCATCCCTCACACCCCTTCCCCGCAGTAACAACCAAAAGAGAATCCCCCTCATTCTCACATACCACCCCACCAATCTCTGGATGCAACGCATCATACCCCAACACTCCTGCCATTTACAATCCGACCCCACCATCAAAGACATCTTTCCCTCCCAACCCTTGTCTGCTTTGCAGAGGGATCACTCTCTCCATGACTCCCTTGTCCGCTCCACACTCCCCTCCAGCCCCACCACACCCGGCACTTTTCCCTGCAACCACAGGAAGTGCTACACCTGCCCCCACACGTCCTCCCTCACCCCCATCCCAGGCGCCAAGAAGAATTTCCACATCAAGCAGATGTTCACCTGCACATCTGCTAATGTGGTATACTGCACATACTATATATGTACCCTTTGTGGCCTCCTCTACATCGGAGAAACCAAGCGGAGGCTTGGGGACTGCTTTGCAGAACACCTCCGCTCGGTTCGCAATAAACAACTGCACCTCCCAGTCGCAAACCATTTCAACTCCCCCTCCCATTCCTCAGATGACCTGTCCATCCTGGGCCTCCTGCAGTGCCGTAACGATGCCATCCGAAGCTTGCAGGAACAGCAACTCATATTCCACTTGGGAATCCTGCAGTCCAATGGTATCAATGTGGACTTCACCAGCTTCAAAATCTCCCCTCCCCCACCACATCCCGAAACCAGCCCAGCTCGTCCCCGCCTCCCTAACCTGTTCTTCTTCTCACCTATCCCTCCTCCCACCTCAAGCCCCACCCCGTCTCCTACCTACTACCTCATCCCGCCCCCTTGACCTGTCTGTCCTCCCCGGGCTGATCTATCTCCTCCCTACCTCCCCACTTACATTCACCTTTACTGGCTCCATCCCCACCTCTTTGACTTATCTGTCTCCTCTCCACCTATCTTTTCCTCTGTCCATCTTCAATCTGCTTCTCCTTCTCTCCCTATTTATTTCAGACTTCCCCCCTTCCCCTCCACCATTTCTGAAGAAGGGTCTAGGCCCGAAACATCAGCTTTCCTGCTCCTAACATGCTGCTTGGCCTGCTGTGTTCATCTAGCTCCACACCTTGTTATCTTCAAAGGGAGTTATTTGTTTGTTCTTTTGAAGAGACAAGATGGGTCAAATGACCCTTACAGTGTTGAATCTGACTCCTGAAACCCTGTTCAACAATTCACTGTGATTTGACATGGACTAGTTTAAGCAAGGCTTTGGGAAATTGCATCGCGCTGTGAAACACCAGAGCGTATCATTACAGTCAATTTAATGGACTCATGCAATTATGAGGTTATAAGATCTGATTTGGCACCGTATTTCCATTTATAATAAAGAAAAGGGTTCATCTGACCCAGCCTGAATATTGCCTGACTGCAAGCCTGATGTAACAAACTGTGGAGCTGGACAAACACAGCAGGCCAGGCAGCATCAGTGGAGCCGCAAAGTTGATGTTTCAAGTTGGGACCCTTCTTCAGAAAAAGATTGCAAAACTGTGGAGAGTCTGAGAGTCTCAAAAGCCCCAGAAAGTTGTTGAGAATTTCAAGTTGTAAACAGTTATACTTTAAGCCTCCCATTTAATTCCAAGGTGAAAAATAGTTGAGATCTAGGCGACACTTCATGAGCATGTCCTCACAGATACATGGCCCATATGATTTACACTGCCATGGTGAAAGGCTTTGAGATGTTAAGGGGATAGATTAAGCCATTGTGGTATGGGGTCATAGGGCTTTCCTAAAGGGTGCCTGCATCTTATAGACAGAATGTGCTAGCACTCAGGAGAGAGAGGGGACAGCAAGAGTTCAAATGTTGCAAAGGTTCATTGTGCTAGCATCTGGGTGGAAGCCTGAGCTTGAAATGAAAAGCCCAAATTTATGAGAATTTGAAACAAAGCTGGAAGATTAATCTTGCTTGTGCTGGAGTGAACATCTCTAGTCACACTCTCACCAGGAGTTAGAGGTTAGCAGACAGAGAAAAAAAGAACAGATGTAAACCCTTTTGAATGAAGAATCATTTTGGATCAGTTCCAGCAGAACTGAATGCCCACTACATAACAGTATAATGTATACCCATGAGCGTGTTTTTCAGTCATGCTAATTACAAGAGGGGTATATTCATACCTGTGATTTAAAGTACAAGTTGCCAGAAAGACAATGTTTAGTCAATAGGGCTTTTTGTCTTCTTATTACAGTAAATAGCTTAAAACATTAAATCTTGATGTGCCATCCATTCAGCTTTTAACCGAAGGTTTTAATTCTCTGTGGAGACCATAATAACACCATTTTGTGGTTCAGTTTTATTTGGAGTATCTGGGCTTTCTGGCACGTAAAGGAATGGATAATCATGTTTAAAGACTCCAAAACCAAATTGCCAGAAATCTCAGAGATAATGGGAACTGCAGATGCTGGAGAATTCCAAGATAATAAAATGTGAGGCTGGATGAACACAGCAGGCCAAGCAGCATCTCAGGAGCACAAAAGCTGACGTTTCGGGCCTAGACCCTTCATCAGAGAGCTCTCTGATGAAGGGGCTAGGCCCGAAACGTCAGCTTTTGTGCTCCTGAGATGCTGCTTGGCCTGCTGTGTTCATCCAGCCTCACATTTTATTATTATGCCAGAAATCTCTGAAGTGTTTTCCAATTCTTCACGTGCTGTCCCCTTGTGGACAAACCAACCATAACAAGGCCTACAAAACAGTGTCAACAGCCAAGGCTCGCGCTTCCATCCAGCAAAGATGGTACAGCAACTCAGCAAACGGAAACTGAGAAGCTGTCATTTGGAACATCAGTAAGCTTCCAAATGTTTTCCTTCCAGGGTCATCCTATTGTTCTGCCATTGGCTTGCGGAGCTATTTGGAGCAATTTTAGAAGAACTTCAGTCCAGAATGACATAGCCATCCCATTGTGTCCCATCCTTGAGAATGAGGAAACTAGGAGAGGTTGTAACATGGCAGTAATCTCGCAGGATTGGCAGGCACAAGGCCTGGGCTATTGCTCTGGGTTTGTCCAAGGAAGCTGGAGGAATTTACATTTGTTGATAAGCCTGGAATGTAAAGTTAGTCTCATTAATGGTGACCATGGCAACTATCATCAGCTGTTACAAAAAACTATCTGGTTCATTTTTTTATTCATTCATGGGATGAGGGCATCACTGGCTAGGCCAGCATTTATTACCCATCCCAATTGCCCAGAGGGCAGTTAAGAGTCAACCATATTGTTATGGGTCTGGTGCCAAATGACCAGACCAGGTAAGGATGGCAGTTTCCTTCCCTAATGGACATTAGTGAATGAGATTTTTTTTCCCTTGACAATCGACAATTCATGGCCATCATTAGATTCTTCATTCCAAAATTTTACTGGATTCAAATTCCACATTCTGCTGTGGCCAGATTCAAACCTGGGCCCCCAGAAAATTACCTGGGTCACTGGACTGACAGTCTAGCAATAATACCACGAGGCAATTTAGGAGAAAGAAATCTGGCATTTTTACCTGGGTCTAGCCTACATGACTCTGCACCCATCGCTGTTTGGCTGACTCTTAACTGGTCTTGAAAATGGCTAGTAAGCAACTCAGTTGAAGACCAAAGAGAGATGGGCAACAAATGCTGGCCCTGTCAGCAACATTCATTTCCATTAAGGAAATTAGTAAAAAAAATCAGCTATTGCATTATCAACTCTGCCACAAGATGTCAATTTGGTCCCATCGTTACCTTGGACCACTGTTGACCCTCACTTGAATACATTTATTGCTTGATGTTCACCCGACACCCACCTTAAACAGCATTCACTAATACAAGCAGGCCATTTACATTCATACAACACAATGCAATTTTAAAACCAGCTACGTAACTAACATCTGGGATAAAACTGCTGACCTTAGGAGATGCAACACATGGGATAGAATGAATGGAGAAGAGCATCGGACCATCAAACCATGGTTCTGGTTTCAATGCAAGAGGCATGCTGTGATTTTGTTTTGTGATAGTTCCATCTAAATGGAAGGTGAGAGGTTCAAGACTCACACTAAACCATGAACACATAATCTAGGTCAACTCTTCAGTGCAGGATGAATGACTGCTGCATTGTCAGTGATGCCATATTTCAGATCAATTACTAACTTAGGATGTGTCCACCAAAGCAGTTGGTTTATAATGTCACTGTTTGAAGAAGCAAGAGAAGTCGTCATTCACTCAACACTACCAAGGCCAGATTAGGGGATAATTAAACAGGAGCAATACAAATGCAACACCATTATTCTTGTTGCACTAAGGAGCACTGTATTGCAGCAACACAACTGTACGTTTCTGCTAGTGTGAAGGCTGGTAGGTGTAGGGAATGTTGGATGACTACAGAAACGGAAGCTCTGATCGAAAAAAATGAAGGAGGCATATGTCAGGTATAGACAGCTGGGATTGAGTGAATCCCTTAAGGAGTATAAGGGCAATCAAGGGGGTAATCAGGAGGGCACCGACTTGAGTTAGCTTTGGCAATTAGGGCTAAGGAGAATCCAGACAGATTCTACAAATACATTAAGGACAAAAGAATAACTAGGGAGAGGATAGGGCCCCTTAAAGGTCAATAAGGCCATCTTTGTGTGGAAAAGCAGGATATAGGTGTGACACTAAATGCGTACTTCACGTTAGTATTTACTGCGGAGAAGGATATGGAAGGAAGACAACTTGGTGAAATAAATACTGAAATCTTGAAAAGTGTCCATATTACAGAGGATGAGGTGCTGGACCTCTTAAAATGCATAAAGGTGGATAAATCCCCTGGACTGGTTCAGGTGCTTCCCAGATATTTTTGGGAAGCAAGGAAAGTGATTGCTGGGCCGGTTGCTCAAATACATGCACCATCAATAGCCACAGGTGAAGTGCTGGAAGGCTGGAGGTTGGCTAAAGTGGTGCTATTATTGAGGAAAGGTGGTAAGGAAAAGCCAGGGAACTAGAGACTGGTGATCGGTGGTGGGCAAGTTGCTGGAGGAGATTCTGAGAGTTAGGATTGATATGGATTTGGAAAGGCAAAGACTGATCAGGAATCGTCAATAACGCTTAGTGCCGAGGATGTGAATATAGGTTAGTAAGTTTGCAGATGATACCAAATTGGTGGTGTAGTGGACAGTGAAGAAGGTTATCTCAAAGTGTAATAGAACCTTGATCAGATGGGCCAATGGGCCAAGGAGTGGCAGATGGAGTATAACTTAGATAAATGTGAGGTGTTGCATTGTGCTAACACAAATCACGGCAGGACTTATACACTTAATGGTAGGGTCTTGGGAATGTTGCCAAACAAAGAGACCTTGGAGAGCAGAGATAATGGGAACTGCAGATGCTGGACAATCCAAGATAACAAAGTGTAGGGCTGGAAGAGCACAGCAGGCCAAGCAGCATCTTAGGAGCACAAAAGCTGACGTTTCGGGCCTAGACCCTTCATCAGAAAAGGCTTTTCTGATGAATGGTCTAGGCCCGAAACTTCAGCTTTTGTGCTCCTAAGATGCTGCTTGGCATGCTGTGTTCTTCCAGCCCCACACTTTGTTATCAAAGAGACCTTGGAGTGCAGGTTCATAGTTCCTTTAAAGTGGAGTCACAGGCAGATACGATGGTGAAGAAACTAAAGGACATCAGTGAACCAGGTGGATTTTTCCAAAAATTGGCAATAATTTTCATCAGATTCTTAATTCCAGATATTTTATTGAATTAATATTCCTATCATCTGCCATGGCAGGATTTGAAATCAGGTCCCCAGGACATTATCTGAGTCTCTGAATTAATAGTCCAGCAATAATGGCACAAGGCCATCACCTCTCCAATGGATAGCACATTGAGTATAGGAGTTGGGAGGTTATGTTGTGGCTGTACAGCACATTGATGAGGCCACTTTTGGAAGACTGCATTCAGTTCTGGTCTCCCTGCTACAGGAAAGGTGAAGTTCAACTTGAAAGAGTGCAGGAAAGATTTACAAAGATGTTGCCAGGGTTGGAGTGTTTGAGTTAATGGGAGAGACTGAATAGGCAGGAGTATCAGAGGCTGAGGGGTGACGTTATTGAGGTTTATAAAATGAGGACGGGCATAAATAGGGTGAATAGCCATAATAATTTTCACCAGGGTAGGGGAGTCCAAACATGGACAGCATAGGTATAAGGTGAGAGGGGAAAGATTTAAAAGGGACACAAGGGTTAACGTTTTCATGTAGAAGGTGGTGCATGTATGAATAAGCTGCCAGAGGAACTGGTGGAGGCTGGTACAACTGCAACATTTTAAAAGGCATCTGGACTGGCATAGGAATAGGAAGGGTTCAGAGGGATAATGGGCCAAGTACTGGCAAATGGGACTTGATTAATTTAGGAATCTGTTTGGCATGGACCAGTTGGACTGAAAGGTCTTTTTCTGTGCTGTCCAACTCTATAACTCTGTATATTACTTAATTAACGCTATTTATTTTACAGCTCAGCAAATTGGTGCCCACTGTCCCTTTAGTTCATTGAACAGACCAACAGTATATCCATGCACTTGATCAAGAGAGAAAACTGCCCCTGCTTATCCAAAACCTCATGGTGCCAAGGAAAAAAGACTTGATAAGAACAATTGAAGCTGATAGACAAACTTCAATCCACAGATGATAAAGAATAAGACAGATGGTGTTATAGGATGCAAACATCTCACAATACTGCAACAGACCAGGAAACTTGCAATATCTTTTAAGCATCTTACAACTACGTCTCAACTTCTAGCTGCAATTCTGCTTTGCAACACACTTCAGACTGTGTGGTGCGCTCCGTCAGTTTCTTCTTCAACAGAGTTTCTTAACAATAAACCTAGTCTTCTCAGGTGCTCAATAATATCTATCAGGTGAAACGTAAAGAGAGACACAAACTGTTTCCACCAAAAAGTAGAAATTGTTGGAGAAACTCTGCAGGTCTGGCAGGATCTGTGGGAAGGAAAGCAAAGTTAACGTTTTGAGCCCATTGGCTCCTTATTGGAACTGCTCCCAGCTGGGAAAAAGTGACAGCTAATAGAATCACCGGTCATTAACTCTGCTTTCTTCCCACAGTTGCTGCCAGAACTGCTGAGTTTCTCTAGCAGTTTCTGTTTTTGTTTCAGATCCACAGTTTTTATTTTAGTGCACAAACCATTTCCACTTCTTGCACAGATTGCACACTCGTGCACGCAACATGCACAGACTCAATTCACTTTCCCCACAATTTGAATAAATTTGTTATTCATCAATAAAATTAAATGAAGTAAGACACAGCAGAAGCTTTTATTTAATATTTACTCAATGGCTATAATGATCTGAAGAATATTCAGTGGGGACCAAGAAAGTCATACTGGAAAATAAGAGAGTTAATGCTTTGCATTATAGTTCTGCGGGATCTCTCTTCATTAGTGGTTGCCCTGCTATATTTTCTTCTTTGAAGTTTTGGTCTGTCATTACAGCAAACCTTTGAAGCTCCGTCTGTCGTTAATTCTAACAGTGGGGGAGCAAGGTCGGGCTGACAGGGGTGTCAGGTCAGGACTAATACAGGCAGCACCTTCGTGCATGGCAAGTCAACAAAACAAGTTGGCTAGCTGACCAACTTTTTCAGTGCACTGTAGTATTTTATTACATATTGCAATAATATGTTTCATGTAATGAGAAAGCTGCATAAAGGCAAAGAGCTCCCACGTTTATGGGTTAGCATGATAGATCATTTGGTTCCTTTTACTGAATATTGTATTGCCAAAAAGCAAGAAAAAAAAATCAAGAAATCACCATAGCTTTCACTATTGATAGTTAATTGAATAAAGATTGTATTTTTAAAAAATGCATAAAATAATGTTGTCTACATACAGTAGTGTGTTACAACTAAGGGTAACCATTGTGATTTACAATTATATTATACAATCATACTAAACACTTTAAGATGCCATTGCATTTAGTTAAAAACATAAACCTAAAAGTTATGCTGCACAATATTTGGTTACGAACATTTAATGCGAAAATGACTTTGTTCCCTATTTTAGCAAAAGTGTTAGCCTGCTGGAAAATAAATGGATTGATAATTCTACAGTAACTCAATATGAAACGTACGAGTGTTTAGATACTTCTAATTCAAAATGCAACTTTGAAACTCTTATAAATATATGTTTAAAAATAAAACCCTGTATTCTTCACCAAATTGACTTGCTGTAACTTAACCCAGAATCATCTGCTAAAACTCTGTCAGAAATGTGACTTGCTCTGGGAGAAACTGTGATTACCGATATCTAAACAAAGTAAGTAAAGCACCATAATGAATATTACATCCTTTTTGATTTTACAATTATGTTTCAGACTTATTTGACGCTCTTGGATCTTCCAAACTTATTCAGGAAGGTGTTGCATCTTTTCCTTTTGATCTCAGAACATAAATATTTCACTTCAGAGCAGATGTGATATTCTTTAACCCTTTCGCTGGTTACTCTGAGGAAAATGCAGTTATCTAACTCAAATCGCTTTGAAGATTTTTTTTTGCTTACAAGGCAATTATTTTCCTTAGTTCAGTGAAACTGCTTGTTTTATATTGCTTATCTGTTCACAGGAATAAAAAGTATTTGTGCAACAAGGAACAAAATGCACTTCTTCACTGCCATCGGAAACACATCGACAAGGGGCAAAGGGAAGGGGAACTGAGGAAAGCAGAGTACAGATATGCTTCTGACTGATTCAATGCTCATTGCCTCATTCCCACAAAGTGAATTAGAATGTAGCATCTCCACAATCTGGGAGAAATTGTAAATTGAGCCTTTGGAAGTATGCTTATTTTTGCTTGCCTACCATTCAATTGGAAACAATCACTAGCCTTGGTTGAGCAATTTGACCGCATGAGATATCCTCAGCAACTGAACTTGTCGGGTGTGTTTTTCATTGCAGGTTGGTGGGGGTGAATCAGTTGACAGTGGACTTGACTTGCGACCCTGGACGATTTGCCCCTTACTTCGTCCAGAGGTGGCTAAGCTCAATTCTATCACTCTGAATTTTCTGAGGCAAATCAGATGATATAGTATAACATATTTCCATCAAAAAAACACAAGGTGGTACGTGTTAATCTTTTATTCTGTTTTGGTATTTCAGACCATCTGTCTAGACCAAGAGAAAAGATCATTTCTCAGATAAAACGATGGCTGCAGTCTCTCCTGACAAGTTGAAAAATGATAACCAGTCTATCGAAACAACAAGCAGTACAAAATTTATTTGCCACATTTCGCAACAGAGAAAACACCGTTGCGTGTACAAAAGTCAGGCTGTATTGTACTTTCCACAAGTGTCAGCTCTCACCTCACCAATGTGGAAATAGAACTGGTTTGAACATGTATTCACACAGGCAGTGAGAAAAAATTAAACTGTATGTTTCACTCACTATCCGATAAAAGTGAGCTTAGTGGTGAGAAAGACCTGTCTCTCTCAATAGTTATTAGCTCCAATGGTTGACGATTAACAGTCTGCTTACCAGAAAAGCTGTGGCGTGGTAAGTCAGGCTTATGATGTCAATATTATGATTACCATCAAAGAACAAACAGCTGCAGTGTACAATGCAACAAGAACTTTAAATTGACTATTTAAAGTTTAAACAGGCACCAGACAACTGTGTTTGAAGTAGAGGGGGCTCCAACAGGCGACAGTGCTGAAAACAACAAGCAGCAAATGACAATGCCACAATACAATTATACAGCACTTTTAACTTGATAAAACATTCCAAGGCATTCAAAAGACACAGGCATTAAGCCTAACAAGGGAACATTAGGGGACAGAACCCAACACTGGGTCAAGGAGGTAGTATTTAACCTGCACCTTGGGCAGAGTAGTGATATATAAAGAAGGAAAGCAATTAATGGAGAAATTAAGGTCTAGATGGCTCAAAGCAAATGCACCGATGATGGGTATAACGAAGTTAGGGCAGGTGGGCTGACAAGGGGTCAGAGTTAGCATGAGCCAGAAGGTTTTCATAAGGTGGTGGCACTGAGAAATGTCACAAAACCTGCCGAAGAGTTATACGAGGCCTTGGAGGGATCTGAAAACGAGAACACCAATTTTAAATTGATGCATTACCGGACTGGAAGCTAAATTAGGTGAGTGAGGGGTGCCAGGAGAAGTGGAATCTGGCACAAGTTGGGAGGGATCATCAACATATGGACATGATAATCATAAGCTGCTGGCAAAAGTAACTATTTGCAGGTTTTTGCTCTTGTGAACAGTGCAATGCAGAATTAGTAAAACACATGGGGCCACTGAACATTTGCTCATTCACAAGATTCTTTGAGCAAACTACATGAAATTGCAACATGTTTTTACCTTGCAGCATAAATTCTACCGCAGACCACAGTGAGGTCTATGGGCATGCAAAACACCGAGCCTGACTTCATTTTTGACTGTGTCTGCTGCTCACTATTCTGCACCTACACAACGCTGTTAAAAAAAAATCCAGCTCAAGCACTCTTGTTCTGTCAAAGATTGTTTACAAGAAGCTTGAAGCTTTCTCCTCCATTAATAAGGGTGACACACATGTCTTCATTGTCCACATCGACTGTCCAAGCTAAATCAGGTAATAATTGCATATACCTATTCCAAACGCTGAGAAGCACAAAGCTCCATTTCCTTTCTCTCCAATATTAGTACAATTTCCCACTAGCTTGAGCAAAATAATCAAATGGTGATTTTACATTTTCTACCAACCAGGTGCGAGGGAAGATCTATTCTATTAATATTACCTTTGTCACACCGGCAGTGGGAACTGTCAACTTCAAGATGACGACAATTAAACCCAGTTTAGCAAATTCCCTTCCAAACAATGCATAGCTTTACGACTAATTTGGATCTAAACAAAATTTACAAATGTTGTGAGTGTCAGACAAGTGGAACTGAGGGGTAAAAAACTGCATAAATTTGTTCACTGCACGGTCAGGCTAGCACCTTGCTGCCTGACCTGGTGAATATTTCCAGCATTTCCTGTTTACAACTCAGATCTCAAGCATTCGCAAATATCTACCCTTTTGTATCAGCACCTCATGCGGCCAAACCAAACCAAATCCCAATGTATAAAACGTATTTGAATTCCTTACTGGCCTAACAACCCTATCCTTATCGTTACACCTCCAACGTCCATGCGATTCATCTCGCTCACCTAAACTGTAATTTGAAACCATCCAAGGCATGCCTTCATTCAAAGACACAGTAGCATGTAAATAACAGAACAGAATTGATTCTATTTTGTTAACACAGTGTAATGTGTAAATTCTGTAAGAAATGAACTGCAGACCCATCCATATTACAATTGCATAAAGCCTGGCATCATTTTACGCAGGATGCTTTCGTACACATACACCCCCAACTGCAACACACTCTTTGTAATAAAGGTTTGCCCAAAAATATGCCAACACTAGTGTTAAGATGCAGATTGAAGCCCTGGTTTTTTGAGTGCAATACAGGATTAGGTCATCAGAGAATCAAGGACATGTCATATTCTAATGGGAAAGCTCATCAGGGAAAGATGTCGTGTAATTCCAAAAGGAGATAAACTCCGACTTGCCTGACAAAACTTGGGTTAGATTTGACTCTTGGTTTAAAAGGAGTTGGAGTAAAAGAAACATCCACATCAAATAATGCAGGAAAAAAGTACTCCACTCTGCTCTACACCTGAATACCCTCCAATTACAGTAAAAACTGTATGTGCCTGATGTCACAATTTGTAGTTTGGGCAGCAGACCTGGTTGCTTTTTACCTGGTTTTGCCTGAAGAAGCACTGCAGCCATATAACAGTTACCATGAATTAAGAATTTACATTGAGTGAGGGCAATAGGGCATTGATATGGGTCATAATGTTGCAACCGTATTGAAGTCCATACTAAATCAATGTAATTTAAACTGAAATCACCTAATTACATTACATTGGGCTACACAGACTTTAAAAACACAAACAGGTCATTCAGGCCAACAGATTTCTGCTGGTCTTTACACTCCATACAAGTGTCTCTTCCTGGTCTAATTCACCTCACATAACATTCCAACAAAATATCCTATTCTGTCCTCCTTCACTTTTTTTATCCAGTTTCTCTTTAAATACATCTATACTATTTACATTGTCAATATCATATGGTGTATCACCACTGTGAGTAGAGATGCATTTACTCCTGAATTACTGACTGTCTTATTAGTGACCACTTAGAAATTATGACCTGTAGTTTTAGACTCACCCTAACAGTGGAAATTACTTCTCTATCTCTGCTGTATCCAAATTCCTCCATCATTTTCGAGATCTTTATTAGTTCACCCCAGCCACCTTCTCTGCTGTCTCCACTTGTGCTGTCTGACAGTCAGAGCTGCTTGGTAGCTTTTCTCCCTATCACAAACATGCAATTGTCCCACAGCTGAAAGTGCTCTTAGTGAAACAGACCTGCACTGTGAGAAAGCTGACCGACATCGAACTCACCAGCTGACAATATCATGGTTTGTTGATAGCAAAGTGAAAACCGACACTGGGCTGAGAAACCACTCTGGGCAGAATCAGAAAACCCCTTGGAAAATAGACTGGCTTCGCAATTAGAAACCATCCAGTTTGAAGGAGGACAGAATTAAGGTTGATTAAGTTAATGCTATATTAAGACCTCAACACCTAACTGTACATACGTCAAAGACAGCCATCAAGAAAATCTGTAGGCCCACACTTGCGTTTCAGACAGATCCCTTCACAACTGTGGTATAAACCACAGCCAAAATTTTTTTTCTAAGGTTTAAACATCATACCACGCATTGCACCTGCAGTGAGAGTTTAACACACATTGACTCTGGGATCGAACCTTGCAGCCAATTTGCTTTGGGCTTTGTGGCTTTTCAGTCAGTATCTCAAAGTAGGGAACCGACTGCAAACTGCAGATTTGCATGACGCCAGACTTGTGTTCATATAGCACTGAAGCCAAATATTCTATTATAAAGAATACTTCTGTACGCTCCCTTGATTTCATTACACAATCTTAAATCCACAGACATTTCCAGGTCTTTTTTTTCTTTTGTTACTTTTAAGTGTCTGATTCCTTCTGGCACACACAAACTACGGAGTGACAATCAGCATGCACGATCCCCTATGACAAACAGCAGAGACTCAGCGCTCCTAAATCAACAGACTTCTCTAACAGCCCCTCCCCCTCAAACCACGATCCCCTTCTCACCCTGGGGGATGGTGATGAGACAGAGGCAGTAAACAACTGCCCCCATTCTGCACCTTCTCAGTAACATTTGCTTTTAAAAGCAGGACCCTGCTGTTGTGTACAGCTTCTGGCCTATTTAAACTTAGCGGTTTCAAACTGCCTTGTGTTTGTATGGCGTACTCTGAGGCGGGTTAGCTTCAAGGGGGGAAAAGAATCTGATCTGCTGCAGAGACAAGCTTCTGGAGCTGCTTGTAGTCAAAACAATCCGAGGTACAAGAGAGGTCAAGCAATACCAAAAAAAATCATGTTCTCCCCTGAATTACAGATAGGTTTTTTTTAAGTCATTGGTAAATAACTTCAACCAAAATAGAAGAATCAACTGAAATCTGGTTGTTTCTTAAAGCTGAGGCAACATAACGCTTAACTAAGGGAAATCTTAATGAAGGGAGAAATAGGGGTTGATTTAATGTCCCAGAATAAACACTCCTTGGAATCATACCTGTGTAATACTTGGGCTATGGTGAAGGTTGGAGTTAAGGGGAAGGAAGGGATTTAGTACATTGGTGTTTACTTATATCTGGCTGTGTTTACTTATTCCTGTAAATAATCACTTAACAACATGCAAGTACTAAAGCAGCCTTGTGACTCACCGTTCTGGGGGCAGGAGGTGAGAGGGAGCCGTTGTTCAGGTAAGGGTCGTTGTTCATATTAGGCACCATGACATAGCCTGGCTGGTAGGGGCAGTAAGCCGGACCCTTGAAGATCGCTGCATCCTGTCTCTTCCCTACTGAAGGGGAGGGGGGAAGAAAAAGAAAATAAGGAAAGGGGATGGCGTTATTGGGAGGGAGAGTGGGGGCAAGACAGGACCCAGAGAGACGGGATGAAGTTGTGGGAAAGGAAGGGGGGGGTTAAGAATGGATGACACCAGAAATTACACACACACATGAATCAATGAAATGCAAAAGTTGACTCGGAAGAGACGAAAAATCTTTTGCTCACCCTCCTCAATGCTGGTTCTCACTTTGTCCCGAAAGGGCTCCTCGCTAACTTGTGGCCGTCTGCCTACCTGGAAAATAAGTAACAAATAGTTTTTGGATATGCGTGTATATTTTCATCAATACACAGAGTGTAACAAAAAGGGAGGAAGAGGGCAAAGGGGGAGGGAGAGTTTCGCTTTGTCGGTGTGTGTCTCTATGTTTGTCTGTATGTGTGTGGGTGTATCTGTTTCTCTATGTCTGTCTGTGTGTCTCTGTGTGAGTGCTGTCTTGGCTCTGTGTGTATCTTTGTGTCTGTATGTGTATGTGTCTCGGCTGTATGTGTGCGTTACACATTACTGTGTGTTACATATTACTGTGTGTGTGTTATACATTACTGTGTATGTCTGTGTTACACATTGTGTGTTCCATTGTGTGTTACACATTGTGAGTGTGTTACACGTTGTGTATGTGTATTACACATTGTGTGTGTTACACATTGTGTGTGTGCGTTACACGTTGTATGTGTTACACATTGTGTATGTTACACATTGTGTGTGTGCGTTACACGTTGTGTGTGTTACACATTGTGTGTTACACATTGTGAGTGTGTGCGTTACACATTGTGTGAGTATGTGTGTTACACATTGTGTGAGTGTATATGTGTTACACATTGTGTGAGTGTATGTGTGTTACACATTGTGTGAGTGTGTGTGTGATAACAGTCTAAGTTTACCTCCTGTTCGGCCGGGTTAGTACCGCCGCTATTGTTGCTGCTGCTGTCGCTGCCCGCGTTAGTCTCCGACTCATTCACCAGTGAGGACTTCAGGTCGGCTAGATCCCGCTCCTCGGTGGCGCTGATCTCCGCCAGGATTTTATCATCCTGCTCCCCTTCGTCCTTGAACGAAATCATCTCGTCGTTGGCTCCGAGCTCCGGGTCGCCACCGCTGTTGAGCTGCGGCATCCCTGCGAATCTGAAGTTTGAGCGGAATCTAATAATGCCTCCCCCTTTCCTTTTTCAGTGTATGGGGGGGGGGGGGGTGGTAAAGATCTAGAATCTTGAAGGGGGGAACTGATTATTTTTCTTTTAAAAAAGCCAGTCCCTTTTTTTGCTGTTATAGTAAATTGTTACTTTTCAGAAAGAGGTCCTCTGTCTGTTTTCAAGGCAAACTGTTCGCTCGCCTACTTTCTGCTTTTCCGGGACTGAAGCTAGTTAAAGCAAGCCCATGAAGACTAGTTGGAGACGGCAGAGAGTAATGCAGCTGAGGAAAGAGAGAGAAAGGGAAAAAAAAGCAGGCTGGAAGGAGGGGGAACTAGGAGAGATCAAAGCTTTGCCGCCGGAGTGATTGACAGCTCTGATCGACAGGGAGAGCTTTACAAATGTCCTTTTGCAACTCCTAATGAGATGCAGAGCCACCTCTGCAGGCGAAGACCGAAGAGGGATTGTGAACACAGCAAGAACTGCACTCTCCCATCCTCCCTCCACCCAATCAATGCACAAAAATAATTTAAACCCCCCACTTTCTATTTGTACAGTTACGCAGGGTCAGTTAACCCAGTCGTATGTATCTTCGGATTAAAAAAAACCATGTAGATCAAACTGCCAGAAGTACACCAGGGATTTTTTTTAAAAATCAGCAAACTGATTTAACCCTTTCCCACCTCGCCCCCTCCCTCTCCCCAAATCCCTCCGGTTTTAAAATTGACAAAAGACCTGGAACAAACGCCCCACGACCCTTGCTCATCTGATCAAAACATAACGTCCAAGAGCAGGTACAGATGGGGGTTCTCTACAGTATTGCCTTTCAGCCTCCTTACAAAAAAAATTCTATTTTCAACATACACACGGACAGGAAAGTTATGTTATGTTAAGGCCGGGGAAATATTTCAAAGCAACATTTAAACAGTTCCGACTACAAAAGTGCAGCCCCTCTCTCTGTTTATTATTTATACTCGATTTTACTCTAAACCACAGCTGTCCTGAACCCCGTGTAAATAAATATGTTTGAAATTCTTCAACTTCTATCCGAGATAAAGAAAACGACAGGCACAACATGGGAAGTAAACATTCTCAGGACGTCCTGAATATGTCATGCTTAATAATAAACGAGGAAATGCGATCGTTTCTTTATTTCACAAAAAAATTACGGTGTCCAGTTTCCCGAAAGAAGGCTTCGCCCTTCTTAATTCACATCGCATTCAAGGTTACACGAAAGATCCAAACCTATCGATGGAATTCCTAGTTAAATGCACTTTCATCGCATCAGATAAAATAGACAGGCGATGTGCACTTGACAGGATATGTCGAACGTGCAGGGCAATATGACTTTCAAAGAACCAGTAGACGCACGATGGGCCGGAGAGCCGCGATTGTCATTGATAGATTCCGTTGTTCCGTCTGTGTGTCACGTTTTTCTACAACCGATCCTCTGAAAATACGATTTTTTGAAACAACAACAAGCTTAATTACGAACTACTGCTGTCCTCTTGCGGTGTGAAACTACTTAGGAAGAAGTTGGGGGTATTCCTACTTAGAATTTCAACAGCTCAACCCTTTCCTGCGATAGTTTGGCGCTTTATTGAAGAAAGGAGTGGGGAGGGGGGATGGCAGAAGGGAAGAGGGGATTCTGATCAATGCCAAACCCCATCAGCTCAAGAAGTTGCTACTCCAACGCAACACTCGGGACGGCCAACCTGTTACATCGAGTGTGTGGGATCGAGGCAAAGAAGGTGAGCGGAGTGCAAGGGGTAGAGGCTCTCAAACTCTCTGATCTGACCGACAGAGACTCCGTCAGACTTAAAACGCAGAGACGCACAGCATCAACAACATCCGACAGGCCATTCCTCTGCTCCTCTCTCGGGTTTTATGCGTCGATTTAATCTACGGCGATCGTGAAGCAGAATTAAGAAAAAAAAGATATCAAACGAGCTGTGTGAGTCTAAGTCCGAATCCTACCCATATGGTACGGTCTAAGTACAGGAATAGGATTTAAGCCGGGATAGACAAAATCGGGGAGAGGGAATTGGTTTTAAAGGCAATGCGCACAGGCTTTGATCTGACCGACATCAGAGTGCACTAAGGGAGCATCGAACATCAGGGACAAATCCCCAGCAAGTGGGAGAGAGAGATTTAAAACAACTTTTCAGTTCGGTGTGGGAAACTTCCTTTGCTAAGGTCCCTTTCATCTTGCCGAAAGGAAAATTCCCAATAAATACCTTTTTGGGAGTGTGGGCGCAATAAAAGGTGGTGGAAGTTGGGGGGGTGGAGTAAGATAAATTAAAACTACCATTCTTCTCATGTCGATAATGTCACACAGAGAGAGGGAGAGGGAAGCAGGGTTTGGGTCTGTGTAAATAAGTACTCCCTTTCCTTACTGCTGCACAGATTTCTGAGCTGCACATTGCGTGAGAAGTGGGTGAAAGACTGGGCTGTTCTTTTTAAGCAGAGGAGGTGGAGCTGGCCGTGCCTTTGATCTTTCGACGGCCGCTTTCTTCTCTCTGTCTCCACAACCGCCCGGCACCCCCCCCCCCCCCCCCCAAACCTCTTGCCTACATTTGGAAAAATGCCGAACCGAAACGCAGTCATTTCCACGTGTGCCAGCTGAGGCTGTACCGGTTCACTTCCGGGTAAAGGGAAGGCAAAAAGACACGAAGTGAAGACACACAGGGAGATCAAAGGCTTTTCGATCTGGACCACAATGTGGAGGGAATCAAGGCTGGAGCGGATCCAGCGTTTTTAAAGCAACAAAGCTTTAGAGGGGGCGGGAATAAGACTGAATTTCATAAATCTAAGCTATAACTTGTCAACATTTCAGATTCAGTAAGGAGAACTACTCAGAGCCTGTATGCTTTTCATCGAGAATCCTGTTTAAACAGACACACACGTTTTCTCTATTATTGTCGAACTCGTCAACACTTTGTACTTGAGTGTTTGCGCATTTTTCGTTTACTTTACAATCATAATATCAAGCTATGCCTCTGAAGTGCATGTCAATGTGACATCATGGTGCTAGATTATTCAACCGCCAGCTAGTCTTTCTCTTAAACCTCCTTCTAGTGCAGCCAGTACCTCACCTCCCGACTCGCCTGTGCACCAACTACAGAACACCTGTCAGGAGTATGATGGAATACCCCGCACTTGCCTGGATGAATGTAGCCCCCAACAACACTCGAGAAGCTTGCCCACTTGATTGGTGCCACATCGACAAATGTTCACTCCTGCCGTCGCCAACTCCAAGAGCAACATTGTGCATCCTCTTCAAGACACGCTCTAGAAATTCACCAAAGGTTCTGTGACAGCACCTTACAAACCCGTGACCACTTCCATCTCGAAAGACAAGTGTAGCAGATTCCTGTACCACCACCGCTCTCCCAGCCTCTCTCCATCCTGACCAAGGAACCTTTTGCTGTTTCTTCACTGTTGCTGGGTCAAACTGATGGAATTCCCTCCCTTAGGGCATTGTGGATCAACACATCAACTGCAGCGGTTCAAGATAGCAGCTCACTACCACCTCCTCGGGGTAACTAGGGATATACAATAAATGCTGGCTCAGTCACTGGGTACCCACATCCCATGAGTGAATAAAAAACAATATTATGTAAAAGGTGAGGTGTGAAAACATCCCTTACAGTAAATGTGAGATCAAGACTGCACAGATTTGAGCACTTTACCAATGATGTTACTTCAGTGTCGAGTGGTACTAACTGTTTCAGGAGCCCAAGGTCAGAAGACACTCACCACCAGGTTATTTGGACTATAAGCTGGTGTCATGTAACTTCTGATTTTGTCCACTTCAGTCCAAAAGCCGTACCTCCACATCAGGAGCCCAGTCTTTCCACTTGGCTCAATGTAAAAGATCCCATGTTGAAGAAGTGATAATGGGAACTGCAGATGCTGGAGAATCCAAGATAATAAAATATGAGGCTGGATGAACACAGCAGGCCAAGCAGCATCTCAGGAGCACAAAAGCTGATGTTTCGGGCCTAGACCCTTCATCAGAGAGGGGTATGGGGAGAGGGAACTGGAATAAATAGGGAGAGAGGGGAGGCGGACCGAAGATGGAGAGAAAAGAAGATAGGTAGAGAGGAGAGTATAGGTGGGGAGGTGGGGAGGTGGGGAGGGGATAGGTCAGCCCAGGGAAGACGGACAGGTCAAGGAGGCGGGATGAGGTTAGTAGGTAGGAGATGGAGGTGCGGCTTGGGGTGGGAGGAAGGGATGGGTGGGAGGAAGAACAGGTTAGGGAGGCAGAGACAGGTTGGACTGGTTTTGGGATGCAGTGGGTGGAGGGGAAGAGCTGGGCTGGTTGTGTGGTGCAGTGGGGGGAGGGGACGAACTGGGCTGGTTTAGGGATGCGGTGGGGGAAGGGGAGATTTTGAAGCTGGTGAAGTCCACATTTATACCATTAGGCTGCAGGGCTCCCAAGCGGAATATGAGTTGCTGTTCCTGCAACCTTCGGGTGGCATCATTGTGGCACTGCAGGAGGCCCATGATGGACATGTCATCTAAAGAATGGGAGGGGGAGTGGAAATGGTTGCAACTGGGAGGTGCAGTTGTTTGTTGCGAACCGAGCGGAGGTGTTCTGCAAAGCAGATGCTGCTGGGCCTGCTGTGTTCATCCAGCCTCACATTTTATCACCATGTTGAAGAACAGTTGTGTAATATTAAGACAATTTCCCAAAAATACATAAAAATCACCAGATAAACGGGAGGTAGGAACTCAAAATATCACTAGCACTAAAAATGGATAAAAGTCACCATGGCCCCACTGTCACATTACAGAGACAGAGACACACGTAACTATTGGTGACTCAACCTGAGGGTCACCCCCACCACAGGCATGGAGAAAGGTTGGGAAGGAGAGTCCTTCATTGAAACCTCAGCCGGCGCAGCCATTCAACACATGCTGTTAGCATCACCTGGAAGCACATGCCAGCTGACCAGCCAATTTTTCTGCCAACTCCGGGAAGAATGCAGAGAAAATGTCAATGCTGGCAAGTGTACAGGAACTGATGGCCTGCATCCGAGGATCTTAAAGCAAGTGGGCGCAGCAAAAGTAGCCAGAATTGCACTCTCCCAAGTGAAGGTGTAGAAGTAATGCAGGTAGATGAGTAATCCAGAGTGTGACCCTAATGTTTTAGGAACATGGGTTTAAATCACCACTTGGGATGTGGTGAAATTTTAATTGAATACAAAAAGCTGACTTAATGGCAATCACGTAACCACTTTGATCTTCATTAAAAAATCTGGTTCACTAATGCCCTTTCATGAGGGAAATCTGCCATTCTTACCCAGTCTGGCCTACATGTGACTACAGACTACAGCAATGTGGTTAACTCTTAACTGCCCTCTGGACAATTAGCAATGGACAATGCATGCTGGCCTAGCCAGCCATACCAACATCCCATGAATAAATTAACCATTTTCCTTTAATCCCTAACAGTTTGGAAATTAGGTAAAGTGCCATTTTTATTCAAGAAAGGACAGAGATAGAAAGCAGGAACCATAGGCCAGTTAGTCTAACATCTGATATGGGAAATTGCTAGATTCATTATTAAGGAGATTATGATAGATACTTCAAAAATCTCAACACATCAGCCACAGCCAATATGGTTTTGTGAAAGAGAAGTCATGTTTAATCGAGTTTGTTGAGGAAGTAACATGCAAGGTGAATAAAGGGAAAGCCTGTTAATGAAGAGATTATAGTGGACTCAAATGCTGTTTTTTTTAATTCTGTTTCTTTCCTCAGGTGCTGCCAAACCTCTGAGTTTTTCCAATATTTTCTGTTTTTATTTCAGTCCTTCAGCATCATCAGTACTCAGCTTTTGTGAAAGCATGGATGTGGTCTGGTTGGATTTCTAAAGTATATTTGATAAGGTGCTACATCAAATATTACTACACAAGGGGAGGATGCACACTGTATTAGGGCTAACACATCCATGTGATTAAAGCATTGATAGGTTAGCTAATAGGAGGCAGACAGCAGAAATAGTTGGGTTGTTTTCACATTGGTAAACAGTTACGCATGTAATGCCACGGGAGTTAATGTTATGGACCAGACCAGATCACTTCAAAATATTATAAAAAGATAGCCCGGGCCCTAACATTTTCTTATTTTAAAGGTGGATGTGAAGTGCTGTGTTCCAGATGTGATATAACTGGTCAAACTACTCCACATTAAGTAAAACACAATTTATTTAAATACTATAGTTAAAATATAAACAAAAGAAAGTGGATTTAGAATAACCTGACTAATAGAAAACTTAACTGAATAATAGATACAGTACCTATTACTAATTAATTGTTCGAATATAGTAACATCACATAAACACACCCCTTGGCAAAAAGTCAAATTCAGACACAGATTCTCACATGCAGTTCTCCAATCCAAGAGAAAATTCAGAGAAAGCACCAGTTAGGAAACATTCACTGAAGCTTCTCAATCGATTGAGACACCTAAGGCTTCTTACGTTACTTCCAAAACCAAAACCCAGAAATCCTGATCTGCAAGAGCTGGACATACCCATTCTGGCTGTTAAAAAAAGCCAAGGCCTCCCAAGCTGTTTACTCAAGTCAACTTTAGTAGCCAGTTCATAACCTCTGCCTTACAAACTCTCCTCAAAAAAGTCCAGGACAAAATAATCTCTGAAAGCGACAGTATCATCTTATTAGTGATAAGGTTTCAACTATTAACAATTTAAAGTAATGGTTCAGATGAAAAAATGAAGTGTATGGCAATTAAATTTAACCTTTGTCGCCGAGACAAGTAGGAGAGTAAATTACCAAGAGGAAGTAGAAAGTCTGCAAATGGATATAGACAGGTTAAAGGAGTGGGAAAAATATTGTCATTAAGAGTAAAATGTGGGAAAATGTAAACTTTGCTGTTTTGGCAGTAAGAATAGAAAAACATATACCATTTAAATGGAGGGACATTGCAGAACTCGGTGGGATCTAGTCATCTTGGTAGGTGAATCACAAAACGTTAGTTTGCAACTCAGTAGAACAACTACCAGATAGGTGAATGGAATTTTAGCATTTATTGAAGAGGAAATTGAACATATAATTGGAATATTTTCCCTGCAGCTGTACAGGAGCTTGGAAAACCACAGTGTAGTTTTGGTTTGCATTTTAGAAAAAAAACTTATGATTGTGTTTGTAGCAGTTTAGATAAGATTCACTTGGCATTTTCAGGATGAATGGCTTATCTGATGAAGAAAGTTGGAGAGGTTGAATCATACATCCATTAGAGTTCAGAAAATTGAGAGGTGATCTTATTGAAATGTCTATGATCTTGGGGGCAACTGGATGGGGTTGATATTTCCTCCAGTTGTAGCAATTAGAATAAGGGAAACGGTTTGAAAATCCATTTAGGTTAAGATTAACAACATGAACATTTCTCTCAGGCAATAGTATTTGGAATTCTCTTCTCCAGAAAGTAGTCGAGGCAGGCTCATTAAATTTATTCAAGACAGAGTTAGATTGAATGATAGGGAAGTTGGGAGTTATGATGATCAGACAGAAAGGTGGAATTAAGATCAGAAGCAGATTAGCTACGATCCTGTTGAGTGGTAAAGCAGGTTCAGGGGACTGAATGGCCTCCTCCTGTTCCTAAATCCTGTGTTCTCACACTATACTTGTACTCACTGGAATGTAGAAGAATAAGGGTGGTGGAGTCTTACAGACTCCAATGGGACTGGACAGGCCAAATGGAGGAAGAATGTTCCCAAAGTCAGGGAAGTCCAGAACTAGGGGTCAGATTCTAAGAGTAAGGGGTAAACCATTCCGAACTGAGATGAGGAAGAAATACTTCACTCAGAGAGTTGTGAACCTGTGGAATTCTCTTCCATAGGAAGCCATTGGGGCCAGTACATTAGATATATTCAGGAGTGAGCTGCATGTGGCCATTGCTGCTAAACGGATCAAGGGGTATGGAGAAAAAGTGGGAATGGGATACTGAGATTGCACGGTCAGCCATGATCGTATTGAGTAGTGGTGCAGGTTTGAAGGGCCGAATGGCCTACTCCTGCACCTATTTTCTATGTTTCTATACAACAGCAGGAAAGTTTGCCAGTTTTTTCTGGCCACCTAATTTCAGGAAAGTATGGTTCAACGCAAAACCTTCTTCAACTGCATCATGAATGGTCTTCTCTCCATCACTTAGTAAAGAGGGGAGATGTGTGCTGATGCAGTTCCACTCATTCATTTCCAGTAATGAAGAGACTCATTGCAGTTTACAGCATCCAGACCTGAGCTGGCAAATGCCAGGAGACATTCGCAGTACATTAGGAGGTGGGTAATGACCTCTTTAACAGAGCTTCCCTTTGACCCCGTCAATGACATTGACCTCAGCAAGATGCCAGTGATTGATATCCTCTGGGTCAGTGATCAGAAATTGAACTGAGCCAATTATGTCTACACTGTAGTTGTAAGAGCAGAATAGAGTGTGTGTGGTCTGACCCTTATGGATAATCTCATGGTCTTTCAAAGTCTCTCTACTGAATGAGGAGCATGATGGAATACTCATTGTTCACCTCACCTCAGCAGAATCATTGGGGCATGCACAGAGATTTTACAAGGCAGATAGGGTAACCTAACTGGGCAAAAACTCCGCTTCCTGATAAAAGTCACTACTGCAACCGGTGATGAATCGATGGAATTCATTTCCCCAGAGGGCTGTGGAGGTCAAGTCACAGTGTATTTGAGACAGAGATAGATATGTTCTTGATTAGTAAGGGGATCAGAGGTTATGGGGATAAGATAGGAGAATGGTGTTGAAAAACATATCAGTCATGATTGAATGGCAGTGCAGACCCAATGTGCCAAATGGCCTAATTCTGGTCCTTTATCTTCTAGTCTTATGGAACTGCTGAGTATAGTAGCTTGTTTATGTTTTTAGTGCTAACCTTAGCAGATGCGTGAGAGGAAGTACCAGAGATATCAGAGATCAGGCAAAGAAAGCCACTACAATTTACTGATGTGTCCCTTGATGTTCTCCTCTAGAGAGAGGGAAGTTTATTTTCTCTATGGATAACAGTGATTAGCTGTCCCAATTGATGGGGAGATATGTTGTGGACAGCACCCAGGGACACCTCAAGAGAATCTAGCTCAAGTGTCACAACAGCTTGAATGGTCTGATCTTCTCCAGCAGGGCATGTACTAGTGTCTGCTCAATGCTTCATGCTCCTATGTATGTGAGTTAGCAATGTAACGTTGCTTTTACAGAGACACAGGAAATCTGGTGCCAAGCAATAGAGGTCTCATGAGCAACTAATGGTTGTCACTTCATCGTAGTCCCTGAAATCACAGTGGTACTCCCTCTCATGCATCTGCAGGGGTTAACACTAAAAACGTAAATGAGCTACAATACTCAACAGTTCTTCAAAATCTGTGCCCCAGGAGCACCATTCAATCTCGAGTTGTTTAACAATAAGAACATATGGTAGAACGATATGGTTTAGAGAGAGTCCATCAGTCCTGAGCCAGCTCATCGTCAACAATGCCTGCACCTCCATCCCTTCTCCACTGCCTCACCGCTGTCCACACTGAACACAACCGATGCCGAAGTGACCAATCTTCCAGCGTCATCTTTTATCGCTGGGCCAAGCCTCCTCTGCTCCACCATCACCTGCTCCAGACCCATCAACCTCAGAGTTGCATCTCTCTCCGCTCGGCCCACCTCATCCACAATACTGTGATGCCCTTCAATAGCCATTAGTGCCAGACCCAACTGACAACGATCCTCAGGGACCTTCTCTTGTCACTGGGCCTACTTCATTGACGTCACCTCTACCCACGTAACAACTCAGAAACTCAACTCATTCAGTAGCAATTCAGTCCACAGCCACCTAAAGCATCAAGAAGAATAAAGAGCAACAATGTTGGAAAAATATTAGGAACGGCAGATGCCCTCCTAGTCTCACAAGGCTGTTCCATCATTGCTGCAGCTCACAGTTCCTGACAAACAAGCAAACCATCACAACAAGGACTGCAAACGATTAAAGAGAAGGGCCGCCTGCAACTTCTTGGGAGAATGAGGGATGAACAATAAATTCAATGGCATCGAACACTATTCAGAATGGTGGCGGAGTGTGGAGACAATGGAAAAGCTTTTTACTATGTTTTTCACTATAAAATACAAGCAACAATAAAACAATTCAACCATTCATTCATTACATAGATTACAAACACTGCAGCTAAAGTGTGACACTGGTGACCTGGCTAGACTTTGAGTCCAGTAGCAGTGGTTCATAACAAATGAATATCTCCATCCTGATATGCCTATATTCCATGCTCATATTCTTCAAAAAAACATCAGCATTGATAGCTTTCAGTTCCCAAGACTCCTACCTAACATTATCTTTTACATTTAGGACATGGGTTGCTTGGAAATATATCAATATTTGACAAAATAAGCCAGTACTTGACACAGGCACACACAGATTTGAAAACCATTGGTGCAGAGGAGTTTCTATTTGATTATTTGGAGTGAAACTCAACCTCTTGCAGTTGGCATGAAGACACATCCATATCCTTCAGTGAAAGATTGTCAGTTATACTCATGTGTCCAGAGAGCCCAATGCATTGACATTCATGACTAGTATTTCATTTGGTAGAGACACAATATTGTAGCTTCTTAAAGCTGGATTGTATCTCCTAGTGAGTACTGAGGTCGGTGAAACACCAACAGAAATTGCTGGAGGAACTCAGCAGACCTAGCAGCATCTGTGGAGAGAAAGCAAAGTTAACATTTCCAGTCCAGTAAAGAGGCGTCAGCGCCTTCTGTTTTTGTGTCAGATTTCCAGCATCCGCACTATTCTGTTTTATTGAGATAAATGAGTTGCATTAATGCAAAACAGAACCATGCAGTCTAATAATATTAATCATTACAGTCTTCACAATGGTTCTCACATTTCATTTTCACTCAAGTAAGTGCAAATTACTCTGGATGCTGGAAATCTGAAATAAAAATAGACAGTTCTGCAGAATTTAGCAGGCCTGGCAGCATCTGTGGAGAGAGAAACAGAGTTAAGTTTGTGAGTCCCAAGACTTCTTCAGAACTGAAGAAGCCCATGCCTATTCATGTTCCTCCCAATCTGATCTTGGCGAGATGGCAGCAGAGTAAGATGCCCCTCTGCTCTCCTGTTCCTTTTCCTTTTTCTTTCTTTTCTGCCTCTTCACAGCAGTTTTTCTTCACTCCCCCTCCCCAAATCACCCACCCCCCCAGCCCAAATTTTAACTTCTTAAACTACGCTACCTGGAGAATGGAGGCAAAGTGAAGGGAAAGGATTCGCAGGCCTGAGCCTGGAAGTGAGTCATGGCCAGAGCCCGGAATGGGAGCAGAGCAAGCGTGGGTTGGCTGGGAGGACGAGTCCAGGAGGTGAGTCTGGGACAGAGGGGATGTCTCATGTTCTGAAGCCCAGCTTTGCAGACTCAGTTAGAAAGGACTATAACTTGAGTACTTTAAAGGCACTTTTTGTTCTCATTCAGCAGGGCTGTTTTTGAGAAAATGATAAATGGCTTCCACCTTAGATGTATGAAAAGAAACCCATGACAGACTTTTGAAGAAAATCCAGGAAGTTCTCTAATTTTATCCTGTAACTAACAACACTAACATTGATTATTGGGTCATTATCACCTTGCAATTTGTAAATAGGCTGCCATTTTGCAGTATTACAACAGTGACTTCACTTCAGAAGTCTTTAATTGGCTATGAAGTGCTTTGGAAAGTCCTGAGGCTGTGACAGAGGCTAAATGACAGCGAGTCTTTTTGTTTATTAGGGCAAAACAAGGGGAATAGCAGAGGAGGAGGGAAGCATAGAAAATCTGCTGAAATGATCCATAGCCTGTGAAAGTAAAGAAAGGAGGAGTCGGTTAAACCTCATGGAACAAACCACACCACAACAGTTTAATGATATCTTCTGGCAAACTCTTACAGTTTACTCGTAGGAATTTCATTTTCACATTTTCCTTACAGAACGTTTATGTAGCTCTTAAAAGGCAGTAACTGATCGAACGTGTGTGTTGCTGTGGGTCATTTCTCACTCACTCATTGTCTTGAGGCTTTGACTCTCAATTCAATCTGATATTAAACCTCAGGAATCCCTGTTGATAATCGGGAGCATATGCTTAATGTTCGTGTCTCACGGCTTTCACTTGGTTTATTTGGAATGAGAAAATGCTTCTATCAATGTGGAAGTCAACAAAAGTGCCAAATGTTGTCTCACTAACACTGCCAGCATTGGCTCAAGTCAATATATCTCATCTTGAGGTGGGATAAGACCAGTAGAGGAAATGTTGGGCCGAGTCTTACGATATATTGTTCAAGTGCCATTTTCAAGCAGTTTCACAGAGGGTTTCTGTCAGAGAGGCCTAGTAAATTTTCTCATGCGATTGTCCCAAAATTTCCTCATTAACTACCAACAATGACTCTATGGCACCCACCTTGTCCAATGCCAACCCAATGTCCCTACACAGCGTGGCCTGAAGTATTTTCCATGGGTGAGACTGTCATATTTAACACACTGTAGTGCACCTGGACAAGGTTGGTACCAGGAGCTGTCCTGCACACACTGACATTCTGGCAAATGAGGATAAGTTGCTGCCCCACATCGTGGCAGAGACCTTGAAGTCCTGATTGGTGAGTTTGTGAAAAGGATGGCTACCCTCTTTACTTAGGCCTACCAGAGAAGGCCACTCCCTCAGACTCCGCCAGATGGCTCTGAGGTCGCCACCAATCCAGAAGAATGCCAAACCATGCAGGAGGAACATCAATGACCATCACTGTCTGCCTAGGGTGCGTGTGTCCATCTTTCTCTGCTTCCTCACAGTTACTCCATCCCTGGGACTGCGCACGCCTCCCACCAGAGCTAACACTCTACCACTCTCACTACTGCCTGCAACCTCCTCCTTCACTCGATCTCACCAACCCCCACCAAAAATGCCACCCTCCTAACCTTGCACACTCTCTATACTGCCCACTGACTCACTTGTTGACCTCAACACTTTTTTCCCACCTGCGCTAGCACTACAAACTGTGCCTCCTAGTTTCCTCTTCCCCAATCTCTCTCCTCCTCTCATGACAGGCAAGGTAAGGTAGGAATGCTGTGGGCATCCAGATAGGTGTTAAGGCGTGAGCGCTAAGAAAGTGAGTGAGCAGCTCGAGAGACATGGCTTGGTCCAGTCTGCGAACTGGGAGCCTGTCCCTAGGCACAAACTCTCCTTGCAGCAGCCTTTCAATGATAATTGTTGGTGAGCCTCCAAAGTGCAGCCTGGTAGTACAGGAGCATGCTGCATGGGGATCGGAGATATGTCATGCTAATCCGCTCAGGCTGGCCAATGCTGAGAGCCAGAGACCGTGGAGAAGCAGCCACTGTCCATGGTACACCCCCGTGAAATGTTGGTGTGACCTGTCCAGAAGGTGGCCTGGAGGAGAGAGCAGCAAGTTGGTGTTGCCAGGTGACCTCTCTGACTTCCACGTTGGGAAATTCTCCAGTTTTATATCCAACGGGTGGCCGCCTGCTCGTTAAGGAGATGAGTTCAGTGGAATGATACTGAGCAATAATCCCAACACCTGGGACTCAGTTGGAAAAAATGACGTGTTGCTCTCAGCTTTGAGAAAGGCCACGCAACTTCCCCAGATTTTTCACTCTGTCATTCAGCACCGAGGAAGAGCCTGGCCATTGATACAGGGCCCTTACTGATGATGGAATTGTGACACACAGTTAGGGCTAAGCTCCACTGTGCATTCTGACCCCTGTACTGGCTCACAGCGAGCAGAGGGTTTTACACTGACACTTGTCCATAGAATGTGTTCCGCTGTGAACAATCAGCTCCCCTCATTTTATTTCCCTCAAATTGCCAATAGTAAGGGAACCAGTCCAAAGTGTCCTTAGTCAATAAGTGCTCTGAAGTTGCATGCTGTTGGCACTGAGGTGTCTGTGATCATGTTGCTTTCTCTGAATATACTGAACATAAGCTGAAGCAGAGGTGATGGCCCAGTAGTATCATTGCTGGTCTGTTAATCTAAAGAATAACATAATCTTCTGGGGGGCAAAAATAGGAACTGCTGCGCAAAAATCGCTGGCAGGTCTGGTAGCATCTGTGGAGAGAAATCAGAGCTAATGCTTTGGGTTGAGTGACCCTTCCTCAGGACTAGGCAGCTTTTGCTTTTCTGGTTTTGTTTCTGACTTACAACATTTGCTGTTCTTTTGGTTTTTGTTTAATGTTCAGGGGACCCGGGTTCAAATCCTACCATAGCAGGTGTGGAATTTGAATTTAGTAAAAGAAAATGTGGCACAGTGTCTAATGATGAACACAAAACCATTGTTGATTGTCGGAAAAAAACCCATCTGGTTCACCATTGTCCTTTAGGGAAGGAAACTGCTATCCTTACCTGTTTTGGCCTATATGTGACTCCAGACCCACAACAATGTGATTGACTCTTAACTGCTCTCTGGGCAATTAGGGATGGGCAATAAATGCTGCCTGGCCAGTGACACCCTCATCCCGTGAATGAATAAAGAAAAAAAAGTATCTATATGTGTGGAATGTCTCCACTGGAAGGTGATGTCTTTGATCCATAATAGGCTATTTCAAATCATTTACTTACTCACATTCTCCCAGCTTGTCAAGTTTAAACATAAAGACACTGCCAATGGAAATGGACTTTTAAAATTCATGCTTAGCTGGTGGTTTCGCTTGCTACTTAATGTTTCTGCGTTTGAAATATCATCAGTGGACCCTAAAGCAAGAGGCATGTCCCGGCATTGAAATAAAGGCCACATCTAGCTGAAAAATGAAGAAATCATTTTATACGTAGAGATAGAAAGAACTGCAGATGCTGGGGTCAGAGACAACACAGTGTAGAGCTGGATGACTAAGCAGGTCAGGCAGCACCAGAGGAGCAGGAAAGTTGACGTTTCAGGTCAGGACCATTCATCAGAAACGGGGAGGGGGAAGGGAACTCTGAAATAAATAGAGAGGAGGGGGGTGCTGGGAGAAGGTGGATGGGTTGGTGATAGGTGAGTGCAGGTCGGGCTAGTGGGGATTTGTCAGTGGGATGGGTGGGAGAGAAGGTGGACAGGTTGGATCAGGTCAAGGAGGCAGGGTTGAAAGGGAGGCTTGGACATGGGATGAGGCTGGTGAGGGGGGGGTAGATTTTAAAACTGGTGAATTCTATGTTGAGGCCATTGGGCTGTAGGCTCCGAGGAGGAATATGGGGTGTTACTCATCCAGTTTGCGGGTGTTGTCATTGTGACACTGGAGGAAGCCCAGGATGGGACATGTCACCGTGGGAGTGAGAGCGAGAGTTAAAATGGATGGCGATCGGAAGGTGTTGTTATTTGTTGTGTACAGATGCTCTATGATGTGGTCTCTGAGTCTGCGCTTGGTCACATCGGGAGCAGCGGATACAGTAGACCAAGTTGATGTATGTGCAGGTGAACCTCTGTCTGACATGAAAGGTTTGTTTTGGGCCTTGGATGGAAGTGATGGAGGTGTAGGGGCAGGTGTAGCGCTTCCTGTGGTTGTAGGGAAAGGTGCCAGGTGTGGTGGAGCTAGTGGGGAGTGTGGAGCGGATGAGGGAGTCACGGAGAGAGCGGTCCTTACGAAGGGAAGATAGCGGTGGGGAAGAAAATATCTCTTTGGTAGTGGGGTTGGATTTTAGGTGGCGGGAGTGGCAGAGGTTGGTGGGGTGGTACATGAGGACAAGGGGGATTCTGTCTTTGTTTTTGTTGGGCGGAGGGGGTTTGAGGGCAGAAGTGTGGGAAATGCAAGAGATGCAGTTGAGGGCATTTTCAATCACTGGAGGGGGGAGGTTAATAGGAGAACATCTGGGATGTTCAGGAGTGGAATGATCCATCTCAGGAGCAGACACGGAGGAGGCGGAAGAATTAGGAGAATGGGATTGCATACTTGCAGGATGATGGGAGAGAGGAGGAGTAGTCCAGATAGCTGTAGAGATTCAGAGGGATTGAAATAGATGCCAGTTTTGAGGCGGTCACCAGAGATGGATAGGGAGAGGTCCAGGAAGGAGAGGGAGGTATCAGAGATGGTCCAGGTGAACCCGAGGTTGGGGTGAAAGGTGTTAGCAAGGTTGATCAACTGGTCAAGCTCCTCATGGGAGCACGGGACAGTGCCAATACAGTCATCAATGTAGCGGAAGAAGAGGTGGGGGTTATTGCCAAGTGTAACAGTGAAAAAGGGACTGTTCCATGTATCCTAAGAAGAGGTTGGCATAGTTTGAGCCCAAGCAGGTGCCCATGGTGACTCCCTTAGTCTGTTAGCTGATATCATACGTACCCATCTCTAAACAAGAAACAGAGAACCACGAATGCTGGAAATCAGAACCATTTACAGAAATTGTGGAACACCTCAGCAGATCTGGCAGCATCTGTGGAGAGAAATTAGTGTTGACATTTTGGGTCCAGTGACCAGTTCTGAGGAAGGGTCAGTGGACTTGTGACGTTAACTCTGTTTTCTCCCCACAGATGCTGGAAGGCCTGCTGAGGTTTTCCAGCAATTTCTGTTTTCTGATGCCCATCTCCAGTTGGCCTGAAGGAGTTTAATAATATGAACATAGAATTTAGGAGCAGGACTATAACACCTGGCCCTTGTGTTTCTCAGCTAACCAATAAGATCATGGCTGATCTGACTGCTCCATATTTGCACCCAAGTCCAATAACCCTTTCCTACCTACTACCTCATCCCATCTCCTTGACCTGTCCATCCTCCCCGGACTGACCTATCCCCTCCCTATCTCCCCACCTATACTCTCCTCTCCACCAATCTTCTCCTCTATCCATCTTCGGTCCGCCTCCCTGTCTCTCTCTATTTATTTCAGAACCCTCTCTCCATTCCCCTCTCTGATGATGGGTCTAGGCCCGAAACGTCAGCTTTTGTGCTCCTGAGATGCTGCTTGGCCTGCTGTGTTCATCCAGCGTCACACTTTGTTATCGTAGCCTTACATCAGTGGTGGGTAAGTTGTCAGAGGGAATGCTGAGGGACAGGGTTTACATGCATTTGGAAAGGGGAGGTCTGATTAGGGACAGTCAACGTGGTTTCATGCATGGGAAATCATGTCTCACTAACACAATTTGAGTTTTTTAGAAGAGATGACAAAGGACATTATTGAAGGCTGGGCAGTAGACATGGTCTATATGGACTTCAGCTAAGCATTTGACCAGGTTCCGCATGGTTGACTGGTTTGCACTTGGGATCCAGGGGAAGTTAACCGATTGGGATACAAGCTTGAAGGAAGGAGACAGAGGGTGGCAGTGGAGGGTTGTTTTTTGGACTGGAGGCCAGTGACCAATTGTGTGCCACAAGGATTAGTGTAGGATCCACTGCTTTTATCGAAATGATTTGGATGTGCATATTGGAGGTATGGTTAGTAAAGTTGTAGATAATGCCAAAATTGGTGGTGTAGTGGACAGTGAGGAAGAATCTCACAGAATACAATGGGATCTTGATTAGATGGGTCAATGGGCCAAGGTATGGCAAATGGAGTTTTGTTTAGATAAATGAGGTGTCGCATTTTGGTTAGGTGAACCAGAGTAGGCGTTACACAGTTAATGATCAGGCCCTGGGGAGTGTTGCCAAACAAAGGAACCTACGGGTGCAGCTGCCTAGTTGTTTGAAAGTGGAGCACAGGTAAGCAGGGTGGTGAATAAGGCGTTTGGCATGCTTGCCTTCATCGGTTTTAGCATTGAGTGTAGGAGTTACGGCTGTAAAGGACATTGGTGAGGCCACTTTTGGAATACAACATACAATTCTGGCTGCCCATCTCCAGGAAGGAGATTTTTGAAGAAGGGTCTCAGCCCAAAACGTCAGCCTTCCTGCTCCTCTGATGCTGCTTGGCCTGCTGTGGTCATCCAGCTCCACACCTTGTTGTTCAGGAAGGATGTTGTTAAACTTGAGAGGGCACCGAAATGATTTGCAAGGATGTTGCCAGGACTGGAGGATTTGGGCTTTAGGGCAAGGCTGCATAGTTTGGGGCACTTTTCCCTGGAGAGCTGGAGGCTGAGGAGCGACCTTATAGAGGTTTATAAAATCATGAGGAGCATGGATATGGTGAACAGCCAAGGTCTTTTTCCTCGGATGGGGAGGTCCAGAACTTGAGGGTATAGGTTTAAGGTGAGAGGGAAAGATTTAGAAAGGACCTGAGGGATAACTTTTTAACGCAGAGGGTCGTGCATGTATGGAACAAGCTGCCAGAGGAAGTGGTGGAGGCGGGTATAATTACAACATTTAAAAGGCATCTGGATGGGCATGTGAATAGTATCAGAGATAATGGGAACTGCAGATGCTGGAGAATTCCAAGATAATAAAATGTGAGGCTGGATGAACACAGCAGGCCAAGCAGCATCTCAGGAGCACAAAAGCTGACGTTTCGGGCCTAGACCCTTCATCAGAGAGCTTACGTTTTGGGCCTAGACCCTTCATCAGAGAGGGGGATGGGGAGAGGGAACTGGAATAAATAGGGAGAGAGTGGGAGGCGGACCGAAGATGGAGAGTAAAGAAGATAGGTGGAGAGAGTGTAGGTGGGGAGGTAGGGAGGGGATAGGTCAGTCCAGGGAAGATGGACAGGTCAAGGAGGTGGGATGAGGTTAGTAGGTAGCTGGGGGTGCGGCTTGGGGTGGGAGGAAGGGATGGGTGAGAGGAAGAACCGGTTAGGGAGGCAGACACAGGTTGGACTGGTTTTGGGATGCAGTGGGTGGGGGGGAAGAGCTGGGCTGGTTGTGTGGTGGGTCTAGGCCCGAAACGTCAGCTTTTGTGCTCCTGAGATGCTGCTTGGCCTGCTGTGTTCATCCAGCCTCACATTTTATTATCTGGGCATGTGAATAGGAAGGGTTTCGAGGGATACGGGCCAAATGCCGGAAAATTGGTCAGATTGGGATGTCTGGTTGTGTGGATGAGTTGAACCAAAGGGTCTGTTTCCATGCTATATGACTCTATGACTCTATGCTTTCTTCTGCTGCTTTTTAGGGAAAATTCCATGAGAAAGAATTTCCCCTTAACTCTGCCATAAATGGGAGACCGCTTATTTTTAAACAGTGAGCCCCAGTTCCATATTTCTCCCACCAGAGGAAACACCATCTTCACCTCTGTCCTTCCAAGATCACTCAGGAACTTTTATATTTCAAACAATTCAACCATTACTCTTCTAAACTTGAGCAGATATAAGCCTAACCTTTCAAATCTTTCCACATCAGACAAACCTGCCCACTCCAGGTATTATACCTGAAAATAAAACAAGGAAACTGCAGATGCCGATGCGATGCGAATGCGGATGAGAATTGCTGGCAGCGTGTGTGGAGAGAGAAACAGGGTTAATATTTTGTGTCTGGTAATGCTTTTTTAGAAGTCTAGTAAACCTTGTTTAAAAATTCCCAGCACAGGCAGACAGGCTCGGGTGTTTGTGTTCTTTCCTCTCCCAGTCCATGGGAAAAGAGAGTGACCCTGCTCTCCAGATCCCTATGCATGAATCTGGCTGCCTTTTTACCTCTACAGCCATCTCCTTTGGAATTCATAGAAGGTACAGACAGAGGCTGTTTGGCCCATGCAGTCTATACTGACCTTCTGAACAGCATCCTACCCCCTCTATGCCCTGCAATTCCCATGGTTAATCTAGCTAACCTGAACATCTTTGGACTATGGGAGGAAACCAGAACACTCAGCCGAAACAGGGAGAACGTGCAAACCTCACACAGGCAGTCAACCAAGAGTGGAATTGACCTTGGGTCACCTGGCGCTGTGAGGCAGCACTGCTAACCACTGAGCTTCTGCTCCACCCAATTCAGCATTCAAACAATGAAAGGCAGTTCCTGGCAAACAGCCTTTGAACTAGTGCGCAGCTGGGAATTTAATATGGCACTGATGTCAGGAATGCCAGAAGGTCCTGGCAGGGGTGAACTCCTCATGAGCTGGTGTAAACTGTGGAGGCATGGTATATACCTAATGAAGCGAGCGGTGTAGAATTACACCAGAAGAGTTATTAGGACTCATAGAGAGGAGCCCTCCATGAAACTTTCTGAAATCAACACTGCTAAATTCTGGGAAAATTCAGCCCAGTATAAAGTCTTTCCTTCTTATTTTAATCCATAGATTGCTTGTGTGTTAAAGGGGGCAGGCACGGTGGCTTAGTTGTTAGCCCTGCTGTCTCACAAATCTGAGGACCTGGGCTTGATTCCACCTTTGGGCGACTGTCTGTGTGGAGTTTGAACATTTTCCCCTTGTCTGCGTGGGTTTCCTCCGGGTGCTCCGGTTTCCTCCCACAGTCCAAAGATGTGCAGGGCTGGTGGATTGGCCATGGGAAATTGCCTACAATGCCCAGGGATGTGTGGGTTAGGTGGATTAGAGGTGAGAAATGCAGTGCAAGGCTAGGGGGATGGGCCTAGCTTGGATGCTCTTTGGAGGGTCAGTGTGGACCTGTTGGGCCGAATGGCCTATTTCTGCACTGTGGGGTTTCTATGATGACAAAAGGTAGATACCATCTGCATTGAAGACCCAAGGAAAGTTCAGTAAATCTATCACAAAAAGGTATCATTGTTACTCACCCAATGACTGCAGTGTGCACCATTTAGCTGATGCAACGCAAGAACTCACCAGACTCCTCTGACAGCACCGTCCAAACCCATTACATAGAAGGATAAGGGCAACAGATACGTGAGGACAATGGTGTCTACAAGTTTCTGCCCAAGCCACATGCCATCCTGTGAATTATGAGAATCATTCCTTCACCCCCTTCCTAACAACACCAACACCACACACACTGCAGCAGTTCAAGGAGGCAGCTCATCACCACCAGAGATGGACAATAACTGCTAGCAACACCCACATCCCACGTATGCATGATACAAATGGGAGAGAAAAATTGTCAACAAGGACTTTGAATAAAGCTAAACATGTCTTAACTGGGAGGGAGGCACAGTTAGAGATTGAGCAGTAGCTTTCAGTTATAAACAACATAGCCACAGTTTCGACAGATCATTCGACAGGAACTCACTGCCCACAGCTATGAGAAACACAAACTCCTCTTGACCCCTCCTATACATTCAAAAGGCCGTTCCCTTTTTTATTTGTTGCAAGTCATGTATGAAAAATCACAGCGTCAATTCAGCTTTGAGAAATCTTGATCAATTGCCATAGTCCCTTTCCTGCCAAAGATGATGAAAGAAAGAAGTAAAGACTTGCATTTGCACAGATGCATTTGGGATTTTAGCGGTGCAGCGCTCCCTCAGTCTAGCACCAAGTGTCAGCCTTGGTTGTCATGCTCCAATCCAGGATGGAACTTGAACTCAGAAGTTTCTAATTCAGAGTGTCACCATCTGAACCACAGATGACAAAACGGCAAAAGACCAAAGGTGTACCCATACAAAAGGAAGAACTTTCAGTTTTAGTGACTCTTACTAAATATCATGACCTCAAAATGTCTCAAATCCCTTCATAGCCATTGAAGTATTTTTCATGCGTGGGTGCTGTTAGGTTGGAGGCAAAATTGTAGCCAATGTATACACAGCACGATCCCAAAACAGCAAATATCACAATGTTTACATCACTTGTATCAATGGTGGCTGTCGGATTTTCTTTTACACCCATTTATGTGGAGAGTGGACTCAACATATTACCTCATCCGAAAATCATGGTGCCCCACACTTTGCTCATCACTGGGAAATATTAACCTGGATTCAGTGTTCATGTCTCTGGAGCTGTATCTTAAAACCACAACCTTCTGATTTGGGGAAATTTCTTTGCTCTCACATCCCCGATATGTCCGATGTCAGGTCACAGCCAATTAATTATTTTTATGAGATAACAAAGTGTAGAGCTGGATGAACACAGCAGGCCAAGCAGCATCAGAGGAGCAGGAAGGCTGATGTTTCGGGCCTAGACCCTTCATCAGAAATGGAATCTGATGCTGCTTGGCCTGCTGTGTTCATCCAGCTCTACACTTTGTTATCTCAGATTCTCCAGCATCTGCAGTTCCCACTATCTACTGAAATAATTATTTTTATGCATAGGCGCTCTCATTAGTCAGACAAGGACAGCATGTAAGCTGCATTAAAAAATAATTAAGGACCAGTTCTTTTAGGTCTTGTATTTGAGAGATGAATGCTGACAAATTACCCTGCTCTTCATCAAATAGTATCATTAGATCTAATACACAGGGAGAGCAGTCAACAGTTTGACATTTTTATCGAAAGGACAGATCCTCCCAAATTACAGCTCTCTCTCTCTCTCTCTCTCTCTCTCTCTCTATCTCAGTGCTGTACTGGACCAACTGCTGACTCTCAGTGATTAAATGTACAGTCTAAGCTTCTGACATTAGCTAACACCTCTCGGCCAGACTTACTCTGCGCATTAAACGCAAACAGGTTCTGGCCACATGATTGAACTGGAGTCACATGTAGGTCAGACCAGGTAAGGAGAGCAAATTATCCCAGACAGCAAGCTCCCTTATCCATTACTGGATGAATACCAGAGCCAACAGGATGGGGATTGTAGCTGGACATTAGTTACCCATTTAAGCTGTTTAATTGTTGTCAGAGTGGGAAGATTGTCCACAAGCATTGCTGACATGAATGTAATTGGGATGGATGCAGGAAGGCTGCAGGGTCTCTATCCACCACCTTCCTTCCCGATTTTAAGTCCCCATCTACTAAACTCATCAGAGTGGATGTCATTAAAATCCACCCAATAGGCCTTGATTTGATCAACCTCAATACAAATGACTTGAGTCAAGTTAGTCCTCTGATCTTTCAGTTAATGATGGGAAGGAAACAATCTGCCAGAGCAGATCCTTCTCTGTTTTTTGCTGACTTTCATTTAATTCCGTGTCTTTTGCACACATTTGTAAGATAATAGTTTTGTTTTATTTTACCTCCTGTAAGCACAGCGTACAAAATGGCACAATTCCTGTTGTTTAACTGCTGATCTTTGTCTTTTCTTCTGCCAAGAGGTTTCATATCTACAAAAGCTCTCCTGGAATCTGATTTCCTATGAGGAAACCAATTTTGAAAAGTTGAACAGCCTCAGTCCATGGACGTATTAGCACTTTGTCATTAGCACATTGACTTTGACACTGCTCTCAAACAGTGGAATTGTCACAACAACAGGATCTTTACTTCAATTTGTGAACACCCTCCCCTTGCAAACTGGACTGTGATCAAAGATTCCACTGGTGGGTGTAGCGCCACTGATAATGTGTTGTGTTTTTTTCAATACAGTGTGGAATTTCACTTGGAATTGGTGTAACTTTTGTCACAGCCATTGTCCTTTCTGACCTGTCATTCTTTGGCCAGCTCCCCAGGGTAGCAGTGGACACAATGTGGCTGGACATCTCCAGAGAGCACAGCTCAGTACTGTCTGCAATGGGCCAAGTGGGTGTGCTCATATATATCATAAACAATAAAGGTGCTACTGATTTCAGCCATGTACCAGAGGCCAATTTCAGGAGTGAAGCAGTTTCATCACTTTGCGGATGTAGATTGTCCTTCTTTGAGCCTCTCTGCTTCTTACTGCTCCTTGCTGTCATTTTATACACTGTTCTCTTCAGGCCCTGCTTAATGTTTGCTCTCTTTGTGCATTTTCAAACTTATTCTCTCAGGCTGATGATTAGTTGGAATTGGTGGACAGTGCTGGTTTTAATTACAGAAATCAAAGAATATATTTCATGGAACTGAGCTACTTCTAAAAAGTGCAAATATACTCCTTTTCAACAAGTCAACATTTCATGAGGCCAAATCTGCAAACATTGGTTTTGCAATAAATAATTGCATTTTTCAGTTTGTCCAATGCTTGGGAAAATGTTCAGTTTTTCTGAGGTGGATACATGAACTCTGTACCCCTCATGGTATCAGCTGGTTACCAAGTTTCATGTAATAACTGCACTAATAGACCCGTTCTCCTATCAGCCCTGTGCTTACACTGGCCTGCATTGGCTCCTGATCAAACGATGTTTTGGTTTTAAAATTCTTATACTTGTTTACAAATTCCTCCATGCTTCAACCCTCTCCACTTCAGCAAGCTATCCAACCCTTTGTCAATTAGCAGCAGGTGTATACTTAAAATAACATTAATTAAATAATAAAATGAGTTCAATAAAACACAATGAAGATAAATTTAAGGTAAAGGATGGAAGGTTTCCACGGCTGTGGGCCAAGTGGGATTACAATAGATGGGCGGTTGTTGACTGGCATGGACTTGGTGGGTCAAAAGGCAATTTTCCATTCTGTAATGGTCTATGACTCTACTTTAACATCTTGTATATCCCCAATCGTAATGGCTCCACCACTGGTGACAAAGCATCCAGTTGCCTACAATGCAAACTCTGGAATCATCTCCCTTCCCAACCCGCTGTCCCTCTCACTTTCCTCCGTTGAGGCACTTTACGTTGTTGAACGTGACTTTTGTCAATCTTGCTTTTGTGTCTTTTGTGCCATGCCTTGTTTTATAATGCTCCTGTGAAGCGTCTCATGTCAACCTTGTCTAATTTGCATCTCCTTGAAACACTTTTCTACACTGCTGTGTAAATGCCTACTGCTGTTGCTGCACGATGCAACAAAGCATTTACCCACGGTATTGCCCCGAAAGGTACCAAGCATGCCCCAGGGGCTTTCCAACTGGTAGACCACTAACGTTATCCACCAACAAGGCCACCTAGACGCTTCTTGCAATCCTCAAAGCAATTGGATCATGTGCCCAATCACAAATGTTGTATGATTTTCTGGGTGGGGAAAGCTGAAAATAGATTTTAAAAAAACCTTAAAAATGAATCAAAGATTAAAACTAATAATTGAAATGTAGCATTAATTAATACATTGCCACAAAATCAAATGTATCTTTTTAGAGAAAACTCCAATATACTCACTCATTACAAACCAAAATTACAATCTATTCTCTATAGATTACTTCCACTCTGCTCATTGCAATAATGATACCTGGAATTAATGTCTGCAATGGGAATAACACTGCATAGTCTATTTGGTAATGAATAAGTTTATTAAAGACATCTTACTCACTGTTTTAATCACTGGGAAAAAGTTGATGAAAACTGAGGAATCTTAGTAGACACAAAGCATTCAAACCAAAGCAAAGCAGCAGTCAGCTTGGCCATTAACACCCTGAACAGGAACGGGCGAAACAGCATTGTGGAACTCACACAACGATCAAACAGTACATAGCTCTGGTCAGACAGCCCCCTGTGCTCTAGTCACTGAGATGCAAGGGGCACAGTTAAGATCTGGATGCAGTGCAATCACAAGACTAATCCCCAGATTCGAGAGTCCATACAACATGGAAAGTCACTTCAACATGGAAGTTGGCTGTTTTTGGTCCCAGCAAAGAGCTGATCAATTAATCCTACACCAGCCTGCTCTTTCATCACTGGGCCTGCAATTTTCTCTCTTTTTCAGGCACCTATTCAAGTGTTGCTTTCTCAGTTTAAAAAGGAAGTATGTTTTATAGGAATGAGTAAGAAAGAATGATTGGAAAAATCCTTAGAGTTTCCCCTCCTCCATACCGTGTTTCCATTGTGTGTAAAATGGAACCTCCAGCCAATGGGAAACATAAATTTGAAATACTACTTCAAATAAATTGTGCAAGTTGGGCAAAGAGACACAAGTTAAGATTAATTTGCATCAAATTTAGGGCTGATAATAAGAACTGCTTTACATTTTTACTGGAGCATAGAAGGTTAAGGAGTGCCTTATAGATGTTTATAAAATCAGGAAAGGTATCGTTAAGGTGGTTGGCAAATGTCTTTTCCCTAGGGTCAGAGATGTCAAGATGAGGGGGCATTTTTTAAGGTAAGAGAAGAAAGATTTAAAAAAGATATGGGTCAATTTTTCTACCCAGAGTGGTGCATGTATGGAATGAGCTTCCAGAAGTGGTGGATGTAGGGACAGTTACAAGATTTAAAAGACATTTGAGTAAGCACATGAATGATAAATATTTGAAGCAATAAGGGCCAAGTGCAGACAGGTGGGATTTGTTTAGTTTGAAATTATGATTGATACAGTCTGGTTGAACTGAAGGGTCTGTTTCTGTTCTTTTTAACTCTATGACTATGTGACTGGGCTTCCAGCAATGGTGATGGATGCAAAAATTGGTTTTGCAAAAATTAGATACAAACCCTGAAAGGCAAAAGAATTTCAGGTTTGAGCTGAAAAGCCTTTCTCGCCAATAACTATCATGTCACCTTGTTAATGATCATTGTCATCCCAACAAGGCAGAGAGGCGGAAGATTACCGGTAGAATATGAACTAAAATTGCGAGGTTTATTACATCAAAATTGAATATATTGGTACATGCATGACATTTGTAACTAATTTTCTTTCGTGGATTATAAGCCACCCTCTTCTGGGATTTCTTCAAGGTTTGAATGATTCAGTAATGAGGCTTTAGGCCAACTAAGATCAGAATGTGATGGCACCAATGTTGCTGTCAGTGTGTTTGGTCTCTTTCCAGGTTAGCTACGGACAATCTTCTATCCTTTTTGACTCAGTCCCCTGTGAGGTTTTGGCAAAGAGAGCGAGAACTCAGCTGGACTGAGTTTAGAAAAATTTTTTAAAAAAAGACAAGAACGCCGAACACTGACATGAATGGCAAAAAAAAAGCAAAGGCAACATGAGGAAAAAAAATCTTTTTAACGCAGTGCGTGGTTAGGATCTGGAATGCACTGCCTGAGTTTGCAGTAGAGACAGATTCAATCATGGCTTTCAAAAGGCTATGGAATAATGATCTCAATAGAAAAAAATTGAAGGGCCATAGGGGAAAGGCAAGGGGTGAGGGGACTAGCTGAACAGCCTTTGCAAGGAGCTGGTATGGACTCAATAGGATGAATGGCCTCCTACTCTATTATAACTAGTCTCTGATTCTTCGATCTTATGGCCTCAGGCACACCAAAAAAACAAGACTAGTGGAACACTTGCCTTTTAAGGAGTAGATGCCATACAAATTAAAGTTGTTATGTGATTAGTTGTATAGTGCTTTGGTCAGAAATTATTTGCACATTGCACCTTCAGCAAAGCCACATTGCCTCCAAGGCAATGCAGCAAAACATTCTTCAGAATGGTACAAGAGCTTAAAGTGTTAAGCAACGAGGACAGGCTGCATAAAGTAAACTTGAGCTTAGCAGTTTGAGGGATGTTCTAATCAAAGTGTGTAAAATGACGAAGAGATTTGAGAGTCCTTCAATATCTGTGACAAATATTAAGCAAAGGTCTGTACTAATAATCCAGGCATATCGGTTCAAATCTCATCCTTAAAGCCGATGAGGTTAAATTCAGTAGATCAAACAAATCAGGAATTTAAACGTTTACACTAGTACTGGTGACCACAAAACAATTTCATTTTGTTTTAAAAACACAAGAGATTTGCTATTGTCCTTTAGAGAAGGAAGTTTATCATTTATACCCAGTATGGCCTCCCTCTGATTTCAGAGCCACAACAATGCAGTTGACTCTTGACTTTGCTTTGAAATCACCCATCAAGCCCATTCATTCACTTGTCAGAACTATCTTCTCTGGGGCAATTAAAGGATGTGTAATAAATGCTGGCCTTGCCAGGGATTCCCATGCCCCACGAACAAATAATGTTTCCAAAAAAGGATCATTAGAAATGCATCGTAAGCCTGACGCTGAGGAAGGAATCTAGACTGAAATCTTGATAACTTATTTATTTAAACAAAAAAACAAATTATCTTTTTGCCTTGTGCCTACTATCCCAACATTCCTACAATCCCATTTTATGGGTTTTTCTTTAGTAAATCAATTGAAACAACAAAATCAAATTCAGCCAAATTAAACAGGTGACAGTCCCTTAGAAGTCTACTTTACTGGCAAAATCTCAGAAGAAATTTATTCATTTAAATTAAAATGTTGTGTTGTGGGTTTATGATGTACCCCAGAACCCTGTGGTGCCCACCCAATACAGAAGGGATAAAACACATCAATGGATACCACGTGCACCTTTTCCAAGGAGGAACGTAATCATGGAAGATAAACAGATAGTTGGTTTAATGACCAAACCCCCATCCCAACTGATAGGTCCACTGCCGGGATCTACTCATGAACAGTTTGGCCAGATCTTGAAGCAAGCCACAAGCAGGTGACTTGCTAGTCCTTCTTTACAAGTGTTCTAAAGATATCTTTGTATCAACCGGTTCAGAGATTTTATTACATATCTCTGGAGCAGGTGGGAGTTAAACCTGGGTCTCCTAGTTCATCGGTAGGGACACTACCACCAGACCAGAAGAAGCCCTTCAGAAGCATTCAAAATACTTAATGTCCTTCGCTTTTGTATCTTAACAATATTAGTAATATACCATTAACACTAATTTATTTTTAAAAGTATGCCTGCTTCTTTATCTCCTTTTGGTGCTTTTTTGAAACAAAGTGCTCACTGTCTCCTTTTCCCTGAAGGCACAGACTCATGACCCCACAAATTGTGTCCCCTTTTCCAGTAACTCATTCAGTGGGCACACTCCTGCTGTTTCTCCTCAGGTCATGTGATAGATAGGGGAGATGGAGAGGCAGTCTCACCGAGAATTCATGTACCTAATCAGGAAGATCGCCCTCACAATCAGGATTCAGAACCTTGCTGGCCTACTGCTGTCTGCCTGGAGATCCCAAACCTAGAACCTCCACAACAATCCACCCTGAGATTAGCTAATCCAGTATTAATCAAAGATTTGGGTGGCACGGTGGCTCAGTGGTTAGCACTGCTACCTCAACTTTAAGCTGCCAAGTGAGATGAGAGATATTTGGTCACCCATACATGCATCCCAGAAGAAGCAGGCAGCTCACAGACTTCATCTTAAGTAAGCCCAAGCATTGACACACTCTTGCGTCTCCTTACATGCTGTGATGCTGCTTGTAATTTGCAGCCAAAAGAAGGGAAGAGAGACAGACTTTGTGAGAAAGATACATGATAGAGGGTTATCAACTGGGAAGCCCCTGAATCAGGGCAATCTATGGTAAGATATTGAAAATTTTTTTGAAAAGTTAAAATTTAAACATGTTCTGAAGAAGGGTCCTACCCGAAGCATCAGCTTTCCTGCTCCTCTGATGCTACCTGGGCTGCTGTGTTCCTCCAGCTCCACACTGTGTTATCTCTGACTCCAGCATTGGCAGTTCTTACTATCTCTGTGGTAAGATTGTTTTCTTTCAAAGACTTGCCTTTGTAAGTTTTCCAATTCCTGAAAGTACCAAACTACCCAGAGCCTGGAGTTACCTTTTGAACACAACACTCAAATTTGGACAGGAAATTGCACCTGACATTGCCAAAGGCAAATTACATCCAAGTACTCTCATTGTCATTATGGAGTGGACCCTACCTGAAAATGAGCAAAAATCAGCAGAAGTGATAAAAGCCAGTGGGGAACACTGAATGCACAGTGAGTAGTGCATTTTTAACACTTGCATTATCATAGAATTAGAGAATTATTATATTGCAGAAGGAGACCATTTGTCCCAATGTGCCTGCATCAGCTCTATTACCCAGTGGCAATCTCCTTCTTTCTCCCCATATCCCTGCACAGCATTTCTATCCAAATAACTATCCAATATCCTCTTGAATGCTTCAACTGAACCTGCCGCCATGCACTTCCAGGCAGAGCATTCCAGACCCTATCTACACGCTGCATGAAAAAGGTTTTCTCATGTCACCCTCGCTTTGTTTGCACCGCAAATGACATTTTAGTCAAACGCAGTTGAAATTGAACTTTGTATGTCTCTGCTTTAAGTCTGAAAACTCATTTAACTCTCATTCATGCACTTCAGGTGCAATAAGTCAGAAAAATTGCAACCGAGGAAGGCTCTCAATTTTTAATGTGGGCATTTTCTTGTGCCATTTATAAAATGTCAAATGTTTTGTTTGTTTGACTCAGCGTCTGACTGAGTTTGATGGAGAGTTTGTCTCAAGGCCGAGTGAGATTTCTCATTGTTTCTTACCAGACTCACCCCATTAACTATCCACCTTGTCCCTAGTCACCCCCATTCTTAGCTGATGCTAGACCGCTTCTACGACGTACTGTTCTCAGAACAACTGATCACTGCCAGGATACCCCAAATTTGACCAGCATTTCTGACAGCCAAGCTATCTTCAAAAGATAATCGTGCGCTCAGACAAGCACTGCCTGTGTTGGGTTAAAGCAGTGTCAGCCACCTGAAGGAACACCCAGCGCTGTTGGAAGAGTAGACAATGACCTTCTCCACTTTGGCAGGGTAAGGCCCACCATCTTCCCTCTGTTTCCTCACAATCACTCTGTCCCATCTCCCACCAAGGCTCATGTGGCGTCACGCTCACTACAGCTTCCACACCCATCCCAACGCCCTTCCCGCTCAACGCTGCATACCCTTGGCACTGCACCAACAGCTGTGTCACCCTCTTCCATCTCACTCAATCCCTCCCTTTCTCTTAATCCAAGAGATGCCTGGTATTTGATCCCTCAGCTCCTCTGGGGAGACCACCCCAACGCTGCCTGGGCCAAGTGCCTCTGCCCAAGGACCTGGACTGATATCGGAGGTTGCCCTTTGACTCGATGTTGCTGAAGGCTCGGAAAGGCACCACAAGGGCCCTGAGAGGCTGTTGAGTGCCAGATGCCAGTGTCCGTGGAGACTAGGTGAGTGTGCTGGTTTATGTTTTGACACGTTGTTCACGGGTGTCCAAGATGGCAGCCAGAGGAGAAATCTCCAGGTAGCCACTTTGCCTTTCACATTGGGACTAGTTTCCTTGGGTATGATAGGAGGTGTGCAATAGGAAGCTACAAACCCAAGCGGTGAGATTTGCAGCTAATGAGTCAGACAACCAACAACAATCCCAATGTCAATAGGTAGCTCATCACTCCCCCATTGGAATCCCAACTTGACACCTGGAACTCTGGTTGAAAAAAGCAACAAGTTGTTCCTGGTGTTGAGAAAGGCCTCCCCCAACTTCTCAAGTTATTTTCCCAGATTTTTCCCATGTCACTCAGGCTCCTATTAGATCCACTCAAAGAAACTGATATTACAAAGCAGCCATCACTGGAATGAGAGTGAAAAATGATTTGCTGCGATGGTGCCTTTCATCATCTCGGATTCCAAAGCTCTGCACAGCCAGTGAAGTGCAAATGAAATACTGCCACTGTCGTTATGTAGGAAACATGGCAGGAAATATGAGCACAGCAAGATCCCACAAATAGCTATGTGATAATGACTGAATAGTAATGCTGGGGAACTGTAATCACTGGGTGGGGTGCCAGAAGAATTTTCCTGATCTTCCTCAAAAAAATGTCAAGGAATCCTTTATGTCCACCTGAGAGCATGAGACCCTTACCAAATGGATACAGGCCACGAACAAGAAAACTGATGGACCTTTCCACACCCACCTACTGAAACTGATGTATTAATCTTTTAGAATAACCCAGCACAGTGCCAATATGACAGACAAAGTTTAAAACAATTGTCTGAATTCTCTGTCAAAACTGAGATTAGACTTTCATTTTGAATTTTCTTTGCTTAAGATCCACAGAGTGCATGCTAGGTGTCTTCCTTCTGTTGGCTTGTGTTCTGACATAGACCAGCTGTAAATGTCTGTGAGGAAGTCCTATAGAGTCAAGTGTCATAATAACAGGATTTAGTATTCCCATCCTCTAATGGTATGATGTATAGAAATCCCTGCACAAAGAGGCTGATGCAATGAACCAAGGAATTCTTCCTGGGTTATGAAAGAATGTGGTTTACCATTCAGAGTGACTTCCTGACCTCTGCTATGCTGTCTTGGGAGAGAAAACCGAGAAAAGACCAGGGATGAGATGGAGATTGTTATTTTCAACCAATCTTTGCATGCCTGCGTGACTGGTCCCAGAATATCATTGACTTGAACCAGGAAGCAAACTGTTCTCCCAGCCTCAATAACAGGATTGTCTATCACATGAGGACATTACATGGAGGGAAAACAGCAAACAGGAAGTGAGCATTAAATGGAAAAGGCCAGGTGACTTTCAAATGCTGGGAAATGGGACTAGATTAATTTAGCTTATCTGGTCAGCATGGACGAGTTGAACCGAAGAGTCTGTTTCCATGCTCTACAATTCTATGTCTCTATGAATCTATGACTTCAAGTGATTTCCATTCATCCTGCAAAGACATTGGAAGCAGAGACTTTGAGTATTGTTAAGGCAGAGGTAGATAGAATCTTGATAAGCTAGAGGGGGAAGGTTGAAAGGTTATCAGATGCAGGAACGGATGTGGTGTAATAGTCTTATTGAATTACAGAACCAGTTCAAGGGGCTGAGTGGCCTCCTTCTGTTCTGAATTCATACGATTAGTGTCAATTTGTTGGCAAATTAAAAGGAGCCTGAAAACATTGTGCATTTTTACTGTTTTGGTATGTAACAGATGTGTTAGGCCTGTTGCTCAATCCCTGTGATGAGCCCATAACTAAATTATTGACACTGTGAGAGAGGTTTGCCTAAGAAAAATGGCTTGAGACCTTATGCCTCTAATATGTTACTTGTTCTGTTACAAGGACAGGTTATCACAGGATTGTACACAAAAATTGTACATTTGAAAATCACAGCCAGAAGGCTATGCACGGTCTGTCATGCTAGAGGCTAACTGTGTCAGCAGCAACATCAGACTTTACATTCGCAGGTAAATTTTTGCAATCTGTAGAATGATTTCACATTGTATCAGTAAGTTTTCCTGCAATGTGTTGTTTGCATGTCCAAATGTAACTGGGAATTGTGAGCTAGGAAGCTGCCCGGTGTCATATATGTCAGAACAAGTCCCAGCTCAGGTCTCACACAAGAGGTCTTGAGCCCCACTGTAAGGAAGAGGTCATTCTACTTGCCTTTTGTGTGCTTTCTGTCACTAGAATACCTTCCCCTACAAGAGCCACTTACCCTTAATGCTGAGGGCTTGGGGGACCAACTACACCCATCAGCCCAAGCATCCCCACTGCACATTACTCACTAACCAGAGGATATATTCAGGGTGCCTCCTAGGCCCAGCCTAGAGGAGAAATACCAGTGGTTACTCTGATCAGCAAATTCAATCCAGTTTTCAGAGAGCATATTCTATACTCCATGAAGCACATCTGACCAGAATGAGGTTCAAATGCAACTCAAAGTTGGAAATAATGTAATATTTTTCCAGATAACTACCCCTGTTATCTTGTGGTATTTGCCACCTCCACCAGTATGTGGTTCAAGTAAGGGGTTCTTTGAGGTAGTTTGATGCCACCAAGGACGCCTTCGTCCTTTGCCTTTGCGTTGGGCCTATGTTGTGCTTAATGGTAGAGGATACACCACTGTACAGTATCTACAAAAGAGGAATTGGTTTTAGATAAGAATGAAGTTAATAATAATAATAATAAAGTATTTTCTTCATTCAGTCATTGGATGTAGGTGTCATTGGCTGGGCCAGCATTTATTGACCATCTCCAGTTGCCCTCCAGCAGATGGTCTAAGCTCCAATCTTGAACTGCAGCAGTCTATTTGATGTTGGCAGATCTACAATGCTGTTAAGAAGGGAGTTCCAGAATTTTAGCCCAGTGACACTGAAGGATATATTTCTAAGTTAGGATAGTCAAAGTCTTGGAGGGCATTCCAAGTGGTATTCTCACTTACTTTTGCCATTGTCTTTCTCAGTAGTAGTGGTTGTATATTTGAGAGGTGGTCTCGAGAAAAGAGATCCCTCCTGATTTCCAATCAGTTCAAATTTCCTGGGATTTATTGGTACCATCTTTGATTAAATCCTGCTGGATGTTAATGGCAGTCCCTCTGAACTCAGCTTTGGAATTAAGCCGTTAATCTATGTTTGGACCCAGGCTATCATGAGATCAGGAGTCAAGTGGTCATCAGTGAATGGGTTACTGCAGAGTATGTGCCACTATTTATCATTGTGAAGGTGCTGCTAAACCTTCAACATCAATGCCCTCAGTCTATGTGGTATAAGAGCTCCCACAAGGGAGGTAGGTTGGGAATTCATGGATTTTGATCCAGTAATGATAAAGGATTGGCAATATGCACACATATACTTTATGTATTATCCTATTGTATGATTGATACATAATGACCTGTGCATGAGAGGGCGCAATAACTCAGAAGCCCTGGAAAGAGAAATTGCTTTATTGCTGAACACCTAAATGGAGCCACTACTAATGGCATTATGTAGGCTGGTCCCAGCCTGGGACAGAGTTCTGCAGACCCATCCCTGGCTCTACTTTTTCTTTATTTTCCCTTTGATTTACATCCAGAAGTGCTGATACAAACAACTGAAACAAATTTCCTACCATCAAATCACAACATTTTTTCTTGTTTTTAAACTATTAATCACTGCCAGTAAAAAGCTCAAGTACACAATTAGAAATTTATACACAAAGCCCATTCCAGACGTTGCCAAATCTCCACATTTTTAAAAATGCTTTTCTACTGTTTCTTTATACCGAGTGCTATCAGACATAATTGAGTGACTTCCCACCAAAAACAGTGAATCTTGTCTTTCTCCATCTTCCTGCTTCAACACACCACCTCCAGTAAAACACCCATACAACAAATTACATATTTACATTCAGAGCCTAAAATGGACAATACAAACCATCAAATATAAGGGGGAGGTAATGGAGTTGGAGAGGGAGACAAAGCACTGTGAACACCATTGGCGTCCATCCCTCTCGAAAGGCATCAGCAACATTAATGGACACTGTGTGCTCCCTCTCTAAGGACACCCAGTCTCGAAGGTAAGCATGGAAGAGGGGAAGGCTATCAGCAGAGGTGAGCCCCACCCCTGGCCCACTGCCTAGACCTGCTTACAGCCTGTCTCACCTGTTCTGAGGAAGGCTCACCGGGCCCGAATCGTTAACTCTGATTTTCTCTTCACAGATGCTGCCAGAGCTGCTGAGCCTTTCCAGCTAAAATGCCTGTTTTTGTTCCTGTTTACAGCCAGCCTGGTCAGGAGCAGGCCCACGAGGTGATCCTCTGATCTGCCCACACCCCTTTGCACTGGCTGCTTGAAGATCAGGAGCGTGGGGCTGAAGTGCAACCAAAAACGTAACAAAAGATTTCTCAAATCACTGAAAAGGCAGTGCAATCGCCTACAACCAACTGGGCCGCCTTTATCTTTCCCTAAGCCTGGAAGTGCTTTCACACACCTGCACAGCTGAGTGAATCTTTTTATTCCTTCTTAAATACTAATCATCACCAATTAAACACTCGTATAGCCAAATAATATGTGTACTCAGAGCCTCTTAAGGGCAATATGGATCATTAGAAGTGAGGGTGGGGAGAGAGGGAAGGGACTAACTCAAATGGAGATGGAGATAAAGTACAGTTTCCCTTGCGGTGCACACCTCTGTCTAAAGTCATGCCCACCATGCTCCGGTGAAACATCTTCCTAAAATACACTCCAAACCTTCTGCTCTTTATCTTAAAAATACGCCTGAAAGTTATTAACTTCTCTGCTGAGCTGAATGGCTTTCGCTATGTACCCTATCCATCTTATCATTACTTTGCAGATCAGGTCTCTCCTTAGCTGCCCCTGCTCTAAGGATAGCAACTCCAGCCTATCTCATATAAGATAACAAAGTGTGAAGCTGGATGAACACAGCAGGCCAAGCAGCATCTCAGGAGCACAAAAGCTGACGTTTCGGGCCTAGATCCCCCTCAACAAGCATATGGACGTACATGGAATAGTGTAAGTTAGATGGGCTTGAGATCGGTATGACAGGTCAGCACAACATCGAGGGCCGAAGAGCCTGTACTGTGCTGTAATGTTCTATGTTCTATCTCATCCAGCTTCACACTTTATTATCTTGGATTCTCCAGCATCTGCAGTTCCCATTATCTCTGATACAATTTTAACTCCAGCCTATCTCATCGCTGTTCTTCGAAAGGGAGCCCTGGTGATAGCTCTGTACTCAACAGCGTTTACAATACATTAAGAAAAGAGAAAAGACACATTAACGTTTCAGGTATAACTGAACTGAAAACTGAAAAGAAGCATTTAGCACAGATGGCCTAAAAGGGAAGACAGAAACAAAAGACATTTAATTATAGAAAGGAAATTAACAGATTGAGTGACATGCAAGCTGTTTAATGGATACACAGGGAGTTACATGCAAAAAGAATATCCTTTTATGTTACCATTCAGGTCTTTGATGATAAGTCCTTAAAAGAGGAACTATCATCTTCATGCACTGTTCTTTTCAATTCAGCTTGCAATATGAGAGCATTTCTGTTGCAAGCACATCAGAAACAGAAGTCTTCGTACTTAAGCAAACTTTTTCCTGACCGTACATATCACTCTGTAGTCAGTACCTACTGTGAGGTCTCCCACAGTGAATAACAAATTAACCCCGTCCAAAGGGCAATTATGGATGGGCAACAATTCAGAATTTACCAGCGACATCCAAACCCCATGAAGAAATGAAGAAAAATCGTTCATTGTCTCCCTTTCCACCAGCTCGTGGGCAGCAGCCCCAGATCATTATCACTCACTGCACTAAAAACAAGTTCTTCCTCCTGTCGCAGGCCTTCAATTTCTGTTCAGTTTGGTGCTTAACAAGACCAGCTGATGGGAACAGCCTTTCCTGGTTCGTAATCTTGTAATCTTGTCCACCTGGATCAAATCTCCTCCTGGGTGGTCGGCTTCACAGAATAGAATCCCTACAGTGCAGAAACAGGCCACACGGCCCACCAAGCCCACGCCAACCCTCCAGAGACCATCCCACCCTATCCTTGTAACCCCACATTTCCCATGGCTAATGCACCTGAGGTACATATCCCTGGACACTATGGGCAATTTAGCACAGCTGATTCCCCTAACCTGCACAGACTTAGACTGTGGGAGGAAACTGGAGGAAACCAGCACAGACATGGGGAGAGTGTGCAAACTCCACACAGGCAGTTCCCTGGGGAAGGAATCGAGCCCAGGTCCCTGGCACTGTGACGCAGTGGCGTTAACCACTGAGCAACTGTGCCACCTGCTTATGACGCAGAGTGACATTAACGTACAGGCTCACGACTGGGGTTACCACGAACTACTCTCCTTCTCAGTCTTGCCCCTTGACTGAGGCGCGGTGACCCTCAGCGTAAACAACCACGAGTTGTCTCTCTATAGTGAGAGAGCAGCCTTATGGTCCTCTGGCACTATGGTGACTGCTTTATATACACATTTGACACAACTTCCTTACCTTTTTACTGGATTCTCCTAGTTATAAAGACCAAGGTAACATATGCTTTACTGAATAATCTCTCAACGGGTCTTGTTACCTTCAAAGGAATCCCTGCATCATCTTCAGCAATGTGCCCCTGACTTGTTATTGCCTGCCCCGCCTTCCAAGGTAACAAGGTGTAGAGCTGGATGAACACAGCAGGTCAGGCAGCATCTTAGGAGCACAAAAGCTGACGTTTTGGGCCTAGACCCTTCATCAGAAAAGGAGGATGGGGAGAGGGAACTGGAATAAATAGGGAGAGGCGGGGAGACGGATAGAAGATGGATAGACGAGAAGCTAGGTGGAGAGGAGACAGACAGGTCAAAGAGGCGGGGATGGAGCCAGTGAAGGTGAGTGTAGGTGGGGAGGTAGGGAGGGGATAGATCAGTCCAGGAAGGACGGGCAGGTCAGGGGGCAGGATGAGGCTGGTAGATAGGAGATGGGATGGGGCTTGAGGTAGGAGGAGGGGATAGGTGGGAGGAAGAACAGGCTAGGGAGGTGGGGACGAGCTGGGCTGGTTTTGGGATGCAGTAAGGGGAGGGGAGATTTTGAAGCTGGTGAAGTCCACATTGATACCATTGGGCTGCAGGCTTCCCAAGCGGAATATGAGTTGCTGTTCCTGCAACTTTAAGGTGGCATCGTTGTGGCACTGCAGGAGGCCCAGGATGGACATGTCGTTTAAGAAATGAGAGGCAGAGTTGAAATAGTTCGTGACTGAGAGGTGTAGTTGTTTAGTGCGAACCGAGTGTAGGTGTTCTGCAAAGCGGTCCCCAAGCCTCTGTTTAGTTTCCCCGATGTAGAGAAGGCCACAACAGGAACAGCGGATGCAGTATACCATATTAGCAGATGTGCAAGTGAACCTGTGCTTGATGTGGAAAGTCTTCTTAGGGCCTGGGATGGGGGTGAGGGTGGAGGTGTAGGGGCAGGTGTAGCACTTCTTACAGCTGCAGGGAAAAGTGCCGGGTGGGGTGGGAATGGAGGAGACTGCGGAGCGGACAAGGGAGTCATGGAGAGAGTTGTCCCTCCAGAAAGCAGATAAAGGTGGGGAGGGAAAGATGTCTTCGGTGCTGCAGTCCAATTGCGGATGGCGAAAATGTCGGAGGATGATGCGTTGGATCCAGAGGTTGGTGAGTGGTAGGTGAGGATGAGGGGGATTCCGCTTTGGTTGTTATTGTGGGGAGGGGTTGTGAGGGATGAGTTGCAGGAAATGCAGGAGACACAGTTGAGGGTATTCTCGACCACTGCAGGGGAGAAGTTGCGGTCCTTGAAAAACGAGGACATCTGAGATGTTTGGGAGTGGAATGCCTCACCGTCCTGCAAAAACGCCATCCGCTATTCCCAATTCTTTCGCCTCCACTGCATCCACTCCCAGGATGGGACATCTCCAGCATCTGCAGTTCCTACTATCTCTGAAACAATTTTAACTTCCTTTCAAGATACATCACAAAAGTCTGATGCAAACTTGTATCCTGCACTTGTATTCGTCAAATAAAGGGCATTTACATAGCATCTGTCATCTTCTGTGCAACCAAAAGTGCATTGAATATTCCTGAATTAGTTGGACTGAAACCATAGAGACCTAACAATAGTTATAGATACATATTAAACCCCAATGTTAATCAAAATAAGCTTCCTTATTAATGTACATTTTATTGCTTTCACTTTGAATTCTCTTCCCAACATGTTTAGCCAGCAACGTGCTCCGGACCGCAGATGGTGAATGACACCTCTCCAGCTCTATGAGCAGCAGCACGTAGCTGAGGGAAAATTTGCTTGCTCCTATTTATCTCTAACCTGTGGGCCTCTGGCTGAGCCCTTACTCAGTTGGCTTCTGATCTTGCCCATGTTGAAGTTTGTAGGGGCAATCACGTCACAGTTCTCTGTGCTGACTTTCGAGGTGCGACTTAACGGGCAAAGTAACTGGGAACCACAACAGCCCCTCAGGAATCTCTGCAGAAAAATTTGCGGTCAGCAGCAATCACAGGGAATCGCATTGGAGTTTGGAAGTCAGCTTTTGATTTGGTGCCACTGTGACTGTATGCACATCTTGGTTTGGCTTAGTCATTTTGCTGTGAGGTTCAGAAATGAGTTTGGTCTTAACTGCCAATGACAGAGCTTGCATTTACGTAGCGCCTGTCATCTTCTTTGCAACCAAAAGTGCATTGAAGCCAGTGATTCGCTTCTGAAGTACAGTCATATGCTATAGTGGTGCAGACCAGCCTCGCAGCTCACTTAGGCACAGCAAGCTCCCACCGACAGCGATGCATGAAAAGATAGTCTGTTTTCTTCGGTTCAAAGATACATCTTAACCATGACGTCCCACAGTTTGGATCCATTGTGTCCACCGAACAAATGGGCAAGACCTCAGCTCAATGTCTCGTTAAAAAATCAACTCCTGTTAACATGTGGTGTCCTCTCTGTTGTGCACTGTAGTATCACCATAGATTTACTCACTTAAATACCTAGCTGTGAAATCAGAACCTCTTAAATCAAAACCAAAATTGTGATTGGTTGATCATCATCACATTTCTGTTTCAGGGATCTTGCTGTGCGCATATTGGTTGTTGCTTTTTCTATATTACAACCGCGACTGCCCTTCAAAAGAACTTGATGGGTTGTGAAACAATTTGGGAAGACTTTTACTTGTGTTGATATAACTTATAATTAAATACATTAAGAACATTAATTGCAATTAAAGGCCCTTCAAAGGACCAGATAAAAGAAATAAAACGCCGAGCCCTCGTTGAGAAGACCAAACTTTCGGTTGAGGAGGTCATTTTTAAGGGAAGTTTTGAAGAAGGGAGGTGAGGTAACGAGACAGTCGGTTGTGGTAAGGGAATTCCAGAGCTTACCTGTAGCATCCTTAACTAATTCACCACATTTTGACCATGCGAAGAGCTTACAGTTATGTCCCAACCGGATCAATCTTGGGAATGGTTAAGAAAGCAGTCTATAAGGTAGAAAACAATGGGTGCTTGTTCGAGGGGTTATGTGGGGATGCGGGCGTGGGGAAACAGTGAATGGGATGCCCAGGGGCTCTGTGCTGGGACTACTACTGTTTCCAATTTACATCAAAGACTTCGATTCAGAAATGCAGCACAAATTAGTCATGCTTGCAGATGATCTGAAACTAGGAGGGGCAGTGGAAATGAAGGAGGCAGCTCAGAAATTCTAAGAAGTACTGGACAAAATGTGTGTATGCAGAACAATGGCAGATGTAATATAACGCAGACAAGGATATAGAACAGCGCAGACTGGATAGTGTAGTGTCGGGTTTACATGACTGGACAAGTAATCTATAGGCATGGGATGACAATCTGGGTTCAAATCCTACCACAGCAGTCTATAAATTTTAATTTGCATAAAAATAATTCTGAAAGCAAGCAGCTGTTAATAATAAAAGGAAAGTGACTGGGAAGCTTTTTTTTTATTAATTGTAGATAAACCCAACTGGTTGAACGGCCTTGAGGGGAGGAAACCTCTTATGCTCACTCAGTTCTTGCTCAGTCTGGCTGCGGTCCCATGTACACCAATGTGGTGGGGCCACTCTCTTGGATCAGGCATCAAGAAAAGAACAAAATAATAGCATACAGACATGTCAGGGGAGTGCCATCAATATTGAAAAAGACTCAGGAGTCTAAATGCCTCAATGATGACTCTTATGTCTGGGTTTCCAATGGCGCATAGTGAATCCATAACATGTTTCACATACTGTCTTGAATTGCCTATTGTTCTTTCAGCCGCTCACCCTCCCCTGGATGGGCTGATTGCTTTCATAACAGTAGATAACTTTGCATTTGACGGTTTTCTTTTCACACATGGGATGTGGTCAGCAGTCATATCCCATCCCAAATTGCTCTGGGGTAGGTGGTGAGCTACGTTCTTGAACAACTGTGGTAGGGTTAAGGATGAATTTCCTGTGACATAGAGGAGCCCAGGGAGCTGTTAGGAAGAGAGTTGCAGATGCTCTTTGGTCTGCCCGAAACGTGTTGATCTTCCAGAAAAAGGAGTTGACCCCGACCAAGTGTAGCAGGCTGGCACATTCTAAGATCCAGGACTACATGCTGATGGATGCACTAAAGCTTGGGGCTGTGGGGAAAGATCACTATCTGAGGTCTTCCTGCTGAAGGTAAATGGGGGTTCATTCAGGTGTGGGACCCTCCTAGTGCCTCAAGTGCATGTAAACACAGTCTTGTATGTGTAAGAGATGCCTTTGGTTTGTTTGGACAGAGTCAAACTCCAAAGTTTGTTTCCTTGATTATGCTACTGTAAAGAACTGAACTGCATTTGTGACTACGTATTCTTTGTGAATAAAATATATTTTTGAAAGAATAAAAACTTTCCCCTTGCTGCTAACCCTTCCTATTCACCCAGGTTGCTGACTGGCGCTGATACATACTGGCATGCCTGCACCAGTTGCTATGTTCTTTCAAAGGCAACAAACTCTGGAATGGAATTTGAACTCCTGGTTTAGAGGTAGGAGAGCTACCCACTGGGCCACCCTTGTCTTCTTTCTTTTGTCCAGTGGCAAGAACTAAAATTACCCCCACTTTGTTCAAACAATGCAGAGGAGGACTATATATCCAATGGAGTGATAAACCATGTAGCCATGATCGAATATAAGTTAGAGAAAGCCACAGTCACAAGGCACAAACCTCTGGTTGGATTCTGAAATGAAGTACTCAGTCCAATTCTGGTCACCAGAGTATAGGGTAGGTGGAGATGGGGGCAGAGAGGATCAACTGATGGGCACTGAGACATAAGAGATGGATGGAGGGACATGGACATTGACATTCTGGCCTTAAAAACAGGCATGTCCAGAATGTGATGACATAAATGGGAAATAACAACAAATTATACCGTGTCTTTAACACAACAACACACATGAAAGCAGTTTGCAGGCGCTATTATTGAGCCAACTTTAATTTGGAGGCATGTAGGGAGACAGTAGGACAGGTGACCAAAGGCTTTTTTGAAATGGTAAGGTTCAAATAGTGCCTTCACAGATCAGCAAAAGGTATAGAGGGAGATAATGGGACTCAGGGAAGGAATTTCAGAGTTCTGGAGCATGGCTACCAATGACAGAATGCAAGAAAACAGAGGATGGGGAAGAGCTCGGGTCTCTTAAGATAATTAACAATATTGAAAAGGTAAATCTGTATTGTTGCTTCAAACTAAATTATTGCAGGGTTTGAGCTTGGGAAAGGCTGAATAGGCTGGAACTATTTTCCTTGGAGCGCTAAGGGGTGACTTTATAGAGATTTATAAAATCATGAGCGACATGAATAGCCAAGCTCTTTTCTCCAGGGTTGGGGAGTCCAACCCTAGAGGGCATAGCTTCAGGGTGAGAGGAGAAAATACAAAAGGGACTCAAAGGGCCCGCAGAGGTTGGATCGTGTATGGAATGAATTGCCGGGGAAGTGGAGGAGACTGGTACAACTGCAGCATTTAAAAGGCAACTGGATAGATACGAGAATTGGATGGATTTTGAGGAATATGGTCCAAATGTTGGCAAATGGGACTAAATTAATTTAGGATATCTGGTAGGTATGGACACATTGGACCAAAAGTTCTGTTTTTGTGATGTACATCTCTATGACTCTATAAGCAGGGCAAGGAAATATCGGTTCACGTAGTAAAAGGTAAGTTCAAGATTGACATGAGTTCTTCACACAGAGGGATTAACCATTGAAATAGACTCCCAGAGAGCAGAATACAGGTAAAACTCCTGGAATCATTTGAGAAACTGCTGCACTAAATGGAAGAAATTATAGAGGCTATAACATTAGTGGAGATGGTGGTCAGATAGATCTGGAAACTTGAAGACTTGCGCTAACCCTAACCCATTTCCTCTCAAAGCACCAGCCCACTATCCTTTTGTCCTGAGGAGCAATGGGACGATGGATATGGCTCATTCACTAATTCTGCTTGTCCACCTCAAAAAATCTCTTATCAAGCCCCAGTGTCTTAGATGGGAAAACCTCAGGCACCATATTTTTGAAGTGGAGTTGTAAAAACAATAACGCTTTTAAAAATCTGATGGAACTCTTACTTAAGAAACTTCATACCAAAAAATCTCTCATTCATAAAACTGATCAAAAAGTTTAAATCATGTCAAATTGTCAATCTGTTGTCCAAGCAAATATTTATTTAATTTACAATGCAAATAACAGATTATCACCGACTAACATTTTAAAAACTATCACCCCAAAGTGTGATCACAGTTTCCTGCTGAGTTGAGTGATTCTAGAGCTTTTGAAATTCAGCCAAGTATTCACAATGAGCATTAATGTAATAATAAACCATGGGAATGCTAAACAACGGTGTTCTGTTGAAGCTGAAGAAAAATGACTATTTTGTGATAAACCATATCAGATGTCCTGTCAATCAAAACTGCTCAGGTGTAGATAAAAGCTTTTATCACCCTTTAAGTAAAGCAGAGCATTTTATCTTCAATGTAAAGAGAACTCCTAGCATTTATCTTCAGGTTTTTAAGAGTAGAGTTGCAAAACAACTTCTTCAGTTCTGAAAGCACAGTAGCATTTACACAGTAATCATTAGTGTAATGATTATCTTACTCTTGCAGGATTGAGTTTTATTATCAGTCACTGCCGCAAAGAAAAAACACAACTAGCTTACAAATACCACTTTTAAATCTTCAAACTTAAAAAAAATTTCCTTATTTTGATTATCAAAACTTGCCATAGAGTCAGAGACGTCTACAATGTAGAAAGACCTTTTAGCCCATCAAGTCTACACTGGTGAAAACAAACTACCAAACTATTCGAATTCCATTTTCCAACATTTCACACATAGCTGTTTACACCTTGGCATTGTTACAGCATATCTAAATACTTCTTAAATATTATCAAGGTTTCTGCCTCTACCATCTTAACAGGCAATGATTTCCAGATTCCTTGGAGTGCTAAGCACAAAAAAAAATCATCCACATCTCTCTAAGTCTTCTGTACCTTACCTTAAATCCACACGCCTCATCCCTTCATTGATACCTCACCAAGGGGAACATCTTCCTGCTTACTCTATTTTTGTCCCTCATAATTTCACACATCTCAATCAGTTCCTCCATCAGTCTCTTCTGCTCTAAGGAAAACAACACTAATCCATTCAATCTCTCTACACAACTGAAATTCTCCAGCCTAGGCAACATCCTGGTGAACCTCCTCTACACCTGTCCAGGGCAATGGCATTCCTATTATAATATTTGTAGTGATTGGAGCCATGGCCAACTGGATCTCATTAAGATAATAAAATGTGAGGCTGGATGAACACAGCAGGCCAAGCAGCATCTCAGGAGCACAAAAGCTGACGTTTCGGGCCTAGACCCTTCATCAGAGAGGGGGATGGGGGGAGGGAACTGGAATAAATAGGGAGAGAGGGGGAGGCGGACCGAAGATGGAGAGTAAAGAAGATAGGTGGAGAAGGTGTGGGTGGGGAGGTAGGGAGGGGATAGGTCAGTCCAGGGAAGACGGACAGGTCAAGGAGGTGGGATGAGGTTAGTAGGTAGCTGGGGGTGCGGCTTGGGGTGGGAGGAAGGGATGGGTGAGAGGAAGAACCGGTTAGGGAGGCAGAGACAGGTTGGACTGGTTTTGGGATGCAGTGGGTGGGGGGGAAGAGCTGGGCTGGTTGTGTGGTGCAGTGGGGGGAGGGGATGAACTGGGCTGGTTTAGGGATGCAGTGGGGGAAGGGGAGATTTTGAAACTGGTGAAGTCCACATTGATACCATATGGCTGCAGGGTTCCCAGGCGGAATATGAGTTGCTGTTCCTGCAACCTTCGGGTGGCTTGGGGACCGCTTTGCAGAACACCTCCGCTCAGTTCGCAACAAACAACTGCACCTCCCAGTCGCAAACCATTTCCACTCCCCCTCCCATTCTCTTGATGACATGTCCATCATGGGCCTCCTGCACTGCCACAATGATGCCACCCGAAGGTTGCAGGAACAGCAACTCATATTCCGCCTGGGAACCCTGCAGCCATATGGTATCAATGTGGACTTCACCAGTTTCAAAATCTCCCCTTCCCCCACTGCATCCCTAAACCAGCCCAGTTCATCCCCTCCCCCCACTGCACCACACAACCAGCCCAGCTCTTCCCCCCCACCCACTGCATCCCAAAACCAGTCCAACCTGTCTCTGCCTCCCTAACCGGTTCTTCCTCTCACCCATCCCTTCCTCCCACCCCAAGCCGCACCCCCAGCTACCTACTAACCTCATCCCACCTCCTTGACCTGTCCGTCTTCCCTGGACTGACCTATCCCCTCCCTACCTCCCCACCCACACCTTCTCCACCTATCTTCTTTACTCTCCATCTTCGGTCCGCCTCCCCCTCTCTCCCTATTTATTCCAGTTCCCTCCCCCCATCCCCCTCTCTGATGAAGGGTCTAGGCCCGAAACGTCAGCTTTTGTGCTCCTGAGATGCTGCTTGGCCTGCTGTGTTCATCCAGCCTCACATTTTATTATCTTGGAATCTCCAGCATCTGCAGTTCCCATTATCTCTGGATCTCATTAAGTATGAGTTACCTGATTGGGGTTGTTAATCTGGGCCAATCAAGGAGCCCTGGTTGACAGATATATACAGGAGATTCAGAGAGATCCCTTAGTCTAGGGACTGGCTCTGAGCTGGGTGGTCACAGCCAATGTATGCTGTGCCTGTAAATAAGGGGATTTGGTGGCAGGATTAGCTATTTCAGTGGTGATGAAAGAATTCTAAGAGTAGGTGACTATCTTCCTTTATGTGATCCCTTTTGACGTTGTGTCTCCATGGTTTCTGACTCTTCTGAGATGTTATGAACTATGTCTTCTAACAAAACAGGCTCAATGTTATGAAATTAATGGGAGGGGCCTGGTTTAACTTGTGACTTTCACATGCAAAAACCAATGACAGGGCTGCTGAATGCAGGTTTGCTTCTTATACTGTTATCCCAGGATCATTTAAAAAAAACCATTGGGATTGAGAATCTTTGTATCTGTTGCCACTTGTCATTTACAAAAGCTTCTCACCTCTATCCTATCATGGAAAGACCCTTGAAACTCCAGCCCTACATTTCCTCCAATGGCTAAATTAAGATGGACCAAATACCCTTGTCTGTAATCATCAATAAAAAGAGGGAATTTTCCCATTGAGATGCTTGCTTGGCCTTCTTATCAAACAGGATACCCCTGGTCTCTTATATGCTGCAGCCCAGTTTAGAGACTTCAGAGGGTCATGAACTGTACTGAAAAGAGGAATATGCTTCCAAATCTTCTTGTCTTGCACTCATCAAGACCAATACAAGAATGCCAAATTTCAAATGCTCTCCAGAATTTATACTAGAGAAAAATGTGTTGAGTGAAGTCCCTTTATTGAAATTATCTGACAGCTTCAATCTTTAAATTTCTATCCTAAACATTGGCTAATTCAAGTTAATGGATCATTTAATTTCCTAATTGTGAAGGAAATGACTTTGAATGATTAGAGAGATACATTTTAGTCATTATTAACACCTGGTAATCCTGTTGCCCTTTTTTAAAATGCACACCAATGCTAACTTGTTTCCATTCTTGCACAGTAGCCTGATGTTTAATTACTGTACAGAAATCTAGACATCGCTCAGTGAATCTCTTCCCTGTCCTGGAGAAACTTGTGTAAGTATGTTTGCTAGCTTGTCAGAAGCTAAACAGAACCTCCCACCCACCTAATGTGTTGTACTCCATAATGTTAATGATACTCCTCTTTGTTAAACTCAGCAGGTCTCCCATTCTATTTCCGGCAGTAATGACATCAGTATTTCCTGTTGAAACAAAAATACAATGACTCACACACCCTGGTGGCTATTTGAAGTTTTCAAAATCGCTTTTAAGAGTGACAAAAAAACAACGCCAGGGTAGGTTGTGGAATCATAGAATATTACAGTACAGAAAGAGGCCATTCGACCCCTCACGTTTGATGGCACTAACTTGTTTTTAAAAAAGGGTGTTAAACCAAATGAGAATTTCTTAGTGTTGGGCTTTCTGGACATTTCACAGAAAATTTTCTGGGAATCAAACATGATCAGTTCTTCCTAGTGGAATGGCAATTTTCATCATTAGACATCAAGACATCTGACTGAGAGCAAAAATAACAGCCAGGAAAGTAAGGATAGAGTGACCAGTTTTTTAAAAGAGATATTTAATCATTTGCACTGAAAATTTATCCCAGAAAGAAAGAAAAGTAAGGCAGGCAAGAAATTCAGCTGGTTCCTTAACTGGAAACCCGGGTCAGCCTTTCTGCCAGTTTGGAGATTTCATTTACTGTTGCCGATCAGGTGCAGGAAGTTGGGGGTTCAAGGGAGAGGCTGCTAAAGGTTACATCCTTCCCCTTTCCCCTGCCCCCGTTCTCCCTGGAACACTCTCCAACCAACCAGACCCTCAATGCTGGACCCACTAAAGACTTGGCCTGCAGCAATCATGTCTGAGACCCAGAAGATACTTAGAGATACTCAGTTAGCTAGCAGCCTTTCCAGTCAGGCCTTAACAACTAGCTGATTGGAGATCGATTCAGCGATCTTTCTCACTGGTAGGGACAAAGACTAAGTCTTCTCCTGCCCCACACTAAGACTGCAAAATGGAAAGTCTCTGCGCTAGTGTGACCACCTCTGTGGTACTGAGGATGGTTTTGGCCCCTGTATTTACAGAAGAATAAAACTGCATTAGAAGCAATTCCGGCACTTGACTCATTCCTTAGTTGAATGGGTTAGGTTATGAAGAGAAGCTGGACAGTCTGGCCTTCAACCCCTTGAAGTTAAGAGAATGAGAGACAATCCCTGCAAAAAATATACAATCTGAGGGGACTTGAGAAGATGGAGTAGGCTTGTTATTGAATTTATTAAAGGCAGAGTTAGACAGATTATTGATTGACAAGGGAGTCGACGGTAATGGTAGACAGAGAGAAATGTGGACTGACAGCAGAACCCAATTAATTATGAATTAATTGAATGATGAAGCAGGCTCAAAGGGCTGCATGGCCTACTACTACTCTGAGGTCCATATTCTGGGTGGAATTTAAATGTAGCAAACACTTTTTGATTTGGTAGCAATTTGTTCCACCGAGGTTAGGATTCTGTCTGTTTCTAGAGAAAGAAGCAATTTATTTATGAACAAATCTCATGGTGGCTATAATGAGGATTGGATGGTATTTTGCGCACAGCAAGATATCTGTTGAAGCTGGTTAGCGGGGATAGAATGCTAGACGCAGAAAGGTGAAAAGACTTATTTTTTTCAACATTCGACAATACCTTACACTCAGTGATGCACTTTCGAAGACTAATCACTGCGGCCGTGTTGGTGACTCAGTAGCTAGGTTCATTTTCAGACGTTTCGTCACCATTCTAGGTAACATCATCAGTGAGCCTCCGACGAAGCGCTGGTGTTATGTCCCGCTTTCTATTTATCTGGTTAGGTTTCCTTGGGTTGGTGATATCATTGCACATGACGTCACATGGTGACGAAACGTCTGAAAACTAACCTTCCAGCTCAGCGAGCAAACTCACATCCAGAAACTCAACCCGAGCTACCAATCTTCTCAAAACTCAGTAGTTAGATTACACATGGCACTTTTCCAAGAAACAGCAATGTCTCTGTGCTGACAATATGTTTCAGTGATGTTGATAGGGGGATGAATGTTGGCCGACAAGAGAGCACTGCCTTGCTATTCTTTCAAGAGACCTTTTACATCTGCGCGGAAGAAAAGACAGAAGATGTCTCAGTTTAGCATCACATGCAAAGCAAAACAAAACTGAAACATCAGCTCAGAATTTTTTAATGACTTTTCTGGGGCACAACGCGAAGCCAATCCTTCTGAGTCATGGGCAGAAGCAACAGTTGACTCACACATATGTCTTCTGTGATTGATCATGTCTACTGGACAATGTCTCCTTTTAAAGAGTTGAATATATGCACTTTCATATGAGAATATCCTTCCCTTTTCTCTATAACATTGACTTCATTTTAAAGAAAGCACATTGCAATAATTCGACTCTGGCCCTGCACTCAGGCAGTCTATTGAATCTCTTGTTCCATTATAGGCTCTTTGACGACATCATACAGAAAACTGCCCTGCTTAAAATGCAATTGATACTTAAAAAGACTTTTTAAAAAAATTATAATTTTAGATGAGAGCATAAGAAAGTGATTGGCTGTAGTTTGTTTATATATGTGGTAGAACCATGATATTAACAGACTGTGCCGCAAACCTTGCCCATTAACGATTCCCACTCCTTTGATTTTTCTCTCTGTCTCATATTTCAAACAGCTGCAAGATTGAATAGTTGCTGAAAGAACACTACATCAACCGTAATTCCCACAACCGTGCAGTATTTTTTTCCCTTCAATCATCAAAGCTTGTTTTGTCTACAAGATATTTGTGGAGCTATGTATTTAAATCAAAGGGTATTTTGTTGAGCTCGCTTCTTTAATACACGCTTTTATTTTAACATGGATCAGGCACAATACTTAGAATTCCAATAACGATAAAATTATTTACTTAAAAAACACACATTGCAAGAAAACACTTGCAATTTCAAAATGAGTATCTGTTGCAACTGAGAATGATTCGTAGTTTAATGTGTAATTGAGATTCGATGAGTTCCTAATTACATGAGTAATAATTAAATCCATTGACTAACACACCGGGACCGCTATGTTTATGCATTCAATAGCAGGCAGCTGACAGAAAACTACCTCACAATACACTGACTGGTTTCGTACAGAATGCACGCCTTCATGTTTTGGGTCTGTTTCACAAGAATAGGCACAGTGCAGCTGGGATATGAATCGCACACGAACTGGAATCGCTTAAACTATTTCGAGCCTTTCAAAGCAAAAATTGGGGAGCTATTTGTCTTCCTGTTTAACAACAAAAGGCAGCAATTCCCCCTCCCCATCAAAGATCCTCCTTTTCCACTCATTCCAAAGGCACTAATATATTGGCAATATATGAACCTGCCAGCCTTGCATTCCACTTTGTATCCAGCCGAATGCTATTAGCGGATTGTAGTTGTATTGTAGAAAGTCTCACAAGTCCTGATTTTTTTCGAACAAGGGCAGAAATTGCTGGAAAGGCTCAGCCATTCTGGCAGCATCTGTGGAAAGAAGTTGGAGAGATACCCAAAACGATGACTCTGATTTCTCGCCACAGATGCTGTCAGAATGGCTGAGACTTTCCAGCAATTTCTGTCTTTTGTTTCTGATTTCCAGCATCAGCAGTTCTTTCAGTTTTTATCCAGTCTTTTATGTAGCTGATGTTTGCACACAAGTAATTTAATAATCGACAAACTCCACACATTGTGATAACAGACTTGGGCTGCCCTGATCTGTGGGTCAAACAGCAAGCTACCAGATGCCCAGCCCTAACATACTTGGGTTCACTCACATTTGTGAGACAAACGTTCAAGGATTCAATTCCCACTCCACAAAATTGTGAACATATCCAGGCTAACAGTCCTGAAGGAGTACTGTACAGTTGGATGTGCTGTGCTTTTGATGAGACGCGAACACTGAAGCCCTGAGTGGAATTTTAAAGATGCTACGGTGTTAGTTAAGGGAGAGGTGGTGATTTTACATGTTTGCATTAGCCAATGTTTGTTTTTCAACTAACATATAAAAACAGATGGTAACCTGAATTTATTTCACGGCTGTTGCAGGAACTTCCTGTGTGCAAATTGGCTGTCACATTTCTTACAGTCTTATCACAGTCTTGGCTGTTTTGTAGCATTTTATTGGCTACAAAGTGCTTTGGGGTATCCTAAGAACATAAGAATTCTTGTATAAAGTACAACATTAGTTTATTTCTCTCATTTTTTTCTTTACTTTTCTACCTTTCTCTTTCTCTTTCCCTCTTTCTTTCTGTCTTTCTTTGTCCCTTAAGATGGACCTATTGTGTGAGCATTTTGGGTTTGTTTAACTAACACACATTTTATTTTCTGCTGAGTTAATTGTACTTATAGGGGTGAGACTAAAGGTATAAACTGTGGCGCATTGAATACTTCTCAACTTCTGCTCAAGTCCCAACTGTTTCCTTCTCACACACCCGTGTACTACTTTTGTGGCAGCAAGTTACTTGTCAAATATTCAAGCTTTGATGATCTGCAAATCCCTCTAACTGAACATCTGGAAGATTACCTTGTTTTTGTCACTGCCACCAATCCCACGACTTTGGCAATCTCTCTATTTCCCTCCCCTGTCTATTAGATCCTGAGTGATCTTCTTATTTCATATTCTCTCTATCTCAAAGGCTGTCAATATCCATCGCAGTATATTCATTGCTCTCTTCTTCCTTTAGCCTGTTTGCTGTCTAATCTCAATCAGTTTTTGCCACCTCCATCCTTGGCCACTCTGATGTCCACTCTTTAATGATTATAAAGAGGTCAGCCAGGTAGACCTTATAGAATATGAGTTCCCTGATTGGGGCTGTTAACTGGACCACTCAGGGAGGTCTGGCTGACAGACATAAACAGGAGTGTTAGAGGCTCTGTTTGGTCTGAAAACTAGCTCTGAGGAAGCCAGGCCAATGTCAAATACTATGCACATATAAATAAAAGGTGGCTTGGTGACAAGATACCAGCTTCTGTGGAGTTATTTCACTCTCACCCTGCGCGATGTGGAGACCTTACCTCATTCAAATATCTGCTGAATAAAACTTGGAACTAAAAGTTAGTGTTAGTAATGGCAGCTATGATGTTCTCATTGATTGTCGTTATTATTTATTGGCTTCACAAATGCCATTTAAGGAAGGAAATTAGCCACCCCCTAATTGGTTCAGCCCTTCAGGGATGTGGTTTGGCACTTAGCTGTACTCTGAATTGGGCACTCAGTTCAAGGGCAATTAGGGATGGATAACATGTGGCAACACCCATAATCTCATGAAAACATAAAGTAAAAAGAAAATCACCATCTACTCTCCCCTCAGTGAGAAAAGTTGACAACTGGCTCTAAAATGCCTCAAGCTAAAATTCTCTGTCTTCTTTTTAAGGGAGCCCATTCCATTTCCAATCTCCAATATCTCCTCTAGATGCTCAGCCCACCTAAATTCTTTGACTAGGTCTTTTGTTCACTATTAATGGCAGTGCATTCTGTTGTTAAATGCCTTATTTTGATTGTTTTCTTTAACGTCTCCACCCCTCTACACACATTGCTCCTTTAGGCCTCTCCTTAAGTCATACCTCTTTAGCTAAACCTTTGGTTGACCCTCCTAATTTATCACATTTCGCTCTGCTTCCACATGCTTTGAATGATATATTTGCAAGGTTCAGTAGGGAATTTTTTCATATGAATACAGCATGTTCCTTTTCATTTCTTTTATACCTGGAAGTGCTATCACACACAACCTGCCTAATCACCCATAGTGTTTTTCACCTATTCACCACCACCAATAAATCACCTTTGTTTTCAAATTATATGCAGAGCCCATTAAGGACAGTGCAATCACATCAAAGGGAGAGAGAGAGAGAGAGAGAGAGAGAGAGAGCTAAATCAAAATGGAAGTGGTAGTGTGATAAGGCACAGTATCTCCGGCGGTGCCCACCTTGCTTTAAAAGCGTCAAGAGTATTGTTGGACACTGGGTGCTCCCTCTCCAACAATACCCAGGCACAAAGTAGGGCAGGCAATTGCTAACTGTGACACCCCCTCCACACCTGCTGCATGGATCTTTTAATGGCTAACTTGGTTAGGTAGGTCTTCCTACTTCCGTAAGTAGGTCTTCCGATCTGCCCACGATCCTCTGCGTCAGACGCCCAAACATCAGGAACATGGGGCTGATGTGCCAGCAGGACCATGCAGAATATTTTTTGATTAACTGAAGAGAGGAGTACGAACAGCCACAACTAGTACATACAGAGTCCCCCGACTTCACAAAATAAACAACTGGGTGGGGAGCCCATGAACCACCGCAATCTGCAGTTACATTGGGAATGCTGCGTGCAATACCCTCTACTCCATGTTCGTGAAAAGAGCAGGTTAATGTTGCTGGTTAACACAATTCAAGTGAAGCAAGTGAGGTCCACTGAATTTCTGAAGAAGGGTCTAGGCCCGAAACAGCAGCTTTCCTGCTCCTCTGATGCTGCTTGGGCTGCTGTGTTCATCCAGCTCTACACCTTGATATCTGAGGTCCATTGAATGGTGCCTCACTTATAGAACCATAGAGCTGTACAGCACCAAAACACACCCTTCAGTTTAACCATGTCCACGCAGAACATAATCCCACAATAAACTAGGCCCACCTGCCTGACCCTGGCCCATATCCCTCCAAACCCTTTCCTATTCGTGTATTTATCTAAATGTTTTTTTAAACATTGTAACCGTACTTGTGTCCACCACTTCCTCAGGAAGTTCATTCCACATGCGAACCACCCTCTGTGTAAAAAAACTGCCCCTCATGTTTTTCTAAAATCTCTCTCTTCTCATCTTAAAAATATGCCCCCTAGTGTTGTAGGCCCCCACCCTAGGGAAAAAGACATCTACATTAACCCTACCTACACCGCTCCTGATTTTACAAACCTCTTTAAGGTCACCATGCAACCTCCTACACTCCAGTGAAAACAGTCCCAACCTGTCGAGCCTTTCTTTATAACTCAAACCTTCCATACCCGGCAACATCCTGGTGAATCTCCTCTGAACCCTTTATAGCTTAATAATATCGTTCCTATAACAGGGCAAACTGGGCACAATATTCCAGAAGCAGTCTCACCAATGTCCTGTACAACCTCAACATGGCTGCCGGCTGGTCATGTGCAGTTAGAGAGTCTGACATTCTCTGAAATTCCAAGCTCACTGTACACAGCTACAACATTTGGCTTCACTCATGACGGCACAGAATGGGTGATGCTCCACACTTCAGATGAAGCCAAAATTCCTAGGGCAGTAATTTGGCCTTCATGCAATAATTATGAATCAGAGTTAATTCCTTCTTGCTATTTTAAGCAGACCCACAGGAGTTCACAGGCTAACACGCAGCATGATTTGGAGTGACAATGTGTTACAACTGTTGCACAACTTAACACTCAAAGCGAACCAGCAATGATGATGGTGAATCACCCACTCACCCCATAAAAAGACGTGGTTGAGTTATAAACAAAACATTTGTCCGTGAATCCAGTTCCAGAGCGTGAAAACTTTAACACTGTTCTATTTGGCCTAGCTGTCAACAATCCTGCCTCTGAGTCAGAAGCTTGCAGTTTCCAACCCCAGTCGAAAGATGTGGGGTCAATATTCGGGCTGAAGGGGTTGTCAGACTAAGGCCCCAAATTCACTGTCACTGAAACATAAAATTGTCTTTACCATTGATTACATAATATAGTTCACAGGTAATGTTGAAGGCAAATTAGCTGCTAATAATGACTTTGGTTCAGTCGTTGTTAATTGGCTCTGTAATGCATTGCATGAAGACAAGGCAGGTGTTACATAAATTCAGAGCCTTCTTTTTGTCTTCACTTATTTGCTCAATCTTACTTGCCTTCTGAACAATTTGGAGATAGACAACCAACTTTGATAATATTTTGAGCTGACATGGATAAGACATATTATGTCAGTTACTGTGAATAGAAAACCTTCGATGTCAAGAACGTACAAGCCAAGTTCTTGCAACCTTTTGGACACTTCTCTCAATTCATTGACTGTTTTTGTGATGTTGGATTGCTTGTCCATGATCTAAGCTTGAATTATCTACAATTTGGTGCAACTAGGCTCTTGAAAAACCTCAATAAATTTTTCTTTTCTCTTTCCACAAATCCTGTACTTTTACAACGAACCAATTGTAATGGCAGTGAATTTTAATTTTCCAAACATAGACTGGAACTATTATAGTGTTAAGGGCTTGGATGGGGAACAATGTGTTAAGAAAACTTTATTTTTCAATGTGTGGATGTACTTGTAGGGAAGGAGCAACACTTGACCTTCTCTTGGGAAATAATTGAAGACAAGTGACTGAGGTGTTAGTGGGGGAGCACCTTGGGGTAAGTCATCATAATTTCTATTAGTTTTAAAATAGCTGTGCAAAAAGATAGAACTGATCAAAAAGTTGAAGCTCTAAATTGGAGTAAGGTCAATTTTGATGGTATTAGGCAGGAACGTTCAAAAGTTGACTGAGGGAGGCTATTCATGGATAAAGTTGGGAAGTGGGATGCCTTTAAAAATGTGATAATAATAGTTCAAAGCAAGATGTTCTAGTTCGTGTGATGAGCCAATGGGCTGATGGTATTTGGAGTTTAATTTGGATAAATGTGAGGCATGGCATTTTGGTAAGGCAAACCAGGGCAGGACTTACATGGTTAACAGTAGGGCCCTGGGGAGTGCTGTCCAAAACAGAAACCGTTTTTGGTTAGACGGGGTGGTGAAGAAGGCATTTGGCACGCTTGCCTTCTTTAGTCAAAAGATTGAGTGTAGGAATTAGGATATCATGTTGCAGCTGTACAGGGCATTGATGAAGCCACTTTTAGAATGCCGGCATAATTCTGGTTGCCCTTCTATAGGAAGGATGTTGTCAAACTTGAAAGGGCGCAGAAAAGACCTGCGAGCATGTTGCCGGGACTAGAGGGTTTGAGCTCTAGGAAGAGGCTGAATAGACTGGGGTTTTTTTCCCTGGAGAGTTGGGAGTTGAGGGTGGCCTTACAGAGGTTTATAAAACCAGCTTTGCAAGTCTTTTCTGCAAGTTTTCAAGTGAATAACCAATTACCTTTTTCCAAGGTGGGGGAGTCCAAAACTGGGCAGCATAGGTTTAAGGCCAGAGGGGAAAGATTTAAAAGGAACTTGAGGGGCAACATTTCCACACAGAGGATGCTGTGTGTGTGTGTGTGTGTGTGTGTCTGTGTCTGTGTGTGGAATGAGCTGCCACAGGAAGTGGTGGAGGCTGATACAATTACAACATTTAAAAGGCACCTGGATGGGTATATGAATAGGAAGGGTTTACAGGGATATGGGCCAAATGCTGGCAAATGGGGCTAGATTAATTTAGGATATCTGGGTGGCATGAACAAGTTGGACCAAAGGTTCTGTTTCCATACTGTATGACTCTTTAACTCCATTTTAGACTCAAGAAACTAGGTCAATGCTAGATCTTTCAATGGAAGGACAGCAAATGAGAAGAGATTACTGAATGGTTTACAAGGGCTCACTGGTACTTGTATTTCTGAGGCTGCAGCAACCACATGTATGGAGAGGAGGCCTGGGAACTGAGAGTTGCTCACTGTTAACTGGAGGTCCTGAAGTATCTTAGATTCTACAGTGAGGTGAATTCTCCCAAAGGTGGGAAGCAGCAGACAATGCTTCAGTCTCGCCAGGCATGACAGGAAATGGTCATGGGCATGGTTTTATGATTGAGATGTAGGAATTGAGAGTGACTTTCCAATGATAGGCCCTTTTTCAGTCATTGGCAGTATGTGCCTAACTGTTCCTCTGCAAGACAGCTTGATTCCAGGAAGCTACAGATGTTAAGTAATGACCTGCCATGAGTGTCCTGCGATACTGGTGCTTAGACTGTTTGGGCCAGTTGATTCTCTTTCTGTAAACCCTGTGCTAGGCATAATGGAGGTCTCACCTCCCTGGAACTGAACCTTACTGTCCATTCCCTCCAGCTGGTGGTCACTGAAGTGCATTCATGAAGGTGGCAATCACCTACCGTGGAATGAAAGCAGCCTCTGCAAAGGTATACTGTTAGCAATAGGCTCCAGCTATGTCTGGAACTCTTCTGTTTCACTTACTAAAGGCTTCCTTGTCTGTCAGCTTGACTTATCAGAGAGGTGCGGGGGGTTTATCGCATATCTTCAATCCCACTGGGGTAAAACCTGGAAGAGGGCAAAACCCAATGTCAATTTTAGGTCTTTTAACTCCCCTACAGGTTAGCTGGATTGGCCATTCTAAACTGCCTGTGTTGTCCATGGGTGTGTTGGCTAGGGGGTTTAACCATGGGAACTGTGGGACTATAGGGACAGGGTGGGGTTGTAGGCCTGGATGGGATGCTGTTTGGAGGGCCAGTGTGGACTCAATAGGCCAAATGGCCTGCTGTAGTGTTTCTATGAGTCTCATACCCCCCAGAAGCCCTTCTCTCATTATTGGTGGGAAATCCTCCCAACGTAGGGATGAGCAAAGCTCCATGCAGTAGGTACTAATAAATTAAGTAGGGAATTTGAAGGCACTTCATCACCAAGGGGTGGTGAGAATATGGAACTCACTGCCATCAGGAATATTTGACCTCAATAGTACCTATGAATTTAAGGGGAAGCTAAAGCATCACATGGGAGGGAAAGAAATAGAGGATTACATTGATGCGAGAAAAACTGGGAGGTCTGGTTGGTGAATAAATACTGGAATAAACTGGTGGGCCTGATACAATGTTGGAAATCCATGCCAACTTTTGATTGGCTCTCCTCTCCTACTGAGATTTAATTAACCTGTATGGATATATTATTGCACAATTTTTAGAAGGGTCTAGGCCCAAAACGTCAGCTTTTGTGTTCCTAAGATACTGCTTGGCCTGCTGTGTTCATCCAGCTTCACACTTTGTTATCCGTGGAATTGTTGTTCTGATTGAGGAACAGGCACTGTCTCTCGACCAAAAAAGTCCTTAACCATCCTGATCAAGGGCCCATTGTTTTTAACGAGCATTTCGAGGAGCTCTGTGAGGTTAGTATTCTATGTTAAGGGGTCTACATGAAAACATTATCGTTGTCCAAAACAGCACCACGGACAAGAAGGAATAAATAATGTCTCACGTGCCTAAGCATTGTTAGGCATGTTGCTGTTCTATGAAACTCAGAGCACACTGTCTGCAGAGCCACAAGTACAAGCTCCATACAAGTCAATACAAGTTGGACAGTATTCCATGTTCTGGAAGAAGCCAAAATTCCTAAAGCATTAATTTGCCTTTTGTGCAATGATTAAGACTTAGGATGGAGTTAATTCTTTCTTTCTACTCTAAGCAGGCCTACAGTAACACATCGGCTCACTGACAGCAGTGTTGGCAGTCGAGCTGTTTTATAATTATTGTCCAATTGTGGAGTCAACCAAAGCAACAATAATGGCAAATCAATCACCTCCCCTCATTAAACAGAATGGGCGCATTACAAACCAATCACAGAGATAATAGTTGCATCGAAGCAAAAGTAGGCCTCAGGAGCCTGCTCCATCATTGGCTCATGGCTTTAATAACCTGGCTTTGATCCATATCCCATGGCATCCATCACTAATGAAAAAATAATCTGTCAATCGCAGCCTTTAACATCCTGATTAGCTTGTGTGATCAAACAGTCTTGTTTTCCTTGTATAGTTCTGACTTTTCATTACACATCCTGATAACCCAAGAGTTTTCTCCAAATTACCCAAATTTTTGACTTTGGAAAATCTGCTCACCCAATAGTTACTCAGTTTCCATGGCATTCTGGGAGGGGGCGGGTGGGGCGGATGGGGGCGTGTATTGGTGCAGGGTGGTGGGGTGGGGATATGCAGTGGAGAGATTTAGTTTGTGTGAAACAGCGCTTCCTAATTTCATACTTGAATATAGCCATAAATCTATCTTTAAGATTGTTTCCCTCAGTTGTGGATTCCCCCACAAGAAGAAGTATTTCTCTTTATCCAGGAACAGAGGAGAATAGGATTTAGGAGCAGCTGTAGAGCATTCAGCCCTTGTCCCACCATTCAATATGAACTCCACTTTCTTGTTTGCTACCATCATGACCCTTGACTCCTTTATTGATTATGAGACTATCTGACTCAGCCATGAACAAATTCAATGATCCAGCTTCCACAACGTTTTTGGTGAAAAGAATTCTAGTAATGGAATGGCCCACTGAAAGAAGAAACTTCTCCACTTCTCTGTGTTGTTCTAAATCTGTGTCCTCTAGTTCTAATCTCTCCTAAAAGGGGAAATACCTTCTCAGAATTTAGCTTGTCAAGTCCTCTTGGGATCTTCTATATCTCAATACGGTCAACTCTCATTCTTCTAAGCTCTAATGGATGCAGATTCCAACTTACTGCACAGGATAGGCCCTTTCACCTGGGAATGAGTCAGATGAAGATTTTCTCAACTGCTTCTAATGCAATTACATCCTTTTACAAAAATGGAGACCAATATTTTACACAGAGCTCCCAATCTGGTCTCACCAGATCTCCGTACATCTGCAGTAAAGCATCTCAACTTTTGCTTCCCAACTCCTTTACTACAAACATCAACATTCCATATACCTGCTGTATCTGCATCCTAACCACTATAGACAGATCTCTCCACATCTCCTATGTCTGTAAACACTGTCAATTTAAATAATGTTCTATTTTTCTATTCTTCCTCTCAAACTGGGTAAGCTCATATTTTGCCACATTATACTCCATCTATCCAATCTTTTGCCTACCTATTTACCTGTATCCCTTTGAAGCCTCTCCACTTCCTCTCGACGATTTACTTTCGTACCTAACATGGTATCATTGGCAAATGTAGCTACAATACACTCAGTCTCCACATCCAAGTCATTGACCCAGTCATAAACTGTTTCACTCCCAGCACTAATTGCTGTTGTACTCCACTATATTATCCTCCTGACACAAAAAAAACCCATTTATCCATACCGTCTGCTTCTTGTGAGCTAATCGATACTTTGCACATGCTAATACATTACCTAAGGCACCGTGAGCTTTTTTTTAGTATTTATATTTGATGAAGCAAATGCCTTTTGGAAATCCATAAGTTTAGCTTTTTTCCACCTTGCTGGTTTCTTCTTCCAAAAGAAACCTCTGATAACTTAATTAAACACAGTTTCCCTTTCACAAAACCATGTTGATGCTGCCTGATCACATTATGATTTTCTAAGCGTCTAAGTATTTATTGTGACTGACCGAGAAGGGGGTTAAAGCGAATGGAGCCAAATGACCCTTCCTCACCTGGTCGTGACAATAGAATGAATGCAAACAATGAAAAGAGCAACAAAAGTTGTATATGACTGATTTAAGAGAAGCTCAGCGAGTTGGGCTTTGTGACAGACATCCCAAATCTGGATAATTTGGGAAAGAACCAGAAACAGCAGTTACAGTCACAATAAATATTTTTATTTAGTTTTTCAAACAGCTATTCATTTTCATTTAAAACAGAATACTGGTCAAATTTAAGTGTCAAGATTTTCTTAATCAAAAGACATTTTTAAAATTTACCAATTCTGAGGAAATAATGAAAAACAATCTCAACCACACACACACACACACACACACACACACACACACACACACACACACACACACACACACACACACACACACCACACATACACACAAAATGCATGTATCAGGTTTTTAAAAAGAAGCAGTGTCTGGTTTAGACAGGAAGAATAAGGGCACACAGTTTAAAAACCATTAGAGTCCTCGAGATTTTAACATCAGATTACAAATGTTTAATGCTTGACATGTATCCTGAACCATTGCAAAATTATAGTTATCTTTTGAGTTCTCAGGAAATGGTTGTTTTTCCGATTTGCTTTTTCACTAGGCGAAATGATAAAGCAGAATAGCGAATGAGAGAGGGATTTCCATTCCTTGCAGTTACCAGTCCATTTCTCGTGCTATCTTTGGTTGATCAAAATCAAAGCTGCTGAAATAGGATTCATTTTTACATTCCCAAGTCTGGTCCCATTGTGTCTCCAAGTTGAACATTTTGCATGCAACCTTTTACGGCCAACTTGTGCCACTTATCAAGGACGTGCAAGTTACAACAGGAAACATCAGTTTCTTGATGCCTGACTCAGTGACTTGTAACAACAGCTTTAGATAAAAAAAAGGCAATTTCATTGGGTCATAACGTCATACAGCATGGAAACAGACCCTGCTTTCCACCAGTCCAGGCCAACCATGTTCCCAAACTAAAATAGCCACATGTGCCTACAGTTGGCCCATATCCCTCCATACCGTTCAAATTCGCGAACATATCCAAATATCTTTTAAACATGTAACTGTACCCACACCCACCACTTTCTCTGGCAGTTCATTCCACACGCAAGCTCTCTCTGTGTGAAAAGTTGCCCCTCATGTCCTTTTCAAATCTTTCTCTTCTCACTTGAAAAATATGCCCTGGTTTTGTACCCCCCACACCCACCCTGGGCAAATGACCCTTGTCATTCACCTTATCTATGCCCCTCATGATTTTATAAACCTCAATAAATTGTTCAAAGATGATTTCTTGAACTTGCCTCATTCTGTGATCAGATAATTGGTGCAACCACTTTAAGTCAGTGTTTATCACCTTAAAATTATTTAATTCCTTGAAAGGTCTCAGATATTAAAATTAGAGGAAGGAAATTAGAAAATGGAAGATACTCCATATTTTACCACAATCATGACCTTGCTTCCATCATTGTTATTCTTTCGGTTTTGTAGAGTTTACCTAATGCATGAATAGAGTAAATCCTCAATCTGTTCATTTGGGACGATGTTTCCTGTCATTATCCCCCAGAGATAAAGCAACTCGTACCTCAAATATATCCCCTATCCACCGACTCTAGACTTGCTGCAAGTAAATATTTTCAATTCATGACTGGTGAAATGAGAACTAAGAGTCGCAGTCTAGGGATACAGGGTTTTAGTTGAGGTGAGGACATTTTTTTTCTCCCTGAGAAAGTGGTGAGCCTGAGGAACCCTATGCCACAGAAAGCAGTTGAGGCCAAAGTGTTCAATGATTTCAAAAAGGAGTTAGATATAGTTCTTAGAGCTAAAGGGATCAAGGGGTGTAGGGAGAAAGCAGAGGCAGGGTATGGAATTAGATGCGCAGCCACAAACATATTAGATAGAGACTAGGACTGAAGGGCCGAATGGCCTACTCCTGCTCCTGTTTTCTATGTCTCTACCCCATTATCCACATCCAAATTCATACAACTAGGAGATAAAACATCTCTCCTTCAAAAGCCAGGCTTTGGAGGTGAAAGGCAAGCTTGCCAAACCAGCATGCCATCTATTATGAGGAAATTTTCTGTAATCTTGCCTTTTTCTTCTGAAATAAAAAATGTTTTATGGAAGAATTTTAAAAATTAGTCACTCCAGAGAGCTACAAAAACTGGTTCAGCAACTGCACTGTAAAAAATCCTTTTATTACCATTATGTGCCTGCGTTTTAAAAGGTAAGAGCTGAAGTTTGCAGCGTGTTCCTTTATCACGAGAGTCCATTGTTTCTGCCGGGGACCTCTTGACCTTCTTTTGCTGTAGATGAATTTCTGAGCCGTGCTATACAGGCCTGTGGTTCACACGCCCTAGATCCTGAAGTCTGTATGATTTTGTTGTAAACACCACATCCTTTATTCTTTGTTTAACCCCCATGAATGGCACATTTCCTCTCTAGTTTTCTAGCTTTCAAAATAAACACTTCAAATAAAATGTGGTGTCAGGAAATGTTTTACTATACACCTAGAAAAACTCCAAAGTAAAACTAGAAAGATTTTTTGTGTCCCAATTGGATTGTCATTTGAACTCAAGCATATAAGGTAGATTGTGTGATGCAATTAGTTTCCACTATCATAGCCTATAACGCAAGGATTAAGTTGCACCAAGATATTAAGGACTAGTGTTGTCTCCACAACACCTTTTAACTTTAAAAATATGCTAAAATTTATTGTTAAATATCTTTTATCCTTCTCTCACTTTTTAACAGGGCTGCATGGGCTATCACAGGCTCATACAGCACAAAAAGAGACCATTTGGTCTCTGGATCCTATGCTAACTCTTTGAAATGTCCTCTTTCCCCATTAGCCTGCAAACTCTCTATTTATCTAACTTCATTTTGAAAGTTGTTGTTGAAGCTCCTTCAATCATACTTTCAAGCAGTGAATTCCAGATCATAACAATTCACTGTATAAAATATTGTCTTCATTTCCTCATTGGATCTCTGGGCAATCTTTTAAAAAAAATTATACCCTCTGGTTACAAGTCGTTCAACCAATAAAACAATTTCTCGCTCATAACTTTATCAAAGCACTTAATGATTTTGGACAGCTCAATTGAATCTCCCAGCGATAGTAAGAACTGCAAATGCTAGGGTCAGAAGCAACAGGCAATCCTGAAAAGTCAGCTTTCCTGCCCCTCTGATGCTGCCTGGCCTGCCATGTTCCTGCAGCTCCACACCGTGTTATCAATTGAATCTCCCCGTAACTTGCCCTGCTATTAAGCAGAAATGATGGCTCCTTATCTCTGATATAATTCTAGTAAATTCCCTTTACACCTCTTCAAGGTCATAATAGTCTTCATGAAGTGGGGCACACAGAATTGATGCAACAATCAGTTGAGGCCCAGCTAGTGATTTATAGAAGTTTAATCAGCTCCTTGCTTTTAAACACAGTATTCAGGATTTTACCAGCCTCTTGAAGGTGGGAGAATGGAGGAAAAGACATGGAACAAAATCTTGTATCTTTACACCACGAGGTAATGCCTGCAGTGCCAGCTGATTAAGTCCATTCTTTGACAGGCTTTTATCAACATTGAAATGTAGCACACGTCTTCCAGTTTGAGTCATTGAGTTCTATAGCATAGAAACAGGTCATTTGGCCCAAATCATCCGCACCGACCAGACATCCCAATCTGAACGATTGCTATTTGCCATGATTTGGCCCATATCCCTGCAAACCCGTCCAATTCACATACCAAATACAGATGCCTTTTAAATGTCATTTTTGTACCTGCCTCTACCACTTCCTCTGGCAGTTCAATCCACACAAATAACCCCCTCAGGTCCTTTTTAAACCTTTCCTCTCTCACTTTAAACCTATGGTCTCTAGCTTTGGATTCCTCCACCCTGCAGAACAGACCTTGGCTATCCATGCCCCTCATGACTTTATAAACCTCTCTACAGTCACCTCTCAGCTTCTGACACTCCAGGGAAAAATGCCCCAGCCTATTTAGCCTCTCTCTATATCTCAAACACTTCAGTCCCGGCAACATCTTTGTAAACCTTTTCTGCACCCTCTCCAGTTTAACAACATCCTTCCTATAGAAGGATAACTAGAATTGTTCGCGGTCTAAGTGGTCTCACTAATGTCCTTTATAGTTCCAAATCCTACAGTCAATGTTCTGACCAATGAAGGCAAGCATGCCAAGTGCCGTCTTCACCACCCTATTTACCTGCAACTGCACTTTCAAAGAACTATACACCTGCACCCGTAGGTCTCTTTGATCAGCAGCACTCTGCAGGCCCCTACCATTTACTGTATCCTACTGCCCTAGTTTGCCTTACCAAAATGCCTCACCTCACATTTATCTAAATTAAACTCTGTCTGCCGCTCATCAGCCCATTGGCCAAGTTGCTTTTTGAAATCTTCTAGAGTGCGGACCTGATTTTCTGAGGCTGCATGCCCACCTCACAGAGTGACCCCAGCAGTGACTGACCTGCGGTCCATTAACCATAAGCCATAAGAGCCGAAGTAGGCTATTGAGCACATCGAATCCGTTCTGCTTTTCAATAATATCATGGCTGATCTGATAACTCTCAATTTCACTTCATTACACTCCATCAAATTGTTCGCAGTATTCCAGCTGTGGTTCAACTAATACCTTGTAAAACCTCCCTTTAGCAAAACCTACCTACTTTGATATTCCATTCCCTCTAAATTAAAGGCCAGCATTCCATTTACCTTCTCTGTTGCCTGTCGAACTTGGATGCTAGCTTTTTGTCATTCATGGATAAGGACTCCTACATCCTCCTGTTCTGTAACTTTCTGCAGGTTTTATCCATTTGAATAATATCCATCTCCCCCAATCTTCCTGTCAAAGTGTGTAACCTCACATTATTTTCCATCTGACAAGCTTTTTCCCACTCTCTTGATTCGGTCAGCTCCACTGGAGAGTTGTCCCCATTGATACCCAGCAGCGTCCTGTCTGGCCCCAACCCCAAGTCAAAACAGCCCTATCTACCCTACACTAAACTGTAGGGTAGGTGCCCTACCCTTCTCCATGAAGCCTTAGCAAGTGTCATCGCTCTCTGTGGAACTGTGGCATTCTTAATTGTTGTTTAGGTAGTGGTCTTTTCATTGGCTACTAACGATGAAGTGGCTATTCATGATCCCACTACTCTCTCTCATACAGTTCATTCCAACCTCACTGTTGTTAGCGCAATTCCAGTCTTTGTATCCATTCACAACAAGCACTTACATTTTTTCAATAGTTTTATCAACTTGCTCTGCCACCTTCAAAGGTTTGTGCACAAGAGTCCCCCAGGTCAGTCTGTCCCTGTTCCCCTTTCAATCACTCTTGACTCTATTCCAAGTGGTAGATTGTAAAGTCTCCAATATCAGGATCATTCTTTTGCTCTTTGATCATTGTTACAGAGCAGGACCTTTCCAAGTTGGCTGAAGATTTAGCCAAGGGCATCAATGCCAGATTCAAGGACTCGAGGGAACAGGAGACACAATGTTGCATGCGTTATTCCAAGTGACTTGCCAAGAAGTTTCTACCCAGCAATGTTTATGTCTTCCTCAGGAGCATCCAATAGTGTTCAAGCAGGCAGCTCTGTGTGATATCTCTCTGTGCTGCACCACTTTTGGCAGACTTTCACAGGAGTACAATGTCGGTCCTGACTGAGCATCCAGAACACATCTTCAAACAGCATAAAGTTGTGGACCAATAAGCCTGATCGCATCAAAAGTCAGCTTTTGTACAGCTCCAGAAAGATGGTCCAAATTCGAGACATCTGGGAATATAGCACCAATCAACTTTGGAGAAGGAAGTCTCTTTGAAATTGCCAGACATGAAAAATGTTTGCCAAAGAAAAATAAATCATAGCTGTATCCCAAGGAAGGGATAAGCTTAACGGTGCTCATGCATTGGAATAATAAAACAACATATAGCTATGACGCAATCAGTAATATTCATGCTCAGAGTCAAAATAATGTTTGTTTCGAGTGCCCTTGTTGAAATTTTCTCTTACTTTCTGGTATTTGGAGGATTCTTTTTCGCTCTCACTTATCTATTTCTTACGGATTTACTATGGAGCCACATAATAACAATATCTTTTGTATTTACGTTGACATATGCAGTAGTTGAGCTCACATAGAAGCAGTATACAAATGATTCATCAATATCCTCAATAATGACCAACTTTGCTAAACTTAAAACTGCAACACACAAGGATGACATTCATTTCCTAGAAACCACAGTATTTAGTCAGTAAAAGACTGCAGAAAGAAATCAACAAAAGATTTTTCAAACTATCTGAGACATACTTCTACATTTAAAAATTCACCACCATAAACATGACTTCCATAGTCTGGTAAGGTCAACAAATACTTTCTCATAGCATATGGCCGAATAATTTTAATCTCTTTGTTACAACCATATTTACTGCAATTTGGATCTCAGGTTTAGATTTAACAATTGACAAAGTGTTCATTATGCTCTGATCCACTATACTCTTTCCGAGTATAGTAACTTCCAAGCTTACGAAATCTTAAACTAAAGATTCCACATCAATTTTTAATTAAGTAATTACCTCAGTGATTCAAAGTTTACTTGGTTCTCAGTTAGCTGTTCTTTTTTGATAATTTAAAATTGCTCCTTCTCTTTTGATACTTCCCTGTCGTCCACTATCCCCTAGTAGCCTCTTTCTTCTTACTATCTTTCCCCCACAATAACAATATACAACCTCTTTTCCCACCCTCCCAGGTCAAACACAGCATTCTAAACCACACAAATCAAATTCTCCCAGAGATAGCAAGAACTGCAGATGCTGGTGTCAGGGATAACACAGTGTGGAGCTGGAGGAACACAGCAGGCCAGGCAGCATCAGAGGAGCAGGAAAGGGTCCCAACGCGAAACATCAACTTTCCCGCTCCTCTGATCTGCTCGGCCTGCTGCGTTCCTCCAGATCCACACTGTGTTATCTATAAATGGAATTTCCCACTGACTCTCTGTCAATTTAAGTTTTCCTAACTGCTGGTTGCTCCACCAGTTGCAGTGTGATACCTCCCGACGTTTGCTGCTGCCTGTTCACCAGTGAGCCTATCAGCAGCAAGCAAGGGAGAGAACAAGTCTGTGATTGGATGAGCAGCTCATCTTCATTTCCTTCCATTGTGTGTGGTGGGGGATAAGGTGGGAGGCTAATAGTTTGTTGCCTCTGAGTATGAATCCTCTGGAAATTTTGTGGGACCTTTGGGATGGAGTCACCTGCTACCCCCATGTATTTTTGAGTGCTGCTCACACCCTTGCATTTGAAGGGTAAAGAATTTTGGAAATTCCCATTGTTGGGTTTATCTCCCTCCTGACAGACTGGAAGCAGTGTGCATGGCTCAGTTGGTAGCATTCTGACCTCTGAATCCAAAAGTTCAAGTCCCTTTCTGGAAACAGGAGGACATAATTCAAGTTGGCTCTTCAGTACAAGTACTGAGGAAATGCTGCAGTGCCAGATATTGCTTTAAACTAAGATCCCAACTGTCCCCACACATGAGTGTAAAAGATCCCAAAGCATACATTGGCCCAGCAGTAGGTGAGTTCTTTCCTGAATTCTGGTTAATATTTATCTCTCAACCAACATTACTGAAATAAATTATCTTGTCATTACTCACATTGCTCTTCGTAAGACTGTGATGTTTGCAAATTTGCTGCCACATTCCTTACCTTACAAAAGCAATTACACTTCAAATGCTTTTAATTGGTTACAAAGTGCTTTGGGATGGTTTGAGGTGCTATAGAAATGTATTAGCTTCATTATTGTGGCTGCCATATTTGTGGGTCTAAATTGAGTCCTCAACTAATGTTTCAGAAGATCTTAGTATAAATTCCAACAGTGCGTTAATTTGACTTCTGCCAATAAATAAAACAGGATTAAAAACTGATAACCAACAAATGGATTTCACTCGGTGGGGGGGAAGCACCATGCTTAGTAAGCTCTGAGGTTATATCCAGGTGGGAGAATTCAATCTTCATCACGAAGACTAGCTCATTAAGTGCTACCAGAGATTGAGTTGGCCTAACTCTATAGGGCATAGCTGCCTGACTGGGCTTCTAATTGTACCACCACAGCATATAACCTACCTTTCCATTTTGACCTCACCAATCTACCTGACCATGCTAGTATTGGCAGGTCTAGTTATCTCACAGCCCTCAAAAAGTCAAGCCACATCTACTCACTGAGGACATCCTCCACTGGGTTGAGTGGTGTTAGGTGGGATTAATTATGAACTGGGCATTCACTGGTAGAGGCAAAATGTGTCAAACCCACGGCCAACACGTCCCTCACTCTATAATTCCCATCAAGCCAAATGATCAACCCTGGTTAAGTGCCGAGTACGGAAGACTTTTAGTCAGTGGGGATCGAGGGTTGGCGGGAGGGTGCGGTGGGGGTGGGGGTGGGGGGCGCTCTCCTCTGATTAGAGTCATTCCTGGTATAAAACATGGTGGTTGTGATAGTTGATAAACAATAACCTTAGGGTAAAGACATCAATGTAGGAACTCCTAGAGTGAAATAAATATCGGCTATGAAAGGACTGATCACTATTTAATGCGTACGGTCTGATTGAAATGGCATATAAGCAATATAAAAATGAACCAATTAATGCTTCTTTCATCATTATCCAAATATAGGCTAAGTTGAGGCATTTCCTTCATTTTATAACTCCACAAAGACAACCATATCTTTACAGCAGTCTTCATTGATCCGTCTGGACTTAATTGGATACATATAATAAAATACATTATCACCTTTTAGACAGACATAGACACTATCCAGCAAACAACTGCTTCCCAAGGTGCATTATTCTCACATGGTAAAGCCATGGTAACATGGCATCTTTCTCTTAAAACCGTTCCTGTATTGTACTCAACCAGATCAAAATTGGACTTGGGCCATTCGCGAATGAAATTGGAAATAACTCTCTCCCACATCAAGTAGTGTCAAAGCACCATAGGAACCTACTGTAATCAGTTACCTGATTAATGTCATGAGTGGCAAAAAGAGTGTATGGGAATAGAATGGCAGTGGATGTAAAAGGTAGTGGAAGGACTAAATATAATTTTCCAATCTTCCCCAGAGAAAGAGAGATGCCAGAGAATGGCCAGTGGCAAATATAATTCCCTTTAAGGATAAGCCTGGTAACTAAAGAATGGTTAATGGTGAGGAAAGTTTTCAAAACATTTATCAGGAAAAAAATATCAATGAGCACTTGGGAGATTTTTGTTGATTAAGTATTCTTAGCAATAATTTGGAAAATAACACATTGTGCTGGACTAAATTATTTGAAAGTTTTCGATGAAATGAAACAGAAGTTTGCTGAAGGTAATTCAATGGATGTTATCTGTATGGATTTTAAAAGTTTGACAAAGTACCATATCAAAGGCTGATTAAAAATGGAGCAGGTTCATAGAGTAGGAAGGCCAGTGTGAATTTAGATGAAAAATGGTGCATAAGGGTTGAGAAAGTGAGTTGGGACAAATTATTACTTTTCATATTGGAAGATGATAGATATGGTGCTACTCAAGTGTCAGTACTCAGAACATTGCTTTGTTTGTTTCAATGACTTGGAATTTGGAATATAAGTTAAATTTCAAATCTTGCCAATACACCAGACATGGAGGAGCATAAGCAATGAGTATGATACCAATTAGTTGTAACAAAGGATGGATAGTCAAATGGATTGAGCAGAAGAGTGACAAGTGTAATTTAACACGGGACAGTGTAAGGTGATGTACTTTGTCAGAAAGGATAAAGAGAGAGGCAACATTGACTTAAGGAGTGGCATGGTGGCTCAGTAGTTAGCACTGCTGCCTCACAGAGCCAGGTTCAATTTTAACCTCAGCAAACTGTCTATATGGAGTTTGTACGTTCTCGCCATGTCTGTTTGGCTTTCCTCCAAAGACCAAAGTCGTGCAGGTTAGGTGGATTGGCCATGGGAAATGCAGGGATAGGGTGGGGTAGTGGGTCAGGATGTGTCGGTGTAGACACAATGGGCTAAATGGCCTGCTTCCATAGTGTAGTATTCCATGGAGTGTTTTAATGGCACTGTGGTAATGAGTGTGCGGGGACAGAGAATTAGGGTGTGCATGGTGCATTCTTCTTAGAATTTAGCAGGAAGATATAGACCAGATGGGCAGAGCAGTGGCAGAATGAGTTCCATCCTTAAGAGTGTGAAGTGACATATTTTTGGAGAACGAATGAAGCCAGGGAGTGCATGATGAAGGGTAGTACCCTGGAAAGCATTGACAATCAGAGGTGTGCATGTACACAGATCATTGAAGGCAACAGGGCAGAGTGGTTAAGAAGCCAGATGCGATACTTGCCTTTATTGGCCGTGGCACATGGTTCAGAGCTGTGGGGTTATGTTGGAGCTGTATAGGACAATGGTTAGGCCACCACTAGAGTATTGTGTGCAGTTCTGGACACCAAGTTATATGATTGCACTGGAGAAGTCATGAAGGAGATTTTCCAGAATGTGCCCAGGCTGCAGCGTTTCAGCTATGAAGAGTGACTCCACAAGCTGGCCGGGGCAGGAGCCCTGACTGAGGTGTACAAGGTTATGAGGGACATATATAATGGGTCAATAGGAATGAAACTTTTCTGTTTAGTAGAGGAGTCAATCACCAGTGTGGCTAGATTTAAGGTAAAGAGCAGGAAGTTTAGAAGGGATTTAAAGAGAATTGTTTTCACTCTGAAGGTGGTGGGTCTCAAACACACTACCTGAAAGGTAGGTAAAAGTGGCAGCCATACTTTAAGAAGTATTTAGATGAAGGCTTTGAATGTCATATTCTGAGGGTCTATGGGCCAAGGGCTGGGAAATAGAGTTAGATTGGGTACTTGATGTCTGGCATGGGCATGATGAATTGAATTATCTCACTCTGTGCTGTGATATTCTATGAGAGAATGGCTAGCAAGCATATGGGATCTAGGCTTCATATAAACCTGCATTGTATAGAACAGCAGCAAAGTTACACCAAACAAAAACTCTGTTGGGGAACAACTAGAGTACTGTGTATAGGTCTTGTCACCACATCTTAGCAAGGATTGACCAGAATGCTTCCAGAGATGAGGAATTTTAGCTAGGTTCAATTGGAGTAATTGGAGGTCATTCTCTTTAAAGCAAAGGAGAGCGCAGCAAGATGTGATTGAAGTGTACGAAATTATAACAGGTTTGGGGTAAGGTGGGCAAGATTACACGATTCCTATCAGTTGATTACAGATTCAAGATTTAGAGCACGAGAAATGGGGAGCTATGAGGAAGACACTTCTTACACAGTGCGTGGTTATGACCTGGAATTCCTTGCCCGTTTAGGTGAGGGAACAGACATGACCAATGATTCCAAAATAAAATGGATTTACACTGAAAGGAAATAAACTTGTAGGGCCACATGACTGATTGGGAAAATAGGACTGTCTGGATTGATCTGTGAGGAACCGACAGAGACTTGATGGGCCTACATCTGCACCACATACTGACTCCACTGCTGATGTTACTGATGTTACAAATCAAAGTTTCCTGCAGTTACTTTGACAAGCTTTGTGCCAATAATTGCTCCTTGCTGCACTGAATATCTTATTTTTATGGTTGTTGATTACTGTTGCCTTATATCTCCTTGTATAATAGATGAGCCCTGCAGCAGGAAAATAACATCCTCTTACAATCTACTCAAGGACCACAGTTGTAAACCTGAGATAACAAAGTGTGGAGCTGGATGAGCACAGTAAGCCAAGCAGCATCTGCGGTTCCCATTATTTCTGTTGTAAACCTGAGTCTGGAGGATGAACACCCTCCATTTTCAGGAAGATTTTGGCTCCAATCCATCACCCTCTGTCTTCAGGAGAAAATACTGCCTCTTAAATGGCTGCATCTGAAATTGCGTTCAGTTGTTGAGGGCGCCACTCTATATAGCGAGGGAAAGAAAATTGCAAATTCTGGGTAAAAATCAATGCACAAAAATAAAGCAGCGTGTCTCTTGTCAACTGAAGCCTATATTTGTACTGTGCCTTTAATGTGGAAAAGCAATGGGAAGCAAGTCACAGAAGCAAAGTAGTCAGATTCAAAGCTGGTCAAAGAAGGAAATGTTTGGATTGGTGACTAAAGGCTTGGTCAAAAGGGGTAGCTTTTTTTTTGGCAGGACCTCAAAGGAGGATTGAGAGTTAAAGCAACAGCAATGTTCATGTAGAAAATTTCAGAGCTTGGAGTCAAAAGAGGCCATATCTGTAGGTTGAAGAGTTCGCGGAGGGTCAAGGGGCGGAGGGAGGTTATGTAGGGAGACGGTGATGGAAATATTTGAACCCGAGGCTGCAAGTTTTATGTTAGATGTTTTGGAAGGCTAGGAGTCAATGTAAGCCAGGAAACACAGGACAAATGGATGACCTTTATTTTAATGGGTTTAGGCCACAAGCAACAACATTTTGGAAGAACAGACATTTCTGGAGGACGTGTGATGTGAGACCAACCAGAAGAACACTGGAGTAGTCAAACCTAGAGATGACAAAGAAGTCGGGCTAAACATGATAACCCACATTGTGCAATTGTCTTACTGCGAGTCAGCGTACATCGTAATGTCACCATGGGAGAACTTCTGGAATATTAGATGACTTTTAAAAGTATAAAATAATATAACCAATCTGTATTGCAGAGAATTAAGTTTGAGAAAAATATGAAACAGAATTTTTAAGAAGTGAATTCTGACTCCTGTAATGCCTGAAGGGGATCTCACTTGTATCATTCAGGACATATTCTCTGAATTCTAATTTATTGTACTTTGATGAATATTTCAGTATTTTCAGTTTGGGACGGAGTTCCATACAGGATTGGTGAGAATGCTGCCTTGTAGTTGGAAGAAAGTGTTTGTATTTGTTGAACGGTGAGAGTCAACAGAAAGCATGGAATGAGAAAAGGCCTTTTGATCTCGGAGTATCTTTTCCTACTGCTGCCTCTTTGACCATATCTAATTTCTTTACACATTTATTTCCTCAGCCCCTCCTGGTGATCTCCAAGATATCAGTCTGAATCATACCTACATTAACTATCCTGACTGCTTCAATTCCCAAAGAGACACATTAATAGTCTCAGGAGGATTATAACTAGACCTTTCTATACTCAATTATTCATTTTGATGTTTACCCCCTCTGCCATGTGGTCTTTAATATGACTTCTTTACGCAATTCTAATGTTGTCTGTGATTCACATTAATTTTTTAATGAGGTAATTGAATATTCAGGTTTAATTGAACAATTTAATTAGACCATACATTCCTGTATTTAGTTGATGGAGTTATCAGCATCCTGAATGCATGGTTCCAACTGAAGGAATATCTTTGGCTGTCTGTATGGGGAGAGATGTTGGCATGAAATCTGAGGCTTTTTCATCAGAAAGAGCAATGGAAAAAGCCAACTGTCTCGAACCGGTGGACGTTGGGTCAGTTGAAATTTTCAAGACAGATATCAAATGCTTTTTCATGAAGTATATTTTTCTTTATTCATTCACACAGTGCTGGCTAAGCTGGTATTTATTGCCCATCCCTAATTACCTTAGAGTGGGTGATAGTGAACTGCTTTCTTGACCTGCTGCCGCCCTTGGGTGGAGGGACATCCATACTTAGGAAGGGTGTTCCAGGATTTTGACCAAAATTTGGGTTAAAAGTGTAGAAGTAAATTGAGATTACAAATTAACCAATGGAATGAACTGGCTTGAGAGGCTAAATGGCGTTCTGTTCTGATGTTGGATACAAGTTGCTTGTCTCTGGTTTTCTGAGCCTACTCAGGGTTCGCAACTATGCGGAGGGTGCCCTGTCTCATGATTATCATGTCAGTTAGCGTTAGGGAGCAGTGACTGGGTCGCTGCGGTGAGGGCAGATTTTATTATCAGGTAGTTATCCAAAGGTTTAAAAGGAATTGTCTGACTTTCTGAGATGACGAGATCACGTTCAGGTCCTGTACACGAGAAACAGGACAATTCGAGCCCGGCCAATTACCGCCCAGTCATTCTACCGTCTGCCATCAATAAAGTGACGGAAGGTGTCAGTAACAGTATTATCAAGCAGCACCTGCTCAGTAATAAACTGCTCAGTGACACCTAGTTTGGGTTCCACCAGGACCACTCAGCTTCTGGTCTCATTACAGCCCTGGTTCAAACATGGACAAAGGAGCTGAATTCCAGAAGTGAGGTGAGAGTGACAGCCCTTGATATTCAGGCCACTTTTGACCATGTGGCATCAAGGAGCCCTAGCAAAACTGGAATCAATGTATTGGGGGAAAATTCTGTGCTGGTTGGATCATCCTGGTACGTAGGCAGATGATTGTGGTTGTTGGAGGTCAGTCATCTCCACTCCAGGACATCTCTGCAGGGGTTCCTCGTGGCTCATCTTCAGATGCTTCATCAATGATCTTGTCTCCATCATAAGGTCAGAAAAGTGGACGTTCACTGATGATTGCTCGATATTCAGCACCATTCGCAACTCCTCACATATACTGAAGCAGTCCATGCTCAAATGCAACAAGATCTCGACAATATCCTGGCTTGGGGCTGACAAGTGGCAAGTAATTCCATGCCACACAAATGCCAGGCTATGATCACCTCCAATAAGAAAGAACCCACCCATTGCTTCTTAACATTCAATTACATTACCATGACTGAATACCCCACTATCGAGAGTCCTGGGGCTTACCATAGACCAGAAACTCAATCAGACTCACTGCACAAATACAGTGACTATAAGAGCAGGTCAGAGCCGAGCAATACTGCACCAGGTAACTTTAACCTTCTGACTCCTCAGAGCCTGTTCACCATTTATCTACAAGGCACAAGTCGGGACTCGGATGGAATACTCCCCACTTGCCTTGATGAGTGCACCTCCAACAACACTCAAGAAGCTTGACACCATCCAGCCCACTTGATTGGCACCACATCCACAAAAATTCACACTTCCACTAATTGATCTTGTATCTACAAGATGCACTGCATAAATTCACAAAAAATCTTGAGACAGCATTTTCCAAACCCATGACCATTTCCATCTAGAAAGGCGAGGGCAGCAGATACCTGTACCACTAGGGTCCAACCCACTTACCACCCTGATTTGGAAATCTATCACAATTCCTCCAAAGTCGCTAGATCAGAATCCTGCAATACCCTCAATAACTGCATTGTGGGCATGCCTACAGGACATGGACTGGGAACCCATGGTGGTTCAAGAAGACAGCTCAGCACCATCTTCTCAACGGCCAGTAGGATGGTCAAACTCCAGCCAGCAACACCATGACTGACGAGTGAGAAAAAATTTTTTTGTCTACAATCAACTTGCCAGATTCCACCACCTCTGCAGTTAATGTTTTTGTTCCAATCAATATCCAGCTGTTCCCATGCTAGTCTTCACTCAAGGCAATGCATTTGGAGCTCAGGTAACTGCAAAGGCCATGTTTGCTCTGTCTCAAAGCATAGATGATCAGGGCAATCCAAGCTAACAGTGTCATGCTAACTTTTACTGATACCAGATTTAATATTTCGAGGTTTGTACTAAATCTGAGTTCAGATGCTCCAAGTGCCCCAGTCAGACTCGAACACACATATACTGGATCATTAGGTCATGCACCTCTGGATTACCTCGTACAGCACAGAGGAAAAGAAAATCTACTGAAAGGGATGGTGAGATATTTGTCAGAGCGATGGGTTTCAATGCTAATCTTGAAGATGAAGGCGATGAAGAGGCAGAGGGATTTAGGGAACGAATTCCAGAAGATAAGGCAGGATCGCTACGATGGTGAGGAAGGGAGCTGGAGGATTCATAAAAGATCACATGGATCAGAAGTTTTGAGGGTTTGATGATATCACAGAGGTTTATAGAGCAATTGGATTGGAGGTGGGTACAAAAGAAGACGTAAGGAACTTAATTTCCTTAATTTAATTGCTACTCTAAAGCATGTTTTGAATTCTCTCCACTCGGGTGACTTGGACCTTTACAAATTTTTCTTGGTACATCTATCTCATCGGCACATATTACATTCTCTAGTCAATGTTGAATCATTGCGCACAATGTGATCACTGCAGCTCCTGATTACTGAAGGAGAGATCAGATAATACCGGGACGGTCCCAGAGCTGATCAAGAAAAATAATTAAATTCCACTTTGATGAAAAGCATTCATTAATCTAGCAAGCATGTTGCTTACCTCAGCCTGTGATAACATAAACGACAGTGCTTTGCTCTGATAGAGCCATGCGGTAATCCAAAATCTTCAAAAAGCAGAATTCAGGCTGAACAATTATGTTATTAAATATTTATACAAGGTGTTTCCGATGAATAACAATCTTGTTCCTTTAGCTCCAGAGGGGGTCATTTGTTCCTCTGCTGTACAGTTTCAACTGGATGTAAAATTTAAGGATGGTGTGAAAACAAATGTGAAAGCTGGTTGAACACATTTTGTCAATTACTGATGTACTGTGGCTGCTTGGTGTGTGTAGCTAAAAGTGCTTTTGATTTAGATGTTGCCCTAATTTTCCGCACAGACACAATGGTCTTAAAGGCTCCTTCCATGTGGTAAAGCCCTGGGATTCTATGATAAAAGAAAACATTTCATCAAAGCGCATCTTCTTGCACTCATCAGGATATCTGCAAGAAAGCCAGTGCAAAAAAAAATGACATTTACACCATATAAGAAGAAAGCATTGATTGGTTAATAAGTGGACTCAGATTGGTAGATATATTGTTATAAAGAATGCATCAGTTCGTGATGACTGACAGTTAACTGCAAATCCTTATTTAAACCAATCCGCATACTTTACTTATACATATATGTTGTTTTCATTTTCTGTTATCCTCGTGAATTGTCCTAATATGTGAAAGACAAAAAGCTTCGACAAACTGTGTCATTTCTAAACAACAGTCACATCCTATATTAGCAAAGAGTTTTATAATAATTGATACAGCAATTTCCATTTGGCCAGTTACTCTTGAAATTGTTATTCCATTTGAGTTTGTCTGTGCGTCTTTAACAATAATTCAAAAACTATGTCTGGTCTATTCATTGTTAATGCATTGCCCTTTGAGGTTTGGGCTCCATGAACGGTCTTTCTATCTTGACTCTTTCCTTCAATCTTCCAACCTTCCCTTTGATAGTCTTGGCGCTCTAACTTTGGGCTTTCTGTTCTCTTTTCATTTCTCATGACATGATAAAGTCAAGACTTGGTTCGCACATTAAGACCATGTGATCAGAGCAGCTATTGCAAAATTGTAGTGTACAACGGTAGTGTCCTTGCCTGCGGACCACAAGTCTCAAGGTCACACTTCATGTGTGCAGGAAATGTGTCACCACATGTTTGAGCAGGTTGATTCAAAATACTTACCCCAGTTAGCCAGTGATTTTTTTGTTTCCCAAACCAAATGGATTGGAAAATGTTTGATGAGTGATTATTAATGAAATGGTTCTCTTACTTATAGTGTCCTACAGCATGGAAACAGACCCTTAGGTCTAATTCAGCCATGCCAACCACGTTTCCCAAACTAAACGAATCCCATTTGCCTGCTTTTGGCCTATATCGCTTTAAACCTTTCCTATTCATGTACCTGTCCAAATGTCTTTTAAATGTTGTAATTGTATTCACTTCTATTGCTTCCTCTGGCAGTCCATTCTATATACACAGCACCTTCTGCATGAAAAGTTGCTCCTCCGGCCCCTTCTAAATCTTTCCCCATTCACCTTAAATCCTTTATTTCTGAATTTCTCTACCCTGGGAAAAAAGGCTTTAGCAATTCAGCCCTATCCATGCCCCTCATGATTTTAAAAACCTCCAAAAGGTCAAGCCTCAACCTCTTACACTCAGGAAAAAAAGGTCCCAGCCTAGCCAACCTCTCCTTATAAGACCATAAGACATAGGAGGGGAAGCAAGGCCATTTGGCCCATCAAGTCCACTCCGCCATTTAAATCATGGCTGATGGGCATTTCAACACCACTTTCCTGCACTCTCCCCGTAGCCCTTGATTCCTTTTGAGAGCAAGAATTTGTCGATCTCTGCCTTGAAGGCATCCAACGTCTTGGCCTCCACTGCACTCTGCGGCAATGAATTCCACAAGCCCACCACTCTCTGGCTAAAGAAATGTCGTCTCATTTCAGTTTTAAATTTACCCCCTCTAATTTTAAGGCTGTGCCGACGGGTCCTAGTCTCCCCAGCTAACGGAAACAACTTCCTAACGTCCACCCATTTCTAAACCGTACATTATCTTGTACGTTTCTATTAGATCTCCCCTCAACCTTCTAAACTCTAATGAGTACAATCCCAGGATCCTTAGCCGTTCATCATACGTTAAACCTAGCATTCCAGGGATCATCCGTGTGAATCTCCGCTGGACACGCTCCAGGGCTAGTATGTCCTTCCTGAGGTGTGGGGCCCAAAATTGGACACGGTATTCTAAATGGGGCCTAACTAGAGCCTTATAATGCCTCAGAAGCACATCACTGCTTTTATATTCCAACCCTCTTGAGATAAACAACAATATTACATTCGCTTTCTTAATTATGGACTCTACCTGCAAGTTAACCTTTAGAGAATCCTGAACCAACATTCCCAGATCCCTTTGCACTTCTGATTTGCAAATTTTCTCACCATTTAGAAAATAGTCCATGCCTGTATTCTTTTTTCCAAAGTGCAAAACCTCACATTTACTCACATTGAATTTCATCAGCCATTTCCTGGACCACTCTCCTAAACCGTCTAAATCTTTCTGCAGCTTCCCCACCTCCTCAGTACTACCTGCCTCTCCACCTATCTTTGTATCATCAGCAAACTTCACCAAAATGTCCCCAGCCCCTTCATCCAGATCATTAATATATAAGGTGAACAGCTGTGGCCCCAACACTGAACCCTGTGGGACACCACTTGTCACCGGTTGCCATTCCGAAAAAGAGACTTTTATCCCAACTCTCTGCCTTCTGTCAGACAACCGATCCTCAATCCAAGCCAGTAGCTCACCTCGAACACCATGGGCCTCACCTTGCTCAGCAGCCTCCCGTGAGGCACTGTATCAAAGGCCTTTTGGAAGTCTAGATAGATAACATCTACTGGGTTTCGCTGGTCTAACATACTTGTTACCTCTTCAAAGAATTCTAACAGGTTTGTTGGGCACGACCTCCCCTTACTAAATCCATGCTGACTTGTTTTAATCTGACCCTGCACTTCCAGGAATTTAGAAATCTCATTCCTGACAATGGATTCTAGAATTTTTACCAACTGCTGAGGTTAGGCTAATCGGCCTATAATTTTCCATCTTTTGCTTTGATCCTTTCTTAACCAAGGGAGTTACAACAGCAATTTTCCAATCATCTGGGACTTTCCCTGACTCCAGTGACTTTTGAAAGATCACGACCAAAGCCTCCACTATTTCCTCAGCCACCTTCCTCAGAACTCTAGGATGTAGCCCATCAGGGCCAGGAGATTTATCAATTTTTAGACCCTTTAGCTTTTCTAGCACTTTCTCTTTTGTAATGCCTACCGTACTCAACTCTGCCCCCTGGCTCTCCCTAATTGTTGGCATACTACTCATGTCTTCCACTGTGAAGACTGACGCAAAGCACTTACTAAGTTCTTCAGCTATTTCCTTATCTCCCATCACTAGCCTTCCAGCATCAATTTGGAGCGGCCCAATATCTACTTTTGCCTCTCGTTTGCTTCTTATGTATTGAAAGAAGCTTTTACTATCATTTCTGATATTACTAGCTAGCCTACCTTCATATTTGATCTTCTCCTTCCTTACTGCTCTCTTTGTTATCCTCTGTTTGTTTTTGTAGCCTTCCCAATCTTCTGATTTCCCAGTGTTCTTGGTCACTTTATAGGCTATCTCTTTTTCTTTGATACATTTCCTGACTTCCCTTGTCAGCCATGGCTGTCTAATCCCACCCTGGATAATCTTTCTTTTCTCTGGGATGAACCTCTGTACTGTGTCCTCAATTACACCCAGAAACTCCTGCCATTGTTGGTGTGCTGTCTTCCCCGCTAAGCTGTGCTTCCAGTCGATTTTCGTCAATTCCTCTCTCATGGCCCTGTAATTACCTTTATTTAACTGTAACACCATTACATCCGATTTTGCCTTCTCTCTTTCAAACTGCACACTGAACTCTACCATATTATGATCGCTGCCTCCTCAGTGTTCCCTTACTTTAAGGTCTTTTATAAAGTCTGGCTCATTACATAGCACTAAGTCCAGAATAGCCTGCTCCCTTGTGGGCTCCATCACAAGCCGTTCCAAAAAGCCATCCTGAAAACATTCCATGAATTCTCTTTCTTTGGATCCACCAGCAACATTATTCACCCAATCCACCTGCATATTGAAGTCCCCATGATCACCATGACCTTGCCTTTCTGACATGCCCTATCTATTTCTCGGTGCATCTTGCGCCCCTGGTCCTGATCACTGTTAGGAGGTCTGTACATAACTTCCATTATAGTTTTTTTGCCTTTGTGTTCCTCAATTCCACCCACACAGACTCCACATCTTCTGACCCTATGTCATTTAGTGCCGTAGATTTAATTCCATTCTTAACTAACAAGGCAACCCCACCCCCCTGCCCATCTCCCTGTCTTTTTGATATGTTGTGAATCCTTGAATGTTTAACTGCCAGTCCTGAGCTCCCTGCAACCATGTCTCTGTGATGCCCACCACATCATAATCATTCAAGACGATTTGTGCTGCTAATTCATCTACTTTGTTGCGAATACTACGAGCATTTAGATAAAGTGTCTTAATGCTAGCTTTCTTATCATTATTAGAGAGGTTGGAAATCCCAAGATGTCTTAAGCTATCCTTCCTTTTTGCTGTATTTCTAGTCTGCCTCGAGCCTAAATCCACCTGTACACATGCTATCCTGCTGCTTATCTTTCTATTTAACTCCATACTCCCTGTCTCTTTCACTTTCCCTTCCCCCGATTTACTAGTTTAAAGTCCTACTGACCACCCTATTTATCCTTTTCGCTAGAACACTAGTTCCAGATCAGTTCAGGTAGAGACCATCCCAATGGTACAGATCCCCCCGGTTCCAAAATTGATGCCAATGCCCCATGCAATGGAATCCCTCTTTCCCACATCAATCCCTTAGCCACATGTTTACTTCCCTAACTTTCTTTTCCCTGTGCCAATTGGCACGTGGCTCGGGCAGTAATCCGGAGATTATGACCCTTGAGGACCTGTACTTCAATTTCTTTCCTAATGCTTCATAATCCCTGAACAGGTCCTCTACCCTAGCTTTGCCTATGTGGTTAGTCCCAACGTGGACCCAACAACTGGATCCTCCCCCTCCCGCTCCAATATCCTTTCAACCCGGTCGGAGATGTCCCGTACCCTGGCACCGGGCAGGCAACACACCATGCGGGACTCCCGATCCGGCTTGCATAGGATACTATCTGTCCTTCTAATTATAGAATCCCCTATAACAACTACCTGTCTTATAATTCAAACCCTCTGGTCCTGGTAACACCCTTGTAAATCCTTCTAGTTTAGTAACTTCCTTCCTATGGCTGAGCAATAAGAACTGTATGCAGTACTCCAAAAGTGGCCTTACCAATGTCTTGTACAGTCACAACTTGTCATTCCAACTCCTTTAAACGATGTTCTTACCAATAACGGCAAGCATGCCAATCGCCTTCCTTGCCACCCTGTCTACCTGTACTGTATCTAGATACTTATGAGGATAAAATGCTCAGAGCTTGTCCCATTCCTTCACTGTAGCATCAGTGTCATTCCCTTGTGTATGGGTAGCTGAGCTTTCTGCCAACAATACAGGGAAATCCATCTCCATCTCTTCACACTGGCCTCAAAGTGATTCACAGTGGCATCACCAGAGCAGCAGGGAGGATGAGTGGTGGTGTAAGATCCTGCTCACAGGTTTCCATGTTAGTGCTGCTGCTCCTAGATGGCTTGGCGCATGAAGTGGATTGCTTTCCCATCTCAAAGTGACTGTATCTGCTGAGCCACCCATTCACAACCTGTCTGCTGTGTCTGGATTTAAGGTTAAAAATGAATGGGAAATAAAATGCAATGGTGCATAACCCTTTCCTTAAGCTTGATTAGATATATTTCATTGCAATTTCCGTGGGACGTTATTCCTTACTCTTGTTAACTTTCAATTCATCCAACATTACAGAAAGTTATACTTTTTGTTGTGGTATTCCAGCATTGACACAACAAATGGCAAATAGAGTCAGAGTTGACTTATTGAAACATATAAAACTCTGAGGGGACTTGATCAGGTGAATGTCAAAAGGATGCTTCCTCTCGTGGGAGCATCTAAACTAGGGGTTAAACTTAAAAATAAGGGGGCATCCATTTAAATCAGAGATAACAAACTTTTCTTTTCTCTCAGAGGGTTGCGATTCTTTGGAATTCCCTTCCTCAAAGGGCAGTGGATGTAAATCCTTTAAATATTTTTTGCAGAGGTAAATGGATCTTGATTACCGAGGGAATGAAAGATTATCAGGAATGTAGAGGTGAGGTTAAAATCAAATCAGCCATGATCCTATTGAATGGCGAAGCAGGTTTGAAGGGCAGAGTGGCCTACTTTTATCCCTTGTTCAGATGTTCATAACTTGGCTGTTAGGGGCTGGGAAGTGGTTTACTTTGGCTGGAGAGCTTAGAAGTGAGGGCCATGGTCACAAGATAAGGGGTCAGCCATTCGGGACTGAGAAGATGAGAAATTCTTCACTCGGAAGTTTGGGAATCCCACTCCAAAAGGCTGTGGATATTTCACCATTGAATAGATTCACGAAGAAAGATGATAGATTTTTGATGCTATAGTAAAGGTGGGATAGGTTGAGAAAGTGGAATTGATATATAGGATTAGCCATGATCTTGTTGAATGACACAGCATGCTTCAAGGACCAAATTGTACATTCCTGCTGCTATTCCTTATGATAATAATTGATGTTTTAAAAACATTTTTCAATATGCCATCTCCAGATGCCAGCTGTTTTATGTTATTCATAAATACAGGCTGTAGTTATTGAGATGATGGGAGACTTTCATCTTGTTTCAATCTGTAAAGGCTCTGCACGTTTTTATCATAACAATGTTTAATTAACCAAAATATTACTCTTATAAAATTGACTTTTGTTTAACAGCGTCCTTGATAATGATCTACTGTCTCTTTGTGGAAGACAAGACAATATGCATATCTAGGAAGTGTTATTAATTTCAAGGTGTGGTGGGCTGACAAATTTCTAGAGGGAATTCATTGCATTTACTCACAAATTAATTGCACCAGGAATTCCTGTGCGCCGTTACCATGTTAAATCCACAAGAAACTTACGTATGCCTGCCTGACCCTTCACGATTGTTCGTGGAACCAAGCTGATTGATATGCAAGTCAGGTGTCAAGAAATAAACGAGACCAACACACAGCCAGGGGCTACAGTTCATATTCTGGAATTGTGAAATTAATCAATAACATGTTTGCATGCCTAGTGGGAAAAGACTGCTTTGATCTAGGGTGTTCTTCAAAGAAGCCAACTTCAACTTCAAAGGAAGCCATGAATATATCTGGACAGCAGAGTTAGGATGCTCATTTCCCAATGTGACTGTCTGTATCTTTACTGTGACACTGTCAGAGGTGGAGGCAGCATCCATGGCACTGAAGAATTCAAGTTACATCCATCAAAACAGTCTGCGATGAAGAATTTTGATTTTGTGTTATTCGGGGACAGTTCAAATTTAGCATTTAAATCAAGTGTTATATTGGTAGTTATTTGCTGCACTTTATTGCTTCTGTGTAATCTCATGCCTTGCAAATAAATGTTGCTGGTGAAATTAGCCTACAAAACCGCTTCTGCACGTGCAGCATTTTTCACCTTTTGGATTTGGCAACAGTATGTTCTATAGAGATTGTGCAGTGTCTGGTGAAAAATGTCACAGTAAAGGGATAATCTCTTTGTACAATATATCCACCAACGGCTCAGGTAAGCTTAGAAGTTTCTTATTAAAGGACACATCACATTGCTTTTGATAGTTGACTTTGGGTCGAAGAGTCTGTTTCTAAGCTGTATGACTCTATGACTCTAAGTAAAGAGAATTGTGCCTGTGTTATCTTTATTGTCAATGACAACCTGGGTAGGCTGACTTGTGGTCAAATCCTTCCATGGTCATCATGCATATTGTTTAATTTAGAGGAGTGTGATGGCATCGGGGAGTGCTGATGGGAATCTTCATATTATCTTTCTAATAAATTAAGAATTTACTTTTTGAATGTAATCACAAAGAAGGAGGTAAGTTTCAGGATCTCAAAGTTAAATCCCAGATTTCAAATCATTAGGGGCTAAAGGGCCACAGATCATCATTTAGAACAGATAGAAAATGCTGGATGCAAAGAAAACGAGATCTGTCAATTTCACCCCCTACAATGGTGTTAATCACATGATACTGGGGTCTTTTCTTTCCAGCCAGTTGGGGTTTCAATGTCACATTTCATTCAGAAGATCACGCATCTGATCATGTAGCATTCCCTCCGTACTGCATCGGGAACCTTGATTTTCTTTTTCAAATGGCCACATCCTGGAGTGGATCTCGACCACAGGCCTTGATAATTCAGAGATGAAAGAAGCTCCCCAATTAAACCAGAGTCAAGTGTGATCTCGTGTTTACTGATCAATTCTGTCAAAGAAGTTTAAACACAGCATTCAGAATCAGTTCTTTAAAAGGCTTACGGGAGCATACTGATATGTACGGGCTTCAGGGCCCTGGGGCAACTTTGTGGTGATGTCATAGAGCTACAAATCACTGCGTATAAATATCACAGCATGGGCAGAGTTAGAATAAGCTGGCAGTAATATTCTGAAAGATACACTGGAATGAAACTCTCTGGGAGAGGCATTTAGAGCACATGGACATGAATACATGAAGAAAATAGTTTCGCCCTTGCCTATCGTAATGATAAGTCAGAGCATGGTATAACTTTGTTTGCAATGTATAACAGCATTTAGAATGAAGGATTATTAAATTGTCTCACTTTGAAGACTGTCCTTCACTTTGGTTTGGGGTGGCATGGTCTTTCAATGGTTAGCACTGCTGCCTCAGAGCACCAGGGACCCAGGATTGATTCCACTCTTGGGCAACTGCGTGGAGTTTGCACTTTCTCCCGTGTCTGCGTGGTTTACTTCTGGGTGCTCTGGGTTTCTCCCACTGTCCAAAGATGTCCAGGGTAGGTGAGTTAGCCATGGGAAATGGAGGGTTACAGTGATGGTGGTGGGTCAGGGTGGGAGGCTTTTCAGAGGTCCAACGTGGATTCAATGGGCAGAATGGCATGCTTCTGTACAGTAGGGATTCTATGATTCTTTTCCTCCGATCTCTCAAAGATACGTGACTAACTGTGCATCAAAGCTTGCATCTGCAATCATCTTAAACTGGGTACTTTAAATTTTGAGGTGCACAGATATCATTCTAGCTCAGTGTCAGTCCAGAGACTTGAACTGTCAGCTCAGTGAAGTACCTTCTCAGATGCATAGAAAGATCCCACTGCACTGGTCAAAAAAGTGTAGGGGAGATATTTCAGTGCCACGAACAACAGTTACCCTTCAACCAACAATGATTTGAGTCAATAATCTCTTTGTTGTCTATGGAAGCTCATGGTGACTAAATCAGCAGTGACCACATTCTCAAAGTAGTCTACTTGTGCAGAAGTGCAATGTAAACACAAGCTTCTCCAGCATCTGCAGCTCCTACTATCTCATAAACACAAGTTCCTTCTTTCTTTGTTCATGTTTGTCATTAGTGTTCATCCAGATTTAGTAATCAACATAAAACATTATAGGTTCCAAATCATCAAAACCAATTACATTAAGGCAGGCTACATGGCTAACACTTTGTCAAATGGCAGACTGTGTCTTGGGTTAATCCATGAGTTATCACCCTGAGAAGGGCAGATAAATAATGTTGAAGCCCTGTAGTCTAAACCATGTTCAGCACTTTGTGGTTTAAGAATGAACTGTAAATTGTGTAAACTACTAAAATACAACTTTGGAATACTTCTTTGTACAATTAGTGGAACAACATGCAATTAGAAGTTTTGACTGTTAGATGTAATGGTTTATACTAGATGATAGCCACAATGATTAAAGTGCAGTCATTGATTACATCACTTCTAAAAGCAACCAACTCCCACCATAATTATTGATACGATGAAGCGTAATAGCTTTCATCTTTCAGTTCTTGCTTTCCATGTAATTCCCTTTGCAGATGAAGGTTTTCTTTCTGGTGTGTAGAGTGATTTTATTTCATAGAATAGTGCTGGCTGAATATTGTATTGTTTGCAGTGAGTGACCCCGGTGGTTGTCGACCTCATGAGGTAAACATGACTGGCACACTTTAACACAAATTGGAAGGAGGAAAATACAAAGTCATATCCAATTCTTTTCGTTTTTTGTAGCAATGTGGATAGATACTTGTTCAAAGCTTTTGAACCTGTACATAAAAACTATATCATCTTGCACGTTTCTCCTAACTGTCGTTATGTGAAAATTTGAGTTGTAAAACATAGCTTTTGATTGTGAAGAATCTTTGATGCTGAGCTCAGGATTAAGAGCTGATTTCATCACCTGTCAGCCCTTAATACTGAGCCTGGATTAAAATAAATTGCATCTCCTTTTCACATTGTTTGTTTATGATGAGCCCTGAATTAAAGTGTTGGCTGTGAACCTAATAGCTCTCTAGGTTCTCAAGCCAAAAATGGAGCAATGTCCTGTAGGAACTCCAAAGACCAGTGATAAACTATGTGTGTCAATTAGCTGCCTGCTGCCCACACCTTACTGTGCACAATGCCTTGCTCTCGGTTTCCCAAAGACTTAAGTTTTAGAAATGTCATCCTTGTGTTGAAATTCCTTTGGAGTCTTACCCTCCTTCATCTCTACTTCTGGCTCTACAATCTGAGCTCCCAGTGTCAATATCTGGTTAACCACATTGTCACATTTGATAATGTCTTTAGTTAAGGTAAGAAGAAACAGCTGGTGGCTGTTCATTGTCTGGGCACATGCATGTAGGGTAGGAATCATTTGTTGCAAAGGTAGTGGCCCAACCACTGAGGTAGGAGGCCCATGTTCAGCCCCCTCCCCCCCGCCCACTTATCAACATCACTAAACAGCTTGATTCAAAAATACCCATAAAGCTAGGGTACTAGCTCTAGAAGTGCAACAGTTGTGTCCCTTCGTCTGAACTAGGAGGCCTGGATTCAAGCCCCAGCTCACTAGAGGTGTATAATAGTATGTCTGAACAGGTTGATATGCTTTTCCCCGGCAGTGAGGCAATGGCATAATGGTATTATCTTTGGATTGTTAATCTAGAGACCCTGCTAATGTTTTGGGGTTTGAATCCCACCACAGTAAATGGAATTTGAATTGAATAAAACAAAAAACTGGAATTAAGAGACCAATGATGGCCATGAATCTATTGTCAATTGTTGGGAAAAACTAATACATATAGGATAAGGGCTCTTGCAGTGGAACAGCAGTGTATTCAAGTGCAACTGCTCTAGAAATATGTAATAGATAAAATCGCTTGATTAAAAATATCCACACATATAGGGTATGAATGAAAGGGTTAAGACCAAGGAAGTCAATAAGCTTTCCCCACAAAAGGAAGGACGTATAGTATATCTTGATTTCAATCTTTACAGTTAACTAAGAATCCATCAACACCCAGATACTTCGGCTTTCTGATTTCATCTCTTCTAAATTCTCTTATCTCCTTGCCCCTATTGAGGGCTATGCTTTCATTTAGAAAGACAACATACGGTTTCTTTATATCCTTCTTTGTACATTGGTTTGGATCACTCCTTTGAATTAGTCATTGGCAGTGTTAATGCTCCACACAAGCCTGCCCCTTCCTCGATCTAAGCCATCAAAGCATCTTTCTGTTACTCCCTCCCTATTTTCTTGTGAATGCATACAATGAACCACCCTGGATATTCCCTTTGGTGATGAGTTCCACCTGTTAATAACTCTCAGGATAAAGAGGTTTCTCTCAAATTCCCTTTTTGATTCATTATTGACAATCCAGTACTTATAGCTCCTAGTTCTGATCTCACCCACAAGTCACCCAGAACCTTGAAAACCACTGTCAGGTCATTTCCCAATATTTTCTTTCTGAGTTAAAACACAACTTGTTCCATCTTTCTGCTGGGCGGCACGGTGGCTCAGTGGTTAGCACTGCTGCTTCACAATGCGAGGGACCTGCTTTTGATTCCAGCCTTGGGTGACGGTGTGGAGTTTGCACATTCTCCCCCTGTCTATATGAGTTTCTCCTGGGTGCTCCGGTTTCCTCCCACACTCCAGAAATGTGCAGGCTGGGTGGGTCGGCCATGAGAAATGCAGTGATAGGGTGGGGGGGTGGGTCTAGTGGGATGTTTTTTCAAGGGGTTGGTGTGGAATCAATGGCTTGAATGGCCTGCTTCCACACTGTAGAGATTCTGCTCTATCTTATGATTTCTTCCAGGTCTGTAACCTCAGTTCTGGTATCATTCTGCCACGCCTTTATGCCAGTTCTATCATATGGAAGACAGAAGTGATCAACATATTCCAACAGTGATCTCTTGAAGGTTTCAGACATTTCTTTTTAAAATACAACTTCACCAATTTATGCTTCTACCCTTCTTGAAATGAACCCCAGAGTTTTGATTGTATCAGAGATCTTGGGAACTGCAGATACTGGAGAATCTGAGATAACAAAATGTGGAACTGGATGAACACAGCAGGCCAAGCAGCATCTTAGGAGCACAAAAGCTTTTGTACTTCTAAGATGCTGCTTGGCCTGCTGTGTTCATCCAGCTCCACACTTTGTTATCCCAGAGTTTTGATTGCTGTTTTATGGTTTTAATAACCTGTAGCAATACATTTAGTGAGAGGTGTATCTGCATGCTTGGTCATCCTTAACACAATTAAGCACTTAGGGACATGGGAGACAGTGGTGCAGTGGTAATGATGATGTGGAGGTGCCAGTGTTGGAATGGGGTGGACAAGGCCAGAAGTCACACAGCACATTATAGACCAACAGGTTTATTTGAAATCACAAGCTTTCATAACGCTGCTCCTTCATCAGGTGAAGTAGTGGTAATGAATTTAAGTAGGTAATCCACAATTCCAGGCTAATGTCTCTGGGGCATGGGTTCAAAGCCCATCATGACAGATGGAAATGAAAATTAAAAGCTGAAAATAAACAATGCTGGAAATCAAAGCTGCTCAGGCAGCATCCATGGAGAGAGAACAAACTAACATTTTGAGTCTCAATGATTTCATGACTTATGGACTCAAAACGTCAGCTTTCTCTCTCTCTACGGATGCTGCCTGACCTGCTGTGATTTCTAGCCTTCTTTCTATTCAGTACAGATTCCCACATCTACAGTCATTTGCCCCTCCAATGGAAACTAAAAGATGGCCTGATGGTGACCATATTAATTATTAAAAACTCATCTGGTTCACTGCTGGCCTATAAAGAAGGATCCTGCTGTCTTGATCTGGTCTGGCCTACATGAACTACAGATCCACAGAAATGTTGTTAGACTCTTAAGGGCCGTCTAAGCAATGAATGGTGATTTAGCCTATGAAGCTCGAATCTAATCAACACATTTAAATAAAAGATTTTCACTATAACAGGACCATGGATATTATTTAGCATAGCTCTTTGGTTACAGCTTGAGGTAAAACAATTCACCAGATCACTGATTGGACAAGCTTGTTTCTATTTAAGAAGTTTATATCTTCTCATCCTGTTGCCGAGGAGCCATACCGGACTGAAAACACAAACTCGCTGAGGATCTCCAGCTTTCTCCGTGTCTGCTCCTATTACTCTCTGTTTCAGAAGGAGAGCATTGATTTTAAGTGCTTGTAGCTACCGGTGTTGAGGATCTGGCGACAGTGAGACCTCAGATTTTCAGGATCAGCTTTATGAATCATCTTTTATTACGTAGTTCAATGCCACATCGTGAGCTTGGGTTTGAGGCAACTGGGTAGATGAGGAGACTAAGTCAAGAATTGACTACAGGCTTAGACTTCAAAATAACACTGTTTATTGTCTACACATTCATATTTAAAAATGTTAATACATGGTAATCATAGCTAGGCTCTGCTCTTATAGTGACATTAGGTACATTCCCTCTAACTTCTCCTGCTGCTCTGCAGATTTCTGAGATCCACTTACATGTTCCATGATGTGTCTGCAAGCCATTTCGAGTGCACATGGAGTGCATAGTTTAGAGGGAATGTTGTAAAGGACTGATCTCTTCTTCATGTGTTGATGTCCATGTGCTTGGGCAAGTCTTTTAGACTGGAAAGGTAGTGTGATATGGTTTGGTGAAATTTTCAAAATATTCTAACTCCGCCCACACTAGCTTCTTTATATCCCAGTGATGTGCAGCTCCATGACATCATTGTAAAGTTGCTCTAGAGTTCTGAAGCCCTCACACAATGAATTCAAATGCCACTTTTTTTCCCACAGGTTTGGAAAGACTACATGACTGTTTCACATATTTATTTCTTGTTTCACAATGGTGAAGAGGTCATGAGGGGAGCATTTGAAGGTCCACTGAGCAGGAGTGGAGGGGTGCAAGAGGGAGGTCTAGTAATTGTTGGAGCTCCAGCCAAAGAGTTACAGGAAACTTCAGAAAAACAGGAAAGATACCGTGGCAGTGATTTCTCCCTGAATCCTGGCCTAATAGCAAGGAGAAAATGTTGCTGGATATCTCTCCTCACTCCTTCACTCAGTCTGGTCCCTGCAGTGAAACAGCTTCTACATCAACTTTATTAGTTAATGGGGAGTGGGCATCACTGGCTAAACCAGAGCTCATTGCCCATCCCTAATTGCAGGTGGTGGAAAGCTGCCTTCTTGAACCACTGTAGCCTCCGCTTTGGAATATCTGAGTGATTTTGTGAGGTCATTTCAGACAGAAGTTTGCAATCAACTACACTGCTGTGAGTCTGGAGACACGCAAAGCCCAGGCAGGGTGAGGATTGCAGATTTCCGTCGCTAAAGGATATTAGTGAACCTGAGAGTTTTTAAAAAGAATCGATGATAATTTTATTGGGCTGAGTACGTTTTAAGCTCCATTCACATTCCCCACCCTCTACTTAGACTTTACAAATCAGGCCCACAAATATACCTACTAAGTCCAGGCTCCCTCAGTCTTCCTCCTGTGGGCTGTGTGTTGTCTGAGCGAAGATCATCATTTGACTCTGGCATTGATAAGTAGTCAGCTTTCCTTTGGGGAGAGGAGGGACGTGTGGGGATAATGGAAGGAGGTGAATCTTCCACACACTGCCCTGAAACCGTGAAGCATACTCCCAACACATTATCTACACAGGTCTGATGGGTGGCAGGTTATTATATAGAGTGTTCAATAAAATCCAGCCCATTGTCACCTCTACTGAGACTAGCATTCAATTCCAGATTTCTATTAACGGACGGAACCCGTGAATTAAATTCCACCCCCTGCCTTGCTGGGATAAGAAATTATGTTGGAAGCTCAGGGGTGAATTCATAGATATTTATAAAATCATGATGGAGTGAATAGCCAAGTTGTTTCTTCTCCAGGGTAGGGGAGTCCAAAATTAGAGGACATAGGTTTAAGGTGAGAGAGGAAACGTTTAAAAGGGGCCCAATGCACATCTTTTTCACGCAGATGATGGTGTGTTTGTATGGAACGAGCTGCCAGACGAAGTGGTGGAGGCTGGTACAAATACAACATTTAAAAGGCATCAGTGTGGGTACATGAATAGGAAGGGTTTCGAGGGATGTGTCAAATGCTGGCAAATATGACTAGATTAATTTAGGATATCTGGTTGGTATGGAACAGTTGAACCAAAGGGTCTGTTTCCATGCCATACAACTCTATGAATCAATGTCCCTAGATCATCACCCCGGGCCCATAACTTACTATTTGTGGGATGTTATTATTATCTGAGGCAATGGCCTCACAATATTTTGGCTGGACTATTAATCTGGTGGCCTGGGTTCAAATCCTGCCACTGCAGATGTTGAAATTTGAATCCAGCAAAAATCTTGAATCAAGAGTCTACTGATGACCATGAAACCATTGTTGATTGTCAGAAAAAACCCCAATGGCTCATCAATGCCCTTCAGGGAAAGAAACTGGCTTTCATGTGACTCCAGACCAGCAGCAACGAGGTTGACCCTCAGCTGCCTGATGGGCAATGAATGCATCCTGTAAATAAATTTAGGAAGAAAACTTCCCTGATACAATCATCTCATCATCCAGGATGATGTTTCATAAGTACCTTGATGTGGCTGCGAAGGGCTTTGGGACATCCTGTCGTATTGAAAAGGTGCTATAACAATGCAATCCTGTTTGTTCCTAAACTCAGCACACAAAACGGGACGCGTAATCCATCTTTGCATCTCCGATGGAAACAGTTTAAGTAGGAAATGTTGAAGTTGCCACGTGAAAAGTAAATCAGACCCCTGCTGCTGAATATTTTAATGCATACCGCATTTGCAACTTTTATATTCAGTTACAATGAAGAGCATCAACAGTAGGAAAGATTAATATATTTGTGCTAAAACTCTTAATTGATTTCAGATGGAATGTAAATAAAAGGGAAGATGTTGCCACAGCATTTTCTTTGAAGGGCAAATTAATTCCTGCTCCATCATGTCACTTCAGCATATGTTACTAAGATTATGCAAACATATTTGTAATAATTTATTTCACTTTTCCATTAGACATCGTGGAAGAATTGAGTTTGAGGGTGGCAGCCACCATCAGTACATTCAGTCAGAGGGACATATTAGTTGCACAGTTGGACAATTCCACAGCATCTAAAAAGGGACATTGTGACACACCCAAAGAAGCAGGAATTAATTGTCGTGGATTAATTTAGGCACCGAGGCATTCCATTCCTCAATGACAACCACCAGATTTTCAGCATATAAGCGATCTGCTTTATCTTTGAGGTTAGGCGCAATTTGTTTTGAAATCTCCTTGGTCCTATCTTTCCTGTGCTGCTAGATTAGATCAGTACTCAGTCTCAGTTGATTTGATTTATTACTGTCACATGTACAGAGGTAGAGTGAAAAGTGTCGTCTAATGTGTTTTACGGGCAGATTGTACCATACAAGTGCATCAGGATAACAGAACAGAGTGCAGGATAGCGTGTTACAGCAGCAGAGAAGGTGCAGAGAAAGATCAACATTAACATTAAAGACATCCTTTCAAAAGTCTGATAACAGCTGGGAAGAAGCTGTTCTTGAATCTGTTTGTACGTGTACTCAAACTTTTATTTCTTCTGACTGACAGAAGAGGGGGTGAAGAGACTATAATTGGGGTGGGAAGGGTCTTTGATTATGTTGTCTCATAGTCTCATAGGAGCAGGAGCAGGCCGTTCAGTCCAGCAAGACTGCCTGCCATTCAATACAATCATAGCTGATGAAATATTACAATGTCTTTGACTCACCCCATCCCCATAATCCTGTATGCCACTCATAATCAGTAATCAATCAAATCCGACATTAATTATGCTCAAAGACTGAGCTTCCACAGCCTCCTGCGGTAGAGAATCTGAAGATTTACTACCCTCTGAGTTAAAAAAACAACTCCTTATCTCAGATCTTTATAGTGTTCCCTTATTTTTAATTCATATTCCCAGCCCCAAGCTTCACAACATGACCTGTATGCACCTTATCTATTCCTTTAAATATTTTGTAAGTTTATTGGTGAGATAGCCTCTCAATCTTTGCAACTCTAGAGATGAGACCCAGTTTGTCTGATCTTTTCCATCTGACATTCCTGCTGGTCCAGGAACAATTCTGTTGAGCCTTTGTTGCACTGCCTCGATTGCAGTGTTATCTTTCCTGCAACAGGGACTGCACATCATGCTCCAGGGGTAGTCTAAACAAGGTTCCAAGCTTCATTGCTCCTGTACTGGAATCATAGAATCCCTACTGTGTGGAAACAGGCTACTTGACCCAACAAGTCCACTCCAACCGTCCGAAGGACATCCCACTCAGACCCATCCCCCTATCCTTTTCCCCTGTATTTCCTCAAAGCTAACACACCTAACATACGCATTGCCCCAAACTATGGGCAATTTAGCATGGCCTATCAACTTAACTTGCACATCTTTGGACTGTGGGAGGAAACCAGAGTCCCCAGCAGAAACAGGGAGAACATGCAAACTCCACACAGAGAGTTGCCCAAGGGTGAATTCGAACCCAGGCCCCTGGCTCTGTACGGCAGCAGTGCTAACCACTGAGCCACACTATGCTGCCCATCCTGAATGCTCTTGCAATAAAGGCTAACATCCCATTAGCCTTCCCAAGAGCTCATTGCAGCTGCATGTTAACTTCAGTG